>NC_090652.1:13405971-14628471 GCF_040937935.1 Hyperolius riggenbachi | reverse complement strand
GGAGACCGGGGGGGAGTTGCGCCGGCCGGAGCAGGTAATGTAGGGGGGGAGCGGCGGCAGCACCACCACCACCACAGATTGTGAACGGTTTCAGGCTGAAATCGATTCACAATCTGTTTGCAGTAAAGGCAGCCATACGATCCCTCTCTGATCAGATTCGATCAGAGAGGGATCTATCTGTTGGTCGAATCTGATGGCAAATCGACCAGTGTATGGCTACCTTTAGGCATTGTTCCACTCAGCAGGAGATAACCAGAAGACAATGCACCAGAGATAATGATCATTCTCTACAGAAAATAATCTAATTATACATTCTAACAGAAAAATCTAACAGAAGAATCTAACAGAGAATTGTATGGTGTATTCCCAGCATAAAACAAACCCTCTCTCACACACTACAGCTAACCTTCTCACTCACTAGTCACTCACTACACCAGGGCCGGATTTAAGCCTAGGTGACATAGGTCATGGCCTAAGGCGCCACAGGAAGAAGGGCGGTTGGGCAGTGGGCTGGAAATGTGCAGTTTGCTGTTGAATTTTCAATTGCAAGCTTGGTGTGCAGGGAGAGGTCGGGTGAGCGTGTGACCGCAGAACTCTCCTGCTGTTGCCTGTGGCTGGCTGTGTAGTTTTTTTGGCTGCTTGCCAGACCTGGTCTGTGGCTGCCTGCCCTGTTTCATTGTATCGATCCTTCACAATAGCTGTGGGTGGCCGTGGGTAACTGGAACTGGCTGGTCTTGTGGGCAGATAGTAACTCGCCAGATGTTTCCTCCTCCATCCTCCAGTCACGCACCTCTCTACTCAACACCAGTGCTGAAGCTTCCTCTTCCTTTCCTCAGTTGTCAGCTGCCACTGTGCCTTCTCTTTCTGCAGCCGGCATTTCCTATCATGTGATTCGCTGAGAGATGCTGGCAGAAAGAGATGCACAGTGGCAGCTAATGATGCAGGAGGGGAAGAGGAAACTTCGGCGCTGGAGGCAAGCAGAGAGGTGAGTGACTGGCTGCTGTGGAGGGAGCTATACTGAGATGGGGTCGGGACTACCAGGCTACCTAAGCTTCTAGGGAGGGGGGGGGGGGGACATCAGACCATCTATACTACAAGGAGGGGGGATGGAGAAAACACAGATTCCACCTATACTTCAAAGGGGGGTGGGGGGGGGGGAGGGAGCATCTGGCAGCCTATACTACAAAGGGGAGGCGGAAATCATCTGACCACCTATAATACCTGGAGGGGGAAGCATCTGGTCACCTATACTACAAGGAAGGGGGATATCTGGCCATCTATACTAAAGGGGGAGGGGAAACATCTGGCCATATATACTACAATGGAGAGGGAGGAAACATTTGCTCTTCTATACTACGAGGCAGAGGGGAGGGGGGAAACATGACCAGCCCGCCCATGATGCCAGGTGACCCCACTTCCTCAGGCGGTGTCGCGCCCACCCCCTTCTTTCCCATCTGCCACTGGTTTTGGGTGGCCACCTCCTGCAGCAGGACAAAATCACGGGGTCCCCCTCGCCTGTCCTGCTTGTAGTTGACCTCTCCCCCTCGCCTGTCCTGCTTGTAGTTGACCTCAGATCCGCGTGACCCACAGCAGCTCCCATAGCAGCGCATATACCAGAAGGGAGGAGGGACGCTGCAGGACTAGGGGAAGGGGTACCTACCTTGCTAACCTATACTGGGGCAACTACACTACCTATACCAGGGGCAACTATATTAACTACCTATACTGGGGGCAACTATACTAAGTATCAATACTGGGGGCAATTATACCAACTACCTATACTGGGGCAACTATACTTCCCATACTAGGGGCAACTATACTTCCCATACTAGGGGCAACTATACTAGCTACCTATACTGGGGGCAACTATACTAGCTACCTATACTGGGGCAACAATACTGTCTATACTAGCTACCTATACTGGGGCAACTAACTAACTACCTATACTGGGGCAACTACACTACCTATACTGGGGGCAACTATATTAACTACCTATACTGGGGGCAACTATACTAAGTACCAATACTGGGGGCAATTATACCAACTACCTATACTGGGGGCAACTATACTAGCTACCTATACTGGGGGCAACTATACTAGCTACCTATACTTGGGCAACTATACTATCTATACAGGGGCAACTATACTAGCTACCTATACTGGGGGCAACTATACTTGCTACCTATACTGGGGCAACTATACTAACTACTTATACTGGGGCAACTACACTACCTATACTAGAGGCAACTATATTAACTACCTATACTGGGGGCAACTATACTAAGTACCAATACTGGGGGCAATTATACCAACTACCTATACTGGGGGCAACTATACTAGCTACCTATACTGGGGGCAACTATACTAGCTACCTATACTGGGGGCAACTATACTATCTATACTAGCTACCTATACTGGGGCAACTATACTAACTACCTATACTGGGGCAACTACACTACCTATACTGGGGGCAACTATATTAACTACCTATACTGGGGGCAACTATACTAAGTACCAATACTGGGGGCAATTATACCAACTACCTATACTGGGGGCAACTATACTAGCTACCTATACTGGGGGCAACTATACTAGCTACCTATACTTGGGCAACTATACTATCTATACTAGCTACCTATACTCAGGCATATACTAGCTACCTATACTGGGGCAACTATACTAACTACCTATACTGGGGCAACTACACTACCTATACTGGGGGCAACTATATTAACTACCTATACTGGGGGCAACTATACTAACTACCTATACTGGGGGCAACTATACTAAGTACCAATACTGGGGGCAACTATACCAGCTACCTATACTGGGGGCAACTATACTAGCTACCTATACTTGGGCAACTATACTATCTATACTAGCTACCTATACTGGGGCAACTATACTAACTACTTATACTGGGGCCAACTATACTAACTACCTATACTGGGGGGCAACTATAATAACTACCTATACTGGGGAACGACTATACTAACTACCTATACTGGGGCAACTATACTAAGTACCAATACTGGGGGCAATTATACCAACTACCTATACTGGGGGCAACTATACTAGCTACCTATACTGGGGGCAACTATACTAGCTACATATACTTGGGCAACTATACTATCTATACTAGCTACCTATACTCGGGCATATACTAGCTACCTATACTGGGGCCAACTATACTAACTACTTATACTGGGGCCAACTATACTAACTACTTATATTGGGGCCAACTATACTAACTACTTATACTGGGGCCAACTATACTAACTACCTATACGGGGGGCAACTATACTAGCTACCTATACTGGGGGCAACTATACTAGCTACCTATACTTGGGCAAATATACTATCTATACGGGGGCAGCTATACTAGCTACCTATACTGGGGGCAACTATACTAGCTACCTATACTGGGGCAACTACATTACCTATACTGGGGGCAACTATATTAACTACCTATACTGGGGGCAACTATACTAAGTACCAATACTGGGGGCAATTATACCAACTACCTATACTGGGGGCAACTATACTAGCTACCTATACTGGGGGCAACTATACTAAGTACCAATACTGGGGGCAATTATACCAGCTACCTATACTTGGGCAACTATACTATCTATACGGGGGCAACTATACTAGCTACCTATACTGGGGGCAACTATACTAACTACCTATACTGGGGGCAACTATACTAAGTACCAATACTGGGGGCAACTATACCAGCTACCTATACTGGGGGCAACTATACTAGCTACCTATACTTGGGCAACTATACTATCTATACTAGCTACCTATACTGGGGCAACTATACTAACTACTTATACTGGGGCCAACTATACTAACTACTTATACTGGGGCCAACTATACTAACTACTTATACTGTGGCCTACTATACTAACTACCTATACTGGGGGCAACTATAATAACTACCTATACTGGGGGCAACTATAATAACTACCTATACTGGGGGGCAACTATAATAACTACCTATACTGGGGAACGACTATACTAACTACCTATACTGGGGCAACTATACTAAGTACCAATACTGGGGGCAATTATACCAACTACCTATACTGGGAGCAACTATACTAGCTACCTTTACTGGGGGCAACTATACTAGCTACCTATACTTGGGCAACTATACTAACTACTTATACTGGGGCCAACTATACTAACTACTTATACTGGGGGCAACTATACTAGCTACCTATACTTGGGCAACTATACTATCTATACTAGCTACCTATACTCGGGCATATACTAGCTACCTATACTGGGGCAACTATACTAACTACTTATACTGGGGCCAACTATACTAACTACTTATACTGGGGCCAACTATACTAACTACCTATACTGGGGGCAACTATACTAACTACCTATACTGGGAGCAACTATAATAACTACCTATACTGGGGCAACTACACTACCTATACTGGGGGCAACTATAATAACTACCTATACTGGGGGCAACTATACTAAGTACCAATACTGGGGGCAATTATACCAACTACCTATACTGGGGGCAACTATACTAGCTACCTATACTGGGGGCAACTATACTAGCTACCTATACTTGGGCAACTATACTATCTATACGGGGGCAGCTATACTAGCTACCTATACTGGGGGCAACTATACTAGCTACCTATACTGGGGCAACTATATTAACTACCTATACTGGGGCAACTACACTACCTATACTGGGGGCAACTATATTAACTACCTATACTGGGGGCAACTATACTAAGTACCAATACTGGTGGCAATTATACCAACTACCTATACTGGGGGCAACTATACTAGCTACCTATACTGGGGGCAACTATACTAGCTACCTATACTTGGGCAACTATACTATCTATACTAGCTACCTATACTGGGGCAACTATACTAACTACCTATACTGGGGCAACTACACTACCTATACTGGGTGCAACTATATTAACTACCTATACTGGGGGCAACTATACTAAGTACCAATACTGGGGGCAATTATACCAACTACCTATACTGGGGGCAACTATACTAGCTACCTATACTGGGGGCAACTATACTAGCTACCTATACTCGAGCATATACTAGCTACCTATACTGGGGCAACTATACTAACTACTTATACTGGGGCCAACTATACTAACTACTTATACTGGGGGCAACTATACTAACTACCTATACTGGGGGCAACTATACTAACTACTTATACTGGGGCCAACTATACTAACTACCTATACTGGGGGCGACTATACTAACTACTTTATACTGGGGGCGACTATACTAGCTACCTATACTGGGGGCAACTATACTAAGTACCAATACTGGGGGCAACTATACCAGCTACCTATACTAGGGGAAACTATACTAGCTACCTATACTTGGGAAACTATACTATCTATACTAGCTACCTATACTGGGGCAACTATACTAACTACTTATACTGGGGCAACTATGCTAACTACTTATACTGGGGCCAACTATACTAACTACTTATACTGGGGCCAACTATACTAACTACCTATACTGGGGGCAACTATACTAACTACCTATACTGGGGGCAACTATAATAACTACCTATACTGGGGGGCAACTATAATAACTACCTATACTGGGGGGCAACTATAATAACTACCTATACTGGGGGGCAACTATAATAACTACCTATACTGGAGAACGACTATACTAACTACCTATACTGGGGCAACTATACTAAGTACCAATACTGGGGGCAATTATACCAACTACCTATACTGGGGGCAACTATACTAGCTACCTATACTGGGGGCAACTATACTAGCTACCTATACTGGGGGCAACTATACTATCTATACTAGCTACCTATACTCGAGCATATACTAGCTACCAATACTGGGGCCAACTATACTAACTACTTATACTGGGGCCAACTATACTAACTACCTATACTGGGGGAAACTATACTAACTACCTATACTGGGGGCAACTATATTAACTACCTATACTGGGGGCAACTATAATAACTACCTGTACTGGGGGGCAACTATTATAACTACCTATACTGGGGCAACTATACTAGCTACCTATACTCGGGCAAGTATACTAGCTACCTATACTGGGGCAACTATACTAACTACTTATACTGAGGGCAACTATACTAGCTACCTATACTCGGGCAACTATACTAGCTACCTATACTGGGGCAACTATACTAACTACTTATACTGAGGGCAACTATACTAGCTACCTATACTGGGGCAACTATACTAACTACTTATACTGGGGGAAACTATACTAACTACCTATAGTGGGGATGATTATACTAGCTACCTATACTGGGGGCGACTATACTAACTACTTTATACTGGGGGCGACTATACTAGCTACCTATACTGGGGGCGACTATGCTAACTACCTATACAGGGGCAACTATACTAGCTATCTATATGGGGCAACTATACTAGCTACCTATACTGGGGCAACTATACTACCTATACTAGTGGCAACTATACTAGCTACCTATATGGGGCAACTATACTAACTACCTATACTGGGGCAACTATACTACCTATACTGGGGGCAAATATACTACTTACCTTTACTGGGGGCAAATACAGTGTTCTCCCCAGAAGATTTTCAGCCGGGCGGTATGAAAAAGTAGCCAGGTGGGTATGGACACGCTGGGCGCTACCAGGTGGGGTATCTCACCCTCCACCCCAAGTGACAGGCTAGGCTCCATCTACTGGTATATTTTAAAGGGATACTAAACTGAAGAAAAAGATGGCCAGTTACTTACCTGGGGCCTCTAGCCCCCTAAAGTCCTCCTGCTCCTTCACCGCCATTCTACACTGCTCTGTTCCTTAGCTGCGCACCTCCTCGATTGTGCTCCTGTGGCCGGGAATGCACTGCCTATGTGCAGTATCAATTTTTAGTTACCATGCAAGTGCAGAATGCTACTGGTCACGGGAATGTGATGGAGGAGGAGAGTGGCAAGTGGCCGCACATGCAGCGTTCAGAGGGGGACAGCAGAGGAACAAAGCAGCATGGAATGACTGCAAGGGACAAGAACAACTTTAGGGGCTGGAAGAAGCCCCGGGTAAGTAGCTGGCCAATTTCTTTTAATGGTTTTTGTGTCCTTTAAAGTTCTGACTACCCTTCTGCTGATTTGACAATTAAACTAGCGTTTTTTCCTATATACATTGGTGGTCCTAGTGTGGAAAAGAGGATTTCCGGGCCATAGCATGATATTGATAAGCAGGCAGCTTCTCAATATCATGCTATGGCCCTAGATATCACCCCTTACACCACCCATGTACATAGGAAACATGGGGGAAAAAAATCTTGGTAGTTTCATTTTCAAATCTGCAGATTGAACCTGGCTGCTGGTTGTAATGTGACACTGTCAGTCACACTGGATATTGTGAGCTATGTGGTTGTCAAGTGGACAGGGAGTCTCTCACTAATCACTCTGTGCCTCTGTCTGCCATTGCCCTGGGTGAGTCTGTGACCATCTGTACACTGGCTCACTCTCCTCTCTCTCCCTCAAGCTGCAGCTCCCTCACACCAGTGACACTCACTCATCAATCAGGGCCAGGGAAAGCAGTGGCAGGACTGGATAATCATGGGGGTCAAAGGGTCAAGCTGCGTAAAGTTCTAGCTGGTGGGTGCTGAGTTTAATGCCCCCCTCCTCCATTAGCAGAAGCCAGTGAGACTCACATTCACACAAACATGCAGCAGCTGGCAGTGGTACGAATACAACGAGAGGAGGAGGAGGAGAGTGTCTGGCTGGATATTCCACAAAGAACTGAGCCATGCTTCCTCTCCTATCTTCTGAGCTGCGTGTGACGTCACCTGCATTCCCCGCCCATCCACACAACTGCTGGGAGCTGAGGAGGAGGGCGGAGATAGCCTCCCTGACTGACAGCTGCTGGCTGTAATGACACAGACGCCGCTGCTCACTAATGAGCCACACAGAACGTGGATAATTTTACCCGGGCTCTCAGGAAGATCAGCTGGGCGGCCCTCCCGGGTAAAAGGCTCTGGGGAGAACACTGAAATATACTATCTACCTATACTGGGGAAACTATACTGGCTACCTATACAGGGGGCAACAATATCGGCTACCTATACTAGGGGCAACGATACTGGCTACTTGTACTGGGGAAACTATACTGGCTACATATATGGGGGCAACTATACCTGGCTGCCCTACACAGGGGGCACCTATTCCTGGCTACCTACCTACCTATACTGAGGGTGAACATTTTTGAGTGCTGTGCGATCATTCCAAATCAGGGGAAGGCGCATCCGCACAAGTTTACCTCAAGCTGCAAAAAGTCTTGAACCGGCTCTGACTACAAGGAGGGAGGAAGCATCTGCCCATCCACTGTATACTACAAGGGGGAGGGGGAAACATCTGCCCATCCACTGTATACTACAAGGGGAGGGGGAAACATCTGCCCATCCACTGTATACTACAAGGGGGAGGGGGAAACATCTGGCCATTCACTGTATACTAAAAGGGGAGGGGAAAACATCTGGCCTGTTCTACAAGGAGATCTGAGGGGGAAGTGTTCTCCCTAGGCCCCTTAGCTGGGTGCTCCAAGTGACTAATTTTGGTGAGCACTCAGCTGTGCTCACCAGGGAAGGGGGGGGGGGGGGCAACATCTGACCATCTATACTACAGACACTATGTCTAAAAAGACAAACCCTATAGGTATAAATAGGAGGTTAAATAGACTCCAAAATAAAAACACCAAGTGGTGCTAAAAAATGGGTCACCCTGCGGTGCGGGGCCCAAACGGTGTGTACCCTATTAGCGTAGCAGGGGCGCAATCATGCCAATATAGAGGGTCTTTGCTGATCCCCCCCGTTAAAAGAAAGCGGGGTGTAGCTATCTCATAGATGGCTGGTGCTTACACACTGGATATCGCAGTGCAGGATATGGGATATCACCCCTGGCCAACTGTGCATCAATAGTGGCCAGCTTTGACTTAAGCTACTGGGGCTGTGATTGGGGGTTATTTGTATATATTGTGTATAGCATTGTATATATTGTATAGCACCTTCTGAGGAAGCCTGTTAGGGTGAAATATGTTCATATTAGGGTGATTCACATTTGTATAGCACTGTGCACTTTCTACCCTCCATTACTGCCCCACTCTGGGATTGGCAGTGCCGGCAGTACTCTGGGTACCCCGCTGGCCACTATTGATGCACAGTTGGCCAGGGGTGATATCCCATATCCTGCACTGCGATATCCAGTGTGTAAGCACCAGCCATCTATGAGATAGCTACACCCCGCTTTCTTTTAACGGGGGGGATCAGCAAAGACCCTCTATATTGGCATGATTGTGCCCCTGCTACGCTAATAGGGTACACACCGTTTGGGCCCCGCACCGCAGGGTGACCCATTTTTTAGCACCACTTGGTGTTTTTATTTTGGAGTCTATTTAACCTCCTATTTATACCTATAGGGTTTGTCTTTTTAGACATAGTGTCTGATATTTTTACCCTGGTAACCATTCGGCTAGTGTGTCATCTATACTACAAGGAGGGCGGAAGCATCTGGTTATCGATACTGCAAGTGGGGAGGAGCATCCGGCTACCTATACAGCGGGGCGGGAGAGGGGTGGCATCTGGCTACCTATGCTGCAAGGGCGTCTGGCTACATTTATTGCATTGGGGCAGGGAGAGCATTTGGCTACATATACTGAAAGGGGGGGGGGGCAATTTTCTGCCTACCTATACTGAAGGGGAAGGGGTGTTGGAGAAGATGCTGTTGGTCAGGGGGCGGCTGGTGACAGTACAAATCCTGCCCTGCACTACACTACAATCTGCCTCTGCTCTCTCTGTCGCACTACAGCAAACCATCTCTCACTGTCACTAGACTACACTCACATCTGACTTACTACTCTATCACACTAACTTCAGCAAACTCCTCCTCTCTCGCTAGTGTCTCTCACTACAATCTGTCTACTCACTTCTAACTCACTCACTATCTCTCAACTCACCAGATTCTGTCACACAACTCAATCCACACACAACTGATTCTCTGCAGCACAATGCAGCGCACTGTCTCCCTCAATATCCTGCTCAGTGAACCCACAAAATGGCGGACAGTCTCACCTCTCTTATATACAAGAGGGGAGGGATAGCCTGTGATAGGTAGCTAGGATCTGGTTGCTAGGGCCTATAATTGGCCCGGATTGGTAGAGAATCCTGATTGGCCGGTTAATGCTGCTATATTTAATGTAAGCTTTAATTGTGGATGTACGCATAACTTGCACATTTCCGCATGCAATCCGCAGTACACTGATTGGCCTGAAATGACCGTGGTGTTCCATTTTCCACAGTCATTTTGGGAAATTTTAGTCCAATCACAGGACTGGGAAATTCTCTGTAGTTTTGGACCAATCAGAGAGTGCGGAGGCATCCCGCGGGGTTCCCATTGCCACAGAAATATTCTGCATTCTCTGATTGGTCCGATGCTTCTGAGCTCAGTGATTGGCTGACATTTCCGAGTTGCTGTAATGCGGCATTCTGACATTGGGCTCTATTCACAAAACTTCTCATACATGACTTATCACCTCATTTATAAAAATAACCTTTCAGCACATTTACAAGCAAAATAATCACTCAAAGTAAGTTGTTTCTGATGAACTTCATTTCAATATTATTTTTCTTACCTTAATTATATTATATTTTTGCTCTTTGGAAGCCTAAAAATGTAACATAGACGAGGTGGAAACAGGAAAACAGGTGAAAATCCTTTGTGAATTATGCCTATTGTTGCATTTACGTTTTGGAAATCGGCGTCCTGATGGAAATGTCAGACCATCCCCAGTCACAGTTTCCTTATTTGCTTAATTGGGAATAAGAGAGAGAAACATGTACATTACACGGGGCATATGAGTGACACGAGGACACAGCGGTGATGAGAATGTGGAAGTGACACCACATTGCTCTACAAACATAACACAGATCTCTTGCTATAAGTACATATAGGTCTGTTGTCACAGGAGTAACACATTGCTTCCACTGTCTCATCAAGCTCTACATTCACTGCTGCTCAATGTATGGCCAATGCTTTAGGTGTGGGAGGGGTCAGTGACATGCAAATACCTCTGACGTGTATGCAAATGTCATGCAGATTGTATGCAGATAATCAGATTGGTCAGGAAATGCATTAGATTGGCTGAACTCCCAGCTACATAACATTTTCATGCAAGCCAAAGTTGGAGTCATGTGATTGGCCGCCTGTAATGAGCTCCACCTTCTGCAGTTCTCAGTCAGGCTGATAACTTGTGATGGTCATTGGCATGCCAATAACGCTGAGATGGTGCAAACTGTATGCTAATTTTATGCAAAGTTATGCAGCTGCTGCATCTGGTCCATTTCCAGTCTGCACAAACTTTGCCTCAACTTGGAATTATCAGCAGCTCACTGACCATCCCTAATGATAATTGTTCCTCCCCTCAGAATTATCTAACAGGAAGTGATGATGTTTCTCTATTTGCAGCGCATAGTCCCGGCATCAGGAACCTCTCAGAGACTCGACTCTCTGTATCCACAGACTGTACAACGGATGATGATGTCACTGGACAAGAGTCTCCTGCAGATATCCTGGTTACCCCAAATATTCCCTCCAACCCCTCTCACCACCTATCTGACCCTGAGGGACCTCATACCCAGCACAGCTCTCAGTCTGCTGGAGCGTCTCATTCCTGTTCCACACGTGGGAAATGGTTTGTAAAAAAATCAAGTCTTGGCATACACAAGAGAAGTCACACTGGTGAGAAGCCATATTCATGTGCTGAGTGTGGGAAATGTTTTGTGCGGAAATCACACCTTGTCAGACATGAAAGATCTCAAACTGGTGAGAAGCCCTTTTCATGTGCTGAGTGTGGGAAATGTTTTGTACGGAAATCACACCTTGTCAGACATGAAAGATCTCACACTGGTGTGAAGCCCTATTCATGTGCTGAGTGTGGGAAATGTTTTGTACGGAAATCACATCTTGTCATGCATGAGAGATATCACACTGGAGAGAAGCCCTATTCATGTGCTGAGTGTGGGAAATGTTTTGTACGGAAATCACATCTTGTCATGCATGAGAGAACTCACACTGGTGAGAAGCCCTATTCATGTGCTGAGTGTGGGAAATGTTTTTTTCAGAAATCAGACCTTGTCTGTCATAAAAGATTGCACACTGGTGTGAAGCCCTATTCATGTGCCGAGTGTGGGAAATGTTTTGTACGGAAATCACATGTTGTCAGACATGAAAGAACTCACACTGGAGAAAAGCCCTATTCATGTGTTGAGTGTGGGAAATGTTTTGTACGGAAATCAGCTCTTCTCATACATGAGAGATCTCACACTGGTGAGAAGCCCTATTCATGTGCTGAGTGTGGGAAATGTTTTGCCTATAAATCACAGCTCCTCAGTCATGCGAGATCTCACACTGGAGAGCAGCCCTATTCATGTGCTGAGTGTGGGAAATGTTTTGCCTATAAATCACAGCTTCTCAGTCATGAGAGATCTCACACTGGAGAGAAGCCCTATTCATGTGCTGAGTGTGGGAAATGTTTTGGACGGAAATCAACTCTTCTCAGACATGAGAAATCTCACACAGATAAGTAAGAGCCAATAACAGGCTTGTTCAGTTCCGCTTATCCCTCTCTCATCACTGGTGAGAAGCTCTATTACTGCACTGAGTGTGGGAAATGTATTGGTTGTCAGTGTTATTTTCCGAATGTTTCTTATATTTCTTGCTAGACGCACCTGGCAGCATATTATACAGATCCCGGGGCTCTTTCATGCTACTCAGCGCATTGGTTTGTAAAGCAAGTCCCTGAGCTGAGGTGGGATGATGGGATAAACATGGCTCCATATAGTACTAAGCCTAATTAGTAATTGGTTGTGTTCATCTTCTATTTATTACATTGCAAGTGTTCAAGTAAATCTGTAATTAAAAGTAAAGTCAAAGTCAGATCCATACCCCTCTGGATCCTCCACAATCTCCCCACATCCTTTTCCCGACAATCGAGCCAGCGCTGCACCCTCTGGAAGGTCACAGCCGGGCTCCCGTCTATGCAGGCAGGCAAACTGCGCGGGATGCCTTGTGCTTGCACCCTCTGGAAGGTCACAGCCGGGCTCCCATCCATGCAGGCAGGCAAACTGCGTGGGATGCCTTGTGCTTGCACCCTCTGGAAGGTCACAGCCGGGCTCCCATCCATGCAGGCAGGCACACTGCGCGGGATGCCTTGTGCTTGCACCCTCTGGAAGGTCACAGCTGGGCTCCCATCCATGCAGGCAGGCACACTGCGTGGAATGCCTTGTGCTTGCACCCTCTGGAAGGTCACAGCCGGGCTCCCATCCATGCAGGCAGGCAAACTGCGCGGGATGCCTTGTGCTTGCACCCTCTGGAAGGTCACAGCCGGGCTCCCATCCATGCAGGGAGGCACACTGCGCAGGATGCCTTGTGCTTGCACCCTCTGGAAGGTCACAGCTGGGCTCCCATCCATGCAGGCAGGCACACTGCGCGGGATGCCTTGTGCTTGCACCCTCTGGAAGGTCACAGCTGGGCTCCCATCCATGCAGGCAGGCACACTGCGCGGGATGCCTTGTGCTTGCACCCTCTGGAAGGTCACAGCCGGGCTCCCATCCATGCAGGTAGGCACACTGCGCGGGATGCCTTGTGCTTGCACCCTCTGGAAGGTCACAGCCAGACTCCCATCCATGCAGGTAGGCACACTGCACGGGATGCCTTGTGCTTGCAACCTCTGGAAGGTCACAGCTGGGCTCCCATCCATGCAGGCAGGCACACTGCGTGGGAAGCCTTGTGCTTGCATCCTCTGGAAGGTTACAGCCAGGCTATCATCCTTGCAGGCGGGCACGCTGCGCGGAGTTCCTTGTGCTTGCACCCTCTGGAATGTCACAGCCGGGCTCCCGTCTATGCAGGCGGGCACACTGTGCAGGATGCCTTGTGCTTTCACTCTCTGGAAGGTCACAGCTAGGCTCCCATCCATGTAGGGAGGCAGGCACACTGCGCGGGATACCTTGTGCTTGCACCCTCTGGAAGGTCACAGCCGGGCTATCATCCATGCAGGCGGGCACACTGCGCGGGATGCCTTGTGCTTGCATCCTCTGGAAGGTCACAGCCGGGCTCCCTTCCATGCAGGCGGGCACACTGTGCGGGATGCCTTGTGCTTGTACCCTCTGGAAGGTCACAGCTGAGCTCCCATCCATGCAGGCAGGCACACTGTGCGGGATGCCATGTGCTTGTACCCTCTGGAAGGTCACAGCCGGGCTCCCATCCATGCAGGCAGGCACACTGTGCGAGATGCCATGTGCTTGCACCCTCTGTAAGGTCACAGCCAGGCTCCCATCCATGCAGGCGGGCACACTGCACAGGATGCCTTGTGCTTGCTTTGTAGCACAGAATGACTCGGCTAGGCAGATAAAAAGTCGAATTTGTACAGCTCTGTGGAACTGCAAAGGCAAAAGGCATCTTGCATCTACTCTGTGCTAATACACTTGTTCATGGACAGGAGCATGGATAGACACACCCTTCCACAGGTGCTTGTTGGGAAGGTTTGGGGGTCCCAGCATTGGATTGGTGGGGGGGGGGGGGAGAGGTACGGGGATACTCAGATATGTACTCATTGGGGTACTTTTTCCCTTCAGGCTTATTTGAATAAACTTGGTGCTTTATTCTATGCTAATGAGGAAGTATCATGAGTCATATCTTGTATATCCTGCCGTATGCAGCATGTGGGGTGCACGGGGTGCCCCCTACGGCTCAGAATTTCTGAGCATTTTAGGGGCCTGCAGTGGGCCACAGACAATACTTCAGTGGTTGCTAAGAGTTTCAGGAATTGCCATGCAGGATATGAACACATTTGCTTTCCAGGGAGTAGAGCGGGTGAAACGCTCAGTCCGAGGAGATCTTCAGAGATGCCTCCTAAAAACTTACTGGTAGTGATGGCCGAGGATCATATTTTTCCTTGAAAAACTGACCGAGCCCCATAGCCTTTAATAGGCAGGTGAACTTTTACAACTTTCATGGCATCTCTGCAGCCACAATTTCTTTAAAAAAAAAGTGTGGCAAAACCCAGAGAGTGGCTCAAAAATACAGGGTGGGCCATTTATATGGATACACCATAATAAAATGGGAATGGTTGGTGATATTAACTTCCTGTTTGTGGCACATTAGTATATGTGAGGGGGGAAACTTTTCAAGATGGGTGGTGACCATGGCGGCCATTTTGAATCCAACTTTTGTTTTTTTCAATAGGAAGAGGGTCATGTGACACATCAAACCTATTGGGGATTTCACAAGAAAAACAATGGTGTGCTTGGTTTTAACGTAACTTTATTCTTTCATGAGTTATTTACAAGTTTGTAGCCATTGACCTGTCGCCGAGGTTAACACGTGAGGAGCGGATAGAAATTGTGTTGATGTCTGGTGAACGCAGTAACTGGGTCATTGCAGCAGATTTCAATGTAAGACACCCTAGGAGACCACCCATCTCCCATGCTACAGATAGCAAACTGCTTGCTAAGTTTCGTGAAACTGGTTCAGTGTTGGATGTTTGAAATGTGGACACATGAAATCTGTCACTAGTGAAGAAACATCAGTGGCTGTCCTAGCTTCATTCAGCAAGAGCCCACAGCGTAGCACTCGCTGCATGTCACTGGAGAGTGGCATTAATCAAACATCCCTTCGGCAAAAGCATGACAAACAGCATGACGTTTCAGGCGGAGGCCCTTTCTCAAATGCTGAAGCTCCCTTCATTTCATTCCAGCATATAAGGAAAATTAGACAACAATTAGACGGGGTAAGTCTTTGAGGGATCACTTTGTACGGGCTGATGTAGGCCATACAAGAGGTAAGACACAGATGTTTCTAGGCCCCGGAAAAGTTGAGACATACCCATGTTTAAACTGCCAACATTGTAACAGCATAATTAAAGGTCCTGAAGTACATCATCCTAGTTCAGGGGTTCCCATCCCGCTTAAACACTTTGCCACATGTGATACCAAGGGGGTGGTGTATCTCATCAAATGCCCGTGTGGTCTGGCGTATGTTGGCCAAACCACTCGGGATATATAGACGAGGCTCAATGAGCGTAAAAGTAACATACAAAATCCACCAAAAGTAAAAGGAGAAACCCAGACGAAAATGGAATCCCCCTTGGCACGTCACTTCATAGAACTGAGATACAGAGTGACACAGATTAGGTATTAGAGGTGGTGCAGTTTCAGGAAAGGAGGGATCACAGGCATACCCTTCTGAGACGTGAGGCTTATTGGATGGACAGGCTGGGAACTCAGTCACCAGGCAGGTTGAACAAGAATTTCAGCCTTAGATGCTTTTTGTGAACACCTGTTGCTGCTCTTTTCCCTAGTAAGGGTTAAGTAACTTCAAGATTTGTGTCCCTGCCCCCTTGTAATTGATGGGGGCGTGTTGTCTAATTGTCTTTATATGTTGGAATGAAATGAAGGGAGCTTCAGCATTTGAGAAAGGGCCTCCCCCCGAAACGTCATGCTGTTTGTCATGCTTTTGTACTACTGCTACTGACATGCAATAAACATTGGATATACATCTGTGGAGGGTCAAGTCCTAATTGGGCACGTTTCTTGCTTTGGACAATTGAGGAGGAGTGATGGACCTCTAGCCCAGACTGGATTCCCCATTATAACTCATTCATCCCAGAGGCGGGCAGACACACTTTAGATTGCAAAACAAAAACTGGAACAGGACCCTCAGTTTACACAGAAGATTTTGTTCAGTGATGAGGCAAACTTTTATGTGAATGGTGAAGTTAATAAACAAAACCACCGCTATTGGTCTGACACTAACACACATTGGATAGATCCCTCCAAGACTGTTGGAACAAAAAAATTGATGGTATGGTGTGGTATATGGGGTACAAAGATATTGGGGCCATTTTTTATCAATGGAAACCTCAAGGCCACTGGATATGTGAAATTGCTACATGATGATGTGTTTCCCTCTTTATGCACTGAAGCTGGCACATTCCCTGAGTTTTTCCAGCAAGATGGTGCACCACCACATTATGGGTGTCAGGTCTGAGCATTCCTAGATCAGTGTTCTCCCCAGAAATTTTTTCCAGCCGGGTGGCATGAAAAAGTAGCCGAGTGGAGTGAGATGACAGAATGCAGGGCAGGCGCTTCTCTGCTTACAGCAAAGGAGAAGATGAGCCAATGACAGCCAGGTGGTCACTTAAACTAGCCAGGTGGAGCACCCGGCTAAAAGAGCCTGGGGAGAACACTGTAGATGAACAGTTTCCTGGAAAGTGGATTGGTCGTTGTGGGCCAGTTGAATGGCCCCCAAGGTCTCCTGATCTGACCCCCTTAGACTTTTATCTTTGGGGTCATCTGAAGGCAATTGTCTATGCTGTGAAGATATGAGATGTGCAGCACCTGAATCTATGGATACTGGAAGCCTGTGCTAGCATTTCTCCTGCTGTGTTGCTATCAGTGTGTGAGGAGTGGGAGAAGAGGGTACGGATACTGGAAGCCTGTGCTAGCATTTCTCCTGCGATGTTACTATCAGTGTGTGAGGAGTGGGAGAAGAGGGTATGGATACTGGAAGCCTGTGCTAGCATTTCTCCTGCGGTGTTACTATCAGTGTGTGAGGAGTGGGAGAATAGGGTATGGATACTGGAAGACTGTGCGAGCATTTCTCCTGCGGTGTTGCTATCAGTGTGGGAGAAGAGGGTACGGATACTGGAAGACTGTGCTAGCATTTCTCCTGCGGTGTTGCTATCAGTGTGTGAGGAGTGGGAGAAGAGGGTACGGATACTGGAAGCCTGTGCTGGCATTTCTCTTGCGGTGTTACTATCAGTGTGTGAGGAGTGGGAGAAGAGGGTATGGATACTGGAAGACTGTGCTAGCATTTCTCCTGCGGTGTTGCTATCAGTGTGTGAGGAGTGGGAGAAGAGGGTACGGATACTGGAAGCCTGTGCTAGCATTTCTCTTGCGGTGTTACTATCAGTGTGTGAGGAGTGGGAGAAGAGGGTATGGATACTGGAAGACTGTGCTAGCATTTCTCCTGCGGTGTTACTATCAGTGTGTGAGGAGTGGCAGGAGAGGGTATGGATACTGGAAGCCTGTGCTAGTATTTCTCCTGCGGTGTTGCTATCAGTGTGTGAGGAGTGGGAGAAGAGGGTACAGATACTGGAAGCCTGTGCTAGCATTTCTCCTGCTGTGTTGCTATCAGTGTGTGAGGAGTGGGAGAAGAGGGTACGGATACTGGCAGCCTGTGCTAGCATTTCTCCTGCGGTGTTACTATCGGTGTGTGAGGAGTGGGAGAAGAGGGTTGCATTGACAATCCAACACAATGGGCAGCACATTGAACACATTTTACAAGTGGTCAGAAACTTGTAAATAACTCATGAAAGAATAAAGTTACATTAAATCCAAACACACCATTGTTTTTCTTGTGAAATTCCCAATAAGATTGATGTCTCACATGACCCTCTTTCTATTGAAAAAACAAAAGTTGGATTCAAAATGGCCACCATGGTCACCACCCATCTTTTAAAAATAGGGGTTTTAAAAAAATTTATGTTTTTTTATTAATTAAAAACAAATACAAATCGCAGCAGCAATCAAATACTACCAAAAGAAAGCACTATTAGTGAGAAGAAAAAGAGGTAAAATTAATTCGGGTGAGCAATAAATTTCATTCATTTGGACAGAGCAATAAACCGTTAAAGTTGTGAACTGCCGAATTGTAGAATATGGCCTGGTCACTGGGGGGTATAAACCTCTGGTACTCAAGTGGTTAAAGTTCATGGTCAGAGTGTGGGAAAGTGGTTAGCAGTTAATAGCAAAGCCCTCATACATCCTAGAAACACCCAGTAGTCGGGGTATGTTCAGGAGAACAGTGGGGAGAATAGGAATAAAAGACCTTGTAGTTTTGGAGAAAGTAGGTTTTAAAGTTTCGAAAGGAAAAAAAGTATATATGTTAATGTGGTTAAATTACAGATGATGTATAAACCTATCAGTAATGTAAATTTACATATATGAAAAGAAAGAGCAGTGACATCATGACAGGGTTTCCTGGTGGTGATTACGCAGTGAGTACTGACCACCGGGAAACCCTGTGGAAATGTGGCAGCGCTTTGGCCGGGGATCGCTATACATCCGCAATATGGCTGGATAAGGATCTCTCGCAACTTTACCTATTTTTTGGACCATTAAAAAATTTTGTTCAGAATTTGGGAAATGAAAAAGAAATGACTTGGGGTCCCCCCTCTCGAGCCTCTTTAACCCATTTTTAAATACAACAATCTGTACTTAATTGTGGTTTTGAATTGGTGAAGTGGCACACCACTACGAATCTATATAGAATCATCGCCTCCCAATTTATGCAAATTTAGCCTCTTTAACCCCTTGTCCCCCATGCAGGCTGAGATAACCAGAATGCAGAGCCCCGGCCGCATGTGGCTTCGCACCCTGAGCTATGCCAGCCCGCATGGTCCATGGTATAGGGGGGTTCTGGAGGAGAGGGGCGGCTAAGCCTCACCCGGTGCCCTTGTCCAATCCATGGGCTCTTCCTCACCTCCAGTACCCCAGGAGGAATTGGGGCCATCATGGTGGCATCTGGAAGGGGACCCCCTTTTTTGACATCTGCTGCAATAAGCAAAACATGCTTTAAAAAAGCGCACTGAAACTCGCACCAACGCAAGTGGTTTTATCCTGCGCTTTTACACATTTCTGAACGCACCGAATGGGGACGAGGCCTAAAGTATTTTAATGTTCTAAATTAATAATAAATACTTACCTTAAATAAATGTTTCTACACCAATATCCTCCCGTTACCTTGAAGATCTCTGCTGACTGCCGCCACACACGCCGCTCCCCCACACTTCCCTCAGCTGTACTTAGTATAGCTGAGAGCCCCTCCCACCCGACGCTGCATCGCTCACTCCCCCTATCCTCCCGGCCCCCCACACCTAAGACACCAACCCATTCTGGCATCTAGAGCACTTTCTGAAAAATGTTCCTCTTGTTCTCCTTTACATACCCTGAAAATGTGGTGTTTCTCGCACGTCCAGGGGCTTTGCAATTAAACACGGCAGCCATTTATTCTAGGGTTAAATGCGAACGCAAACTTTTGACAGGGAAGCTCGCATTAAATACAAGCGAGCGACAGAAGTTGACCGTGAACTGTTTTTCCAGGGAACTATTCTGCCATTACTACTTACTACTACTTTTCCAGATGAGCACTTGATTCCCTGAAGGACTGAAATCTAAATGGGATTTAAATTTGTTTTCTGGTTTTATCCCGGGAGCAGTATATTTATCCCCTCAGGACTTCATGTAACTCTCAGGGGTGTAAATATACTTACCTCGCCAGGATCGCCTGCTCAGCGTGCTTGTGCATGCATTCTCGTTGCCGCCCCTTAGTACACTGATCAGTGAACGGGAGCACAGTTCCCATTCACCGATCAAAATGCCTGTGGTCAGTGATCTCATTGATGCTGGCGGTCATTGACAAAAGTGAAAGTAGAGCATACAGGCATTACTTCTGTACCACGTGTATTCAGTACATAGGAGGTTTAAATGGGGGGGGGGGGGGGGGGGCTGTAGTGGCCAAATGGTAAAATTGGTAAAATTGTGGCCAAATAGTAAAATTACACCTACATACATCCCAATAAATAAAGATGCATAAAATACCCCATGAATTAACACCTTACCTCCCTTTCCATAGTTACAAAAATAAAGCACTTTTATAAAAATAAAAAATAACATTTACAAAAAAAATAGTTACCTTAGGGACTCGACTGTTTTAATATGTATGTCATGAGGGTTTATTACTGTTATTTTTGTAAATAAGGGCTTGTAATTAGTGACAGACGCAAAACTAGAAAAATACACCTTTTTTTCCAAATAAAATTTTGTTGTAGTATATTCTGATAGGGACATAATTTAAATGGTGTAATAAGCGGGACAAATGGGCAAATAAAATACATGGGTTTTAATTACAGTGGCATATATTATTTTAAAACTCTAATGGTTGAAAACTGAGAAACCATGATTTTTTCTCCAGTTTTTTCTTCTTATTCTCATTAAAATGCATTTAGAATAAAATAATTTTTTAGCAAAGCGTACCACCCAAAAATAGCCTAATTGGTGGCAAAAAAACAAGATATATATCATTTTGTTGCGAAAAGTAGTGATAAAGTTATTGGTGAATGAAAGGGTGGATCGCTGAACTGTGAAAATTGCTCTGGTCCATAAAGGAAAAACCCATTAGTGGTGAACTAATTAAATCTTTTGTGCATCAAGCATCTGAATTTGACCTGCACCACACCGTCTTCTGCATATCTGCAGCTCAGACATGCGATGTATACCCAGTGTGAGAACTTCCCTACAAATATGACTCCTATTCGGGGTCCACCATCTAAGCAGCTTATTTCAGCTCTGTGTAATATGATAATGCTACCCTCAGCCAGCCCCTGTGCTGCCTCCTGCCGGACGGTCTATGTGAGGGATGTAGGTGATACCCTCAGACTGGAACGACTGACTAAGGCTGCTCCCCACACACCTGATCGACTGCTGTACTTATACGCTATACACCGAGCCTCCCTTACTCCGGTACCCCTATCCAAATGTAACAATAACAATACCTTTTTTTATAGCTCCTTTTCTCCCATAAGACTCAAAGCGCTTAGGCTCTCTCAGATTCAGTAATTGGTAGTGAGATGAAGTATTAACACTGAGCATAAAATTATATTTCTGCAATTGCCAAACTGAACAGGTGAGTTTTCAGTCTGAATTTAAACACATCCAGAGATGGAGCTGTCCTGAACTGCTGAGGTAAGGAGTTCCATAATGTAGGAGCAGCATGACAGAAGGTTCTGGCTTGCAGCTTAACTGCCCCAAATGCTTTTTACACATAAAGTGGACCTGTTCTCAGGTTATCACATTTGGCTTGATTCACTAAACCGTGATAACTCAAATATCACACCTTATCAAAGTTAACATGCCTTATCAGAGTAGCATAGTGAGTGCTACGAACTTATGCCTGCTAATTGGCAATGGCACTCCTCCTGCCCTGAGCCCCTGCGGGTTTTAAGTGCTCGCTATGCTACTCTGATAAGGTGTGTTAACGTTGATAAGGTGTGATATCTTTGATAAGGTGTGATATGAGTTATCACGGTTTAGTGAATCAAGCCCATTGGGCACAAGTCATCTATTTCCTCAGTGACTACATGGGCTGCCCCAGAGGTGTGCCTTCTTTATATATTTCCCCAATCCTTTACTGGAAAATTCCTGATACAATTTGCTATAGAGACGCTTCACATAGCTCGCTAACTCCTCACCAAGTGTTGGAGACTTACCACAGCGCCATCGTGCACTGAGTGGGTCAGTACTGTGAATCGGATGCTTCCCCTCCACAAGGCAGTATATCACCGCAGAGGTATCCAATCTAATGTGACCAAATCTGCTCTACCTGGATAAATTCCCCACACACTAAGTTATAATATATCCCCTATACTGAGTACCCATCACTGTTATTAATCTCCAGCTGACGTCCGAGCTCCTTCATATTACTGCTGGTTATTTTGTATCCTCTAAGGCAACTGTTCATGTTTATGGCTGTTTTATAGTATATATATATATAAAAGTAGGCCAAGTGCTTGACGTTTATATGTATCCTGATGTGCCTATTCCAGGCCTCTAATGTATCATCTGACACTTTGTTGTTCTCTCTCACTAATGTGTATTTGCCTTACTTCTCCAATAAACTTGGCTACTTTAAAAAAAAAAAAAAAAAGTTTTATGGTTGTAATTAAGCTTATTTCCTCATGGAAGATGCTCTTATCCTGTTCTTACTACATCATCATGTCTGTTACTCTATGTGAGGTTGTGTTCCCCTTTAGACTGTCATTTGCATTGCCTGGCGGGGGGGTCATCACACTACTATTTAAAGTGGACCTGAACTCAGACCTTCCTCTCTGTTCTAAAGATAAGCAACGGTATAATAACCTTTTAAAGTGACACTGAAGCGAAAAAACAACTTATGATATAATGAATTGTATGTGTAGTACAGATAATGAATAGAACATTAGTAGCAAAGAAAAGAGCTGTTATGTTCAGTTATATAGCATTTATTCCTGTTCACCAAATACAGAGTATGGTTTGCAGAGCTAATGTTCCTTTGACATTCCTTGCAGTAGAAACCTTATCTAAGGTTGTTTGTCACTGTTTCTTTGATGTATAAGCACTTCAGAAAATAGGACTGTCTGTGACACAAGTTGGGTCAGAGAGCTCAGACAAGCTCTTTTTCATAGATAACCACTGAAGTTGTTTAACTCGTCCTGTACTGGAAACAATGTATGACTTGTTACTTTGCTTCTAATATTCTATTTCTTACCTGTAGTACACATATAATTCATTATCTCATAAGTTTATTTTGGCTTCAGATTCACTTTAAAGAAAAACATTTCTTTGTTACAGCTGATACAATTCCTGCGATAAATCTGCAGTGCGTCTACTTCATGCTTTCATGAAAGCAGACATAACGTTAACATCTTTTCACGCTGGTGCGTGACGAGGTAACAGACACTGGTAATATACAACAACAGTATTATGGTTTAGACCGGTCACTACTTGTGCACAAGTAATCTTTCGAGTTACAGAATCGTCAGGCTTAATCGTAGTCAAAAACAGCAGGGTCAATAACGGGTATCAGATGTCAGTCGTGTTTCAAGGATCAGACAGTAGCAAGGTCAGGGGTCAGACCGGGTCGGTAACGTTAATCAGATGACTGCGGTACAGAAGGGTAAAACAGAGGCAAGGTCAGAAAACAGGCTAGAAGTCGGTACACAGATAAGAGAGAAGTCTTGAAAAAGCGGAGGCTGATCCTCCATGAAACGCGTTGTCAGTTTTAATAAAAATATTATAGTCCTACTTGCTTTTATGGTGGCTTTCTGTACCAGACCACCTTTTTCCCCTAACACATAGACGCCGCCCGCAGTGTTACTGTGATGCGAACATGCGTCTTTGTTTCTATAGTTACCTTTCAGGAAGCGCGCGGGAGAGTGACGTCACATCCGCCCCATCCGATCTGGAGAGCCCGTTCCCCGGCTCGGCAGAGAGGGACACACGCTAATCGTGGCCGAGTACGCTGTGCTGGCCAAATTGGAAATAGGTGAGATCTGTCCTGGAAGTGGGTCAATCCATTGTGACTTGAAGGCTTAGAGCGCCCCTCTTCTCTCTTTCATATCGTTTTAGTGGCATTCGGGAGCAGCCTAGCCGCAAGTTGGTGGCCTGATTGCGCCTGGGGTTTTCCACTGCCTCATTTTCTTTCTGGTACACAGATAAATCATACAATAGATGTTTAATTCAATAATATCAGGAGGATATTAGGAATGAATTACAATTACAGCTATCAATACTCAAACCAACAACGACTGACTAACTAGAGTACATATATATGGTGAGTACCACCATATATAATGTAGCTCAAAGGTAGCTAGCTAGGCCAAGAACCAGCAAACTGATTAGTATCAAGGCCAGTGAGCAACTGAAGCTCCTGGTCTTATATACCTGGATGAAATTTCCTGCCTTCACTCCCTCAGATGACGTCAGCTGCCGACGTCACCTAGATCCACCTCCTTGGCCTGTAAAGGCCGCTCTGGCTCGCGCATGTGCTTCTGTCTGATCAGCGCGCGCGGCCTGACTGTCTGCCAGAGGGACGCCGACAGGTGCGGATGGCGTAGCAGCCCGCACGGATGAGCGAGTCCTGCTGGAGACGCCATGACGGACATCGCAGGACCCGCTGTCATCAGGTAAGTTTGTTACATTACCCCCCTCTGAGGAGTGGTCTCCGGACACTCACTAAGTGGTCTATCAGGATTTTTTAAATGAAATTCTTGCACCAACTGATCTGCATGAACCTGATGAGCAGGGATACAGCATCTCTCCTCAGGACCGTATCCCTCCCAGTCTACCAAATATTGTAAGGAATTACGGACCTTCTGAGAATCGAGAATTCTCTTGACTTCATACTCAGTCTCCCCATCAATTTCAACAGGAGGAGGAGGATCTACAGAAGTAAGTATGTTAGCTGCCGGTTTTAAGAGTGAAACATGAAATGATTTAACTCCCTTAATAGATGGTGGCAACATTACCCTGTAGACGGCATTGTTTATTTTCTCTTGAATGGGATATGGACCAATAAATCTTTGTCCTAATTTTGCTGAAGGTTGACGCAAGGGAATATTACGAGTAGAGACCCAAAAAAGATCTCCAGGAGTAAATTTAAATTCAGGTAGCCATTTAGCGTCCGCATATAATTTGTGACGGTTCACGGCATTATTCAAATTTTGTTGAACCTGGGCCCAGATTTGCTGAAAATGAGAATTCCACTCCTCCAATTCTGGAAAAGGAGAAGAGGACGTTGGAAAACAAGTGAACCGAGGGTTCTGACCAGAGACAATCATGAATGGAGACATTTTAGTGGAAGCTCTAGGAAGATTATTAACAGCAAATTCTGCAAAAGGTAAAAACTCCAACCATGACTCTTGACAGTCAGAAACAAAACACCTGAGATATTGCTCTAACGTTTGGTTAGTTCTTTCAGTTAGGCTATTGGTCTCT
This sequence comes from Hyperolius riggenbachi, assembly GCF_040937935.1. Taxonomy (NCBI): domain Eukaryota; kingdom Metazoa; phylum Chordata; class Amphibia; order Anura; family Hyperoliidae; genus Hyperolius; species Hyperolius riggenbachi. Next base: position 14,602,833 of record NC_090652.1, on the reverse strand, counting down.
GGATGAAACCCTGATGAAAAAGACAAAGTGAAACCCAACAGGGAGCTGAAAGCACGCCAAAAACGGGAGACAAACTGGACCCCCCGATCAGACACAATATTCTCAGGTATTCCATGCAACCGAAACACATGAACGATAAACAATTTTGCTTACTCCTTAGCAGACGGTAATCCAGACAGGGGTACGAAGTGTGCCATTTTACTAAAGCGGTCAATGATTACCCAAATCACCCTTTTTCCACCCGAGGGAGGCAAATCCACTATAAAATCCATGGATAAATGAGTCCATCGTTTGGATGGAATGGGTAACAGCATCAGATGACCTCGAAGGGCAGCCCAAGAGACCTTGTTTCTGGCACACCTGGTACAAGCAGCCACAAAAACCTTACAATCCTTGTTTAAAGAAGGCCACCAAACGTGACGAGACAAGAGCTCTAGTGTCTTTGTCTCCCCTGGATGACCAGCTGACTTGGATTCATGAAACTGCTGAAGTGTCTGTAGGCGGAGATGCAATGGTACATAGTCAACATTGGGGGGTTTCTCTGCGGGACTATCCTGCTGAAAGGGTTGCAATGAAACACTCAGGTCAGGAGCTTCCTGAGTGTTGAGTGCTGCCAGGACACAACGTGCAGGGAGAATGGTTTCAGGGTTTACAGATGGAGAAGTTTCCATTTCAAAACTTCGGGACAAAGCATCAGCTTTTACATTTTTGGGCCCAGGTTTATACGTAATAATGAAATTGAATCAATGAAAGAACATGGCCCAGCGGGCCTGTCTTGGATTGAGTCTCTTAGCTCCCTCAATATACTGCAAGTTCTTGTGATCTGTATACACAGTAACAGGATGTAGTGCCCCCACCAACCAGTGCCTCCACCCTTCAAAGGCCATTTTTACCGCTAGTAACTCCCTGTTGCCTATGTCATAGTTACGCTCAGCTGATGAAAATTTTTTAGAAAAAATTCACAAGGGTGCAATCATTCAGGCTAGCCTGAAAATTGTGACAGGACTGCTCCCACTCCAACTTCAGAGGCATCAACCTCAACGAAGAATGGTAACTTCACATTGGGATGTGTAAGAATGGGAGCAGAACAAAATGCAGATTTTAAATCAGAGAATGCTTTGCAAGCCTGAGGTGACCAATGAACAGCATCTTAGTCAGATCAGGAATAGGAGCAACCACAGTGGAGAAGTTTCTGATGAACTTGCGGTAATAATTGGCAAAACCCAAAAATCTCTGAATAGCCTTGAGACCTTTGGGCTGTGGCCAATCTAAAACTGCTGAGAGTTCCTTCTGATCCATGGATAACCCAGTGTCTGAAATTATATACCCTAGAAAAGGTACCTGGGTAACCTCAAACAGACATTTTTCCAACTTAGCAAATAAAGAGTTCTCCCTCAGTATTTGTAAAACACATTTTACATGTTGACGTTGTTCCGACAGGTTACTTAAATAACTCAAAATGTCATCTAAATAGATCACAACAAATTTTCCTAACACATTTCTGAACAGGTCATTTACAAAATCTTGGAAGACAGCAGATGCATTGCAAAGACCAAAAGGCTGTAAAGATCGGTGTAACACAGAGAGGATCTGATTACCGGTGATCTGCAGTATCACTGGGAATACAGATATATACCAGATTATAGATGATGTGCAGTATCACCGATAATCTGATATTCTAGCTAACCTCTGGACACCTGAGTAGAGTGTAGTGTTTGGTGTAACTGTAACACTTAGAGGACTAAGCCTCAAAGCAGCAAGGAGTACTGCACGGATTCCTTCCGAAGGCCTGAACTCTCCTAGGAGGGAGGAGTCAGGCTGAGAGTAGGAAGGACTATTTGATAGTGACACTCAAGAGGAGGTGTCACTAACAGGACTGGGAACCGCCTCTAACAGTAAGGTCGGTTCTCGAGGTCGGACAAGCCAGGTCGTAAACACACAGACAGATAAAGTACAGATTCAGAAGGCAGATGCGGAGTCTAGTAAACAGGCAGGGTTCGGCAACAGGGTACCAGAAATATCGAGGTACAGAATCAGGAGGCAGATCCAGAGTCTTAGGGCGAGCCGGGGTTCGGCAACAGAGTATCAGAACGGCAAGGTACAAGATTAGAGTTCAGAAGGACAGTCAGGCAGGCAAAGGGTCATAACAGATAATCACAATCAAACTAGTACTTTAAGCTATCAACAGAATCTAGCTAAGTGTAGGATTACAGCTCCAGCTGGTCCCGGCACATTTTAGGATCTGACTAAGGTCTGAGTGCTACCACGTTGTGATCGCAACGCCAGACAACCAGCAACTGAACAGCCGGCAGTATATATACACAGGCATCTCTCCAGCACCTCCCTAAGTGCTGGACCAATGAGAAGAGGCCTAATCGTCAGCTGACCAAGCAGGTCAGCTGACCTTTTTCTGGCTGCCATATAGGCTCTGCCTCTCCGCGCGCACGCGCGTCACTCTGAATCTAGAGGGACTATGAGTCCCAGCCACACCAGCACCGCTCTGCGGTGTCTCAGGGCCATGCGCGCTAACCGCCGCGTCAGACGCGGCGGTTTCTCCGCGCTCCGCCATGCCCTTGAGGGAAGCAGCCGCCTCACGCTGAGTAGAGGCGGCTGCTTTCCCACGATGCCTCACAGTACCCCCCCCCCCCCCCGAGGAGTGGACTCCGGACAGCTCCTACCAGGTTTCTCAGGATGTAAGGCATGAAACTCCTTCCTTAATTCGTCCGCATGTATGCGACTCCCCGGTACCCATTGACCCATTGTCTCTCCTCAATGCCATACCCTCTCCAATGCACCAAATATTGTACCGAGTTCTGTACAATGCGTGAGTCTAATATTTTCTCCACCTCGTACTCAGGTTGGTCATCCACCGTCACAAGAGGAGGAGGCGCGGGACCCACATGGACCGCAGGTTTAAGGAGGGACACGTGAAAAGATCTTACGCCCCGCATGCTGGCCGGAAGATCTACAGCATAAGTGACATTGTTGATTTTCTTGGTCACAGAAAACGGACCCACAAACCTGGGACCCAATTTGGCTGATGGCTGTTTCAGGGTCAAATGACGTGTGGAAACCCAGACTAAGTCCCCTGGTTGAAGCTTCCATTCCAGAGAATGTTTCTTGTCAGCTTGACCCTTTTGACTTAGAAACGCCTTCTCCAAATTACTCTTAACAATCCTCCAATTGTCTCTGAGTGACCTCTGCCAAGCCTCCAGTGCTGGGAACAGAGTGGAGGCCACTGGCAATGGGGAAAACTTAGGCAACCTCCCGGTCACTACCTGAAACGGAGAGAATCCCGAGGAGGAACTTCTCAAATTATTGTGCGCAAATTCAGCGAATGGTAAAAACTTGACCCAATCGTTCTGCGCTTCAGCCACATAGCATCTCAAAAATTGTTCCAGTGATTGATTGACCCTCTCCGTTTGCCCATTGGTCTGTGGGTGGTAGCCTGACGAGAATGACAGCTCCATGCCCATTTGATGACAAAATGCCCTCCAAAATCCAGACACAAATTGGACTCCCCTATCTGACACGATGTTTTCCGGAATGCCATGCAGCCGGAAAACGTGAATGATGAACAATTCGGCCAGTTCCTGAGCTGAGGGGAGTCCTTTCAGGGGCACAAAATGGGCCATTTTGCTAAAGCGGTCGACTATCACCCAAATGACCGACATGCCTTCAGACCTGGGCAATTCCCCCACAAAATCCATGGACAGGTGGGTCCATGGCTCACTCGAGGTGGGCAAAGGCTGTAACCTTCCCACAGGTGCCAGCCGGGAGGGTTTACTTTTAGCACATGCCGCACATTCCCTGACATATTCCTTGCAGTCTGTTGCCATAGAAGGCCACCAAGCACACCTGGCAATCAGATCCTGCGTTCTAGCAGCTCCAGGGTGACCAGCATTCTTATGGGCGTGAAACATTTGTAGAACCTGTAGACGAAATGGCAGTGGGATAAACATAACCCCCTCAGGTTTTCCCTCAGGGACATCCTGCTGAAAGGGACCCAGAACCTCTGTCCAATCCTCCCAGGTCTCTGTGGCTGCTAACACTAACCTCTGCGGGATGATGGACTCAGGAGCGGGGGTCTGTGCTGTTTCTTGTTCGAAACATCTGGACAGGGCATCTGCCTTGATGTTTTTGCTGCCTGGAGTGTACGTGATTATAAATCTGAACCTCGTAAAAAATAAAGACCAATGGGCCTGACGGGGACTTAGTCTCTTAGCCCCCTCGATGTATTCCAAATTCTTGTGATCAGTGTAAACCGTGATCGTATGTTCTGCCCCTTCTAACCAATGGCGCCATTCTTCAAATGCCAATTTAATGGCCAGAAGTTCCCGGTTGCCTATATCGTAGTTTTTTTCCGCCGGTGAAAACCTACGGGAAAAATAAGCGCATGGATGTAATCTGCCCTGCAACCCTGACCGTTGAGACAGCACCGCCCCCACCCCAACCTCCGAGGCATCAACCTCCACAATAAAGGGAAAGGACGTGTCTACATGTCTCAAAATAGGCGCTGAGCAAAACAATTTTTTCAAGTGAGAAAAGGCTGCCACGGCCTCAGAGGACCAGTGGTTGGTATCTACCCCCTTTTTTGTGAGACTGGTAAGGGGGGCAATTATCGTGGAGTACCCCTTTATGAACCTCCTATAGTAGTTCGCAAAACCCAAAAATCTCTGCAGGGGCTTCAACCCCACTGGCTGTTTCCATTCCAAGACAGCTGTGACCTTGGCAGGATCCATTGACAGGCCTGAGGTGGAAATCACATACCCTAAAAACGTGACAGTGGTCACCTCAAAAATACACTTCTCCACCTTGGCATAAAGCATATTTTGCCTCAATTTGTCCAACACAAATTTAACGTGGATCCTGTGCTCGGAGAGGTTGTTGGAATAGATTAGTATATCGTCGAGGTATACCAGCACAAATCTACCCAACACCTCCCTGAATACCTCGTTGATTAATTCTTGGAAGACGGCTGGCGCATTGCACAACCCGAAGGGCATCACTAAGTACTTGTAATGCCCGTCGGGTGTGTTGAAGGCCGTCTTCCATTCATCGCCCTTTCTAATGCGGATCAGGTTGTATGCACCCCTCAGATCTAACTTTGAGAAGATCTTAGCGTTTGTGACCTGCGTGAATAAATCGTCTATCAATGGTAACGGATAACGATTCTTCACCGTGATTTTATTCAGGCCACGGTAATCGATGCAAGGTCGAAGACCTCTGTCTTTTTTCTTAACAAAAAAGAAACCGGCCCCCGCAGGCAACCGGGAGGGGCGAATGAACCCTTTGGCTAGATTGTCACGGATGTACTCCTGCATAGCCACTTTCTCTGGTCCAGGCAAATTATACAGGTGACCCCCTAGGGGGCATACAACCGGCACGGAGATCGATGGGGCAATCGAAAGGGCGATGAGGAGGTAACTTATCAGCAGCCTTGGGACAGAATACATCCGAGAATTCAGAGTATTGCTCGGGAACACCCTCCACATGGATCTTGGTCTGACCTAATGTCACTTTCCCTAGACACTGCTGGGAACAGAAGTCTGACCAACTGGTTAATTGTCCTGCAGCCCAACTAATCTGTGGCGAATGGAGCTGCAGCCAGGGCATACCTAAGACAATTGTGGAGGTAGTCATATGTAATACAAAAAAACTTAAACTTTCCTTATGCAGTACCCCAATAGTGACTTCCACCTCTGGTGTCTGAGACAGCGGACGGTCCCTTTGTAGCGGGGAGTCGTCCACGGCAGTAACCTGGATAGGTGGTTTTACTGGGGTGAGTGGAATGCCCAACTTCTCTGCAAACTCGGAACTCATAAAATTAGCCGCAGAGCCTGAATCAACAAAGGCCTCCGTGGCTTCAGATTTGTCCCCCCACGTAATCGTACAGGGAAGGAGCAAACGTTTTTCTTTTAGGGGTATGAGCTGGGCGCCTAGGGTGTTACCCCCTACAATTCCTAGGCGGTAGCGTTTCCCGGCTTATTAGGACAGTTTCATACCCTATGCCCTCCTTCAGCGCAATACAGACATAGTTGCTCAGTCATTCTCCGTCTTCACTCCACCTGGGTCAATTTTGACCGACCGATCTGCATCGGCTCGGGAGGAGGCAAGACTGGAGAAGATGAGACAGAGGGAGATGGCGTTACCAGAGGTGCAGCGGGAGGTGCCGCGTAAGATGTCACCCTGACACGATGACTACCCCTGGTCTGTCTCTGATGGCGTAGCCTGCGGTCGATACGAATGGCCGACGAGATGGCCTCATCGACCGTTTTGGGCTCGGGCTGACTCAACATTAAGTCGGAGACCTCATCCGACAACCCAGACAAAAAACAGTCCAAGAGGGCATAGGTGTCCCACCTGGCCGTAACTGACCACCTTCTGAATTCAGCCGCATAATCTTCGACCGGACCTTTGCCTTGCCGCAAAAGCTTGAGCTTCCGCTCGGAGGTCGCGGCAAGGTCCGGGTCATCATAAATTACTGCCATGGCTTTAAAGAATTCCTCTACAGAGGTAAGAGCTGTGTCTCTGGGAGGTAGGCTATATGCCCAGGTCTGGGAGTCGCCGGACAATAAAGTTTTAATAAACGTGATTCTCTGGGCCTCAGAACCAGAGGATCGGGGTCTCAATTCAAAATAAGATAACACTCTACTACTAAAATTGTGGAAGTCAGATCTGTGGCCTGAGAACCTCTCGGGTACGGGCATACGTATGTCAACGCTAGGAGGGGATCGCACCTCATCCACTGACGTCTAGAGGGTTTGTACAGACCCTGACAAAGCTCAATCAATGCTTTGTGTTCACCCAGCACTCGATTGACATTGTCCACCGAAGTGGCAAGTTCACCCAGAGGACCAGAGCGTGCATCCATTTTGTTTTTAGGTCTGGCGTTCTGTAAAGATCGGTGTAACACAGAGAGGATCGGATTACCGGTGATCTGCAGTATCACTGGGAATACAAATATATACCAGATTATAGATGATGTGCAGTATCACCGATAATCCGATATACTAGCTAACTGTAACGATTGGCCATGCAGATCGTGGTCGTGACTGGAACCAGACTGGCAAATCCACGATCTCTGCATGGCAATCGTTTTGGTTAAACAAACTGGAAGATCACAATAGAAATACTGACGTCTGCACAACAGAATAGAATAATAAATGTGTTTATTTACAAGAATGCACATACACATACAACCAATGCATGCAATCGTACCAGGTGACCACTGTGACCCAATATCACCCTGACTAACTAACTAACTAATATATACAGTGAATATGCAAGGGCACAGGTCACACAATATATACAGTAACACAATATATACAAACACGTCTCAACACAATCAGCACACAGAAGAATCGTCAGACTAGCAAGGATCAAATACCGGGAAATCAGAATGGATCAGAAGTACAGAATCAGGAGGCAAGAGATTGGTCGAACAAGCAGGAGTCAAAATACCAGGAGCTCAGGATACAGGAACAGAGTTTCAGGAGTACAGGAAGGTTGGCCAGAGTCACAACCCTGCAAGGGATCAAGCAAAATGACCTAGCAATGTGCTGCTAGGAAGTCCGGCCTTAAATATGCAGCACATTGCTCAGGTGACTGACCAGAGTCTTTCACAGTTCCATCTGCTGGTGAGCCGAGGAATTTCACTGCTCCCAGCAATACGAGAGCCATCTGCTGGTCGACAGCTGAAGTCCACCTCAAGTTCTTTAGTGCTGCCACCAGCAGGATGACACAGACACAGATCATTACACTAACCTCTGGACACCTGAGTAGAGTGTAGTGTTTGGTGTAACTGTAACACTTAGAGGACTAAGCCTCAAAGCAGTAAGGAGTACTGCACGGATTCCTTCCGAAGGCCTGAACTCTCCTAGGAGGGAGGAGTCAGGCTGAGAGTAGGAAGGACTATCTGATAGTGACACTCAAGAGGAGGTGTCACTAACAGGACTGGGAACCGCCTCTAACAGTAAGGTTGGTTTTTGAGGTTGGACAAGCCAGGTCGTAAACACACAGACAGATAAAGTACAGATTCAGAAGGCAGATGCGGAGTCTAGTAAACAGGCAGGGTTCGGCAACAGGGTACCAGAAATATCGAGGTACAGAATCAGGAGGCAGATGCAGAGTCTTAGGGCGAGCCGGGGTTCGGCAACAGAGTATCAGAACGGCAAGGTACAAGATCAGAGTTCAGAAGGATAGTCAGGCAGGCAAAGGGTCATAACAGATAATCACAATCAAACTAGTACTTTAAGCTATCAACAGAATCTAGCTAAGTGTAGGATTACAGCTCCAGCTGGTCCCGGCACACTTTAGGATCTGACTAAGGTCTGAGTGCTACCACGTTGTGATCGCAACGCCAGACAACCAGCAACTGAACAGCCGGCAGTATATATACACAGGCATCTCTCCAGCACCTCCCTAAGTGCTGGACCAATGAGAAGAGGCCTAATCGTCAGCTGACCTTTTTCTGGCTGCCATATAGGCTCTGCCTCTCCGCGCACACGCGCGTCACTCTGAATCTAGAGGGACTATGAGTCCCAGCCACACCAGCACCGCTCTGCGGTGTCTCAGGGCCATGCGCGCTAACTGCCGCGTCAGACGCGGCGGTTTCTCCGCGCTCCGCCATGCCCTTGAGGGAAGCAGCCGCCTCACGCTGAGTAGAGGCGGCTGCTTTCCTGCGATGCCTCACAAAGGCATCACAAGATATTCATAATGCCCGTCTTGAGTGTTAAATGCTGTCTTCCACTCATCACCTTGACGTATCCTGATCAGATTGTAAGCACCCCTCAAATCCAGTTTAGAAAAAATTCTAGCACCTGACACCTGAGAAAAAAGATCATCAATAAGGGGTAGGGGATATTGATTTTTTTATGGTGATTTTGTTAAGTCCCCTATAATCGATACAGGGACGTAGACCCCCATCTTTTTTCTCCACAAAGAAGAATCCGGCTCCGGCTGCAGAAGTGGAAGGTCGAATAAACCCTTTTTCCAGATTCTCCTTTATGTACTCTTTCATAGAATTTTTTTCAGGGCCAGTCAGGTTATAAAGGTGACCTCGTGGGGGCATGGTACCTGGGCAGTAAGTCAATTGGGCAGTCATATGGTTTGTGCGGAGGTAATTTGTCCGCTGACTGGGATGAAAATACATCACAAAATTCACGATATGGGAGTGGAATTTGGGCCTGTTGAACTCCCACGGTTAGCAGTGGTACACTCCTCAAACAGATTCCTTGACATTGAGGTGACCAGCCAATCAATTGTCCTGTGGTCCAGTCAATGTGAGGATTATGGACCTGTAACCAGGGCAAACCCAAAACTATCAGAGTAGAGGGCATCTTAAGTACATAAAACTGGATTTTTTTCTATGTGCATAGCCCCCACCTGCAATGTAACCTCAGGAGTGATCGAAATAGGATTTTTGATCTGTAAAGGTGTGAGCTGCAGTGGCGGAAATGTCTGGATCTGCATAAATAGTACCCATTTCATTAAAGAACCTTTTCACAGAGGTGAGAGCCACATGATCGGAATCAAAACCATAAGCCCAGGTTTGTGAATCACCTTGCAGCAAAGTTTTAATGAGATTAATCCTTTGTGCCTCAGTACCTGAAGATCTTGGCCTGACTTCAAAATATGACATGCATCGGTTTCTGAAATTACTAAAATCGGAACGTAATCCAGAAAACTTCTCAGGTAAAGGCATCTTAGGTTCGCTGACAGGTACAATAGGAGCAGTTGGAGGACCTGGCTGATTATTAACATTCATTTGAGCCAGGGTGTTAGTAATCTGTGTTAGCTGAGTTTGTTGTGCAGCTACTTGCTCTGTAAGATTATTAACTGCCGCTGCGAGTGTTAATATTTGATTTTGCAGGTCCTCCATATTTTATGGGCCTTGATAATATCACGCTGGTGCGTGACGAGATAACAGACACTGGTAATATACAACAACAGTATTATGGTTTAGACCAGTCACTACTTGTGCACAAGTAATCTTTCGAGGTACAGAATCGTCAGGCTTAATCGTAGTCAAAAACTGCAGGGTCAATAACGGGTATCAGATGTCAGTCGTGTTTGGATCAGACAGTAGCAAGGTCAGGGGTCAGGCCGGGTCGGTAACGTTAATCAGATGACTGCGGTACAGAAGGGTAAAACAGAGGCAAGGTTAGAAAACAGGCTAGAAGTCGGTACACAGATAAATCATACAATAGATGTTTAATTTACTAATATCAGGAGGATATTACCAATGAATTACAATTACAGCTATCAATACTCAAACCAACAACGACTGACTAACTAGAGTACATATATATGGTGAGTACCACCATATATAATGTAGCTCAAAGGTAGCTAGCTAGGCCAAGAACCAGCGAACTGATTAGTATCAAGGCCAGTGAGCAACTGAAGCTCCTGGCCTTGTATTCCTGGATGAAATTTCCTGCCTTCACTCCCTCAGATGACGTCAGCTGCCGACGTCACCTAGATCCGCCTCCTTGGCCTGTAAAGGCCACTCTGGCTCGTGTGCGTGCTTCTGTCTGATCAGCACACGCGCGCGGCCTGACTATCTGCCGGAGGGACGCTGGGGATGCCCACAGCTGCGGATGGCGTAGCAGCCCGCACGGACGAGCGAGTCCTGCTGGAGACGCCATGACGGACATCGCAGGACCCGATGTCATCAGGTAAGTTTGTTACACATCTTGTGTTTACAAATTAGTTGTTCTGCAGAGGCAGCCAGCTGACACAGCTGAGAGATCAAATTACACTAAGTGATTAGTCAAAGATGAGAGTGACTTTAAGCACCTATCTGTTGATTGTAATTAAGGCTATGACTAAGAGCTCATTTCTGTCTGGCACATGTTATCTATTCCTTGATGTTCTGCTTTTATCACTAAAGACGTTTTAAGTGCATCCTTGGTGGTCTTCTGTGAAGGAATGTTGGATATGAGTGTTGGCTGCTGGGACCTGGCTCCCCTCGGAAGGTATGGTGGCTGAGCAGTGCATGTACATATACATGTACTACCTTTTATACTTACCTGAGACTTCCTCCAGCCCCATGCAGGCCTTGGGCTCCATCACCGTCCTCCCCGGCCGCTCCATTCCTCCTCCGTCTCACCCGGTACATTTCCCAGCCGCCCTCCACTGCATCATACACAACTAATGCCAGTGAGGGCATGACAGGAGGATGGTGTGGAGCTGCAAGCTCCGGGCATAGTACATAGGCATGCTGCCAGCTAGTGTAGCATTGTGTAGTATGTGTAGTGTAGTATGGTATCACGCTGATGAGCTGTTGGTTAGTTACTGTAGTATATAGTAAGTAGAGATGGCCAAACACCAGATTTTGCGAACTTCCGCAAAAAATATGAGTTTGCGCGAACCGCCACAGACTTCAATGGGCAGGCGAATTTTAAAACATACAGGGACTATTTTTAAACGCAAAAGTGATGGAAAATTTGTTTTAAAGGGTCTAACACCTGGAGGGGGCCATGCCGGAGTGGGATACATGCCAAAGTCCCTCGGAAAATTGTGTATTTGACGCAGAGCAGGGTTATAAGCCCTGAAGGGCAGGAATCACATTACATTCCTAAACTGGAGGCATAAAGTGCTTTAAAACATCTTGTGTGTGTATACATGGATCAGGTAGTGTAAGTAGTGTACTGCACACTGACAGACCAAACTCACAGTTTAACGCACTGCTGCAAACAGCCCCAAAGGGTTGTCATTAGTTGACACTCTCAGGACATAAAATGTCAGTCCTCTTGGCAGCAATGTTTGTTTAGTGATGGCCGTAGCTGTACAGATACTTATCGACTGCTTTCTCCTGTTGTAGTAGGCGGTCAAACATGAGGAGCGTTGAATTCCAGCGAGTTGGGCTATTGCAAATCAAGCGTTTCACTGGCAAGTTTTTCTTCCGCTGAATATCAGACAAGCGTGCGATGGCCATGTAGGAACACCTGAAATGCCCACACACCTTCCTGGACTGCTTCAGGACCTCCTGTAAGCTTGGGAACTTAAACACAAATCGTTGGATTATAAGATTCAGCACATGTGCCATGCAGGGCATTTGTGTTAACCTGCCCAAACTCAAAGCCGACAAGCTATTGTTTCCATTGTTACACACCACTTTGCCGATCTCCAGTTGGTGCGGGGTCAGCCACTGATCCACCTGTTAGTTCAAAGCGGCCAGGTGTGACTCTCAGCTTTGAAGCAAGACATGTCCAAAATGGCGTGACATCGTCGTACTTGGCATGTGGAGTAGGCCCTGGGGAGCTGGGGGTGTGCAGTTTGAGAGGCGAGCACAGCAATAGAGTAGGATTCAACTGAGGAGGAGGGCGACAGTGAAGAGGATGTAGGAGGAGGAGTCGGAGGAAAAGAAGAGTAGGTGGCAGCAGGCCTGCCTGCAAGCCGTGTGCGGTGTCACCAAGTCTGCTGCACAGCCACGTACTCCATGCTTGCCAGTGGTCAGCAGGTTTACCCAATGTGCCGTGTAAGTAATATACGTGCCCTGACCGTGCTTTGCATTACAGGCATCCGTGGTCAGATGGACCCTTGACCCAACGCTGTGTGCCAGAGATGACACCACTTGACTTTCAACATCACTGTACAGTATGGGTATCACCTTTTTGTAAAAATAATTGTGGCCTGGTATCTTCCACTGCGGTATCCCAGTCGCCACAAATTTTCGGAAGGCCTCAGAGTCCACCAGCTGATATGGTAACAGCTGGCAGGCTAAAAGGTTCGCCAAGCCAGCTGTCAGACACCAGGCAAGGGGGTTACTGGCAGACATTGGCTTCTTCCACTCAAATATTTCTTTAACAGACACCTGGCTGTGGGCAGAGAAGCAGAAACTGCTTATGGTGAGAGGCGGAGTGGAGGAGGGTGGCTATGAAGGTGCAAGGGAAGCAGTGGATAAAGCAGCTGAAGATGCTGCACCTGGAGGAGGAAGAGGAGGCGGAATGGTGGTTTTGCATGTGTGTGCTGCTTTTCCCCATGTGCTCATCCCATTGGTGTTTGTGATGGGAGATCATGTGCCTTCATAAGGTAGTTGTCCTTAGGTGGGTGTTGCAGTTTCAACAACTCAGTTTTAATTGGCAGAGATTACAGATGGCATTGCTGTAATCTGAGGCAGAGACACAAAAAAAATCCACACTGGTTAGCTCTGGAATAACAGCATTCTGGTGGTGGCAGCAGCAGGCGTTGAAGGGCGTGTTGGCTGGCTGACCCTAGGTGGCGATATATGCCGTCAGACACTGCCACGAGCTGTTTGCAAAGAGCCCCCTTTGCTGCTTACAGCAACTTGTCTCCTCCTGCTCTCTGTCTCCCCCTCTGAACTGTACCCCCTGTTCATCTCATCTTCCGGGCTCCCACGTTGCATCCATGCCCACATCATCATCATCATCCATAGCTTCACTTGTGTCAGACACTTCCAAAGCTGCACCAACAACAGGTAGTTCATCATCGTCCTCACACCTTACGTCCTTGTGTGTAGTGACACCTAACTGAGACATATCAGGTGGTGTAACATCCTTGGCGCCTTCATCTTGTAACAATAAAGGTTGTGGATCAGTAAATTCTCCAACAGCTCAAGTGGAGCGGCTGTGGTGCTAGTAGTAGCAGTGGTGGCTGCCGGGTGAGTGGTAAGTAGTTGTGGGGTGCCCGAATCAGAGCAGGAGGAGGAAGATATGTCATGGTTCCGTGCAGAAGCTGAGGAAGATGAGGTGTTGCGCTGTGTTAACCAGACAACTACGTCCTCAGAATTTTGGGGGGTGAGGGTAGATGCCCTCTGAACACTGTGCATTGGTAGAGGGCCACACGAAATCACACCAGCACAACCTCGAAAAGACCTACGGGGTGGCCTGCCTCTGCCTGTCATTTTTTCCATATTGAGGGTATGCAGTACTACTAACAATATTAAATACTGGTAGACAGTGTGTGTGATCACAAAGAGGCACACAATCAGTGTCAAATACACAGCAGCTGTGTGTGTGCATCACTGGGCTGTGTACTTTACCAAACATAGAGAGATATCCTATAATACGTTCAATCACATACTACAGTTGAAAGCTATGCACTGCTTTTGACAGACAGTGTGCTGGACTTGTAATAGATAGAACAGGATACTTTAGAACCACAAGGCCCAGCAAATGACTGGGGCCTGTATGCAGTGTGTCAGCCACACAGAGAGATATCCTATAGTAACTTCAATCACAAATACAGTTGCAAGCTATGCACTGCTAATGATAGACAACATGCTGGCTTGTAATAAAGACAGAAAAGGATACTGTAGATTAGAACTACAAGGCCCAGCAACTGCCTGTGGCCTGTATCCAGTGTCTCACACACAAAAAAAAACCACAACAGAACAATATTAGCCTTCAAAAGGGCTTTTGTTTTGGGGTGCTTTCAGCAAGAAATAATGGCCTAGCTAACTGTTTCTGCAGCAATCTCTCCCTTCCTCTAACTACAGCAGCAGCCGGCGGAGACTGAGAACACAGCCGGTGCAGATGCGTTTTTATGGGGGGGCGGGAGGTCAGTGGGGGAGTGCAGCCTGATTGGCTGCCATGTTTCTGCTGACTGTGATGTAGGGGGTCAAATTTTAGCCCAATGTCAAAGTATCGGGTGCAGGTCGAATGTGCTACGTGTTCACGTCCCGCCGCAGACACGAACAGCTGAATTTCGCCGCGAACTGTCCGCTGGCGAACCGTTCAGGCCATCTCTAATAGTAAGCCCTGTTTTATAACAGAAGAGTACAGACAATCCCTGTATTTATGCAGAGACAGCTGACAGCCTAATTAGGATTGCTTGTTATATAATATGCCCCTCCCCCAGCACCTCCTGTCAGATATGTGAAAGGGACATGAAGACACAGGCTTGTTCCCCATCCCAACAGGGTGACCTCCCTTCACCTCCATCCACTACATAAAATTCTGCCACAAATCATCAGATGCCATTGCCGACCTTCACACTACCGGGACTGAAAAGATGAATCACAGGAATCAGAAGCAGCAGTATGGCCTTCAGTATGGCCACACTGTGATGGACGACACCGCAGGGGGATGGGGCGTTTCCCTAGTGTAGGTATACAGCACACACACTGCTCAAAATCCTCTGTATGATCTGATATGACCCAGGATTTCCTTTAGCTGCAGATGTGGAAGCCACAATCACTTCCCTGAGGAATATGGAGCCCCCCAGTGTGTGGTCACTCCACCCCAAAGAATATAAACTCAGAGTATCCATAAGACTGGGGGGTATGATGTGTCCTCCTAAAGAGAATGTACGCCGCCACTCCCTTGGACGACCACATAGATGCCCAAGGAAATTAAATTGATAAAGTTAATTTGAGCGACCTTCTCTACGAGGTAGAATATGGTGAACCACCTCCCATTCTGCATACCAGTCTACGCCCAAAATCTAACTATATGCCTGCATTAAGCAGCAACAAATATACGTCCATGTTTATGGACTTGGTAGCTGAGGATTTAATATCTATTAATTGGAAGAAAAGTGGAATTGATAATTTAAATAGTGCAGAAAGGAAGGCTTTAGAAGAGCTGCAGAATAACAAGGAAATTGAAATAAAAAGAAGTGACAAAGGTGGGAACGTAGTGGTTATGAGCAAGGATATGTATGTAAAAGAAATTAGACGATTACTGAGTGACAAGTCCACATATGGAAGAATACGTAACAACCCGTTTAAAAAATTGATAGAAAGAATCAATGACAAAATTATATGGGGTTATTTGGATGGAATTCTTTTAGAGAGGGAGATGAAATTTTTGAAGATAGATGTTTACACTACCCCTACTTTCTACATATTACCAAAGACTCACAAAAATGTTGAAAATCCCCAGGTCGGCCTATTTTATCAGGGAAAATGGCACTCTTGAGAAGGTGGCTCAGTTTGTTGAACAAAAGATTAAAGATATTGTGCAAAAATTACCCTCTTTTGTAATGGACACAAAGGCCGTCCTGGCGGAGATTGGCTACATACATGTGGAGGACAATTGGCTTTTGGTCGGTTTGGACGTGGAGTCTCTCTTCACGTCCATCCCGCACCAAAAAGGCCTAGTAGGTGGGTAGGAGCCGGAGGGTGACACTGACTGGGTGGGGGAGGGGGACAGACACTAGGTGGGTAGGAGCCGGAGGGTGACACTGACTGGGTGGGGGAGGGTGACAGACACTAGGTGGGTAGGAGCCGGAGGGTGACACAGACACTAGGGGGGGTAGGAGCCAGAGGGTGACAGACATTAGGTGGGGAGGAGACACTGACAGGGCACTCTCACCCTTCTCCCTCGTGGCAGCTGCATCTTGGAGGGTAGTAGATCATCCCAGGGGCTGGCCTGATACGGCCAGGCAGCCACGCAGTAGTAGGGTAGGCGGGGTGGAACACTGGGGGCGGAGCTGAAACGGCCAGGCGGACGCGCGATTGGAGAGTGGGCAGGGAAGGTGCTAGGGGCGGAGCTGATGCGGCCAAGGAGCCACATGATTGGAGGGTGGGCAGGGCTGGGGGAGAGAGGCTGATTGTCCACCATTGACGGTGGCCAGAGGGACGTCCCGCAGGTGAAAGGGGGACGTTTCCCAGGACACAGAGCAGCCTGGGACAGGGGACCCCAAACCCGGGACACGTCCCGGCTACAGCGGGAGGTCTGGTCAGCGTAGTGTAGCATGTCTTCCTTAGTTAAGCGCATTGCTTACATAGCAATGCATGTTTCATAAAATGCCGGCCACTGCTTTGAAGTTTCACGATGACAATACTTCACTAGAGCGGCCGCTACTATGTTCATTTTCTCAGCATTTTGCGTTTTTGTATGTGTCTGTGGGTGGGTTTGCAATTTTCATGCATCCACCCCCCACATCCAAAACCTCATGAAGTCCTGCAACTTCCACCTCCGCAACATCTGCAAGATTCGCCCATTCCTGACCTCTGTTGCCCCAAACTCCTCATCCATGCTGCCCTGTTATGAATGCGGCAGCCAGAAACATCCACTCGTCCAATCGCTCCACCACGGCGGCTCCCCTCTGTAAATCCCTCCACTGGCTTCCTATCCAGTCCAGAATCAGATTCAAGATAGTGTGCCTGGCCTACAAATATGTCCACAAAACCTACCCAACCTACATTTCTGATCTTACTCAGAGGTACACACCTAGCCGCTCACTCCCCTCCTCCAATGAACTTCACCTGACCACCCCCTGCATCACCCAGTCCCATGCACGCCTCCAGTACTTCTCAAGAGCTGCTCCAACACTATGGAACTCCCTACCTCCCTCCATTAGAGTCGCACCATCCTTCAACATCTTAAGAAGGCCCTCAAAATTCACGTTTTCACCCTGGTCTATCCCCGTCACTGGTGCTTTAAACCTGCAGCTAAATGCTGAACTCTGGTCCCCTACCTTTCATGTCCCTACCTCTCCCTCTAGATTGTAAGCATGTGGCAGGGTCCTCCTCCTTGTGTCTCCTACCTGATCACGCAATGCCATCAATGTACACCCATCCTATGGATCTGAGTGAACTCAACTTACCTAATCTTCATGCACCCATCTAGTGACTATACACTGCCTTGTACTCATCTCATACTGTGCTGCATGATCTGGTTTGTATTATATATATATATATATATATATATATATATGTGTGTGTGTATATATATATATATATATATATATATATATATATATATATATATATATATATATATATATATATATATATATATATATATATATATATATATATATGTGTGTGTGTGTGTATATATATATATATATATATATATGTGTATATATATATATATATATATATATATATATATATGTGTATATATATATATATATATATATATATATATATGTGTGTGTATATATATATATATATATATATATGTGTGTGTATATATATATATATATATATATATGTGTGTGTGTATATATATATATATATATATATATGTGTGTGTATATATATATATATATATATATATATATGTGTGTGTATATATATATATATATATATATATATATATATATACACACATATATATATATATCGCAAAACACATGCATGTTTCGTCCATAGGAAGGCACTATATTAAAACTGCACTATGTGGGAAGATCCAACATGTACGATTTTAAAATGGTACAAAAAAGAGGCAAAAAACTGTGATTTGGAATGCAGTCCATAGGCTTTTACTGAGTTTGATTTTGCGTGTGTTTTCTGCTAAGTGGATGTAGCAAAATACATTGAAATCGGGAATGTTCAACCTGTGAAATGTCCAACAGGCATACATGTGCTCAGGGGTGTAACAATAGCCCCTGCAAGGGATGCAGCCGCAGGGGGGCCCTTAGAGGGAGAAGCCTGTGGGGGGCCCCTGGCTCTTGGGTCCACCAGGGCCGTTTTTAGGGGCAGGAGGGAGCACAGTGCAGGAAGGTGGAGCAGCAGGCACAAACATCAGTGGGGAGGGGGGCCCAACATCCCCCTTCCTTCACATCGGGCTACCATCAACACTACCCCTTCCGAAATGACACGACAGCGTGGGCCTGGGGGGGCGGGGTTGGGAGGAGTGGGGGGCATCCAAAGTTTCGCAGGATGGCCCAGTGATTTCTAGTTACGCCCCTGCATGTGCTGGTAATAATGATAGATGGTGATAAAGATGAAGATAAGGGAGTTGTGCTGTGATTGGTAATAAAAAATATATTATTATTAATAATAATAATAATAATAGCATTCAAAGGCTGACTGCAGGTAATTACACAAAAAGAGCTTGCAGTTAGCTTATTCACCACAAGGTGTCGATCTCGCCTCTGCCACGTGAAACTCAAAGAGGGGAGGCAATTAATCCAAAAACAGGAAGTGTGATGTAATAGCAGGAAGAGCAGTTGAAGGACGGCCAAAGGACACGCGGCTGGAGGAGGTAACTGTGGGAATCTTGTTATATATGGAGCAGAGCAGAGGTTTGGGGTGGGCATGCTTTGTTACAGAGGAGGACACAGTACACCTGTC
Organism: Hyperolius riggenbachi; assembly: GCF_040937935.1. Lineage (NCBI taxonomy): Eukaryota > Metazoa > Chordata > Amphibia > Anura > Hyperoliidae > Hyperolius > Hyperolius riggenbachi. The sequence continues at coordinate 14,583,836 of NC_090652.1, read as the reverse complement.
ACTATCCTGATCATCCCTCTTGATGAGACTTATATATAACTGCTGTGACTTGTTTGCCAGTTTTCTATTGCTCCCCCTACATGTACCATAGATTATGGGTCGGATCTTCCCTTCCTAGTAATAATTCACTCACATCACACAGACAAGAGAAGATATACTGTATATTGACTATAGCCATATCCCTCCAGTGCTGGCATTTACCCTTGTATAGCGTACTCTGCCCCCAGCATTGCCATATTACTGTGAAGTGTAGCCCTATCTCCCCACCATCATCCACCCCCCACCCCGAATGGGTAGTCGTCAGGGCAGAGGCTCAGGGGGCACCAGTCTCTGGGAGTGCAGACCTGAGGGTGTGCCTGTGCCGCCCACCCCTCCCTGAACACTTCAGAGTTATGACTCTGCATGTTTGGGAGACTACCTAATACTGGGGATACATCTGCCTATACTGGGGAGGATGCTGCCTGTCTCACTTGGGGAAAGGGTCTTGGGGCACACTTGCCTGTCCTGAGAAGAGAATGCTTGGGGTATGTTTGGCTATCAAAACTTGTGGTACATCTTGCTATCTAGCCTTGGAGGGTGGTATCCTAATACTAGGGGAACATCTGCCTATATTTGAGGGGAGGATGCTTAATACTGCGGTATGTATGGCTATCTAACATGGTTAGGGGTACTGCTAAATACAGTATATATAAATACACGGAGTACATTGTGATATCTAATCTGGGGTTGGTGGGCTGTCTAGTTCTGGGGATACATCCGGCTATCTCTAATGGGGATGGTGGGCTGCCTAATAGTGGCTATCTATACTGGGGAGGGGGGCTACCTAATACTGGGGGCACATCTGCCTTGTTAACTTGGGGAGGGAGACTGCTTGATGCACCTGGCTTTTGAAACCCTTCAGCACTTTATTTGGCCTGAGGAAGTGGGCAGAGACCCACAATACGCGTTGCCTGTGCTTATTAACAATTCATTATATTTATATATAGGAATTTGTCATTTTTTTAAAGTAAGCCACTTCCCCTTTTTCTCTTTTTTGTTTTAAACTCAGTTTTATACACACCTTGGTGCCTCTTAATGCCGTTGTGATGGCTTCCCAAGTCTTCCAGATATTAGTCATCTTCCAAACCAGCCACCAGTCAGACCACCACCTGAGCTGCATTGCTATGTTATCAATGGCAAAAGGGTGAATTTTCAATGATATGAAGGGTGTGAGCAGGAATCCAGGCGCATGCATCTCTATGGAGACAGCTTGCAGGGAGTAGTAGTTTTATTGTTAGGGTAGTCTGCCTTTATTCCTGAGAATGATACAAAGTGTCTATGTGGGGGGTTAGTTTACATAATTGCCCCTTAGGGAGGGAGACATAGAGAATAATATAATCTGTGAATAGTGCAGAGCTGTGATTGGCCGATCTTGTATGCCAGGGAATACTGAGCCCATAAGATCCTCGTGGAGCACTTCCCACCTCCAGCTGGTGCCTCACACGTATGCACACTCTCTGTGTTACCTTATCTCTGGATTTCCCTCACTTCTTGTGCTGTCAGAGATGTTCCATGTTTATCCCAGGCGTTATGGAAGGCAGGCTGGTATCTCTTCCCTGTGAAGGAGGACACTTTCCCTGATAGCTTTTCCCAGCAGCTGTTCATAGCAACAGTCATAAATACAATGTTGTACAATGGAGTTGTTGTCGATCAGTGGCGGTCTCAGCGAGGGAGGTCGTGAAGGAGCAGGTTCTGTGCATTGTGTCCATTTTCAACAGATGAGACAGGTGCACCATATGACCGTATCCATTGCATCTCTGATGAGAAGAAGCTAGTGTACAGTCAGGAGCCACTGGTGTTGGATTGGAGGTTAGAGTCTGCACAAAGATGATGGCTGGTGGGTGGAGCCAGGTAGCAAGGGACATGACTGGTAGGACAGGCAGAGGAGATGGAGGCTGCAGCTGGAGAGTGGTTGGGAGGTCTCCCCTGCTTCTGTCCTGGTATTGGCACTGTCCCAGCTGGGAGATTTGTTGCTATGGCTCTTGGAAGGTTTGGGGTTAGTAGGTGATGGCCAGGTAGGGTCAGTATATGGAGCTGCAGTCCCATCTGCCCAGTTCCTCAGCTGCCAGAGCCATAAGTAATGATAATTCATACACTATTTCTATGCCAGACCAGCGCTACGACCATATATCCTCTTATATAGATTGTAGCCACCACCAAGGACACCCTAAAGGATCCTTTAGGGTGTCCTTGGTGGTGGCTACAATCTATATAAGAGGATATATGTTTGTTTGTTTATGAGGATATAGTGTTTGCATGGAAGGACTGACTCAAGCCTTTTTCCAGAAGCGCACCCATTGAACTGTGTGTAGCATACAAGGACTACATTGTTCACAATCTCCAGATTATTGTACACTTATTATATAAGGACTATAAATGTGTCATAATTGATTAATCATATTGATTATAGATAATATATACTGAACCATATTGGCCAGGTATTCATCTGAGCACTGAATGATTTTTGGTTTAAAATGATAATTCATAGCTAATTACCTTCAGCTCTTATCTTCCTATATCTCCAGCTGTTCTCTCTTCACATCCTCATCCATCTACCGCTGCCGGCACTGCTGTAACCTCCCAGGAATGTGTGCATGGAGAGGAGGAGAGAAGCACCAGATGATGAGCAAGGCACACTGGGAGAGAGGACTGTGGTGCTGAATGTGCAGATACCACAGCTTATGGGATATTATCACCACCTAGCAAATGATGTTCATTTCTGTGCTCTGATTATTAGTACTAATATCTTACAGCTATACTTTGTTATCCATTTCAGACCTGAGATCTGACCTTAAAGAACAAATTACATATATGAGGAGTGATCAGCAGTCTATTGAGGAGGGTGGCATGATGGGGACAATTAAAGAAGAAGGAGAGACCTATGTGAGGAGTGATCAACAGTATATGGAGGAGGGTGGCATGATGGAGACAATTAAAGAAGAAGAAGGAGAGACCTATGTGAGGAGTGATCAGCAGTCTATGGTGGAGAGTGACATGATAAGGACTAGTGAAGAGGAAGAAAAAAAGGACATTATTACTGGGATGAGCATTGGTGAGTGATAAATGTATCTCCTTTTAATGTCCAGTGCATATAAGCTGTGTGTTCTACATGTTGTCAGTATACAGGAGTCCAGTCTGAGGAAGGCTTCATAGCTGAAAGCTTACTTCTTATAAGTTATTCAATAAATGGCATCATCCTGATTCATAGCATCTTGCTTTCACTAGTGCAATAAGCTAACTCTCTAACTGAATGACAAAGCTAACAATGAGTAAGCTAACTGTCTAACTGAGTCATTAAACTATCAATCACAGGTTCAGTGAGTCTCAAATTGGCACAAATCAATCACAAAATGCAAATACTCAGCACTGCTCTCTCCAGCACAACCTCTCACACAGTACTGAGTAACAGCAAGGAGATAATCCAAGATGGCATCCGCCTTATATAGGGAAGGGTGTGGCCAGAGCTCCGCTCATTCCTATTGGTTGCTAGGGACACTCTGGTAAAAGTAAAAAAAATGCACCTCTGTAATGGACTCAAAGTTATAATTACAGTGGGCTGGAAATTTGCAGTTTGAAATTGAATTTTCAATTGCAAGCTTGCAGTGTAATGAGAGATCAGGTGAGAGCCTGAATTCTCCTGCTGGTGTCTGTCCAGTGTGTTTGGCACCTTGCCAGACCCGGTCTATAGCTGCCCACCCAGCTTCACTATTTCACTCCTTCACATTAGCTGTGGGCAGCTGGAACTGGCTGGTCTTGTGGGCAGAGAGTCACTCGCCAGATGTTTCCCACCTCCCTTTTAAGCACAGCAGCACCGCCAGTCACTCACCTCATCACTCACTAGTGCACTACAATCTGTCTGTCTACTCACTCCTCACTCACTCACTATCTCATAACTCACCAGATTCTGTCACACAACTCAATCCGCACACAACTGATTCCCTGCAGCACAATGCAGCGCACTGTCTCCCTCAATATCCTCCTCCTCACCGAACCCACAAAATTGCTGACAGTCTCACCTCTCTTATATACAAGAGGGGAGGGATAGCCTGTGATAGGTAGCTAGGATCTGGTTGCTAGGGCCTATAATTGCTCCGGATTGGTAGGGAATCCGATTGACCGGTTAATGCTGCTATATTTAATGTAAGCTATAATTGTGGATGTATGCATAATTTGCACATTTCCGCATGTAATCCGCAGTACACTGATTGGCCTGAGATGACAAGTGGTGTTCCGCTTTCCACAGTAATTTTTGGAAATTGTTACTCCAATCACAGGACTGGGAAATACTCGGTAGTATTGGAGCAATCAGAGAGTGCGGAGGCATCCCGCGGGGTTCCCATTTCCACAGAAATATTCTGCATTCTCTGATTGGTCCGATGCTTCTGAGCTCAGTGATTGGCTGACATTTCCGAGTTGCTGTAATGCGGCATTCTGACATTGGGCTCTATTCACAAAACTTCTCATACATGACTTATCACCTAATTTATAAAAATAACCTTCTGTGACAGAAGGAGAAAAGCGTCTGCACTGCAGTATTTCCGCTGAATTTGGAAGGATGTAGCATAAAACACACACCTCTTCATCCACACTTCTGGTATTGATAGCGTGCTCTGATTGATTAGAAGTTGCAATACAGTAAAGGAGAGGAAAGGGAGACAATCGGCACTGCTTCTATTGCTGTGTAATCCAGAGTGCGGTGGAACACATGTAAAAAATCCAAGACAGTGTATCTTCAAATTGTACACAATCGTTTAAGCGCACATCCTAATTCATATAAAAGTCCACATAAAAATCACTTAGGAATCCTCATATGCAGTTTCTTGGTCTCTTGTGCCACCATCACCATGGACACCCAACAGTATGCAGACTCACCAGATGTATTGGCCACTGCTAGACTGGCCAACCATGCACAAATCCAGGAGCCTCAGTGCTTCAGGATCCTGGTGCCACTTTAATGCTGTCCCTTGAGACCACCATCATTCTCCACATTATCCATACATAGTACCTCAAAGAAATAGCCTGCATAGCGTAACTCCGTATAACACTTAAAACTTTAATTATAAAATTGCACTCACATGCTCCAGAATGTATTGCACACATAGTTTTACGGGCTCTCCCCCGTTGCCTGGCAGGGCATTGCTTGTGTTGGGTCCTTCAGCTCCCCCTCCACTCAGCTTGCAGACACCACCGCCTCCACGGCCGTTCACTTCCTGGTATGTCCAACCTCCCGCCCGATCGATTTCGTCACTCCCTCGTGACTCATCAGGGGCACGGGGGTTGGACTCATTACCAGGGTTCTTATATCCTTTCTCTTAGCACTAATTGGCTGCTTCCGTCCACGTTATACGCGTCAATACGTACGGTTGATCACGTTTGCTTCATGCCATATCAATTGGTCGCGTCCGTACGCACTATGCACGTCATTACGTCCGCGGTTAGCCACCTTTTTCCGCGTCATACGCGTTAACATGTACGCGTCATCCATCCGCGTCACTACGTACGCGTCATCACATGTTCTTTTTCAGGCTGCACTAATTGGCTGCCTTTATCCGCGTCATACGCGTCATTAGGGGGAAGTTCTGCCAATAGGAGGTGGGGATGGGGCACCCAGTCAGCATGCAGACTAGTATATAAGGCTAAAATGATGCGTACGTAATGACGCGTATGTCGCAGATAAAGGCAGCCAATTAGTGCAGCCTGAAAAATAACGTGATGACGCGTACGAAATACCATTTGGAGCATGTGAGTGCAATTTTATAATTAAAGAGTTAAGTGTTATACGGAGTTAAGCTATGCAGGCTATTTCTTTGAGGTACTATGCATGGATAATGTGGAGAATGATGGTGGTCTAAAAGGACAGCATTAAAGTGGTACCAGGATCCTGAAGCACTGAGGCTCCTGGATTTGTGCATGGTTGGCCAGTCTAGCAGTGGCCAATACATCTGGTGAGTCTGTTTACTGTTGGGTGTCCATGGTGATGGTGGCACAAGAGACCAAGAAACTGCATATGAGGATTCCTAAGTGATTTTTATGTGGACTTTTATATGAATTAGGATGTGCGCTTAAACGATTGTGTACAAGTTTTTTAGGTCCTGCCTGACCTTGTGGTAGCGCACTCCAACTGGACTTTGTAATTACATGTTAGCTATAGCGCATTGATACATTTTACATATCTTCAAATTGTGGCATCAAAAATATTCATTCAACGTATGCATGCAACATGCATGAACATACCATTATCTGAGGGGGTGTGGTGGCGGCCTCCGTAGAAGCGCAGATTGTGCGTGAAACGGCTGTAAGGCTATCTGTGCCCAGCACCCACCGCCACCACACCACCTCAGACAATGGTACGTTCATGCATGTTTACGTTGAATGAATATTTTTGATGCCACAATTTGAAGATACACTGTCTTGTATATTTTACATGTGTTCCACCACACTCTGGATTAAACAGCAATAGAAGCAGTACCGATTGTCTTCCTCTCCTTTACTGTATAAAAATAACCTTTCAGCACATTTACAAGCAAAATAATCACACAAAGTTGTTTCTGATTAACTTCATTTCAATATTACTTTTCTTACCTTAATTATATTATATTTTTGCTCTTTGGAAGCCTAAAAATATAACATAGACGAGGTGGAAACAGGAAAACAGGTGAAAATTCTTTGTGAATTATGCCTATTGTTGCATTTACGTTTTGGAAATCGGCGTCCTGATGGAAATGTCAGACCATCCCCAGTCACAGTTTCCTTATTTGCTTAATTGGGAATAAGAGAGAGAAACATGTACATTACACGGGGCATATGAGTGACACGAGGACACAGCGGTAATAAGAATGTGGAAGTGACACCACATTGCTCTACAAACATAACACAGATCTCTTGCTATAAGTACATATAGGTCTGTTGTCACAGGAGTAACGCATTGCTTCCACTGTCTCATCAAGCTCTACATTCACTGCTGCTCAATGTATGGCCAATGCTTTAGGTGTGGGAGGGGTCAGTGACAAGCAAATACCTCTGACGTGTATGCAAATGTCATGCAGATTGTATGCAGATAATCAGATTGGTCAGGAAATGCATTTGATTGGCTGAACTCCTAGCTACATAACATTTTCATGCAAGCCAAAGTTGTAGTCATGTGATTGGCCGCCTGTAATGAGCTCCACCTTCTGCAGTTCTCAGTCAGGCTGATAACTTGTGATGGTCAGTGACATGCCAATAACTCTGAGATGGTGCAAACTGTATGCTAATTTTATGCAAAGTTATGCAGCTGCTGCATCTGGTCCATTTCCAGTCTGCACAAACTTTGCCTCAACTTGGAATTATCAGCAGCTCACTGACCATCCGTAATGATAACAGAATTCTCTAACAGAAAGTGATGATGTTTCTCTATTTGCAGCGCAGAGTCCCGGCATCAGGAACCTCCCAGAGACTCGTCTCTCTGTATCCACAGACAGTACAACGGATGAAGATGTCATCGGACAAGAGTCTCCTGCAGATATCCTGGTTACCCCAAATATTCCCCCAGACCCCCCTCACCTGTATAGTCCTGAGGGGCCTCATCCCCAGCACAGCTCTCCCCCTGATGGAGGGTCTCATTCCTGTTCCACACGTGGGAAGGGTTTTGTGAAAAAATCAAGTCTTGGCATACACAAGAGAATTCACACTGGAGAGAATCCCTATTTATGTGCTGAGTGTGGGCAATGTTTTGTACAGAAAAAAGAGCTTGTCATCCATGAGAGATCTCACACTGGCAAGAAGCCGTATTCATGTGCTGAGTGTGGGAAATGTTTTGTACAGAAATCAGGCCTCATCAACCATGAGAGAACTCACACTGGTGAGAAGCCGTATTCATGTGCTGAGTGTGGGAAATGTTTTGTACAGAAATCAGGCCTCATCAACCATGAGAGAACTCACACTGGTGAGAAGCCGTATTCATGTGCTGAGTGTGGGAAATGTTTTGTACAGAAATCAGACCTTGTCAATCATGAGAGAACTCACACTGGTGAGAAGCCATATTCATGTGCTGAGTGTGGGAAATGTTTTGTACGGAAAAAGCAGCTTGTCATCCATGAGAGAGCACACACTGGCGAGAAGCCCTATTCGTGTGCTGAGTGTGGGAAATGTTTTGTACGGAAATCAGACCTTGTCAGTCATGAGAGATTTCACACTGGTGAGAAGCTGTATTCATGTGCTGAGTGTGGGAAATGTTTTGTACATAAATCACAGCTTGTCATCCATGAGAGAACTCACACTGGTGAGAAGCCGTATTCATGTTCTGAGTGTGGGAAATGTTTTGTACGGAAATCAGACCTTGTCAGTCATGAGAGAACTCACACTGGTGAGAAGCCCTATTCATGTGCTGAGTGTGGGAAATGTTTTGTATGGAAATCAGACCTTGTCATCCATGAGAGAACTCACACTGGTGAGAAGCCGTATTAATGTGCTGAGTGTGGGAAATGTTTTGTACAGAAATCAGGCCTCATCAACCATGAGAGAACTCACACTGGTGAGAAGCCGTATTCATGTGCTGAGTGTGGGAAATGTTTTCTACAGAAATCACATCTTGTCAGTCATGAGAGAACTCACACTGGTGAGAAGCCATATTCATGTACTGAGTGTGGGAAATGTTTTGTACGGAAATCAGACCTTGTCATCCATGAGAGAACTCACACTGGTGTAAAGCCGTATTCATGTACTGAGTGTGGGAAATGTTTTGTACATAAATCACAGCTTGTCATCCATGAGAGAACTCACACTGGTGAGAAGCCGTATTCATGTTCTGAGTGTGGGAAATGTTTTGTACGGAAATCAGACCTTGTCAGTCATGAGAGAACTCACACTGGTGAGAAGCCCTATTCATGTGCTGAGTGTGGGAAATGTTTTGTATGGAAATCAGACCTTGTCATCCATGAGAGAACTCACACTGGTGAGAAGCCGTATCCATGTGCTGAGTGTGAGAAATGTTTTGTACAGAAATCCTATCTTGTCCTCCATGAGAGAACGCACACTGGTGAGAAGCCGTATCCATGTGCTGAGTGTGGGAAATGTTTTGTACAGAAATCACATCTTCTCAGTCATGAGAGATCTCACACTGGTGAGAAGCCGTATTCATGTGCTGAGTGTGGGAAATGTTTTGTACATAAATCACATCTTCTCAGACATGAGAAACCTCACACAGCTGGTAAGTAAGAGTCAGTGAAACATAACTTCACCTTTAGTGAGCCTGAAGTGGCCGCAGCATACTGCTCTCCATCTCCCCAACACAGCCGGAAGTAGGGAGTATGGAGAGTGGAGTGCAGCGGCCAATAACAGGCTTGTTCAGTTACGCTTCTCCCTCTCACAATGCTGGTGAGACGTAGTGATGGTCAAGTCGATGCAAATAACTTCGAGTTGATGCAAATGTATGCAGCTTGAAAATTAAGCAATCAATTCCTGCTGACGTAAAGTCCGATTGGTTCATTTTCATGCCGAATAAATTTGCATAACAATTTGCATAAATGTGCATCAACTCAAAGTTATTTGCATCTACTTGACCATCACTAGTGAGAAGCTCTGTTACTGCACTGAGTGTGGGAAATGTTTTGGTTGTGGGTTATTTCTTGCTAGACGCACCTGGCAGCATATTATACAGAGTCCCCGGGGCTCTTTCATGCTACTCAGCGCATTGGTTTGTAAAGCAAGTCCCTGAACTGAGGTGGGATGATGGGATAAACATGGCTACATATAGTACTAAGCCTGATTAGTAATTGGTTGTGTTCATCTTCTATTTATTCCATTGCAAGTGAAAATAAAGCACAAGTCAGATCCGTACCCCTCTGGGTCCTCCCCAGGCCCCCCACATCCTTTTCCCGATCAGCGATCCAGCGCTGCACCCTCTGGAACAGCTATTCTCAACCGGGGTTCCGCGTCAATTTGACACTTCTGTGGGATACAACAGTCCCACTTTCCCCATTTCTGTGGGACAATATAGTCCCGCTTCTGTATATGACTGCAGCAGCGGAAAGATTCCTTCATGCTGCTGCGAGGGATGCGGCGGATGGATCTGTAAAGCAGCCGCATCACTCGAAGCCCGGTCTATAGTTCCGGCACGTGCGGGAGTTCAAACAGAATCCCTGCTTCAAGGAGGAGGGAAGGACGTCAGATGGTAAGTATGGGGGAGGGGGTGTTCCCTGCACTGACACCAATGACCAAAGCAGCCACAGAAAGGGGGGACAAAGCGGCCACAGAAAGGGGGGACAAAGCGGCCACAGAAAGGGGGGACATAGCAGCACACAAACAAGCAACACAAACAGACAAACAAGCAGCACAAACAAAGAACACGGAAGCAACAAAAACAGGACAAAAAAGCCACACAAACAGGGGGGGGGGGGGAGGGGGGAGACATAGTAGCCACAGAAACAGGGAGAAGGCACATGGGAGCCATAATTGTTAATAAGGAGGACAAAGGGAGCCATACCTGCTAAGGGGGACATAGTGGGCCACACTAAATAAAGAGGGCACAGGTGCCATACTATGCAGAGATATGGATCCAATTTTTATGTAGGAATAAAAAAAATTATTTATACGTACACTCATGCAAACACACACACACACACACACGCGCGTTCCCCAGGATTTGTCAATTTTCTGAAGGGTTCTTCGGGTCAAAAAAGGTTGAGAAAGGCTGCTCTGGAGGTCACAGCCGGGCTCCCATCCATGCAGGCACGCACACTGCACGGGATGCCTTGTGCTTGCACCCTCTGGAAGGTCACAGCCAGGCTCCCATCCATGCAGGTGGGCACACTGCGCGGGATGCCTTGTGCTTGCATCCTCTGGAAGGTCACAGCCGCAGTGTTCTCCCCAGAATTTTTTTCCAACCGGGTGGTATGAAAAAGTAGCCGGGTGGGTATAGAAACGCTGGGTGCTACTAGGTGGGGTATCTCACCCGCCACCGCCCCGTGACCCCCCTGCAAGGGACAAGAACAACTTTAGGGGCTGGAAGAATCCCCAGGTAACAAGCTGGTCATTTTCTTTTAATAGTTTAAGTGTCCTTTTAAAGTTCTAACTACCTTTCTGCTGATTTGATAATGAAACTAGCAGCTTTTCCTATATACATGGGTGGTTGCAGTATGGAAAAGAGGATTTCTGGTCCCAAGCATGATATATTGATAAGCTGGCAGCTTATCAATCTCATGCTTTGGCACCAGATTTCCCCTCTCTTACACCACCCATATATATAGGAAACAGGAAAAATCTTGGTGGTTTCATTTTCAAATCTGCAGATTGCACCTGGCTGCTGGTTGTAATGTGACAGTCAGTCACACGGGATATTGCTGGCTATGTGGTTGTCAAAAGGGCCAGGGGGTGTCTCACTAATCTCTCTCTGCCTCTGTCTGCCATTGCCCTGGGTGAGTCTGTGAGCATTTGCACACTGGCTCACTCTCCTCTCTACCCCTCAAGCTGCAGCTCCCTCTCACCAGTCGCTTCTTCTGGCATCAATTTAGGGCTGAGGAAAGCAGTGGCAAGACTGGACAATCATGGGGGTCAAAGGGTCAAGCATCGTAAAGTTCTAGCTTTGCGGAGCTGAGTTAGATTCCCCCCTCCTTAATTAGCAGAAGCCAGACTCGCATTCACACTAACATGCAGCGAGACAAATACAGCAAGGAGGAGAGCGTCTGGCTGGACATTCCACAGAAAACACTGAGCCGCGCTTCCTCTCCGGTCTCCTGTTCAACTGAGCTGCTTGTCACACGTCTCCTTCATTCCCCGCCCCTACATACAACTGCCGGGAACTGAGGAGGAGGGCGGAGGCAGCGTCCCTGACTGACAGCGGCTGGCTGTAATGACACAGTCGCCGCTGCTCACTAATAAGCCGCACAGAATGGGGTAATTTTACCCGGGCGCTCGGGGGAGACCAGCCGGGCTCCCATCCATGCAGGTGGGCACACTGCGCGGGATGCCTTGTGCTTGCATCCTCTGGAAGGCCACAGCTGGGCTCCCATCCATGCAGGCAGGCACACTGCACGGGATGCCTTGTGCTTGCATCCTCTGGAAGGTCACAGCTGGGCTCCCATCCATGCAGGCGAGCACACTGCATGGGATACCTTGTGCTTGCACCCTCTGGAAGGTCACAGCCGGGCTCCCATCCATGCAGGCAGGTGGGCACACTGCACGGGATACCTTGTGCTTGCATCCTCTGGAAGGTCACAGCCGGGCTCCCATCCATGCAGGCGAGCACACTGCACGGGATGCCTTGTGCTTGTATCCTCTGGAAGGTCACAGCTGGGCTCCCATCCAAGCAGGCAGGCACACTGCGTGGGATGCCTTGTGCTTGCATCCTCTGGAAGGCCACAGCTGGGCTCCTATCCATGCAGGCAGGCACACTGCACGGGATCTCTTGTGCTTGCACCCTCTGGAAGGTCACAGCCAGGCTCCCATCCATGCAGGCAGGCACACTGCGCGGGATGCCTTGTGCTTGCACCCTCTGGAAGGTCACAGCTGGGCCATCCATGCAGGCGGGCACACTGCGCGGGATGCCTTGTGCTTGCACCCTCTGGAAGGTCACAGCTGGGCCATCCATGCAGGCAGGCACACTGCATGGGATGCCTTGTGCTTGCACCCTCTGGAAGGTCAAAACCACGTTCCAGTCCATGTAGGCAGGCACACTGCGCGGGATGCCTTGTGCTTGCTCCCTCTGGAAGGTCACAGCCAGGCTCCCATCCATGCAGGCAGGCACACTGCGCAGGATGCCTTGTGCTTGCACCCTCTGGAAGGTCACAGCTGGGCTCCCATGCATACAGGCATGCACACTGCGCGGGATGCCTTGTGCTTGCACCCTCTGGAAGGTAACAGCTGGGCTCCCATGCATACAGGCATGCACACTGCGCAGGATGCCTTGTGCTTGCACCGTCTGGAAGGTCAAAGCTGGGTTCTTGTATATGCAAATACTTAATAGAGTACTCGGGGGATTTGTATAGGACACGTGTTCCCTGAACAGGGTTAGGCCCCTAGCGCACTAAAACATAACTTTTATTAGCTCTGATAGGGGCTATATATGCTGACAGTTATGTGGGGCAGGGGCATTGTATATGTTTGATGCACAGCACTGTATATATGTATTCACTCCGGACGAAGGCGTTTAGCCGAAACATGTTGAATTATTTGTAATTTTGTACACTGTTTGCATGGTGTGATCCCCTACTGTCCGTTAGACCAGTGTTTGGTGCAAGAGGGTGTGATCAGCAGGTCCTATTTGTGCATGTACTAGCTGTGCATAGGTGCTGGAGAGGAGATTCCTTCCCTCTCCTCGACACATGCACATAGATGTACAATCTTTATCTGCCTGAAAGTGATCCATCCCTGTGATATGATACATATGTGACACAATAGTGTCAAACACCAACGCAGCTGTTTTTGTTTTATAAATGCTGTACCTTTGATATACCTGATTTTAATAGAACTAATAAAAGTTATGTTTTAGTGCGCTAGGGGCCTAACCCTGTTCAGGGAACATGTTTCCTGTATATGCAGGCAGGCACACTGCGCGGGATGCCTTGTGCTTGCACAGTATCATGGAGTTGTTTAGGCTCCACAGATAAAAAGCCGAACTTTTAAGGTTCTTTGCAACTGAATAGGCAAAGGCAGTCCTGCCTCTGCTCAGTGCATCCACGCTTGTTCATGGACGGGAGTGTGAACAGGCACATTCTTCCACAAGCGCTTGTGAGGAGGTTTGCCGAGGACAGGGGGTAGGGAGAAAGCAAAGGAGAGTGCACTCAGACTACTTGAAATAGGAAGGAAACCAGCCAGTCGTAGACAGATCTCACCTGAAGATGTAGCTGACGAGCCCATACTGGTGTTATCAGCAAGCAGGCTTATGTCCTCTTCTGACCAGGGAGCAGGTTGGTTGCAGCTTCTTTTCCCCCCAGGAAGGAAGCTTGTAGTTGGAGGGAGAGTCACTGGAACCGCTGGCTGGAAATGTAGCTGTTCGTGTTACAGTGCTGGCTGTACCGTCACAGCTGTGTACACGTGTGGGCTACTTGAGATTCTATCCTGGAGGGAGAGACTCCTTCATAAAATCAATGAATAAATGAATAAAAGATCACGTCCAGCTCTAACCAAGACGCTGGCTGGGGGGGATGGTGGCAGCGTTGGATTTCTGAAAAGTAATGCATGTAGAAAGATGGAAGGGAGACCTGAATGTAAAGTTACTGTTTGTCTTTAATTGAAAGTATCTTTCTACAAAGCGTTTCAGGGGGCCAATCCACCTTTTATCAGGCAAACAATGGTGTCTTTGTTACATACACATTTCAATACAATAATTCAAAAAACTATTTGTAGGTTGTTTAGGCCGTCTGGGCCAATCCGTGTCTATGTGTAAATTTAATCAGCGACCTTGAGTCTCTGCGGCATGTAAAAAATGTCCTCGCCCCAAGTAAATGGCAAGTAAATGAAGGAGTAGAAAAAGGGGTAAGAGAGTCAGAACATAAAACTGCCACTAGGTGGCAGCCACAGGGTACTTATCTAAACCAAAAAAGACTGCAGTTATGGGTGATTATTATAGTGGATATTACTGGGTGAGTGCAATGTGGGTGCTGGATATTGGTGGAATTGATGGGGGTGGGAGGTGACTTTGGGTGCTGCTATGGATGGTAGAGTTGCTGCTAGGGAGGTAGAGGTCACTGTTGGTTCTGGGGGAGGTAGAGGTCAGTGTGGGTGCTTGGGGAGGGAGAAGTCACTGTGGGTGATTGGGGTGTGAGGTCACTGTGGGTGCTGGAGGAAGGGGAGATCACTGTGGTTTCTGGGCGAGGGAGAGGTCAGTGTGGATGTTGGGGGAAGTAGATGTCAGTGTGAGTGCTGGGGGAGGGGGAGGTCACTGTAAAGGTTGGGGGAAGCAGAGGTCAGGGTGGTTGCTGGGGGGAGAAGACACTGTGGATGCTGGGTGTTGGGAGAGGTCACTGTGGGTGCTGGGGATGGGGGGAGGTCGCTGTAGGTGCTGCTTTTGGGATGGGAATTCTCTTTAGGTGCTGGTGGGGACATGAGGGGGAACTGCAGGGGGAGGGAAAGGTCACTGTGGGTGCTGGGGAAGAATATATGAGTGTGGCTACTGGAGGAAGACACTGTGGGTGCTCGGTGGAGGAAGAGGTCACTGTGGATGCTGGGTGAGGGAGAAGTCACAGAGGGTGCAGCTGTTAGGGAGACACCATCTTACTTGCTCCCAGACAGAATGACCACACTAGGATTCCTGTCTGGAGCCTCTTTACTACAGAGTGTCTCAAGCAAGTGGGCGGAGCTGATCACAGTAGGGGGCGGAGTTTCCTTTGTGTTTACTTTTCCAGAGTGGTTATGGTATGTGTAGTATCTTTTACCCAATTTCCCTCCCCGGGACAAGTATCTACGTTCTTGCAAATTCCCTCTTCACCTCCAGGGACGTAGGTACTATGTCCCTTGCCAGCACGCTCTCCTGCTCGCTCCCGCGCTTGTTATCGCTGCCGAACATTAGACAGGAAATGAATAGGTGGGAACGTAGTTCCCATTCATTAATCTGTGTCCCCATTTGAATGATCGATGATCATTGAGATGCTGCGATCATTTGTAGCTTCCCACGTAACACGTCCATGCATTACTTCCTATTTGCGTAGTGATAGTAATGCGTGAGGCCATCTTGTGGCCAAATAGTAAATTTACATCTACACACATTTATTTTAATAAAAAGACTCACAAATACATTTAAAATTAACTCTTTACCTCCCACACGATCACATAATTACCCAAATATTTTTTTTTATGTTAAAAAAAATGACAATAAAAATTACATAAATAGTTTCCTTAGGGACTGAACTTTTTTAATATGTATGTCAAAAGGGTATATTACTGTTAATTTTGAAACTATGGGCTTGTAAATAGTGACGAACGAAAAAACTGAAAAAATGCACCTTGATTTCCAAATAAAATATCGGCACCATACATTGTACTAGGGAAATATTTTATTTGCAATAAACGGGACAAATGGGCAAATAAAATGTGTAGGTTTTAATTACGGTAGCATGTATTATTTTACATCTATAATGACCTAAAACTGAGAAATAATGTTTTTTTTTTTTTTTTTTTAAACTTATTTTTGCTGTTAAAATGCAGTTTGAATAAAATAATTCTTAGTAAAAAGTACCACCCAAAGAAAGCCTAATTGGTGGTGAAAAACAAGATATAGATTGTTTTGTTGTGATAAGCAGTAACAAAGTTATAGGCGAATGAAGTGAAGTGGTTAAATATGCTGTTAATGTTTGTGCAAATTATTGCAGGTGGAGATCTACGAGATGTGATAAATTGTTATGTTACGTCCTGGTATGTTTAGTGGATCCTTATGGATTTTTGGCAGATGATAAAAGAAAGCGGTTTGTGGGATTTTAACTGTTAATAAAATTAAATGAATCCTTGTTTAAAATATTATTTTTAAGAGCTTCTGATAAAAGTGAATTATATTTGGACAGACAAATATCTGTAGGTTCTTTCGTTAATTTTTTATAACTGTAATCATTGAATCCGTCTGGCTTCTTTGGTGTGAGCTGTTCTGTTTCGCAGCATCACTCCTCCTCCCTCGTCCGCTTCTCTAATAACTGTAGCTTTGTTTGCTGTGAGATTTTTAGTGCTAGTTTCTCCTGTCTGCTCAGATTGGTTCTCATCAAGAGTTCCTGTTGAGGAAGTTTGGTGTTCCCAGCACTGGATTGGTGGGGGGAGAGGTACGGGGATACTGAGGAAAGTATTTATTGGGGCACTTTTCCCTTCAGGTTTACTTTAATAAACTTGCTGCCTAATTCTCTGCTAATGAGGCAGGATCATGAGTCATATCTTGTACATCATGCGGTATGCAGTATGTGGGGTGCACTGGGCACCCCCTATGGCTCCCGCTGTGCTGCCTCCCGCCGGACGGCCTGGGAGCGGGATGGAGGGGATATCAGAGGATGAGTGGGATGTAACACTGGAGCGACTGACTAAGGTTGCTCCCCACACACCTGATTCCAGCCATGTATCATCTGACACTTTTCTGTACTCTCTCACTAATGTGTATTTGCCTTACTTCTCTAATAAACTTGGCTACTTTAAAAATATATTTTATGGTTGTAATTAATCATATTTCCTCATGGAAGATGCTCTTATCCTGTTCTTACTACATCATCATGTCTGTTACTCTATGTGAGGTTGTGTTCCCCTTTAGACTATCATTTGCATTGCCTGGCGGAGGGACATCACACTACTATATAAAGAGGACCTGAACTCGGATCTTCCTCCCTGCTCTAAACGATAAGCAACATCATAATGACCTTTAAAGAAAAAATATATCTTTGTTACAGCTGATTCAATTCCTGCAATGAATCTGCAGAGTGTCTACTTCCTGCTTTCATAGAAGCAGACATAGGGTTAACATCCAGCATTTACAAATTACAAACTGCTCTGTCGAGATTCCTGAGGCTGGTTTCACACTACAAAAACAGGCCTTAGGGGAATACCACATTACTACGCAGTATTCCCCATCTGGCATTGGGCCAAGCAGGAAGTGACACGCGCTTGTGGTCACTTCCTGCCTCAGGGTATGCAGAAGTGCATGGAAGCGTATTGTAAAAATACGCCTCCACGCATGCGCTGGGACTTTGCATCAGTAACTTTTAAAATCCACGCGTTGCCATAGACTAACATGACTTCCGGGCCAACATAGATCGCTGCAGGAGCAGCGTGGTAATGTAGTTTGGGACCTGCCTCAGGAATGTGGTGAATTCATCACTCATGCCGTACTGCTGAAGTATTAACGTTTCCATAGACTGTCATTGCCCAGCAGTGGGGTGCAGTAAAAATACCACACCTGACACAGCTGAGAGATCAAATTACACTAGTGATTAGTCACAGACGAGAGTGAATTAGACAGGCTAAACTCTAAATACATACAGGGGGCATTTCTCTCTGTTTTCCTTCTGTCCGCCTATCCAAATGTAACAACAATACCTTGTTTATAGCTCCTTTTCTCCCATAGGATTCAAAGCGTTTAGGCTTTCTCAGATTCAGTAATTGGTAGTGGGATGAAGTATTAACACAGAGAATAAAATTATATTTCTGCAATTGCCAAACTGAACAGGTGGGTTTTCAGTCTGAATTTCAACACAGCCAGAGATGGAGCTGTCCTGAACTGCTGAGGTAAGGAGTTCCATAATATAGGAGCAGCATGACAGAAGACTCTGGTATGCAGCCTAACTGCCCCAAATGCTTTTTACACATAAAGTGGACCTGTCCTCAGGTTATTACATATTTGGCTTCATTCACTAAACCGTCATAACTAAAAAATATACCTTATCAAAGATATCACACTTTATCAAAGGTAACACGCCTTATTACAGTAGCATAGCGAGCGCTACGAACTTATGCCTGCCAATTGGCAATGGCACTCGTCCTGCCCTGAGCCCTTGCGGGTTTGTAGTGCTCGCTATGCTACTCTGATAAGGAGTGTTAACTTTGATAAGGTGTGATATCTTTGATAAGGTGTGATATTTGAGTTATCACGGTTTAGTGAATCAAGCCCATTGAGCGCTAGTCATCTATTTCCTCAATGACTATATGGGCTGCCCCAAAGGTGTGCCTCCTTTATATATTTCCTGAATCCTTTACTGGAAAATTCCTGACACAATTTGCTATAGAGACGCGTCACATAGCTCGCTAACTCCTCACCAAGTGTTGGAGACTTACCACAGCGCCCTCGTGCACTGAGTGGGTCAGGTCTGTGAATCGGATGCTTCCCCTCCACAAGGCAGTATATCACCGCAGAGGTACCCAATCTTATGTGACCAAATCTGCTCTACCTGGATAAATTCCCCACACACTAAGTTATAATATATCCCCTATACTGAGTACCCATCACTGTTATTAATCTCCAGCTGACGTCCGAGCTCCTTCATATTACTGCTGGTTGTTTTGTATCCTCTAAGGCAACTGTTAATGTTTATGACTGTTCTATAGTATATATACTGTATATCTAAAAGTAGGCCAAGTGCTTGACGTTTATATGTATCCTGATGTGCCTATTCCAGGCCTCTAATGTATCATCTGACACTTTGTTGTACTCTCTCACTAATGTGTATTTGCCTTACTTCTCCAATAAACTTGGCTACTTAAAAAATATGTTTTATGGTTGTAATTAATCATATTTCCTCATGGAAGATGCTCTTATCCTGTTCTTACTACATCATCATTAAAAAAAAAGGAACACCAAGAGCCCCAATAGTGTACTATGTACTAGTAAATGATTACTAGATAGAGTAAATATTAATACTCACAAACCAGGGTTACCATTAGGCAACCACTGTAAAGGCAGGTGGGAAGATTATCCTGACCCCACTCAGGAATAAGAAGTCGCTCTCTGTAGATGAGAAAAAGGGGGTTCAACCCTCCACCCAGGGTGGACTCCACATTATGCAGGAGAACAGAGGCGGCAAAAGGATAAAAGGAAGCTAAATGAGCTGAAAAACCAAATTCTTGGTAAATAGAGGAGGCAGTGGTGGACTTACCTCCTCCAAGTAGACACACAACAACTGTAGTAAAGACAGTCAATATATTTTATTTATGAACTCCAAATATGCAACGCATTTCGCAGGTTTGATCCCACTTCATCAGGCAATAACAATGGAGCAATAGCATATGTGGTCAGTAGAAGAGCCAGGCACCTCTGGCCTTTTAATCACCTCTGTTCTCCTGCATATTACTACTTAATCATGTTTGTTACTCTGTGAGGTTGTGTTCCCCTTTAGATTATCATTCCCATTGCCTGGTGGAGGGACATCACACTACTATTCAAAATAGACCTGAACTCAGATCTTCCTCTCTGCTCTAAAAGATAAGCAACAGCATAATAACCTTTAAAGAAAAACATTTATTCATTGCAGAGAATACAAATCCTGCAATTACTCATCAGTGTGTCTACTTACTGCTTTCAAGGAAGTAGCCCAGGGTTAATATGCTTTGTTTACAAATTAGCTGTTCTGCAGAGGCAGATTACACTTGTCACAGATAAGGATGAATTAGACAGGCTAAACTCTCTAAATACATACAGGGGGCATTTCTCTCTGTTTTCCTTCTGTCTGTGCAAGAGTTCAGGTCCACTTTAAGCAGACATCTGTTGACTGTAATTAAGGCTATATGACTAAGAGCTCATTTCTGTCCGGCACATGTTATCTATTCCTTGTTATTCTGCTTTTATCAATAAAGACAATGTAAGTGCATCCTTGGTGAGCAGAGCGGTGTTCTGTGAAGAAATGTTGGATATGAGTGTTGGCTGCTGGGACCTGGCTCCCCTCGGAAGGTATGGTGGCTGAGCGGTGTATGTACATATACATGTACTACCTTTTATACTTACCTGAGACTTTCTCCAGCCCCATGCAGGCCTTGGGCTCCATCACTGTCCTCCCCGGCCACTCCGTTCCTCCTCCGTCTCACCCGGTACATTTCCCAGCCACCCTCCACTGCATCATACACAACTAATGCCAGTGAGGGCCAGTGGTGCTCAGCAGAGCTCGAATATTCGAGTAGCTCGAATATTCGAGCTCTTTTCCAGCTATTCGAGCTCGGTATTCGAGCTCCGAATAGCTGTAGCTATTCGAATGGGCTATTCGCGTACACTCGAATAGCCCATTCACTATTCGAGCTATTCGAGCAAACGGCGCTATTCGAGCTCGGTACCGAGCTCGAATAGCGTCATAGCCCAGATTGATGTCCTTAGAGCCAATCAGAGGGCTCCCAGGCCCTCTGACGGCAGCCAATCACAGAGGGGGACCCTGGCCAGCCCCTACCCTATAAATAGCGGCCGCCATGTTACGTTTCTCCGTCCTTGCCTGAGACTTGCATAGAGAGAGAGTTGCTCCTTTGTGCTTTGGCTTAGCAAGAGCTTTATTGTGGTCATTTACCTAGCGTTTTTGCTCACATACACCTCTAATACACAACTATATTGTTGTTAGTTAGTTAGACATTGTATTTTAGTTAGTAGCTTTTGTGTTACATAGAGACAGGCCAGCTGCTGCAGGCTTACAGCTTTAGGCCTCAGGGCCTTGCCTGTGTGGGCAGCTGTCCTCCTGTCCTCTGTTTATTTCTCTCTATTCTATACCAGTATTTCTGCTGTCCTTTACTACTGATTGTATTAGTATTGTAGTTATATACTGTAACTGTACTAGGACACTCACTGTCACTGTTCATAGGCTACTAGCTGCTCCTGCGTGTGTGCACTCACTTTCTGTGTACACACTACACACACTCTATTTCCTTCTGATAACTGATTGATTATTGTAATTGAATATTGTAATTAGTTAGTTGTACTTACTGTTACTACTTACTGTACTAGGAGTCTAGGACACTCAGTCACTGTTCATAGGCTACTAGCTCCTGCGTGTGTGCACTCACTGTCTGTGTACACACACTACACACACTCTATTTCCTTCTGATAACTGATTGCTTATTGTATTTAGTTAGTTGTACTTACTGTTACTACTTACTGTACTAGGAGTCTAGGACACTCAGTCACTGTTCATAGGCTACTAGCTCCTGCGTGTGTGCACTCACTGTCTGTGTACACACTACACACACTCTATTTCCTTCTGATAACTGATTGATTATTGTAATTAGTTAGTTGTTTGTACTTACTGTTACTACTTACTCTTACTGTACTAGGAGTCTAGGACACTCAGTCACTGTTCATAGGCTACTAGCTCCTGCGTGTGTGCACTCACTGTCTGTGTACACACACTACACACACTCTATTTCCTTCTGATAACTGATTGCTTATTGTAATTAGTTAGTTGTACTTACTGTTACTACTTACTCTTACTGTACTAGGAGTCTAGGACACTCAGTCACTGTTCATAGGCTACTAGCTCCTGCATGTGTGCACTCACTGTCTGTGTACACACACTCTATTTCCTTCTGATAACTGATTGCTTATTCTAATTAGTTAGTTGTACTTACTGTTACTACTTACTCTTACTGTACTAGGAGTCTAGGACACTCAGTCACTGTTCATAGTCTACTAGCTCCTGCGTGTGTGCACTCACTGTCTGTGTACACACACTACACACACTCTATTTCCTTCTGATAACTGATTGCTTATTGTAATTAGTTAGTTGTACTTACTGTTACTACTTACTCTTACTGTACTAGGAGTCTAGGACACTCAGTCACTGTTCATAGGCTACTAGCTCCTGCGTGTGTGCACTCACTGTCTGTGTACACACACTACACACACTCTATTTCCTTCTGATAACTGATTGATTATTGTAATTAGTTAGTTGTACTTACTGACTGTTACTACTTACTTACTGTACTAGGGACACTCACTCAGTCACTGTTCATAGGCTAGCTCCTGCGCGTGTTTGCGCGTGCGTGCACTCACTGTCTGTAGTGTACACACACTAAATTTACTTGTGATTACTACTGATTATTGTAACTGCTAGTTGTACTTCCTGACTGTTACTACTTACTTACTGTACTAGGGACACTCACTCAGTCACCTCACCCACCAACCCACTCCATTAAAGAGAACCCGAGGTGGGTTTGAAGAATATTATCTGGATACAGAGGCTGGATCTGCCTATACAGCCCAGCCTCTGTTGCTATTCCAAACCCCCCTAAGGTCCCCCTGCACTCTGCAATCCCTCATAAATCACAGCCATGCTGCTGACAAACAGCTTGTCAGAGCTGCTGTGTTTATCTCTATAGTGTCAGTCTGCTGCTCTCCCCGCCTCCTGCAGAACTCCAGTCCCCGCCTGCATCCCTTCCCTCCCTGCTGATTGGAGGGAAGGGACGGGGGCAGGGACCGGAGCTATGCAGGAGGCGGGGGAGCATCTGAGACTGACACTACAGATGTAAACATAGCCTCACAGCACGACTGTGATTTATGAGGGATTGCAGAGTGCAGGGGGACCTTAGTGGGGTTTGGGATAGCAACAGAGGCTGGGCTGTATAGGCAGATCCAGCCTCTGTATGCAGATAACATTCTTTAAACACACCTCGGGTTCTCTTTAAAGTACCCCACTTTTCACCCGCCCTTTTAAAAAACTTTTGTCTATACGCCCAAAACATCGAAGATGTCTGGAAGTGGCAGCCAGCGCGGTTTGGGCAAGGGGAAGGGCAGCAAGGGAATCAGGAGGAGAGGGAGCAGCATTGTGGCAGGCCGCGGCCGCGCCACCATGCACAGTTCCGCAGCAGCAGCAGCAGCGTCAGTGGCTAACATTCCTCCCATAGCCACTGGCCGTGGACGCCTTGGGCGCCGCCCAGCAGGAGCATCTGCAACTCACGCTGCAGAGACACAGCAGCAGCAGCGTGTAGCACCTGCTCCGATTTTCCTCCAGCCGGGTCGGAAACGTCCCATTGAGGAAAAGCATGCAGACACTGTGGTGCAACTCATGACGGAGGATGAGCAGCCCGCCATCAGCTCTGCATCCGAGGCCTCCACCCTCACCACCACCACCACCACTCCTGTTCGCAGCAGCCGCCCAGCAGGGTCTGGGGAGGAGGCCAGTTCACCGTCACAAGTTGGCGACCTGTCACTCAGCAGTCTTTTTACCCCAGGCACCATCAGGGTATTGTCTGCTGTTGTTGGCGATTTTGAGGAGGAGATGCTGATGGGCACTTTGGGGGATGAGGGATTGGACAGCAAGACTGTGGCGACAGTCAAGCAGCCCATCCATGCATCAGGAGAGGAGTTTGGGGGGTCATCATCCCAGCAGGACATGTTTCAGGAGGGGGAGGATGATGATGACCCGGTGACAGACAGAGACTGGGTGCCACCACCTCCAGGGGATGTCGTCCTCAGCAGCTCTGAGGAGGAGGAGGAGGAGGATGCTCTTGTGGGCCTTGCAAGGAGGCGCATCATTGCAAGCATTGGCAGCAGTAGGCAGGTCCCACAGCCTGCTGGTGTCTCAGGCTCAGCAGCAGCAGCATCTGCCAGTACCACCACCAGCCGCACCCAAGCCCCCCCCCCAACCACCACAGGGAGACAGGCAGCAGCGCTTCCATGCCGTAGGGGGATGTTTCTGTCACCAATCTGGCGATATTTCACCATGCCCACTGTGTACAGCAAGTATGCCACTTGCAACCACTGTCAGCGGAAGTTGAGCAGAGGTGCAGACCCCTTAAAGTTCAGCACCAGCTCGCTCATCAACCACCTTGCTGCGAAACATTTCCACCAGCATGAGGAGTTCCAGAGGCTGAAGGCATCTGGTGCTGGCAGTGGCACCACACCCATCACTGCACAGCCTTAAGCAGCAGCAGCAACAGCAGCCACCCGCCCTCCTGCTCCTCCAGCAGCACCAGCAGGAGTGCGGAAACGCACTGCTCCTCCCCCCTCTGCAACTCCTGCCGCCGACACTGAGGCCTGTTCTGGCAGCCAGTCCTCAGTGGCCTCCTCCGCTGTGTCTGCTGATTCCCGTGCCAGCAAAAGGCCACGCCAGAGCCTTTTGAGCGAGTCCTTCCAGGGGGTGGTTAGGGCTCTGCCTCCCAGCAGCCGTCGCGTGCGGCAGCTGAACGGCTTGCTGGCACGGGCCATGTGCTCCCAACTCCTGCCGTACACGCTCGTGCAGGAGGGGAGCGACATTCGTGCGCTGCTTGCTTGCGCAGCCCCAGACTGGCAGCTCCCCAGCAGACACTTTTTCTCCCGCAAGGCCATTCCTGCACTGCACCGCTTTGTGATGGCCAATGTGGAGCGAGGGCTGGAGCACGCGGTTGGTGAAAGGGTCCACGTCACCATGGACTCCTGGAGCAGCCGCCTCGGGACAGGCCGCTACCTGTCCTTCACTGTCCACTGGGTCAGCTTGGTGGAAGGGGGTGAGGATGGGAGAGCAGCAGCGGGCACAGCAGCAGCAGCAACACAGTGGGTGGTGCCACCCCGCAGGGTCAGGGGAACTGCAGCAGGTTCCTCCGATCCTCTGCCATCCTCCGGCACACCTGGCCAAACCCCCCGCCTCAGCAGCAGCGTGAAGGCCCGCCACTGCCAAGCGCTGCTGCTGCACTTGGTCAGCCTTGGGAAGACCAAGCTGACGGCAACCCATGTGTTGGCCAAACTCCAGGAGCAGGAGAGGATTTGGCTGACCCCCAGAGGCCTCAGAGTCGGAGAGGTGGTGGCCGACAATGGGGCCAATCTGGTTGCCGCAATAGACAGGGGAAACCTGACCCACATCCCCTGTCTTGCCCACGTGCTGAACCTGGTAGTGCAGAAGTTCTTGCGCACCTACCAGGGGATGGGCGAACTGCTGGAAACGGCAAGGAACGTTGTGCGTCACTTCCGGCGCTCGGCTGCAGCCTGTGCGAGCCTGGAAGACGTGCAAAAGGAGCTGGATCTGCCACGCCATCGGCTGATCCTTGACGTTCCGACTCGCTGGAACTCCACCCTGGCGATGTTGGAGCGTCTGGTTGAACAGAAGCACGCTGTCAACCAGTACCTTGCCCTGGCCACTGTTTCCGCCGCTCAGAGAAGGGACAAGACCAGCAACATCCCGTCCATCGTCCCCGATGATGACTGGAGGCACATGCAGCAGGTGTGCTTAGTGCTGGCTCCCTTTCTGCAGGCCACTAACATGGTGAGCAGGGACCATGCTATGGTCTGCGAGTGGGTGCCCCTGGTTTGTCTGCTGAACAGGGCCCTCGATGCTTTGCTGGAACAGGGAGCGGCAGCCTTGGACCAGCAGGATCGGCAAGCAGCTGCACAGTCCACCTCTGAGGGGGAGGAGGAGGAGGAATTGGTGGAGGTCCCTGACCTTGCTGCTGATGAGGGGGAGCAGCACAGTGCAGCTGAGTTGGTGCGGGGGTGGAGAGAGGATGAGGCTGACGAGGCAGAGGAGGAGGATGAGGACAGCAGCACTGCCGTCGATGTGCCAGCAGACGTGGCCCGCCTCTTCCCAATGGCAGCGCACATGCTGACGTGCCTGCGCAGAGACCCCAGGGTGATCCAGATGAAGCAGAGGGAGGACATCTGGATCAGCATGATGTTGGACCCACGCCTCAAGGGGAAGTTGAGCCAGTTCCTGCCGCCTGCAGGAGGAGACCCAGCGCAACAAATAAGGAGCTTGCAGCAGGCCCTTGTTGAGCGCTTGGAGGAAGCCTTCCCCCAGCCTTCCACCCCCACTGTCCAGCAGCCAGCACAGAGGCAGCAGCAGGTGCCTGCATCCAGCAGCAAGCGCCCCACAGACCTGCTGTCTCTCAGCCACGAGCTCTACAGGACTGTAGAGGCTCCGGCAGCAGTGACTAGAGAGGAGGTGCATGCAGCAGCATCCTCCACCGGTCACAGCCAGCGCCTGACCCGCATGGTGGCTGACTACATGGGGTCCTACAGCGGGCTTGACAGCGATGCCCCTGTTGATCCCATGGAGTATTGGGTCAAGCGCCTGGAGATCTGGAGCGAGCTGGCGCAGTACGCCCTGGAAGTGCTGTCCTGCCCCCCTTCCAGCGTGCTGTCCGAGCGCTGCTTCAGTGCAGCTGGTGGTGTGGTCACCGAGAAACGCTCACGTCTGTCTCACAAGTCTGTGGACAGACTGACGTTTCTCAAGATGAACCAGGCGTGGGTGGAAGGCGAGTTCCTGGCCCCTGTTGTCGGCGAGAGGGGGACATGAACTGGCTAAGAACCATCGTTAATGTGCCTTACCACCCTTTACCACCTCCTGGCTCCTGCTCACTAAGCCAGCCTGGTTCACTTTGACTATTACGTCGCCTGCAGCCACACATTTTACACCTACAGTGGGCTGCTGTGTACTGCCCTTCTGCTGTCTGTCTGTGTTTCCCACTGCCAGGGTACACAGATTTACCTTCTGCTGCCACTCTGCCACCAGCTATTACGTCAAACAATAGCTATATATCTGTGTAATTTGTTTTACAAACAAAACCAAAAAACCATTAAAAAAAAAAAAAAAAAGGTTTAATTTTTCTGAGGTGCCCGGGTTGAAAACTGTGTTGTCCCAGTTGTGTATTGGACACGATGTGGGCTGCACGACCGCTGTCTGGGACCTCCTGTTGTGTTCATTTACGGCCTGGTATCACCGCTAGGTACCAGGGCTATTATGTCACGCTGCCTGCCTGCTGCCACACTCACACTACTCCTCCATTCCTCCTGCTGATGCTGCTGTCTGTCTGTGTTTCCCAACGCCAGGGTACACAGATTTACCTTCTGCTGCCACTCTGCCACCAGCTATTACGTCAAAAAATAGCTATATCTGTGTAATTGGTTGTAAAACCAAAACTACAAAACCATAAAAAAAAAAAAAGGTTTAATTTTTCTGAGGTGCCCGGGTTGAAAACTGTGTTGTCCCAGTTGTGTATTGGACACAATGTGGGCTACACGACCGCTGTCTGGGACCTCCTGCCTGCTGTGTTTATTTACAGCCCTGGTATCACCGCTAGGTACCAGGGCTATTATGTCACGCTGCCTGCCTGCTGCCACACTCACACTACTCCTCCATTCCTCCTGCTGATGCTGCTGTCTGTCTGTGTTTCCCACTGCCAGGGTACACAGAATTAGCTTCTGCTGCCACTCTGCCACCAGCTATTACGTCAAACAATAGCTGCTCACATTACTCCTCCATTTCTCCTGCTGCTGCTGCTGCTGTCTGTCTGTCTGTCTGTGTTTCCCAACGCCAGGGTACACAGATTTACCTTCTGCTGCCACTCTGCCACCAGCTATTACGTCAAAAAATAGCTATATCTGTGTAATTGGTTGTAAAACCAAAACTACAAAACCATAAAAAAAAAAAAAGGTTTAATTTTTCTGAGGTGCCCGGGTTGAAAACTGTGTTGTCCCAGTTGTGTATTGGACACAATGTGGGCTGCACGACCGCTGTCTGGGACCTCCTGCCTGCTGTGTTTATTTACAGCCCTGGTATCACCGCTAGGTACCAGGGCTATTATGTCACGCTGCCTGCCTCATTGACTGCCTGCTGCCACACACTCATCCTCCTCCTCCTGCTGCTGAATTTACCTCCTGCTGTCTGTGTGTTTCCACTGCAAGGGAGCACATACAATGGCGCTTCCAACATGTGTGCGCCACCAGCTATTTGTTACGCTCAAAAATAGCTGCATTTCTTTAAAAAAAAAAATTTGAAAAGAGAAATAAGTGAAGAAGAAGACGATATAGAAGAAGATGAAGAAGATGAAGAAGATGAAGAAGAAGAAGAAGAAGATGATGAAGAAGAAGAAGAAGAAGATGAAGATGAAGAAGATGAAGAAGAAGAAGATGAAGAAGAAGAAGATGAAGAAGATGAAGATGAAGAAGATGAAGAAGAAGAAGATGAAGAAGATGAAGAAGAAGAAGATGAAGATGATGAAGAAGAAGAAGATGAAGAAGAAGATGAAGATGATGAAGAAGAAGAAGATGAAGAAGATGAAGATGAAGAAGATGAAGAAGAAGAAGATGATGAAGAAGAAGAAGAAGATGAAGAAGAAGATGAAGAAGATGAAGAAGATGAAGAAGATGAAGAAGATGAAGAAGATGAAGAAGAAGAAGATGAAGAAGATGAAGAAGAAGATGAAGAAGATGAAGAAGAAGAAGATGAAGAAGAAGATAAAGAAGATGAAGAAGAAGAAGATGATGATGAAGAAGATGAAGAAGAAGAAGAAGAAGACAATATAAAAGAAGAAGAAGATATAGAAGAAGATATAGAAGAAGAAGATATAGAAGAAGAAGAAGAAGAAGAAGATATAGAAGATAAAGAAGAAGAAGAAGAAGTATATACAGTACTGAACAAATTTCTGGACACAACTTCTCTTTTCAACTTTTTTTTTTTAAAGGAACATCCCCACATAATCACTTGCTGTTGTTACTTGGAAAAAAAGAGGTTTCTTGCATCATTCACCCTCAAAACAAGTGTTGGAAGCTATTTAAGGCCATTTCGAATAGTCAGCTCGAATAATGAGCTCGAATACCGACTCGAATAGTGAGCTCGAATTCCGAGGTCGAATCGAATAGTTAAAATTATTCGACTCGAATATTCGACTGATCTCGAATAATTTACTATTCGAATTCGACCTAACTCGAATTTTGAAAAGGGGTATTTGAGCATCACTGGTGAGGGCATGACAGGAGGTTGGTGTGGAGCTGCAAGCTCTGGGCACAGTACATAGGCATGCTGCCAGCTAGTGTAGGATTGCCCAGGTACGGCATCACGCTGATTAGCTGTTGGTTAGTTACTGCAGTCACTAGGAAGCCCTGTTTTATAACAGAAGAGTACAGACAGTCCCTGTATTTATGCAGAGGCAGCTGACAGCCTGATTAGGATTGCTTGTTATATAATAAGCCCCTCCCCCCAGCACCTCCTGTCAGATATGTAGTTGTGGGTTGATGTGAGAGCAGCCTGTGGGCAGCCAGGAGACCTCCGCCAGGTGGAGCAGGGGGTGAAAGGGACATGAAGACACAGGCTAGTTCTCCATCCCAAGAGGGTGACCTCCCTTCCCCTCACCTCCATCCACTCCACAAGATTCTGCTACAAAACACCAGATGCCATTGCCGACCTTTACACTACCCGGACTGCAAAGCTGAGTTACAGGAACTGGAAGCACCAGGGATACACTTCAGTATGGCCACACTGTGATGGACGACACCGGAGTGGGGATGGGGCGCTGCCCTTGTGTAGGTATACAGCACACACACACTGCTCAGCATCCTCTGTATGATCTGATATGACCCAGGCTTTCCTCTAGCTGCAGATGTGGAAGCCACAATCACTTCCCTGTGGAATCTAGATCTTTCCAGTGTGGGGTCTCTTCACCCCAAAGAATTTAAACTCACAGGATCCATAAGACTGGGGTGTTTGATGTAAAGAGGTGGTGAGAAAGCCCCTCCCCCTTTCTAAGAGGAGGTGGGAAAGCCCTTCCCCTTACTACATAAAACACCATTCTACAAGCTCATGAACAAGGGGCAAATCCCCTCCCCCAAATATGTAGCACCAGCAGGGGTGCAGCTTGGCGACTGTCAGAGCAGCTGCTTGGGGCCTCACCCACAGCAGGGGCTGCCCTGTCTGTGACTTGTATGGCCACCGCTCAAACAGATCAGTGCAACAAGAACAGAGGGGAGAGCAGCGTAGCAACCAGGGAGTACATGTTGGATGTGGAAATGAGGTCATTGCTCACTTCCTGCATTGGATGTGCGCTGCATGGTTACTGTGCACTGCGCTCCTCTCTTTGGATCACCACTGATCTGCAGGCCTGTGAGTGTTGGAGGTGTGGAGGCAGCAGGAAGCTACATACCTCCTCTGATACCAATGCCCTTTTGGGGTGGTGGGGACACCTGCTACCTGTTTCTATGGGACAAGGGGCCTCTGACTGGGCGTTTCACCACTGCCTGACATCATAGGAGCGAGTCCATTACAGGCATGCAGGGAAATTCTGCCGGCGAGGAACGGTGAGTGAAAAACTCCCGCTCCTGCTATTTCTGATCAGCGCGTGCTAATGGGGGACAGAGAGCAGGCATATACTTCGCTGCTCCACTCTGCCGGCGAGGACGGGTGAGTGAAGGCTCCCGCTGTACACCATGTAGCGTATGCCAATGAGGGGGATGAGGTTTGGAGACACGTGGATCCGTGACATCAAGTGCGGTGCATTTGGCCGGCACAATGTACAAATTGCCCGCAAAAGCTGAACGGCATTTGATAGAGGGGGCACTCGGGGAAGGGGGAGCGACACTGGCAGTGAAGATTCGACTATAAGCTGGGACCCCCCACTTTTGGGATAATTTTTGGGTCCCAAAATCTCGGCTTATACTCGAGTATATACGGTATCATTATTATTTAGAATCTGTCTTTATTTAACCTCACTGGCGGTAAGCTATGCCGCGCAGGAGGATTTCTCAGGCCCTGCTGGGCCGACTTGGATAATTTCTTTTTTGCAACACGCAGCCGATTGTACGCCGCGCGCCGCGCCGCCCCCCCCCCCAGACCCCGTGCGCTGCCTGGCCAATCAGTGCGGGGAAAGCCCTCCAGGAAATCCCGTTCTTTGAACGGGATTTCCTGATCGGAGATCGCCGGAGGCGATCGAAGAGGGTGGGGGGATGCCGCTGCACAGCGGCTCGCTACATGATTTAAATTTTTTTTTTTAAAACTGCTCTGCTGCCCCCTGCTGGTTTTTAATAGACCGCCAGGGAGGTTAAATTAACCTCCCTGGCGGTTTGTTAAAATCCGCCAGGGGGCAGCAGAGCAGTTTTTTTTTTTTTTTTCATATAGCGAGACAATGTCTCGCTACATGATAGCCGCTGCTGAGCGGCATCCCCCCAGCCCCTCCGATCGCCGCCGGCGAACGGAGATCAAGAGATCCCGTTCAAAGAACGGGATCTCTTGGAGGGCTTCCCCCGTCGCCATGGCGATGGGGCGGGATGACGTCACCGACGTCGTGACGTCAAAGGGGAATCCGATCCACCCTTGGCGCTGCCTGGCACTGATTGGCCAGGCAGCGCACGGGGTCTGGGGGGGGGGGGGGGGCGGCTGCGGCGACGGGTATAGCGGCGGATCGGCGGGCAGCGGCGGCGATCGGAGGTTACACGCAGCTAGCAAAGTGCTAGCTGCGTGTAACAAAAAAAAAATTATGCAAATCGGCCCAGCGGGGCCTGAGCGGTGCCTCCCGGCGGCATAGCCCGAGCTCAGCTCGGGCTTACCGCCAGGGAGGTTAAAGAATACAGTATCATATGTTATATATATAAAAAAAAGAAATGCAATACACGGGCATTTCTCACCATAGGAAAGCACCATGGGGCTTACTAAAGCAACATGAAGCTGTGTTGCTATAGTAGTGCGAGCTCCATGATCAGCACCGCATTCTAAATTGAAGGCCGCATGCTACGATTGCTCTTGAAGTGTAGCGTGCCTTCCTTAGTTATGCGTTCCTTAAAATGCTACTATGTTCATTTTCTCTGCATTATGCGTTTTTGTATGCGTCTGTGGTTGAGTTCGCTATTTTCATGCATCCACCGCCCACATCCAAAAACTCATGAAGTCCTGCAACTTCCACCTCCAGGACATCTGCAAGATCCACCCTTTCCTGGCCTCTGTCATCCCCAAACTCCTCATCCACGCCCTCATAATTTCCCACCTCAACTACTGCAATGCCCCTCTGTCTGGTCTCCCTATGACCCAAATTGCCCCGCTGCAGTACGTTACGTATGCGATAGCCAAAATTATCCACTCCTCCCATCGCTCCACCATGTCAGCTCCCTTCTGTGAATCCTTCCACTGGCTTCCTATCCAGTCCAAAATCTGATTCAAGATACTGTCTGGCCTACCAATCTGTCCCCAAAACCTGTCCGACCTGCATTTTTGATCTTACTCAGAGGTACACACCTAGCCGTTCACTCTGCTCCTCCAATGAACTTTGCCTGATCCCCCCCCCCCCCCCCCGCATCACCCAATATCATGCACACCTCTAGGACTTCTCAAGAGCTGCTCCAGCACTATGGAACTCTCTACCTCCCTCCATTTGGGTCGCACCATCCTTTAACATCTTTAACAATGCCCTCAAAATGCACCTTTTCACCCTGGCCTATCCCCCCTCACTGGTGCTCTAAACCAGCTGCTGAACACTGAACTCTCTGGTCCCCTACCTTTCGTGTCCCTACCTCTCCCTCTAGATTGTAAGCCTTCGGCAGGGTCCTCCTCCTTGTGTCTCCTACCTGATCACGCACCTCCCTCAACGTACCCATCCAGTGACAGTACCTTGCACTCATACTGTGCTGCGTGATCTGGTTTTCAGGTATACCTGCATTGTCTTATTGTTGTAGGTCACCCCTAAGTATTGTCTGTAACCTTAACTAATGTCCAGCACTGCGTAGTATGTTGGCGCTTTATAAGTACAAATATATATATATATATATATATATATATATATATATATATAATGCAAAACACATGCATGTTTCGCCATAGGAAAGCACTATATTAAAACTGCACTTTGTGGGAAGATCCAACATGTACGATTTTAAAATGGTACAAAAAAAAAAAGAGGCAAAGAGCTGTGATTTGGAATGCAGCCCATAGGCTTTTACTGAGTTTGATTTTGCGTGTGTTTTCTTCTATGTGGATATAGCAAAATACATTGAAATTGGGAACGTTCAACATGTGAAATGTCCAACAGGAATGCATGTGCTGAAAATGAAAATAGAAGGTGATGAAGAAGATGTATATAAGGGAGTAGTGCTGTGATTATTATTATTATTATTATTATTATTATTATTATTATTAATAATAATAATAATAATAATAATAATAATAATAATAATAATAATAATAATAATAATAATAATAATAATAATAATAATTAATAAATAGTATTCAAAGGCTGACTGCAGGTGATTCCACAAAAGGAACTTGCAGTTAGCTTATTCACCACAAGGTGTCGCTCTCACCTCTCCCACGTGGACCGCACAGAAAGGAGGAGATTAATCCAAAGACAGGAAGTGATGTAAAAGCAGGAAGAGAAGTTGCAGGAGGTGAGAGAACACGCGGCTGTTATATATGGAGCAGAGCAGAGGTTTGGGGTGGGCATGCTTTGTTACAGAGAAGGACATAGTACACCTGTCACTATCCTGATCATCTCCCTTGATGAGACTTATATATAACTGCTGTGACTTGTTTGCCAGTTTTCTATTGCTCCCCCTACATGTACCATAGATTATGGGTCGGATCTCACTTTCCTAGTAATAATTCAGTCACATCACAGAGACAAGAGAAGATATATATTGAATATAGCCATGTCCCCCCAGTGCTGGCATTTACTCCTGTATAGCCTATTCTGCTACCAGCTTTGCCATATTACCCTGCAGTGTAGCTGTATCTCCCCAATCACAGACCACCGTTTTCAGCTTCCTTCTGGGGTATTAGTAATAATGGGTAGTCGTCAGGGCAGAGGCTCAGGGGGCACCAGTCTCTGGGAGTGCAGCCCTGAGGGTGTGCCTGTTCCCCCCCCCCCCCCCCCTCCCCGAACACTTCACGTTATGACACGTTCATGCAGTTACGACTTTGCATGTTTGGGAGACTACCTAATACTGGGGGGACATTTGCCTATACTGGGGAGGAGGCTGCTTGTCTGACTTGGGGAAAGGGTCTGGGGGCACACTTTCTTGTCCTGAGAAGAGAGACTGCTTGGGGTATATTTGGGTATCGATACTTGTGGCACGTCTGGCTATCTAGCCTGGGAGGGGAGTATCCTAATACTGAGGGAACATCTGCCTATATATTCGAGGGGAGGATGCCTTATACTGGGGTACATATGGCTATCTAACCTGGTTAGGGGTACTGCTTAATACATCGTGATATCTAATCTGGGGTTGATGGGCTGCCTAATTCTGCCTACATCCAACTATCTGTAACAAACATGCAGATCAGGTGCTCTGACTGAAGTCAGACTGGATTAGCTGCATGCTTGTTTCAGGTGTGAGATCCAGATACTACTGCAGCAAATAGATCAGCAGGGCTTCCAGGCAACTGGTATTGTTTAAAAGGAAACATCCATATCCCTCTCAGTTTAGGTTCATTTAAGCACTTTATTTGGCCTGAGGAAGTGGGCAGAGACCCACAATATGCGTTGCCTGTGCTTATTAAAAAATAATTATATTTATATACATGAATCTGTCATTATTGAGGTAAGCTACCTACCCCTTTTTCTCTTTAATTTGTTTTAAACTCCGTTTTATATACACCTGGGTGCCTCTTAATGCCTTTATGATGGCTTCCCAGGTCTTCCAGATATTAGTCACCCACCAGACCAGTCACCAGTCAGACCACCCCTTGAGCTCCATTGCTATGTTATCAATGGCTGGAGTGAAATGTGGAGAGATGTCTGAATTCTATACCGCGGAAAAGGGTGAATGTTTAACGATATGAAGGGTGTGAGCAGGAATCCAGGCGCAAGAGCTTGCAGGGAGTAGTAGTTTTATTGTTAGGGTAGTCTGCCTTTATTCCTGAGAATGATGCAAAGTATCTATGGGGGGGTTAGTTTACATTAAAACATAGAGAATAATATAATTTGTGAATAGTGCAGAGCTGTGATTGGCTGATCTTGTATGCCATGGAATACTGAGCCCATAAGATCCTCGTGGAGCAGCTCCCACCTCCAGCTGGTGCCTCACACGTATGCACACTCTCTGTGTTACCTTATCTCTGAATTTCCCTCACTTCTTGTGCTGTCAGAGGTGTTTCATGTTTATCCCAGGCGTTATGGAAGGCAGGCTGGTATCTCTTCCCTGTAAAGGGGGACACTTTCCCTGATAGCTTTTCCCGACAGCTGTTCATAACAACAGTCATAAATACAATGTTGTACAATAGAGTTGTTGTGGATCAGTGGAGGTCTCAGGGAGGGAGTTCCTGAAGGAGGAGGATCTGTGCATTGTGTCCATTTTCAGCAGATGAGACAAGTGTGCCATATGACCGTATCCATTGCATCTCTAATGGGAGACACCAATGTGCATTCAGGAGCCACTGGTGTTGGGTAATCCCACAGTGGGTGAGTTTGGAGTCTGCACAAAGATGATGGCTGATGGGTGGAGCCAGGTAAAAAGGGGCATGACTGGTAGGACAGGTACAGAAGATGGAGGCTGCAGCTGGAGGATGGTTGGGTGGCCTCTGCTGCTTCTGTACTGGCACTGTCCCAGCTGGGAGAGATGCTATGGCTCTTGGAAGGTTTGGGGTTAGTAGGTGATGGACAGGTAGGGTCAGGATATGGAGCTGCAGTCCCATCTGCCCAGTTCATCAGCTGCCAGAGCCATAAGTAATGATAATTCATAGCTAATTAGCTGCAGGCTTCAGCTCTTATCTTCCTATATCTCCAACTGTTCTCTCTTCACATCCTCATCCATCTACCGCTGCTGGCACTGCTGTAACCTCCCAGGAATGTGTGCATGGAGAGGAGGAGAGAAGCACCAGATGATGAGCAAGGCACACTGGGAGAGAGGACTGTGGTACTGAATGTGCAGATGCCACAGCTTATGGGATATTATCACCCCCTAGCAATGTATGTTCTTTTCTGTGCATTGATTATTATTACTAATATCTTACAGCTATAATTTATCTATTTCAGAACTGAGATCTGACCTTAAAGAACAAATTACATATGTGAGGAGTGATCAGCAGTCTATGGAGGAGGGTGACATCATGAGTACAATTAAAGAGGAAGAAGAAGAGACCTATGTGAGGAGTGATCAGCAGTCTATGGAGGAGAGTGACATTATGAGAACAATTAAAGAGGAAGAAGAAAAGACCTATGTGAAGAGTGATCAGCAGTCTATGGAGGAGGGTGGCATGATGGAGACAATTAAAGAGGAAGAAGAAGAGACCTATGTGAGGAGTGATCAGCAGTCTATGGAGGAGAGTGACATGATGAGAACAAATGAAAAGGAAGAAGAGGACATTATTACTGGGATGACCATTGGTGAGTGATAAATGTATCTCCTTTTAGGCCTGGTGGACACCAGAGGAGTTTTTCTGAGCGTTTTGAGTTTTTAAATCTGCTGCTAATGTTATCCTATGTGTCTGTGCACACTGGAGCAATGAGGTTTTGTAAAAAACCCCATAGCATTACATTGGGAAGAGCTTTTAGAGATTTCAAAAGCTCTTCCCAATGTAATGCTATGGGTTTTTTTTTTACAAAACCTCATTGCTCCAGTGTGCACAGACACATAGGATAACATTAGCAGCAGATTTAAAAACTCAAAACGCTCAGAAAAACTCCTTTGGTGTGCACCAGGCCTTCATGTCCAGTGCATATAAGCTGTGTGCTCTACATGTTGTCAGTATACAGGAGTCGAGTCTGAGGAAGGCTTCATAGCTGAAAGCTTACTCCTTGTCTTCTAAATTAGCCAATAAATGGCATCATCCTGATTCAAAACATCTTGCTTTCACTAGCGCCATAAGCTAACTCTCTAACTGAATGACAAAGCTAACAATGAGTAAGCTAACTGTCTAACTGAACCACTAAACTATCAATCACAGGTTCAGTGAGTCTCAAATGAGCACAAATCTATCAGAAAAACAAATACACAGCACTGCTCTCTCCAGCACAACCTCTCACACAGCACTGAGTAACAGCAAGGAGTTAATCCAAGATGGCATCCGCCTTATACAGGAAAGGGTGTGTCCAGAGCTCTGCTCATTCCTATTGGTTGGTAGAGGCATCTTGATAAAAAAAAATGCACTTCCGTAATGGACTCGAAGTTGTATTTACAGCTTGCATTTGTAGTCAGAATTTGTAATCGCAGTGGATTACGGATTATAACTACGGTGCTGTAGGCCGCAATTACGACTTGTCATTACAGATATCCATAAATTACAGGTAATTACGCCCAACACTACCTGGGACAGAGGAGGGGGCAGAAGGGAGTTAGACTGGCCTCCCCTTGACCCCCTGGGGGCAGCATCGCCAAAAACAGGCCTTCGGGGATTACCACGTTAGTACACGATAATCCCTGTCTGGCAGATGGCCAAGCAGGAAGTGACACTCACTTCCTGTTGGTGAAGCAATCCTGTGCGCAGAAGCGCATTGCTTAAATACGCTTCCACACATGTGCAATGTGTCAAAATGCGGCGGTCAGTTTAAAAACACGTGCGTCTCCATAGACTTACATGACTTCCGGTCCGCCGCAAGAGCCGCATGGTAACGTAGGTATGCACTTGCATCAGGTATGCGGCAAAAACATCACTTCCATCGCATTGTGCCGCACCACATCGATATGGAAGACCCCATAGACTAACATTGCCCTAACGGTAGGCTGCGGTGGAAATGTGGTACCGCGCTGTGCCAGTGTGAAAGGGCCCTCAGGTATCTGTAGTGAGGTGCACCCTGCTGCCGACTGCATGGGCCAACAACCAGGATACACATTCCTCTACATGCTGGTGGGGGCTGGGATGGCAGTCCTGATAACATAATGGAGGCTGGAGATCCACCATTGTAATGCCAAACAGCACGTCAGCTGGCGGAAGGGTTCACTTTCCACCAGCTGATAGGGCAGGAGGTGTTGGGCCAACTATCTGGCCAGTTGGGGCGAGAGGCCTCTTCCGTGCAATCATTTCAGAGAGAGGCCTGGTGCTAGGCGACAAACTGGGGGGAGGAGACAGCTGATGAGGTCTGGATGCTGCTTCCAGCCTGGTGTGCAGAGGTGGGGGTTGGCGTGCAGTGGGACTGGGCAGGCTGCACATGATGTACAGAGTGATGGCTAGAGGAAGACTAGAGGGGCCTCTTGCTGCTGCTTCTCCTCCTGACACACTCTGTCCACTGCTGCCCTGTGCATTCTTTTTTATGAAGATAAAACATTTTTGACTAAAGTACAGAAAAAAATCAAATTACAAATTAAAATAAATAAAAAGTGAAATAAAAAGCAGGGTTGTGGAGTCAGAGTCGTGGAGTCAGTTCGGAGCAATTTTGGGTACCTGGAGTCGGAGTCGGGAAAAAATGCACCGACTCTGACTCCTAATGAATTTAAACTGTAATTAAAATAGAAAATATGATAAAATGTTCTATTTCTCAGATAAGTCATCATAAATAATTTATATATACAGTAATAGGTGTCATAAAACAATACACAAAGCTGCGCTGATATATAACACTGGGATGACAGTCCTTTGGTGGTGCGCTGCTCCTTTAAACAAAAATTCGCATACAATCTCATCAGCTGCACACAGGCAATAACTGAAACCAAGTCTCTTAGCCTGACTTTAGTAAATCCTATTAACCAGACAGTCCGGCAATATTCCTATGTTCAGGTTCCTTGAACTCTGATGGCCTCCGGCAAGGTATCACCACCACCACACCCCTCACAGTGGGCACTCACCGTTATTGTATGACCCTCAGCTAGATGGGTCTTCAGCGCTTATGGGGTCATCAGGCCGCCCCCTGCCACACAGGATTGTTGTCCGCTTATTAAAACTTGTTGCAGGATCACAAACACCTCTAAAACATAATCAGAGCTCTCATAGCGTAATACTGTAAAACCAATTTATTATTAAAAAAGATGTACACTTACAAACATGAGGCTTGGTAGTGGGCACAGAGTTTTTATGGGCTCTACCCCAATCGTAGGCCACCGGTTCGGCTTGCTGCGCTGACTCAATCTGCCTCCCGTGGTCTCCACCTTGCCCTTTTGATGTGTGTACATAGCTAAAATCTGGTCGCGTATGCTTGACCGGTTTCGTCGCCTCGGCGACTCCTCAGAAGCGTGGCCAGTGTTCTCCCCACTCCCGCTGGTCGCCTCCCCTCTGCTAACCTCTCAATATTCCGCTCTCCATGCCGCTTGTCACCTCTACTCTGATGTGTTCCCGCACACGTGGCCAGTGTTCTCCCCGCTCCCACTGGTCGCCTCCCCTCTGCTAACCTCTCAACATTCCGCTCTCCATGCCACTTGTCACCGATACTCCGATGTGTTCCCGCACACGTGGCCAGTGTTCTCCCCACTCCCGATGGTTGCTGGCGCTCTACTTAGCTTGCATACATGCCGCTCTCCATCCCGATCATCACTGCTGCTCTGCCCCGCCTCTCATACCATCCGCACGTGTGAGAGCATGATTTCCACACACGCGGTGTTGCTGGACCCAAGCTGCGGGAAGAGATGTCGGTGCAGTACCAAGGCAGCGCGATCGGACGAGCCAAGCAACAGCTGCCCCAGCTGTGTCCATCACGGCAGTGGTGGCAGCAATGAGTGCGAGGTGAGTGGTCACGTTATACATGCCTGGGCATCACGTGCAGCAGATCTGCTTCATCCCAGCCAGATCGTGTCCATCATGGCAGTGGCAGCAGCAATGAGGGAGAGTGAGTAGATCAGTAAAGCAAGACATGTCCGGGGACCTCAGCTTAAACTACCATACTGTAATTCCTATGAATGCAGACCATCATCCAGGACAGGGGAGGGTCGTGCATGGTACTGCCAGTTGGCTACTGCCACCTCTTAAGCATAGAGTACTCTAGGCAGTAGCACAAATGTTACTGCCGATCACAGCTTCCATAGAAGATTACCAAATATCTGTAAGTTTATGGACAGACTCTCAGTACAGTACAAAACCAAACAAAAGCTGTTTGTGTGCGCATCTGCCCAGACCCCTTTTTGCAGAGACTATGTTGTGGGTAGGAAAATGCACATGGGGAACAATATTATTTGAGCTTCCTGTAAAGGAAACCTGCATAATGATAGACAGCTTGGGAAAAAAAGGCTCCATAAGATGCTCCTGCACCATGGACGCACCAGGTTTAGTATATATTTTTTTTATCCCCCTTTTTGTCCTCTAAACCTGGGTGCGTCTTATGGTCCGGAGCGTCTTATAGTCTGAAAAATACGGTATATGATGTGTACACAGGAATCTCTTATATACTAAATAACATCTATGCTGTAAGTATAAAGCCTGATGTGTAGCTGTGTCACTAATAGAGATGGTCAATGAGATGGAAATCATTCTGCATTGATGCTGATTTCTGGAAATGCTCATGAAATCAAGTAATTTGATATATTGTTAAAATTTGGTTTGGTGACTACGAATTAAAGGGTACCTGAGACGGATGAAAAGAAAAGTTTTATCCATACCTGGGGCTTCCTCCAGCCCCCTTCAGGCCAATCAGTCCATCGCTGTCCTCCTCCACCACCTGGATCTTCTGCTATGAGTCCCGGTAATTCAGCCAGTCAGCCCAGTCCGGCCGCATGCCGCTTCCACAGCCAGGAGCGTTCTGCACCTGCGCAATAGTGCTGCGCAGGTGTAGTACATTCCCAGCGGCGGAGTGTGTGCATGCGTACTATGCCAGACTGGCTCAAGTACCTGGACTCATAGCAGAAGATCCAGGTGGCGGAGAAGGACAGCAAGGGAATGATTAGCCTGAAGGGGGCTTGAGGAAGCCCCAGGTATGTATAAAACTTTAATTTCATCTCTCAGGTTTACTTTGTTACACAGTAGTACTATACTCTACATATGCACTCCCCACAGAGCTGCAGGGTCTCCACTGAGAATGCTGTGCACATTGAACACAGAGGTGTTGTCTATCGCCCATAAACCTGGTTCAGATTGTGCATGAAGAATGTGTAATAGAGGAAGAATCCCCTCATTCCCCTGCAGAGTACCTGCACATCACTCTTACATATACCCACAGTAACATTGTCTAGGGCCTGATAGATGTTCTTTGTTTCGGTCTGTACTGTTTACAAGTATTCTTACCAAGGACTAGTTTTAGTCTAAAGGGAATAAATATAGTAGTCTAAATATCCTTCTTACTTCAGTTGTCTTCTAAAATTCCTAAGCGTTGGCAGTTAAGAGACGAATTTCATGTTATATACTTTCAATCAACAAGATTGTAATATGCAAATTAGAGGCGTCGGAGTCGGTGGATTTTTGTACCGACTCCACAGCCCTGATAAAAAATAAATAAATAAATAAATGAAATGGAGAATAAAAATTAGAAAAAAGAACACTGAAACTTTCTAATCAAATAAAATTCAAATCAAAATATATTTATAAAAAATAAAGTATATCAAATTTGAAATAAAAGATATAAAAAATAAATAATACAAAAAAAAAGATAAACACACTACACTGAAGCCCCCATACACACACACACACAACAGCGGTCTAATATGCAGCACAATTATCAAACAACTTTTGTTGTGAAACAAGTTGAACAACCAAAAAAAGTTGCATGCTACTGGTCAAAGAACTAATAAGACGTCAATCCAATGCTGGATCCACACCATACAATTTTTTGGCAGATTTACCTGCCCGATCGGATATTTCCAGCATATCCGATCTGAAGATCGATTGATTTTTTTGAGCGATTTTTTTTTTTTTTCCTGAGCGATTTCCATCCGTTTCTACAGAAATCAGACAGAATATCGCTCAAAAAATCAATCAATCTTCAGATCGGACATGCTGGAAATAATCGATCGGGCAGGTAAATCTGCCCAAAAATTGTATGGTGTGGATCCAGCACAATAATTGGATTGACGTCTTATCAGTCTTATCAGTTCTTTGAACAATAGCATGCAACTTTTTTTGGTTGTTCAACTTGTTTCACAACAACAGTTGTTTGATAATTGTGCTGCATAAAAGACTGCAGTTGTGTGTGTGTGTGTATGGGGCTTAACACTCACTCACTATCACTGACTACACTCTAAAACAAACTATCTCTCTGCCTCACTACAGCTAACCACCTCCCTCACTCACTAGTCACTCTCTACACCAGGGCCGGATTAAAGCCCAGGTCACATAGGCCATGGCCTAGGGTGCCATAGGAGGAAAGGCAGTTGGGCTCTGGGATGTTGATGATCAGTTAGCAATTGAATTTTCATTTGCAAGCTTGCAGTGCAGAGAGAGTGTGTGACTGCAGAACTCTCCTGCTGTTGCCTGTGGCTGGCTGTGTAGTGTGTTTGGCTGCTTGCCAGACCCTGTCTGTGGCTGCCCGCCCTGCTTCATTGTTTCAGTACTTCACAATAGCTGCAGGCAACCGGAACTGGCTGGTCTTGTGGGCATAGCGTCACTCGCCAGATGTTTCCCACCTCCCTCCTCCATATAGCAGCACCGCCAGTCACTCACCCCTCCGCTCGCCTCCAGTGCCAACGCTTCCTCTTCCCTTCCTCCGTCATCAGCTACTGCTTTGCATCTCTTTCTGCAGCTGGTGTTTCCTATCGTAATTCACCAGTAATGTGCCGACAAGCCACATGTGAGAAATGCTGGCTGCAGAATGAGATGCACAGTGGTGGCTAATGATGGGAATGAGGGGAAGAGGAAGTTTTGGCGCTGGAGGCAGGCAGAGAAGTGAGTGACTGGTGGTGCTCCTGTGGGGGGAGCGGTTGTGTAATGGGGATACGACTACCAGGCTACCTAAGCTTTTAGGGGCGAGGGAGGGAAACATCTGACCATTTATACTACTTGGGGGAGGGAAGAAGCTTTTGGCCATCTATATTACAAGGAG
This sequence comes from Hyperolius riggenbachi, assembly GCF_040937935.1. NCBI lineage: Eukaryota > Metazoa > Chordata > Amphibia > Anura > Hyperoliidae > Hyperolius > Hyperolius riggenbachi. Next base: position 14,540,894 of record NC_090652.1, on the reverse strand, counting down.
GGGGATCATCTGGCCACCTATACTACAACGGGGGGGGGGGGACATCTAGCCATCTATACTACAAGGGGGTGGGGTTGCATCTGGCTACCTGTGCTGCAAGTGGGTGAGCGTCTGGCTTCTTCCTGTCATGCTGTGGGACAGGGGGAGTAGTTGGCTAACTATACTGAAGAGGGGGGTTATCTGCCTACCAATAGTGAAGAGGAGGGGGATGTTGGAGAAAAGATGCTGTTGGTCAGGGGGCGGCCGGTGACAGTACAGATCCATCCCTGCACTACACTACAATCTGCCTCTGCTCTCTCTATCACACTACAGCACACCCTCTCTCACTGTCACTAGGCCTCTCTACACTCACACCTGACTTTCTGCTCTATCACACTAACTTCAGCAAACTCCTCCTTCTCACTCACTAGTGCACTACAATCTGTCTGTCTACTCACTCCTCACTCACTCACTATCTCACAACTCACCAGATTCTGTCACACAACTCAATCCACACACAACTGATTCTCTGCAGCACAATGCAGCGCACTGTCTCCCTCAATATCCTCCTCCTCACTGAACCCACAAAATGGCTGACAGTCTCACCTCTCTTATATACAAGAGGGGAGGGATAGCCTGTGATAGGTAGCTAGGATCTGGTTGCTAGGGCCTATAATTGCTCCGGATTTCTTAGAGAATCCGATTGGCCGGTTAATGCTGCTATATTTAATGTAAGCTATAATTGTGGATGTACGCATAACTTGCACATTTCTGCATGCAATCCGCAGTACACTGATTGGCCTGAGATGACCGTGGTGTTCCGTTTTCCACAGTAATTTTTGGAAATTTTAGGCCAATCACAGGACTGGGAAATACTCGCTAGTATTGCACCAATCAGAGAGTGCGGAGGCATCCCGCGGGATTCCCATTTCCACAGAAATATTCTGCATTCTCTGATTGGTCCGATGCTTCTGAGCTCAGTGATTGGCTGACATTTCTGAGTTGCTGTAATGCGGCATTCTGACATTGGGCTCTATTCACAAAACTTCTCATACATGACTTATCACCTCATTTATAAAAATAACCTTTCAGCACATTTACAAGCAAAATAATCACTCAAAGTAAGTTGTTTTTGATGAACTTCATTTCAATATTACTTTTCTTACCTTAACCTTCCTGGCGGTAACCCCGATCGCCGCCGCCCCGTGCCCGATCGCCGCTATCTGTTGCGGCGCGCGCCCCCCACCCCCCCCCCCCCAGACCCCGTATGCTGCCTGGCCAATCAGTGCCAGGCAGCGCCGAGGGGAAGGATCGGGACTCCCAATGACGTCACGACATCGCTGACGTTATCCCGCCCCGTCGCCATGGCGACGGGGGAAGCCCTCCAGGAAATCCCGTTCTTTGAACGGGATTTCCTGATCGGAGATCGCCGAAGGCGATCGAAGCGGCCCTGGGCTCGCTACATGATTTAAAAAAAAAAAAAAAAACTGCCGCGCTGCCTCCTGGCGGAATTTTTCATAGCGCCAGGAGGGTTAATTATATTATATTTTTGCTCTTTGGAAGCCTAAAAATGTAACATAGACGAGGTGGAAACAGGAAAACAGGTGAAAATCCTTTGTGAATTATGCCTATTGTTGCATTTACGTTTTGGAAATCGGCGTCCTGATGGAAATGTCAGACCATCCCTAGTCACAGTTTCCTTATTTGCTTAATTGGGAATAAGAGAGAGAAACATGTACATTACACGGGGCATATGAGTGACACGAGGACACAGCGGTAATAAGAATGTGGAAGTGACACCACATTGCTCTACAAACATAACACAGATCTCTTGCTATAAGTACATATAGGTCTGTTGTCACAGGAGTTACACATTGCTTCCACTGTCTCATCAAGCTCTACATTCACTGCTGCTCAATGTATGGCCAATGCTTTAGGTGTGGGAGGGGTCAGTGATATGCAAATACCTCTGATGTGTATGCAAATGTAATGCAGATTGTATGCAGATAATCAGATTGGTCAGGAAATGCATTTGATTGGCTGAACTCCCAGCTACATAACATTTTCATGCAAGCCAAAGTTGTAGTTGTGATTGGCCGCCTGTAATGAGCTCCACCTTCTGCAGTTCTCAGTCAGGCTGATAACTTGTGATGGTCAGTGGCATGCCAATAACTCTGAGATGGTGCAAACTGTATGCTAATTTTATGTAACGTTATGCAGCTGCTGCATCTGCTCCATTTCCAGTCTGCACAAACTTTGCCTCAACTTGGAATTATCAGCAGCTCACTGACCATCCCTAATGATAATTGTTCCTCCCCTCAGAATGCTCTAACAGGAAGTGATGATGTCTCTATTTGCAGCGCAGAGTCCCGGCATCAGGAACCTCTCAGAGACTTGTCTCTTTGTATCCACAGACTATACAACGGATGATGATGTCACCGGACAAGAGTCTCCTGCAGATATCCTGGTTACCCCAAATATTCCCCAAGACCCCCCTCTCCTGAATAATCCTGAGGGGCCTCATACCCAGCACAGCTCTCACTCTGCTGGAGGGTCTCATTCCTGTTCCACGTGTGGGAAATGTTTTGTGAGCAAATCAAATCTAGGCCAACACAAGAGAATTCACACAGGAGAGAAGCCGTATTCATGTGCTGAGTGTGGGAAATGTTTTGTACAGAAAGCAGAGCTTGTCATCCATGAGAGATATCACACTGGAGAGAAGCCGTATTCATGTGCTGAGTGTGGGAAATGTTTTGTACAGAAAGCAGAGCTTGTCATCCATGAGAGATATCACACTGGTGTGAAGCCCTATTCATGTGCTGAGTGTGGGAAAAGTTTTGCACAGAAATCAAACCTTGTCAGTCATGAGAGAACTCACACTGGTGAGAAGCCTTATTCATGTGGTGAGTGTGGGAAATGTTTTGTACAGAAATGTTATCTACTAAGGCATGAGAGATATCACAGTGGAGAGAAGCTTTATTCATGTGCTGAGTGTGGGAAATGTTTTTTACAGAAAGCAGAGATTGTCATTCATGAGAGAACTCACACTGGTGAGAAGCCTTATTCATGTGCTGAGTGTGGGAAATGTTTTGTACAGAAATCAAACCTTGTCAGTCATGAGAGATCTCACACTGGTGAGAAGCCGTATTCATGTGCTGAGTGTGGGAAATGTTTTGTACAGAAAGCAGAGCTTGTCATCCATGAGAGATATCACACTGGAGAGAAGCCGTATTCATGTGCTGAGTGTGGGAAATGTTTTGTACAGAAAGCAGAGCTTGTCATCCATGAGAGATATCACACTGGTGTGAAGCCCTATTCATGTGCTGAGTGTGGGAAAAGTTTTGCACAGAAATCAAACCTTGTCAGTCATGAGAGAACTCACACTGGTGAGAAGCCGTATTCATGTGCTGAGTGTGGGAAATGTTTTGTACAGAAATCACATCTTGTCAGGCATCAGAAATCTCACACAGCTGGTAAGTAAGAGTCAGTGAAACATAACTTCACCTTTAGTGAACCTGAACTGGCTGCAGCATACTGCTCTCCATCTCCCCAACACAGCTGGAAGTAGGGAGTATGGAGAGTGGAGTGCAGCGACCAATAACAGGCTTGTTCAGTTCCGCTTATCCCTCTCACATCACTGGTGAGAAGTAGTGATGGTCAAGTCGATGCAAATAACTTTGCGTTGATGCAAATTTATGCACATTTTTATGCAGCTTGAAAATGAACCAATCAAATCCTGCTGAGGTAAAATTTGAATGGTTCATTTTCAAGCTGCATAAATTTGCATCAACTCGAAGTTATTTGCATCTACTTGACCATCACTAGTGAGAAGCTCTATTACTGCACTGAGTGTGGGAAATGTTTTGGTTGTGGTTTATTTCTTGCTAGACGCACCTGGCAGCATATTATACAGAGTCCCGGGGCTCTTTCATGCTACTCAGCGCATTGGTTTGTAAAGCAAGTCCCTGAGCTGAGGTGGGATGATGGGATAAACATGGCTACATATAGTACTAAGCCTAATTAGTAATTGGTTGTGTTCATCTTCTATTTATTCCATTGCAAGTGTTAAAGATGTGATTGAAAATAAAGCACAAGTCAGATCCGTACCCCTCTGGGTCCTCCCCAGGATCCCACATCGTTTTCCCGACCAGCTATCCAGCGCTGCACCCTCTGGGACAGCTATTCTCAACCGGGGTTCCATGTCAATTTGACACTTCCGTGAGACACAGCAGTCCGACTTTCCCCATTTCTCTGGAACAATATAGTCCCGCTTTTGTATATGGCTGCAGCAGCGGAAAGATTCCTTGCAGGCGGGCACACTGTGTTGGATGCCTTGTGCTTGCACCCTCTGTAAGGTCAAAGCTGGGCTCCCATTCATGCAGGCAGGCACATTGCGCAGGATGCCTTGTGCTTGCATCCTCTGGAAGGTCACAGCCAGGCTCCCATCCATGCAGGCAGACACACTACACGGGATGCCTTGTGCTTGCACCCTCTGTAAGGTCACAGCTGGGCTCCCATCCATGCAGGCGGGCACACTGTGTTGGATGCCTTGTGCTTGCACCCTCTGTAAGGTCACAGCTGGGCTCCCATCTATGCAGGCAGACACACTACACGGGATGCCTTGTGCTTGCACCCTCTGGAAGGTCACAGCCAGGCTCCCATCCATGCAGTCATGCACACTCTGCAGGATGCCTTGTGCTTGCACCGTCTGGAAAGTCACAGCTGGGCTCCCATTCATGCAGGCAGGCACATTGCGCAGGATGCCTTGTGCTTGCATCCTCTGGAAGGTCACAGCCAGGCTCCCATCCATGCAGGCAGACACACTACACGGGATGCCTTGTGCTTGCACCCTCTGTAAGGTCACAGCTGGGCTCCCATCCATGCAGGCAGGCACACTGCGTGGGATGCCTTGTGCTTGCACCCTCTGGAAGGTCACAGCTGGGCTCCCATCCATGCAGGCAGGCACACTGCGTGGGATGCCTTGTGCTTGCATCCTCTGGAATGTCACAGCCAGGCTCCCATCCATGCAGTCATGCACACTCTGCAGGATGCCTTGTGCTTGCACCCTCTGGAAGGTCACAGCTGGGCTCCCATCCATGCAGGCAGGCACATTGCGCAGGATGCCTTGTGCTTGCACCCTCTGGAAGGTCACAGCCAGGCTCCCGTGTATGCAGGCAGGCACACTGTGCGGGATGCCTTGTGCTTGCACCCTCTGGAAGGTCACAGCCAGGCTCCCGTCCATGCAGTCGGGCACACTGTGCGGAACTGTAGCACGGAGTCGCTTGGGCTCTGCAGATAAAAGCTGAGTTGGTACTGCGCAGGCAAAAGGCATCCTGTGTCTTCTGCTTCTTGCCTGCTCAGGGACAGGAGCACACATAGACACACTGTTACGCAAGCGCTTGTTGAGGAGGTTTGCAGAGGACGGCGTAGGGAGAAAACAAAGGAGAGAGCACTGAAAATAGGAAGAAAACCAGCCAGTCGTAGACAGATCTCACCTGCAGATGTAGCTGATGAGCCCATACTGCCGTTATCAGCAAGCAGGCTTATACTGTATCTCTTTCTGACCAGGGACCAGGTTGGTTGCAGCTTCTTTTTCCACCAGGAAGGAAGCTTGTAGTTGGAGGGAGAGACACTGGAACCACTGGCTGGAAAGGTAGCTGTTTGTGTCACAGTGCTGACTGTACCGTGTGGGCTATGAGAGACTCTATCCCGAAGGGAGAGACTCATTCATACAATGAATGAATGAATAAAGAGATCACCGTCCAGCTCTAAACACAATGGTGGTATGGTGACAGTTCTTGGATTTCTGAAAAGTAATCCATGTAGAAAGATGGACATGTGTAAAGGTATTTTTTTTAACAATAAAACTTTATTGATCACACATCAGAATACAATACAGGGAAGGATCAAGATAGAGTAATCACAATACAGTGCGGGAAAGAATGCAGTATCAAGCGAACAATCCTATAGGAGGGGTTTTATAAAAGTGCCCGCATAAAGTCCATAAAAGCATGAGGAATACTTTTTGTCTTTAATTGAAAGTATCTCTGTGCAACGCGTTTCAGGGGGCCAATACCCCTTTCATTAGGCAAATAGTAATTGCTTTGTTACATACACATTTAAATACAATAAGTCAAAAAACAATTGGTATGACATTGAGGCCATCTGGGCCAATCCGTGTCTATATGCAAATTTAATCAGGGACCATGAGTCTCTGTGGCATGTAAAAGAATTCCCTGCCCTATGTGAGTTTGGTAAATATATGAATGGATATAAAAGTGAGTAAGAGAGTCATAAAATAAAACTGCCACTAGGTGGCAGCCACAGTGCACTTATCTAAACCAATTAACCAGGGGTAGGGAACCTATGGCTCAGGAGCCAGATGTGACTCTTTTGATGGCTACATCTACCTCACATACAAATCAGTAGGGGTTGATTCGCTAAGCTTACACTGCTCAAGCAGCGCAGCTTAGTGTGGCAGCGCAAGTAACATTTTCAGAGTAGGCACGCTACTGCTGTAGCATACACTACCAAATTACTCGTGCTCCCCTAACTAAAACTAACAACTGCTCACATTGTCCCACCCTACATTCTGTCAGGTCCAGTGACTTTGTAGGATGAGATCCCCACACTTTGATTACTCAATAGGCTGCCTGTCACTTGACAGGCAGCCTATTGGGCCAAAGTGCGGGGATCTCATCCTACAAAGTGAATCAAGCCCCAAGTCAGCTAGCTGATTGTACAAGCTGTTAGTCGGTTTGTTAGACGTTTTTATACGATACGGTCATATAAACTATAACCGGATGTATAAAATCAAAAACGAAGGCCTCCTACAAAAATAATGGGAGGAGTCTTACTTTAATAAGAGTCTTACTTTAACTCAAGGAACACTACCATGATAAGGAAGCCTGTGATACAATGGATAATGGACCAAAACGCACCAGATCTAAAAAGAAAAAAAAGAAAAAAAGATGGACCCCCAAAGAAGGAAAAAACCCGGCCCTGGATAAATACATAAACAAATTCAGACGCAGAATCTCTGACAGGATCCTGAGTAAAAGAAAGACACTGGCCCAGAACGTAACACCACAGGAGCGACAGGCCATCAGATCCCTTAAGGAGAATAAGGACATTATTATTAAACCAGCGGATAAAGGTGGTGCCATAGTCATAATGAACACCAGTGACTACATCCAGGAGGCACAAAGACAATTATCCAACACCGCTCACTATGCCAAATTACAGGGGGACCCCACAAAAGGCTACAGGATGGCACTTAATAGGATGTTTAACAGATTGCCTGCAAACATCAGACTACATGTAAGGACCCTTATCCCTGAAGAGCCTAGAACAGCCTGCTTTTACATGCTTCCCAAGATCCACAAAGAGGGAAACCCTGGCAGGCCCATAATCTCAGGGAGCGGAACTCTTACAGAGAACATCTCAGGGTGGCTGGAAAACATCTTGAAACCTCTTGTCTGTAAAAGACCCAGCTACTTACAGGATACCACCCACCTCCTGAACAAACTGTCAGCCATCGGCCCAGTACCTGAGGGAACCATACTGGCCACGATGGACGTGGAGTCCCTGTACACGAACATTCCCCATGATGATGGTATTGCGGCCTGCCGTAAATATCTTCAGGGTCAGGGCATACCTGTAAAGCCTATTACTGGACTGATCAAATTCATTCTCACTCATAATTATTTCACTTTTGGACAGGACCTCTATTTACAGCAGATGGGCGTGGCAATGGGTTCGCGATTCGCTCCACAGTATGCAAATCTATTCATGGCCAAAATCGAAGAGGAATACCTCAATGCATGTGGCATAAAACCCTTGGCCTACTTCCGCTTCATTGATGATATTTTAATCATCTGGTCCGCAAGTGAGGATGATCTTCTCCAGTTCCACAGGAACTTCAATGCCTTCCATCCTACAATCAAATTGAAACTTACCTACTCTCACACAGAGATTAACTTTCTGGACACCACCATATACATCAGGGGTAACAACATACAAACCTCTGTGTATCGCAAACCTACAGACCGTCCCACATACCTAAGATATGACAGTTTTCATCCCAAGCACATTAAGAACTCTATAATTTACAGCCAAGCTATAAGGTACAACCGGATTTGTTCTGACAGGATGGACAGAGACAAGCACCTGGATCACCTTAAGAACACTTTCATTAAACAAGGTTACAGTCCTCCCATGGCTGAGGCCCAAATCAGGAAAGCCAGCAACATCCCCAGGACTGAACTCCTGAAATATAAGCAAAACCAGAAAGAGGAACGTGTCCCTTTGGTTGTCACCTACAACCCACACCTGGAAATCTTAAGGAGGATTGCTAAGGAACTTCATCCCATTTTACACAAGGATCACAGACTGAGAACGATATTCCCTAAACCTCCACTCTTGTCATATCGGCAACCACACAATCTAAAACAGATGATTGTCAGGAGCTCTTTGAATAGGCCTCAACAAAACGGAACATCACCCTGCCGACAAAAAATATGTGGGACCTGCAGACACATTTACTCCACTGACAGGGTAACGATACCAGGTTCACAACAGGAGTACAGAATACAAGGTAAATTTTCTTGTGGGTCCACCAATCTGGTATATCTGATCATGTGTGCTAAATGCCCCAATGTTATGTACGTGGGAGAAACTGGACAAACTCTGCGCAAACGTATGAATGGACACAGGCACACTATTAATGATACCAAATCTGGACTCCCAGTTGCTACACACTTTCGGTCCAACGGACACAGCATGGATGATCTTCGTGTCACTGCCCTGAAGGGCGGCTTCAAAACGTCAAATGACCGATTAATAGCAGAAACAAAATTTATAAATTGTTTCAAAGCTGTGCAGAAGGGTCTGAATAAGGACAACAACTTTCTATATTGGTATGAGATGGATGATATATGAACTGTCTCAGCCACCCTAGCTGAACTTGTGAACTAAGAATTTACGATACCTCTGGGTCAATCCTAATACCAGGTCTGGGAGCAATAAAGTAAACAAGGATCCTTATCTTACCCCATTTAGATGGTCTGTTTGTATTAAGGCATCTTAATGATGTATTTATGCTTGAAAAAAATATCTGTTTTTCCTTTTGATGTTGCATGTATATAAGCTGTCTGTACCACCAGCTTGCAAACTAACAGGATATAAACCTGACGAAGGCTGCAAGGCCGAAAGCTTGTTTATTCTTATTCATTTGTAGTTAGCCAATAAATGGTATCATCCTGATTTAAAACTTCTTGCTTTTACTTTAATAAATGCCCAACCTTAAGTTCTTATAGCGAGTTTCTCAAGCTATTGGTACAAAGAGTGAAAAGTCAGGACAACTATTTACTTTTAACATAATTTATTAAATACACAAGTTGTTAGAATAATTACAAATCAAATCATAGGAATCCTACAATAACCACCAGATATTAATCACCACAAGGTACTTTTTGGTACAAGCTGACTATACATTTAAGAGCAAAGTTGACCACAGATATTAACCGATAAAATCAAACAATCACAATAGGCTGTGTTACCACAAGATGGCAGACATTTTGATTAATCTTTTATTTCAAATAATAAGGAGAACATTTTACAAAGTGTACACTCATTAAGGATTACAGTTTCTTAATCATAATAGACAATATTTCAAAAAGGTTCTTCTGTAAACATTACAGCGAGTTGTCTGATCAATAGCAAACTCCAGATTGGGGTTCTATAGGTGTCTAAATGTCAATATATCAAACAAAGTCCAAAGATGATGAACTCTTCCTCTTTGTCAATATGAAAAAAAAAATAAAAAAAAATAGTAGGATATGCGTTTATGCCTTAAACCGAAGTACATTCAAATATGCATACGATTCTCTTATGTCTTCCCTTCCCCCCCCCCACCCCCCTCCCCCCTTTCCTTGTATCATGCACTCACAGCGACCTCTCAGTGGATAAGAAAAAATGTTGATTACAGGAGTCTGATGGTTAGTATGTAGTCCGACCATCAATAGCCAACCATAGGCTAGGAATGGGTACAAGGAGTTTATCCCAATCCCCCATTAAGCGCTATTTCAAATTCCTCTGAATGTCTAAAATAATTCCAATATGACCATATTTTCTTGTATATATCTGTTTTGTTAAGAGCTGCAAACGACAGATCTTCCATTAATTCAATGGTGTCTAGTTCTTTAACCAGCTCCTCATTCCCAGGTATCGTTGTTCCACCCCAGTGTCTAAGCAGTAAGCATTTGGCTCCATTGAGGATGTGTTTAACAATGGAGTTTTTGTAACCTCTCATAGACCAATCATTGCAGTGTAGGATATAGAAACCGGGGTCGAAGGGAACCTCTCTATTAGTATTAGCTTTTAATAGTCTCTCGATTTTTCCCCAGTAATCCGTGAGTAGAGGACAGGCCCAAAGAATATGAAGTAAAGTCCCTCTATGTATTTTACATCTCCAACACTTATCCTCCCTATCTGGGAAAATAGTTTGCAATCTGACCGGGGTAAAGTACCACCTGGTGAGTATTTTATAGTTAGCCTCTTGTATTCTGACAGCTCTTGAGGATTTATGAGTGTAGATGCATATTTTTGATCTTTGTGCTTGTGTAAAGGACCTACCCAGGTCTCTCTCCCACGCATCCAGGAAGAGCATTTGAGGGGCCGCCAACATAGACAGCATCGAGTAAATTTTTGAAAGGGTTTTTACACTAAGTCCCTCCCCCGAGCACAGTGCCTCAAATTCAGTTAGTTGTCTCAGCAGTGTAGGGTGTAACTCTAGCGAGGACATGAGGTACCTGTATTGGAAGTATTCCCACCATTTTAAATCTGCACATGTATGTTTCTCCCTGAGTACCGAGAGAGAGACCCAGGCGCCCCGCTCACACATGTCTCTAAAGCGTAGATTCCTTTCCTTATATATTCTATTGCTTGGGAGCCCATCTCCCATCACACCACATTTGGGATTAATAGACACTGGCAATAGAGGAGAGGGGAAGGGGGCTATTTGCAAATGTCTGTTTACTCTATAGGAGACATAGACTGTGTTATAAGCTAAGTATGGGAGATTCCAAGAGAGTTTGGGTCGTAAGTTAGTCCACAGCAGGTCCTCAATTGGATAATTCGCGAGTGATCTTTCTATTTCCACCCACTGTTTACAAGTGCTATGTCTATGCCAGTCAACTGCTCGAGTCAGGATAGCTGCCTCATAGTAACGTCGTACGCATGGCATTGCCAGTCCACCTAATTGTTTAGAACAATATAAAATATCTTTCTTCAGGCGAGGGGGTTTATGTCTCCAGATGTATCTGTTGAATATAGATTGCATTTGCTGGAAGAACGAGAGGGGCATCTCAATTGGTAACGTCTGAAAAAGGTACAGTATCCTAGGCATTACGTTCATTTTTAACACTGATATTCTTCCCATCCAAGATAGATGAGGAAAGTCCCATTTTTGTAGGTCTGTCGTTATTTTACGTAGCATTGGTGGAAAATTTTGGGAATAGAGGTTCGAAGGGGAATCTGTGATATTAGTGCCTAGGTATCTGATGGCCTGACTGTTCCACTTGAACGGGAAATTACGCTTAAGAGAGTGTTCCATCTCTGGTGGTATTTCCACGTTAAAGGCTTCACACTTGTCTGGGTTTATTTTAAAGAAGGAGAGTCTTCCAAATCTTGTGAACTCGTCAAGAAGATTGGGCAGGGAGAGCAAGGGGCGAGTCAAAAAAAATAAAAGGTCGTCAGCATAGGCTGCAATTTTGTGATTTGTCTCCCCTACGCTGAGTCCTGTGATGTCAATATTATTCCTGATCTGACAGAGGAGCGGTTCCAGTGCCAGTGCGAAAATCAATGGGGAGAGCGGGCATCCCTGCCGAGTACCGTTTGTGATATCCAGGGAGTCTGAGAAAGTGCCATTTACCTTTATTTTAGCATTTGGAGTTGTATAAAGGGCTCCTACACAGGACAGCATCCGATCCCCTAAATTTATATGTCCCAGCACCCCCCTCATCCAGCTCCAGCTTACCCGATCAAAGGCCTTCTCGGCATCCGTAGAAAGTAGCATACAAGGTATACTCTTTGACCGGGCAAGCTGGAGCAGATCTATTGTCCTAATAGTGTTGTCCCTGGCTTCTCTCTGAGGTATAAACCCCACCTGGTCCCAATGTATCAGGAACGGAATGTGTTCTGCCATTCTGTTTGCCAGGATCTTAGCAAAGATTTTTAGGTCTGTGTTCAGGAGAGATATGGGGCGGTAGCTCCCACAGGATGAGGGATCTTTTTGGGGTTTAATTATAACCGTGATATGCGACTCCAAGGCCTGTTTTGGAAGAGATGACCCCTCCCCTCCCCCAGCCACTGCGTTGAAAAGTTTGCAGAGATATGGTATTAGGTGATTTTTAAATTTTTTATAATACTCGGCAGGGAAGCCATCAGGCCCAGGGGCCTTCCCAGGTTTTAAACCCATGATCACTTTTTGTATCTCAGTTTCAGTGAACGGCTCCTCTAATGAGGTCCTCGCTTCCTCTGTCAATTTAGGCATATTTGCCTGGGTCAGGTATTCTTGTATCAGAGAATGCCGGGGTTCTTTAAGTGGGTTTGTGCCGTCCTGCGTTAGGTTGTACAATTTGTGATAAAAGGCTTTAAATGTACTTGCAATAGATTTATTTCTGATATGTTTCACCCCTCTGGAATCGATCAATTGGGAAACATAGGTTTTTTGTTGTTGTTGCCTCAGGGCCCTTGCCAATAACCTGCCAGATTTATTTCCATGCAGATAGAACATGTGGTTACATCTGCGTGCTGCCAGTTTAGCAGAGTCCTGAAGCATCTTGTTCAGTCTATGTCTGATTTCTGTCAAATGTAGGAGATCAGATTCTTTGGGATGGCATTTATGTTTACGTTCCAATGTGCGAATTTCCCCCAATAGTTGTTCAATTATGGCTCCCCTTTCTCTCTTAAATTTAGAACCTAATTTAATCAGGAATCCCCGTAGGACACATTTATGGGTCTCCCACAAGGTAGGTAGTGAAACATCATCCTTATCATTAAGTTCAAAGTAATCTTCTATTTGTTTGGTTATCTTAGTATTGTTAGATTCCTCATGAATCATAGAGATGTTCAGCCTCCAGGTGAATGGAGTGTCTTTTTTAGATTTGCAGTTAAGAGTTGTAAAGACTGGAGCGTGATCTGAGTATGTGATCACTCCGATTTCGGAAGATATATGTTCGGTCAAGAGATTGTGGGAGATCCATATGTAGTCCAATCTAGTGTACACCTTATGCATTGTGGAATAAAAAGTGTAGTCCTTGACTTGAGGGTGCGTTACTCGCCAGGTATCTACTAGCTGTCTCTCATGCAGCGCTCCCTTCATTCTGTTTAGCCTAGCATGAGCTACATTTGATTTCCCCTGGGAGGTGTCTATGGAAGGGTTAAGAGCTACGTTGAGGTCGCCTCCTATAATGATGCTGCCTTCAGCAAAGGAGTCCAAGATTGTGAGGAACCTCAGAAGAAACCTATCTTGGTCACTATTTGGGGCGTAAACAGAGCACAGGGTGTATTTTTGATCTAGGATTGAGCACTTCAAAAGGATGAAACGTCCCAATGGGTCAGTTTTAAGATCTATTTCCACGAGCGGGAGCGTACTGCTTAAGAGTATAGCTGTCCCTTTCGTTTTCCCAGTCTGTGAGCTGCTATAGTATGAGACGGGGAAGCGTCTGTCACGAATTTTAGGGTGGTCAGGTCCTTTGAAATGTGTCTCCTGTATAAATACAACCTGTGCTCTCTGTCTCCAAGCATCTCTAAGCAAGACCCGCCTCTTTTGGGGGATGTTAAGGCCTTTGGCATTGATGGTCATAATTTTCATATGTGCCATATCGACTTCCTGTTTTGAGATGGCCGCCGTGAGCGCACTACTACAAAGAAAAAGCAAAGAAACCCCCTATGTGTTTTCACATCAAATTGCATGTAAATTACATTTTGTACCCTATATTGCGGTACCATAAACATATCTAAATTGTAGGTTAACAACCATAGTATCACCTGCAAAAGCAGGAAAATCCTATTGGGGAGAGAGAGTACCATGTCCTGTGTCAAGGAGTGGTGAACCCGCCTCCCTCCACCCTTAATGTCGGCTTAAGTAAGTTTAGAACAAACAGATATAAGAACTGATAAGCGTAATGCAGAAAGCCTTGCCTGAATTTAAATAACAATAACATCTTTGGTTAAACTTAGTATTAGTAGAGAGATCAACACCATCATGGTCCTGTCTGGACAGCTTAGGGGCAGCGTTAGTTACATATGGGGTGCATTATGTTAGTATGTCTTCTACACTCTCAACTTGGATATATAGTGCTCCATGCGGTTGACTCCGGTCACCTACGCTCGCCACACAGGGGGGGGGGGCTCAGTATGGTGGTTGAGATATAGAGGCCGTTCTCCGTCCCTCTACAAGGGTGGAGAGGCAAGAATACGTTAGTTTACATAACTAGGGGATCTGGCCTCAGCTCAGGATGGAGCATATTTAACTAAGACCTTCCTCTGTCTTTCCCCCGGGGTTGTCATTTAAGCCACTAGGTCGTGTGCCCATCCTATGTTAAGGCAGGAGCAGGGCCCAGTAGTCTAATGATGCCTATTTGAGTCTCGACCAATATTTGCAAGAGGGAGATAAGGCGGCGGCTCGTCCCCCGTGTGCGGGCACCCGTGTTATCTGGCCTTATGTGTGTTATTCACGGGGATCTTGGGAGCTAGTAGAACTTCGTGTCGCCATGTATTTGCGTAGGAGAAAACATAACTATAATAAACCTAATAATAAGTACATCCACATAGAGGATTTGGCCCGGCGCGGCGTCATGCCCGCCACACCGTCCGCATAACACTAACATGAGGCCACGGCCCTTAAGTGTATAGCAGGCATGCCGCCGCGCCAGACAAGCAAAACGAACATTTCAATATGAAATAACCATTTCTATTAGTAAACCTTAAAGAACATGGAAGTACCAGACTCCCTTTCCATTAAAGTGATCCAGGGAGCATATGTGGTAATCATATCTGTCCGGCACGGGTGAGCAGCCACGCCAACAATAGGGCCCAACCAGATCTATACCCCACACGCTGCAGTGGCATTCCCCAGTGTCTATCCCCGCTATATGCAAACATTAGGGCAACTGCTGCAGACGGCAACGAAAAGTTTTCTTCCTGCACCCGTCTGAGTCCCAGCGGAGGAGGAAAAAACAAGGGTGGAGAGTTCTTGCCCGTGGGAATGTACAGATTCTCCAAATATCGGTCAAAGTTAATCCAAGTGTGTGACATACTTTCCCCTTATATGCGTCCCTCCCAAGTAGCGTGCCCAGGCCCCCCGAGCAGGGCTATACGGATAAGGTAGATTGCCCAAGTTTCTAGAGTGTGAAGGACCCCCATACATATATTACTTAGCTGTGCGCTGGTGTAAAAGGTTCTTCTTTCTTCAGGCAGGCGACCATGAAAGGCCCAGATCAGTAAGTTGTCATTCCATCTGTTGCTGCCGTTTTCCTTGACCTAACCTCCGCTGACGCTGTGGGAGACCGATACCGAACTTGTCCGGCTGCCATTCTGGTAGGTCTATCTTCGGTAGATCCAATGCAGTGAAAAGATCAGGCAGCTCCGAGGGTTGTTTAAGCGTGAAGCTCTTATCTTCTTTCAGGATATGAAGTTGAAAGGGAAACCCCCATTTGTAAGATGCGCCCTCCTCTTGTAAGACTTTCAGCAGAGGTTGTAAGGCTCTTCTTTGTAGCAGGGTAGTTGGGGCCAAATCTTGGAACAATAGCAGTTTATGTCCTTCGTGCTCGATCGTCATGGCGTTCCTGGCGGCCTTCATTATAGCCTCTTTTACGTTAAAATAATGTATTCGGCATATAACATCCCTTGGAGGGTTCCCATTCAGTGGCTGTGACCGCAGAGCCCTATGTATGCGATCCATTTTCAATTCGGCATCATCAGGTTGCTTAAGAAGCTGGTTGAAAATGGCGGTCATAGTGGGGCCTAGCTGTGACGCAGTAACAGTTTCGGGAAGGCCCCGTATTCTTATGTTACATCTCCTACTTCTATTTTGCAGATCTTCCGTATTTACCCTGAGTATAGAATTAATGGCTTTTTGCTGCTCATTTTGCGCGGTCAATGTTCGGATTTCAGCTTTCATAGCCGTCACGTCTGCTTCTAAGGCCGCAAGCCGGCCGCCATGATCCCTCACCTCCTCTTGCACCTCCTGTAGCTCTGCGTGGGTGGCAGTGGTGATACGAACAGCTAGTTCATCCAGATCAGCTTTAGTCGGCAAGCTATGGAGGAAGTCTCTGATTTCGCTTAGCGATTTAGCTGTGGAGGACTCTTCCTCAGGAGGCTTCTGCTTTCCGCTGGGAGAAGGCGCTTCAGCGGCCATTTTGACAGGGGTCTGTGTGGCCTCGTTCCTTTGGAGGTATCGGGTCACTTTTGACTGCACGGGAGTAGATTTCTGCTGTTGTGGGTCAATGCTGGAGGTTCTTTTAGGTCTCCCTGACATATTCAGGTAGCAGGTCAGTGGGGGATATCAGCCTTTATCTCCTAAAAGGGTAGAAGGAAGCGGGAGCTCTTTCACCAAACGTCCTCACGCGGCCATCGCTAGCTCCGCCCCCGATGGCAGACATTTTATCTTACTTGCAAGGCTTGATTGTAATGCACAATCTAACAAGGGAAAAATATGGAAGCAGATCTAGCTAGTCTAAAAACCTCAATATATAAAAACAAGTTTAAAGTTTACTGGGCTGTAAACCCTTATTTTATAAAAATAATCTGATTTTAAAACAAAGGAAAATATATGAAATTATGACCTGATCTGTAAATGAAAGTTTTATATCAACCAGTATTTATCTCCCTATCAAGTTATAAGCTTGCAAAAAAATAAACATACATTAATAAAAATGTAGAGAAAAATGAACCCAAATCAAACACGGATATTCCTAGTTGCAATTCCAGGAAGATAACATGTTCAGGGTATTCTATACTAGGCATAGAATCACTAAAAGTCCAAACCCCTAACTTAGTTGGCTTTGATATAATTAAAATGTATAAATTACCAATAATATGGAATAAGGAATCTTGCCAGGCCTGCACTGCTAACCCGATCTGGGAGTGGCCTCAAGGCTTGTAGGGCAGGAGAGTCTGGGATCCCTTCTTTCCGTTCAGAGGATGAGAGCGTATTTTCCTTAGAGTGAGTGTCTAAAAGTATGTCCCTTCTTTCAGAGGATGAGAGTGTGTGTAGAGTGTCTCATGCACTCTTAATTTATACCCCTCTAACTAACTTATAACTCAGCCCCCAGGCTAACTGGACCCAATCAAGAACTTAAAGGTGTGACTAAAGGTGAAAATTAACTAGCTCATTTGAATATCAATTAACCTAGATAATTTTGATATCAACATTTTTTAAATTTCTGGATGTGTAATTTTCCAGCAGGGGGCACTCTCGTACTGCATTCTGAGAGTATATAAAAACATTTAAACGTTTAACTCCTAATCTAACAAGCACATTATTTATTTGACAATTCATTAGATCGGATCAATGGTCCATTTCTTTAGTAAATAAAAATGGGCCTTATCAAATACAACCAGATGAAACTAGCTATCTCATAAGCCTTTAAAAACTTAGCTGGAATTTACCCAAAGTTTGGTCAACTCATAAATTATGGTTATTCTGGTCTGGCCTAGGAGTTAAACATTGCAGCTCTGTAGAAAATCTCAGAATTATATTCTACATTTGGTATTGAGTATATTTTCTTAATGCTATGTTACAAATCATGTATTTCCTTCTCCTGCCTGCTGGTGGCAGTATTTACTTGATCTATCCTGAACTTTCACTGTGCCACCAGCAGAGGTTTTTATTGGACATGTAGCAGCCCTGCAGTTCTGCCTTCCTCCAGCGGGTGGCCGTGTGCTACTTATGCAAAAGATGGGCAGTTCTATGTCTGGCCTGCAGATGTCTCTAATGAGACTTATGTCAATCACCTCCAGCTGCTTCCTGTTTCATGGACTATATAAGTCTGCCCCTTCCTCCAAGCCATTGCCAGAACTTTGTTCATCATAGGTCTGAGTCTCTGGTCACCTCTGATTATCTGATACCTGATTCCTTATACCCTGTACTTTGTTCTGTGATCTGATTACCTATTGCTGAACCTTTGCTTGTCCTGACTCTGCTTCTGTTCATTCCTCTGTGCCTTACTTGTATTTGATTTACTGTTGCTGACTCTGATATTCCGTTTTGACCTGCCTTTGCCTGCCCCCCTGTGATACCACGCCATTGTATAACATATTTGTATATATCTCCTGCACGCTGTTTGTAAATAGATAGATAGCTAGTCAGGGTTTTGGTTGTATGTGTGCACACTGTGGTTTGGTTTGTGGGAGATTCATTGTATATATTGTTTGCATATGGTAGCATTTTATTTGCATGATTTGGTTCATAATAAACACCTTTTTTGCACATTCCTGTTTTAGTGTCAGTGTTTCTGCAAACTGTGGTCATGCCTTCCAATACTTGTTTGTTCAGTAACACTATACATTTAACTATATAAAATACAAACACAATGTTTATTCTTACGTATGTGAGACATTCTATGAATAACAACTATATATATATATATATATATATATATATATATATATATATATATATATATATATATATATATATATATATATATATATATATATATATATATATATATATATATATATATATATATATATATATATATATATATATATTTCTAAATAAGATGAGATGCATATAAAATATACCTTATGCCTCATTCCTGCTATATTCTAACCTCAAGCTGTTCTACCCTTTGGCCTGTAGTAAATACAGACATGGCTTTAAGACCTGTCCAAGGCTACAAGGTGTACAAACACTTGAATCAACAGCCAGGGAGACTCTTAGTGTTTTCTTAAAGATTAAGAATATTTACGTATACCTGGATCAGCATTTTGTCAGATAAACTGAACTCAGAGGAAAAGAACTCTTTGACTCTCTTCTTGAGTCAGAATTACATTTGATATAAAACAGTATAAAGAAATCTATTTCTTGTAATCCATATGATATATCAAACATACATGCATATATAATATAAAATCAAGATACACTTGCTAATGTCTATAATAAACCATTAAATCCTATAAGCTTATATTTTTAAAGGACATTCTGTTTTATTCAATCAATAAATCTTTATTCATTCTTGATATCTGAAAACTTGACAGGTATTTCTCCTGTCTGGCTCTCAGGGAAATTGCTGATGTTGCTGAAACCCAAGAGAAGCTGAAGACGTGTCTGACACTGCCGCTGCCTGGCGGATCAACTGTATACACATCACCATGGTGACAGGGACGTGAGCCCTCTGCTGCGCATGCGCACTGTGCCAGTTGGAAATTGATTGTATGGCTTTCAGGAAAATACATTTTAAAATATGTGGCATTTATGGCTCTCTCAGCCCAAAAGGTTCCTAACCCCTGCAATAAACCCTGCAGTTCTATCCTCATCCAGCAGAGGGCGCATTCCCCCATTTTGGGGGGCATGTAGTTATTAATGGTTTCCAGAACTTGTTACTAAATTGTTACATTAATTTTTACATAAGTGGTAACTAATGATCGAGTAATAATATTAAAGGAACACTATCAAAGTTTGTTTTCTTCCCGAAGCCCTCTAGGCGTTAGAAGGGATTTGTAATGGCAGATAGTAGTAAACGAAAAAAAAAAAATCCAACAGCTTATCAAATCTTGTATATTGCTGTGACAGTGCAGGGATGACGGACAAGTTCTTCTATTCTTCATTATAGCACCAACAGGAATGAAAAGGCCAGAACAATAAAAGTGAGGCCTGCATGGGAATGCTGACCCTGAAGTAATATTAATTACCTGTCAGGTGTGCTTGATTTTGCAGGTGCGCAGCTTTCCCCCAGCTCCTGGGGAAGGTTCATCAGCCGGATTTTGATTGGCCCAGGGCCTGGCTGGTGTTTTCAAACCAGCCAATCAGGCCGGTGGGGCTGAAGCCATATATAGGGAGCAGGCAGGCGGTGGCGTCATCCAAATTCAGAGCCCTGTGGAAGCTGCCCGCCCACCCTCCCTGCCGCAGGTCGATTTTAAGTTTGGGGTTGTAAGTGTTAGCGGGATGATGGCCCCAGTTAGGGGTTAGCATTTAGTGTACCAATATGGTGATTTGATTTCTAACAAGAATGTTGTTGTGTTGAAGTTTTAATACTTGTTGAACTAATAAAGAAAAATGATTGAGTTATTATTAAAACCCCATTAATAAAATTGGCCGCGGCCTTTTCTCCACTGAAGTTTGTGTGTGCATTCTTTAATAGTAGTGTTAAGTTAAAGGTAAATGGGGAATGCATTTCCATGTCTCTCTTCCTCTGCACAAGCCTTGCCAGACGCAAATAAACACTCCATGCTGGGCCAACAGCAGAGAGACTTCTTATGTGAGAGCAGATTATTTCACATGCTGTAGTGAGAGATTCGCTGACTGAATCAGTGATGAATCTGTGAATCTCTTACTACAGCGTGTGAAATAATCTACCTTTAAATAAGAAGTCTCTCTGTTGTCGGCACAGCATTGATTGTTTATTTACGTCTGGCAAGGCTTGTGCAGAGAAAGAGGATGTTTTTTCATCTACTACCATTATCTGCCATAACAAGGAACACTATCAAAGTTCAAGGTTTTTTTTCCAGAAGCCCTTTAGGAGCTAGAAGGGATTCTTCTAGCTCCTAAAGGGCTTCTTGAAAAAAAAACTTTGAACTTTGATAGTGTTCCTTTAATTGCGGCTAGGAGTCATTAAAGAGGAACTATCAAAGAAACTGTCATTCTGTGAACCCCACATACCTATAGAGCTATTAGCCAGCAACAATAAAAAGCTTTTCAGAAGTGTCTGATCACAGCCTGTGGGAAAGGAATGCCTTGTTTATCAGCTGTTTGTGTTGGCGTCAGGCTAGAGCTGTACCATGTAGATAGGTCCCACTTTTCTGTCACTATTCACAGAGGAATGATTCGCTGTTTTTTTCCCTGACTGCTTTCTTGCAGATCATATAAGAACAGTTGAGAATTTTTTTGCTACAGAGAAGGATCTGAAGAGAAGCACCTGTACTTTTTCCTGTATTTGCATGCCTCCTCCCCCCATTCAGAATGAGTTCTTCCTGGCTGTAAACTCTTTACTTCAGACTGCACGAGGCAAGAGAGACACAGGATCAGGCACACAGAACTGCAGCTGATGAGTTATTTACACATTATTTGAAGCTATATTTCTGCTTTCTATAATTCTGAAGAGATTTTACTCACAGTATTACAGCCAGTGAAGATTGTCTCTATGTTGGATGTGCTGGACACAGTCCTCTATAGTAATGCCCACAGTGAAAACTGTTCTATGTAAATGTCATATTTTTTTCACATAAAAATAAACAAAGGTGAAAAAAGGCCTTTATATTGCTATTTGCTAGTAATTACTGGAAATATATGTGGCATTTAGAGTTTTAGTTAACTTTGATAGTTGTCCTTTAATGTTTATAGTGGGTTGAATGGTAGTTAAATAATTAACTTGTTTCGGACTGGGATGATGTAAATCTATGGGAGCTGCTATTCCTGCCACAGCATAGATTTCACTCACCACTGCCACGCTCGCCGCTCCCACCGATCACATTGCGTCGCAGCTCACTCGCCCTGCTGTTGGTATGACAACTGAGCTCCATGAGCTGGTCAGGAGCCGATTTTATTGGTTCCTGACCCTGCCATCACTGTAAGCCAATTCCAATGGCTCATATTGATCACAGGGTCAGGAGCGTTTTTTTTTTGTAGCAAGCAATCTGTTCTTTGAATCTCAATGCTGTTATCCAGGTGTCGGTAACTGTTTTATTTGGGAACCTTTCTTGGAGGAATCTCTTCTTCAGGATCTCTGACTGTTCCTCAAAATCTGTGGTTTTTGTATCTGTGGTTCCTCCTGATTCTTTTAAAAAATGGCCTAACGGTACATTTTCTTTTAGCCATTGGCATGGCTTGTAGTGTTCACTAGTATAATTAAGATAACCGCAGTGATGAGCGAAAATGCAAATATTCTTTTTGCCGAATTTTCGCTGAAAAAAGCAATAATTTCTTTTCGACAGGAGATTTTTGATCGAATATTTTCACGTTAATTTTTGCCTAATGCCCGTTATTTTCGTGTTAAATACACAGTTTATCGCGTACGTATTTCCACGTAGTGTAGTACCGCTATGCGAAGCTTTGCCCGCTACGCGTAGTTGACGTATGTATTGTGAAGTCAACTACGCGTGCGGTAACTGCATCTATACGGATCGTTGCGTATGCACAGAAATGTTATTGCCCTTCTATATGTATACAATTCCGCATTGGAAGGTGGAATGTACGAATGTATTAGTTCACCCATGCGCATATTTAGCGGATTATTGCGGAAATTTTTCCACATAAGGGCATAAGCGAAGTTTCTTTAATTTTTGCTGCTGGACGAAAACGTGAATATTTCTGAAGATTTTCGTGGAAATTCTCAAAATTCGAAAACGGGATTTTCAATGCAAAAATCACTTGAGCGAAAATTTGCAAGCAACACTAGATAACCGTTGCAGTCACTTTTTTTGAATATAGTCTTTATAGTAATCTTGTTCATTGACTGCAATATAAATGGTCAAATCTAAAGAGTCTATAGTCTTAGGGTGGATGTTTGCTGTAAAAATAAGCCCAAACTGATTTTCATTTAAGTAATTACAGTATTCTTGTAATTGTTCTTCTGGGCCTTGCCACATGCAAATAATGTTGTCTGTGAAGCTTCTGTGGAGGACCAGGTTCACACCATATGGGTTGTTGGGATAACCAAACCATTGTGTCCTCCAACCAACCCATATATAGATTTACAAAACTCTGTGCGAACCTGGTCCCCATCGCAGTCCCCCTCGTTTCCAAAAATATCCCCTGTCAGGCTTGTCTGGTAAATGACGATTTGTCAGGCTGTATTCCCATATGACTGACCTATAGCCCAGCCCGTAACACCTGCGCAAACTCCTACCTAACACAATACTACAATACACCCTGCAGGTAGATGTAGCATACAGACTGACAGATAGTAATCCACCAAACAGAACCTATTAACTCTAGTAATGCAATGGGCAACAGTGTTCACAAGTATATATATATGATAGTCATCTGAGGCCTGGTGGAGAGGGCAATCCAGACGAATGAACCAGATGACTGTAGAGGCAGATGTTCCAGAGTTCAAACAGTCCAGAACTTTTTCCAAAGATAGCGAGGTTTTAGACTTAGCTGGTCCAGGCAGCGTTCATACAAGTCTGTGTCCAAAGCAGAGGTCAGTCCAGGCAGCTAACAGGCATAGTCCAGGTACGAGAGCAAGTTTGGCAACACTATAATCCATTAGAGATAAGCGTAGTTAGGATACAAGGCAGTGGTCAGCAACCGGAATAAATCAGAGATTAAACGTGGTCAGGATACAATGCAGATATCAACAGGAATCAATCAGACAGTGAGCGCACACCCAGCCAGCCAAAGCTAATGCTATCACGGGAGAAGAATGGGAGGGAATCCATAGAACCTTGTTATATTTGGAATATTTGCTCAACAGATTGTGGTGACAACACATGTAGATGGCCAGGCATATAACACATCAGTCCATATCAAATGAGTCCATAGACCCTAAATTAGCACAACATCTGGCTACAAACAAAGCAAGGATAAAATATTGCAGCAGTGTTTATATTGCAGATCCTGAGATCAGGCAGTACGTGTCACCTGGGGGGACAGACACCGGCCAGGAGCTGTATCGGACAAAGACATGGTATGTGTGACTAGCAGTGTGCCGGGGGCGTGGCTTAAGTGTCCCTCCTTATGTGATTTTAAATTCAACAAGCGTTTTTCAATAATGTCAGAGCCATTTTCACTCATCTCTGCCATGTACATCTACTCGCTGCTCAATTTCACACACATAATGTTACAGTAAGGCTGGGAGCGCACTGGGGGTACCATGAGTTGTCTGCCAGGTGCATCTCTGTGTTTTTCTCTGCATTTTGCATGTTTCTATGTGTCTGTGGTTAAGTTTGCATTTTTCATGCATCTTATTTTACTTTTATTTTTTTTTATAATCTGTCTTGTTTAAATAAAAAAATACAGTATCATATTTTTTTAAGAAAAAAAAAAAAAAAGAAGAAGAAAAGGAATGCAAAGCACATGCATTTTTCGCCATAGGAAGGAAAGCACATTATGGGGCTGATTCATGAAGCTGTGTTGCTATAGCAGCGCGAGCTCCATGATCAGCACCGCACTCTGAATTGAAGGCTGCATGCTACGCTCACTCTTGCAGTGTGGCGTGCCTTCCTTAGTTATGTGCTTTGCTTCCATAGCAACGCACGCTCCGTAAAATGCCGGCCACTGCTTTGAAGTTTCCGCGATGACGATACTTCACTAGAGCGGCCGCTACTATGTTCATTTTCTCTGCATTTTTCATTTTTGTATGCATCTGTGGCTGGGTTTGCAATTTTCATGCATCCACCCTCACATCTAAAACCTCACGAAGTCCTGCAACTTCCATCTCTGCAACATCTGGAAGATCCGCCCTTTCCTGACCAGTGTTGCCCCCAATGTCCTCATCCACGCCCGCATAATTTCCCGCATCGACTACTGCAATGCCCCTCTGTCTGGTCTTCCTATGATCCATATTGCCCCGCTGCAGTCAGTTATAAATGCAGCAGCCAGAATCATCCACTCCTCCCATCACTCCACCACTCTGTGAATCCCTCCACTTGTTTCCTATCCAGTCCAGAATCAGATTCAAAATACTGTGTCTGGCCTTCAAATATTTCCACAAAACCTGCCCAACCTACATTTCTGATCTTACTCAGAGGTACACACCTAGCCACTCACTCCCCTCCTCCAATGAACTTCGCCTGACCGTCCCCCGCATTACCCAGTCCCATGCACGCCTCCAGGACTTCTCAAGAGCTGCTCCAACACTATGGAACTCCCTACCTCCCTCCATTAGAGTCGCACCATCCTTCAACATCTTTAAGAAGGCCATTAAAACACACCTTGGCCTATCCCCCCTCACTGGTGCTCTAAACCCACAGCTGAACGCTGAACTCTGGTCTCCTACCTTTCATGTCCCTACCTCTCCCTCTAGATTGTAAGCCTGGGGCATGGTCCTCCTCCTTGTGTCTCCTACCTGATCACGCAATGCCATCAATGTACAACCATCCTATGGATCTGAGTGAACTTAACTTACCTAATCTTCATGCACCCATCTAGTGACTATACACTACCTTGTACTCATCTCATACTGTGCTGCATGATCCGGTTTGTATGTATTCCTGTATGACACCCCTAAATATTGTCTGTAACCAGCACTGCGTAATATAAAATCAGTGGCTGAATAGAGATCAGTGGCTGAATAGAGATCAGTGGCTGAATAGAGTACTGGTTAAGGGCACTGCCTTTGACATGGGAGACCAGGGTTCGAATCCTGGCTAGGGTCAGTACCTATCCAGTAAGGAGTTCAAGGCAAGACTCCCTAACACTGCAGGGTGGCCTCTTGAGCGCGTCCCAGTGGCTGCAGCTCTTGAGCGCTTTGAGTCCGACAGGAGAAAGGCGCTATATAAATGTTTGGATTATTATTATTATTATAATATGTTGGTGCTTTGTAAATACTATATTCGCCAGAGGAAAGCAATGTATTAAAACTGCACTATGACTTTAATTCACTAAGCTTTATCAAACACTTTACCGAACGTTTGATAATTTACCTCATGGGTAAAATCTAATTTTGAATTCACTAAGGTGTTATATATTTATCAAATGTTTTATCGATAAAACGTTTAATAAATATATAACACCATAGTGAATTAAAAATTAGATTTTACTCATGAGGTAAATTATCAAACGTTCGGTAAAGTCTTTGATGAAGCTTAGTGAATTGAGGCCTATGTGGGAAGATTCAACATGTACGATTTTAAAATGGTACAAAAAAGAGGCAAAAAACTGTGATTTGGAATGCAGCCCATAGGCTTTTGCTGAGTTTGATTTTGCGTGTGTTTTCTGCTATGCAGGGGCGTAACTAGAAATCCCTGGGCCCCCCTGCAAAAAAAATCCCCCCCCAGGCCTCGCTCTGGGACTTTTTGGAGGGCAGGAGGGGTTGCAACATAAGAGGGGAGCGTGGCGGCAGATCGGTGGGAAGGGGAGGACATTCCCCCCTCTCCCTCACCTCGGGCTCTCCTCCCAGTGGTCCTCCTCCTGCAATCATTAGCGTCAGCGGGCACGGCAGGCTGAACACATACCTCCATCGCGCCGGAGGTCTCCGATCTCTAAGAGCTTCATGCTACTTCCTGTTTACACAGAAAGTAACATGAAGCACTTACTGATGGGAACCTCCGGCGCTAAGGAGGTATGTATTCAGCCTGCCCGCTGCCACTAATGATTGCAGGAGGGGGACCACTGGGAAGAGAGCCTGATGTGAGGGGGGGGGGGGGGTGTCCCCTCTCCCCACCGATCTGTGGCCACGCTCTCCTCTTATGTTGCAACCCCTCCTGTCCTCCAAAAGTCCCTGAGCGGGCGCTAGGGGGGCCCCGGGCTCCCCCGCGGGGGCAGGGGTCGTATCCCCTATTGTTACGCTGGTGCTGCTGTGTGGATGTAGCATAATACATTGAAATCAGGAATGTTCAACCTGTGAAATGTCCAACAAGCATACATGTGCTAGTAATGATAATAGAAGGTGATGAAGATGAAGATAAGGGAATTGTGCTGTAATTGATAATAATAATAATAAAAATATAATAATAGCATTCAAAGTCTGACTGCAGGTAATTACACAAAAAAGAGCTTGCAGTTAGCTTATTCACCACAAGGTGCCGCTCCCACCTCTCCCACGTGGAACGCACAGAAAGGAGGCAATTAATCCAAAGACAGGAAGTGATGTAATAGCAGGAAAAAAAGTTGCAGGAGGAGAGAGAACACGCGGCTGGAAGAGGTAATTGTGTGAATCTTGTTATATATGGAGCAGAGCAGAGGTTTGGGGTGGGCATGCTTTGTTACAGAGGAGAACATAGTACACCTGTCACTATCCTGATCATCCCCCTTGATGAGACTTATATATAACTGCTGTGACTTGTTTGCCAGTTTTCTATTGCTCCCCCTACATGTACCATAGATTATGGGTCGGATCTCACCTTCCTAGTAATAATTCAGTCACATCACAGAGACAAGAGAAGATATATATTGAATATAGCCATGTCCCCCCAGTGCTAGCATTTGCCCTTGTATAGCCTATTCTGCCCCCAGCATTGCCATATTGCCATGCAGTGTGTAGCCCTATCTCCTCATCATCATCACCCAATCCCGAATGTGTAGTCGTCAGGGCAGAGGCTCAGGGGGCACCAGTCTCGGGGAGTACAGCCCTGAGGGTGTGCCTGTGCCCCCCACCCCTCCCCAAAACACTTTAGAGTTATGACTGCATGTTTGGGAGACTGCCTATACTGG
This sequence comes from Hyperolius riggenbachi, assembly GCF_040937935.1. Classification (NCBI taxonomy): domain Eukaryota; kingdom Metazoa; phylum Chordata; class Amphibia; order Anura; family Hyperoliidae; genus Hyperolius; species Hyperolius riggenbachi. Next base: position 14,513,371 of record NC_090652.1, on the reverse strand, counting down.
GGAGAAGGCTGCCTGTCTGACTTGGGGAAAGGGTCTGGGGGCACACTTGCCTGTCCTGAGTAGAGAGACTGCTTGGGGTATATTTGGCTATCGATACTGTCTTGCTATCTAGCCTGGGAGAGGGGTATCCTAATACTACGGGAACATCTGCCTATATTCAAGGGGAGGATACCTAATACTGGTGTACATATGGCTATCTAACCTGGTTAGGGGTACTGCTTATTACACGGGGTACATTGTGATATCTAATCTGGGGTTGGTGGGTTGCCTAATCCTGTGGATACATCTGGCTATCTCTAATGGGGATGGTGGGCTGCCTAATGGTGGCTATCTATACTGGGAAGGGGGACTGCCTAATACTGGGGGCACATCAGCCTTGTTAACTTGGGGAGGGAGACTACTTGATGCACCTGGCTTTTGAAACTCTTCAGCACTTTATTTGGCCTGAGGAAGTGGGCAGAGACCCACAATACACGTCGCCTGTGCTTATTAACAATTCATAATATTTATATATAGGAATTTGTCATTTTTTGAGGTAAGCCACTTCCCCTTTTTCTCTTTTTTTTTTGTTTTAAACTCAGTTTTATATACACCTGGGTGCCTCTTAATGCCGTTATGATGGCTTCCCAAGTCTTCCAGATATTAGTCATCCACCAAACCAGCCACCAGTCAGACTACCACTTGCTATGTTATCAATGGCAAAAGGGTGAATGTTTAGTGATATGAAGGGTGTGAGCAGGAATCCAGGCGCATGCATCTCTATGGAGAGAGCTTGCAGGGAGTAGTAGTTTTATTGTTAGGGTAGTCTGCCTTTATTCCTGAGAATGATACAAAGTATCTACGTGGGGGGTTACTTTACATAATTGCCCCTTAGGGAGGGACACATAGAGAATAATATAATCTGTGATTAGTGTGGAGCTCTGATTGGCTGATCTTGTATGTCATGGAATACTGAGCCCATAAGATCCTCATGGAGCAGCTCCCACCTCCAGCTGGTGCCTCACACGTATGCACACTCTCTGTGTTACCTTATCTCTGGATTTCCCACACTTCTTGTGCTGTCAGAGGTGTTTTCATGTTTATCCCAGGCGTTATGGAAGGCAGGCTGGTATCTCTTCCCTGTGAAGGAGGAAACTTTCCCTGATGGCTTTTCCCAGCAGCTGTTCATAGCAACAGTCATGAATACAATGATGTACAATGGAGTTGTTGTGGATCAGTGGAGGTCTCAGGAAGGGAGTTTCTAAAGGAGCAGGATCTGTGCATTACGTCCATTTTCAGCAGATGAGACAGGTGCGCCATATGACCGTATCCATTGTATCTCTGATGAGAAGAAGCCAATGTGCAGTCAGGAGCCACTGGTGTTGGATTGGAGGTTGGAGTTTGCACAAAGATGATGGTTGTTGGGTCACAGCTAGGGGGTGGAGCCAGGCAACAAGGGGCGTGGCTGGTAGGACAGGCAGAGAGGATGGAGGCTGCAGCTGGAGAGTGGTTGTGTGGCCTCCCCTGCTTCTGTCCTGGTACTGACACTGTCCCAGCTTGGAGATTTGTTGCTATGGCTCTTGGAGGGTTTGAGGTTAGTAGGTGATGGACAGGTACGGTCAGTATATGGAGCTGCAGTCCCATCTGCCCAGTTCGTCAGCTGCCAGAGCCATAAGTAATTCATAGCTAATTAGCTGCAGGCCTCAGCTCGTATCTTCCTATATCTCCAGCTGTTCTCTCTTCACTTCCTCGTCCATCTACCGCTGCCGGCACTGCTGTAACCTCCCAGGAATGTGTGCATGGAGAGGAGGAGAGAAGCACCAGATGATGAGCAAGGCACACTGGGAGAGAGGACTGTGGTGCTGAATGTGCAGATACCACAGCTTATGGGATATTATCAATCACTAGCAATGTATGTTCTTTTCTGTGCTCTGATTATTAGATCTAATATTTTACTGCTGCAATTTATCCTTTTTATAAATCAGATCTGAGCTGAAAGAACAAGGGACGTATGTAAGGAGTGATCAGCAGTCTATGGAGGAGGGTGGCATGATGGGGACAATTAAAGAAGAAGAAGGAGAGGCCTTTGTGAGGAGTGATCAGCAGTCTGTGGAGGAGGGTGGCATGATGGAGACAATTAAAGAAGAAGAAGGAGAGACCTATGTGAGGAGTGATCAGCAGTCTATGGAGGAGGGTGGCATGATGGGGACAATTAAAGAAGAAGGAGAGACCTATGTGAGGAGTGATCAGCAGTCTATGGAGGAGGGTGGCATGATGGAGACAATTAAAGATGAAGAAGGAGAGACCTTTGTGAGGAGTGATCAGCAGTCTGTAGAGGGTCGCATGATGGGGACAATTAAAAAAGAAGAAGAAGAGACCAATGTGAAGAGCGATGAACAGTCTGTGCAGGAGGGTGAAATGATGGGGACAAATGAAGAGGATGAAGAAGAAGAGACATGTGTGAGGAGTGATCAGCAGTCTACTGAGGAGGGTAGCATGATGAGAACAGTTAAAGAGGAAGAAGAAGAAATGTACGCGAGGAGTGATCAGCATTTTATGGAGGAGGGTGGCATGATGGGGAAAATTAAAGAGGAAGGAGAGACATATTTGAGGAGTGATCAGCAGTCTATGGAGGAGGGTGGCAGGATGAAGCCAATTAAAAAGGAAGATGAAACATATGTGAGGAGTGATCAGCAGGCTACGGAGGAGAATGACATGATAAGGACTAGTAAAGAGGAAGAAGAAGAGGACATCATTACTGGGATGAGCATTGGTAAGTGATAAATGTATCTCCTTTTAATGTCTAGTGCATATAAGCCAGTGATGGCTAACCTTGGCACTCCAGCTCTGGTGGAACTACAAGTCCCACGAGGCATTGCAATACTCTGACAGCTCTAAGCATAACTCAGGGAGGCAGAGGCATGATGGGATTTGTAGTTTTGTCACAGCTGGAGTGCCAAGTTTAGCCATTACTGCTATAAACTGTGTGTTCTACATGTGCATATTAGCTTAAAGCTTACTTCTTTTCTTCTAAGTTAGCCAATAAATGGTATTCTCCAGATTCAAAACCTCTTACTAGTGCAATAAGCTAACTCTCTAACTGAATGACAAAGCTAACAATTAGTAAGCTCTCTCTCTCTAACTGAATCACTAAACTATCAATAACAGGTTCAGCGAGTCTCAAATGAGCACAAATCGATCACAAAATGCAAATACACAGTCAGGGCTGTGGAATTGGTACAAAACATTTGATTCCTTAGTTTATGAAACCACTGACTCCTTCTCCAGGTACCCAAAATTCCTCCGATTCCTAGACACTGTCTAATTCTTACCATTGCTGTCGATTTCGTGCAAAAATCATCCAACTCCTCAGTTTTTTGGAACCTCCGACTCTAGGTACCCAAATTTCTCTGACTCTTTGACTCCACAGCCCTGTACACAGCACTGCTCTCTAACACAACCTCTCACAGAGTACTGAGTAACAGCATGGAGGTAATCCAAGATGGCATCCGCCATAGGAAAGGGTAGGTGAGCTCAACTCATTCCTATTGGTTGCTAGGGACATGCTGGGGACATTCTGATTGGTCCCAAACTGAAAAAAAATGCACTTCCATAATGGACTCAAATTCATAATTAAAGCTTGCATCCATAATTTACTGGTGCACTCGTAGTCAGAATTTGTAACCGCGGTGGATTACGGATTATAACTATGGTGCCGTAGTCCACAATTACGACTTGTCATTACAGATATCCATAAATTACAGGTCATTACACCCAACACTACCTGGGGCAGAGGAGGGAGCAGAAGGGAGTTAGACTGGCCTCCCCTTAACCTGCAGGCAGCTCCAGTAAACCAAATGCCGCCCCATGACTCCTTCCCTTCCCAGCACCATGTAGGATGACCCAATGGTCAGTGAAAGTGAGGTACCATCCCTGCCTATGTCTGCTGCTCCAGGCATCTGTATTGAGGTGCCCTCTGCCTCTGACTGTGTGGTCTAACCATCGGGATACAGATTCTACTGCATGCTTGTGTTGGGCTGGGATGACATCCCTGGTAAAAAATGGATGAAAGAACTAATTGGGTTAGCGCTCAAAGATAGTCTCTGCTGTAAAAGATGTTCAAATCTGGTAGATGATAATCAGCAAATGTAACAGCATAACATCAGTGTTAGGCTTGGTGGTATATTCTCCACAGTCAGCATATAGTGTAAATGCTGATATGAAGGAGGTACACACGCTAGCACAAGGAACCAGGATATCCCCAGTTTAGTGGAGGAGAGGACTGACTCCAACAGGAGATGTGGCGCACAGAGCAGGCATAGATCCGAACAGCCACAAACAATCCTTTCACTATATTGGCTCAGCGCAAGAGAGCGCTGAGCGCATAAACCACAACTCAGGTCAGGACAGGTGACAGAATGAACGCTTGCTAAACTAGTCACTGCTTAAGTGACAGCAAGCGTCCATAACAAGACAGACTGGAATGAGGCAGCCAATGCAATTGCAGCGGTGGCGTGCCTCACAAGACAGGACAGAATAGTCGGGAAATAGAGTCAAAGAAGGCAGACGTAATACACACAAATATACAAAAGGTATGATTTCCTAGCGTATTACGATTACAGCTATCAATAAAACTACAAACGACTGACTGACATATGTATATATCGGTGATAAACCGATAAATGACATAAGCAAGGAACACAAACTAAGAACTGGAGCAGGACTAGGAACAGGACTGAACTAGCTAAGCACGGGTGATCACGATACGCGCAACCTACCAAATCGTGCTGGAAACTAACTGACTGAACACAGGATATAAACAGTTCGTGTACGTATATATCAGCGACACTGATGTATTAACGTAACACGAATACAAGGAAAATAACAAACGTGCTAGTATGCGTATATATTGCGATGAACCAATATATGACGCAAGACAAGCAAAGTAACAACTTCTGATAACAAGAGCAGGACTAGGAGGACTTGCTGACCCCTTCGCAGGAGTCAGCGCAGTCCACACGGACTAGGAACGAGGTGGGGGGCTTGACAGAGTGACAGACTGAATCTGAGACTATGATAGCCCATGGAGCACTGCAGGAAGCAGTCCTTTATACTGAGATCATCCAATGGGAGCAGACATGCAGATTCCCACACAGGTGAATGGTAATCAATCACAGGCTGACAGCAGGAAAGGGCAGACAAAGCTATGCAGCCTGCAAGAAAGGGATAGCAGCTCCATTGCAACAGACAATGTTTGTTTTCACAAAAGCATATTAAACTGTCATTAACTTCAGAGCGACTGCAAATGGAATCAATGCTCAGTATGAGCGCAAGCAAAACTATGCGAGCAAATGCACGCAAAGAAATCAAAATCTGCTTGTCTTCAGTAAAACTGCAGCCAGCAGTACATGCTGCAGAAGTGATCATAACAATCAGTGGGGCTATAGCTCCCCCAACGTAGAGAGACTCACCAGACTATATGGCCTAAGTGGGCCCGACTTCGCCTTAGGGGGGATATAGGCCACCCCTCAGCCTCTCCGGCAACCTCTGCACCTCAGCGCCAACCACTTCCGGCTCGCTGCTCAGACAGGGTGTTACTGTTGCCTCCAGGTAAAGAGAAAAGCTGCACATAGCATAAAAGTGCTTAAGGGATTAATCCCAAGTTTATTAAAAAAGTTAAGAACAGGCAAAGCCTAAAAAACAGGTAATAGCAATTGGCTGCGCAGGACTACGCAGAACTGTGGGATGCCAAGCAGCCACACACTTTTGCATAAGATGGCGCCGTGAGACGGTCGCCTGGCACACCGGCCTCCGTCTCTTCGTCTCTTTTCTGCCCCTTTCCCCACCACGGCATCGTCACCTCTCCGTGGAATTGACTCCCCCTGCTTCCAGGGATCCAAGGATGTGGTGCTTAGCGGCCTGGTCCCGGGGCACGCTGAGAACCGGATCAGCTGACCCCGGCCGTCTCTGGCCACCCACGTGAAGGGACGCACCCGGCTAGACGAGAGGACGGCCCCCAACAGCACCTCCACTGCACTCACCGCTCGCCGGGCCACACACATGGGATGAGCCGACAACTCAGGGCTCCTCCGCTCCAGAGCCAACAGCTGGCCTCCTCCACTATTGTCCCGGCCGCATCACGTGGCTGCCGGGAGTCGCTTTCCCACATGTGGCTGCGACATCGGAGGCGAACCAGATGCTCCAACTCCCAGGCTGCCATCCACTGTCGAATGGACTTCCACCACTGCCGCAGGACGCCAGCTGATCGCGCTACCAGCTGACAGGGCCACGTGCTCCGTCAGCTGGCCCTTGCAGGATCCTGGATGCCCATTCCACTGCCTCTGGTCTGCCTTTCACTGCTGCCGACTGGGCCTGCAGGCACCCTCGGAGCCCACCACCGCTGGTCAGGTCAGTGCACTCTCCTGGCCCTCCTCTCAGCTGCCTTATTCAGGCCACTGCTGTGTCCCCAGAGGAGTCAGTCCACCATCTCTCTGGCCCCTGTGAAAGCCATCCTATCGTCTGCTGAACTGGCGGGGTCCACAAGCTCGCTCCAGCTTCCATCATCGCAGGGCTGCACATAAAGTTACCACCCCTCCTTAGCAGCTGTACACAGGGACAAAGACCATGCCAGACCAGCAGACACGGTCCCATCACAGTTGAAAACCAGACAGGTTGAGACACTACCGGACAGGTCATGCCACAACTGCAGGGGACTTCACTTCACTGTTCTACGCCTCCTCTCTTTCTTTATCTTTCTCTCTCTTCCCAAGGATAGACCAGGGGCATCTGATTCAAAGTATCGCTGCAGAAGCATTTTGAGTGCCATAGACGGCAGCGGATGTCCCCCCTGGTCCTTTCTCCTGGGTCCATTTTCTTGGGTCCTCTACCTATACTTCACTCTGTCTTTACTGATGCATTGTGCCTACTGTATGTATCCACTGTATATATGTATCTACTGTGTACCTACTGTATGCTGACTGTTCAATTTCTGTACTGTACCACCACCGACCCTGTTGTGCCAAAACCAATTCCTGGTACAACTCACGATGTACTTGGCGAAATAAATTATTCTGACTCTGATATATGCGCTAAATGTATCAGCTACCGAAGCGTTAACCCAGCTTGCAAATCCACAAAAACCGCCGCTAGATCAAACAGTGTAAGCGCGTCGATCAATCACCGCGTCCAGTGATGTCAGATGCTGCGCCGCTCTGGAGCTAACAGCAACACCCTATCTGAGAAGCAAGCCGGAAGTGGTCGGCGCTGAGGTGCAGAGGTTGCCGAGAGGCTGAGGGGTGGCCTATACCCCTAAGGCAAAGTCGGGCCCACTTAGGCCATATAGTCTGGTGAGTCTCTCTACGTTGGGGGAGCTATAGCCCCACTGATGTTATGCTGTTACATTTGCTGATTATCATCTACCGGGTTTGAACATCTTTTACAGCAGAGACTATCTTTGAGCGCTAACCCAATTAGTTCTTTCATCTTTTTGAAGCTAGTCACAAATAGCCAGGGAGCGCTCCACCGTTTGTGGATTGGTGTTCTATTAGTCTCCTGAGACTGTGTATTTCATCACTTGTGAGCGCTAATGTACAAGTTTGTTTACTTATTCATTGGTATAAAATGGAGGCTGTGGATCTGCCATTGTGGCACCAAACAGCTCATCAGTTGGTGGAAGGGGGCACTTTTCCCAGCTGATAGGGCAGAGAGCTGTTGGACCAGCAATCTTGCCAGGAGCCCATTGTTGCGGATCACTGTTGGGTCAGTTGAGCGAATGATTTCTGGGAAAAAGGCCTGGGGTTGGGCGGCAAACTGGGGGGAGGAGACAGCTGATGAGGTCTGGATGCTGCTTCCAGCCTGGTGTACAGAGGGGGGTGGCGTGCAGTGGGACTGTTCAGGCTGCACATGATGTACAGAGTGATGGTTAGAGGAAGAAGAGAGCCTCTTGCTGCTGCTAATTCCTCAAATTGGGTGGAGGGTTTCGCGTCAAATCCAATCCACCATAGAGGCCGCCTGCTGCTGGCCAGTGGTGTACCGAATAGATAGGGAAAAATTCCCTGATCAGTGGGCTTGTTGCTGCCAACCACCAGCTCCTTATCTCCTTGTACAGGTTGTAAATGTGATGGGGTTGGCCTTGCCTGCTGATGTCTAGACAAGGACCCGCCTCATCCACCATCATTTTACCTGCGGCTTGGAGTGTCATCACCCTTGCTGTGCTTCATTGTGAACAAACATATAGGGGGTGAAACGCTACAAATTTATTGGGGCAGCTCAGGGATTGGGGGGCTTGGTGAGCACAAACCCCCCCATAAATTGGGAAAGAACGAGTTGTGTGAACGCTCTCTAACTCGCTCTCTAACTAAAACACTAATCTATCTATATTTTATGAACAGAAAAATGTGTCAACTAAAATGCAGGAAAAAATAAAATTACAAACTAAAAAAATAAATAAAAGTAAAGTAAAAAGAAAATGAAAACAATGAAAATAAATGAAACACAAAAAAATGAAATGAAAAGAATGCAGAAACTGTCTAATCAAATAAAATTCAAATCACAATATTTATAAAAAAAATAAATCAAAGTAAATCAAATTTGAAATAAAAGAAAAAAAAAATCAAGTAACTAAAAAAGGGAAACACACGACACTAACGCTCACTCACTATTACTCACTACACTAACGCTCACTCTCTATTACTCACTACACTAACGCTCACTCACTATTACTCACTACGCTAACGCTCACTCACTATTACTCACTACGCTAACGCTCACTCACTATTACTCACTACACTAACGCTCACTCACTATTACTCACTACACTAACACTCACTCGCTATTACTCACTACACTAACGCTCACTCACTATTACTCACTACACTAACGCTCACTCACTATTACTCACTACACTAACGCTCACTCACTATTACTCACTACACTAACGCTCACTCACTATTACTCACTACACTAACGCTCACTCACTATTACTCACTACACTAACGCTCACTCACTATTACTCACTACACTAACGCTCACTCACTATTACTCACTACACTAACGCTCACTCACTATTACTCACTACACTAACGCTCACTCACTATTACTCACTACACTAACGCTCACTCACTATTACTCACTACACTAACGCTCACTCACTATTACTCGCTACACTAACGCTCACTCACTATTACTCGCTACACTAACGCTCACTCACTATTACTCACTACACTAACGCTCACTCACTATTACTCACTACACTAACGCTCACTCACTATTACTCACTACACTAACGCTCACTCACTATTACTCACTACACTAACGCTCACTCACTATTACTCACTACACTAACGCTCACTCACTATTACTCACTACACTCTAGCACAGACTATCTCTCTCGCTGACACACTACAGCTAACCTTCTCACTTACTCACTAGTGACTCACTACACCAGGGCCGGATTTAAGCCAAGGCCACATACAGTGGTTTGCAAAAGTATTCTGTCCTCTTGAAGTTTTCCACATTTTGTCATATTACTGCCACAAACATGAATCAATTTTATTGGAATTCTACGTGAAAGACCAATACAAAGTGGTGTACACGTGAGAAGTGGAACAAAAATCATACATCATTCCAAACATTTTTTACAAATCAACAACTGCAAAGTGGGGTGTGCATAATTATTCAGCCCCCTGAGTCAATACTTTGTAGAACCACCTTTTGCTGCAATTACAGCTGCCAGTCTTTTAGGGTATGTCTCTACCAGCTTTGCACATCTAGTGACTGAAATCCTTGCCCATTCTTCTTTGCAAAACAGCTCCAGCTCAGTCAGATTACATGGACAGCATTTGTGAACAGCAGTTTTCAGATCTTGCCACAAGTTCTCCTCCTCTACACAGCAGCACCACCAGTCACTCACCTCTCCGCTCGCCTCCAGTGCCAAAGCTTCCTCTTCCCCTCCTCCATCATCAGCTGCCGCTGTGCATCTCTTTCTGCAGTCAGCATTTCCCATCTTGTGATTTGCCGGTAATGTGGCGACGAGCCACATGTGAGATACGCTGGTGGCAGAAAGCGATGCACAGTGGCAGCTGATGGAGGAGAAGAGGAGGAGAAGGAGGTGGAGAAGAGGAAGCTCGGCGCTGGAGGCAGGCAGAGAGGTGAGTGACTTGTGGAGCTCCTGTGAGGGGAGCTGTACTGAGGTGGGGATGGGACTGCCAGGCTACCTAAGCTTCAAGGGGGAAAGGGGTGCATCTGGCTATCTATACTACAAGGAGGGGGTTACATCTGTCCATCTATAGTACAAGGGGGATGAAGAAACATCTGGGCATCTACTGTATTCTGCATGGGGAGGGGAAAAACATCTGGCCATTTGACATCTGGCCACCTGTCCAGCAGGGGTGGGGGTGTGACTGGCTATCTGTATTGCAGTGGAGCCAGGGAAGCATTTGGCTACCTATGTTGGAAGATGTCGGTCAGGAGATGCTGTTGGTCAGGGGCGGCTGGTGACAGTTTGGCTTTGGGCAGTAAAAAGTACAAGTCAGGCCCTGCACTACACTACAGTCTGCCTCTGCTCTCTCTATCACACTACAGCACACCCTCTCTCACTGTCACTAGGCCTCTCTACACTCACATCTGACTTTCTGCTCTATCACACCAACTTCAGCAAACTCCTCCTTCTCACTCACTAGTGCACTACAATCTGTCTATCTACTCACTCCTCACTCACTCACTATCTCACAACTCACCAGATTCTGTCACACAACTCAATCCACACACAACTGATTCTCTGCAGCACAATGCAGCACACTGTCTCCCTCAATATCCTCCTCCTCACTGAGCCCACAAAATGGCTGACAGTCTCACCTCTCTTATATACAAGAGGGGAGGGATAGCCTGTGATAGGTAGCTAGGATCTGGTTGCTAGGGCCTATAATTGCTCCGGATTGGTAGAGAATCCGATTGGCCGGTTAATGCTGATATATTTAATGTAAGCTATAATTGTGGATGTACGCATAACTTGCACATTTCCGCATGTAATCCGCAGTACACTGATTGGCCTGAGATGACCGTGGTGTTTCGCCTTCCACAGTAATTTTCTGAAATTGTTACTCCAATCACAGGACTGGGAAATACTCGGTAGTATTGGACCAATCAGAGAGTGCGGAGGCATCCCGCGGGATTCCCATTTCCACAGAAATATTCTGCATTCTCTGATTGGTCCGATGCTTCTGAGCTCAGTGATTGGCTGACATTTCCGAGTTGCTGTAATGCGGCATTCTGACATTGGGCTCTATTCACAAAACTTCTCACACATGACTTATCACCTCATTTATAAAAATAACCTTTCAGCACATTTACAAGCAAAACAATCACTCAAAGTAAGTTGTTTCTGATTAACTTCATTTCAATATTACTTTTCTTACCTTAATCATATTATATTTTTGCTCTTTGGAAGCCTAAAAATGTAACATAGACGAGGTGGAAACAGTAAAACAGGTGAAAATCCTTTGTGAATTATGCCTATTGTTGCATTTACGTTTTGGAAATCGGCATTCTGATGGAAATGTCAGCCCATCCCCAGTCACAGTTTCCTTATTTGCTTAATTGGGAATAAGAGAGAGAAACATGTACATTACACGGGGCATATGAGTGACACGAGGACACAGCGGTAATAAGAATGTGGAAGTGACACCACATTGCTCTACAAACATAACACAGATCTCTTGCTATAAGTACATATAGGTCTGTTGTCACAGGAGTAACACATTGCTTCCACTGTCTCATCAAGCTCTACATTCACTGCTGCTCAATGTATGGCCAATGCTTTAGGTGTGGGAGGGGTCAGTGACATGCAAATACCTCTGACGTGTATGCAAATGTAATGCAGATTGTATGCAGATAATCAGATTGGTCAGGAAATGCATTTGATTGGCTGAACTCCCAGCTACATAAAATATTTATGCAAGCCAAAGTTGTAGTCATGTGATTGGCCGCCTGTAATAAGCTCCACCTTCTGCAGTTCTCAGTCAGGCTAATAACTTGTGATGGTCAGTGACATGCCAATAACTCTGAGATGGTGCAAACTGTATGCTAATTTTATGCAAAGTAATGCAGCTGCTGCATCTGGTCCATTTCCAGTCTGCACAAACTTTGCCTCAACTTGGAACCATCAACAGCTCACTGACCATCCCTAATGATAATTGTTCCTCCCCTCAGAATTCTCTAACAGGAAGTGACGATGTTTCTCTATTTGCAGCGCAGAGTCCCGGCATCAGGAACCTCTCAGAGACTCGTCTCTTTGTATCCACAGACTGCACAACGGATGATGATGTCATCAAACAAGAGTCTCCTGCAGATATCCTGGTTACCCCAAATATTCCCCCAGACGCCCCTCACCTGTATAATCCTGAGGTGCCTCATACCCAGCACAGCTCTCCCCCTGCTGGAGGGTCTCATTCCTGTTCCACACGTGGGAAATGTTTTGTGAAAAAATCAAGTCTTCTCATACACAAGAGAATTCACACTGGAGAGAAGCCCTATTCATGTGCTGAGTGTGGGAAATGTTTTGTACGGAAATCATATCTTGTCCTCCATGAGAGAACTCACACTGGTGAGAAGCCGTATTCATGTGTTAAGTGTGGGAAATGTTTTGTACAGAAATCAGACCTTGTCAGGCATGAGAGATCTCACACTGGTGAGAAGCTGTATTCATGTGCTGAGTGTGGGAAATTTTTTGTAAAGAAATCAACTCTTGTCAGTCATGAGAGAACTCACACTGGTGAGAAGCCGTATTCATGTGCTGAGTGTGGGAAATGTTTTGTACAGAAATCAGACCTTGTCAGGCATGAGAGATCTCACACTGGTGAGAAGCTTTATTCATGTGCTGAGTGTGGGAAATGTTTTATGCAGAAATCATATCTTGTCCTCCATGAGAGATTTCACACTGGTGAGAAGCCGTATTCATGTGCTGAGTGTGGGAAATGCTTTGTACAGAAATCAGACCTTGTCAGGCATGAGAGATCTCACACTGGTGAGAAGTTTTATTCATGTGCTGAGTGTGGGAAATGTTTAATACAGAAATCAACACTTGTCATTCATGAGAGAACTCACGCTGGTGAGAAGCCGTATTCATGTGCTGAGTGTGGGAAAGGTTTTGTACGGAAATCATATCTTGTCCTCCATGAGAGAACTCACACTAATGAGAAGCTGTATTCATGTGCTGAGTGTGGGAAATGTTTTGTACAGAAATCAAATCTTCTCAGGCATGAGAGATCTCACACTGGAGTGAAGCCGTATCGATGTGCTGAGTGTGGGAAATGTTTTGCATATAAATCACAGCTTCTCAGACATGAGAAATCTCACACAGGTGGTAAGTAAGAGTCAGTGCAACATAACGTCACCTTTAGTGAGCCTGAACTGGCCGCAGCATACTGCTCTCCATCTCCCCATCACAGCTGGGAGTAGGGAGTATGGAGAGTGGAGTGCAGCGGCCAATAACAGGCTTGTTCAGTTCCGCTTATCCCTCTCTCATCGCTGGGGAGAAGTAGTGATGGTCAAGTTGATGCAAATTTTTATGCAAATGTATGCAGCTTGAAAATTAACCAATTAATTCCTGCTGAGGTAAAGTCTGGTTCATTTTTAAGCTGAATAAATTTGCATAACAATTTGCATAAATGTGCATCAACTCGAAGTTATTTGCATCTACTTCACCATCACTAGTGAGAAGCTCTGTTACTGTACTGAGTGTGGGAAATGTTTTGGTTGTGGTTTATTTCTTGCTAGACGCACCTGGCAGCATATTATACAGAGTCCCGGGGCTCTTTCATGCTACTCAGTGCATTGGTTTGTAAAGCAAGTCCCTGAACTGAGGTGGGATGATGGGATAAACATGGCTACATATAGTACTAAGCCTGATTAGTAATTGGTTGTGTTCATCTTCTATTTATTCCATTGCAAGTGGTAAAGATGTGATTGAAAATAAAGCACAAGTCAGATCCGTACCCCTCTGGGTCCTCCCCAGGCTCCCCACATCCTTTTCCCGACCAGCGATCCAGCGCTGCACCCTCTGGAACAGCTATACTCAACCGGGGTTCCATGTCAATTTGACACTTCCGTGGGATACAACAGTCCCACTTTCCCCATTTCTGTGGAACAATATAGTCCCGCTTCGGCATATGGCTGCAGCAGCGGAAAGATTCCTTCATGCTGCTGCGAGGGATGCGGCGGATGGATCTGTAAAGCAGCCGCATCACCTGAAGCCCGGTCTATAGTTCCGGCACGCGCGGGAGTTCAAACAGAATCCCTGCTTCAAGGAGGAGGGAAGGACGTCAAATGGTAAGTATAGGTTTTTTTTCCCTGCGCTGACACCAATGACCAAAGCAGCTACAGAAAGGAGGGGACAATGCAGCCACAGAAAGGGGGACAATGCAGCCACAGATAGGAGGGGCAATGCAGCCACAGATAGGGGGGGACAATGCAGCCACAGATAGGGGGGACAGTGCAGCCACAGATGGGGGGGGGCAATGCAGCTACAGATGGGGGGACAAAGCAGCCACAGAAAGGGGGGGACAATGCAGCCACAGAAAGGGGGGGACAATGCAGCCACAGAAAGGGGGGACAAAGCAGCCACAGATAGGGGGGGGACAATGCAGCCACAGATAGGGGGGTCAAAGCAGCCACAGAAAGGGGGGACAATGCAGCCACAGATAGGGGGGACAATGCAGCCACAGATAGGGGGGACAATGCAGCCACAGATAGGGGGGACAATGCAGCCACAGATAGGGGGGACAATGCAGCCACAGATAGGGGGGACAAAGCGGCCACAGAAAGGGGGGACAATGCAGCCACAGATAGGGGGGGACAATGCGGCCACAGATAGGGGGGTCAAAGCAGCCACAGAAAGGGGGGACAATGCAGCCACAGATAGGGGGGACAATGCAGCCACAGATAGGGGGGGATAAAGCGGCCACAGAAAGGGAGGACAATGCAGCCACAGATAGGGGGGACAATGCAGAGACAGATAGGGGGGAAAATGCAGCCACAGATGGGGGGGACAATACAGCCACAGATGGGGGGGGGGGACAATGCAGCCACAGAAAGGGGGGTCAAAGCAGCCACAGAAAGGGGGGACAATGCAGCCACAGATAGGGGGGACAATGCAGCCACAGAAAGGGGGGACAATGCAGCCACAGAAAGGGGGGTCAAAGCAGCCACAGATAGGGGGGACAATGCAGCCACAGAAAGGGGGGACAATGCAGCCACAGATAGGGGGGACAATGCAGCCACAGATGGGGGGGACAAAGCAGCCACAGATGGGGGGGACAAAGCAGCCACAGAAAGGGGGGACAATGCAGCCACAGATAGGGGGGACAATGCAGCCATAGAAAGGGGGGACAATGCAGCCACAGATAGGGGGGACAAAGCAGCCACAGAAAGGGGGGTCAAAGCAGCCACAGATGGGGACAATGCAGCCACAGATAGGGGGGACAATGCAGCCACAGAAACGGGAGACAAAGCAGCCACAAACAGGACAAAAAAGCCACACAAACTGGGGGGGGGGAAGGAGACAGTCCCACAAACAAGGGGGACAATGCAGCCACACAAATGGGGGTCACACTTGTTATTAAGGGAAGGCACATGGGAGCCATAATTGCTAACAGGGAGGACAAAGGGGGCCATTCCTATTAAGGGGGACATAGCTGCCTACACTAAATAAAGAGGACATGGGTCCAATATATATAATATTTTTTTAACAATAAAACATTATTGTCACACATCAGAATACAATACAGAGAAGGATGAAGAGTAATCAGAATACAGTGTGGGAAAGAATGCGGTATCAAGTGAGCAATCATATTGGAGGGGTCCTATAAAAGGGCCCGCATAACATCCATAAAAGCATGAGGAATACTTTTTGTCTTTAATTGAAAGTATCTCTTTGCATTTCAGGGGGGCAACCCCCCTTTTCATCAGGCAAATA
Source organism: Hyperolius riggenbachi (assembly GCF_040937935.1). NCBI lineage: Eukaryota > Metazoa > Chordata > Amphibia > Anura > Hyperoliidae > Hyperolius > Hyperolius riggenbachi. The sequence goes on along the minus strand of NC_090652.1, from coordinate 14,497,422 downwards.
GTAGTTGCTTTGCTACATATTTATTTATTTTATTTATTTATTGTATTTATAAAGCGCCAACATATTACGCAGCGCTGGACATTAATTTAGATTACAGACAATATTTAGGGGTGACATACAGCAATATGACAATACAGGAATACAAGAAAACCAGATCACACAGCACAGTATGAGTACAAGGCAATGCTTAGTCACTGGATGGGAGCATGGAGATCACACAGCACATTATGAATACAAGGTAATGCTTAGTCACTGGATGGAGCATGGAGATCACACAGCACAGTATGAGTACAAGGTAATGCTTAGTCACTGGAGGGGAGCATGGAGATCACACAGCACAGTATGAGTACAAGGTAATGCTTAGTCACTGGAGGGGAGCATGGAGATCACACAGCACAGTATGAGTACAAGGTAATGCTTAGTCACTGGAGGGGAGCATGGAGATCACACCACAGCACAGTATGAGTACAAGGTAATGCTTAGTCACTGGATGAAGCATGGAGATCACACAGCACAGTATGAGTACAAGGTAATGCTTAGTCACTGGATGGAGCATGGAGATCACACAGCACAGTATGAGTACAAGGTAATGCTTAGTCACTGGATGGAGCATGGAGATCACACAGCACAGTATGAGTACACGGTAATGCTTAGTCACTGGATGGAGCATGGAGATCACACAGCACAGTATGAGTACAAGGTAATGCTTAGTCACTGGATGGAGCATGGAGATCACACAGCACAGTATGAGTACAAGGTAATGCTTAGTCACTGGAGGGGAGCATGGAGATCACACAGCACAGTATGAGTACAAGGTAATGCTTAGTCACTGGATGGGAGCATGGAGATCACACAGCACAGTATGAGTACAAGGTAATGCTTAGTCACTGGAGGGGAGCATGGAGATCACACAGCACAGTATGAGTACAAGGTAATGCTTAGTCAGTCACTGGATGGAGCATGGAGATCACACAGCACAGTATGAGTACAAGGTAATGCTTAGTCAGTCACTGGAGGGGAGCATGGAGATTAGGCAAGTTAGGTTCACTCAAATGCATAGCATGGGTTTACAGTAATGGAGGTTCATGATCAGGTAGGAAACAAAAGGAGGAGGACCCTGCCCAAAGGCTTACAATCTAGAGGGAGAGGTAGAGACACGAAAGGTAGGAGACCAGAGTTCAGCTGTGGGTTTAAAGCAATTGTGAGGTGTGATAGACCAGAATGAAAAGGTGAGTTTTGAGGGCCTTCTTGAAGATGTTGAAGGAGGGGGCTGCCCTAATAGGTGGAGGTAGGGAGTTCCATAGTGTTGGAGCGGCTCTTGAGAAGTCCTGGAGGCGTGCATGGGACTGGGTGATGCGGGGGGAGGTCAGGCGGAGTGAGCGGCTAGGTGTGTATCTCTGAGTAAGATCAGAAATGTAGGTTGGACAGGTTTTGTGGACAGATTTCTAGGTCAGACACAATATCTTGAATCTGATTCTGGACTGAATAGGAAGCCAGTGGAGGGATTCACGGAGGGGAGCTGCCCTGGTGGAGCGATGGATTACTTGAGCAGGGGCAGTACTGTGGCCTGCTTGAAGTCTGAAGGGAAGGTGCCTGTGGATAGGGAGAGGTTAAAAAGGGTAGTGAGGACTGGGGCCAGATCCGTGAAGTGAGGCTGAAGAAGATCAGAAGGGATGGGGTCAAGAGGGGAGGTAGTGGTATGGGAAGTCTGCAGTAGGTGGTTGACTTCCTCAATGGTAGTAGGAGTGAAGTAAGTGAGGAGGTCGGTTGCGGCGAAATATTGGTGAAGCAGCTTTCTCTAGGGCTGATGAGAGAGTTTGGCGATACTGAGCTGCAGCAAGATTAGGACAGGTTAGGGTGGGGAGAGTGGAGGAGAGGGCATGGAGGGGGTCAGCAAGGCCACTAGGGTTGAGCTTGCGTAGGTCTCGCTGACATTGACCAGGTGGGTGGGAGGGTAGTTTGGAGGTGCCTTCCGTGAGGAGGTTGAAGGGTGATGGTCTGAGAAATGGTGCGATGTCGAGGTCTGCAGTGGTGGTGGATTTAGTGAATATAAGGTCGAAAGTGCGACCTGCAGTGTGTTGGTGTGTTGTACTAGGCCATGTGAGTTGGCTATGGTGAGTAGCCGGGTCACAACAGAGTTCTGGGGTTTATCGATGGGAATATTGAAATCCCTGAAGATGATGGTGGGAAGGTCAGAGTCGAGGATGTGTTGGAACCAGGAGCAAGGTTGTCGAGAAATTGTCGTGTGGAGCCCGGAGGGCAGTATAAGACTGCAACAATGGCTGGGAGGGGATTGTCGAGGCGAATAGTGTGGGCCTCAAATGATGCGAATTGTAGGGAGGAAGGTGGAGTGAGGACATGGAATGTGCAGGATGGGGAGAGGAGCAGACCCACCCCTCCCACAGTCCTGTTGACTGGTCTGGGGGTGTGACTGAGGTGAAGCCCCCTGTAGGAGAGGGCAGCCTCTGCTGCAGAGTCAGAGGGGGTAAGCCATGTCTCACATTTAAATACAATAAGTCAAAGAACAATTGGTAGGACATTGAGGCAGTCTGGGCCAATCCGTGTCTATATGCAAATTTAATCAGGGACCATGAGTCTCTGTGGCATGTAAAAAAAATTCTTGCACTAAGTGGGTTTGGTAAGTATATGAAGGGGTATAAAAGTGAGTAAGAGAGTCATAAAATAAAACTGCCACTAGGTGGCAGCCACAGTGCACTTATCTAAACCAATAAACCCTGCCGTTCCATCCTCATCCAACAGAGGGTGCATTCCCCCATTTTGGGGGGCATGTAGTTATTAATTGTTTCTAGAACTTGTTACTAAATTGTTACATACATTTTTACATAAGTGGTCACTAATGATTGAGTAATAACATTAAAGGTAGACTATCAAAGTTTTTTTTTTCCCCAAAGCCCATTAGGCGTTAGAAGGGATGTGTAATGGCAGATAATAGTAGTAAATGAAAAAAAAATTCAACAGCTTATCAGATTTTGTATATTGCTGGGACAGTGCAGGGGTGACGGAGGAGTTTCTGTATTCAGCGTTATAGGCAACAACAGGAATGTCTCTCTTCCTCTGCACAAGCCTTGCCAGAGGCAAATAAACAATCCATGCTGGGCCAACAGCAGAGAGACCTCTTATGTGAGAGCAGATTATTTCACATGCTGTAGTGAGAGAATTACTGACTGAATCAGTGTTGAATCTGTGAATTTATTAGTACAGCGTGTGAAATAATCTGCCCTCGAACAAGAAGTCTCTGTGTTGTTGGCCCGGCATTGATTGTTTATTTACATCTGGCAAGGCTTGTGCAGAGGAAGAGAGGATGTTTTTTTCCTAGTCTACTAGTATTATCTGCCATAACAAATCTCTTCTTACTCCTATAGGGCTTCTGGAAAAAAAAACAACTTAAACTTTGATAGTGTTCCTTTAATTGCGGCTAGGAGTCATTGAAGAGGAACTATCAAAGAAACTGTCCTTCTGTGAACCCCACATAGGTTCCACTTCTCTGTCACTATTCAGAGGAATGATTTGCTGTTTGCCTGCTTTCTCACACATCATATAAGAACAACTGAAAATTGTTTTTAGCTACAGAGAAGGTTTTAAAGAGAAGCACCTGTACTTTTTCCTGTATTTGCATGACCCCCCCCCCCCCCCCTTCATTCAAAATGAGTTCAAGGCTGTAAACTCTGTTTACTTCAGACCGCGTGAGGCAGAGGGACACAGAATCAGGTACACAGAACTGCAGCTGATGAGTTATTTACACATTATTGGAAGGTATATTTCGGATTTCTATAATTTTGAAGAGATTTTACTCACAGTATTACAGCCAGTGAAGATTGTCTCTGTATGTTGGATGTGCTGGACACAGTCCTCCATAGTAATGTCCACAGTGAAAACTATTCTCTGTAAATGTCATATTTTCTTCACATAATAAAAAAAGGTGAAAAAAAATCCTTTGTATTGCTATTTGCTAGTAATTACTGGAAATATATGTGGCATTTAGAGTTTTAGTTCACTTTGATGTTTATAGTGGGTTGTATGGTAGTTAAATAATTAACTTGTTTCGGACTAGGATGATGTAAATCTATGGGAGCTGCTATTCCTGCCACGGCATAGATATCACTCACCACCGCCATGCGCTGTCACCTCGCTCACGGCTCCCACCGATCGCATTGCGCCGCAGCTCACTCGCCCTTCTGTCGGTATGACAGCAGAGCTCCATGAGCTGGTCAGGAGCTGATTTCATTAGCTCCTGACCCTGCCATCACTGTAAGCCAATCCCATTGGCTCACATTGATCACAGGAGCTTTTTTTTTGGTAGCGAGCAATCTGTTCTTTGAGGCAAAAAATGGAGGGTGCCGGCTGCACATGCACTCACCCAACAAATGGGAGCAGGGAAACCAAGCACCAAAGTCCACAGCAACCAGAAAAAGGGGATCCCGCTGCACCAGATGATGTGAAAGTAGAAATGTCTTTATTGTCCAATCCAGCATTACAGCAACAGATAAAAGCTCACGCGTATCGGAGCAGACGGCTCCTTAGTCATAGCTCCTAATAATCATAGCTATGAGTAGCCGTCTGCTCCGATACGCGGGAGCTTTTATCTGTTGCTGTAATGCTGGGTGGAACAATAAAGACATTTCTACTTTCAAATCATCTGGTGCAGCGGGATCCCCTTTTTCTGGGATCTGTTCTTTGAATCTCAATGCTTTTATCCAGGTGTCGGTAACTGTTTTATTTGGGGACCTTTCTTGGAGGAATCTCTTCTTCAGGATCTTTGACTGTTCCTCAAAATCTGTGGTTTTTGTATCTGTGGTTCCTCCTGATCCTTTTAAAATGGCCTAACGGTACATTTTTGTTAGCCATTGGCATGGCTTGTAGTGTTCGCTAGTATAATTAACCACATAAGGACCACAGTCTTTTCACCCCTTAAGGACTAGAGCCTTTTTTTCCATTCAGACCACTGCAGCTTTCACGGTTTATTGCTCGGTCATACAACCTACCACCTAAATTAATTTTTCCTCCTTTTCTTGTCACTAATACAGCTTTATTTTGGTGCTCTTTGATAGCTGCTGTGATTTTTAGTTTTTATTATATTCATCAAAAAAGACATGAATTTGTGTCAAAAAAATGATTTTTTTTTTACTTTCTGTGTTGACATTTTTCACATAAAGTAAAATTTCTATATGCATTTTTGTCCAAATTTATTGTGCTACATGTCTTTGATAAAAAAAATATCCAATAAGTGTATATTTATTGGTTTGGGTAAAAGTTATAGCGTTTACAAACTATGGTGCCAAAAGTGAATTTTCCCATTTTGAAGCATCTCTGACTTTTCTGAACACCTGTCATGTTTCATGAGGTTCTAAAATTCCAGGATAGTGTAAATACCCCTCAAATGACCCCATTTTGGAAAGAAGACATCCCAAAGTATTCACTAACAGGCATGGTGAGTTCATAGAAGATTTTATTTTTTGTCACAATTTAGCGGAAAATGACACTTTGAAGGAAAAAAAAAAGGTTCCATTTCTACTAACTTGTGACAAAAAAAAAAAATCTGCCACGGACTCACCATGCCCCTCTCTGAATACTTTGGGGTGTCTACTTTCCAAAATGGGGTCATTTGTGGGGTGTTTACTGCCCTGGCATTTTGTGGGTGCTAAATTGTAAGCACCCCTGTAAAGCCTAAAGGTGCTCATAGGACTTTGGACCCCTTAGCTCACCTAGGCTGCAAAAAGGGGTCACATGTGGTATCGCCGTACTCTAGAGAAATAGTATAATGTGTTTTGGGGTGTATTTTTACACATACCCATGCTGGGTGGGAGAAATATCTCTGTAAATTAGATTTTTTTTTTATTTTTTTCACACACAATTGTCCATTTACAGAGATATTTCTCCCACCCAGCATCTGTATGTGTAAAAATACACCCCGAAACACATTATACTACTTCTCCTGAGTACGGTGATACCACATGTGTGACACTGTTTTGCAGCCTAGGTGTGCTAAGGGGCCCAATGTCCTATGAGTACCTTTAGGATTTCACAGGTCATTTTGAGGCATTTAGTTTCTACACTACTCCTCACGCTTTAGGGCCCCTAAACTGCCAGGGCAGTATATGAACCCCACAAGTGACCCCATTTTAGAAAGAAGACACCCCAAGGTATTCCATTAGGAGTATGGTGAGTTCATAGAAGATTTTATTCCTTGTCACAAGTTAGCGGAAATTGATTTTTATTGTTTTTTTTTTCACAAAGTGTCATTTTCCACTTACTTGTGACAAAAATTATTATCTTCTATGAACTCAACATATGCCTAACGGACTACCTTGGGGTGTCTTCTTTCTAAAATGGGGTCACTTGTGGGGTTCCTATACTGCCCTGGCATTTTAGGGGCCTCCTACACATGTCTGAGTTAAGTCATAAGTTAAGTAATTATTGAATCAAAGGCTGACTGCACGTGATTCCACAAAAAGAGCTTGCAGTTAGCTTATTCACCACAAGATGTCGATCTCGCCTCTACCACGTGGAAGGCACAGAAAGGATTATATTTACCCAAAGAAGGGAAATGATGTAACAGCAGGAAGAGAAGTTGCAGGAGGTGAGAGAACACGCGGCTGGAAGAGGTAATTGTGTGAATCTTGTTATATATGGAGCAGAGCAGAGGTTTGGGGTGGGCATGCTTTGTTACAGAGGAGGACATAGTACACCTGTCACTATCCTGATCATCCCCCTTGATGAGACTTATATATAACTGCTGTGACAGCTTTCTATTGCTCCCCTACATAGATTATGGGTTTGCATCTCACCTTGCTAGTAATTACTTAGTTCAGTCACATAACAGAGACAAGAGAAGATATCTATACTCAGGGTCGTAACTAGAAAACACCGGGCCCCCTGTAAAACTTTGGATGGGGGCCAGCTCAAGGCCGTTTTGGGGGGCAGGAGAGGTCGCAGCCAGGCATGCTCAAATAACTAATTTGAATGAAATCCTAATAGGTGTTCTTTCATCCCGCTAATTACATCACCTGTGCGGGTGGGCGAGGGGGAGTTAATCTTACGCCTGAGGCGTCTTTTTCGCTCTGTCCCTCGGCGCCTCCCACGAAGCTCCTGTCCGGCTGCAACACACCCTGGGCTCTCTCTTCTGTGTACGAGATCTTGTGCTTTCCGGCAGGCTGGTACAGTCATTGGCTCGGCATAGCAATAGGCGGGACCATTCTGTACTACTGACTGCAGAGTGCGCCTCCAGGAACGAGCAAGCCATTTGTCCGCTCGAGTACAGAGAAGGGACGCTGGAGCCTGTGTGGCTAAGGCAGGCCTGGACAATCTAATGCTGGGAATACTACACGGTATGGCTCGATTGATAATTTCCGACATGTCCGATCACCCGCCTGATCGATTCTGCGTTCGATACCGCAGGGGGTACAATGGAAAAAGATAAGGAAAACGAGCAGAAGATAAGAGAATCACCCACGGGGTCGAGCGGGGAATCGATCGGGCGGCAGAATCGAGGCACGGAAACTCACCGTGTATTCCCAGCATAAGGCTCTTTGACTTTGTAATTAGTAATTCAGTGCCACCTTTCCTTCTCACAGTTGCGTCATGAAGTCAATTATCTCTCCCTCCCCACTGAATGTGTATCTGTAATTGCAAACCGTCTCAGTGAAATACGGCACTTCTGTTTAGAACACGGTAGAGAGGAGTGGGAAGTGCTGGCAATCATTCCACTAGCAGAGAACGGGCCTACCTGGAGAACAGAGCACACATTGTCTTCTGGTGATCTCCTGCTGAGTAGAACAATGCCTAATTGCTCGGCAGATAGATGGTTAGATAGATCATTTCCAACATGTTGGATATTGTCTATCTGGCAGGTAAATCTAATGCTGGGTTTACACCATACAATTTTCTGTTATGCTGGGAATACACGGTACGTTTCTGCACCGTGTATCGAGCAGCTGATCCGGCTAGCTGATAATATTCAGCTGGTCCGATCACGCTGCTCGACCCCCGCCCGCTCGATCCCTGCCGGTGGACAGGCGGTAATCGATCCATGCGGACGCGGAGGGAGTCGATCGGCGGCTAATCGGCCGCTGGATCGACCCGTGTATTCCCAGCATTAGATTCTTCTGTTAGATTTTTCTGTTAGATATTCTGTAAAGCCCCATCTACAAGATACGATTCTTTGTGCGATTCGATTACGATTCTATTTACGATCTGATTAAATCCGACATGTCCGATCGGGATTTGATGTAATTCGTTTTGCCATTGTTTTGCAATGGCAAATCAAACTGAATCGAATCGAATCCCGATCGGACATGTCGGATTTAATCAAATTGTATATAGAATCGTAATCGAATCGTACTAAGAATGGTATCGTGTAGATTGGGCTTTAGAATGCATAATTAGATTATTTTCTGTAGAGAATGATAATTATCTCTGGTGCATTGTCTTCTGTTTATCTCCTAAACAACAATGCCTAATTGCTCGGGAAATAGATCGTAAGATAGATACATTTCCATCATGTTGAACTTTATCTATCTGGCAGCTAAATCTTAAGCTGGCCATACACTGGCCCGATTTTCCGCCGTTTCGACAGCAGATTCGATCACTGGGATCGAATCTGCTGCCAATCGTTCACTCTACACGCCGAATTTCGATCCATTTCGTCCGATCCCGTCGATCGCTCCGTGCGGAAAATTACCGTCGATCGCCCGTGGGTAGGGAGCGCGTCACTAGCGGCGTTCGAGTGCCCGACGACTGACGCAATAGAGCGGCAATACATTACCAGCTCCGCCGGTGCGACTCCCCCCGGTCACCGCTGCTCCGTGTCCGCGCTCTACTGCTTAAACTTCCTGCCGGGCAGGAAGAAGTAAAGCATGCTGGACCTGGAGACCAGCGCAGACACAGAGCAGCAGAGACCTGGGGACTGGAGTCGTGCCGGCGGAGCAGGTCATGTATGCAGGCATGGGGAGCGGCGGCGGCAGCACCACCACCACCACAACAGATTGTGAACGGTTTCAGGCTGAAATCGGTTCACAATCTGTTTGCAGTAAAGGTAGCCATACGATCCCTCTCTGATCAGATTCGATCAGAGAGGGATCTATCTGTTGGTCGAATCTGATGGCAAATCGACCAGTGTATGGCTACCTTAATGCTGGGCATACACGGCGCGATAATGCACCGGTATAGAGCCAGCGGTGCGTGGATCGATTCCCGCTCATCCCCGCGGGCACTTCCTTATCTGCGCTTTGTTTTTGCCCATTGTCCGCCGGTGGGGATCGAGCCGGGAATCGATCCAAGCGGTGATCGGACACGTCGGAAATTATCAATTGAGCCATCAGCGGCTCTCTTGATAAGAAAATACACCGCCGTGTATGCCCAGCATAACAGAAAATTGTATGGTATAAACCCAGCATAACAGAAAATCTTACAGAAAATTGTATGGTGTGTACTAGGAATACCTCCTTACCCCTCATAAGACTCAGAAACTTTGTATAAGCAGCAAATAATCCTGAAAAAGACTTTTAGAATAGGCAGTTGTACATGGATGACAGTGGGTAGAGCCAGTTTTTGCTCCACATTGTGAACTGTGCATGTGCAGCCCCAACGCCTACACAAAGTGTTGTAACTAATAGGTGCAGTGGTGAGTCTGGGCACTGCACAAGCATTTCAAAACTGGTGATTTTAGGTACCGTTGATAATTAAGCTATGCACCCCAGTTTTTTAACAGTTCTATGCCAGAGCTTCTAGCATTTGTTGTACAGAGCAGTGGATTGAGTAGAGGTTTTCTACCTGAAAGTGATGTACTTTTTCCAGATTTTGGCTTGTCACGTTCACTTTAAGACAGATGGATCATTTCTTTAAGCACACCGGAACTGACAGTCACATGGAGGCTCAGTGTTCTCTCCAGGCTCTTTTAGCCAGCTCCACAAGCTGACATCAGCTTGTTTCCTCCTCATTCTTCTCCTATGCTGTAAGCAGAGCTGCATTGGCCCTGCATTCCCACGGTTGGCTACTTTTTCATGCCACCCAGCTGGAAAAAAATTCTGGGGAGAACACTGTATGTGTTGCTGCCGACCGCAGCTGCTACTGATTGATGCTAATGCTGCGACCCCTCCTGTCCCCTAAAACAAGGCTGTATGGCTTGCAGCCCCTATTGTTACGCCCCTATATATACAGAATATAGCCATGTTCCTCTGGTGCTGGCATTTCCCCGTATACCCTCCTCTGCCTCCAGCATTGCCATATAACCATGCACTGTAGCCATATCCCCTATCATTCCACCCCCCCCCCCCAGTATTTAACTCCCTCCTGGGGTAATACTAAACTTGGGTAGTCGTCAGGGCAGAGGCCCGGGGCGCCAGTCTCTGGGAGTGCAGCCCTGAGGGTGTGCCTGTGCCCCCCACCCCTCCCCGAACAGTTTAGAGTTACGACTCTGCATGTTTGGGAGACTACCTAATACTGGGGTTACATCTGCCCATCCTGGGAAGGGAGGCTGCTTAATACTGGGCATACATCTGGCAGTCTATATTGGGGAGCAAGCTGCCTCATACTGGGGGTGCATCTGCCTATCTAACTTGGGGAGAGGGGCTGCTGAATATTGGGGCACACTTGCCTGTCCTAGGAAGAGAGACTGCTTTATACTGGGGGTATATTTAGAAATCTATACTTGCGGTACGTCTGGCTATCTAGCCTGGGAGGAGGGTATCCTAATACTGGGGGTACATCTGCCTATCCTCGAAGGGAGGATGCCTAATACTGGGGGTACATGTAACCTGGGGAGGGGAGATGCCTTATATATGGGGTACATCCAGGTATCTCTAATGGGGAGGGTGGGCTGCCTACTACTGGGGGTACTGGATAGTGGGGCTGGCTGGATAGTGTAATGGTTAAGGGCTGTGCCTCTGACACGGGAGATCAGGGTTCAAATCTCGGCTCTGCCTGTTCAGTAAGCCAGCACCTATTCAGCAGGAGACCTTAGGCAAGTCTCCCTAACACTGCTACGGCCTATAGAGCGCGTCCTAGTGGCTGCAGCTCTGGCGCTTTGAGTCCGCCAGGAGAAAAGCGCTGTATAAGTGTTTGTCTTCTTTATCTTTTACTTCTGCCTAGTCAGCTTGGGGAGAGAGACTGCTTAAAACTGGAGGCAAATCTGGATATCTAACTTGGGGAGGAAGACTACTTGATGCACCTGGCATTTGAAACCCTTCAGCACTTTATTTGGCCTGAGGAAGTGGGCAGAGACACAAAATACATGTTGCCTGTGCTTATTAAAAATTAATATTTATATAAAGGAATTTGGCATTATTGAGGTAAGCCACCTCCCCCTTTTCTCTTTTATTTGTTTTCAACTCAGTTTTAGACACTCCCGGGTGCCTCTTACCCCCTTTATGATGGCTTCCCGGGTCTTCCAGATGCTGACAAGTCAGACCACCCCTTGAGCTCCATCACTCTGTTATCAATGGCTGGAGTGAAAAGGACTATCTACAGATGAGAGATGTCTGAATTCTATACTGAGGAAAAGGGTGAATGTTTAGTGATAGGAAGGGTGTGAACAGGAATCCAGGCGCATGCATCTTTATAGAGAGAGCTTGCAGGGAGTAGTAGTTTTATTGTTAGGGTAGTCTGCCTTTATTCCTGAGAATGATACAAAGTATCTATGTGGGGGGTTAGTTTACATAATTGCCCCTTAGGGAGGGAGACATAGAGAATAATATAATCTGTGAATAGTGCGGAGCTCTGATTGGCTGATCTTGTATGCCATGGAATACTGAGCCCATAAGATCCTCGTGGAGCAGCTCCCACCTCCAGCTGGTGCCTCACACGTATGCACACTCTCTGTGTTACCTTATCTCTATCTCTTATCCTATATCTCCAGCTGTTCTCTCTTCACATCCTCATCCATCTACTGCTGCCGGCACTGCTGTAACCTCCCAGGAATGTGTGCATGGAGAGGAGGAGAGAAGCACCAGATGATGAGCAAGGCACACCGGGAGAGAGGACTGTGGTACTGAATGTGCAGATACCACAGCTTATGGGATATTATCACCCCCTAGCAAATGATGTTTATTTCTGTGCTCTGATTTTAATATTTTACTGCTTTCTAATATTTTCTAATATTTCACTGCTTTAATTTATTTTTTTTAGAGCTAAGATCTGAGCTCAAAGAACAAAAGACCTGTGTGACGGGTGATAATCATTCTGTGGAGGAGGGTGTCATGATGAGCACAATTAAAGAGGAAAAAGAAGAGACCTATGTGAGGAGTGATCAGCAGTGTATGGAGGAGGGTGGCATGATGGGGACCATTAAAGAAGAAGGAGAGACCTATGTGAGGAGTGATCAGCAGTGTATGGAGCAGGGTGGCATAATGAGGACAATTAAAGAGGAAGGAGGAGAGACCTATATGAGGAGTGATCAGCAGTCTATGGAGGAGAGTGGCATGATAAGGACTAGTGAAGAGGACATTATTACTGGGATGAGCATTGGTAAGTGATAAATGTATCTCCTTTCAATGCCCAGTGCATATACAGTGCTGTCCATAATTATTCATACCCCTGGGAAATTTTCACTTACAGTTACTTTGATTCAACCAGCAAGTAATTTTTTGACGGGAAATGACATAGGTGTCTCCCAAAAGATAATAAGACGATGTACAAGAAGCATTGTGGGAAAAAAATTCAGCTTTTTTTTTTTTACATTTAAACAAAAAGTGTCCAGTCTAAAATTATTCATACCCTTCACAAACTGTCACAGTCTGTGGGAAAATCCAAAGTTCTATACCATTCCAAATAGTCCAAGCTTTTCTAAAGCATCCTAATTACCCTGATTAATATGGAACAGCTGTTTTCATCAATCCAGCAAGTAAAAAACAGCAGCTCTCTGCAGTTGGTTTGTAGACAGTCATGGCTAAGACAAAGGAGCTCAGTGAGGACCTGCGGCTGTGCTTTGTGGCTGCTCAGGAAAGGGCTACAAGACCATTTCTAAATGTTTTGAAAGTTTCAGTGGCCACAGTGCAAAGTATTATTAAAAATACAAGATGTTCCGTGAAAAGAATCCAAGGATCACCAACAAGGCCATCATGAGGAATTTGGGCTCTGCTGGTGTCAATGTCTCGAGGCAGACAATCCAACGGACACTGTACACTGCTGGATTCCACAGCTGCAGACCAAGGAGGACGTCACTTCTCCATATAAGGCACACAAAAGCTTGCTTGGTCTTAGCAAATGCTCATATGGACAAAGAAGAAGACTTCTGGACTTTCTGTGTTATGGTCAGATGAAACAAAAATGTTATTGTTTGGTCACAATGATGTTTCCTTCATTTGTAAAAAGAAACAAAAAACAAAAAAAACCTTCAACCCAAAGAACATTATCCCCACTGTCAAACATGGTGGTGAGAACCTAATGCTTTATGGGTGTTTTTCAGCCAATGGGCCAGGGAACCTAATCACAGTAAACGACACCATGAAAAGAGAGCAATACATGAGAATTCTCAACGACAACATCAGGCAGTCTGCAGAGAAACTTGGCCTTGGCCACCAGTGGACATTTAAGTATGACACACAGCAAAAGTGGTGAAGACATGGTTAGCAGACAACAACATTAACGTTTTGGAGTGGCCCAGACAGAGTCTTAACTTGAATCCAATTGAAAATCTGTGGAGGGAGCTAATGATCAGGGTGATGGCGAGAAGACCCCCCACTGGAACAATTGGCTTTTTTTCCCCACAATCCTTCAGGGCAAGGTGAGTTTGGCCTTCCAGGGCAAATGGTCAAAAACAGAGTCCCAAATGTCTTCGAATTGGAGAGAATTGAGAGCTGTGAAATTGGCCTTGATTCAAGCGAAGACCATTCTGGGTCAATCACACGTCCTGGTTCAGTCAGACAATATAACAACGGTGGCGTTCTTAAACAAACAGGGAGGCACGAGATCCCTGTTATTGCAGGAAGAAGTGGAAGAGATTTCATTTTGGGCAGAAAGGAATGTGTTGTCCTTGAGAGCAGTCCATCTCAAGGGCACATTGAACATAGACGCAGACAAATTAAGCAGAAATGCAATTCGGACTTCAGAATGGTCCTTAAACAAGAAAATATTTTTACAGATTGCGGAGAAATGGGGAACACCATCAGCGGATCTGTTGGCAACACAAGAGAATGCTCAGGTACAAAGGTATTATTCTTTGAACCCGAGAGACGATGCGATTGGAGTAAATGCGTTCAATCACCAATGGGATTTTCATTTGATGTATGTGTTTCCACCTCTAAATCTGATCCCGGCTGTCCTCATGAAATGGAGGGATCTGAGAGGACGCATGATTCTGATTGCGCCTCGCTGGCCCAGGAGGAGCTGGTTTGCAATGATGAAGTCATTTACAATCGAGGAGCCTTGGATGCTTCCTCTCATACCGGATCTGCTAGTTCAGGGGAACCTGTGGCATCCGCATCCAGAGCGCCTGAATCTGGCAGCTTGGATCCTGAATTAGACTGGTTAAGGGGATTAGGAGTGTCCAATAAAGCAGCTCTGACATTGATCGAAAGTCGTAAAGATGTTACAAGAAAGATCTATTTAAAATACTGGAAGACTTTTCACCTTTGGTTGCGAAAGTCAAAGTTTAATAATCTATCTATCCCAGCAGTCTTGGATTTTCTCCAGGATGGATGGGATAAGAAGTTATCGGTCAGTACATTAAAAGTTCAGATGGCAGCTCTGTCGTCTCTTCGGGTCTTCCGATTTCTTCATCTCCTCTAATTTTAAGATTCATGAAGGCTGTATCAAGGAAATCTCCGGTTTTTAGACCATATGTACTCCATGGGATTTATCCATAGTGTTGCAGGGATTGTCTAGAGGGCCGTTTGAGCCATTGACAGAATGTTCCCTTAAGAATCTCATGCTTAAAGTAGTGTTCTTAATTGCAATAACTTCAGCAAGAAGGGTAAGCAAATTGCAGGCCTTATCAGTTAAAAATCCATATTTTCAGGACTTTCAGGATAGGTTGGTGCTACAGACTGACCCGAAATTCTGTCCAAAGGTGATGTCTAAATTTCATAGATCACAAGATATAGTCTTACCTACATTTTGTGTAGATCCAAGTTGTGAGAAGGAAAGAGTATTTCACACATTGGATGTTAGAAGGTCAGTGTTGGAATATTTAGCCAGGACGGCTAGGTTTAGGAAATCAGATTCATTATTTTTATTATTTGCAGGCAAGAATGCAGGGCAGGCTGCATCTAAATCTACAATTGCAAATTGGATCAGGTCAGCTATTATTGAGTCTTTTAGAGTAATGAAAGTAGATCCTCCAGCTTCTTTTAAGGCTCATTCTACAAGGGCCATGGCAGCTTCATGGGCAAATAGGGCAGGAGCTTCTCCTGAGCAAATCTGTAAGGCGGCGACGTGGTCGACCTTTTCTACATTCATTCGCCATTATCGAGTGGATGCATTATCGGCTCACGACCAAGCGTTTGGAAGGAAGATTCTCCAAGCAGTGGTCCCACCCTGAGGTTGTATTACTTGTTAATCGTCTCACCTTGCCCTGAAGGATTGTGGGAAAAAAGCAGAGTTAGTACCTGCTAACGCTGTTTTGAACAATCCTTCAGGGCAACGATCCCACCCGGGTGTTTTGTCTTTGTCGGATAATGGCACTTTGTGTGGGTTAGTTGGTTGTTCACCTGTCGGTACTTGTCTAAACGTACTGAGGGTGGACTAACTGTTACAATGTTTTATAGGGGAAGTGCTGCCTGTTTCTGCGTCTGGGAGGGGCGACTCACCTTACCCTGAAGGATTGTTCAAAACATCGTTAGCAGGTACTAACTCTGCTTTTTGAATGAGATGAAGTCCTCACTTGTGTTTCTTTTCCTCCAATGCTGTTCAGCTACTTTAGAGGATTTTTTCAACTGTTTAGTAGCTATGGTCAGCCAGGGTTGGCGAATGACCCGATGAGGGCGGACATTGGTAGGAGGGGTGAAGTCATCCATAACTTCTGTGATGGAGCTGTTGTAGTGTGTAGCAGCAGAGTCTGGGTCAGTGGAGGATTGTGTGAGGAGAGGTGCCAGGACATCAGAGACAGGTTGCATGTCTAGATGTGTAGCTGCTGAGTCTGGGTCAGTTGAGGATTGTGTGAGGAGAGGTGCCATCAGAGACAGGTTGCATGTCTAGATGTGTAGCTGCTGAGTCTGGGTCAGTGGAGGATTGTGTGAGGAGAGGTGCCAGGGCATCAGAGACAGGTTGCATGTCTAGATGTGTAGCTGCTGAGTCTGGATCAGTGAAGGATTGTGTGAGGAGAGGTGCCAGGGCATCAGAGACAGGTTGCATGTCTAGATGTGTAGCTGCTGAGTCTGGGTCAGTGAAGGATTGTGTGAGGAGAGGTGCCAGGGCATCAGAGACAGGTTGCATGTCTAGATGTGTAGCTGCTGAGTCTGGGTCAGTGGAGGATTGTGTGAGGAGAGGTGCCAGGGCATCAGAGACAGGTTGCATGTCTAGATGTGTAGCTGCTGAGTCTGGGTCAGTGGAGGATTGTGTGAGGAGAGGTGCCAGGGCATCAGAGACAGGTTGCATGTCTAGATGTGTAGCTGCTGAGTCTGGGTCAGTGGAGTATTGTGTGAGGAGAGGTGCCAGGGCATCAGAGACAGGTTGCATGTCTAGATGTGTAGCTGCTGAGTCTGGGTCAGTGGAGTATTGTGTGAGGAGAGGTGCCAGGGCATCAGAGACAGGTTGCATGTCTAGATGTGTAGCTGCTGAGTCTGGGTCAGTGGAGGATTGTGTGAGGAGAGGTGCCAGGGCATCAGAGACAGGTTGCATGTCTAGATGTGTAGCTGCTGAGTCTGGGTCAGTGGAGGATTGTGTGAGGAGAGGTGCCAGGGCATCAGAGACAGGTTGCATGTCTAGATGTGTAGCTGCTGAGTCTGTGTCAGTGGAGGATTGTGTGAGGGGAGGTGCCAGGGCATCAGAGACAGATTGCATGTCTAGATGTGTAGCTGCAGAGTCTGGGTCAGTGGAGTATTGTGTGAGGAGAGGTGCCAGGGCATCAGAGACAGGTTGCATGTCTAGATGTGTAGCTGCTGAGTCTGGGTCAGTGGAGGATTGTGTGAGGAGAGGTGCCAGGGCATCAGAGACAGGTTACATGTCTAGATTGTGATAATTTCTGCAAGTATGTGAGTGTGCTTGTGCCAGGGTGGTAGGGAAAGAGGAGGAGAGAGAGAAGTTTAGCAAGTTATGGTTAGAGAGAGGGAGCTGATCATTAGTAAAATCAGTAACAGAACAGAGACAAATGCACTCACTAGTGTCTGTCTATATACTCACTCCTCACTATCTCACTATCTCACAACTCACCAGATTCTGTCACACAACTCAATGCACACACAACTGATTCTCTGCAGCACAATGCAGCACACTGTCTCCCTCAATATCCTCCTCCTCACTGAACCCACAAAATGGCCGACAGTCTCACCTCTCTTATATACAAGAGGGGAGGGATAGCCTGTGATAGGTAGCTAGGATCTGGTTGCTAGGGCCTATAATTGCTCCGGATTGGTAGAGAATTTGATTGGCCGGTTAATTCTGCTATATTTAATGTAAGCTATTATTGTGGATGTGCGCATAACTTGCACATTTCTGCATGCAAACCGCAGTACACTGATTGGACTGAAATGACCCTGTGTTTTTTTTTTTCAATGGTAATTTTCAGAAATTTTAGTCCAATCACAGGACTGGGAAATACTCGGAAGTATTGGACCAATCTCTGATTGGTCCGATGCTTCTGAGCTCAGTGATTGGGTGACATTTCCGAGTTGCGGTAATGCGCCATTCTGACATTGCTGCATTTATGTTTTGGAAACCAGCGTTCCGATAGACATTTCAAACCATCCCTAGTCACAGTTTCTTAACCACCCTGCGACCGCCTAACCTTTATTGGCGGCTGCAGAGTGGCTCTGTTGTTTTTAGCGCCGCCATATGCCATCATCTCACGAGGAGCGAGATGTGACAGTAGCTCACACGAGCACAAACTCCTTATGTCTATATATGTACAGTGTAGTGTATGTATCTTAGTGTAGGGCCAATTTGGGGAGGGGGGAAGGAAAGAAAAAAAATGCAAACATTTTGCTCCTTTTTTTTATGAATATAAAAAAATAAATTGCAACAGCAATCAGATAACACCAAAAGAAAACTCTATTTGTGGGAAGAAAAGGAGGTAAAATTAATTTGGGTGCTAAGGTGTATGACCGAACAATAAACCGTTAGAGTTGTGAAGTGCCGAATTGTAAACAATGGCCTGGTCACTAGGGGGTATAAACCTCTGGTCCTCAAGTGGTTATTTTGCACAATTGGGAATGAGAAAGAGAAACATGTACATTACACGGGGCATATGAGTGACACGAGGACACAGCGGTAATAAGAATGTGGAAGTGACACCACATTGCTCTACAAACATAACACAGATCTCTTGCTATAAGTACATATAGGTCTGTTGTCACAGGAGTAACACATTGCTTCCACTGTCTCATCAAGCTCTACATTCAATGCTGCTCAATGTATGCCCAATGCTTTAGGTGTGGGAGGGGTCAGTGAGATGCAAATAACTCTGATGTGTATGCAAATATAATGCAGATTGTATGCAGATAATCAGATTGGTCAGGAAATGCATTTGATTGGCTGAACTCCCAGCTACATAAAATTTTCATGCAAGCCAAAGTTGTAGTCATGTGATTGGCCGCCTGTAATGAGCTCCACTTTCTGCAGTTCTCAGTCAGGCTGATAACTTGTGATGGTCAGTGACATGCCAATAACTCTGAGATGGTGCAAACTGTATGCTAATTTTATGCAAAGCTATGCAGCTGCTGCATCTGGTCCATTTCCAGCCTGCACAAACTTTGCCTCAACTTGGAATTATCAGCAGCTCACTGACCATCCCTAATGATAATTGTTCCTCCCCTCAGAATTATCTAACAGGAAGTGATGATGTTTCTCTATTTGCAGCACAGAGTCCCGGCATCAGGAACCTCTCAGAGACTCGACTCTCTGTATCCACAGACTGTACAACGGATGATGATGTCACTGGACAAGAGTCTCCTGCAGATATCCTGGTTACCCCAAATATTCCCCCAGACCCCCCTCACCTGTATGATCCTGAGGGGCCTCATACCCAGCACCGCTCTCCCTCTGCTGGAGGGTCTCATTCCTGTTCCATATGTGGGAAATGTTTTGTGAATAAATCAAGTCTTGGCATACACAAGAGAATTCACACTGGTGATAAGCCCTATTCATGTGCTGAGTGTGGGAAATGTTTTGTACAGAAATCAGTGCTTGTCATCCATGAGAGATCTCACACTGGAGAGAAGCCCTATTCATGTGCTGCATGTGGGAAATGTTTTGCATGGAAATCAAGTCTTGTCATACATGAGAAATCTCACACTGGAGAGAAACCTTATTCATGTGCTGAGTGTGGAAAATGTTTTGTACGGAAATCAAAACGTGTTAGTCATGAGAGATCTCACACTGGAGAGAAGCCCTATTCATGTGGTGAGTGTGGGAAATGTTTTGTAAACAAATCAAGTCTTGTTATACATGAAAGATTTCACACTGGAGAGAAGCCATATTCATGTGCTGAGTGTGGGAAATGTTTTGTACAGACATCAGAGCTTGTCATACATGAGAGATCTCACACAGGAGAGAAGCCCTATTCATGTGCTGAGTATGGGAAATGTTATGTACAGAAATCACATCTTGACATCCATGAGAGATCTCACACTGGAGAGAAGCCCTATTCATGTGCTGAGTGTGGGAAATGTTTTGTACGGAAATCAAACCTTGTCATCCATGAGAGATCTCACACTGGAGAGAAGCCTTATTCATGTGCTGAGTGTGGGAAATGTTTTGTACAGAAATCTCATCTTCTCAGACATGAGATCTCACACAGATGATAAGTAAGAATCAGTGAAACATAACTTCCCCCTTTAGTGAGCCTGAACTGGCCGCAGCATACTGCTCTCCATCTCCTCAAGAAAACTGAAGTAGGGAGTATGGAGAGTGGAGTGCAGCGGCCAATAACAGGCTTGTTCAGTTCCGCTTTAATACTTTATAAACCATTGCACTGAGTAGCATGAAAGAGCCCCGGGATCTGTATAATATGCTGCCAGGTGCGTCTAGCAAGAAATAAAAGAAATATTGGAAAATAACACTTACCACCATAACATTTCCCACACTCAGTGCAGTAATAGAGCTTCTCACCAGTGCAGCCACACTTGTTCATGGACGGGAGCGTGAACAGACACATTCTTCCACAAGCGCTTGTGAGGAGGTTTGCAGAGGACGGGGTAGGGAGAAAACAAAGAGTGCACTCAGACAACTTGAAATGGGAAGAAAGCTAGACGGTCATAGACAGATCTCACCTGAAGATGTAGCTGACAAGCCCATACTGGAGTTATCAGCAAGCAGGCTTATGTCCCCTTCTGACCAGGGACCAGGTTGGTTGCAGCTTCTTTTCCCCCCAGGAAGGAAGCTTGTAGTTGGAGGCAGAGACACTGGAACCGCTGGCTGGAAATGTAGCTGTTCGTGTCACAGTGCTGACTGTACCGTCACAGCTGTGTACACGTGTGAGCTATGACTGACTCACATATTGGGTGCAAGTCATCTATTTCCATAATGACTATATGGGCTGCCCCAGAGGTGTGCCTTCTCTATATATTTCCTGAATCCTTTACTGGAAAATTCCTGATACAGTTTGCTATAGAGACGCGTCACATAGCTCGCTAACTCCTCAGCAAGTGTTGGAGACTTACCACAGCGCCATCGTGCACTGAGTGGGTCAGGTCTGTGAATCGGATGCTTCCCCCTCCACAAGGCAGTATATCACAGCAGAGGTACCCAATCTAATGTGACCAAATCTGCTCTACCTGGATAAATTCCCCACACACTAAGTTATAATATATCCCCTATACTGAGTACCCATCACTGTTATTAATCTCCAGCTGACGTCCGAGCTCCTTCATATTACTGCTGGTTATTTTGTATCCTCTAAGGCAACTGTTACTGTTTATGGCTTTTTTATATATCTAAAAGTAGGCCAAGTGCTTGACGTTTATATGTATCCTGATGTGCCTATTCCAGGCCTCTAATGTATCATCTGACACTTTGTTGTTCTCTCTCACTAATGTGTATTTGCCTTACTTCTTCAATAAACTTGGCTACTTTAAAAAAAAAAAAGTTTTATGGTTGTAATTAATCCTATTTCCTCATGGAAGATGCTCTTATCCTGTTCTTACTACATCATCATGTCTGTTACTCTATGTGAGGTTGTGTTCCCCTTTAGACTGTCATTTGCATTGCCTGGCGGGGGGACATCACACTACTATTTAAAGTGGACCTGAACTCAGAACTTCCTCTCTGCTCTAAAGATAAGCAACGGTATAATAACCTTTAAAAGTGACACTGAAGCGAAAAAACAACTTATGATATAACGAATTGTATGTGTAGTACAGATAATGAATAGAACATTAGTAGCAAAGAAAAGAGCTGTAATGTTCAGTTATATAGCATTTATTCCTATTCACAAAATAGAGTATGGTTTGCAGAGCTAATGTTCCTTGGGCATTCCTTGCAGTAGAAACCTTGTCTAAGGCTGTTTGTCACTGTTTCTTTGATGTATAAGCACTTCAGAAAATAGGACTGTCTCTGACACAAGTTGGGTCAGAGAGCTCAGATAAGCTCTTTTTCATAGATAACCACTGAAGTTGTTTAACTCTTCCTGTACTGGAAACCATGTATGACTTGTTCCTTTGTTTCTAATTTTCTATTTCTTACCTGTAGTACACATATAATTCATTATCTCATAAGTTTATTTTGGCTTCAGATTCACTTTAAAGAAACACATTTCTTTGTTACAGCTGATACAATTCCTGCAATAAATCTGCAGTGCGTCTACTTCATGCTTTCATGAAAGCAGACATAACGGTAACATCTTATCACGCTGGTGCGTGACGAGATAACAGACACTGGTAATATACAACAACAGTAATATGTTCTAGACCGGTCACTACTTGTGCACAAGTAATCTTTCGAGGTACAGAATCGTCAGGCTTAATCGTAGTCAAAAACAGCAGGGTCAATAACGGGTATCAGATGTCAGTCGTGTTTCCGGGATCAGACAGTAGCAAGGTCAGGGGTCAGGCCGGGTCGGTAACGTTAATCAGATGACTGCGATACAGAAGGGTAAAACAGAGGCAAGGTCAGAAAACAGGCTAGAAGACGGTACACAGATAAATCATACAATAGATGTTTAATTCAATAATATCAGGAGGATATTACGAATGAATTACAATTACAGCTATCAATACTCAAACCAACAACAACTGACTAACTAGAGTACATATATATGGTGAGTACCACCATATATAATGTAGCTCAAAGGTAGCTAGCTAGGCCAAGAACCAGCGAACTGATTAGTATCAAGGCCAGTGAGCAACTGAAGCTCCTGGCCTTGTATTCCTGGATGAAATTTCCTGCCTTCACTCCCTCAGATGACGTCAGCTGCCGACGTCACCTAGATCCGCCTCCTTGGCCTGTAAAGGCCACTCTGGCTCGTGTGCGTGCTTCTGTCTGATCAGCGCACGTGCGCGGCCTGACTATCTGCCGGAGGGACACTGGGGATGCCGACAGCTGCGGATGGCGTAGCAGCCCGCACGGATGAGCGAGTCCTGCTGGAGACGCCATGACAGACATTGCAGGACCCGCTGTCATTGGGTACGTTTTTTACACATCTTTTGTTTACAAATTAGCTGTTCTGCAGAGACAGCCAGCTGACACAGCTGAGAGATCAAATTACACTAAGTGATTAGTCACAGATGAGAGTGACTTTAAGCACCTATCTGTTGATTGTAATTAAGGCTATGAGTAAGAGCTTATTTCTGTCTGGCACATGTTATCTATTCCTTGATGTTCTGCTTTTATCACAAAAGACGTTTTAAGTGCATCCTTGGTGGTCTTCTGTGAAGAAATGTTGGATATGAGTGTTGGCTGCTGGGACCTGGCTCCCCTCGGAAGGTATGGTGGCTGAGCGGTGTATGTACAGATACATGTACTACCTTTTATACTTACCTGAGACTTCCTCCAGCCCCATGCAGGCCTTGGGATCCATCACCGTCCTCCCCGGCCGCTCCGTTCCTCCTCTGTCTCACCCGGTACATTTCCCAGCTGCCCTCCACTGCGTCATACACAACTAATGCCAGTGAGGCCATGACAGGAGGTGGGTGTGGAGCTGCAGGCTCCGGGCATAGTACATAGGCATCCTGCCAGCTAATGTAGGATTGCCCAGGTACGGTCTCACGCTGATCAGCCGATGGTTAGTTACTGCAGTATATAGTAAATAGAGATGGCCAAACATCAGATTTTGCGAACTTCCGTAAAAGTTTGAGTTTGCGCGAACCGCCACAGACTTCAATGGGCAGGCAAATTTTAAAACATGCAGGGACCAGAAAAGTGATGGA
This sequence comes from Hyperolius riggenbachi, assembly GCF_040937935.1. NCBI lineage: Eukaryota > Metazoa > Chordata > Amphibia > Anura > Hyperoliidae > Hyperolius > Hyperolius riggenbachi. The sequence goes on along the minus strand of NC_090652.1, from coordinate 14,473,951 downwards.
AAATTTGTTTTAAGGGATCTAACACATGCCAGAGTTGGATACATGCCAAAATTCCTAAACTGGAGGCATAAAGTGCTTTAAAACATCTTGTGTGTGTATACATGGATCAGTGTACTGCTTCACACTGACAGACCAAACTCACTGTTTAACGCACTGCTGCAAACAGCCGCAAAGGGTTGTCATTAGTTGACACTCTCAGGACATAAAATGTCAGTCCTCTCGGCAGCAATGTTGTTTAGGGGTGTACAGATACTTATCGACTGCTTTCTCCTGTTGTAGCAGGCGGTCAAACATGAGGAGCGTTTAATTCCAGCGAGTCGTGCTATTGCAAATCAAGTGTCTCACTGGCAAGTTCTTTTTCTGCTGAATATCAGACAAGCGTGCCATGGCCATGCAGGAACACCTGAAATGCCCACACACCTTCCTGGACTGCTTCAGGACCTCCTGTAAGCCTGGAAACTGAAACACAAATCGTTGGATTATAACATTCAGCACATGTGCCATGCAGGGCATATGTGTCAACCTGCCCAAACTCAAAGCCGACAAGCGATTGTTTTCATTGTTACACACCACTTTGCCGATCTCCAGTTGGTGCGGGGTCAGCCACTGATCCACCTGTTAGTTCAAAGCGGCCAGGTGTGACTCTCATGTTTGAGGCAAGACCTATCCAAGATGGCGTGACATCATCGTACTTGGCATGTGGAGTAGGCCCTGGGGAGCTGGGGGTGTGCAGTTTGAGAGGAGAGCGCAGCAATAGAGTAGGATTCAGCTGAGGAGGAGGGCGACAGCGAAGAGGATGTAGGAGGAGGAGAAGAAGAGAAGGTGGCAGCAGGCCTGCCTGCAAGCCGTGTGCGGTGTCACCAAGTCTGCTGCACAGCCACGTACTCCATGCTTGCCAGTGGTCAGCAGGTTTACCCAATGTGCCGTGTAAGTAATATATGTGCCCTGACCGTGCTTTGCATTACAGGCATCTGTGGTCAGATGGACCCTTGACCCAACGCTGTGTGCCAGAGATGACACCACTTGACTTTCAACATCACTGTACAGTACGGGTATCACCTTTTTGTAAAAATAATTGTGGCCTGGTATCTTCCACTGCGGTATCCCAGTCGCCACAAATTTTCAGAAGGCCTCAGAGTCCACCAGCTGATATGGTAACAGCTGGCAGGCTAACAGTTTTGCCAAGCCATTTGTCAGACACCAGGCAAGGGGGTGACTGGCAGACATTGGCTTCTTCCGCTTAAATATTTCTTTAACAGACACCTGGCTGTGGGCAGAGGAGCAGAAACTGCTCATGGTGAGAGGAGGAGTGGAGGAGGGTGGCTATGAAGGTGCAAGGGCAGCAGAGGATAAAGCAGCTGAAGATGCAGCACCAGGAGGAGGAAGAGGAGGAGGAGGGTGGCTTTGCGTGTGTGTGTGTGCTGCTTTTCCCCATGTGCTTATCCCATTGGTGTTTGTGATGGGAGATCATGTGCCTTCGTAAGGCAGTTGTCCTTAGGTGGGTGTTGCAGTTTCCATGACTTAGTTTTCATTGGCAGAGATTACAGATGGCATTGCTGTAATCTGAGGCAGAGACACAAAAAAAATGCCACACTGGTTAGCTCTGGAATAACAGCATTCTGGTGGTCGTAGCAGCAGGCATTGAAGGGCGTGTTGGCTGGCTGACCCCAGGTGGTGATATATGCCGTCGGACACTGCCACGAGCTGTTTGCACCTCTGAACTGTACCCCCTGTTCATCTCATCTTCTGGGCTCCCACCTTGCATCCATGCCCACATCATCATCATCCTTAGCTTCGCTTGTGTCAGGCACTTCCAAAACTGCACCAACAACAGGTAGTTCATCATCATCCTCACACCTTACGTCCCTGTGTGTAGTGACGCCTAACTGAGACATATCAGGTGGTGTAACATCCTTAGCGCCTTCATTTTGTAACAATAAAGGTTGTGGATCAGTAAATTCATCACAGGAATGTGTGAATAACTCCTCCGACAGCACAAGTGGAGCGGCTTTGGTGCTAGTAGTAGCAGTGGTGGCTGCCGGGTGAGTGGTAAGTAGTTGTGGGGTGCCCAAATCAGAGCAGGAGGAAGATATGTCATGGTTCCCTGCAGAAGCTGAGGAAGATGAGGTGTTGCGCTGTGTTAACCAGTCAACTACGTCCTCAGAATTTTGAGGTTGAGGGTACCTGCCCTCTGAACACTGTGCATTGGTAGAGGGCCACACGAAATCACACCAGCACAACCTCGAAAAGACCTACGGGGTGGCCTGCCTCTGCCTGTCATTTTTTCCATATTGAGGGTATGCAGTACTACTAACAATATTTAATACTGGTAGGCAGTGTGTGTGTTCACAAAGTGGCACACAATCAGTGTCAAATCCACAGCAGCTGTGTGTGTGGATCACTGGGCTGTGTACTTTACCAAACACAGAGAGATATCCTATAATACGTTCAATCACAAATACTACAGTTGAAAGCTATGCACTGCTTATGACAGACAGTGTGCTGGGCTTGTAATAGATAGAACAGAATACTTTAGAACCACAAGGTCCAGCAAATGACTGTGGCCTGTATGCAGTGTGTCACCTATACAGAGAGATATCCTATAGTAACTTCAATCACAAATACAGTTGCAAGCTATGCACTGATAGACAATGTGCTGGCTTGTAATAAAGACAGAAAAGGATACTGTAGATCAGAACTACAAGGCACAGCAACTGCCTGTGGCCTGTATGCAGTGTCTCACACACACAAAAACCCACAACAGAACAATATTAGCCCTCAAAAGGGCTTTTGTTTTGGGGTGCTTTCAGCAAGAACTAATGGCCTAGCTAACTTCCTGTGTCTGGGCGCTACTGTGTGCTGCTGGGTGGGAGGGTGACACTGGGCGCTACTGTGTGCTGCTGGGTGGGAGGATGACACTGGGCGGTACTGTGCGCTGCTGGGTGGGAGGATGACACTGGGCGCTACTGGGTGGGTGGATGACACTGGGCGGTACCGTGTGCTGCTGGGTGGGAGGGTGACACTGGGTGCTACTGTGTGCTGCCGGGTGGGAGGGTGACACTGTGCGCTACTGGGTGGGAGGGTGACACTGGGCGCTACTGTGCGCTGCTGGGTGGGTGGATGACACTGGGCGCTACTGTGTGCTGCTGGGTGGGAGGGTGACACTGGGTGCTACTGTGTGCTGCTGGGTGGGAGGGTGACACTGGGTGCTACTGTGTGCTGCTGGGTGGGAGGGTGACACTGGGTGCTACTGTGTGCTGCTCGGTGGGAGGGTGACACTGGGCGCTACTGTGCACTGCTGGGTGGGAGGGTGACTCTAGGCGATACTGTGTGCTGCTGGGTGGGAGGGTGACTCTAGGCGCTACTGTGTGTTTCTGACAGGGAGGGTGACACTGGGCAGTGGGCACTGCTGTGTGCTGCTGGCAGTGAGGGTGACACTGGGTGCTACTATGTGCTGCTGGCAGTGAGGGTGACACTGGATGCTACTGTGTGCTGCTGGCAGGGAGGGTGACACTAGGCACTACTGTACGCTGCTGGGTGGGAGGATGACACTGGGTGCTACTGTATGCTGCTGGGTGGAAGGGTGACACTGGGCGGTACTGTGCGCTGCTGGGTGGAAGGGTGACACTGGGCGGTACTGTGCGCTGCTGGGTGGAAGGGTGACACTGGGCGCTTCTGTGCGCTGCTGGGTGGGAGGGTGACACTGGGTGCTAAAGTATGCTGCTGGGTGGGAGGGTGACACTGGGTGCTACTGTGTGCTGCTGGGTGGAAGGGTGACACTGGGTGGTACTGTGCGCTGCTGGGTGGAAGGGTGACACTGGGCGGTACTGTGCGCTGCTGGGTGGAAGGGTGACACTGGGTGCTACTGTATGCTGCTGGCAGTGAGGGTGATACTGGGCACTGCTGTGTGCTGCTGGCAGTGAGGGTGACACTAGGCGCTACTGTGCGCTGCTGGGTGGGAGGATGACACTGGCGCTTCTGTGCGCTGCTGGGTGGAAGGGTGACACTGGGTGCTACTGTGTGCTGCTGGGTGGGAGGGTGACACTGGGCGGTACTGTGCGCTGCTGGGTGGGAGGGTGACACTGGGCGCTACTGTATGCTGCTGGCAGTGAGGGTGACACTGGGCGGTACTGTGCACTGCTGGGTGGAAGGATGACACTGGGTGCTACTGTATGCTGCTGGCAGTGAGGGTGACACTGGCTCTTAGCCACCTCCCCCAATCTGTAATCTTCTGCTAATTGGGCTACTGGGTGCTGCGCTCTCCCCTATCCCTCGTGACTTGGCTGCTGTCTTCAGAGATGTCTCGCAGATAGACAACAGCAACATGCTGGAGCTGAATAGGGGATAGTGTGTAGATGGATCAAATAAAATCAATGTCGGCTATTTATCTCAGTGGGGTGGATTACGACATTTTTCTTATGTTCAAAGCTTACAATGGTGGTGCTGTCTGGTGTTGTACGCAAAACCTTCATTTTATTGCAAGGTGTCTTTCATATTTATTACTGAGAAACGAGCTTAAAGCAGAATATAACCCTGCATTTCAACTTTGCTCTAAAACATTATTTACAGCATATTATGTGCAAAAAGCATTTTTTTTTACTAGACCAGCATTGGAAGGGTTAAACACAGAGGTTTAAAGTTCCGTGGAGAGATATGCAGAAGTTCAGATTGTTACATTCTATTTAGTTAAATGTATCTATTGAGAAATGTTACACACTCTTTGGCTGTCCTCCAGCTCCTTCTCAGTCAGAGAGATGAGTCATATTACACACTTAGATACATTTATGTAAACAAAATGTATCTATGTCAGCCTCGGATGCGTCTGCAGAAATCTCCAGGAACTTTAAAGCTCTGTATAACCCTTCCAATGCTGGTCTAGTAAAAAAATATACTGTAAATAATGTTTTAGAGCAAAGTTGCAATGCAGGGTTATATTCCGCTTTAACTGATCTAATTTCTGGACCGCCTGTATAGAAGTCTCAAGTCTGCATTGTGCACTAATGAGTTCCATAAAGGAGATCAGTCATGCTTGTTTCTCAGTACATGCACCTCACAATAAAACAAAAGTTTTGTGTTCACCAGACTGCATTGCACTAATTTAACACAGCATCAGCATTAATGTTGGTCAAATCTCCATCCATTTCTCGAGCCAGCAGTTTGTGTGTGACATGCAGCCCTGCCTTGCCTGTCAGGGCTCTGCACTGTCACACACACGATAAGCAGAGGAATTCTGTGTCATCTGCTCCTGGCTGCAGAGGAGGTATATGATCCCCAGAGCAGATGACACAGTCTCACTAAAAAGCACATTGATTGATACCTGGCTGGGGGGGGGGGGGGGGGGGGGAGGGGAGAAGACGGGTGTCCTGAACAAATGTATGGTGCTCTGCCTCCTGTTGCTGGCTGCTAATGCCTGCCTGGTCTGCACGGGAGACTGGGGGCGGGCTCAGTCGGCCAGCTGCCTCTCTCTCGTTGGCTGGGGAGACACCAGCATAAAAAAAGAATGTTACTGATTGGAAGGCGGGAGGGAAGTGGGGGGAAAAGAAGCCTAATGCTTCTCTCTGCTTTGCCCTTATCGCAGCCAAATATTGATTATTTATTTTGATGAATGCCTCTCCCACAAGGACAGGCACTACAGACAGAACACCTGTAATGTAATTTGTACGGACTGGCAATCCACAGATGGACAGTGGCAACCCTGATGAGAAGGGGCCTCAGGGGCTATAGTTCTCCCCAGGGGGGTGCTTGAGTATCCAAAGCACCCCTCTCTGCACGTGCCTGGCTGACTGTGATGTAGGGGGTCAAAGTTTAGCCCAATGACGAAGTATAGGGGGCGGGTTGAATGTGCTACGTGTTTACGTCCCGCCGCAGATGCAAAAAGCTGAATTTCAAACTGTCTGCTGGTGAACTGTTCGGGCCATCTCTAATAGTAAGCCCTGTTTTATAACAGAAGAGTACAGAAAGTCCCTGTATTTATGCAGAGACAGCTGACAGCCTAATAAGGATTGCTTGTTATATAATATGCCCCTCCCCCCAGCACCTCCTGTCAGATATGTAGTTGTGGATTGATGTCAGAGCAGCCTGTGGGCAGCCAGGAGACCTCCGCTGGGTGGAGCAGGGGGTGAAAGGGACGTGAAGACACAGCCTTGTTCCCCATCCCAACAGGGTGACCTCCCTTCCCTGCACCTTCATCCACTCCACAAGATTCTGCCACAAATCATCAGATGCCATTGCCGACCTTCACACTACTCGGACTGCAAAGCTGAATCACAGGAACCGGAAGCAGCAGGGATGCCCTTCAGTATGGCCACACTGTGATGGACGACACGGGAGGGGGGATGGGGCACTGCCCTTGTGTAGGTATACAGCACGCACACACTGCTCAGCATCCTCTGTATGATCTGATATGACCCAGGCTTTCCTCTAGCTGCAGATGTGGAAGCCACAATCACTTCCCTGAGGAATATGGAGCCCCCCAGTGTGTGGTCACTCCACCCCAAAGAATATAAACTCACAGGATCCATAAGACTCGGGGGTATGACGTGTCCTCCTAAAGAGAATGTACGTCACCACTCTCACTGTGGTCTGCCTATGACCTGAATTGCCCCGCTGCAGTACGTTATGAATGCGGCAGCCAGAACCATCCACTCCTCCCATCGCTCCACCACGGTGGCTCCCCTCTGTGAATCCCTCCACTGGCTTCCTATCCAGTCCAGAATCAGATTCAAGATACTGTGTCTGGCCTACAAATATTTCCACAAAACCTGCCCAACCTACATTTCTGATCTTACTCAGAGGCACACACCTAGCTGCTCACTCCCCTCCTCCAATGAACGTCACCTGACCACCCCCTGCATCACCCAGTCCCATGCACGCCTCCAGTACTTCTCAAGAGCTGCTCCAACACTATGGAACTCCCTACCTCCCTCCATTAGAGTCGCACCATCCTTCAACATCTTAAGAAGGCCCTCAAAATGCACGTTTTCACCCTGGCTTTTCCCCGTCACTGGTGCTTTAAACCCGCAGCTAAATGCTGAACTCTGGTCCCCTACCTTTCATGTCCCTACCTCTCCCTCTAGATTGTAAGCCTGTGGCAGGGTCCTCCTCCTTGTGTCTCCTACCTGATCATGCAATGCCATCAATGTACACTCATCCTATGGATCTGAGTGAACTTAACTTACCTAATCTTCATGCACCCATCTAGTGACTATACACTACCTTGTACTCATCTCATACTGTGCTGCATCATCTGGTTTGTATTATATATATATTATATGTATTATATATATATATATATATATATATATATATATATATATATATATATATCACAAAACACATGCATGTTTCGCCATAGGAAGGCACTATATTAAAACTGCACTGTGGGAAGATCCAACATGTACAATTTTAAAATGGTACAAAAAAGAGGCAACAAACTGTGATTTGGAATGCAGCTCATAGGCTTTTACTGAGTTTGATTTTGCGTATGTTTTCTGCTATGTGGATTTAGCATAATACATTGAAATCGGGAATGTTCAACCTGTGAAATGTCCAACAGGCATACATGTGCTCAGGGGTGTAACAATAGCCCCCTTAGAGGGAGAAGCCTGTGGGGGGCCCCTGGCTCTGGGGTCCACCGGGGCCATTTTAAGGGGCAGGAGGGAGCACAGTGCAGGAAGGGGGAGCAGCAGTCACAAAAATCAGTGGGGATGGGGGCCCAACTTCCCCTTTCCTTCACATTGGGCTACCATCAACACTACCCCTCCAGAAATGACACGACAGCGTGGGGGTGGGTGGGGGGGGGGGAGTGGGGCGCATCCAAAGTTTTGCAGGATGGCCCAGTGATTTCTAGTTACGCCCCTGCATGTGCTGGTAATAATTACAGAAGGTGATGAAGATAAGGGAGTTGTGCTGTAATTGATAATAAAAAATATATTAATAATTATAATAGCATTCAAAGGCTGAATTACACAAAAAGAGCTTGCAGTTAGCTTATTCACCACAAGGTGTCGATCTCGCCTCTGCCACGTGAAACTCAAAGAGGGGAGGAAATTAATCCAAAAACAGGAAGTGTGATGTAATAGCAGGAAAAGCAGTTGAAGGACGGCGAAAGGACACACGGCTGGAGAAGGTAATTGTGTGTATCCTGTTATATATGGAGCAGAGCAGAGGTTTGGGGTGGGCATGCTTTGTTACAGAGGAGGACATAGTACACCTGTCACTATCCTGATCATCCCCCTTGATGAGACTTCTATATAACTGCTGTGACTTGTTTGCCAGTTTTCTATTGCTCCCCCTACATGTACCATAGATTATGGGTCGGATCTCACCTTCCTAGTAATAATTCAGTCACATCACAGAGACAAGAGAAGATATATATATTGAATACAGCCATGTCCCTTCAGTGCTGGCATTTACCCTTGTATAGCGTATTTTGCCCCCAGCATTGCCATATTACTGTGACGTGTAACCCTATCTCCCCATCATCTTCCACCCCCCTGAATGGGTAGTCGTCAGGGCAGAGGCTCAGGGGGCACCAGTCTCGGGGAGTACAGCCCTGAGGGTGTGCCTGTTCCCCCCCACCCCTCCCTGAGCACTACAGAGTTACGGCTCTGCATGTTTGGGGGATTACCTAATACTGGGGATACATCTGCCTATACTGGGGAGGAGGCTGCCTGTCTGACTTGGGGAAAGGGTCTGGGGGCACACTTGCCTGTCCTGAGAAGAGAGACTGCTTGGGGTATATCTGGCTATCGATACTTGGGTTACTTCTTGCTATCTAGCCTGGGAGGGGGGTATTCTAATACTAGGGGAACATCTGGCTATATTTGAGGGGAAGATGCCTAATACTGGTGTACATATGGCTATCTAACCTGGTTAGGGGTACTGCTAAATACACAAAGAACATTGTGATATCTAATCTGGGGTTGGTGGGCTGCTTAGTTCTGCGGATGCATCCGGCTATCTCTAATGGGGATGGTGGGCTGCCTAATAGTGGCTTTCTATAATGGGGAGGGGAGCTACCTAATACTGGGGGCACATCTGCCTTGTTACCTTGGGGAGGGAGACTACTTGATGCACCTGGCTTTTGAAACCCTACAGCACTTTATTTGGCCTGAGGAAGTGGGCAGAGACCCACAATACGCGTTGCCTGTGCTTATTAACAATTCATTATATTTATATAGAGGAATTTGTCATTTTTTGAGGTAAGCCACTTCCCCTTTTTCTCTTTTTTTGTTTTAAACTCAGTTTTATATACACCTTGGTGCCTCTTAATGCTGTTATGATAGCTCCCCAAGTCTTCCAGATATTAGTCATCCACCAGACCAGCCACCAGTCAGACCACCACTTGAGCTGCTTTGCTATGTTATCAATGGCAAAAGGGTGAATGTTTAGCGATATGAAGGGTGTGATCAGGAATCCAGGCGCATGCATCTCTATGGGGAGAGCTTGCAGGAAGTAGTAGTTTTATTGTTAGGGTAGTCTGCCTTTATTCCTGAGAATGATACAAAGTGTCTATGTGGGGGGTTAGTTTACATAATTGCCCCTTAGGGAGGGAGACATAGAGAATAATATAATCTGTGATTAGTGCGGAGCTCTGATTGGCTGATCTTGTATGCCATGGAATACTGAGCCCATAAGATCCTCGTGGAGCAGCTCCCACCTCCAGCTGGTGCCTCACACATATGCACACTCTCTGTGTTACCTTATCTCTGGATTTCCCTCACTTCTTGTGCTGTCAGAGGTGTTTCATGTTTATCCCAGGCGTTATGGAAGGCAGGCCGGTATCTCTTCCATGATAGCTTTTCCCAGCAGCTGTTCATAGCAACAGTCATGAATACAATGTTGTACAATGGAGTTGTTGTGGATCAGTGGAGGTCTCAGGAAGAGAGGTCCTGAAGGAGCAGGATCTGTGCATTGTGTCCATTTTCAGCAGATGAGACAGGTGCACCATATGACCGTATCCATTGCATCTCTAATGCGAAGAAGCTAGTGTACAGTCAGGAGCCACTGGTGTTGGATTGGAGGTTAGAGTCTGCACAAAGATGATGGCTGGTGGGTGGAGCCAGGTAGCAAGGGGCATGACTGGTAGGACAGGTAGAGAAGATGGAGGCTGCAGCTGGAGAGTGATTGGGAGGTCTCCCCTGCTTCTGTCCTGGTATTGGCACCGTCCCAGCTGGGAGATTTGTTGCTATAGCTCTTGGAGGGTTAAGGGTTAGCAGGTGATGGACAGGTAGGGTCAGTATATGGAGCTGCAGTCCCATCTGCCCAGTTCATCTGCTGCCAGAGCCATAAGTAATGATAATTCATAGCTAATTAGCTTCAGCTCTTATCTTCCTATATCTCCGGCTGCTCTCTCTTCACATCCTCATCCATCTACCGCTGCCGGCACTGCTGTAACCTCCCAGGAATGTGAGCATGGAGAGGAGGAGAGAAGCACCAGATGATGAGCAAGGCGCACTGGGAGAGAGGACTGTGGTGCTGAATGTGCAGATACCACAGCTTATGGGATATTATCAACCCCTAGCAAATTATGTTCTTTTCTGTGCTCTGATTATTATTATTAATATCTTACAGCTATAATTTGTTATCCATTTCAGAACTGAGATCTGACCTTAAAGAACAAATTACATATGTGAGGAGTGATCAGCAGTCTATGGAGGAGGGTGGCATGATGGAGACAATTAAAGAAGAAGAAGGAGAGACCTTTGTGAGGAGTGATCAGCAGTCTATGGAGGAGGGTGGCATGATGGAGACAATTAAAGAAGAAGAAGGAGAGACCTATGTGAGGAGTGATCAGCAGTCTATGGAGGAGGGTGGCATGTTGGGGACAATTAAAGAAGAAGAAGGAGATACGTATGTGAGGAGTGATCAGCAGTCTATGGAGGAGGGTGGCATGATGGAGACAATTAAAGAAGAAGAAGGAGAGACCTATGTGAGGAGTGATCAGCAGTCAATGGAGGAGGGTGGCATGATGGAGACAATTAAAGAAGAAGAAGGAGAGACCTATGTGAGGAGTGATCAGCAGTCTATGGAGGAGAGTGACATGATAAGAACTAGTGAAGAGGAAGAAGAGGACATTATTACTGGGATGAGTATTGGTGAGCGATAAATGTATCTCCTTTTAATGTCCAGTACATATAAGCTGTGTGCTCTACATGTTGTCAGTATATAGGAGTCGAGTCTGAGGAAGGCTTCATAGCTGAAAGCTTACTTCTTATAAGTTAGTCAATAAATGGCATCATCCTGATTCAAAACATCTTGCTTTCACTAGTGCAATAAGCTAACTTTCTAACTGAATGACAAAGCTAACAATGAGTAATCTAACTCTCTGAGTCACTAAACTATCAATCACAGGTTCAGTGAGTCTCATATGAGCACAAATCAATCACAAAATGCAAATACACAGCACTTCTCTCTCCAGCACAACCTCTCACACAGTGCTGAGTAACAGCAAGGAGATAATCCAAGATGGCATCCTTAGGGAAGGGTGTGGCCAGAGATCCGCTCATTCCTATTGGTTGCTAGGGACACTCTGGTAAAAAAAAAATGCACCTCTGTAATGGACTCAAAGTTATAATTACAGTGGGCTGGAAATTTGCAGTTTGAAATTGAATTTTCAATTGCAAGCTTGCAGTGTAATGAGAGATCAGGGGAGCGCTTGAATTCTCCTGCTGTTGCCTGGTCAGTGTGTTTGGCTGCTTGCCAGACCCGGTCTATAGCTTCCCACCCAGCTTCACTATTTTACTCCTTCACATTAGCTGTGGGCAGCTGGAACTGGCTGGTCTTGTGGGCAGAGAGTCACTCACCAGATGTTTCCCACCTCCCTTTTCAGCACAGCAGCACCGCCAGCCACTCACCTCTTCACTCTCCTCCAGCGCCGAAGCTTCCCCCCCACCCCCCCCCCCCACCCCCCGTCATAAGCTGACGGTGTGTATCTCTTTTTGCTGCCAGCGTTTCTTATCACGTGATTTGCCAGTAATGTGCCGATGAGCCACGTGTGAGAGACGCTGGCTGCAGAAAGAGGTTAACAGATATCACTGATGACGGAGGAGAAGGGGAAGAGGAAGCTTTGGTGCTGGAGATGTGGGGGGGTGGCATCTGACCATTTATACTACAAGGTGGAAGGAGGAACATCCAGCCATCTATACTACAAGGAGGTGGGGGTGCATCTGGCTACCTGTGCTGTAAATGGGGGGATCGTCTGGCTTCCTGTATTGCTGTGGGACTGGGGGAGCTGTTGGCTAAGTATACTGAAGAGGGGTGTTATCTGCCTTCCAATACTGAAGAGGAGGGGGGTGGGGATGTTGGAGGAGATGCTGTTGGTCAGGGGGCGGCTGGTGACAGTACAGATCCATCCCTGCACTACACTACAATCTGCCTCTGCTATCTCTATCACACTACAGCACACCCTCTCTCACTGTCACTAGGCCTCTCTACACTCACATCTGACTTTCTGCTCTATCACACTAACTTCAGCAAACTCCTCCTTCTCACTCACTATTGCACTACAATCTGTCTGTCTACTCACTCCTCACTCACTCACTATCTCACAACTCACCAGATTCTGTCACACAACTCAATCCACACACAACTGATTCTCTGCAGCACAATGCAGCGCACTGTCTCCCTCAATATCCTCCTCCTCACTGAGCCCACAGAATGGCTGACAGTCTCACCTCTCTTATATACAAGAGGGGAGGGATAGCCTGTGATAGGTAGCTAGGATCTGGTTGCTAGGGCCTATAATTGCTCCGGATTGGTAGAGAATCCGATTGGCCGGTTAATGCTGCTATATTTAATGTAAGCTATAATTGTGGATGTATGCATAATTTGCACATTTCCGCATGTAATCCGCAGTACACTGATTGGCCTGAGATGACAAGTGGTGTTCCGCTTTCCACAGTAATTTTTGGAAATTGTTACTCCAATCACAGGACTGGGAAATACTCGGTAGTATTGGAGCAATCAGAGAGTGCGGAGGCATCCCGCGGGGTTCCCATTTCCACAGAAATATTTTGCATTCTCTGATTGGTCCGATGCTTCTGAGCTCAGTGATTGGCTGACATTTCCGAGTTGCTGTAATGCGGCATTCTGACATTGGGCTCTATTCACAAAACTTCTCATACATGACTTATCACCTCATTTATAAAAATAACCTTCTGTGACAGAAGAAGAAAAGCGTCAGCACTACAGTATTTCCGCTGAATTTGGAAGGATGTAGCATAAAACACACACCTCTTCATCCACATTTCTGGTATTGATAGCGTGCTCTGATTGATTAGAAGTTGCAATACAGTAAAGGAGAGGCGAGGAAGACAATCGGCACTGCTTCTATTGCTGTGTAATCCAGAGTGCGGTGGAACACATGTAAAAAATCCAAGACAGTGTATCTTCAAATTGTGGCATCAAAAATATTCATTCAACGTAAACATTCATGAACGTACCATTATCTGAGGGGGTGTGGTGGCGGCCTCCGTAGAAGCGCAGGTTGTGCGTGAAACGGCTGTAAGGCTATCTGTGCCCAGCACCCACCGCCACCACACCACCTCAGATAATGGTACGTTCATGCATGTTTACGTTGAATGAATATTTTTGATGCCACAATTTGAAGATACTGTCTTGGATTTTTTACATGTGTTCCGCCGCACTCTGGATTACACAGCAATAGAAGCAGTGCCGATTGTCTTCCTCTCCTTTACTGTATAAAAATAACCTTTCAGCACATTTACAAGCAAAATAATCACCCAAAGTAAGTTGTTTCTGTTTAACTTCATTTCAACATTACTTTTCTTACCTTAATTATATTATATTTTTGCTCTTTGGAAGCCTAAAAATGTAACATAGACGAGGTGGAAACAGGAAAACAGGTGAAAATCCTTTGTGAATTATGCCTATTGTTGCATTTACGTTTTGGAAATCGGCGTCCTGATGGAAATGTCAGACCATCCCCAGTCACAGTTTCCTTATTTGCTTAATTGGGAATAAGAGAGAGAAACATGTACATTACACGGGGCATATGAGTGACACGAGGACACAGCGGTAATAAGAATGTGGAAGTGACACCACATTGCTCTACAAACATAACACAGATCTCTTGCTATAAGTACATATAGGTCTGTTGTCACAGGAGTAACACATTGCTTCCACTGTCTCATCAAGCTCTACATTCACTGCTGCTCAATGTATGGCCAATGCTTTAGGTGTGGGAGGGGTCAGTGACATGCAAATAACTCTGACGTGTATGCAAATGTCATGCAGATTGTATGCAGATAATCAGATTGGTCAGGAAATGCATTTGATTGGATGAACTCCCAGCTACATAACATTTTCATGCAAGCCAAAGTTGTAGTCATGTGATTGGCCGCCTGTAATGAGCTCCACCTTCTGCAGTTCTCAGTCAGGCTGATAACTTGTGATGGTCAGTGACATGCCAATAACTCTGAGATGGTGCAAACTGTATGCTAATTTTATGCAAAGCTATGCAGCTGCTGCATCTGGTCCATTTCCAGTCTGCACAAACTTTGCCTCAACTTGGAATTATCAGCAGCTCACTGACCATCCCTAATGATAATTGCTCCTCCCCTAAGAATGCTGTAACAGGAAGTGATGATGTTTCTGTATTTGCAGCACAGAGTCCCGGCATCAGGAACCTCTCAGAGACTCGTCTCTCTGTATCCACAGACTGTACAACGGATGATGATGTCACTGGACAAAAGTCTCCTGCAGATATCCTGGTTACCCCAAATATTCCCCCAGACTCCCCTCACCTGTATAATCCTGAGGGGCCTCTTCACCAGCACAGCTCTACCTCTGCTGGAGGGTCTCATTCCTGTTCCCTATGTGGGAAATGTTTTGTGAGAAAATCAAATCTAGGCGTACACAAGAGAACTCACACTGGTGAGATGCCATATTCATGCGCTGATTGTGGGAAATGTTTTGTACGGAAATCATGCCTTGTCCGTCATGAGAGATCTCACACTGGTGAGAAGCCGTATTCATGTGCTGAGTGTGGGAAATGTTTTGTACGGAAAGCATATCTTGTCCGCCATGAGAGAACTCACACTGGTGAGAAGCCGTTTTCATGGGCTGAGTGTGGGAAATGTTTTGTACAGAAAGTAGAGCTTGTCATCCATGAGAGATCTCACACTGGTGAGAAGCCCTATTCATGTGCTGAGTGTGGGAAATGTTTTGTACAGAAATCACATCTTGTCATCCATGAGAGAACGCACACTGGTGAAAAGCCGTATTCATGTGCTGAGTGTGGGAAATGTTTTGTACGGAAAGGAGAGCTTGCCAGCCATGAGAGATCTCACACTGGTGAGAAACGGTATTCATGTGCTGAGTGTGGGAAAAGTTTTGTACAGAAGTCAGTCCTTGTCAGTCATGAGAGAACTCACACTGGTGAGAAACGGTATTCATGTGCTGAGTGTGGGAAATGTTTTGTACAGAAATCAGACCTTGTCAGTCATGAGAGAATTCACACTGGTGAGAAACCGTATTCATGTGCTGAGTGTGGGAAATGTTTTGTACGGAAAGCAGAGCTTGTCCTCCATGAAAGATCTCACACTGGTGAGAAGCCCTATTCATGTGCTGAGTGTGGGAAAAGTTTTGTACGGAAAGCAGAGCTTGTCAGTCATGAGAGATCTCACACTGGTGAGAAGCCCTATTCATGTGCTGAGTGTGGGAAATGTTTTGTACACAAATCAGACCTTGTCAGTCATGAGAGAACTCACACTGGTGAGAAGCCCTATTCATGTGCTGAATGTGGGAAATGTTTTGTACGGAAAGCAGAGCTTGTCATCCATGAGAGATCTCACACTGGTGTGAAGCCGTATTCATGTGCTGAGTGTGGGAAATGTTTTGTACGGAAAGCAGAGCTTGTCATCCATGAGAGATCTCACACTGGTGTGAAGCCGTATTCATGTGCTGAGTGTGGGAAATGTTTTGTACGGAAAGCAGAGCTTGTCATCCATGAGAGATATCACACTGGTGTGAAGCCCTATCCATGTGCTGAGTGTGGGAAAGGTTTTGTACAGAAATCTCATCTTCTCAGGCATCAGAAATCTCACACAGCTGGTAAGTAAGAGTCAGTGAAACATAACTTCACCTTTAGTGAACCTGAACTGGCCGCAGCATACTGCTCTCTATCTCCCCAACACAGCTGGGAATAGGGAGTATGGAGAGTGGAGTGCAGCGACCAATAACAGCGACCAATAACTGAACAAGTTTCGCTTATCCCACTCGCATCACTGGGGAAAAGTAGTGATGGTCAAGTCGATGCAAACAACTTCGAGTTGATGCAAATGTATGCAAATTATTATGCACATTTTTATGCAGCTTGACCATGAACCAATCGAATCCCGCTAAGATAAAATATCGATTGGTTCATTTTCAAGCTGCCTAAATGTGCATCAACTCGAAGTTATTTGCATCTACTTGACCATCACTAGTGAGAAGCTCTGTTACTGCACTGAGTGTGGGAAATGTTTTGGTTGTGGTTTATTTCTTGCTAGACGCACATGGCAGCATATTATACAGAGTCCCGGGGCTCTTTCATGCTACTCAGCGCATTGGTTTGTAAAGCAAGTCCCTGAGCTGAGGTGGGATGATGGGATAAACATGGCTACATATAGTACTAAGCCTGATTAGAAATTGGTTGTGTTCATCTTCTATTTCTTCCATTACAAGTGGTAAAGATGTAATTGAAAATAAAGCACAAGTCAGATCCGTACCCCTCTGGGTCCTCCCCAGGCTCCCCACATCCTTTTCCCGACCAGCGATGCAGCGCTGCACCCTCTAGAACATGTCAAACTCCGGCCCGTGGGCCAAATCTGGCCCTTGGAGCCATCAGATTTGGCCCTCAGGTGGTTTCCCGACTTTGCATTATGTTTGGCCCACTCTAGACCACCAAGGAAGCAATATTGGAGGTGAAGTCCTAGAACACTAGGGAAGCCATAAGGAAGAGGTTTGGGGAAAGCACTAAACACTAGGTAACTGTATAGGGGAGGGTGGGGGCCTCTAGACACCAGGGAAAAGTATAGAGGAAGGAGGACCACTAGACACCTGGGAACTTTATAAATGAGAAATGTGGCCAGTACACGCCCATGACTAGGTTACCGTGTACAATTTTGGCCCAGTTTGTATTTGAGTTTGACACGCCTGCTCTAGAACAACTATTCTCAGCCGGGGTTCCGCGTCAATTTGACACTTCTGTGGGATACAGCAGGCCCACTTTCCCCACTTCTGTGGAACAATATAGTCCCTCTTCTGTAAATGGCTGCAGCAGTGGAAAGATTTGTAAAGCAGCCTCATCACTCGAAGCTAGGTCTATAGTTCCGGCATGTGCGGGAGTTCAAACCGAATCCCTGCTTCAAGGAGGAGGAAAGGACATCAGATGGTAAGTATGGGGGGGGGGGGGGTTCCCTGCACTGACACCAGTGACCAAAGCAGCCACAGAAAGGGGGGACATAGCAGCCACAGAAAGGGGGGACAATGCAGCCACAGAAAGGGAGGACAATGCGGCCACAGAAAGGGGGGACAAAGCGGCCACAGAAAGGGGGGACAAAGCGGCCACAGAAAGGGGGGACAAAGCAGCCACAGATAGGGGGGACAAAGCAGCCACAGAAAGGGGGGACATAGCAGCCACAGAAAGGGGGGACAAATCAGCCACAGAAAGGGGGGACATAGCAGCCACAGAAAGGGGGGACAATGCAGCCACAGAAAGGGAGGACAATGCAGCCACAGAAAGGGGGGACAAAGCGGCCACAGAAAGGGGGGACAAAGCGGCCACAGAAAGGGGGGACAAAGCAGCCACAGATAGGGGGGACAAAGCAGCCACAGAAAGGGGGGACATAGCAGCCACAGAAAGGGGGGACAAAGCAGCCACAGAAAGGGGGGACATAGCAGCCACAGAAAGGGGGGACAATGCAGCCACAGAAAGGGGGGACAATGCAGCCACAGAAAGGGGGGACAATGCAGCCACAGAAAGGGAGGACAATGCAGCCACAGAAAGGGGGGACAAAGCAGCCACAGAAAGGGGGGACAAAGCGGCCACAGAAAGGGGGGACAATGCAGCCACAGAAAGGGGGGACAATGCAGCCACAGAAAGGGGGGACAATGCAGCCACAGAAAGGGGGGACAATGCAGCCACAGAAAGGGAGGACAATGCAGCCACAGAAAGGGGGGACATAGCAGCCACAGAAAGGGGGGACAAAGCAGCCACAGAAAGGGGGGACAAAGCGGCCACAGAAAGGGGGGACAAAGCGGCCACAGAAAGGGGGGACAAAGCAGCCACAGAAAGGGGGGACATAGCAGCCACAGAAAGGGGGGACATAGCAGCCACAGAAAGGGGGGACAATGCAGCCACAGAAAGGGGGGACAAAGCAGCCACAGAAAGGGTGGACAAAGCAGCCACAGAAAGGGTGGACAAAGCAGCCACAGAAAGGGGGGACAAAGCAGCCACAGAAAGGGGGGACAAAGCAGCCACAGAAAGGGGGGACAAAGCAGCCACAGAAAGGGGGGACAAAGCAGCCACAGAAAGGGGTGACAAAGCAGCCACAGAAAGGGGTGACAAAGCAGCCACAGAAAGAGTGGACAAAGCAGCCACAGAAAGGGGGGACAAAGCAGCCACAGAAAGGGGGGACAATGCAGCCACAGAAAGGGGGACAAAGCAGCACACAAACAGACAAAGAAGCAACACAAACAGGACAAAGAAGCCACACAAGCGGGGGGGGGGGGGGGGGGGAGACATAGTAGCCACACAAATGCAGGACATACAGTAGTAGCCACAGAAACAGGGATAAGGCACATGGGAGCCATAATTGCTAATAAGGACAAAGGGGGACATACTTGCTAGGGGGGACATAGCTGGCCACACTAAATATAGAGGGCACAGGTGCCATACTATGCAGAGATATGGATCCAATTTTTATATGGGAATAAAAATTATACATACGCTCATGCAAACACACACACACACTGTACACACACACTACACACACACACACTGTACACACACACCACACACACACTATACACACTACACACACACATACACACTACACACACACATACACACACACACACACACACACACACACATACACACACACATACATACACACACACATACATACACACACACATACACACACACACACACACACACATACACATACATACACACACACACACATACACATACACACACACACACACACGATTTGACAATTTTCTGAAAGGTTCCACGGGTCAAAAAGGTTGAGAAATGCTGCTCTAAAGGTCACAGCCGGGCTCCCATCCATGCAGGCAGGCACACTGCGCAGGATGCCTTGTGCTTGCACCCTCTGGAAGGTCACAGCTGGGCTCCCATCCATGCAGGCAGGCACACTGCACGGGATGCCTTGTGCTTGCACCCTCTGGAAGGTCACAGCTTGGCTCCCATGCACACAGGCAGGCACACTGCGCGGGATGCTTTTTGCTTGCATCCTCTGGAAGGTCACAGCCGGGCTCCCATCCATGCAGGCAGGCACACTGCGTGGGATGTCTTTTGCTTGCATCCTCTGGAAGGTCACAGCCAGGCTCCCATCCATGCAGGTGGGCACACGGTGCGGGATGCCTTGTGCTTGCACCCTCTGGAAGGTCACAGCCGGGCTCCCATCCATGCAGGTAGGCACACTGCGTGGGATGTCTTTTGCTTGCATCCTCTGGAAGGTCACAGCCGGGCTCCCATCCATGCAGGTGGGCACACGGTGCGGGATGCTTTGTGCTTGCACCCTCTGGAAGGTCACAGCCGGGCTCCCATCCATGCAGGCGGGTACACTGCGCGAGATGCCTTGTGCTTGCACCCACTGGAAGGTCACAGCTGGTCTCCCATCCATGCAGGCGGGCACACTGCGTGGGATGCCTTGTGCTTGCACTGTAACGACTGTGGAATTCTCTCCGTGGTCAGCGCACAGGACGCGCACTGACACTGCGGAAGTCCTCCACAAGCGTATAATTTGAGAGAACCCAGCAAAAGGTGCAACGCACCTGTAGAGGGAAATTCCTGTCGGCAGATGGAGCTGTGGAGTGCAGAGGAACAGATCCTCTGCCCGGCCACAGACGCCAGACAGGAATTGTACGAAGGGAAGAAACGCAGGGCAAGATAGTCCTTAAAGAGAGAGAGTAAAGCGACAGGGTGTATGTGTGTCCACCAATCTAGTCGCCATCCAGCGACGATGAACACACAAGGACAGGATCACAGATCAGAAGGATCCACAGCCGCTACCGCTAGGGGCTAGTGCGATCCAAGCAAGACAGGCAGATGAGATAGCCGGTAGCAACCGCTGCTCCAGCTATACTCCAAGAAAGCAGATCAGAAGGATCCACAGCCGCTACCACTAGAGACTAGTGCGATCCAAGTAAAACAGATGAAACAGAAGGGGCTACCAGTAGCAACCGCTGCTCTGGTTAGCAACCACAGACAGACAGGACGATTTCCTATCGACCACCGTTGGCGACAGGACAATCACAGCAGAGAGGCAAAATGGACAAAACAGATAAGCAGGCTAACTGCACTAGAGGAGCTGCCCAGTGCAGTCCCCAGAATTACTCTAAGATAACTATAACAATCCAACAGGGAAGGCTGACTCTCCAGGAGTGTATTTAACAAACCGTTATGACCAGCCAAGCCTTCTGGAAGCAGAAGGCTTTTATACTGCCAGCCCTCAAAGGAGACAGCTGGGCAATTTGCATGTATGCAAATCCCTCAGCAAATCAACTCTGAAAGTTGCAAGATAAAGCCAGGTCTCTTTTCCAGAGACCTGCATCTCTCAGACATAAGGAATGGTCAAACAGCTGTCTGCCTGTGCAGCCAGCTGAGCGGATCATTACATGCACCCTCTGGAAGGTTACAGCCAGGTTCCCGTCCATGCAGGTAGGCAGGCACACTGCGCGGGATGCCTTGTGCTTGCATCCTCTGGAAGGTCACAGCCAGGTTCCCATCCATCCATGCAGGCAGGCACACTGTGCGGGATGCCTTGTGCTTGCACCCTCTGGAAGGTCACAGCCGGGCTCCCATCCATCCATCCATGCAAGCAGGCACACTGCGTGGGATGCCTTGTGCTTGCATCCTCTGAAAGGTCACAGCCAGGCTCCCATCCATCCAAGCAGGCAGGCACACTGCGCTGGATGCCTTGTGCTTGCACCCTCTGGAAGGTCACAGCCGGGCTCCAATCCATGCGAGCTAGCACGCTGCGCGGGATGCCTTGTGCTTGCACCCTCTGCAAGGTTACAGCCATGTTCCCGTCCATGCAGGCAGGCACACTGTGCGAGATGCCTTGTGCTTGCATCCTATGGAAGGTCACAGCCAGGCTCCCATCCATGCAGAAAGGCACACTGCGCAGGATGCCTTGTGCTTGTATCCTCTGGAAGGTCACAGTTGGGCTCTCATCCATGCAGGCAGGCACACTGCGTGGTATGCCTTGTGCTTGCACCCTCTGGAAGGTCACAGCTGGGCTCCCATCCATTCAGACGGGCACACTGCGCGGGATGCCTTGTGCTTGCACCCTCTGGAAGGTCACAGCCAGGCTCCCATCTATGCAGACAGGCACACTGCGCGGGATGCCTTGTGCTTGCATCTTCTGGAAGGTCACAGCCAGGCTCCCGTCCATGCAGGCAGGCACACTGCACGGGATGCCTTGTGCTTGCACCCTCTGGAAGGCCACAACCAGGTTCCCATCTATGTAGGCAGGCACACTGCGCGGGATGCCTTGTGCTTGCTCCCTCTGGAAGGTCACAGCTAGTGCTAACTGCACTAGAGGAGCTGCCCAGTGCAGTCCCCAGAATTACTCTAAGATAACTATAACAATCCAACAGGGAAGGCTGACTCTCCAGGAGTGTATTTAACAAACCGTTATGACCAGCCAAGCCTTCTGGGAGCAGAAGGCTTTTATACTGCCAGCCCTCAAAGAAGACAGCTGGGCAATTTGCATGTATGCAAATCCCTCAGCAAATCAACTCTGAAAGTTGCAAGATAAAGCCAGGTCTCTTTTCCAGAGACCTGCATCTCTCAGACATAAGGAATGGTCAAACAGCTGTCTGCCTGTGCAGCCAGCTGAGCGGATCATTACATGCACCCTCTGGAAGGTTACAGCCAGGTTCCCGTCCATGCAGGTAGGCAGGCACACTGCGCGGGATGCCTTGTGCTTGCATCCTCTGGAAGGTCACAGCCAGGTTCCCATCCATCCATGCAGGCAGGCACACTGTGCGGGATGCCTTGTGCTTGCACCCTCTGGAAGGTCACAGCCGGGCTCCCATCCATCCATCCATGCAAGCAGGCACACTGCGCAGGATGCCTTGTGCTTGCATCCTCTGAAAGGTCACAGCCAGGCTCCGATCCATCCAAGCAGGCAGGCACACTGCGCTGGATGCCTTGTGCTTGCACCCTCTGGAAGGTCACAGCCGGGCTCCAATCCATGCGAGCTAGCACGCTGCGCGGGATGCCTTGTGCTTGCACCCTCTGCAAGGTTACAGCCATGTTCCCGTCCATGCAGGCAGGCACACTGTGCGAGATGCCTTGTGCTTGCATCCTATGGAAGGTCACAGCCAGGCTCCCATCCATGCAGACAGGCACACTGCGCAGGATGCCTTGTGCTTGTATCCTCTGGAAGGTCACAGTTGGGCTCTCATCCATGCAGGCAGGCACACTGCGTGGTATGCCTTGTGCTTGCACCCTCTGGAAGGTCACAGCTGGGCTCCCATCCATTCAGACGGGCACACTGCGCGGGATGCCTTGTGCTTGCACCCTCTGGAAGGTCACAGCCAGGCTCCCATCTATGCAGACGGGCACACTGCGCGGGATGCCTTGTGCTTGCATCTTCTGGAAGGTCACAGCCAGGCTCCCGTCCATGCAGGCAGGCACACTGCACGGGATGCCTTGTGCTTGCACCCTCTGGAAGGCCACAACCAGGTTCCCATCTATGTAGGCAGGCACACTGCGCGGGATGCCTTGTGCTTGCTCCCTCTGGAAGGTCACAGCCAGGATGCCATCCATGCAGGCATGCACACTCCGCAGGATGCCTTGTGCTTGCACCCTCTGGAAGGTCACAGCTGGGCTCCCATCCATGCAGGCGGGCACACTGCGCGGGATGCCTTGTGCTTGCACCATCTGGGAGGTCACAGCTTGGCTCCCATGCACACAGGCAGGCACACTGCGCGAGATGCTTTTTGCTTGCACCCTCTGGATGGTCACAGCCAGGCACACTGCGCGGGATGCCTTGTGCTTTCATCCTCTGGGAGGTCACAGCCAGGGTCCCATCCATGCAGACAGGCACACTGCACTGGATGCCTTGTGCTTGCACCCTCTGGATAGTCAAAGCTGGGTTCCTGTATATGCAGGCAGGCACACTGCGCGGGATGCCTTGTGCTTGCACCCTCTGGAAGGTCACAGCTGAGTCCTCATGCAGGCAGGCACACTGCACCGGATGCTTTGTGCTTACACAGTATCATGGAGTTGCTTGCGCTCCACAGATAAAAAGCCGAACTTTTAAGGTTCTTTGCAACTGCATAGGTAAAAGCAGTCCTGCCTCTGCTCAGTGCATCCACGCTTGTTCATGGACGGGAGTGTGAACAGACACATTCTTCCACACGTGCTTGTGAGGAGGTTTGCAGAGGACAGGGCGTAGGGAGAAAACAAAGGAGAGTGCACTCAGAATACTGGAAATAGGAAGAAAACCAGCCAGTCGTAGACACAGCTCACCTGAAGATGTAGCTGACAAGCCCATACTGGAGTTATCAGCAAGCAGGCTTATGTCCCCTTCTGACCAGGGACCAGGTTGGTTGCAGCTTCTTTTCCCCCCCCCCTGGAAGGAAGCTTGTAGTTGGAGGGAGAGTCACTGGAACCGCTGGCTGGAAATGTAGCTGTTCGTGTCACAGTGCTGAATGTACCGTCACAGCTGTGTACACGTGTGGGCTACTAGAGATTCTATCCTGGAGGGAGAGACTCCTTCATAAAATTAATGAATAAAAGATCACGTCCAGCTCTAACCAAGACGCTGGCTGGGCGGGATGGTGGCAGCGTTGGATTTCTGAAAAGTAATGCATGTAGAAAGATGGAAGGGAGACCCGAGTGTAAAGTTACTGTTTGTCTTTAATTGAAAGTATCTTTCTACAATGCATTTCAGGGGGCCAATCCACCTTTTATCAGGCAAACAATGGTGTCTTTGTTACATACACATTTTAATACAATAATTAAAAAAACAATTTGTAGGTTGTTTAGGCCGTCTAGGCCAATCCGTGTCTATTTGTAAATTTAATCAGCGACCTTGAGTCTCTGCGGCATGTAAAAAAATTCCTCGCCCCAAGTGGGTTTGGCAAGTAACAGAAGGAGTAGAGAAGGGAGTAAGAGAGTCAAAACATAAAACTGCCACTAGGTGGCAGCCACAGGGTACTTATCTAAACCAAAAAAGACTGCAGTTATGGGTGATTATTATAGTGGATATTACTGGGTGAGTGCAATGTGGGTGCTGGATATTGGTGGAATTGCTGGGGGTGGGAGGTGACTTTGGGTGCTGCTATGGATGGTAGAGTTGCTGCTAGGGAGGTAGAGGTCACTGTTGGTTCTGGGGGAGGTAGAGGTCAGTGTGGGTGCTGGGGGAAGGGTAGGTCACTGTGGGTGCTGGGGGAGGGAGAAGTCACTTTGCGTGATTGGGGTGTGAGGTCACTGTGGGTGCTGGAGGAAGGGGAGATCACTTTGGTTTCTGGGGGAGGGAGAGGTCAGTGTGAGTGCTGGGGGAAGTAGATGTCAGTGTGAGTGCTGGAGGAAGGGGAGATCACTGTGGTTTCTGGGGGAGGGAGAGGTCAGTGTGAGTGCTGGGGGAGGAGGAGGTCACTGTAAATGTTGGGGGAAGCAGAGGTCAGGGTGGTTGCTGGGGGTAGAAGACACTGTGGATGCTGGGTGTTGGGAGAGGTCACTGTGGGTGCTGGGGATGGGGGGAGGTCGCTGTAGGTGCTGCTTTTGGGATGGGAATTCTCTTTAGGAGCTGGTGGGGACAGGAGGGGGTACTGCAGGGGGAGGGAAAGGTCACTGCGGGTGCTGGGGAAAAATATGAGTGTGGCTACTGGAGGAAGACACTGTGGGTGCTAGGTGGAGGAAGAGGTCACTGTGGATGCTGGGTGAGGGAGAAGTCACCGAGGGTGCAGCTGTTAGGGAGACACCATCTTACTTGCTCCACAGAATGACCACACTAAGATTCCTGTCTGGAGCCTCTTCACTACAGAGTGTCTCAAGCAGGTGGGTGGAGCTGATCACAGTAGGGGCGGAGTTTCCTTGGTGTTTATTTTTCCAGAGTGGTTATGGTATGTGTAGTCTCTTTTACCCAATTTCCCTCCCCGGGACAAGTATCTACGTTCTTGCAAATTCCCTCTTCACCTCCGGGGATGTAGGTACTACGTCCCTTGCCAGCACGCTCTCCCGCTCGCTCCCGCACTCGTTATCGCTGCCGAACGTTAGACAGGAAATGAATAGGTGGGAACGTAGTTCCCATTCATTAATCTGTGGCCCCATTTGAATGATCGATGATCATTGAGATGCTGCGATCATTTGTAACTTCCCAGGTAACACGTCCATGCATTACTTCCTATTTGCGTAGTGATAGTAATGCGTGAGGCCATCTTGTGGCCAAATAGTAAAATTACATCTACACACATTTATTTTAATAAAAAGACCCACAAATACATTTAAAATTAACACTTTACCTCCCACACTATCACATATTTACCCAAATATTTTTTTTGTGTTTAAAAAAAAATTGACAATAAAAATTACATAAATAGTTACCTTAGGGACTGAACTTTTTTAATATGTATGTCAAAAGGGTATATTACTGTTAATTTTGAAACTATGAGCTTGTAAATAGTGACGAACGAAAAACTGAAAAAATGCGCCTTGATTTCCAAATAAAATATCGGCACCATACATTGTACTAGGGAAATATTTTATTTGCAATAAACGAGACAAATGGGCAAATAAAATGTGTCGGTTTTAATTACGGTAGCATTTATTATTTTAAATCTATAATGACCTAAAACTGAGAAATAATTATTATTTTTTTTTTTTAATTTCTTATTTTTCCTGTTAAAATGCAGTTTGCATAAAATAATTCTTAGTAAAAAGTACCACCCAAAGAAAGCCTAATTGGTGGCAAAAAAACAAGATATCGATTGTTTTGTTGTGATAAGCAGTAACAAAGTTATAGGCGAATGAAGTGAAGTGGTTAAATATGCTGTTAATGTTTTGTGCAAATTATTGCAGGTGGAGATCTACGAGATGTGATAAATTGTTATGTTACGTCCTGGTATGTTTAGTGGATCCTTATGGATTTTTGGCAGCTGATAAAAGAAAGCGGTTTGTGGGATTTAAACTGTTAATAAAATTAAATTAATCCTTGTTTAAAATATTATTTTTAAGAGCTTCTGATAAAAGTGAATTATATTTGGTCAGAAAAATATCCGTAGGTTCTTTCGTTAATTTTTTATAACTGTAATCATTTAAAATCCGTCTGGCTCCTTTGGTGTGAGCTGTTCTGTTTCGCAGCATCACTCCTCCTCCCTCGCCTGCTTCTCTAATAACTGTAGCTTTGTTTGCTGTGAGATTTTTAGTGCCAGTTTCTCCTGTCTGCTCAGATTGGTTCTCATCAAGGGTTTCTGTTGAGGAAGTTTGGTGTTCCCAGCACTGGATTGGTGGGGGTGGGGGGGGGGGGGGGAGGTACGGGGATACTGAGGAAAGTATTTATTGGGGCACTTTTCCCTTCAGGTTTACTTTAATAAACTTGCTGCTTTATTCTCTGCTAATGAGGCAGGATCATGAGTCATATCTTGTATATCCTGCGGCATGCAGTATGTGGGGTGCACTCAGCGCCCCCTATGGCTCCCGCCGTGCTGCCTCCTGCCGGCCTGGGAGAGGGATGGAGGGGATATCAGAGGATGAGTGGCATTTTACACTGGAGCGAGTGACTAAGGCTGCTCCCCACACACCTGATAGACTGCTGTACTTATACGTTATACACCGAGCCTACCTTACTCCGGTACCCCTATCCAAATGTAACAATAACTTTTTTTATAGCTCCTTTTCTCCCATAGGACTCAAAGCACTTAGGCTCTCTCAGATTCAGTGTGTGGTAGTGGGATGAAGTATAAACACAGAGCATAAAATTATATTTCTGCAATTGCCAAACTGAACAGGGGGTTTTTCAGTCTAGATTTAAACACATCCAGATGGAGCTGTCCTGAACTGCCGAGGTAAGGAGTTCCATAATGTAGGAGCAGCATGACAGAAGTCTCTGGCATGCTGCCTAACTACCCCAAATGCTTTTTACACATGATGTGTACCTGTCCTCAGGTTATCACATATTGGGCACAAGTCATTAAATTCCTCAACGACTATATGGGCTGCCCCAAAGGTGTGCCTCCACTATATATTTCCCCAATCCTTTACTGCAAAATTCCTGATACAGTTTGCTATAGAGACGCTTCACATAGCTCGCTAACTCCTCACCGAGTGTTGGAGACTTACCACTGCGCCATCGTGCACTGAGTGGGTCAGGTCTGTGACTCGGATGCTTCCCCTCCACAAGGCAGTATATCACCGCAGAGGTACACTAAGTTATAATATATCCCCTATACTGAGTACCCATCACTGTTATTAATCTCCAGCTGACGTCCGAGCTCCTTCATATTACTGGTGGTTATTTTGTTTCCTGTAAGGCAACTGTTCTGTTCTATAGTATATATATATATATATATATAGCAGGCTAAGTGCTTGACGTTTATATGTATCCTGATGTGCTTATTCCAGGCCTCTAATGTATCATCTGACACTTTGTTGTACTCTCTCACTAATGTGTATTTGTCTTACTTCTCCAATAAACTTGGCTACATCATAACTGTTACTCTATGTGAGGTTGTGTTCCCCTTTAGACTGTCATTTGAATTGCCTGGCTGGGGGACATCACACTGCTATTTAAAATAGACCTGAACTCAGATCTTCCTCTCTGCTCTAAAAGATAAGCAACAGCATAATAACATTTACAGAAAAACATTTATTTATTACAGAGGATACAAATCCAGCAATTACTCAGCAGTGTATCTACTTCCTGCTTTCTTTGAAGTAGCCCAGGGTTAACATCCTTTATTTACAAATTTTACAAATTAGCTTTTCAGCAGAGGCAGTCGGCTGACACAGCTGAGAGATCAAATTACACTTGTCACAGATAAGGATGAATTAGACAGGCTAAACTCTCTAAATACATACAGGGGGCTGTTCTCTCTGTTTACCTTCTGTCCTGTGAATGTAATTCAGGTCCACTTTAAGCACACATCTGTTGATTGTAATTAAGGCTGTGACTGAGAGCTCATTACTGTCTGGCACATGTTATCTATTCCTTGATGTTCTACTTTTATCAATAAAGACAATGTAAGTGCATCCTTGGTGAGCAGAGCGGTCTCCTGTGAAGGAATGTTGGATATGAGTGTTGGCTGCTGGGACCTGGCTCCCCTCGGAAGGTATGGTGGCTGAGCGGTGTATGTACAGATACATGTACTACCTTTTATACTTACCTGAGACTTCCTCCAGCCCCATGCAGGCCTTGGGCTCCATCACCGTCCTCCCCGGCCGCTCCTTTCCTCCTCTGTCTCACCCGGTACATTTCCCAGCTGCCCTCCACTGCATCATACACAACTAATGCCAGTGAGGGCATGACAGGAGGTTGGTGTGGAGCTGCAAGCTCTGGGCATAGTACATAGGCATGCTGCCAGGTAGTGTAGGATTGCCCAGGTACGGTATCACGCTGATGAGCTGTTGGTTAGTTACTGCAGTCACTAGGAAGCCCTGTTTTATAACAGAAGAGTACAGACAGTCCCTGTATTTATGCAGAGGCAGCTCACAGCCTTATTTGTATTGCTTGTTATGTAATATGCCCCTCCCCCAGCAACTCCTGTCAGATATGTAGTTGTGGTGTGATGTGAGAGCAGCCTGTGGGCAGCCAGGAGACCTCCGCTGGGTGGAGCAGGGGGTGAAAGGGACATGAAGACACAGGCATGTTCCCCATACCAACAGGGTGACCTCCCTTCCCTGCATCTCCATCCACTCCACAAGATTCTGCCACAAATCATCAGATGCCATTGCCGACCTTCACATTACCCGGACTGCAAAGCTGAATTACAGGCACCGGAAGGGGGGATGGGATGTTGTCTTGTGTAGGTACACAGCACACACACACTGCTCCGCATCCTCTGTGTGATCTGTTATGACCCAGGCTTTCCTCTTGCTGCAGATGTGAAAGCCACAATAACTTCCCTGAGGAATCTGGAGCCCTCCAGTGTGTGTGGTCTCTCCACCCCAAAGAATATAAACTCACAGGATCCATAAGACTTGGGGGTATGATGTAAAGAGGTGGTGAGAAAGCCCTTCCTAAGAGGAGGTGGGAAAGCACCATTTTACAAGCTCATGAACAAGGGGCAAATCCCTTCCCCCAAATATGTTGCACCAGCAGGGTTGCAGCTTGGCGAATGTCCAATCGGCTGCTTGGGGCCTCACCCACAGCAGGGGCTGCCCTGTCTGTGACTTGTATGGCCACCGCTCAAACACAGACCACAGATCAGTGCAACATGAACAAAGGGGAGAGCAGCGTAGCTACCAGGGAGTACACGTTGGATGTGGAAGTGAGGTCATTGCTCACTTCCTGCATTAGATGTGCACTGCATGGTTACTGCGCTCCTCTCTTTGGATCACCACTGATCTGCAGGCCTGTGAGTGTTGGGAGTGGGGAGGCAGCAGGAAGCTACATACCCCCTCTGATACCAATGCCCTTTTGGGGTGGTGGGGACACCTGCTACCTGTTACTATGGGACAAGGGGCCTCTGACTGGGGAAGGGCCACAAACTGTGTGCTGCTTGGGGACAAAAAAGCCTCAGCAGCACCCCTGTGCACCAATTTGCAAAATTATCAAATATCTTTGTTAAACATATTGGCGAGACAATAAAATAAAAACCAGGAGGGGAGGAGGGGGCACAGGGCTGATAAAAATGATGGGGGTCGGAGTAGGCAATATTGGGCTATACTGCTCTGTAGAACGATAGAGCATACACCAGGATATGAAACACTGCAATGTAGCAACTTGTATGTACTAGTATACCTAAAAAGCACTTTTTTGTTAAAGACAAGATGGCATATATGAGTAAAAATTGCAGTGATTTAGTCCCAAAAATATGTAAATAAATGTTGGGGGTGGAAAATACAGGGACACCCCGCCCACCCCCCAGCACACCCGTGATAAACAGTTTGCACGGCTTTGTGAATCAAGCCCCATATGTATACATAATGCTAATCAATACACAATTCATATGCCATACATTGTGAAAAAATAAACAGGATGCCACATCAATATTCCAATCAATAATCATTCCATATGCCATATGTGGGGAATAAATAAACAGGACGCCCACTAATAAACATACTGTACCTTGTAGATTTAGTTGATCTAACTTGTATAAGGGCTTTGCTATTTTTATTCAAAGTCGGCCCATGTGAGAAACATACCAAGGACTGGTCCCAAAACTGACCCCAGTAGCAGGTGCAGCGGTGCATCCGCCGGAGCACAAGCTGACTCTTCAAGCATTGTGTTGCAAAGACCAGCACGCTATAAACTGCAAATCCAAAGAAACTTGTGTTATTTGGAATATTTTCTCAGTAGATTGCGGTGATAACACATGTAGATAGCCAGGCATATAACACATCAGTCCATAGATATCAAATGAGTCCATAGACCCTAAATTAGCACAACATCCGGCTACAAACAAAGCAAGGATAACAGAGCAGCAGCGTTCATATTGCAGATCCTGAGATCAGGCAGTACATGTGTCACCTGGGGGGACAGACACCGGCCAGGAGCTGCATCAGACAAAGACAGTTTCCCAAAAAGTTTCTTATCCCAAAAAGTTGGGAGATATCTATGTGATGGTAAATTCAACAAGCGTTTTGCAATAATGTCAGAGTCGTTTTCGCTCATCTCTACCATGGACATTTGTACTTGCTGCTCAATTTTACACACATAATGTTACAGTAAGGCTGGGAGCACACTGGGGTACCATGAGTCTTCTGCCAGGTGCATCTCTGTGTTTTTCTCTGCATTTTGCATGTTTGTATGTGTCTGAGTTTGTATTTTTCATGCATGTTATGTTTTTATTTTTCATTTTTTTTTAGAATCTGCCTTTTTTAAATTAAAGAATACAGTATCATATGTTATTAAAAAAAACAAATAACAAAAAAAAAAAACGGAAATGCAAAACACATGCATTTTTCTCCATAGGAAAGCACAATATGGGGCTGATTCATGAAGCTGTGTTGCTATAGCAGCGTGAGCTCCATGATCAGCACCGCACTCTAAATTGAAGGCCGCATGCTACGCTCGCTCTTGAAGTGTAAGGAAGTTATGCGTCCCTTAAAATGCTACTATGTTCATTTTCTCTGCATTATGCGATTTTGTATGTGTCTGTGGCTGAGTTTGCTATTTTCATGCATCCACCTCCCACATCCAAAACCTCATAAAGTCCTGCAACTTCCACCTCCGCAACTTCTGCAAGATCCGCCCTTTCCTGACCTCTCTCTGTCACCACCAGACTCCTCATCCATGCCCTCATAATTTCCCGCATTAACTACTGCAATGCCCCTCTGTCTGGTTTCCCTATGACCCAAATTGCCTCGTTACAGTCCATCATGAATACGGCAGCCAGAATCATCCACTTCTCCCTTCGCTCCACCATGTCAGCTCCCCTCTGTGACTCCCTCCACTGGCTTCCTATCCAGCACCGAATCCGATTCAAGATACAGTGTCTGACCTACAAATCTGTCCACAAATCTGTCCAACCTACATTTTCGATCTTACTCACCGCTCACTCCCCTCCTCCAATGAACTTTGCCTGACCGCCCCCCTCATCACCCAGTCCCATGCACGCCTCCAGGACTTCTCAAGCCAGCCAGTAGGGATCAACAAAAGATGTTCAGATTTTCTGAAGGATTCAGAGGCTTTTAAATATTTTTGAAGCAAAAATAGTAAGTTTAGAGGATGTTCTTTAGTAGAGTCTTTGCTATCTGTGAAAGCTGAAAGTGACCACTCATTGTCCAGATGAAACACAGTAACTACCTTTGGAAGAAAGCCTTGCATTGGTCTAAGCGTGACCCTATCTTGAAAGAACACAAGGTATGGCTCTTTATAACCCAGAGCATGAAGCTCCGAAACCCTTCTTGCTGATGTTATAGCCAGTAGGAAGGCAACTTTATATGTTAAGTTTGAGATAGAGCAATTTTCCACTGGAAAGAAGGTCGAAGAGCTTAGATAATCTAAAACCACCGGCAAATCCCATTTTGGATAGATGTCTTTCCTTGGTGGTTTCATCTTCAAGGCAGCCTTCAAGAATTGCTGTATTAAAGGATGAAGTGACCACTTATTCCCTGATAATGAGGATAAAGCTGTGACATGAACTTTGAGGGTATTGTAGGCAAGACCTAACTCCAACCCCTTCTGTAAAAAGTCCAAGACATTATTCACTGAAGGTAATAATGGATCAAACGATGAGGCTTTAGCAAAGTCTATGAATTTTTTCCATATCTTGTTATAGATTGAATTTGTTGATGGCTTCCTTGCCTTCAGCAAAGTTTGCACAACAGCCGCTGAACAGCCCAGATTTAGAAGCCTCTCCCCTTCAAAATCCATGCCGCCAGATGGAGCTTGTGAGGAGCTGGATGGTAAAATGTTCCCTGGGACAAGAGTGTTGGAGAATTGTGGAGAAAGATTGGTTCCGACTGGGCCAGTTGTAACAGAAGCGGAAACCAAACTCTGTTCGGCCAATAAGGTATGACTGCAAGCACCTTCGAGCGTTCCACATTCACTTTGCGTAAGAAGCGAAAGATCAATGGCACCGGAGGAAATGCATATAGGAGTTGAGGTGGCCATTTCTGGGCTAGGGCGTCCACTGCTAGAGCTGTGCGGCAAGGAATCCGTGAGAAGAAATGAGGAAGCTTGTGGTTCTGGTGTGAGGCAAAGAGATCCAAGATTGGGATCCCCAGGGCTTGAGTCAATTGAATAAATACCTTTCTGTCCAACGACCACTCGTTGTTGTCCAGAGTGTTTCTTGAGAGAAAGTCCGCTCTCATATTGAGACGTCCTGGAATATACATCGCTTTGAGGCTCTCCAGATTTTCTTCTGCCCATGAAAAGAGACCGGCCGCCTCCTGTGCCAGAATTGTACTGTGGGTCCCTCCTTGATTTTCTATGTATGTCACTGTTGTGGTATTGTCTGACCTGAGACAAACCGATTTCCCCTTCAGCATCGGTGCAAAGGCTTTCAAGGCTAGGCGAGCTGCTCGTAATTCTAAGAGATTCGAATTTTTGTAGACATTCTGGTAATGCCAACGTGATTGCACTATGTGGTTGTGACACCACGCTCCCCAACCGAACAGACTGGCATCGGTCGTCAGGTAAATCCATTGAGACGGTTGAAGAGAGAAGCCATTCAACAGATTGTCTTCCACCAACCACCATAGGAGAGAGTCTTTCATTTGGGAAGATATCCAAATTCTTTGTTGCAATTGCCGTCTGTTCCACTGTAGTAGGAAAGGTAACTGGAAACCTCTCATATGCCAGTGTGCCCACTTTATCATTGGGATAGTCGCTGCCAATGTCCCTAGGAGTTGAAGGCACTCTTTCGCGGACATCTGATTGGCAACCCGAGCTTTCGAGATCCAATAAGTGATGGACGGGATCTTTGAAGGAGGAAGAGAAACCGTGTTCAGGAGAGTATTGAAGCTGGCGCCCAAGTACACCATCTGTCTGCAAGGAATCAGTTGACTCTTCTGAAAGTTGATAATCCAACCTAGGTCTCTTAGCAACTTCAAGGATATTTGAGTGTGTTGGAGAAGAAGATGACGGGAACTGGACAATATCAGGATATCGTCCAAATAATGGAAAATCCGTATTTCTCTCTCTCTCAGTAGCGCTATGACAGCCTGTAACACTTTGGAGAAGGTTCTGGGCGAGGTGGAGAGACAGAAAGGGAGAGCTCTGAATTGCAGATGTATGTCTTGAATTACAAACCGAAGGAACTGTTGGTATTGAGGGTGTATTGGAATATGGAAGTATGCGTCTTTCAAATCTATTGACACCATAAAGTCGTTTGGCTGAACTGAGAGGATAATAGACTGTAGGGACTCCATCTTGAACCTTGGTAAAACAATATGTTTGTTCAATCTTTTTAGATCGATCACAGGACGCCAGTCTCCAGTTTTCTTGGCTACTAAGAACAGAGGTGAGTAAACACCTTTGCCTCTCTGTAAGACAGGAACTTGTTGAACCGCAT
The DNA here is from genome assembly GCF_040937935.1 of Hyperolius riggenbachi. NCBI lineage: Eukaryota > Metazoa > Chordata > Amphibia > Anura > Hyperoliidae > Hyperolius > Hyperolius riggenbachi. The sequence continues at coordinate 14,439,559 of NC_090652.1, read as the reverse complement.
CCTGGCATATCAACAGCTTGACGTAATCTAGCAGGCATTTTCTCTTTAGTTTTGAAGAGGGAAGTCTGGTTGGTAGATATATGTTTCCTGGACAAGACTCGAATTTCCACCGGTGGCCTTTGCTCACAGTCGCCAGAACCCAAGGATTTGAAACCCTGTCCACCCACACTCGAGCGTAGGCTAACAGCCTCGCCCCAACCTGAGTGTGGGCGGACAGGGGCTCAAAAGGGCTTACCCTGAGCCTGGCGAGTGACCGACTTATTTGTTTTAGTTACAGATGATTGACCGGTCTGCCATTTCCTTTGGAATTCTTTCCCAGGTTTGTAGGAGCGAAGACTCTTGAACCTTTGAAACTGAGGCTGAGACTTTTGTACATACTTCTGTTTTCTAAACTGCCTGTCTTGAGGAATTTGACCTGATCTTCCACCCGTTTTCTTTGAAATAGCACTATCTTTACCCAATTCTGTTTGGAAGAAGAGTCGGCCTTCCAGGGCTTTAGCCAAAGGGCTCTCCTGACTGTAATGGAAGACATCATGGCTCTTGACGATGCTCTGACTCCATCTATAGCTGCTTCACTAACAAAGTCGGACGCTATTTTGAGGTCTTCCAGTGCCGAGACTATCTGATCAACCTCTGCTCCTGATTTCACTGCTTCTTCGATATTATTTGTCCAAATTTTCATAGCTTTCGAAAGGGAAGTCAAAGCAATCGAAGTTTTGCAGGCAGCACCAGCAGACAAGTACGTCTTTTTTAATTCACTTTCCATTTTACGGTCAAGAACATCTTGAAAGGCGACCGAATTTTCCATCGGCAGTGTTACATGTTTTGCGAGACTAGCAATGGAGGCGTCGACCAATGGAGCAGTCTGTAAGGCTTCTGCGTCTGTTTCTTTGAACGGATAAAACTTCGACCATCTGTTCGTGAAGGGAGTCTTGTTCTCCGCCTTATTCCACTCGTCTGTCATGACACCTTTAATTTCTTTCATGAACGGAAAAGATGGGCCTGACTTTGTTAAATGAGGGTAATATTTTCCTATATCTTCAGACGCATCTTCTGGATCATTCCACTGTAAAGCTTCTTTAATCGCACTCACTAATGGTTCCACCAAAGAAAATTGGAAGTTCATGTGATCTTCCAAGTCAGAGGTAGACTCTAAGACAGTTTCCGGGTGACCAGACCTATCCTCCAAGGCTGAAGGACCAGGAAGAACCGTATCCTCTTGAGCAGAAGTCGAAGCAAAGGCTGGGATCTTTGACGCCAGTTCTTCTTTAACTGCTTGTTTAATGCTATATATATATATCCAATACTCTGGATGAATCTTCCGACTTGTCTGTGGACTTCTCTTCAAAGCATTTTTCACACACAATTTTATCTGGCAGAGATTTTCTTCCACACATCCAGCAATCACCCTGCGGTGGCCTGATTGGCGATGGATTACGATATCGATATGATGCATTATTTCTTGATCTTGAACCAGATCTATAGTAGGAGTCGTATGAAGGCGATCTTTCGTTGCGTCTTCTCGATCTACTTCTACTTCTTGATCTCACTCTTTGTGTAGAGGAATAATAGTAGTTTCCTGCTTTATCCGAAGCATGATGATCTTCTTTATTTTTAGGTCTAGAAGGGCTAAAGAGGAATACTAATTAGTACCCATAAAGCCACAGACCCTCTTTTTTTTTTTTTTTTTTTTTCTTTCAGGTATTACCTGTGAGGCTCCTTTCGGTGCTTGTTACCACCCATTCAGGAGTATAATGCTGAAGATATAGTCAAGCTGCCATGAGGGAGGAAAAAGAAAAGTTTAGAATAAATATTATATCTAAAAACAATATATACATAGAAAGAAGACGCATCTAACCATATCCAAGCATATGTACGCACATATACATAAATAAAAAGAAATGCCAAGCAGCTATCCTCCCCATATATGAACATATACCTGTCCATAGATATGTCTATTTAAACACATATATAACTCCATATATGTAGCAAAGTAATTTTATCTACATTTTGATTCCCCTTTCTCTTTTTTTTTTTTTTTTTTTACTTACTTCTTAAAAGAAGTATTAGGTAGGGCTTCTCCGGTGCTGATAGCGGTAGGGGCTGAAGAGCTACAGAAAAGCAGCCTCCAGCCCCAAAAACGCCGCTTAAATAGGCAGCCCCGGCTCTGAGCATGCTCACAACGAGCTGCCCATAACCAAGATGGCCGCTGCTGTAGTAAGAAAGCGGAAGAGAGGCGGATCCCCGCCTGGAGGACAAAAGCAGAGCAAGTCTCGCGCGCCCGCGCGAGAACTCGGCTGCCCGACACTTCCCTCCACGCTACAGCCTCGGCGTTCTCGAGCGAGACGCCCAGGTTGCCGGAAGGACTCCTCCGCCGTCTACCCTCCGCAGCACGCCGGAAAACCGCTCGTCCATCCTGAAAACATGAGACAAACAAGGTATGGAGACCCTAATACTGCAAAACAGCGTTCTAGCTGTTCAATGCCCACCCTGCAGCCCATACGTAGATAGGATGAATTGACAGATAGGGAATGAAAAAAGTTACAGAAGGCAGCATAAAACAACCTGTATTTAACAAGTTAATACAACACCGGGACTATAACCGGGATCTCATGAGAAGCATTTAGCCCCTATAAAAGACTTCCCCAGGGAAAGGGATAAACCCTGGGGGAATTACAGAAAGAAAGAAACAGGGATAGCAATAAATAGTGTCCAAGAGGAGGGGAGGACAAAGGAAAAAGAATGGTGGGGCTCAGTGCACTCAAAAAACTTATAGTTATGGTGTCCAATGGGGTTAGGGGGCGGGACCCGGAACCCATAGTATGCTGCCATGGAAGCACCAGGGAAATTGTCTATAACCAGCACTGCGTAATATGTTGGTGCTATATATATATATATATATATATATATATATATATATATATATATATATATATATATATATGTATATGTATATATATATATATATATATATATATGTATATGTATATATATATATATATATATATATATATATATATATATATATATATATATGTGTGTATATGTATATATATATGTATATATATATAAACACATGCATGTTTCGTCATAGGAAAGCACTATATTAAAACTGCACTATGTGGGAAGATCCAACAGGTGCTAAAAAGAGGCAAAGAGCTGTGATTTGGAATGCAGCCCATAGGCTTTTACTGAGTTTGATTTTGCGTATGTTTTCTGCTATGTGGATGTAGCAAAATACATTGAAATTGGGAATATTCAACCTGTGAAATGTCCAACAGGCATACATGTACTAGTAATGATAATAGATGGTAATGAAGATGAAGATAAGGAAGTTGTGTTGTGATTGATAATCAAAAAAAATTAAGAATAATAAATAATAATAGCATTCAAAGGCTGACTGCAGGTGACTCTACAAAAAGAGCTTGCAGTTAGCTTATTCACCACAAGGTGTCGCTCTCACCTCTCCCACGTGGAACGCACAGAAAGGAGGAGATTAGTCCAAAGACAGGAAGTGATGTAACAGCAGGAAGAGAAGTTGCAGGAGGTGAGAGAACACGCGGCTGGAAGAGGTAATTGTGTGAATCTTGTTATATATGGAGCAGAGCAGAGGTTTGGGGTGGGCATGCTTTGTTACAGAGGAGGACATAGTACACCTGTCACTATCCTGATCATCCCCCTTGATGAGACTTGTATATAACTGCTGTGACTTGTTTGCCAGTTTTCTATTGCTCCCCCTACATGTACCATAGATTATGGGTCGGATCTCACCTTCCTAGTAATAATTCAGTCACCTCACAGAGACAAGAGAAGATATACTGTATATTGACTATAGCCATGTCCCTCCAGTGCTGGCATTTACCCCTGTATAGCGTATTCTGCCCCCAGCATTGCCATATTGCCGTGCAGTGTAGCCGTATCTCCCTAATCACCCCCCCCCCCCCGTTTCCAGCTTCTTCCTGGGGTAATAGTAATCTTGGGTAGTCGTCAGGGCAGAGCCTCAGGGGGCACCAGTCTCTGGGAGTGCAGCCCTGAGGGTGTGCCTGTTCCCCCCTCCCCTCCCTGCACACTTCAGAGTTATGACTCTGCATGTTTGGGAGACTACCTAATACTGGGGATACATCTGCCTATACTGGGGAGGAGGCTGCCTGTTTGACTTGGGGAAAGGGTCTGGGGGCACACTTGCCTGTCCTGATAACAGAGACTGCTTGGGGTATATTTGGCTATCGATACTTGGGGTACACCTGGCTATCTTGCCTAGGAGGGGGATATCCTAATACGGGGGTACATCGGCCTATATTCAAGCGGAGGATGCCTAATCCTGGTGTACATATAGCTATCTAACCTGATAAAGGGTACTGCTTAATACACAGGGTACATCGTGATATCTAATCTGGGGTTGGAGGGCTGCCTAATTCTTGGGATACATCCGGCTATCTGTAATGGGGATGGTGGGCTGCCTAATACTAGGGGGGCATCTGCCTTGTTAATGTGGGGAGGGAGACTACTTGATGCACCTGGCTTTTGAAACCTTTCAGCAGTTTATTTGGCCCGAGGAAGTGGGCAGAGACCCACGCAATGCGTTTCCTGTGCTTATTAAAAATTAATTATATTTATATATATAGGAATTTATCATTTTTTTTAGGTAAGTCACTTCCCCTTTTTCTCTCTTTTTTTGTTTTAAACTCAGTTTTATACACTCCTGGGTGCCTCTTAATACCGTTATGATGGCTTCCCAAGTCTTCCAGATATTAGTCATCCACCAAACCAGTCACCAGTCAGACCACCCCTTGAGCTCCATTGCTATGTTATCAATGGCAAAAGGGTGAATGTTTAGTGATATGAAGGGTGTGAGCAGGAATCCAGGCGCATGCATCTCTATGGAGAGAGCTTGCAGGGAGTAGTAGTTTTATTGTTAGGGTAAGAATAAACATACATATATCCAGGCACATCGCCTCTAGTTAGGACATTAAATAAATTATTATGGAAAGGGAGGTGCTGAAGGGGGTGTGGCTAGAAACAGCAAAAATCAATTAACCCTTCGCACTCTCACATGCAAATGTTCAAACAAATGCATTCACAGAAGAATGCATTCTTATGCTTAGTCACCTATACTGCGCAGAAGTACCCAGGTAAACATAGGTGTCCTAACTTCCTCTCCTGGGAAAGACAGTGCATCTTACCAATCGCACAAGGGAGCACCTCCTTTTCCCTAATAATTTATTTATGCTGGTGTATGCGCATGGTGCACATGGGCACATAACGTAAGCTCCCAGGAGAGGAAGTTAGGATGTGTGCTCCTAATCCATTGATAGGTTTGATGCAATGAATGTGTTTGCATGTCTGCACTATGCATGTTACAGGGCCAGAGTTAGGACACCTATGTTTACCTGGGTACTTCTACGCAGTATAGGTGACTAAGCATAAGAATGCATTCTTCTGTGAACTAAAACCCTGGCTTTTAATTTAGCTGTAGGGATAACAGTTGTGCCTGGATGAGTAAATCTGTGAATGCATTTGTTTGAACATTTGCATGTGAGAGTGCGAAGGGTTAATTGATTTTTATTGTTAGGGTAGTCTGCCTTTATTCCTGAGAATGATACAAAGTATATATGTGGGGGGTTAGTTTACATAATTGCCCCTTAGGGAGGGAGACATAGAGAATAATATAATCAGTGATTAGTGCGGAGCTCTGATTGGCAGATCTTGTATGCCATGGAATACTGAGCCCATAAGATCCTCGTGGAGCATCTCCCACCTCCAGCTGGTGCCTCACACGTATGCACACTCTCTGTGTTACCTTATCTCTGGATTTCCCTCACTTCCTGTGCTGTCAGAGGTGTTTTTTATGTTTATCCCAGCCGTTATGGAAGGCTGGCCGGTATCTCTTCCCTGTGAAGGAGGACACTTTCCCTGATCGCTTTTACCAGCAGCTGTTCATAGCAACAGTCATGAATACAATGTTGTACAATGGAGTTGTTGTGGATAAGTGGAGGTCTCAGGGAGGGAGGTCCTGAGGGAGCAGGATCTGTGCATTGTGTCAATTTTCAGCAGATAAGACAGGTGCACCATCTGACCGTATCCATTGCATCTCTGATGAGGAGAAGCCAATGTGCAGTCAGGAGCCACTGATGTTGGATTGGAGGTTGGAGTCTGCACAAGGATGATAGCTGTTGGGTCACAGCTAGAAGGTGGAGCCAGGTAACAAGGGGCGTGGCTGGTAGGACAGGTAGAGAAGATGGAGGCTGCAGCTGGACAGTGGTTGGGTGGCCTCTGCTGCTTCTGTCCTGGTACTGGCACTGTCCCAGCTGGGAGATTTGTTGCTATGGCTCTTGGAAGGTTTGGGGTTAGAAGGTGATGGACAGGTAGGGTCAGTATATGGAGCTGCAGTCCCATCTGCCCAGTTCATCAGCTGCCAGAGCCATAAGTAATGATAATTCATAGCTAATTAGCTGCAGGCCTCAGCTCCTATCTTCCTGTATCTCCAGCTGCTCTCTCTTCACATCCTCGTCCATCTACCGCTGCCGGTGTTGTGTCTGATTACGCTGCCTGTTGATTTGCGCTGCCCCGCATGCACAGTAGGAGACTGTGCGGCCACATTTCCTATTGAATGATGCTGATGGTGGTAAAATACTAAATATCTCAGCTCCCACACATCCTACACTCCCCTTCAACTTTCAGGGTAGGGAGGGGACCCCCAGAACGACCTCTATGCCAAATTGCAGCCTCCAAGACCTTCTGGTTCCCAAGATAGGTTTCTGTACTCTATCTCCTGAACCAGCGGGGCTCGGGAGCTACAATTTGGCATAGAGGTCGTTCGGGGGGTTCCCTCCCTTCCCTGAAAATTTGGTGAGTGTATGATGTGTGGAAGCGGAGATATTTAGTATTTTACCTCCAGCAGCTTCATTAACTTCACACTGAGCATGCGTGCTACGCAGTGTGGAAGGGAGCTTCCGGGCAGCGCAATCAGACATTACACCGGCATTGCTGTAACCTCCCAGGAATGTGTGCATGGAGAGGAGGAGAGAAGCACCAGATGATGAGCAAGGCACACTGGGAGAGAGGACTGTGGTGCTGAATGTGCAGATACCACAGCTTATGGGATATTATCACCCCCCTAGCAATGTATGTTCTTTCTGTGCTCTGATTATTAGTACTAATATTTTACTGTTGCAATTTATCATTTTTATAAATCAGATCTGAGCTAAAAGAACAAGAGACGTATGTGAGGAGTGATCAGCAGTCTATGGAGGAGGGTGGCATGATGGGGACAATTAAAGAAGAAGAGGGAGAGACCTTTGTGAGGAGTGATCAGCAGTCTGTGGAGGAGGGTGGCATGATGAGGACAATTAAAAAAGAAGAAGAGACCAATGTGAAGAGTGATGAACAATCTGTGGCGGAGGGTGAAATGATGGGGACAAATAAAGAGGATGAAGATGAAGAGACATGTGTGAGGAGTGATCAGCAGTCTGCTGAGGAGGGTAGCATGATGAGAACAGTTAAAGAGGAAGAAGAAGAAACCTATATGAGGAGTGATCAGCATTTTATGGAGGAGGGTGGCATGATGGGGACAATTAAAGAGGAAGGAGACACCTATGTGATGAGTGATCAGCGGTCTATGGAGGAGAGTGGCATGATGGGGACTAGTGAAGAGGACATTATTACTGGGATGAGCATTGGTAAGTGATAAATGTATCTCCTTTTAATGTCTAGTGCATATAAGCCAGTGATGGCTAACCTTGGCACTCCAGCTGTGGTGGAACTACAAGTCCCATGAGGCATTGCAATACTCTGACAGCTCTAAGCATAACTCAGGGAGGCATGATGGGATTTGTAGTTTTGTCACAGCTGGAGTGCCAAGTTTAGCCATCACTGCTATAAACTGTGTGTTCTACATGTCCATATTAGCTGAAAGCTTACTCCTTTTCTTCTAAGTTAGCCAATAAATGGTGTTATCCAGATTCAAAACCTCTTACTAGTGCAATAAGCTAACTCTCTAACTGAATGACAAAGCTAACAATTAGTAAGCTAACTCTCTCTAACTGAATCACTAAACTATCAATAACAGGTTCAGCGAGTCTCAAATGAGCACAAATTGATCACAAAATGCAAATACACAGTCAGGGCTGTGGAATTGGTACAAAACATTTGATTCCTTAGTTTATGAAACCACTGACTCCTTCTTCAGGTACCCAAAATTCCCCTGACTCTGATTCCTAGACTCTTCGACTCCACAGCCCTGTACACAGCACTGCTCTCTAACACAACCTCTCACAGAGTACTGAGTAACAGCATGGAGGTAATCCAAGATGGCATCCGCCATAGGGAATGGTGGGTGAGCTCAACTCATTCCTATTGGTTGCTAGGGACATGCTGGGGACATTCTGATTGGTCCCAAACTGAAAAAAATGCACTTCCATAATGGATTCAAAGTCATAATTACAGCTTGCATCCATAATTACTGGTGCACTCGTAGTCAGAATATGTAATCGCAGCTGATTATGACTATGGTGCCGTAGTCCACAATTACGACTTGTCATTAAAGATATCCATAAATTACAGGTCATTACACCCAACACTACCTGGGACAGAGGAGGTGGCAGAAGGGAGTTAGACTGGCCTCCCCTTAACCTGCAGGCGGCTCCACCAGACCAAATGCCGCCCCACGACTCCTTCCCTTCCCAGCACCATGTAGGGTGATCTAATGGTCAGTGAAAGTGAGGTACCATCCCTGCCTGTGTCTGCTGCTCCAGGCATCTGCATTGAGGTGCCCTCTACCTCTGACTGTATGGTCTAACCATCGGGATACAGATTCTACTGCATGCCTGTGTGGGGCTGGGATGACATCCCTGGTAAAAAATGGATGAAAGAACTAATTGGGTTAGCGCTCAAAGATAGTCTCTGCTGTAAAATATGTTCAAACCCGGTAGATGATAATCAGCAAATGTAACAGCATAACCTCAGTGGGGCTATAGCTCCCCCAACGCAGAGAGACTCAGCAGACTGTATGGCCTAAGTGGGCCTGACTCACCTTAGGGGGTATAGGCCACCCCTCAGCCTCTCCGGCAACCTCTGCACCTCAGCGCCGACCACTTCCAGCTCGCTGCTCAGATAGGTTGTTGCTGTTGCCTCCAGGTAAAGAGAAAAGCTGCACATAGCGTAAAAGCGCTTAAGGGATTAATCCCACGTTTATTAAAAAAGTTAAGAACAGGCAAAGCCTAAAAAACAGGTAATAGCAATTGGCTGCGCAGGACTGTGGGATACCAAGCAGCCACACACATGGGAAGAGCCGACAACTTTTGCATAAGATGGCGCCGTGAGACGGTCGCCTGGCACACAGGCCTCCGGCTCTTCGTCTCTTTTCTGCCCCTTTCCCCACCACGGCATCGTCACCTCTCCGTGGAATGGACTCCCCCTGCTTCCAGGGATCCAAGGATGTGGTGCTGAGCGGCCTGGTCCCGGGGCACGCTGAGAACCGGACCAGCTGATCCCCGGCTTTCTTTGGCCACCCACGTGAAGGGACGCAGGACGCACGCGGCTAGACGAGAGGACGGCCCCCAGCAGCACCTCCGCTGCACTCACCGCTCGCCGGGCCACACACATGGGAAGAGCCGACAACTCAGGGCTCCAGAGCCAACAGCTGGCCTCCTCCACTATTGTCCCGGCCGCACCACGTGGCTGCCGGGAGTCGTTTTCCCACATGTGGTTGCGACATCGGAGGCGAACCAGAGGCTCCAACTCCCAGGCTGCCATCCACTGCCGAATGGACTTCCACCACTGCCAGCACCACCGCCAGCTGATCGCGCTATTAGCTGACAGGGCCACGTGCTCCGTCAGCTGGCCCTTGCAGGATCCAGGATGCCCATTCCACTGCCTCTGGTCTGCCTTTCACTGCTGCCGACTGGGTCTGCAGGCACCCTCGGAGCCCACCACCGCTGGTCAAGTCAGTGCACTCTCCTGGCCCTTTTCTCAGCTGCCTTATTCAGGCCACTGCTGTGTCCCCAGAGGAGTCAGTTCACCATCTCTCTGGCCCCTGGGAAAGCCATCCTATCGTCTGTTGACGGGGTCCTCCAGCTCGCTCCAGCTTCCATCATCGGAGGGCTGCACATAAAGTTACCATCCCTCCTAAGCAGCTGTACACCGGCACAAAGCAGCTTTACACAGGGACAAAGACTATGCCAGACCAGCAGACGCGGTCCCATCGCAGTTGAAAACCAGACAAGTTGAGACACTACCGGACAGGTCACGCCACAACTGCAGGGGACTTCACTGTTCTACGCCTCCTCTCTTTCTTTATCTTTCTCTCTCTTCCCAAAGATAGACCAGGGGCATCTGATTCAAAGTATCGCTGCAGAAGCATTTTGAGTGCCATAGACGGCAGCGGATGTCCCCCCCCCTGGTCCTTTCTCCTGGGTCCATTCTCTTACGGGTTCTCTACCTATACTTCACTCTGTCTCTATTGATGCATTGTACCTACTGTATGTATCCACTGTATATATGTATGCGCTATATGTACCTACTGTATGCTGACTGTTCAATTTCTGTATTGTACCACCACCGACCCTGTTGTGCTAAAATAAATTCCGGGTACAACTCACGTTGTACTTGGCGAAATAAATGATTCTGACTCTGATATATGCGCTAAATGTATCAGCTACCGAAGCGTTAACCCAGCTTGCAAATCCACAAAAACCGCCGCTAGAGTATAACAGTGTAAGCGCGTCGATCAATCACCGCGTCCAGTGACGTCAGACGCTGCGCCGCTCCGGAGCTAACAGCAACACCCTATCTGAGAAGCGAGCCGGAAGTGGTTGGCGCTGAGGTGCAGAGGTTGCTGGATAGGCTGAGGGGTGGCCTATACCCCTAAGGTGAAGTCGGGCCCACTTAGGCCATATAGTCTGGTGAGTCTCTCTACGTTGGGCGAGCTATAGCCCCACTGATGTTATGCTGTTGCATTTGCTGATTATCATCTACCGGGTTTGAACATCTTTTACATCAGAGACTATCTTTGAGCGCTAACCCAATTAGTTCTTTCATCTTTTGAAGCTAGTCACAAATAGCCAGGGAGCGCTCCACCGTTTGTGGACTGGTGTTCTATTAGTCTCCTGAGACTGTGTATTTCCTCACTTGTGAGCGCTGTTTACTTATTCATTGGTAAAAAATGGAGGCTGTGGATCTGCCATTGTGGCACCAAACAGCTCATCAGTTGGTGGAAGGGGGCACTTTTCCCAGCTGATAGGGCAGAGAGCTGTTGGACCAGCAATCTTGCCAGGAGCCCATTGTTGCGGATCACTGTTGGGTCAGTTGAGCGAATGATTTCTGGGAAAAAGGCCTGGCGCTGGGTGGCAAACTGGGGGGAGGAGACAGCTGATGAGGTCTGGATGCTGCGTCCAGCCTGGTGTACAGAGGGGGGTGGCGTGCAGTGGGACTGTTCAGGCTGCACATGATGTACAGAGTGATGGTTAGAGGAAGAAGAGAGCCTCTTGCTGCTGCTAATTGATTTCGCGTCAAATCCAATCCACCATAGAGGCCTCCTGCTGCTGGCCAATTGTGTACCGAATAGATAGGAAAAAATTCCCTGATCAGGGGGTTTGTTGCTGCCAACCACCACCTCCTCATCTCCTTGTACAGGTTATAAATGTGATGGGGTTGGCCTTGCCTGCTGATGTCTAGACAAGGACCCGCCTCATCCACCATCATTTTACCTGCGGCTTGGAGTGCCATCACCCTTGCTGTGCTTCATTGTGAACAAACATATAGGGGGGGAAACACTACAAATGTATTGGGGCAGCTCAGGGATTGGGGGGCTTGGTGAGCACAAACCCCCCCATAAATTGGGAAAGAACGAGTTGTGTGAACGCTCTCTAACTCGCTCTCTAACTAAAACACTAATCTATCTATATTTTATGAACAGAAAAATTTGTCACTAAAATGCAGGAAAAAATAAAATTACAAACTAAAAAAATAAATAAAAGTAAAGTAAAAAGAAAATGAAAACAATGAAAATAAAGGAAACCGAGATAAAAATGAAATGAAAAGAATGCAGAAACTTTCTAATCAAATAAAATTCAAATCACAATATTTATAAAAAAAATTAAAATAAATCAAAGTAAATCAAATTTGAAATAAAAGAAAAAAAATCAAGTAACTAAAAAAGGGAAACCCACTACACTAACGCTCACTCACTATTACTCACTACACTAACGCTCATTCACTATTACTCACTACACTAACGCTCACTCACTATTACTCACTACACTAACGCTCACTCACTATTACTCACTACGCTAACGCTCACTCACTATTACTCACTACGCTAACGCTCACTCACTATTACTCACTACACTAACGCTCACTCACTATTACACAATACACTAACGCTCACTCACTATTACTCACTACACTAATGCTCACTCACTATTACTCACTACACTAATGCTCACTCACTATTACTCACTACACTAACGCTCACTCACTATTACTCACTACACTAACGCTCACTCACTATTACTCACTACACTAACGCTCACTCACTATTATTCACTACACTAACGCTCACTCACTATTATTCACTACACTGACGCTCACTCACTATTACACAATACACTAAGGCTCACTCACTATTACTCACTACACTAACGCTCACTCACTATTACTCACTACACTAACACTCACTCACTACACTAACGCTCACTCACTATTACTCACTACGCTAACGCTTACTCACTATTACTCACTACGCTAACACTCACTCACTATTACTCACTACACTAACGCTCACTCACTATTACACAATACACTAACGCTCACTCACTATTACTCACTACACTAATGCTCACTCACTATTACTCACTACACTAACGCTCACTCACTATTACTCACTACACTAACGCTCACTCACTATTACTCACTACACTAACGCTCACTCACTATTATTCACTACACTGACGCTCACTCACTATTACACAATACACTAAGGCTCACTCACTATTACTCACTACACTAACGCTCACTCACTATTACTCACTACACTAACGCTCACTCACTATTACTCACTACACTAACGCTCACTCACTATTACACAATACACTAAGGCTCACTCACTATTACTCACTACACTAACGCTCACTCACTATTACTCACTACACTAACACTCACTCACTATTACACAATACACTAACGCTCACTCACTATTACTCACTACACTAACGCTCACTCGCTATTACTCACTACACTAACGCTCACTCACTATTACACACTACACTAACGTTTGCTCACTATTACTCACTACACTAACGCTCACTCACTATTACTCACTACACTAACGCTCACTCACTATTACTCACTACACTAACGCTCACTCACTATTACTCACTACACTAACGCTCACTCACTATTACTCACTACACTAACGCTCACTCACTATTACTCACTAAACTAACGCTCACTCACTATTACTCACTACACTAACCCTCACTCACTATTACTCACTACACTAACGCTCACTCACTATTACTCACTACAGCACAGACTATCTCTAGCACAGACTATCTCTCTCTCTGACACACTACAGCTAACCTTCTCACTTACTCACTAGTGACTCACTACACCAGGGCCGGATTTAAGCCAAGGCCACATACAGTGGTTTGCAAAAGTATTCGGTCCTCTTGAAGTTTTCCACATTTTGTCATATTACTGCCACAAACATGAATCAATTTTATTGGAATTCCACATGAAAGACCAATACAAAGTGGTGTACACGTGAGAAGTGGAACGAAAATCATACATGATTCCAAACATTTTTTACAAATCAACAACTGCAAAGTGGGTTGTGCGTAATTATTCAGCCCCCTGAGTGAATACTTTGCAGAACCACCTTTTGCTGCAATTACAGCTGCCAGTCTTTTAGGGTATGTCTCTACCAGCTTTGCACATCTAGAGACTGAAATCCTTGCCCTTTCTTCTTTGCAAATCAGCTCCAGCTCAGTCAGATTAGATGGACAGCATTTGTGAACAGCAGTTTTCAGATCTTGCCACAAATTCTCGATTGGATTTAGATCTGGACTTTGACTGGGCCATTCTAACACATGCATATGTTTTGTTTTAAACCGTTCCATTGTTGCCCCGGTTTTATGTTTAGGGTCGTTGTCCTGCTGGAAGGTGAACCTCCGCCCCAGTCTCAAGTCTTTTGCAGTCTCCAAGAGGTTTTCTTCCAAGATTGCCCTGTATTTGGCTCCATCCATCTTTCCATCAACTCTGACCAGCTTCCCTGTCCTTGCTGAAGAGATGCACCCCCCCCCCCCCCTTGAGCATGATGCTGCCACCACTATATTTGACAGTGGAGATGGTGTGTTCTGAGTGATGTGCAGTGTTAGTTTTCCGCCACACATAACGTTTTGCATTTTGGCCAAAAAGTTCAATTTTGGTCTCATCTGACCAGAGCACCTTCTTCCACATGTTTGCTGTGTCCCCCACATGGCTTGTGGCAAACTGCATACGGGACTTCTTATGCTTTTCTGTTAACAATGGCTTTCTTCTTGCCACTCTTCCATAAAGGCCAACTTTGTGCAGTGCATGACTAATAGTTGTCCTTTGGACAGATTCCCCCACCTGAGCTGTAGATCTCTGCAGCTTGTCCAGAGTCAGCATGGGCCTCTTGACTGCTTTTCTGATCAGCACTGTCCTTGTTCAGCCTCTGAGTTTAGGTGGACGGCCTTGTCTTGGTAGGTTTACAGTTGTGTTATACTTCTTCCATTTGTGAATAATCGCTTGAACAGTGCTCCGTGGGATGTTCAAGGCTTTGGAAATCTTTTTGTCGCCTAAGCCTGCTTTAAATTTCTCAATAACTTTATCCCTGACCTGTCTGGTGTGTTCTTTGGACTTCATAGGTGTTGTTGCTCCCAATATTCTCTTAGACAACCTCTGAGGCTGTCACAGAGCAGCTGTATTTGTACTGACATTAGATTACACACAGGCGCACTCTATTTAGTCATTAGCACTCATCAGGCAATGTCTATGGGCAACTGACTGCACTCAGATTAAAGGGGGCTGAATAATTACGCACACCCCACTTTGCAGTTATTGATTTGTAAAAAATGTTTGGAATCATGTATGATTTTCGTTCCACTTCTCACATGTACACCACTTTGTATTGGTCTTTCACGTGGAATTCCAATAAAATTGATTCATGTTTGTGGCAGTAATGTGACAAAATGTGGAAAACTTCAAGGGGGCTGAATACTTTTGCAAACCACTGTAGGTCATGGCCTAGGGCGCCACGGGAGCAAGGGAAGTTGGGCATTGGGCTGAAAATGTGTAGTTTGCAATCGAATTTTCAATTGCAAGCCTGCAGTGCAGGGAGAGATCGGGCGAGCGCCTAACCGCAGAACTCTCCTGCTGTTGCCCGTGGCTGACTGTGTAGTGTGTTTGGCTGCTTGCCAGACCCAGTCCGTGGCTGCCCGCCTTGCTGGAAATTTCCTGCCTTGCGGGCAGAGAGTCACTTGCCAGATGTTTCCCCCTCCCTCCTCTACACAGCACCACCACCAGTCACTCACCTCTCCGCTCGCCTCCAGTGCCAAAGCTTCCTCTTCCCCTCCTCCATCATCAGCTGCCGCTGTGCATCTCTTTCTGCAGTCAGCATTTCCCATCATGTGATTTGCCGGTAATGTTGCGATGAGCCACATGTGAGAGATACTGGCGACAGAAAGCAATGCACAGCGGCAGCTGATGGAGGAGGAGGTGGAGAAGAGGAAGCTCGGCGCTGGAGGAAGGCAGAGAGGTGAGTGACTTGTGGAGCTCCTGTGAGGGGAGCTGTACTGAGGTGGGGATGGGACTGCCAGGCTACCTAAGCTTCAAGGGGGGAAGGGGTGCATCTGGCTATCTATACTACAAGGAGGGGGTTACATCTGTCCATCTATAGTACAAGGGGGATGAAGAAACATCTGGGCATCTACTGTATTCTGCATGGGGGAGGGGAAAAACATCTGGCCATTTGACATCTGGCCACCTGTCCAGCAGGGGTGGGGGTGTGACTGGCTATCTGTATTGCAGTGGAGCCAGGGAAGCATTTGGCTACCTATGTTGGAGGATGTCGGTCAGGAGATGCTGTTGGTCGGGGCGGCTGGTGACAGTTTGGCTTTGGGCAGTGAAAAGTACAAGTCAGGCCCTGCACTACACTACAGTCTGCCTCTGCTCTCTCTATCACACTACAGCACACCCTCTCTCACTGTCACTAGGCCTCTCTACACTCACATCTGACTTTCTGCTCTATCACACTAACTTCAGCAAACTCCTCCTTCTCACTCACTAGTGCACTACAATCTGTCTGTCTACTCACTCCTCACTCACTCACTATCTCACAACTCACCAGATTCTGTCACACAACTCAATCCACACACAACTGATTCTCTGCAGCGCACTGTCTCCCTCAATATCCTCCTCCTCACTGAACCCACAAAATGGCTGACAGTCTCACCTCTCTTGTATACAAGAGGGGAGGGATAGCCTGTGATAGGCAGCTAGGATCTGGTTGCTAGGGCCTATAATTGCTCCGGATTGGTAGAGAATCCGATTGGCCGGTTAATGCTGCTATATTTAATGTAAGCTATAATTGTGGATGTGCGCATAATTTGCACATTTCCGCATGCAATCCGCAGTACACTGATTGGCCTGAGATGACCGTGGTGTTCCCTTTTTTATGGTAATTTTCTGAAATGTAAGTCCAATCACAGGACTGGGAAATACTCTGTAGTATTTGTCCAATCAGAGAGTGCGGAGACATCCCGCGGGATTCCCATTTCCACAGAAATATTCTGCATTCTCTGATTGGTCCGATGCTTCCGAGCTCAGTGATTGGCTGACATTTCCAAGTTGCTGTAATGCGGCATTCTGACATTGTGGCGTTTTTGTTTTGAAAATCGGCGTTCCGATGGAAATGTCAGACCATCCCCAGTCTCAGTTTCCTTATTTCCTTGATTGGGAATAAGAGAGAGAAACATGTACATTACACGGGGCATATGAGTGACACGAGGACACAGCGGTAATAAGAATGTGGAAGTGACACCACATTGCTCTACAAACATAACACAGATCTCTTGCTATAAGTACATATAGGTCTGTTGTCACCAGGGCTGTGGAGTCGGTCCAAAAATCCTCCGAATCCGACTCCTCGACTCCGACTCCTCTAATTTGCATATTACAATTTTGTTGATTAACAGTATGTAACGTGAAATTCGTCTCTTAACTGCCAACGCTTAGGAATTTTACAAGACAACTGAAGAGAGAAGGATATGTAGACTACTATATTTATTCCCTTTAGACTAAAACTAGTCCTTGGTAAGAGTACTTGTAAAAGGTACAGACCGGAACAAAGAACATCTATCAGGCCCTAGGCAATGTAACTGTGGGTACATGTAAGAGTGATGTGCAGGTACTCTGCAGGGGAATGAGGACATTCTTCATGCACAATCTGAACCAGGTTTATGGGTGATAGACAACACCTCTATGTTCAATGTGCACAACATTCTCAGTGGATTCCCTGCAGCTCTGTGGGGAGTGCATATGTAGAGTATAGTACTAATGTGTAACAAAGTAAACCTGAGACAGATGAAATTAAGTTTTATACATACCTGGGGCTTCCTCCAGCCCCCTTCAGGCTAATCAGTCCCTCGCTGTCCTCCTCCGCCACCTGTATCTTCTGCTATAAGTCCAGGTACTTGAGCCAGTCTGGTGTAGTGCGCATGCACACACTCCGCCGCCGGGAGCGTACTACACCTGCGCAGCACTATTGTGCAGGTGCAGAACGCTCCTGGCTGTGGAAGCAGCACATAGCCAGACTGCTCTGACTGGCTGAATTACCTGGACCCATAGCAGAAGATCCAGGTGGCGGAGGACAGCGAGGGACCGAATGGCCTGAAGGGGGCTGGAGGAAGCCCCAGGTATGTATAAAGCTTTTTTTTTTTAATTCGCCTCAGGTACCCTTTAACCCCCTTGGCGGTACAATAAATCCGCCAGGTGGCAGCGCAGCACTTTTTTTTAACTTTTTTTTAAAGCATGTAGCTAGCCTAGAGCTAGCTACATGCTTCCCCCCTCCCTTCGCTATCCCTCCCACCCCTCCGATTGCCGCCGGCGCTTTTACTTTGCAGGGAATCCCGTTCTGAACGGGATTCCCTGTATGGGCTTCCCCGTCGCCATGGCGACGATCGCGATGACGTCCTGACGTCAGCGGGTGTTCCGATCCACCCCTCAGCGCTGCCTGGCACTGATTGGCAAGGCAGCGCAGGGGTCTCGTGGGGGGGGGGGGGGGGGCGGCGGCGCGGCGGATAGCGGCAAATCGGCGGGCGGCGGCGGTGGCGATCGTTATGCACACGCAGCTAGCAAAGTGCTAGCTGCGTGTAGCAAAAGAAAAATTTATGTAAATCGGCCCAGCAGGGCCTGAGCGGCACCCTCCGGCGGCTTTACCCCGTGTCACACACGGGGGTTACCGCCAAGGAGGTTAATTCATAGTCACCAAACCAAATTTTAACAACATATCAAATTATTTGATTTCCTTAGCAAAGAGAGTGCATACATTTGCATAAATCAGCAACAATGCAGAATTATTTCCATTTCATTGACCATCTCTATTAGTGACACAGCTACACATCAGGCTTTATTCTTACAGCATAGATGTTATGTAGTATATATAAGAGATTCCTGTGTACACATCATATATACTGTACAATCTCAATCAGATATGTATATCTGACTTTAAAAATACGGGGACTGCTTTATTAAAGCAGCACAAGTAACTAATTTTGATTGGTTTATTTCAATTTTGTGGACTGAACACAGCTATATATATACATTAATTTTAATGACTATTATCTGAGAAATAGAACATTTTATCATATTTTCTATTTTAATTACAGTTACAAATTCATTAGGAGTCGGAGTCGGTGCATTTTTTCCAGACTCTGACTCCAGGCACCCAAAATTGCTCCAACTCCGACTCCACAGCCCTGGTTGTCACAGGAGTAACACATTCCTTCCACTGTCTCATCAAGCTCTACATTCACTGCTGCTCAATGTATGGCCAATGCTTTAGGTGTGGGAGGGGTCAGTGACATGCAAATACCTCTGACGTGTATGCAAATGTCATGCAGATTGTATGCAGATAATCAGATTGGTCAGGAAATGCATGTGATTGGCTGAACTCCCAGCTACATAACATTTTCATGCAAGCCAAAGTTGTAGTCATGTGATTGGCCGCCTGTAATTAGCTCCACCTTCTGCAGTTCTCAGTCAGGCTTATAACTTGTGATGGTCATTGACATGCCAATAACTCTGAGATGGTGCAAACTGTGTGCTAATTTTATGTAAAGCTATGCAACGGCTGTATCTGGTCCATTTCCAGTCTGCACAAACTTTGCCTCAACTTGGAACTATCAGCAGCTCACTGACCATCCCTAATGATAATTGTTCCTCCCCTCAGAATTCTCTACTAGGAAGTGATGATGTTTCTCTATTTGCAGCGCAGAGTCCCGGCATCAGGACCCTCTCAGAGACTCGTCTCTCTGTATCCACAGACTGTACAACGGATGATGATGTCACTGGACAAGAGTCTCTTGCAGATATCCTGGTTACCCCAAATATTCCCCCAGACCCCCCTCACCTGTATAATCCTGAGGGGCCTCATACCCAGCACCGCTCTCCCTCTGCTGGAGGGTCTCATTCCTGTTCCACATGTGGGAAATGTTTTGTGACAAAATCATACCTTGTTATACACAAGAGAATTCACACTGGAGAGAAGCCATATTCATGTGCTGAGTGTGGGAAATGTTTTGTAGGTAAATCAGAATTGGCCAGTCATGAAATATCTCACACTGGTGTTTATTCATGTGCTGAATGTGGGAAATGTTTTGGATGTAAATCAAAGCTTGTCATTCATGAGAGATATCACACTGGAGAGAAGCCATATTCATGTGCTGAGTGTGGGAAATGTTTTGTACAGAAATCACAGCTTGTCTTACATGAGAGAATTCACACTGGAGAGAAGCCCTATTCATGTGCTGAGTGTGGGAAATGTTTTGGACGTAAATCACAGCTTGTCATTCATGAGAGATCTCATACTGGTGAGAAGCCCTATTCATGTGCTGAGTGTGGGAAGTTTTTTGCACACAAAACACATCTTGTCTGCCATAAGAGATCTCACACTGGAGAGAAGCCCTATTCATGTGCTGAGTGTGGGAAATGTTTTGTACAGAAATCAGTGCTTGTCATTCATGAGAGATCTCATACTGGTGAGAAGCCCTATTCATGTGCTGAGTGTGGGAAACTTTTTTCACGGAAAGCATATCTTGTCCGCCATAAGAGATCTCACACTGGAGAGAAGCCCTATTCATGTGCTGAGTGTGGGAAATGTTTTGTATGTAAATCAGAATTAGCCAGACATGAAACTTCTCACACTGGTGTTTATTCATGTGCTGAATGTGGGAAATGTTTTGGATGTAAATCAAAGCTTGTCCGTCATGAGAGATCTCACACTGGAGAGAAGCCATATTCATGTGCTGAGTGTGAGAAATGTTTTGTACGAAAATCATGCCTTGTCATCCATGAGAGAACTCACACTGGAGAGAAGCCATATTCATGTGCTGAGTGTGGGAAATGTTTTGTACAGAAATCAACTCTTGTCAGTCATGAGAGATCACACACTGGTGAGAAGCCATATTCATGTGCTGAGTGTGGGAAATGTTTTGTACAGAAATCATACCTTGTCATCCATGAGAGATCTCACACTGGAGAGAAGCTGTTTTCATGTGCTGAGTGTGGGAAATGTTTTGTACAGAAATCATACCTTGTCATCCATGAGAGAACTCACACTGGAGAGAAGCCGTATTCATGTGCTGAGTGTGGGAAATGTTTTGCACATAAATCACACCTTCTCAGACATGAGAGATCTCACACAGATGATAAGTAAGGGTCAGTGAAACATAACTTCACCTTTAGTGAACCTGAACTGGCCGCTGCATACTGCTCTCCATCTCCCCAACACAGCTGGAAGTAGGGAGTATGGAGAGTGGAGTGCAGCGGCCAATAACAGGCTTGTTCAGTTCCGCTTATCCCTCTCTCATCACTGGTGAGAAGTAGTGATGTTCAAGTTGATGCAAATAACTTCAAGTTGATGCAAATTTGGACAACATTTTTATGCAGCTTGAAAATGAAGCAATCAAATCCCACTGAGGTAAAGTCCGATGGGTTCATTTTCAAGCTGAATAAATTTGTATCAACTCGAAGTTATTTGCATTTACTTGACCGTCACTAGTGAGAAGCTCTATTACTGCACTGAGTGTGGGACATGTTTTGGTTGTGGTTTATTTCTTGCTAGACGCACCTGGCAGCATATTATACAGAGTCCCGGGGCTCTTTCATGCTACTCAGCGCATTGGTTTGTAAAGCAAGTCCCTGAACTGAGGTGGGATGATGGGATAAACATGGCTACATATAGTACTAAGCCTAATTAGTAATTGGTTGTGTTCATCTTCTATTTATTTCATTGCAAGTGTTTAAGATGTAATTTACAATAAAGCACAGGTCAGATCCGTACCCCTCTGGGTCCTCCCCAGGCTCCCCACATCCTTTTCCCGACAATCGAGCCAGCGCAGCATCCTCTGGAAGGTCACAGCCAGGCTCCCAACCATCCATCTATCCATCCATCCATCCATCCATGCAGGCGGGCACACTGCGCGGGATGCCTTGTGCTTGCACCCTCTGGAAGGTCACAGCGGGCTCCCATCCATGCAGGCAGGCACACTGCACAGGATGCCTTGTGCTTGCTTTATATCACAGAATGACTCGGCTAGGCGAATAAAAAGTCAAGTTTGTACTTTTCTGCTCAGTGCTAACACACTTGTTCATGGGCGGGAGCACGGATAGACACACCCTTCCACAGGTGCTTGTTCCACGTATGCAGCATGTGGGGTGCACGGGGCGCCCCTACGGCTCAGAATTTCTGAGCATTTTAGGGGCCTGCAGTGGGCCACAGACAATACTTCAGTGGTTGCTAAGCGTCTCAGGAATTGCCATGCAGGATATGAACACATTTGCTTTCCAGGGAGTATAGCGGGTGAAACGCTCAGTCCGAGGAGGAGATCTTCAGAGATTCCTCCTCAAAACTTACTGGTAGTGATAGCCGAGGATCATATGTTTCTTTGAAAAACTGACCGAGCCCCATAGCCTTTAATGGGCAGGTGAACTTTTACAACTTTCATGGCATCTCTGCAGCCACAATTTCTTTAAAAAAAAAGTGTGGCAAAACCCAGAGAGTGGCTCAAAAATACAGGGTGGGCCATTTATATGGATACACCATAATAAAATGGGAATGGTTGGTGATATTAACTTCCTGTTTGTGGCACATTAGTATATGTGAGGGGGGAAACTTTTCAAGATGGGTGGTGACCATGGTGGCCATTTTGAATCCAACTTTTGTTTTTTTCAATAGGAAGAGGGTCATGTGACACATCAAACTTATTTGGGATTTCACAAGAAAAACAATGGTGTGCTTGGTTTTAACGTAACTTTATTCTTTCATGAGTTATTTACAAGTTTGCAGCCATTGACCTGTCGCCGAGGTTAACACGTGAGGAGCTGATAGAAATTGTGTTGATGTCTGGTGAACGCAGTAACCGGGTCATTGCAGCAGATTTCAGTGTAAGACACCCTAGGAGACCACCCATCTCCCATGCTACAGATAGCAAACTGCTTGCTAAGTTTCGTAAAACTGGTTCAGTGTTGGATGTTTGAAACGTGGACACATGAAATCTGTCACTAGTGAAGAAACATCAGTGGCTGTCCTAGCTTCATTCAGCAAGAGCCCACAGCGTAGCACTCGCTGCATGTCACTGGTGAGAGGCATTAATCAAACATCCCTTCGGCAAAAGCATGACAAACAGCATGACGTTTCAGGCGGAGGCCTTTTTCTCAAATGCTGAAGCTCCCTTCATTTCATTCCAGCATATAAGGAAAATTAGACAACAATTAGACGGGGTAGGTCTTTGAGGGATCACTTTGTACGGGCTGATGTAGGCCATACAAGAGGTAAGACACAGATGTTTCTAGGCCCCGGAAAAGTTGAGACATACCCATGTTTAAACTGCCAACATTGTAACAGCATAATTAAAGGTCCTGAAGTACGTCATCCTAGTTCAGGGGTTCCCATCCCGCTTAAACACTTTGCCACATGTGATACCAAAGGGGGTGGTGTATCTCATCAAATACCCGTGTGGTCTGGCGTATGTTGGCCAGACCACTCGGGATATATAGACGAGGATCAATGAGCATAAAAGTAACATACAAAATCCACCAAGAGTAATAGAAGGAGAAACCCAGACCAAAAGGGAGTCCCCCTTGGCACGTCACTTCATAGAACTGAGATACAGAGTGACACAGATTAGGTATTAGAGGTGGTGCAGTTTCAGGAAAGGAGGGATCACAGGCATACCCTTCTGAGATGTGAGGCTCATTGGATGGACAGGCTGGGAACTCAGTCACCAGGCAGGTTAAACAAGGATTTCAGCCCTAGATGCTTTTTCTGCTGCTGCTCTTTTCCCTAGTAAGGGTTAAGTAACTTCAAGATTTGTGCCCGCCCCCTTGTAATTGATGGGGGCGTGTTGTCTAATTGTCTTTATATGTTGGAATGAAATGAAGGGAGCTTCAGCATTTGAGAAAGGGCCCCTGCCCGAAACGTCATGCTGTTTGTCATGCTTTTGTACTACTGCTACTGACATGCAATAAACATTGGCTATACATCTGTGGAGGGTCAAGTCCTAATTGGGCACGTTTCTTGCTTTGGACTATTGAGGAGGAGTGATGGACCTCTAGCCCAGACTGGACTCCCCATTATAACTCATTCATCCCAGAGGCGGGTAGACACACTTTAGATTGCAAAACAAAAATTGGAAAAGGACCCTCAGTTTACACAGAAGATTTTGTTCAGTGATGAGGCAAACTTTTATGTGAATGGTGAAGTTAATAAACAAATCCACCGCTATTGGTCTGACACTAACACACATTGGATAGATCCCTCCAAGACTGTTGGAACAAAACAATTGATGGTATAATGTGGTATATGAGGTACAAAGATAGTGGGGCCATTCTTTATCAATGGAAACCTAAAGGCCACTGGATATGTGAAATTGCTACATGATGATGTGTTTCCCTCTTTATGCACTGAAGCTGGCACATTCCCTGAGTATTTCCAGCAAGATGGTGCACCACCACATTATGGGTGTCAGGTCCGAGCATTCCTAGATTAGTGTTCTCCCCAGAATCTTTTTCCAGCCGGGTGGCATGAAAAAGTAGCCGAGTGGAGTGAGATGACAGAATGCAGGGCAGGCGCTTCTCTGCTTACAGCAAAGGAGAAGATGAGCCAATGACAGCCAGGTGCTCACCAAAACTAGCCAGGTGGAGCACCCAGCTAAAAGAGCCTGGGGAGAACACTGTAGATCAGGGGTCCCCAAACGTTTTGGGTTGAGGGCCGGGTCAACATACTTCAGACCGCTGGGGGGCCGGAGTAAACATAAAATGATGTAGAAGTCTTTGGGGACCAGACAGTGAAGCATACCCAGGTGACAATCTGCAAGCCAATTGGACAGCAGTGTCACCTGATGTGGAATTTGATTGGAAACCAGCAAAATTTCTGCTTTCTGGCTTCCATGTGGATGGGGGGTGCTGCACTGCTATTCCATATGTGGACCACCAATATTTAAAGATGTAGCTGACTGCATTTATAAGCAATACATTTTCTGTGTGGGGGGCCGGTAAGAAAGCCTTAGGGGGCCACATTCGGCCCGCGGGCCTTAGTTTGAGGACCACTGCTGTAGATAAACAGTTTCCTGGAAAGTGGATTGGTCATCGTGGGCCAGTTGAATGGCCCCCAAGGTCTCCAGATCTGACCCCCTTAGACTCTTATCTTTGGGGTCATCTGAAGGCAATTGTCTATGCTGTGAAGAGACGAGATGTGCAGCACCTGAAACTACGGATACTGGAAGCCTGTGCTGGCATTTCTCCTGCGGTGTTACTATCAGTGTGTGAGGAGTGGGAGAACAGGGTACGGATACTGGAAGCCTGTGCTAGCATTTCTCCTGCGGTGTTACTATCAGTTTGTGAGGAGTGGGAGAAGAGGGTACGGATACTGGAAGCCTGTGCTAGCATTTCTCCTGCGGTGTTACTATCAGTGTGTGAGGAGTGGGAGAAGAGGGTACAGATACTGGAAGCCTGTGCTAGCATTTCTCCTGCGGTGTTACTATCAGTGTGTGAGGAGTGGGAGAAGAGGGTACAGATACTGGAAGCCTGTGCTGGCATTTCTCCTGCAGTGTTGCTATCAGTGTGTGAGGAGTGGGAGAAGAGGGTACGGATACTGGAAGCCTGTGCTGGCATTTCTCCTGCGGTGTTACTATCAGTGTGTGAGGAGTGGGAGAAGAGGGTACGGATACTGGAAGCCTGTGCTAGCATTTCTCCTGCGGTGTTACTATCAGTGTGTGAGGAGTGGGAGAAGAGGGTACAGATACTGGAAGCCTGTGCTGGCATTTCTCCTGCAGTGTTGCTATCAGTGTGTGAGGAGTGGGAGAAGAGGGTACGGATACTGGAAGACTGTGCTAGCATTTCTCCTGCGGTGTTGCTATCAGTGTGTGAGGAGTGGGAGAAGAGGGTACGGATACTGGAAGCCTGTGCTGGCATTTCTCCTACAGTGTTGCTATCAGTGTGTGAGGAGTGGGAGAAGAGGGTACAGATACTGGAAGCCTGTGCTGGCATTTCTCCTGCGGTGTTGCTATCAGTGTGTGAGGAGTGGGAGAAGAGGGTACGGATACTGGAAGCCTGTGCTAGCATTTCTCCTGCAGTGTTGCTATCAGTGTGTGAGGAGTGGGAGAAGAGGGTACGGATACTGGAAGCCTGTGCTGGCATTTCTCCTGCAGTGTTGCTATCAGTGTGTGAGGAGTGGGAGAAGAGGGTACGGATACTGGAAGCCTGTGCTAACATTTCTCCTGCGGAGTTACTATCAGTGTGTGAGGAGTGGGAGAAGAGGGTACAGCTACTGGAAGCCTGTGCTAGCATTTCTCCTGCGGTGTTGCTATCAGTGTGTGAAGGGTGGGAGAAGAGGGTACGGATACTGGAAGCCTGTGCTAGCATTTCTCCTGCGGTGTTACTATCAGTGTGTGAGGAGTGGGAGAAGAGGGTATGGATACTGGAAGCCTGTACTAGCATTTCTCCTGCGGTGTTGCTATCAGTGTGTGAGGAGTGGGAGAAGAGGGTACGGATACTGGAAGCCTGTACTGGCATTTCTCCTGCGGTGTTGCTATCAGTGTGTGAGAAGTGGGAGAAGAGGGTATGGATACTGGAAGCCTGTGCTAGCATTTCTCCTGCGGTGTTACTATCAGTGTGTGAGGAGGAGTGGGAGAAGAGGGTATGGATACTGTAAGACTGTGCTGGCATTTCTCCTGCGGTGTTACTATCAGTGTGTGAAGAGTGGGAGTAGAGGGTACGGATACTGGAAGCCTGTGCTGGCATTTCTCCTGCAGTGTTGCTATCAGTGTGTGAGGAGTGGGAGAAGAGGGTACGGATACTGGAAGCCTGTGCTGGCATTTCTCCTGCAGTGTTACTATCAGTGTGTGAAGAGTGGGAGAAGAGGGTACGGATACTGGAAGCCTGTGCTAGCATTTCTCCTGCAGTGTTGCTATCAGTGTGTGAGGAGTGGGAGAAGAGGGTTGCATTCACAATCCAACACAATGGGCAGCACATTGAACACATTTTACAAGTGATCAGAAACTTGTAAATAACTCATTAAAGAATAAAGTTATGTTAAATCCAAACACACCATTGTTTTTCTTGTGAAATTCCCAAAAAGATTGATGTCTCACATGACCCTCTCCTATTGAAAAAACAAAAGTTGGATTCAAAATGGCCACCATGGTCACCACCCATCTTGAAAAGTTTCCCCCCTCACATATACTAATGTGCCACAAACAGGAAGTTAATATCACCAACCATCCCCATATAAATGGCCCACCCTGTACATTTGCGCTGGTGACTTAAGTGGTTAATAGCAAAGCCTCCATATCTGCTAGAATTCCCTAAACATTTTTCCACAAAGACCGTATAGTTTTTTGATTTTAACCCATTGCCGACTGCCTAACGTGGATCGGGGGCAGTAGAGAGCATGAGTTGTTTTTCAGCGTCGCCATATGGCGTCATCTCACGAGAGGTGAGATTTGCAGGGAGCTCACACTAGCGCGAGCTCTCATCACTGTTTACAGGGGGCCGCAGCAATCAGCCTGCCAGCCTGCGATCGGAGCTGGCAGGCTGTTTTTTTTTTTTACAAATCAATGAAAGAATTGCTTGTTTAGCTCTGTGATCTTGCTCAGCGCTGTACAGAGGATGTCCTTGTCACTTAACTGTCCCTCGGGGGGCTCACAATCTAATCCCTACCACAGTCACATATCTATGTGTGTTTAGTGCAGTGCATGTATCTGCCTAGGGTCAATTTAAGGGAAGGGGGGGGACAAAAAAAATAGTTTGTTTTTTAAAACAAATGTGACCTTTTTTATTAATTGAAAAGAATATTTTTTTTATATTTTTCAATTTAAGGGAGGTGGGGGGGGATTAAAAAATATGGGTTTTAAAAAAATTGATTTTTTTTTTTACTAATTAAAAACAAATACAAATCGCAGCAGCAATCAAATACTACCAAAAAAAAGCACTATAAGGCCTAGTGCACACCAGAGCGTGTTTGCGATCTGCTTGCGGCTGCGGATCCGCTTGGGTAATGTATTTCAATGGGCTGGTGCACACCAGAGCGGGAGGCGTTTTGTTGAAACGCATACTCCCGGGCTGCTGCAGATTTTGGATTGCGGATGCGTTTCTGCCTCAATGTTAAGTATAGGAAAAAATGCAAACCGCTCTGAAAAACGGCACGTCAGAGCGGTTTGCCAGGCGTTTTTTGTTACAGTCGCTGTTCAGTAACAGCTTTACTGTAATAATACATGAAATCTACTACACCAAAAACGCTTCCCAAAACCGCAAGATGCTAGCTGAAACGCTGCAGAAAAAGAAGAAAAAGCGTTTCAAAATCTGCTAGCATTTTGCGGATCTGCTAGCGGTTGTTTGGTGTGCACCAGGCCTTAGTGAGAAGAAAAAGAGGTAAAATTAATTCGGGTGAGCAATAAATTTCATTCATTTGGACAGAGCAATAAACCGTTAAAGTTGTGAACTGCTGAATTGTAGAAAATGGCCTGGTCACTGGGGGGTATAAACCTCTGGTACTCAAGTGGTTAATCTTCATGGTCAGAGTGTGGGAAAGTGATTAACAGTTAATAGCAGAGCCCTCGTACATTCTAGAAACAGCCAGTATTCGGGGAATGTTCAGGAGAACAGTGGGGAGAATAGGAACAAAAGACCTTGTCGTTTTGGAAAAAATAGGTTTTAAAGTTTTGAAAGGAAAAAAAGTATATATGTAAATGTGGTTAAATTACAGATGATGTATAAACCTATCAGCAATGTAAATTTACATATATGAAAAGAAAGAGCAGTGACATCATGACAGGGTTTCCTGGTGGTGATTACGCAGTCAGTACTGACCACCTGGAAACCCTGTGGAAATGTGGCAACGCTTTGGCCGGGGATCGCTATACATCCGCAATATGGCTGGATAAGGATCCCTGGAAACTTTACCTATTTTTTGGACCATTTAAAAATTTTGTTCAGAATTTGGGAAATAATAAAAAAAAATGACTTGGGGTCCCCCCTCTCGAGCCTCTTTAACCCCTTTTGAAATACAACAATCTGTATTTAATCGTGGTTTCGAATTGTTGAAGTGGAACACCACTACGAATCTATATAGAGTCATCTCCTCCCAATTCATGCAAATTTAGCCTCTTTAGCCCCTTGTCCCCCATGCAGGCTGGGATAGCCAGAATGCAGAGCCCCAGCCACAAGGGGCTTTGTACCCTGAGCTATGCCAGCCCTCATAGTACGTGGTATAGGGGGGGGGGGGCTCTGGAGGAGAGGGGTAGCTAAGCCTCCCCCGGAGCCCTTGTCCAATCCATGGGGCTCCAGGAGAAGTTGGGGGCTATCATGGTGGCATCTGGAAGGGGACCCCCCTTTTTTGACAGCTGCTACTGCTACAATAAGCAAAACATGCTTTAAAAAAGCGCACTGAAACGTGCACCAATGCATGCACTTTTATCCTGCGCTTTTACACATCTCTGAACGCACCCAATGGGAACGAGGCCTAAAGTATTTTAATGTTCTAAATTAATAATAAATATTTACCTTTAAAAAATGTTTCTATGCCAACATCCTCTCGTTACCTTGATTGAAGCTCTCTCCCAGCTGCCGCCACACACGCCGCTCCGCCGCACTTCCCTCAGCTATACTTAGTATAGCTGAGAGCCCGTCCCTCCCGACGCTGCATCGCTGGCTTCCCCCGTCCTCCCGGCCCCCCACACCCCCCACACCTAAGACACCAACCCATTCTGGCACCTAGAGCACTTTTTGAAAAATGTTTCTCTTGTCCCCACTGTTCTCCTTTCCTTGCTGTGAAAATTTGGTGTTTCTAGGACGTAGTGGGCAAATAGTAAAATTGGTAAAATTGAGGCCAAATAGTAAAATTACACCTACATACATCCCAATAAATAAAGATACATAAAATACCCCATGAATTAACACCTTACCTCCCTTCCCATAGTTACCTAAATAAAACCCTTTTATAAAAATTAAAAAAAAGACCTTTACAAAAAAATAGTTATCTTACGGACTCAACTGTTTTAATATGTATGTCATAAGGGTATATTACTGTTATTTTTGCAAATAAGGGCTTGCAATTAGTGACAGACGCAAAACTAGAAGAATACACCTTTTTTTCCAAATACAATTTTGTTGTAGTATATTCTGATAGGGACATAATTTAAATGGTGTAATAAGTGGGACAAATGTGCAAATAAAATACATGGGGTTTAATTACAGCAGCATATATTATTTTAAAACTTTAATGGTTGAAAACTGAGAAACAACAATGATTTTTTTCTCCATTCTTTTCTTATTATTCTCGTTAAAATGCATTTAGAATAAAATAATTTTTTAGCAAAATGTACCACCCAAAAATAGCCTAATTGGTGGCAAAAAAAACAAGATATACATCATTTTGTTGCGAAAAGTAGTGATAAAGTTATTGGTGAATATAAGGGAGGACGCTGAACTGTGAAAATTGCTTTGGTCCATAAAGGAAAAACCCATTAGTGGTGAACTAGTTAAATCTTTTGTGCGTCAAGCATCTGAATTTGACCTGCACCACACCGTCTTCTGCATATCCGCAGCTCAGACATGCAATGTAGACCCAGTGTGAGAACTTCCCTACAAATATGACTCCTATTCGGGGTCCACCATCTAAGCAGCTTATTTCAGCTCTGTGTAATATGATAATGCCACCCTCAGCCAGCCCCTGTGCTGCCTCCTGCCGGACGGCCTGGGAGAGCGATGTAGGTGATACCCTCAGACTGGAACGAGTGACTAAGGCTGCTCCCCACACACCTGATCGACTGCTGTACTTATACGCTACTCTGGTACCCCTATCCAAATGTAACAATAACAATACCTTTTTTTATAGCTCCTTTTCTCCCATAGGACTCAAAGCGCTTAGGCTCTCTCAGATTCTGTAATTGGTAGTGGGATGAAGTGTTAACACTGAGCATAAAATTATATTTCTGCAATTTCCAAACTGAACAGGTGGGTTTTCACTCTGAATTTAAACACATTCACTGCTCTACCTGGATAAATTCCCCACACACTAAGTTATAATATATCCCCTATACTGAGTATCCATCACTGTTATTAATCTCCAGCTGACGTCCGAGCTCCTTCATATTACTGCTGGTTATTTTGTATCCTCTTAGGCAGCTGTTAATGTTTATGGCTGTTTTATAGTTTTTATACATTATCTTAAAGTAGGCCAAGTGCTTGATGTTTATATGTATCCTGATGTGCCTATTCCAGGCCTCTAATGTACCATCTGACACTTTGTTGTGCTCTCTCACTAATGTGTATTTGCCTTACTTCTCCAATAAACTTGGCTACTTTAAAAATAAATGTTTTATGGTTGTAATTAAACATATTTCCTCATGTTCCTAATGTTTGTGGCTGTTTTATAGTTTATGTATATATCTAAGGGCTGGTTCAGATGGACGCTTGCGGAGCGTTTACCGCCAGCGTTCGGAATGTCGCGGTAAATGCTCCCATTCAAGTGAATAGGAGCGTTTACACCGAGCTTTTGCGAGCATTTACACGATCGTGGCGTTCGGGTCCCGATTTTCGCTAGCGTTTCAGCTGCCCCTGGAAGCGACATGTAGCTTCCAGGGGGCGGCGACCTGCGATGGCTAATGTCCCCCTAGGGGAAGACAAAAAACACGACCGCATCAGAACGCGCCACGAAGGCTACTGAAAGCCTGACCGCGCAGCCGCCGCAACACCCCCAAACGCGACGCTACGCAGACGTTCGTCTGAACCAGCCCTAAAAGTAGGCCAAGTGCTTGACGTTTCTATGTATCCTGATGTGCCTATTCCAGGCCTCTAATGTATCATCTGACACTTTGTTGTACTCTCTCACTAATGTGTATTTGCCTTACTTCTTCAATAAACTTGGCTACTTTAAATAAATGTTTTATGGTTGTAATTAATCATATTTCCTCATGGACGATGCTCTTATCCTGTTCTTACTACATCATCATGTCTGTTACTCTATGTGAGGTTGTGTTCCCCTTTAGACTGTCATTTGCATTGCCTGGCGGGGGGACATCACACTACTATTTAAAATAGACCTGAACTCAGATCTTCCTCTCTGCTCTAAAAGATGAGCAACAGCATAATGGCATTTAAAGAAAACATTTATTTATTACAGAGGATACAAATCCTGCAGTTACTCTGCAGTGTGTCTACTTCCTGCTTTCAAGGAAGTAGCCCAGGGTTAACATCCTTTGTTTACAAATTAGCTTTTCTGCAGAGGCAGTCGGCTGACACAGCTGGGAGTTCAAATACTTGTCACAGATAAGGATGAATTAGACAGGCTAAACTCTCTAAATACATACAGGGGGCTGTTCTTTCTGTTTTCTTTGTGTCCTGTGCAAGAGTTCAGGTCCATTTTAAAGAGTAACTGTCAGGCTGCAGAAGCTAATTTAAACCTCTATTCTCCTGTGTTAAACAGTTTAGAAGGAAGCCCAAAAGCCATTAGTGAAGATAAAAATCTCAGTTACCTTTGATGTGTGCTTATCAGCAAGTCTGTTATAGACCCATAAGGACGCAAGCCGCATACTAAACTGCAAAGCATTCTGGGGCCCTCCCCTCGGCTGCTAATGAGACTTTACAGAAGTTTGTAATCAGTCCAGCACTGTGCTAGGGTAGGACTGTAGCACTGATAAATCTCGGGGCAGAGTACTCTGCAGGAGTCAGCTATTGTTCCTAGCCACATGGCTCATTAATATTCACTGCACACTGTGTTGTTCAAGTAGGAGCTTATCTGTGATCAGGAAGCAGGCAGGACATGACGACACATTTGACAGAAAAACATGGAGCCTGCCATGAGCTGTCAGGAGCATCAATCTCTGCATATACTATATACAAATTCTGTGAAATCCAAACGTGGACAGTGAAATGCATATGTAATGTAAGTACAGCCAATCTTTAGCTACTGATATATGTGTTTATTTTCTCTGAGACCCCTTACCTAACAGCTCCTCTTTAAGCACACATCTGTTGATTGTAATTAAGGCTGTGACTAAGAGCACATTTCTGTCCGGCCCATGTTATCTATTCCATGATGTTCTGCTTTTTTTTTAATAAAGACGATTTAGAGGACAAATGAAGTGAGAAGACTATGGAGGCTGCCATGTTTATTTCCTTTTAAACAATACCAGTTGCCTGGCTCTCCTGCTGGTCTGTATGGCTGCAGAAGTGTCTGAATAACACCAGAAACAAGCATGCAGCTGATCTGTCAGATCTGACAATAATGTCAGAAACACCTGGGGCTTGATTCACAAAGTGGTGCCAACCTACTTAGCATGTCTAAAGTCTTTAGACGTGCTAACCAGGGTGCTAAGTAGGTTATCACCGAATCTCTGAATCAGATCGCGCGCTAAGTACCGCGCACAAAGTTTTGCGCGCGCAAACTTCTATGTGCAACCTCATAGGCTTTAATGGGCACTTCGCGTGGAGCGTAAAGTTTTACGCGCATAAAGTTTTGCGCACGAAAAGCTCGTTTAGACGTGCTAAGGGGGTTTTCACAGGCGTGCTAACAGTTAGCACCGCTTTGTGAATCAAGCCCCTGATCTGCTGCATGCTTGTTCAGGGTCTATGGCTGAAAGTATTAGAGGCAGAGGGTCAGCAGGGCTGCCAGGCAACTGGTATTGCTTAAAAGGAAATAAACATGGCAGCCTCCAAATACCTCTTTCTTCAGTTGTTCTTTAAGTGCATCCTTGGTGAGCAGAGCGGTCTTCTGTGAAGAAATGTTGGATATGAGTGTTGGCTGCTGGGACCTGGCTCCCCTCGGAAGGTATGGTGGCTGTGCGATGTATGTACATATACATGTACTACCTTTTTATACTTACCTGAGACTTTCTCCAGCCCCATGCAGGCCTTGGGCTCCATCACTGTCCTCCCTGGCCACTCCGTTCCTCCTCCGTCTCACCCGGTACATTTCCCAGCCGCCCTCCACTGCATCATACACAACTAATGCCAGTGAGGACATGACAGGAGGTTGGTGTGGAGCTGCAAGCTCTGGGCATAGTACATAGGCATGCTGCCAGCTGGTGTAGGATAGAGATGGCCCAAATGGTTTACCGGTGAACTTGTTCGCGCGAATCCCAGCGGTTCGCGGCGAACCGCGAACACATAGCGAGTTCAAACTGCCTGCTATACCACATAATTGAGCTAAACTTTGACCCTCTACATCACAGTCAGCAGACACATAGCAGCCAATCAGGCTGTACTCCCTCCTGGACCCCCGCACCCCTTTAAAAGGCAGCAGCATCGGCCATTTTCTCACTCTCTGTGACTGCACATTGTATTATACCAGTCAGTGCATACCTTTCACTGCATCTATGTGACTGCACATTGTATTATACCAGTCAGTGCATACCTTTCACTGCATCTTTTTGACTGCACATTGTATTAGTCCAGTCGTTGCTTACCTTTCGCTGCATCTCTGTGACTGTACACTGTATTAGTCCAGTCAGTGCATACCTTTCACTTCATCTGTGTGACTGCACACTGTCACTGTATTATACCAGTCAGTGGTATAATACCATCTCCTTCAGGTGCAGCATCTTCAGCCACTTTATCCCTTGCACCTTAACAGCCACCCTCCTCCACTCCACCTCTCACCTTGAGCGGTTCCTGCTCCTCTGCCCACAGCAGCCAGGTGTCCATTAAGGAAATCTTTGAGCGGAAGAAGCCAATGTCTGCCAGTCACCCCCTTACCCGGTGTCTGACAGCTGGCATGGCGGAACTGTTAACTCGCCAGCTGTTACTATACCAGCTGGTGGACTCTGAGGCCTTCCGAAAATGTGTGGCGATTGGGACACCGCAGTGGAAGATACCAGGCCGCAATTATTTTTGTAAAAAAGTGATACCCAAACTGTACCGTGATATTGAAAGGCAAGTGGTGTCATCTCTGGCACACAGCATTGGGTCAAGGGTCCATCTGACCACGGATGCCTGGTCTGCAAAGCACGGTCAGGGCAGGTACATTACTTATACAGCACATTGGGTCCTTCCTTGGATGTGTGGTGGTGGCCGTTTCTCAGGCTTCCACTCCGGACCGTTGTCACCATACTACTGAGAAAGTACCATGGAAAATTTATCACACAGTTAAATGAATTTTAGACTTGCCCTCCATAACAGATTCTCATTGAAGGAACCGCACAGACAGCAGAAAAAGTTATTTAAAACAATAGATGTCAGAGCAGCGATAAACCCCTGGACTACTAGGTGTGCAGGCTTGACCTTTGGCCAGAGTTGTCACAATTTGCCATCCAACTTCTGGCTTGCCCTGCCTCAAGCGTCCTAGAAAGGACCTTCAGCACAGCTGGAGGCATTGTCAGTGAGAAGTCGCCTAGGTCAAATAAGTGTTCAGTACCTCACCTTTATTAAAATGAATGAGGCATGGATCCCAGAGGGCTACTGCTTGCCCGAAGACTAAGTCAGTCCTCACACACAGCATCTCTACCTGTACGCCTTTTGACTGCCTGCACCAAGACTAAGCCAGTCCCCACACAGCATCTCTGCCTGCCCCAAGACTAAGTCAGTTCCCACACAGCATCTCTGCCTGCAGGCCACTTGACTGACTTCTCCGCCACCACCGACAGGGTCCAGGACTCCAGGTGGATTCCTGAATTTTTAAGACTGCTAGTAGCAGCCACTAACAAAATGAATAACAATTTTTTCTGGTGTGTGTACATGCCTGCCTAATTTTTCTGGCTGCACTGTGGCTGCAACAACAAAACAAAAGGCTTGTACATGTGTCAATTCACCTTTGTGATCGTTAGCTTGCCGTGGTGAAGGGGCTTGCATATGACAATGAAGCACTGACCTATATGAGTGTGTTGGGGGGGCACACCCAAGATAATAAGGTTGTTACTTCATTGTGGACAGACAAATTTGATCAGGTGGAAAGCCACTGTTGTTCTGTCATTGCGCTACCTCAGCCCAACCATATGGGCTGGAAAACCGCCATCGTGCACACCAGCACGGCCATCACTACACAAACAGCTGTTTGCGGTGTGTTACACAGTGAGTTTGGTCTGTCAGTGTGAAGCAGTACACTACTTACACTACCTGCTGATCCATGTATACACACGCAAGATGTTTTCAAGTACTTTATAGCTCCAATTTAGGAAAGCAATGTGATTTCTGCCCTTTAGGGAGTATAACACTGCTGTGTGTCAAATCCGTAATTTTTCCCGGGACTTTTGGCGTGTATCCCACTCCGCCAGGCCCCCCCCTCCAGGTGTTAGACCCCTTGAAACATCTTTTCCATCACTTTTGTGGCCAGAAACAGTGTTTGTAGTTTTTACAAGTTCGCCTGCCCATTGAAGATTAATGCGGTTCGCCAAGTTCGCTGGTTCGCTTTTGTGGAAGTTCGCATTTGCGGCTCGTGAACCCAAAATCTGAGGTTTGAGCCATATCTAGTGTAGGATTGCCCAGGTACGGTATCACGCTGATGTGAGCCGTTGGTTAGTTTCTACAGTAACTAGGAAGCCCTGTTTTATAACAGAAGAGTACAGACAGTCCCTGTATTTATGCAGAGGCAGCTGACAGCCTAATTGGGATTGCTTGTTATATAAGATGCCCCCCTCCAGCACCTCCTGTCAGATATGTAGTTGTGGATTGATAGTTTCCTCCTACCGTATATACTCGGGTATAAGTCGACCTTGTGTATAAGTCGACCCCAATTTTTGACCCTCTTAAGCTGGAATTTATCCCAAACCTGATGTGTTTGTGGGGCAGGGGCATCTTATGGACCTTTCCCCCTCAAGCTGTCTCTATCTAAGCTACACAGCCCTCCACCTACACTAACTCCTGCTGCCCCCACCTACTCTAACGTACACTGTACTCCCATGCCTCCATTACTCACACTGTCTGCTCTTTTATGGTCAGAATATGACATACATCATTAAAAGAAATGAATTACTTAACATAAGCGAGTAAGCTTCAGGATGTATTTATGTGGCTAGATGACATTAAAGTTTTTCAGTGTTAGAAGGTGCTTTTATTTAAGTGAAACTGGGCATGGGTTAATGCCAAATGTCTTTTAAATGTGTGAAAAGTGTGCTGTGTGCTTTCTAAAGAAAGAGAGGGAGAATTAATCAGGGTGGCAGGGGGAATCCAGAATCAACACACATATAAAAAGGCAGAAAGACTGACAAGAAAGGGGACGTTTAGCAAAACTTTCTCTGCAGTCTTCTATCACACTCTGTACATGGAAGAACAGCTGATAACAGGCTGGAATTCAGAGAATGCAGAACGGGACTTACACAGGCTTCTCTGCAAAGTACGTATGGCTGGGCTTCTCACTGCAGACTGTGCACGGAGAGATGGAAACTAAAGTCTGCATACAGAGAGGGGGAGGAGGAGTGTCACATGAGAGACTTCACGGGCTTTTCACTGACTGCACGAGCTGGCAGATATATTGATGGAGGAGAAGCCTTTGAAGATCGGGAAGAAGCCAGAGATCCCGTGCTCGAGTGTGCACTGGTGTCAGCTACTGCGGGTCCAATTAGCAGTCGTTGAAGCATCACATGCTGAGCGGGGGTCAGTTCATTCTCCTGCTTGCAGGGGGAAGCTGCATTGTGGCATCTAGGAATTTTAGCAGAGCAGGGGGACACAATCTGGCTGGCTGGCAGCATTAGGGGGGCATAATGCAGCAGATGCAGAGCAGAGGAGTCGCTTGATACTCGGCTACAAGTCAGAAATTTAGGTCTGACGCGAGTATAAGTCGACCCCCCTACTTTACAAAAGTAGATCAGTCCTAAATTTCTCGACTTATAGCCGAGTATATACGGTATATTATCCAACTACTCCCAGTCTGCTGCACACATGCTTCTATGTCAGTACATGGCTCCCTGTGAGCACCTGTCAGAGCAGCCTGTGGGCAGCCAGGAGACCTCCACTGGGTGGAGCAGGGGGTGAAAGGGACATAAAGACACAGGCGTGCAGGGCTTGTGGTGTGGGAGTGTATCAGCTATAGTGAGTGCAGGGCTTGTGCAATGGAAGGTTATTATTAGCTATAGTGAGTGCAGGGCTTGTGCAATGGAAGGTTATTATTAGCTATAGTGAGTGCAGGGCTTGTGCAATGGAAGGTTATTATTAGCTATAGTGAGTGCAGGGCTTGTGGAATGGAAGGTTAGTATTAGCTATAGTGAGTGCAGAGGTCATAGTATGGGAAAACCACAAGGTCTTTTGTAACTTTTTTTTATGCTGCCACTGCTCTCCTACACATACATAGCAGATTAAGTCAATCTAACATGCATAGGGGCTTTGCTATTAATGTTTAAAGTCAGCCCATTTGAGAAACGGTCCAAGGACCGGTCACACAACTGACCCAAATAGACAGGAAAACACTGATTCCCGACGATAAAAAGCTCCCGGGTGCATCGTACCGCAATGCATCGAAACGCAGCGTCCGGTGTGAAACGTAAAATGAAAGTCTATGGACTATAATTTTACCTTGGTTAATGCAAAGTTTCAACTTGAAACGCCGAAAAAGGGCTCTAGTGTGAAAGAGCCTTTATAATGCCGGCCACGGCTTTGAAGTTCCGCGATGACGATACTTCACTAGAGCGGCTGCTACTATGTTAATTTTATCTGCATTTTGCGTTTTTGTATGCGTCTGGGGTTAGGTTTGCAATTCTCATGCATCCACCCCCACATCCAAAACTTCACAAATTCCTGCAACTTCCACCTCCGCAACATCTGCAAGATCTGTTCTTTCCTGACCTCTGTCACTGCCAAACTCCTCATCCACGCCCTCATAATTTCCCACCTCGACTACTGCAATGCTCCTCTGTCTGGTCTGCCTATGACCCGAATTGCCCCGCTGTAGTCCGGTATGTATGCGGTAGCCAAAATTATCCGCTCCTCCCATCGCTCCACCACGGCGGCTCCCCTCTGTGAATCCCTCCACTGGCTTCCTATCCAGTCCAGAATCAGATTCAAGATACTGTGTCTGACCTACAAATCTGTCCATAAAACCTGCCTAACCTATATTTCTGATCTTACTCAGAGGTACACACCTAGCGTTCACTCTGCTCCTCCAATGAACTTTGTCGGACTACCCCTTGCATCACCCAATCCCATGCCTCCTCCAGAACTTTTCAAGAGCTGCTCCAAAACTATGGAACTCCCTACCTCCCTCCAATCGAGGCGCACCATCCTTCAATATCTTTAACAATGTCCTCAAAATGCATCTTTTCACCCTGGCCAATCCCCCCTCACTGGTGCTGTAAACCTGCTGCTGAACACTGAACTCTAGTTCCCTACCTTTTGTGTCCCTACCTCTCCCTCTAGATTGTAAGCCTTCGGCACGGTCCTTCTCCTTGTGTCTCCTACCTGATCATGCACCTCCATCAACCTACACCCATCCTATGGATCTGAGGGAACTCAACTTGCCTAATCTTCATGCACCCATCCAGTGACTATGCACAGCACTACCTTGTACACATACTGTGCTGTGTGATCTGGTTTGCATGTATCCTGTATTGTCTTGCTTCTAGTTGCTGTATGTCACCCCTAAATATTATCTGTAACCTCAACTAATGTTCAGCGCTGGGTAGTATGTTGGGACTTTATAAATAGAATAAAATAAATCATATCTCTCTCTTTCTCTCTCTCTCTCTCTCTCTCTCTCTCTTTCTCTCTCTCTCTATCTATCTATCTATCTATCTATCTATCTATCTATCTATCTATCTATCTATCTATCTATCTATCTATATCAGATGTATGTATGTGTGTTTGTATGTGCCGCAATCACGCAAAAACGCTTTGACCGATTTGAGGAAGCTTGGTATGCAGATCCCTTACTGCCTGTGATGATATGTTCTGGGGGTCTCGCGTCCCCCTGCACACGTGGGCGGAGCTACAAACCAAATCAGATTTCACCCATTCATGTCAATGGAAAAGGCTGCCATTCTCACAGTAATCAAGCCATAGTCCCCACACTTGGCACAGTTGGTCACTTGGTAACCGAGGTTACAAATCTGGGAAAAGTGGGCGGAGCATAAAACAGCCAATCAAATTTCAGCCATTCATTTTAAATGGGAAAATGTAAACTGCAGCCATTCTTACACTGTTAATCGCAGGATTTTCAAATTTGGCACACTTGGTCATAAGGTGAATGAGATTAAGATTCAGGAAAGTGGGTGGAGCCTACAACAGCCAATCAAAATTCACCTATTGATTTTCAAGGGGAATATTTAAACTGCTGTCATTCTTACATTGTTAATGGCAGAAGCTTCAAAGTTGCTACAGTCGGTTATTGGATGACTGGGGTCCAAATTCACTAAAGGGTCAGGGTCACAAACAGCCAATCAGATTTCCTTGGTGGATAAAGAGCTTCATTCTCTCATTTTTGATGCTAGGAACCTGAAAGCTCACAAACTTGGTCATTGAGTGACTGTGTGTGTCAAGGTCCAAAAGTGAGCAGAAACAAAACCAAATTTCACTGGGAAAATGTAAACTGCAGCCATTCTTACAACGTTAATCACAGGGATGTGAAACTTTGCACAGTTTGTCTCTGGGTGACAGAGATTAATATTCAGGAAAATGGGTAGCGCCTTCAACAGCCAATCAAAATTTACCTGGTTATTTTATTTTACATTGCTGCCATTCTTACACTGTTAATAGCAGATGCCTCATACCTGGTACAGTCGGTCACTAGTTGACTGGGGTTCAAATTCAGAAAGGGGGCGGAGTCACAAACAGCCAATCAGATTTGTTTAATTTCAATGGGAATAGACAAACTATTGATACCAAGGACCCCAAAGCTCATAAACTTGATAATTGAGTGACTGTATGTCAAAGTTAGAAAAAGTGGGCAGTGCCAACAACTACATTTTTTACATGGCAGGGTTCCCAAACTTGACACAGTTGGCCACTGGGTGACTGGGATTAATATTCAGAAATGTGGGTGGAGCCTACAACAGCCAATCAAAACTCACCTATTGATTTTCAAGGGGAATATTTACATTGCTAACATTCTTACACTGTTAATGGCAGAGGCCATAAACCTGATACAGTCAGTCATTGGGGGACTGGGGTCCAAGTTCACTAAAGGCGGTGGAGCCACAAATAGATAATCAGATTTGTTAGGTTGATTTCAGCCATTATGTTATTGCCAGGTTTCTCAAACTTAACACATTTGGTTAGTGAATGACTCGGATTAATATTCAGGAAAGTAGGCGAAGCCTGCAGCAGCCAATCAAAATTCACCTATTGATTTTCTAGGGGAATATTGAAACTGCTGCAATTCTTACACTGTTAATGGCAAACGTATCAAACCTGCTACAGTCGGTCATTAAGTGACTGGAGTTCAAATTCACTAAAGGGGTGGAGCCACAAACAGCCAATTAGATTTCTTTGCTTGATAAACTGCTTCCATTCACACAATTTTGATGCCAGGAACCCGGAAGTTAACAAACTTGGTCATTGAGTCACGAAGTGTCAAGGTTACTGTCACAAGAGCCCTCAGTGGCTGACCGCACTTAGCCTTCTAAACGGTGCCAGCGCACAGATCGTGCGAACTCTGGTCGCAGTCAATGCGCAGGAACCGTTAAGAATTAGCCGCAGACAACTCAGAAGGGAGCCTGTGAGACACGGGTGATTACAACGTCACCTACTGGTTCAGAGTAAACTGCCACCACCGCGGTTACTATGGGACCGTGGGGCCCACTAACTGACTGACTAATCCTGCGAATAAAACGGTTAAACACACGATATTCTGTCTAGCCAACAACAAACAAACAGTAGCGTATCTTCAGAGACCCGGGATCATTTCTGTGTGTGCTGATAAGCAGGGTAGCGAAACAGTGAATGACTTGGGGAAGTCGTTTATTCACGCAATATAAATAATTAATATATACAGACAATTATGAAAATCAACAATTATGAAAACAGTAATAGCCAGTATGAAAAATAAAAGAAGGGAGAAAAATACTTAGTTCCTGGAAAGATGTCCTTATTGTGGGAAGAATCATAAAGTCCTTGGTTTCAAAGTCCAGAGTTCAGAGTTCAGACCAGGTGGATGCCAGCATATCCTCAAGCTGGCATCTGATGAGTGCAAGATGTTTCAGTGTGGAGGACCCTGAGTTTGGGTCCTCAGCCATTCTTATGCCCCTGCTTCAGTAGGAGGGAGTGAGGGCGGGCCCACACACCCCCTTAGAACATGAGATGAGTCCTGCCCTTGTCCTGGAGACCAGAAATCATGCCTTAACCATATATGGGCTCTATCTCACAGAACCGTACAGGTCAGGGCAGATTTACTAATATTTTCAGGTCTGCCTCGATGTACCCAGCAGTCTGATACCAAACATGAGGGGTGGGACCCCTGTGGTACCATTAGGGCACTGTTGAACTGCCTAACGGGCAGTCTTTACCTCAGAAGGTTCTGAAATGTTCTCAGAACCAACGCCAGGCAGGGCCCTACCTGCTCTGTTAGTTTGGAGGGTCTGCCAGCCTGGCAACACAGAAAATATGATACATATAGCAGTTTATGGAATATGAGAGACCCCTGGGATTTATACCAGGTCATTCCCAGGCAAAGGTTCTTTGAAGTTGGCAGCAGCAAGCCACATGTCGGCTCCCTGCTGGGAAAAGGAGTCGGAGTGTC
This sequence comes from Hyperolius riggenbachi, assembly GCF_040937935.1. Lineage (NCBI taxonomy): Eukaryota > Metazoa > Chordata > Amphibia > Anura > Hyperoliidae > Hyperolius > Hyperolius riggenbachi. Next base: position 14,397,162 of record NC_090652.1, on the reverse strand, counting down.
TGAGTTTCCTCACTCTAAATTGGTTCTGTCATGGTGTTTGTCACCTTATACCTGATGGATGGGCCATCAGCACAGCTTGAAGCCAGGGACTCTCTGGGCCCAGGCTCATTAGCATATCAAAAGGGCCAACCAGCATTTAGGCTGGGGCTCTCTCTCTGCAGCTGCCCCTACACACTCAACCCGGATTGTATCGATTTGAAGCGCAATCGATGCAGGAATCGAGTGCGATCGTTCTTTTCTTCACGGGCGGTTCCAGGACGCGCCTGCGTCCCCGCAATCGTCCGTGACAGCCCTCCCCCTTGTCCGTGGCTTAGCCACTCATCCGCAAGATGTGTGGCGGCGCCGCTAACCTGGCTGACGGGCCTCGAGTTGCCGGTACGGCGGGAAAACCTATTGGAGCCTGTGGCTCGGTTCCCCTGGACCGGTCGCGGTCTGCTACCCTCAGGGTTGACCCAACATGGACCGTTCTGGACAGGGCGTTTGCGCCACTGCAGTCGGACGTGGTGTCTGCCGGGACTGCGGACAACGGGCAGTGGGTTGGTTAGGTCAACAGCCAGCCCACGCAGGGTTCCCCTGCTGAGTGGCTGTGGACCTAAGGGAACCCCGCGGGAATCCCTGGACCTTCCCAGCTCCTGACAGACGGCACATGCCCTGCAGTAGTTGGCTACATCCCTGTTCATCCGGGGCCAATAAAACTGTTTCCGAATACTGGCGAGTGTCTTGCGGACACCCGAGTGCCCGGTCAGAGGATTACCATGTGCGGATTTCAGCACATGTCCCCTAAACGCACTCGGGACCACAAGCCACTTGGTATCCGCGTGGGATCTACCTGTAGGGGGCTGTACAGACTCACTGTACAGTCTCCCACCTTCCCAGTACACCTTGAAAGCGGCCCCGTCTGCGAGGGGCTCAGCGGCTTGCTGCTTGAGCACCTCCAGGCTTGGGTCACTTTGTAGTGCGGCTGAGAATATGGCGCTGTCAGTTTCAGCCAACTGGCTCATGTCACACGAGGCCAGCGGCTGAAAGGTCTCATCCCTGTGGTCAGAGGAGGGGGAGGAGGCCGGAACCCCCTCCACCTGTCCTGAGCTCGGGTTCTGAGCAGTGCAGCTGCGCGGTACTGCTAGCACCGGTACACTGTCAGAATGGCACAGACGGACATTACTCAAATCATCATTGCATGCAGTAATGACATTGACAGGTATAGACATTTTTTTCATTACAGACAGGTTGTACAGTAAACTCAGGTACAGTTACAGCATCATCACAACAGACAGTCTGTACATCAAACTCAGGTGCCTTTGAAGCAGGCACTATTGAACCTGGTACCCTTGAACTGGGCACATTCAACCCACCTCCCCCTGGTGCTCCCCCAAGTGTATAAAGTACCTGGTGGTGGGTGGAGAGTCCGTCTCCTTCCGTGAGCGACAAGGCGGTCGTGGCAGGTTCATAGTAGGACACAAGCTTGCCCAAATCAGTCCCCAGCAACACAGGGACTGGGAGATCCTTCATAACCCCAACAACCCTTTCGTGGACCCCTCCCACTCCCCAATCCAGCTTCACTCTTGCGTGGGCTATGTGGAAAAGGGTGCCCTCTACTCCAGTAAGGGCAAGGGATCGGCTGGAGCTGATGCTCTCCTTTGGCACAAGATGTGAGTGAACTAACGTGATGTCAGCTCCGGTGTCTCGAAATCCAGTGACAACTTTGCCGTTCACTCTAACAAGTTGCTGCTGGTCGGTTCGGTCGCGGATTTCCTTTCCGCGTGCAAACAGGACAAAATCTGACGATCCAGGCTGTGGTTCGCTGGTGGGTTGCCTCTGCTGTGGGTGAGGTACAGGTGATGCAGATGATCCAGGTGCTGGTGGTGTCTGTCTCCGCTCCGGACAGTCGAATTTCATGTGTCCGGGCTGGCGGCAGTAGTGACAGGTGACCTCTCCAGGCGCTGCAGGCCTGGGTGCAGCAGCTGCGCTGGGTGGCCTCTGTGGCGGACGGCTCACAGGGGCAGGAGAGTCTGCCAGAGTATTGGGCTGACCTCCTCTCCAGCTGGATGGGACAGTTCTGCGTGTATCAGCCACCCGGGTAGTTGCAAAAGTCTCAGCAAGGTCTGCAGTGACAGTTGCTGAAGCCGGCTTGCGTTCTAGCACAAATTGTCGTACATCAGCAGGGCAAATGTTCAGAAATTGTTCCAGGACTATCAAGTCCTCCAGGACATCATAAGACCCTTTGGTGAGGCCTAGAGTCCACTGCCGGAGTGTGGTGAGCAAGCTGCTGGCCACATCTCGGTACGAATCAGAAGGCTTTTTCTGCCAGGCCCTAAACTTTTTCCGATAGGCTTCTGGCGTCAGCTGGTACTTAGTAATGATAGCGTCTTTTATAGCAGCATAATCATTATCCTTTTCCGCAGGCAATTCTGCGAAAGCATCAAGCGCTTTGTAGCGCAGCAACGGTGTCAGATGTCTGGCCCACTGGTCTTGGGACAGACGATACTGACGGCATGCTTTTTCAAAAGACCGCAAAAACAAGTCAATGTCAGTGTCTTTTTCAATATTAGCAAATTTAAATTTTGCACTTACGGGTGCTGCAGCTCCTTCAGCAGGGAGGCTGGGCGGTGAACTCCGGCTGGCCTGTTGCACCTTTGCCATGTTGAGCTCATGCTGTCGTCTCTCCCGCGCCTCTGCGGCATCCCTCTCCGCGTGGCGTTCAGCAGCAGCAGCTTTGCGTTCTGCAGATTGGCGCTCCCGTTCCTCTCGTGCTTCCATGTACTGCATGTACTTGTCCAGGTCAGTCTCCATCAGCTTTTGTAATGCCTGCTGCATTACCGGGTCAGCACCCATGGACAGTCCAGTACTGGCCAGTTCCGGGCGAGTAATGTCAGAAACTCTGGGATTGGGGTCCATACTGACAGTCTCTGGCGTAACTGTTGCAACAGGGCCCGCAGGATGCTCAACCTCTGTACGCCTAAGATCTTCAGCCTCTGGTTCCCCTTGATTGTCAGATGGGCTGGTATCCACCTCAGCGGACACTCCCGGCTCCCGCAGTTGCTGGGCATCCCATCTGGACAAGTCTGCTATCAGGTCCCGTTTTGTCTTGCGGAGGATGCCAATGCCCCTCTCTTCGCAAAGATTTTCCAGGTCTGCTAGGCACATGTTCTGGTAGTTCCCGGACATTTCCATGCCAAATAAAATAAAACTTTGGGGAAGGGGTACTGGCTACACAGTCTCTCTGTATATATAAAAAATATATTGCCTTCCAGCTACACCAACGAATTAGTTCGTTTCTCGATAGCGCTAGCGCTATCGCAGATACTTTCAGCACAACACAGATCCCAACCGCTGCCTAACACTGTCACAAGAGCCCTCAGTGGCTGACCGCACTTAGCCTTCTAAACGGTGCCAGCGCACAGATCGTGCGAACTCTGGTCGCAGTCAATGCGCAGGAACCGTTAAGAATTAGCCGCAGACAACTCAGAAGGGAGCCTGTGAGACACGGGTGATTACAACGTCACCTACTGGTTCAGAGTAAACTGCCACCACCGCGGTTACTATGGGACCGTGGGGCCCACTAACTGACTGACTAATCCTGCGAATAAAACGGTTAAACACACGATATTCTGTCTAGCCAACAACAAACAAACAGTAGCGTATCTTCAGAGACCCGGGATCATTTCTGTGTGTGCTGATAAGCAGGGTAGCGAAACAGTGAATGACTTGGGGAAGTCGTTTATTCACGCAATATAAATAATTAATATATACAGACAATTATGAAAATCAACAATTATGAAAACAGTAATAGCCAGTATGAAAAATAAAAGAAGGGAGAAAAATACTTAGTTCCTGGAAAGATGTCCTTATTGTGGGAAGAATCATAAAGTCCTTGGTTTCAAAGTCCAGAGTTCAGAGTTCAGACCAGGTGGATGCCAGCATATCCTCAAGCTGGCATCTGATGAGTGCAAGATGTTTCAGTGTGGAGGACCCTGAGTTTGGGTCCTCAGCCATTCTTATGCCCCTGCTTCAGTAGGAGGGAGTGAGGGCGGGCCCACACACCCCCTTAGAACATGAGATGAGTCCTGCCCTTGTCCTGGAGACCAGAAATCATGCCTTAACCATATATGGGCTCTATCTCACAGAACCGTACAGGTCAGGGCAGATTTACTAATATTTTCAGGTCTGCCTCGATGTACCCAGCAGTCTGATACCAAACATGAGGGGTGGGACCCCTGTGGTACCATTAGGGCACTGTTGAACTGCCTAACGGGCAGTCTTTACCTCAGAAGGTTCTGAAATGTTCTCAGAACCAACGCCAGGCAGGGCCCTACCTGCTCTGTTAGTTTGGAGGGTCTGCCAGCCTGGCAACACAGAAAATATGATACATATAGCAGTTTATGGAATATGAGAGACCCCTGGGATTTATACCAGGTCATTCCCAGGCAAAGGTTCTTTGAAGTTGGCAGCAGCAAGCCACATGTCGGCTCCCTGCTGGGAAAAGGAGTCAGAGTGTCTGAGTTTCCTCACTCTAAATTGGTTCTGTCATGGTGTTTGTCACCTTATACCTGATGGATGGTCCATCAGCACAGCTTGAAGCCAGGGACTCTCTGGGCCCAGGCTCATTAGCATATCAAAAGGGCCAACCAGCATTTAGGCTGGGGCTCTCTCTCTGCTGAGAAAAGACTGCAGCTGCCCCTACACACTCAACCCGGATTGTATCGATTTGAAGCGCAATCGATGCAGGAATCGAGTGCGATCGTTCTTTTCTTCACGGGCGGTTCCAGGACGCGCCTGCGTCCCCGCAATCGTCCGTGACAGTTACAAAAAACTGGGTGGAGACAAAAATGGATTTCCCTGGGAAAATGTAAACTGCAGCCCTTCTTCAGTGTTAATGGCAGGGTTCTCAAACTTTGCACAGTGGGTTACTGGGTGACTGGGATTAATATTCAGAAAAGTGAGTGTAGCCTAAAAAAATCAAACAAAATTCACCGGTTGATTGTCAAGGGGAATATTAAAATTGCTGCAATTCTTGCACTGTTAATTGCACAAGCCTCAAACCTGGTACAGTTGGTCATTGGATCACTGGGGTTCAAATTCTGAAAAGGGGGTGAAGCCACAAACAGACAATCAAATTTGTTTCATTTCACTGGGAAAATACAAATTATTGATGCCAAAGACCCCAAAGCTCACAAACTTGGTCATTGAGTGACTTTGTGTCCAGGTTACAAAAAGTGGGCAGAGCCAAAAACTAACTTCACTGGGAAAATATAAACTGGAGCCCTTTTTACACTTTTTATGGCAGGGTTCTCAAACTTTGCCCAGATGGTCATTGGGTGACTGAGATTAATATTCAGGGAAGTGGGTGGAGCCTATAATAGCCAATCAAAATTCACCTTTTCATTTTCAAGGGGAATATCTAAATTGCTGCTATTTTTACACTGTTGATAGCAGATGCCTCAAACCTGCTACAGTTGGTCATTGGGTGACTGGGGTTCAAATGCTGGAGAGGGATGTAGCCACAAACAGCCAGTCTGATTTTTTTAATTTCTATGGGAATATACAAATTATTGATGCCAAAGAACCCAAAGTTCACAAACTTGGTCATTGAGTAATTGTGTGTTAGGGTTAGAAAAAGTGGGAGGAGCCAAACACCAGCCACATACATACCCAGGTAACGCCGGGTCATCAGCTAGTATATATATATATATATACATACATAAATATATATATATATATATTTATATATATATATATATATATATATATATATATATATATATATATATATATATATATGTATTGCAAAACACATGCATATTTCGCCATAGGAAAGCACTGTATTAAAACTGCACTATGTGGGAAGATCCAACATGTACGATTTTAAAATGGTACAAAAAAAAAGGAAAAGCACTGTGATTTGGAATGCAGCCCATAGTCTTTTACTGAGTTTGATTTTGTGTGTGTTTTCTGCTATGTAGAATTAGCAAAATACATTGAAATTGTCAGTGTTCAACCTGAGAAATGTCCAACTGGCAAACATGAGCTAGTAATGATAATAGAAGGTGATGAAGATAAGGCAGATGTGCTGTGATTATTATTAATAATAATAATAATAATAATAATAATAATAATAATAATAATAATAATAATAATAATAATAACAACAGCATTCAAATGCTGAATGCAGGTGATTCCACAAAAAAGAGCTTGCAGTTAGCTTATTCACCACAAGGTGCCGCTCCCACACCTCTCCCACGTGGAACGCACAGAAAGGAGGAGATTAATCCAAAAACAGGAAGTGATGTAACAGCAGGAAGAGAAGTTGCAGCAGGAGGTGAGAGAACACGCGGCTGGAGGAGGTAATTGTGTGAATCTTGTTGTATATGGAGCAGAGCAGAGGTGAGGTTTGGGGTGGGCATGCTTTGTTACAGAGGAGGACATAGTACACCTGTCACTATCCTGATCATCCCCCTTGATGAGACTTATATATAACTGCTGTGACTAGTTTGCCAGTTTTCTATTGCTCCCCCTACATGTACCATAGATTATGGGTCGGATCTCACCTCCCTAGTAATAATTCAGTCACATCACAGAGACAAGAGAAGATATATATTGAATATAGCCATATCCCTCCAGTGCTGGCATTTACCCCTGTATAGCCTATTCTGCCTCCAGCATTGCCGTATTACCCTGCAGTGTAGCCGTATCCAGACCACAGTTTTCAGCTTCCTCCTGGGGTATTAGTAATTTTGGGTAGTCGTCAGGGCAGAGGCTCAGGGGGCACCAGTCTCGGGGAGTACATCCCTGAGGGTGTGCCTGCCCCCACCCCTCCCTGAACACTTCAGAGTTATGACTCTGCATATTTGGGAGACTACCTAATACTGGGGGTACATCTGCCTATACTGGGGAGGAGGCTGCCTGTCTGACTTGGGGAAAGGGTCTGGGGGCACATGTGGCTGTACTGAGAAGAGAGACTGCTTGGGATATATTTGGCTATCGTTACTTGGGTTACGTCTTGCTATCTAGCTTGGGAGGGGGGTATCCTAATACTGGGGGTACATCTGCCTATATTTGAGGGGATAATGCCTAATGGCTATCTAACCTGATTAGGGGTACTGCTTAATACACAGGGTACATTGTGATATCTAATCTGAGGTTGGGGGGCTGCCTAGTTCTGGGGATACATCCGGCTATCTGTAATGGGGATGGTGGGCTGCCTAATAGTGGCTATCTATACTGGGGAGGGGGACTACCTTATACTGGGGGCACGTCTGCCTTGTTACCTTGGGTAGAGCGACTACTTGATGCACCTGGCTTTTGAAACCCTTCAGCACTTTATTTGTCCCGATGAAGTGGGCAGAGACTTATGAAACTCGTTGCCTGTGCTTATTAAAAATTAATTATATTTATATATGAATGTATCGTTATTTAGGTAAGCTACCTCCCCTTTTTCTCTATTATTTGTTTTAAACTCAGTTTTATACACACCTGGGTGCCTCCTAATGCCTTTATGATGGCTTCCCAAGTCTTCCAGACATTAGTCATCCATCAGACCAGCCACCAGTCAGACCACCCCTTGAGCTCCATTGCTATGTCTTTAAAGCCGCATCTACATGCATAGATGCGGCGGCGATGTTCCTTATCAATCGAGCCGCTGATGCGGCTCGATTGATAAGATCCGACAGGATGGATCTCCCCACCGCCGATTCCCTGCTCGCTCCCCCGAGGGGACAATGGCAGGGAATCGAGCGGAAGATAAGTCGCGCCGGCGGGGAATCGAATCGAGCGGGGACGCGGCGGGTACGCGGAAGAGGCTAATCGAGCCGCCGGATCGCCGCCTCATCTACATGTGTAGATGAGGCTTAATGGCTGGAGTGAAATGTGGAGAGATGTCTGAATTCTATACCGCGGAAAAGGGTGAATTTTTTGTGATATAAAGGGTGTGAGCAGTAATCCAGGCGCATGCATCTCTATGGAGAGAGCTTGCAGGGAGTAGTATTTTTATTGTTAGGGTAGTCTGCCTTTATTCCTGAGAATGCTGCAAAGTATCTATGTGGTGGGTTAGTTTACATAATAGCCCCTTAGGGAGGGAGACATAGAGAATAATATAATCTGTGAATAGTGCAGAGCTGTGATTGGCTGATCTTGTATGCCATGGAATACTGAGCCCATAAGATCCTCGTGGAGCAGCTCCCACCTCCAGCTGGTGCCTCACACGTATGCACACTCTCTGTGTTACCTTATCTCTGGATTTCCCTCACTTCTTGTGCTGTCAGAGGTGTTTCATGTTTATCCCAGCCATTATGGAAGGCAGGCCGGTATCTCTTCCCTGTGAAGAGGGAAACTTTCCCTGATAGCATTTCCCAGCAGCTGTTCATAGCTACAGTCATAAATACAATGTTGTACAATAGAGTTGTTGTGGCTCAGTGGAGGTCTCAGGGGAGGGAGGTCCTGAAGGAGCAGGATCTATGCATTGCATCCATTTTCAGCAGATGAGACAGGTGCATCATATGACTATATCCATTGCTGTGTTCTCCCCAGGATCAATCAGCCGGACGGAGATCCCGGGTAAATTTAATTACAGCCCGGCTGGTGAGATTGCATGCCACGCTATCACCGCGTCCAAGTAAAATACATTACCCGGTTGATGACACTGTGTCACTGTCACAGTGAGCCCCGCTCGTCGCTGACAAGTGCCCAGCTGTCAGGATGCGGTGCTTCTCCTCTGTGCATGAGATCTTGCGCTTCCCGGCGAGCTCGTACTTTGATTGGCTCAGCGCATAAGAGGCGTGACCATTAGCGCTGGCCGCGGACTGCAGAGCCGTGTGTCTGTGAGCTGTGCAGAGACGTGTATGGAGACAGAGGTATGCGCACAGTTCACTGACGGCTGAAGCTGAATCAGATTCTATATGCAGGCTGTGATGTTCACTGACACTGGCTGACCATGGATATGATTTTATGTGTACGATATCGGAAGGGGGGCTGAGAGGTAAATGGGGGCATGGTGGGATATTGCAGATAGTGTGCAAGGGCCACCTATAATAATCATAGTATATTAAAGGAAATTTCCTAGGTGTTAAAAAACAAAGGTTTACTTCCTCCAGTCCCTGGCAGCCGTCATGTGACCTCGCCGGAGCTCTGGTGTCCCGGGATCCCCTACGTTGGCCTGGGTAAGTAGATCTTTGTTTTTAACTCCTCTGACATTTCCTTTAATAAATCATTATATGTGGCCCCTGCACACTATCTGCAATACCCCGTGACCAATGCAACTGGAAACTAAACTGTAAAAGTGGACAGAGATAGAGAGACGAGCGTACGCTATGTTGCGGTAGTGCAGCATAGCGTGCTCTGGTAACTTACGCACGCCACCATATTTACCAGTGCCGACCCACCCAGCTACTTTTTCATGCCAACCGGCTGGAAAAAAAATTCTGAGGAGAACACTGCATTGTATCTCCGATGAGAAGATGCCAATGTGCAGCCAGGAGCCACTGGTGTTGGGTGGCCCACAGTGGGTGAGGTTGGAGTCTGCACAAAGATGATGGTAGGACAGGCAGAGAAGATGGAGGCTGCAGCTGGAGAGAGTGGTTGGGGGGCCTCTGCTGCTTCTGTCCTAGTACTGGCACTGTCCCAGCTGGGAGATTTGTTGCTATGTCTCTTGGATGGTTTGGGGTTAGTAGGTGATGGACAGGTAGGGTCAGTATATGGAGCTGCAGTCCCATCTGCCCAGTTCATCATAAGCAGGGCTGTGGAGTCAGTACAAAACAACTTCCGACCCCTCAGTTTATAAAACCTCCAACTCCGGGTACCCAAAATGGCTCTGACTCCTCGACTCCGACTCCTGAGTCCAATACTTACCAGAGCTGTGGATTTTGTACAAAATCATCCGACTCCCGGCTCCGACTCCTCAGTTTATGAAATCACCGACTCCAACTCCGACTCTGGGTACCCAAAATTGCTCCGACTCCACAGCCCTGAGTAAGTAACGATAATTCATAGCTAATTAGCTGCAGGCCTCAGCTCTTATCTTCCTATATCTCCAGCTGTTCTCTCTTCACATCCTCATCCATCTACCGCTGCCGGCACTGCTGTAACCTCCCAGGAATGTGTGCATGGAGAGGAGGAGAGAAGCGCCAGATGATGAGCAAGGCACACTGGGAGAGAGGACTGTGGTGCTAAATGCGCAGATACCACAGCTTATGGGATATTATCAACCCCTAGCAATGTATGTTCTTTTCTGTGCTTTGATTATTTGATATCTTACAGCTATAATTTGTTATCCATTTCAGAACTGAGATCTGACCTTAAAGAGCAAATTACATATATGAGGAGTGATCAGCAGTCTATGGAGGAGGGTGAAATGATTACATTTGAAGAAGGAGAGACCTATGTGATGAGTGATCAACAATCTACGGAGGAGGGTGGCATGATGCAGACAATTAAGGAGGAACAAGGAGAGGCCTATGTGAGGAGTGATCAGCAGTCTGTGGAGGAGGGTGGCATGATAAGGACGATTAAAGAGGAAGAAGAAGATACATATGTGAGGGGTGATCAGCAGTCTATGGAGGAGGGTGGCATGATAAGGACGATTAAAGAGGAAGAAGAAGATACATATGTGAGGAGTGATCAGCAGTCTATGGAGAAGCGTGGCGTGACGGGGACAATTAAAGAGGAAGAAGAAGAGACCTATGTGAGGAGTGATCAGCAGTATATGGAGGAGGGTGGCAGGATGGAACCAATTAAAGAAGAAGAAGGAGAGGTCTATGTGAGGAGTGATGAGCAGTCTATGGAGGAGAGTGACATAATAAGAACAAGTAAAAAGGAAGAAGAGGACATTATTACTGGGATGAGCATTGGTAAGTGATAAATGTATCTCCTTTTAATGTCCAGTGCATATAAGCTGTGTGCTCTACATGTTGTCAGTATACAGGAGTCGAGTCTGAGGAAGGCTTCATAGCTGAAAGCTTACTCCTTTTCTTCTAAGTTAATCAATTACACACTGCCCACAGGACTCGACCAAAAAGTATCAAAATTAGTCTCAAAATGAGACTATCCCATATGTAAGATGAAGTCGCATCTAAACATATGGAAGATTTGCTGTATCACAGAATGAGGACAAGTGGACCGCGCTTTGTATGGTCAATGGTACTGGTGTCAATACTAAGGGGCGAGGGTCGTTGCTGATCCCCCCCACTGGATTGTACACACAGTGGAGTGTAGCTATCTCGTCCCCGGTATCGCCACTAAAGACCTGAAATACAGTCCTATTGCCTCTAGGTTAATTGTATTACCTATGCAAATCACGCATTGCGGCTGTACTGGGTGTACCTTACCCTCATCTCAGGGCATTGGTATTGTGCACACAGTTCTATGTAGGATGTGGCCGCACTAAAAAAAGTGACCCCATAGGGGTCACAATGATAGGTAATGCGCCTTCACAGAAGGAAACTGGGGTATACAATATGCAGTGGGTGCCAAGGTGCCTAAGTATATATACAGTGCTCTCAACAATTGTTTCACCCTTGTATAGGGCGTCGTCTGGAGAAAATAGTGCACAACATAATAAATACAGTAAAAGCTGTCCCCACACCAAGTGACAAAATTTCCCCCAGCAATAGCCCAAGTCAGAGCTTTTCTTCCAAGTTAGCCAATAAATGCGCAGTAAGCTAACTCTCTAACTGAATGACAAAGCTAACAATTAGTAAGCTAACTCTCTAACTGAGTCACTAAACTATCAATCACAGGTTCAGTGAGTCTCTAATGAGCACAAATCTATCACAAAAATGCAAATACACAGCACTGGTCTCTCCAGCACAACCTCTCACACAGCACTGAGTAACAGCAAGGAGATAATCCAAGATGGCATCCGCCTTATATAGGGAAGGGTGTGTCCAGAGCTCCGCTCATTCCTATTGGTTGCTAGAGATATTCTGATTAAAAATGCACTTCCGTAATGGACTCGAAGTTGTGATTACAGCTGATTACACTCGTAGTCAGAATTTGTAACCGCGGTGTATTACGGATTATGACTATGGTGCTGTAGGCCGCAATTACAACTTGTCATTACAGTTATCCATAAATTACAGGTCATTACACCCAACACTACCTGGGACAAAGGAGGGGGCAGAAGGGAGTTAGACTGGCCTCTTCTTGACCCCCTGGGGGCCGCACCGCCAACAACAGGCCTTCAGGGATTACCACGTTAGTACACGGTAATTCCTGTCTGGCAGATGGCCAAGCAGGAAGTGACACTCACTTCCTGTTGGTGAAGCAATCACGTGCGCAGATTCGTTTTGCTTAAATACGCTTCTTTGCATGCGCAGCGTGTCAAAATGTGGCGGTCAGTTTAAAAACCCGTGCGTCTCCATAGACTTACATGACTTCCGGTCCGCCGCAAGAGCTGCACGGTAACGCAGGTATGCACTTGCATCAGGGATGAGGCAAAACATCACTTCCATCGCATTGTGCCGCACCACGTCGGTATGGAAGACCCCATAGACTAACATTGCCCTAGCGGTAGGCTGCGGCAGAAATGTGGCACCGCGCTGTGCCAGTGTGAAAGGGCCCTCAGGCATCTGTAGTGAGGCGCACCCTGCTGCCGACTGCATGGTCCAACAACCAGGATACACATTCCACTACATGCTGGTGGGGCTGGGATGGCAGCCCTGGTAAAATAATGGAGGCTGGGGATCCACCATTGTGGCACCAAACAGCACATCAGCTGGCGGAAGGGTGCACTTTCCACCAGCTGATAGGGCAGGAGCTGTTGGGCCAACAATCTTACCCGGAGCCCATTGTTGCGGATCACTGTTGGGTCAGTTGGGGTGAGAGGCCTCTTCCGTGCCATCATTTCGGGGAGAGAGGCCTGGTGCTGGGCGACAAACTGGGGGGAGGAGACAGCTGATGAGGTCTGGATGCTGCTTCCAGCCTGGTGTGCAGAGTGGGTTGGCGTGCAGTGGGACTGGGCAGGCTGCACATGATGCACAGAGTGATGGCTAGAGGAAGACGAGAGGGGCCTCTTGCTGCTGCTTCTCCTCCTGACACACTCTGTCCACTGCTGACCTGTGAATTCTTTTTTATGAAGATAAAAAAATTTAGACTGAAGTACAGAAAAAAATCAAAAATTAAAATAAAAAGTGAGATAAAAAGCAGGGCTGTGGAGTCGGAGCAATTTTGGGTGCCTGGAGTCGGAGTCGGGAAAAATTACTCAGACTCCTAATGAATTTAAATTGTAAATAAAATAGAAAATATGATAAAATGTTCTATTTATCAGATAATAGTCATCATAAATAATTTATATATACAGTAATAGCTGTGCTTTGTCCACAAAAATGAAATAAACCAATCAAAATGAGTTACTTGTGCTGCTTCAATAAAGCAGTCCCCATATTTTTAAAGTCAGAAATACGATACATATCTGATTGTGACTGTACAGTATATATGATGTGTACACAGGAATCTCTTATATATACTAAATAACATCTATGCTGTAAGTATAAAGCCTGATGTGTAGCCGTGTCACTAATAGAGATGGTCAATGAGATGGAAATAATTCTGCATTGATTCTGGTTTATGCAAATGTATGCACTCTCTTTGCTCATGAAATCAAATAATTTGCTATGTTGTTAAAATTTGGTTTGGTGACTACGAATTAAAGGCTACCTGAGACAGATGAAAAGAAAAGTGTTATACATACCTAGGGCTTCCTCCAGCTCCCTTCAGGCCAATCAGTCCCTCGCTGTCCTCCTCCACCACCTGGATCTTCTGCTATGAGTCCCCGTAATTCAGCCAGTTAGCGCAGTCCGGCCACTTGCCGCTTCCACAGCCAGGAGCATTCTGCACCTGTGCAATTCGTGCTGCGCAGGTGTAGTACGCTCCTGGCGGCGGAGTGTGTGCATGCGCACTACGCCAGACTGGCTCAAGTACCTGGACTCATAGCAGAAGATCCAGGTGGCGGAGGAGGACAGCAAGGAAATGATTAGCCTGAAGGGGGCTGGAGGAAGCCCCAGGTATGTATAAAACTTTAATTTCATCTCTCAGGTTTACTTTTACACATTAGTACTATACATATGCACTCCCCACAGAGCTTCAGGGAATCCACTGAGAATGTTGTGCACATTGAACACAGAGGTGTTGTCTATCACCCATAAACATGGTTCAGATTGTGCATGAAGAATGTGTAATAGAGGAAGAATCTCCTCATTCCCCTGCAGAGTACCTGCACATCACTCTTACATGTACCCACAGTCACATTGCCTAGTACAGGGCTTTTCAACCTTTTCACTAACTGTACCACTTGTATTGCCTGAAAAATTTCATGTCCCACCAGTATGCTTGCGCAGTAGATCTAACCTGATCAGGCTCAGCTGTCTCAACCGGACCCCTAGCGGAAAGTCGCTGCTGTGCATGTGCTCGCACAGAGAAGGAGATCTTCGGGGGTTCCCGGAGGCTTCCCCCTCACGAGGTAAGTACCTCCCAGGGGCACTTTTTTCTTACAGGTACACTTTAAGAAAAGAAGCGCATATGGGAGGCGAATTGCAGGAGGCATTGGTGGGGAAAAGGATTCAATTTATGTTGATAGCCTACAGATTGCCATTACTGTCAATCTGCAGGTAGACAGCCAATATCGGTAGCCTCCCCCCTCCTCCAGAGAGCTGGGCAGTGACTCACCACAAAGTTTGGTTCTCCCTTGCTCGCTCCTTGCAATGCTGCCCTGCGGAATAGTTCAGACCTCAGATCAGTGGTAATCTGGCCGCAGTGCAGAGATAGCCAGGTGAACGGTACACAGTGTTGGCACGTATGCTTCAAATACAATAAAGTGATTACACTGTTCACTTCCAGTATTTTAAGTATACTACTTCTGTATTTGAAGTATACCTGCCGTCATTGTGCACCATTCGCCTGGCTGTCTCCGTATGTCGCAGGGCAGCACAGCAAGGAGCAAGACAGGACCAGGACAAGCAGCAGGCAGGCAAGCAATTAAGTGACAGGCAAGCTTGGAGTGTACCACCTGGCCAACAGCAAAGTACCACTAGTGGTACGCGTACCACAGGTTAAAAAGCCCTGGCCTAGGGCCTGATAGATTTCTTTGTTCCGGTCTGTACTTTTTACAAGTATTCTTACAAAGGACTAGTTTTAGTCTGTGACTAAAGGGAATAAATATGGCAGTCTCCATGTCCTTCTCACTTAAATTGTCTTTTAAAATTCCTAAGCGTTGGCAGTTAAGAGACGACTTTCATGTTACATACTTTCAATCAACAAGATTGTAATATGCAAATTAGAGAAGTCGAGGAGTCGGTGGAATCCTAAACTGAGGAGTCGGAGTTGGTGGATTTTTGTGCCGACTCCACAGCCCTGATAAAAAGAAAATAAAAAAGAATTAAAATAAATGAAATGGAGAATAAAAATTAGATAAAAAGAACACTGAAACTTTCTAATCAAATAAAATTCAAATCAAAATATATTTAAAAAAAATAAATTATATCAAATTTTAAATAAAAGATATAAAAAAATAAATAATAAAATAAAAAGATAAACAGACTACAGTAAAGCCCCCACACACACACAAACACACACACACAACAGCAGTCTAATATGCAGCACAATTATCAAACAACTTTTGTTGTGAAACAAGTTGAACAACCCAGAAAAAAAATTGCATGCTATTGGTCAAAAAACTGATAAGACTGATAAACCGTCAATCCAATGTTTGACCCACACCATACAATTTCTTGCCAGATTTGCTTGGCTGATCAAATATTTCCAGCATGTCTGATCTGAAGATCGATTGATTTTTTTTTAGCGATTTTCTGAGCGATTTCCATCAGTTTCGACAGAAATCGGTCAGAAAATCGCTTAAAAAAATCAATTGATCTTCAGATTGGACATGCTGTAAATATTCGACCGGGCAGGCAAATCTGTCAAAAAATTGTATGGTGTGGATCTAGCACAACAATTGGATTGACGGCTTATCAGTCTTATCAGTTCTTTGAACAATAGCATGCAACTTTTTTTCGTTGTTCAACTTGTTTCACAACAAAAGTTGTTTGATAATTGTGCTACATAAAAGTCCGCAGTTGAGAGTGTGTGTGGGGGCTTAAAGGACAACTGAAGTGAGAGGGATATGGAGGCGCCATATTTATTTCCATCTCAGCAATGCCAGTTGCCAGGCCCTCCTGCTGATCCTCTGCCTCTAATACTATTAGCCATAACCCCTGAACAAGCATGCAGCAGATCAGGTGTTTCTGACATTGTCAGATCTGACAAGACTAGCTGCATGCTTGTTTCTGGTTTGATTCAGATACTACTGCAGAGAAATAGACCAGCAGGGCTTCCAGGCAACTGGTATTGATTAAAAGGAAATAAATATGGCAGCCGCCGTATACCTCATATTTCCGCTCCCTTTTAACGCTCACTCACTATCACTGACTACACTGTAAAACAAACCACCTTCCTCACTCACTAGTCACTCACTACACCAGGGCCAGATTAAAGCCCAGGTCACATAGGTCATGGCCTAGGGTGACACAGGAGCAAAGGCAGTTGGGCAGTGGGCTGTTAATGTGCAGTTAGCAATTGAATTTTCAGTTGCAAGCTTGCAGTGCAGGGAGAGATCGGGTGAGCGTGTGACTGCAGAACTCTCCTGCTGTTGCCTGTGGCTGGCTGTGTAGTGTGTGTGGCTGCTTGCCAGACCTGGTCTGTGGCTGCCCGCCTTGCTTCATTGTTTCAGTACTTCACAATAGCTGCGGGCAACCGGAACTGCCTGGTCTTGTGGGCATAGCGTCACTCGCCAGATGTTTCCCACCTCCCTCCTCCATATAGCAGCACCGCCAGTCACTCACCCCTCCGCTCTCCTCCAGCGCCAAAGCTTCCTCTTCCCCTCCTCAATCATCAGCTACCGCTGTGCATCTCTTTCTGCTTCTGGTGTTTCCTATCGTAATTCACCAGTAATGTGCCGACAAGCCACAGGTGAGAGGTGGTGGCTAATGATGGGAATGAGGGAAAGAGGAAGTTTTGGTGCTGGAGGCAGGAGGAGAGGTGAGTGACTGGTGGTGCTGCTGTGGGGGGAGCTGTTGCGTAATGGGGATGGGACTATCAAGCTACCTAAGCTTTTAGGGGCGAGGGGGGGAAACATCTGGCCATCTATACTACAAGGGGGGGGGTGCATCTGGCTACCTGTGCTGCAAGTGGGGGAGTGTCTGGCTTCCTGTCTTGCTGTGGGACGGGGGAGCAGTTGGCTAACTATACTGAAGAGGGGGGTTATCTGCCTTCCAATACTGAAGAGAAGGGGGGAGGGGATGTTGGAGAAGATGCTGTTGGTCAGGGGGCGGCTGGTGACAGTACAGATCCATCCCTGCACTACACTACAAGCTGCCTCTGCTCTCTCTGTCACACTACAGCACACCCTCTCTCACTGTCACTAGGCCTCTCTACACTCACATCTGACTTTCTGCTGTATCACACTAACTTCAGCAAACTCCTCCTTCTCACTCACTAGTGCACTACAATCTGTCTGTCTACTCACTCCTCACTCACTCACTATCTCAACTCACCAGATTCTGTCACACAACCCAATCCACACACAACTGATTCTCTGCAGCACAATGCAGCACACTGTCTCCCTCAATATCCTCCTCCTCACTGAACCCACAAAATGGCTGACAGTCTCACCTCTCTTATATACAAGAGGGGAGGGATAGCCTGTGATAGGTAGCTAGGATCTGGTTGCTAGGGCCTATAATTGCTCCAGATTGGTAGAGAATCCGATTGGCCGGTTAATGCTGCTATATTTAATGTAAGCTATAATTGTGGATGTACGCATAACTTGCACATTTCCGCATGCAATCCGCAGTACACTGATTGGCCTGAGATGACCGTGGTGTTCCGCTTTCCACAGTAATTTTCTGAAATTGTTACTCCAATCACAGGACTGGGAAATACTCGCTAGTATTGCACCAATCAGAGAGTGCGGAGGCATCCCGCGGGATTCCCATTTCCACAGAAATATTCTGCATTCTCTGATTGGTCCGATGCTTCTGAGCTTCGTGATTGGCTGACATTTCCGAGTTGCTGTAATGCGGCATTCTGACATTGGGCTCTATTCACAAAACTTCTCATACATGACTTATCACCTCATTTATAAATATAACCTTTCAGCACATTTACAAGCAAAATAATCACTCAAAGTAAGTTGTTTCTGATTAACTTTATTTCAATATTACTTTTCTTACCTTAATTATATTATATGTTTGCTCTTTGGAAGCCTAAAAATGTAACATAGACGAGGTGGAAACAGGAAAACATGTGACAATCCTTTTTGAATTATTTTTCGTGCAAGCCAAAGTTGTAGTCATGCGATTGGCCGCCTGTAATGAGCTCCACCTTCTGCAGTTCTCAGTCAGGCTGATAACTTGTGATAGTCAGTGGCATGCCAATAACTCTGAGATGGTGCAAACTGTATGCTAATTTTATGCAAAGCTATGCACTTGCTGCATCTGGTACTGGTTTCCAGTCTGCACAAACTTTACCTCAACTTGGAACTATCAGCAGCTCACTGACCATCCCTAATGATAATTGTTCCTCCCCTCAGAATTCTCTAACAGGAAGTGGTGATGTTTCTCTATTTGCAGCGCAGAGTCCCGGCATCAGGAACCTCTCAGAGACTTGTCTCTTTGTATCCACAGACTGTACAGCAGATGATGATGTCACTGGACAAGAGTCTCCTGCAGATATCTTGGTTACCCCAAATATTACCCCAAACCCCCCTCACCTGTATAATCCTGAGGGGCCTCATACCCAGCACAGCTCTCCCCCTGCTGGAGGGTCTCATTCCTGTGCCACACGTGGGAAATGTTTTGTGAGGAAATCAAGTCTTGTCATACGCAAGAGAAGTCACACTGGTGAGAAGCCGTATTCATGTGCTGAGTGTGGGAAATGTTTTGTTCGGAAAGCAGAGCTCTTCATCCATGAGAGATCTCACACTGGTGAGAAGCCGTATTCATGTGCTGAGTGTGGGAAATGTTTTTTACAGAAATCAGACCTTGTCAGGCATGAGAGATCTCACACTGGTGAGAAGCCCTATTCATGTACTGAGTGTGGGAAATGTTTTGTACATAAATCAGACCTTATCAGTCATGAGAGATTTCACACTGGTGAGAAGCCGCATTCATGTGCTGAGTGTGGGAAATGTTTTGTACAGAAATCAGACCTTGTCAGGCATGAGAGATCTCACGCTGGTGAGAAGCTGTATTCATGTGCTGAGTGTGGGAAATGTTTTGTACAGAAATCAACTCTTGTCAGTCATGCGAGAACTCACACTGGTGAAAAGCCGTATTCATGTGCTGAGTGTGGGAAATGTTTTGTACGGAAATCATATCTTGTCCTCCATGAGAGAACTCACACTGGTGAGAAGCTATATTCATGTGCTAAGTGTGGGAAATGTTTTGTTCAGAAATCAGCCTTTATCAGTCATGAGAGATTTCACACTGGTGAGAAGCCGTATTCGTGTGCTGAGTGTGGGAAATGTTTTGTACAGAAATCAGACCTTGTCAGGCATGAGAGATCTCACACTGGTGAGAAGCTGTATTCATGTGCTGAGTGTGGGAAATGTTTTGTACAGAAATCAACTCTTGTCAGTCATGAGAGAACTCACACTGGTGAGAAGCCGTATTCATGTGCTGATTGTGGGAAATGTTTTGTACAGAAATCATATCTTGTCGTCCATGAGAGATCTCACACTGGAGAGAAGCTGTATTCATGTGCTAAGTGTGGGAAATGTTTTGTACAGAAATCAGACCTTATCAGTCATGAGAGATTTCACACTGGTGAGAAGCCGTATTCATGTGCTGAGTGTGGGAAATGTTTTGTACAGAAATCAGACCTTGTCAGGCATGAGAAATCTCACACTGGTGAGAAGCTTTATTCATGTGCTGAGTGTGGGAAATGTTTTATACAGAAATCAACACTTGTCAGTCATGAGAGAACTCATGCTGGTGAGAAGCCGTATTCATGTGCTGAGTGTGGGAAATGTTTTGTACGGAAATCATATCTTGTCCTCCATGAGAGAACTCACACTGGTGAGAAGCTGTATTCATGTGCTGAGTGTGGGAAATGTTTTGTACAGAAATCAAATCTTCTCAGACATGAGAAATCTCACACTGGTGGTAAGTAAGAGTCAGTGCAACATATCTTCACCTTTAGTGAGCCTGAACTGGCCACAGCATACTGCTCTCCATCTCCCCAACACAGCTGGAAGTAGGGAGTATGGAGAGTGGAGTGCAGCGACCAATAACAGGCTTGTTCAGTTCCGCTTATCCCTCTCACATCGCTGGGGAGAAGTAGTGATGGTCAATTAGATGCAAATAACTTCAAGTTGATGCAAATGTATGCAGCTTGAAAATTAACCAATCAATTCCTGCTGAGGTAAAGTCTGGTTCATTTTCAATCTGAATAAATTTGCATAACAATTTGCATGAATGTGCATCAACTCGAAGTTATTTGCATCTACTTGACCATCACTAGCGAGAAGCTCTATTACTGCACTGAGTGAGGGGAATGTTTTGGTTGTGGTTTATTTCTTGCTAGACGCACCTGGCAGCATATTATACAGAGTCCCGGGGCTCTTTCATGCTACTCAGCGCATTGGTTTGTAAAGCAAGTCCCTGAGCTGAGGTGGGATGATGGGATAAACATGGCTACATATAGTACTAAGCCTCATTAGTAATTGGTTGTGTTCATCTTCTATTTATTCCATTGCAAGTGGTAAAGATGTAATTGAAAATAAAGCACAAGTCAGATCCGTACCCCTCTGGGTCCTCCCCAGGCTCCCCACATCCTTTTCCCGACCAGCGATCCAGCGCTGCACCCTCTAGAACAGCTATTCTCAACCGGGGTTCCATGTCAATTTGACAATTCCGTGGGACACAACAGTCCCACTTTCCCCATTTCTGTGGAACAATATAGTCCCGCTTCGGCATATGGCTGCAGCAGCGGAAAGATTCCTTCATGCTGCTGCGAGGGATGTGGTGGATGGATCTGTAAAGCAGCCGCATCACCTGAAGCCCGGTCTATAGTTCCGGCACGCACGGGAGTTCAAACAGAATCCCTGCTTCAAGGAGGAGGGAAGGACGTCAGATGGTAAGTATGGGTTTTTTTTCCCTGCGCTGACACCAATGACCAAAGCAGCCACAGATAGGGGGGGCAATGCAGCCACAGAAAGGGGGGGGCAATGCAGCCACAGATAGGGGGGACAATGCAGCCACAGAAAGGGAGGGCAATGCAGCCACAGAAAGGGAGGGCAATGCAGCCACAGAAAGGGGAGGCAATGCAGCCACAGAAAGGGGAGGCAATGCCGCCACAGAAAGGGAGGACAAAGCAACCACAGAAAGGGGGGGGGCAATGCAGCCACAGAAAGGGGGGGGGCAATGCAGCCACAGAAAGGGGTGGGGCAATGCAGCCACAGAAAGGGGGGGGCAAAGCGGCCACAGATAGGGGGGGACAATGCAGCCACAGATGGGGGGACAATGCAGCCACAGATGGGGGGACAATGCAGCCACAGATGGGGGGGGGGGACAATGCAGCCACAGATGGGGGGGACAATGCAGCCACAGATGGGGGGACAAAGCGGCCACAGAAAGGGAGGACAATGCAGCTACTGATAGGGGGGACAATGCAGCCACAGAAAGGGGGGACAAAGCGGCCACAGAAAGGGAGGACAATGCAGCTACATAAAGGGGGGACAATGCAGCTACATAAAGGGGGGACAATGCAGCTACATAAAGGGGGGACAATGCAGCCACAGAAAGGGGGGACAATGCAGCCACAGAAAGGGGGGACAATGCAGCCACAGATGAGGGGGGGACAAAGCGGCCACAAAAAGGGAGGACAATGCAGCTACAGAAAGGGGGGACAATGCAGCCACAGAAAGGGGGGACAAAGCGGCCACAGAAAGGGGGGACAAAGCGGCCACAGAAAGGGGGACAATGCAGCCACAGATATAGGGGACAAAGCAGCCACAGAAAGGGGGGACAATGCAGCCACAGAAAGGGGGGACAATGCAGCCACAGAAAGGGGGGACAATGCAGCCACAGAAAGGGGGGACAATGCAGCCACAGAAACGGGGGACAATGCGGCCACAGAAACGGGGGACAATGCGGCCACAGAAACGGGGGACAATGCAGCCACAGAAACGGGGGACAATGCAGCCACAGATAGGAGGGACAATGCAGCCACAGAAACGGGGGACAAAGCAACCACAAACAGGACAAAAAGCCACACAAACTGGGGGGGAAGGAGACAGTCCCACAAACAAGGGGGACAATGCAGCCACACAAATGGGGGTCACACTTGTTATTAAGGGAAGGCACATGGGAGCCATAATTGCTAACAGGGAGGACAAAGGGGGCCATTCCTATTAAGGGGGACATAGCTGGCCACACTAAATAAAGATGACATGGGTCATATATATATATATATATATATATATATATATATATATATATATATATATATATATATATATATATATATATATATATATATATATATATATATATATATATATATATATATATATATATATATATATATATATATATATATATTTTTTTTTTAACAATAAAACATTATTGTCACACATCAGAATATAATACAGAGAAGGATGAAGAGTAATCAGAATACAGTGCGGGAAAGAATGCATTATCAAGTGAGCAATCATATTGGAGGGGTCCTATAAAAGGGCCCGCATAAAATCCATAAAAGCATGAGGAATACTTTGTCTTTAATTGAAAGTATCTCTTTGCATTTCAGGGGGGCAACCCCCCTTTTCATCAGGCAAATAGTAGTTGCTTTGCTACATATTTATTCATTTTATTTATTTATTGTATTTATAAAGCGCCAACATATTACGCAGCACTGGACATTAATTTAGATTACAGACAAGATTTAGGGATGACATACAGCAATATGACAATACAGGAATACAAGAAAACCAGATCACATAGCACAGTATGAGTACAAGGTAATGCTTAGTCACTGGATGGAGCATGGAGATCACACAGCACAGTATGAGTACAAGGTAATGCTTAGTCAGTCACTGGAGGGGAGCATGGAGATTAGGCAAGTTAGGTTCACTCAAATGCATAGCATGGGTTTACAGTAATGGAGGTTCATGATCAGGTAGGACACAAAAGGAGGAGGACCCTGCCCAAAGGCTTACAATCTAGAGGGAGAGGGAGAGACACGAAAGGTAGGAGACCAGAGTTCAGCTGTGGGTTTAAAGCAATTGTGAGGTGTGATAGGCCAGAGTGAAAAGGTGAGTTTTGAGGGCCTTCTTGAAGATGTTGAAGAAGGGGGCTGCCCTAATGGGTGGAGGTAGGGAGTTCCATAGTGTTGGAGCGGCTCTTGAGAAGTCCTGGAGGCGTGCATGGGACTGGGTGATGCGGGGGGAGGTCAGGCGGAGTGAGCGGCTAGGTGTGTATCTCTGAGTAAGATCAGAAATGTAGGTTGGACAGGTTTTGTGGACAGATTTCTAGGTCAGACACAATATCTTGAATCTGATTCTGGACTGGATAGGAAGCCAGTGGAGGGATTCACGGAGGGGAGCTGCCCTGGTGGAGCGATGGATTACTTGAGCAGGGGCAGTACTGTGGCCTGCTTGAAGTCTGAAGGGAAGGTGCCTCTGGATAGGGAGAGGTTAAAAAGGGTAGTGAGGACTGGGGCCAGATCCGTGAAGTGAGGCTGAAGAAGATCAGAAGGGATGGGGTCAAGAGGGGAGGTAGTGGTATGGGAAGTCTGCAGTAGGTGGTTGACTTCCTCTCTAGGGCTGATGAGAGAGTTTGGCGATACTGAGCTGCAGCAAGATTAGGACAGGTTAGGGTGGGGAGAGTGGAGGAGAGGGCATGGAAGGGGTCAGCAAAGCCACTAGGGTTGAGCTTGCGTAGGTCTCGCTGCCATTGACCAGGTGGGTGGGAGGGTAGTTTGGAGGTGCCTTCCGTGGGGAGGTTGAAGGGTGATGGTCTGAGGGTGGAAATGGTGCGATGTCGAGGTCTGCAGTGGTGGTGGATTTAGTGAATATAAGGTCGAGAGTGCGACCTGCAGTGTGTTGGTGTGTTGTACTAGGCCATGTGAGTTGGCTATGGTGAGTAGCCGGGTCACAACAGAGTTCTGGGGTTTATCAATGGGAATATTGAAATCCCCGAAGATGATGGTGGGAAGGTCAGAGTCGAGGATGTGTTGGAACCAGGAGCAAGGTTGTCGAGAAATTGTCGTGTGGAGCCCGGAGGGCAGTATAAGACTGCAACAATGGCTGGGAGGGGATTGTCGAGGCGAATAGTGTGGGCCTCAAATGATGTGAATTGTAGGGAGGAAGGTGGAGTGAGGACATGGAATGTGCAGGATGGGGAGAGGAGCAGACCCACCCCTCCCACGGTCCTGTTGACTGGTCTGGGGGTGTGACTGAGGTGAAGCCCCCTGTAGGAGAGGGCAGCCCCTGCTGCAGAGTCAGAGGGGATAAGCCATGTCTCACATTTAAATACAATAAGTCAAAGAACAATTGGTAGGACATTGAGGCAGTCTGGGCCAATCCGTGTCTATATGCAAATTTAATCAGGGACCATGAGTCTCTGTGGCATGTAAAAAATTTCTTGCACTAAGTGGGTTTGGTAAGTATATGAAGGGGTATAAAAGTGAGTAAGAGAGTCATAAAATAAAACTGCCACTAGGTGGCAGCCACAGTGCACTTATCTAAACCAATAAACCCTGCCGTTCCATCCTCATCCAACAGAGGGTGCATTCCCCCATTTTGGGGGGCATGTAGTTATTAATTGTTTCTAGAACTTGTTACTAAATTGTTACATACATTTTTACATAAGTGGTCACTAATGATTGAGTAATAACATTAAAGGTACACTATCAAAGTTTGTTTTTTTCCCGAAGCCCTTTAGGCGTTAGAAGGGATGTGTAATGGCAGATAATAGTAGTAAATGAAAAAAAAATTCAACAGCTTATCAGATTTTGTATATTGCTGGGACAGTGTAGGGGTGACGGAGGAGTTTCTGTATTCAGCGTTATTGGCACCAACAGGAATGTCTCTCTTCCTCTGCACAAGCCTTGCCAGAGGCAAATAAACAATCCATGCTGGGCCAACAGCAGAGAGACTTCTTATGTGAGAGCAGATTATTTCACATGCTGTAGTGAGAGATTCACTGACTGAATCAGTGTTGAATCTGTGAATCTATTAGTACAGCGTGTGAAATAATCTGCCCTCGAACAAGAAGTCTCTGTGTTGTTGGCCCGGCATTGATTGTTTATTTACATCTGGCAAGGCTTGTGCAGAGGAAGAGAGGATGTTTTTTTCCTAGTCTACTAGTATTATCTGCCATAAAAAATCTCTTCTAACTCCTATAGGGCTTCTGGAAAAAAAAACAACTTAAACTTTGATAGTGTTCCTTTAATTGCGGCTAGGAGTCATTGAGGAGGAACTATCAAAGAAACTGTCCTTCTGTGAACCCCACATAGGTTCCACTTCTCTGTCACTATTCAGAGGAATGATTTGCTGTTTGCCTGCTTTCTCACACATCATATAAGAACAACTGAGAATTTTTTTTAGCTACAGAGAAGGTTTTAAAGAGAAGCACCTGTACTTTTTCCTGTATTTGCATGACCCCCCCCCCCCCCCCCTTCATTCAAAATGAGTTCAAGGCTGTAAACTCTGTTTAATTCAGACTGCGTGAGGCAGAGGGACACAGAATCAGGTACACAGAACTGCAGCTGATGAGTTATTTACACATTATTGGAAGGTATATTTCGGATTTCTATAATTTTGAAGAGATTTTACTCACAGTATTACAGCCAGTGAAGATTGTCTCTGTATGTTGGATGTGCTGGACACAGTCCTCCATAGTAATGCCCACAGTGAAAACTATTCTCTGTAAATGTCATATTTTCTTCACATAATAAAAAAAGGTGAAAAAAAAATCCTTTGTATTGCTATTTGCTAGTAATTACTGGAAATATATGTGGCATTTAGAGTTTTAGTTAACTTTGATGTTAATAGTGGGTTGAATGGTAGTTAATTAATTAACTTGGGGTGATGTAAATCTATGGGAGCTGCTATTCCTGCCACAGCATAGATATCACTCACCACCGCCATGCGCTGTCACCTCGCTTGCAGCTCCCACCAATCGCATTGCGCCGCAGCTCACTCGCCCTTCTGTCGGTATGACAGCAGAGCTCCATGGGCTGGTCAGGAGCTGATTTCATTGGCTCCTGACCCTGCCATCACTGTAAGCCAATCCCATTGGCTCACATTGATCACAGGAGCTTTTTTTTTGGTAGCGAGCAATCTGTTCTTTGAGGCAAAAAATGGAGGGTGCCGGCTGCACATGCACTCACCCAACAAATGGGAGCAGGGAAACCAAGCACCAAAGTCCACAGCAACCAGAAAAAGGGGATCCCGCTGCACCAGATGATGTGAAAGTAGAAATGTCTTTATTGTCCAATCCAGCATTACAGCAACAGATAAAAGCTCACGCGTATCGGAGCAGACGGCTCCTTAGTCATAGCTCCTAATAATCATATGAGTAGCCGTCTGCTCCGATACGCGGGAGCTTTTATCTGTTGCTGTAATGCTGGGTGGAACAATAAAGACATTTCTACTTTCAAATCATCTGGTGCAGCGGGGTCCCCTTTTTCTGGGATCTGTTCTTTGAATCTCAATGCTTTTATCCAGGTGTCGGTAACTGTTTTATTTGGGGACCTTTCTTGGAGGAATCTCTTCTTCAGGATCTCTGACTGTTCCTCAAAATCTGTGGTTTTTGTATCTGTGGTTCCTCCTGATCCTTTTAAAATGGCCTAACGGTACATTTTTGTTAGCCATTGGCATGGCTTGTAGTGTTCGCTAGTATAATTAACCACATAAGGACCACAGTCTTTTCACCCCTTAAGGACTAGAGCCTTTTTTTCCATTCAGACCACTGCAGCTTTCACGGTTTATTGCTCGGTCATACAACCTACCACCTAAATTAATTTTTCCTCCATTTCTTGTCCCTAATACAGCTTTCTTTTGGTGCTATTTGATTGCTGCTGTGATTTTTAGTTTTATTATATTCATCAAAAAAGACATGAATTTTGTCAATAAAATGATTTATTTTTTTTACTTTCTGTGTTGACATTTTTCACATGAAGTAAAATTTCTATATACATTTTTGTCCAAATTTATTGTACTACATGTCTTTGATAAAAAAAAAAAACATTCAGTGTATATTTATTGGATTGGGTAAAAGTTATAGCGTTTACAAACTATGGTGCCAAAAGGGAATTTTCCCATTTTGAAGCATCTCTGACTTTTCTGAGCACCTGTCATGTTTCATGAGGTACTAAAATTCCAGGACAGTGTAAATACCCCTCAAATGACCCCATTTTGGAAAGAAGACATCCCAAAGTATTCACTAAGTGGCATGGTGAGTTCATAGAAGATTTTATTTTTTGTCACAATTTAGCGGAAAATGACACTTTGAAGAAAAAAAAAGGTTCCATTTCTACTAACTTGTGACAAAAAAAAAAAATCTGCCACGGACTCACCATGCCCCTCTCTGAATACTTTGGGGTGTCTACTTTCCAAAATGGGGTCATTTGTGGGGTGTTTACTGCCCTGGCATTTTGGGGGTGCTAAATTGTAAGCACCCCTGTAAAGCCTAAAGGTGCTCATAGGACCTTGGACCCCTTAGCGCACCTAGACTGCAAAAAAGTGCCACACATGTGGTATCGCCGTACTCTAGAGAAATAGTATTTATGTGTTTTGGGGTGTATTTATTTTACACATACCCATGCTGGGTGGGAGAAATATCTCTGTAAATTAGATTTTTTTTTGATTTTTTTCACACACAATTGTCCATTTACAGAGAGATTTCTCCCACCCAGCATGGGTATGTGTAAAAATACACCCCGAAACACATTATACTACTTCTCCTGAGTACGGTGATACCACATGTGTGGCACTTTTTTGCAGCCTAGGTGCGCTAAGGGGCCCAACGTCCTATGAGTACCTTTAGAATTTCACAGGTCATTTTGAGGCATTTGGTTTCTAGACTACTCCTCACACTTTAGGGCCCCTAAAATGCCAGGGCAGTATAGGAACCCCACAAGTGACCCCATTTTAGAAAGAAGACACCCCAAGGTATTCCGTTAGGAGTATGGTGAGTTCATAGAAGATTTTATTTTTTGTCACAAGTTAGCGGAAATTGATTTTTATTGTTTTTTTTTCACAAAGTGTCATTTTCCACTTACTTGTGACAAAAATTATTATCTTCTATGAACTCAACATATGCCTAACGGACTACCTTGGGGTGTCTTCTTTCTAAAATGGGGTCACTTGTGGGGTTCCTATACTGCCCTGGCATTTTAGGGGCCTCCTACACATGTCTGAGTTAAGTCATAAGTAAAGTAATTATTGAATCAAAGGCTGACTGCACGTGATTCCACAAAAAGAGCTTGCAGTTAGCTTATTCACCACAAGATGTCGATCTCGCCTCTACCACGTGGAAGGCACAGAAAGGATCATATTTACCCAAAGAAGGGAAATGATGTAACAGCAGGAAGAGAAGTTGCAGGAGGTGAGCGAACACGCGGCTGGAAGAGGTAATTGTGTGAATCTTATTATATATGGAGCAGAGCAGAGGTTTGGGGTGGGCATGCTTTGTTACAGAGGAGGACATAGTACACCTGTCACTATCCTGATCATTCCCCTTGATGAGACTTATATATAACTGCTGTGTCAGTTTTCTATTGCTCCCCTACATAGATTATGGGTGGCATCTCACCTTGCTAGTAATTACTTAGTTCAGTCACATAACAGAGACAAGAGAAGATATCTATACTCAGGGTCGTAACTAGAAAACACCGGGCCCCCTGTAAAACTTTGGATGGGGGCCAGCTCAAGGCCGTTTTGGGGGGCAGGAGAGGTCGCAGCCAGGCATGCTCAAATAACTAATTTGAATGAAATCCTAATAGGTGTTCTTTCATCCCGCTAATTACATCACCTGTGCGGGTGGGCGAGGGGGAGTTAATCTTACGCCTGAGGCGTCTTTTTCGCTCTGTCCCTCGGCGCCTCCCACGAAGCTCCCGTCCGGCTGCAACACACCCTGGGCTCTTTCTTCTGTGTACGAGATCTTGTGCTTTCCGACAGGCTGGTACAGTCATTGGCTCGGCATAGCAATAGGCGGGACCATTCTGTACTACTGACTGCAGAGTGCGCCTCCAGGAACGAGCAAGCCATTTGCCCGCTCAAGTACAGAGAAGGGACGCTGGAGCCTGTGTGGCTAAGGCAGGCCTGGGCAATCTAATGCTGGGAATACTACACGGTATGGCTCGATTGATAATTTCCGACA
This sequence comes from Hyperolius riggenbachi, assembly GCF_040937935.1. Taxonomy (NCBI): domain Eukaryota; kingdom Metazoa; phylum Chordata; class Amphibia; order Anura; family Hyperoliidae; genus Hyperolius; species Hyperolius riggenbachi. The sequence continues at coordinate 14,367,796 of NC_090652.1, read as the reverse complement.
TGTCCGATCACCCGCCCGATCGATTCTGCGTTCGATACCGCAGGGGGGACAATGGAAAAAGATAAGGAAAACGAGCAGAAGATAAGAGAATCACCCACGGGGTCGAGCGGGGAATCGATTGGGCGGCAGAATCGAGGCACGGAAACTCACCGTGTATTCCCAGCATAAGGCTCTTTGACTTTGTAATTAGTAATTCAGTGCCACCTTTCATTCTCACAGTTGCGTCACGAAGTCAATTATCTCTCCCTCCCCACTGAATGTGTATCTGTAATTGCAAACCGTCTCAGTGAAATACGGCACTTCTGTTTAGAAGACGGTAGAGAGGAGTGGGAAGTGCAGGCAATCACTCCACTAGCAGAGAACGGGCCTACCTGGAGAACAGAGCACACAGACAGCAGCGCTGAAAGGCAGGCTTGCTCAAATTCGTATTCGGGAGATACCCGGATAGTTCTATCCAGATATCTCACAGTACACCTGTGCGGGTGGGGGGGAGGGTCAATCTTACCTGTCTGAAGTCTTCTTGCTCCGTCCCTCGGCACCCCCCATGATGCGGTCCACGCACATCACGTGACGCCAAACACTTCCTCCTTCAACCCGGAAGGAGGAAGTGTTTGGAGTCACGTGACTGCCGCGTCGAGGGACGGAGCAAGAAGACATCAGACAGGTAAGATTGATGGCAGCCCAGCTGTGACCTTGGTAAGATTAGTTTGCATACATAAGGCTCTGTTCTGCAGTTTATTCCCCCTCCCCCCACCTTTTTTTTTTAACCCTAAGGATGCACTTATTAAACTCTGAAATCACCAGGGCCAGCATGCACTTTCAGACCATGCTGGGCTTTGCATTTTAACAAAGAAAACCCTAGTTCATATCTATGTTTGAGTTTGCAGCTTCTCTTTGTGATCTGATCTGTAGGACATGCTGAGCCTTGTGGTTCCACAATGATTCCTCATCAAATTAATGCATTCAGCTGGAAACAATCAATGGTGTCCTCAAACAGCAGGGAAAACTTTACCAAACAGATGATTGGTGGTGGAATAAACCCCAAAACATCGACTGAATGATTGAGGTCGGTTTCTACCACTAACAATGCCCAATACATATAACTGTATAGTACTGGACACGTGTTAGCTATGTGATGTGTGTTGCACCTGCACTGTGAGCTGGATTTGTGTAGCTGCAAATAAAAGTCTATTTTTGCTTTAAAAAAACAAAAACAAACAAAAAGCACTGTCATACCACATCGAAAACAACCACAAAACAGTTTATACTAAAATGTCCAAATCCAGAGTTGTCCGAAAGAGGATTATCCACGCTTCATTATGTTGAATACAGGACTCAACTTACAACTTCAACATACAATATCCCAAAACACAACCTGTTTGTACACAGGGAGCCACCTGTAATCTGGCATGTATCATGCCTTGTTAGCAGACTAATTCAGTTTTTATAAACCCTGGTACACACCATGCAATTTCCCATCAGATAGATGGGTTGAATAGATAATTTCCGACAGCTCCGATCTGAATTCTGATCATCTTTGTGATCGATTTACATAGAAGTGATCAGAAATACGATTTGAAATCAGATCGGATCTGTTGGAAAATATTGACCCATCTATCTGATAGGAAATTGCATGGTGTGTACCAGGCTTCAAACAGATGGAAAGTGCCATGCTCCTCTGTTTAGCTCTAATGCCTAGTACACACCATACAATGTTCTGTTAGATTTTTCTGCTAGATTTTCTGTAATTAGATTATATTCTGTAAAGTATTGGTAGAGACTGGTCATTATCTCTGGTGCATTGTCTTCTGGTGATCTCCTGCTGAGTAGAACAATGCCTAATTGCTCGTCAGATAGATGGTTAGATAGATCATTTCCAACATGTTGGATATTGTCTATCTGGCAGGTAAATCTAATGCTGGGTTTACACCATACAATTTTCTGTTATGCTGGGAATACAAGGTACGTTTCTGCACCGTGTATCGAGCAGCTGATCAGGCTAGCTGATAATATTCAGCTGGTCCGATCACGCTGCTCGACCCCCGCCCGCTCGATCCCTGCCGGCGGACAGGCGGTAATCGATCCGCGCGGACGTGGAGGGAGTCGGCCCGGCGGCTAATCGGCCGCCGGATCGACCCGTGTATTCCCAGCATTAGATTCTTCTGTTAGATTTTTCTGTTAGATATTCTGTAAAGCCCCATCTACAAGATACGATTCTTTGTGCGATTCGATTACGATTCTATTTACGATCTGATTAAATCCGACATGTCCGATCGGGATTCGATGTAATTCGTTTTGCTATTGTTTTGCAATGACAAATCAAACTGAATCGAATCGAATCCCGATCGGACATGTCGGATTTAATCAAATTGTATATAGAATCGTAATCGAATCGTACAAAGAATGGTATCGTGTAGATTGGGCTTTATTATTATTTTCTGTAGAGAATGATAAGTATCTCTGGTGCATTGTCTTCTGTTTATCGCCTAAACAACAATGCCTAATTGCTCGGGACATAGATCGTAAGATAGATACATTTCCAACATGTTGAACTTTATCTATCAGGCAGCTAAATCTTAAGCTGGCCATACACTGGCCCGATTTGCCGCCGTTTTGACAGCAGATTCGATCACTGGGATCGAATCTGCTGCCAATCGTTCGCGCTACACGCCAAATTTCGATCCATTTCGTCTGATCCCGTCGATCGCTCCGTGCGGAAAATACCGCCGATCGCCCGCGGGTAGGGAGCGCGTTGCTAGCGGCGTTCGAGTGCCCGACGACTGACGCAATAGAGCGGCAATACATTACCTGCTCCGCCTGCGCGACTGCCCCCGGTCACCGCTGCTCCGTGTCCGCGCTGGTCTCCGGCAGGGTGCTCTACTGCTTAATCTTCCTGCCGGGCAGGAAGAAGTAAAGCATGCTGGACCTGGAGACCAGCGCGGACACGGAGTAGCGGAGACCTGGGGACTGGAGTCGTGCCGGCAGAGCAGGTAATGTATGCGGGTATGGGGAGCGGCGGCAGCAGCACCACCACCACAACAGATTGTGAACGGTTTCAGGCTGAAATCGGTTCACAATCTGTTTGCAGTAAAGGTGGCCATACGATCCCTCTCTGATCAGATTCGATCAGAGAGGGATCTATCTGTTGGTCGAATCTGATGGCTACCTTAATGCTGGGCATACACGGCGCGATAATGCATCGGTATAGAGCCAGCGGTGCGTGGATCGATTCCCGCTCTTCCCGGTGGGCACTTCCTTATCTGCGCTTTGTTTTTGCCCATTGTCCGCCGGTGGGGATCGAGCCAGGAATCGATCCAAGCGGTGATCGGACACGTCGGAAATTATCAATTGAGCCATCAGTGGCTCGATTGATAAGAAAATACACCGCCGTGTATGCCCAGCATAACAGAAAATTGTATGGTATAAACCCAGCATAACAGAAAATCTTACAGAAAATTGTATGGTGTGTACTAGTCATACCTCCTTACCCCTCATGAGACACAGAAACTTTGTATAAGCAGCAAATAATCCTGAAAAAGGCTTTTAGAATATGCAGTTGTACATGGATGACAGTGGGTAGAGCCAGTTTTTGCTCTACGTTGTGAACTGTGCATGTGCAGCCCCAATGCCTACACAAAATGTTGTAACTAATGGGTGCAGCGGTGAGTCTGGGCACTGCACAAGCATTTCAAAATTGGTGATTTTAGGTACCGTTGATAATTAAGCCATGCACCCCAGTTTTTGAACAGTTCTATGCCAGAGCTTCTAGCATTTGTTGTACAGAGCAGTGGATTGAGTAGAGGTTTTCCACCTGAAGGTGATGTACTTTTTCCAGGTTTTGGCTTGTCACGTTCACTTTAGGACAGATGGATCATTTCTTTAACCACACCTGAACTGACAGAACTGACAGTCATATGGAGGCGCAGTGTTCTCTCCAGGCTCTTTTAGCCAGCTACACAAGCTGACATCAGCTTGTTTCCTCCTCTTTTTTCTCCTATGCTGTAAGCAGAGCTGCATTGGCCCTGCATTCCCACGGTTGGCTACTTTTTCATGCCACCCAGCTGGAAAAAAATTCTGGGGAGAACACTGTATGTGTTGCTGCCGACCGCAGCTGCTACTGATTGATGCTCATGCTGCGACCCCTCCTGCCCCCCAAAACAGGGCTGTATGGCTTGCAGCCCCTATTGTTACGCCCCTATATATACAGAATATAGCCATGTTCCTCTGGTGCTGGCATTTCCCTGTATACCCTCCTCTGCCCCCAGCATTGCCGTATTACCATGCACTGTAGCCATATCCCCTATCATTCCACCCCCCCCCCCCCAGTATTTAACTCCCTCCTGGGGTAATACTAATCTTGGGTAGTCGTCAGGGCAGAGGCCCGGGGCGCCAGTCTCTGGGAGTGCAGCCCTGAGGGTGTGCCTGTGCCCCCCACCCCTCCCCGAACAGTTCAGAGTTATGACTCTGCATGTTTGAGAGACTACCTAATACTGGGGTTACATCTGCCCATCCTGGGAAGGGAGGCTGCTTAATACTGGGCATACATCTGGCAGTCTATATTGGGAGGAGGCTGCCTCATACTGGGGGTGCATCTGCCTATCTAACTTGGGGAGAGGGGCTGCTGAATATTGGGGCACACTTGCCTGTCCTAGGAAGAGAGACTGCTTTATACTGGGGGTATATTTAGAAATCTATACTTGCGGTAGGTCTGGCTATCTAGCCTGGGAGGAGGGTATCCTAATACTGGGGGTACATCTGCCTATCCTCGAAGGGAGGATGCCTAATACTGGGGGTACATGTAACCTGGGGAGGGGAGATGCCTTATATATGGGGTACATCCAGGTATCTCTAATGGGGAGGGTGGGCTGCCTACTACTGGGGGTACTGGATAGTGGGGCTGGCTGGATAGTGTAATGGTTAAGGGCTGTGCCTCTGACACGGGAGATCAGGGTTCAAATCTCGGCTCTGCCTGTTCAGTAAGCCAGCACCTATTCAGCAGGAGACCTTAGGCAAGTCTCCCTAACACTGCTACGGCCTATAGAGCGCGTCCTAGTGGCTGCAGCTCTGGCGCTTTGAGTCCGCCAGGAGAAAAGCGCTGTATAAGTGTTTGTCTTCTTTGTCTTTTACTTCTGCCTAGTCAGCTTGGGGAGAGAGACTGCTTAAAACTGGAGGCAAATCTGGATATCTAACTTGGGGAGGAAGACTACTTGATGCACCTGGCATTTGAAACCCTTCAGCACTTTATTTGGCCTGAGGAAGTGGGCAGAGACACAAAATACATGTTGCCTGTGCTTATTAAAAATTAATATTTATATAAAGGAATTTGGCATTATTGAGGTAAGCCACCTCCCCCTTTTCTCTTTTATTTGTTTTCAACTCAGTTTTAGACACTCCCGGGTGCCTCTTACCCCCTTTATGATGGCTTCCCGGGTCTTCCAGATGCTGACAAGTCAGACCACCCCTTGCCTTGAGCTCCATCACTCTGTTATCAATGGCTGGAGTGAAAAGGACTATCTACAGATGAGAGATGTCTGAATTCTATACCGAGGAAAAGGGTGAATGTTTAGTGATAGGAAGGGTGTGAGCAGGAATCCAGGCGCATGCATCTTTATAGAGAGAGCTTGCAGGGTGTAGTAGTTTTATTGTTAGGGTAGTCTGCCTTTATTCCTGAGAATGATACAAAGTATCTATGTGGGGGGTTAGTTTACATAATTGCCCCTTAGGGAGGGAGACATAGAGAATAATATAATCTGTGAATAGTGCGGAGCTCTGATTGGCTGATCTTGTATGCCATGGAATACTGAGCCCATAAGATCCTCGTGGAGCAGCTCCCACCTCCAGCTGGTGCCTCACACGTATGCACACTCTCTGTGTTACCTTATCTCTATCTCTTATCCTATATCTCCAGCTGTTCTCTCTTCACATCCTCATCCATCTACCGCTGCCGGCACTGCTGTAACCTCCCAGGAATGTGTGCATGGAGAGGAGGAGAGAAGCGCCAGATGATGAGCAAGGCGCACCGGGAGAGAGGACTGTGGTGCTGAATGTGCAGATACCACAGCTTATGGGATATTATCACCACCTAGCAAATGATGTTTATTTCTGTGCTCTGATTTTAATATTTTACTGCTTTCTAATATTTTCTAATATTTCACTGCTTTAATTTATTTTTTTTAGAGCTAAGATCTGAGCTCAAAGAACAAAAGACCTGTGTGACGGGTGATAATCATTCTGTGGAGGAGGGTGTCATGATGCGTCCAATTAAAGAGGAAAAAGAAAAGACCTATGTGATGAGTGATCCACAGTGTATGGAGCAGGGTGGCATGATGGGGACCATTAAAGAAGAAGAAGAAGAGATCAATGTGAGGAGTGATCAGCATTCTATGGAGGAGGGTGGCATGATGGGGACAATTAAAGAAGAAGAAGGAGAGACATATGTGAGGAGTGATCAGCATTCTATGGAGGAGGGTGGCATAATGAGGACAATTAAAGAAGAAGGAGGAGACACATATGTGAGGAGTGATCAGCAGTATATGGAGGAGGGTGGGAGGATGATGACAATTAAAAAGGAAGAAGATGAAACATATGTGAGGAGTGACCAGCAGTCTATGGAGGAGAGTGACGTGATAAGTACTAGTGAAGAGGACATTATTACTGGGATGAGCATTGGTAAGTGATAAATGTATCTCCTTTCAATGTCCATGGCATATACAGTGCTGTCCATAATTATTCATACCCCTGGGAAATTTTGACTTAAAAGTTACTTTTATTCAACCATCAAGTAATTTTTGACGGGAAATGACATAGGTGTCTCCCAAAAGATAATAAGACGATGTAACAAAAAAAAAATATTTTCAGCTTTTTTTTTTACATTTAAGCAAAAAGTGTCCAGTCCAAAATTATTCATACCCTTCATAAACTGTCACAGTCTGTGGGAAAATCCAAAGTTCTATACCACTCCAAATAGTCCAAGCTTTTCTAAAGCATCCTAATTACCCTGATTAATAAGGAACAGCTGTTTTAATCAACCCAGCAAGTAAAAAACAGCAGCTCTCTGCAGTTGGTTTGTAGACAGTCATGGCTAAGACAAAGGAGCTCAGTGAGGACCTGCGGCTGTGCTTTGTGGCTGCTCAGGAAAGGGCTACAAGACCATTTCTTAATGTTCTGAAAGTTTCAGTGGCTACAGTGCAAAGTATTATTAAAAAATACAAGATGTTCCGTGAAAAGAATCCAAGGATCACCAACAAGGCCATCATGAGGAATTTGGGCTCTGCTGGTGGCAATGTCTCGAGGCAGACAATCCAACGGACACTGTACACTGCTGGGTTCCACAGATGCAGACCAAGGAGGACGCCACTTCTCCAGATAAGGCACACAAAAGCTTGCTTGGTCTTTGCAAATGCTCATCTGGACAAAGAAGAAGACTTCTGGACTTTCTGTGTTATGGTCAGATGAAACAAAAATGTAATTGTTTGGTCACAATGATGTTTCCTTCATTTGTAAAAAAAAAAACAAAAAAAAAAACCTTCAACACAAAGAACACTATCCCCACTGTCAAACATGGTGGTGAGAACCTAATGCTTTATGGGTGTTTTTCAGCCAATGGACCAGGGAACCTAATCACAGTAAACGACACCATGAAAAGAGAGCAATACATGAGGATTCTCAACAACAACATCAGGCAGTCTGCAGAGAAACTTGGCCTTGGCCACCAGTGGACATTTAGGTATGACACACAGCAAAAGTGGTGAAGACATGGTTAGCAGACAACAACATCAACGTTTTGGAGTGGCCCAGACAGAGTCCTAACTTGAATCCAATTGAAAATCTGTGGAGGGAGCTAATGATCAGGGTGATGGCGAGAAGACCCCCCACTGGAGAAAATTGGAGATGGCACACAAGACCCCCCAACCTCAAAAATTTGCAGTTCATTGCTAAAGGTGAATGGGCAAAATTACCTGGGGAGACATACAAAAAGCTGGTCTGCAATTTTAGGAAGCGTTTGATTGCTGCAATAGCCAATAAATGCTTTTCTATTGATTATTGAGAAGTGTATGAATAATTTTGGACTGGACACTTTTTGCTCAAGTATAAATAAAAGCTGACAAATGTTTTTTTTCCCCACAATAATGCCACTTGTACATCATCTTATTATGTTTTGGGAGATACCGATGTCATTTCCCCATCAAAAAATGACTTGCTGGTTGAATAAAACTAACTTTAAGTCAAAATTTGCTAGGGGTATGAGTAATTATGGGCAGCACTGTAAGCTGTGTGTTCCAAATGTATACAGGAGTCGAGTCTGAGGAAGGCTTCATAGCTTAAAGTTTACTACTTCATCTTAATTCAAAACTTCTTGCTTTCACTAGTGCAATAAGCTAACTCTCTAACTGGTTGACAAAGCTAACAATTAGTAAGCTAACTCTCTAACTGAATCACTAAACTATCAATCACAGGTTGAATGAGTCTCATATGAGCACAAATCAATCACAAAATGCAAATACACAGCACTGTTCTCTCCAGCACAACCTCTCACACAGTGCTGAGTAACAGCAAGGAGATAATCCAAGATGGCATCCGCCTTATATAGGGAAGGGTGTGGCCAGAGCTCAGCTTTAAAAAATTGCGCTTCTGTAATGGACTTAAAGTCGTAATTACAGCTTACATCCGTAGATATGGGTGCACTCGTAGTCAGAATTTGTAATCTCGGCGGATTACAGATTATGACTATGGTGCTGTAGTCCACTATTACGACTTGTCACTACAGATATCCGTTAATTACAAATCATTACGCCCAACACTACATGGGACAAAGGAGGTGGCAAAAGGGAGTTAGACTTGCCTCCCCTTGACCATCCAGGGCGACACCACCAGACCAGATGCCGCCCCACAACTCCTACCCTTCCCAGCACCATGTAGGGTGACCCAATGGACAGTGAAAGGGAGGTACTGTCCCTGTCTATGCCTGCTGCTCCAGGCATGTGTAGTGAGGTGCACCCTGCCACCGACTATGTGGTCCAACAACCAGGATACACATTCCACTACATGCCGATGTAGGGCTGGGATAGCAGCTCTGGTAAAATAATGGAGGCAGAAGTTCTGCCATTGTGGCTCCAAAAAGCACATCAGCTGGCGGAAGGGGGCACTTTCTACCAGCTGATAGGGCAGAAAGCTGTTGGGCCAACAATCTTGCCAGGAGCCCATTGTTGCGGATCACTGTTGGGCCAGTTGAGGCGAGAGGCCTCCTCCGTGCAATCATTTCTGGGAGAAAGGGCTGGTGCTGGGCGACAAACTGGGGGGAGAAGACAGCTGATGAAATCTGGATGCTGCTTCCAGCCTGGTGTGCAGAGGGAGTTGGCGTGCAGTGGGACTGGGCAGGCTGCATATGATGCACAGAGTGATGGCTAGAGGAAGACAAGAAGTGTGTTGCAAAATCTTCAGCTGATATAAGCATGAAGAAATAAGAGGGGGAGGGGGATGGAGAACGGAGGTAAAGGTGCTGAACAAGCGCTTTTGATTGTGGAAATTGACTTTTTTTGCCACAGAGAGTGCATTATTGAAGTTGTTTAAGGCTTTTTTGAATGAGATGAAGTCCTCACTTGTGTTTCTTTTCCTCCAACGCAGTTCAGCTACTCTAGGTGATTTTTTCAACTGTTTAGTAGCTATGGTCAGCCAGGGTTGGCGACTGACCCGATGAGGGCGGACATTGGTAAGAGGGGTGAAGTCATCCATAACTTTTGTGATGGAGCTGTTGTAGTGTGTAGCAGCTGATTCTGGGTCAGTGGAGGATTGTGTGAGGAGAGGTTCCAGGGCATCAGAGACAGGTTGCATGTCTAGATGTGTAGCTGCTGAGTCTGGGTCAGTGGAGGATTGTGTGAGGAGAGGTGCCAGGGTATCAGAGACAGATTGCATGTCTAGATGTGTAGCTGCTGAGTCTGGGTCAGTGGAGGATTGTGTGAGGAGAGGTGCCAGGGCATCAGAGACAGGTTGCATGTCTAGATGTGTAGCTGCTGAGTCTGGGTCAGTGGAGGATTGTGTGAGGAGAGGTGCCAGGGCATCAGAGACAGGTTGCATGTCTAGATGTGTAGCTGCTGAGTCTGGGTCAGTGGAGGATTGTGTGAGGAGAGGTTCCAGGGCATCAGAGACAGGTTGCATGTCTAGATGTGTAGCTGCTGAGTCTGGGTCAGTGGAGGATTGTGTGAGGAGAGGTGTCAGGGCATCAGAGACCGGTTGCATGTCTAGATGTGTAGCTGCTGAGTCTGGGTCAGTGAAAGATTGTGTGAGGAGAGGTGCCAGGGCATCAGAGACAGGTTGCATGTCTAGATGTGTAGCTGCTGAGTCTGGGTCAGTGAAGGATTGTGTGAGGTGAGGTGCCAGGGCATCAGAGACAGGTTGCATGTCTAGATGTGTAGCTGCTGAGTCTGGGTCAGTGGAGGATTGTGTGAGGAGAGGTGCCAGGGTATCAGAGACAGATTGCATGTCTAGATGTGTAGCTGCTGAATCTGGGTCAATGTAGGATTGTGTGAGGAGAGGTGCCATGGCATCAGAGACAGGTTGCTTGTCTAGATGTGTAGCTGCTGAGTCTGGGTCAGTGGAGGATTGTGTGAGGAGAGGTTCCAGGGCATCAGAGACAGGTTGCATGTCTAGATGTGTAGCTGCTGAGTCTGGGTCAGTGGAGGATTGTGTGAGGAGAGGTTCCAGGGCATCAGAGACAGGTTGCATGTCTAGATGTGTAGCTGCTGAGTCTGGGTCAGTGGAGGATTGTGTGAGGAGAGGTGTCAGGGCATCAGAGACCGGTTGCATGTCTAGATGTGTAGCTGCTGAGTCTGGGTCAGTGGAGGATTGTGTGAGGAGAGGTGCCAGGGTATCAGAGACAGATTGCATGTCTAGATGTGTAGCTGCTGAGTCTGGGTCAGTGGAGGATTGTGTGAGGTGAGGTGCCAGGGCATCAGAGACAGGTTGCATGTCTAGATGTGTAGCTGCTGAGTCTGGGTCAGTGGAGTATTGTGTGAGGAGAGGTGCCAGGGCATCAGAGACAGATTGCATGTCTAGATGTGTAGCTGCTGAGTCTGGGTCAGTGAAGGATTGTGTGAGGAGAGGTGCCAGGGCATCAGAGACAGATTGCATGTCTAGATGTGTAGCTGCTGAGTCTGGGTCAGTGAAGGATTGTGTGAGGAGAGGTGCCACGGCATCAGAGACAGGTTGCATGTCTAGATGTGTAGCTGCTGAGTCTGGGTCAGTGGAGGATTGTGTGAGGAGAGGTGCCAGGGCATCAGAGACAGGTTGCATGTCTAGATGTGTAGCTGCTGAGTCTGGGTCAGTGGAGGATTGTGTGAGGAGAGGTGCCAGGGCATCAGAGACAGATTGCATGTCTAGATGTGTAGCTGCTGAGTCTGGGTCAGTGGAGGATTGTGTGAGGAGAGGTGCCAGGGCATCAGAGACAGGTTGCATGTCTAGATGTGTAGCTGCAGAGTCTGGGTCAGTGGAGGATTGTGTGAGGAGAGGTGCCAGGGCATCAGAGACAGGTTGCATGTCTAGATGTGTAGCTGCTGAGTCTGGGTCAGTGGAGGATTGTGTGAGGAGAGGTGCCAGGGCATCAGAGACAGGTTACATGTCTAGATGTGTAGCTGCTGAGTCTGGGTCAGTGGAGGATTGTGTGAGGAGAGGTGCCAGGGCATCAGAGACAGATTGCATGTCTAGATGTGTAGCTGCTGAGTCTGGGTCAGTGGAGGATTGTGTGAGGAGAGGTGCCAGGGCATCAGAGACAGGTTGCATGTCTAGATGTGTAGCTGCTGAGTCTGGGTCAGTGGAGGATTGTGTGAGGAGAGGTGCCAGGGCATCAGAGACAGATTGCATGTCTAGATGTGTAGCTGCTGAGTCTGGGTCAGGGGAGGATTGTGTGAGGAGAGGTGCCAGGGCATCAGAGACAGGTTGCATGTCTAGATTGTGATAATTTCTGCAAGTATGTGAGTGTGCTTGTGACAAGGTGGTAGGGAAAGAGGAGGAGAAGTTTAGTGAGTTATGGTCAGAGAGAGGGAGCTGATCATTAGTAAAATCAATAACAGAACAGAGACGAGTGCACTCACTAGTGTCTGTCTATCTGATAACTCACTCCTCACTCACTCACTATTTCACAACTCACCAGATTCTGTCACACAACTCAATCCACACACAACTGATTCTCTGCAGCACAATGCAGCGCACTGTCTCCCTCAATATCCTCCTCCTCACTGAGCACACAAAATGGCTGACAGTCTCACCTCTCTTATATGCACTCCGCAGTACACTGATTGGACTAAAATGACCCCGTTTTTTTTTTTCAATGGTAATTTTCAGAAATTTTAGTCCAATCACAGGACTGGGAAATACTCGGAAGTATTGGACCAATCTCCGATTGGTCTGATGCTTCTGAGCTCAGTGATTGGGTGACATTTCCGAGTTCCGGTAATGCGCCATTCTGACATTGCTGCATTTATGTTTTGGAAACCAGCGTTCCGATAGACATTTCAAACCATCCCTAGTCACAGTTTCTTAACCACCCTCCGACCGCCTAACTTTTATTGGCAGCTGCAGAGTGGCTCTGTTGTTTTTAGCGCCGCCATATGCCATCATCTCACGAGGAGCGAGATGTGACAGTAGCTCACACGAGCGCAAACTCCTTATGTCTATATATGTACAGTGTAGCGTATGTATCGTAGTGTAGGGCCAATTTGGGGAGGGGGGAAGGAAAGAAAAAAAATGCAAACATTTTGCTCCTTTTTTTTATTAATATAAAAAAAAAAATTGCAACAGCAATCAGATAACACCAAAAGAAAACTCTATTTGTGGGAAGAAAAGGAGGTAAAATTAATTTGGGTGCTAAGGTGTATGACCGAACAATAAACCTTTATAGTTGTGAAGTGCCGAATTGTAAACAATGGCCTGGTCACTGGGGGGTATAAACCTCTGGTCCTCAAGTGGTTATTTTGCACAATTGGGAATAAGAGAGAGAAACATGTACATTACACGGGGCATATGAGTGACACGAGGACACAGCGGTAATAAGAATGTGGAAGTGACACCACATTGCTCTACAAACATAACACAGATCTCTTGCTATAAGTACATATAGGTCTGTTGTCACAGGAGTAACACATTGCTTCCACTGTCTCATCAAGCTCTACATTCACTGCTGCTCAATGTATGGCCAATGCTTTAGGTGTGGGAGGGGTCAGTGACATGCAAATAACTCTGTGTATGCAAATGTCATGCAGATTGTATGCAGATAATTAGATTGGTCAGGAAATGCATTTGATTGGCTGAACTCCCAGCTACATAAAATTTTCATGCAAGCCAAAGTTGTAGTCATGTGATTGGCCGCCTGTAATGAGCTCCACTTTCTGCAGTTCTCAGTCAGGCTGATAACTTGTGATGGTCAGTGACATGCCAATAACTCTGAGATGGTGCAAACTGTATGCTAATTTTATGCAAAGCTATGCAGCTGCTGCATCTGGTCCATTTCCAGCCTGCACCAACTTTGCCTCAACTTGGAATTATCAGCAGCTCACTGACCATCCCTAATGATAATTGTTCCTCCCCTCAGAATTATCTAACAGGAAGTGATGATGTTTCTCTATTTGCAGCACAGAGTCCCGGCATCAGGAACCTCTCAGAGACTCGACTCTCTGTATCCACAGACTGTACAACGGATTATGATGTCACTGGACAAGAGTCTCCTGCAGATATCCTGGTTACCCCAAATATTCCCCCAGACCCCCCTCACCTGTATGATCCTGAGGGGACTCATACCCAGCACCGCTCTCCCTCTGCTGGAGGGTCTCATTCCTGTTCCATATGTGGGAAATGTTTTGTGAATAAATTAAGTCTTGGCATACACAAGAGAATTCACACTGGTGATAAGCCCTATTCATGTGCTGAGTGTGGGAAATGTTTTGTACAGAAATCAGTGCTTGTCATCCATGAGAGATCTCACACTGGAGAGAAGCCCTATTCATGTGCTGCATGTGGGAAATGTTTTGCATGGAAATCAAGTCTTGTCATACATGAGAAATCTCACACTGGAGAGAAACCTTATTCATGTGCTGAGTGTGGAAAATGTTTTGTACGGAAATCAAAACGTGTTAGTCATGAGAGATCTCACACTGGAGAGAAGCCCTATTCATGTGGTGAGTGTGGGAAATGTTTTGTAAACAAATCAAGTCTTGTTATACATGAAAGATTTCACACTGGAGAGAAGCCATATTCATGTGCTGAGTGTGGGAAATGTTTTGTACAGACATCAGAGCTTGTCATACATGAGAGATCTCACACAGGAGAGAAGCCCTATTCATGTGCTGAGTGTGGGAAATGTTTTGTACGGAAATCAAACCTTGTCATCCATGAGAGATCTCACACTGGAGAGAAGCCTTATTCATGTGCTGAGTGTGGGAAATGTTTTGTACAGAAATCTCATCTTCTCAGACATGAGATCTCACACAGATGATAAGTAAGAATCAGTGAAACATAACTTCCCCCTTTAGTGAGCCTGAACTGGCCGCAGCATACTGCTCTCCATCTCCTCAAGAAAACTGAAGTAGGGAGTATGGAGAGTGGAGTGCACCGGCCAATAACAGGCTTGTTCAGTTCTGCTTTAATACTTTATAAACCATTGCACTGAGTAGCATGAAAGAGCCCCGGGATCTGTATAATATGCTGCCAGGTGCGTCTAGCAAGAAATAAAAGAAATATTGGAAAATAACACTTACCACCATAACATTTCCCACACTCAGTGCAGTAATAGAGCTTCTCACCAGTGCAGCCACACTTGTTCATGGACGGGAGTGTGAACAGACACATTCTTCCACAAGCGCTTGTGAGGAGGTTTGCAGAGGACGGGGTAGGGAGAAAACAAAGAGTGCACTCAGACAACTTGAAATGGGAAGAAAGCTAGACGGTCGTAGACAGATCTCACCTGAAGATGTAGCTGACAAGCCCATACTGGAGTTATCAGCAAGCAGGCTTATGTCCCCTTCTGACCAAGGACCAGGTTGGTTGCAGCTTCTTTTCCCCCCAGGAAGGAAGCTTGTAGTTGGAGGCAGAGACACTGGAACCGCTGGCTGGAAATGTAGCCGTTTGTGTCACAGTGCTGACTGTACCGTCACAGCTGTGTACACGTGTGAGCTATGAAAGACTCACATATTGGGTGCAAGTCATCTATTTCCATAATGACTATATGGGCTGCCCCAGAGGTGTGCCTTCTCTATATATTTCCTGAATCCTTTACTGGAAAATTCCTGATACAATTTGCTATAGAGACGCGTCACATAGCTTGCTAACTCCTCAGCAAGTGTTGGAGACTTACCACAGCGCCATCGTGCACTGAGTGGGTCAGGTCTGTGAATCGGATGCTTCCCCTCCACAAGGCAGTATATCACCGCAGAGGTACCCAATCTAATGTGACAAAATCTGCTCTACCTGGATAAATTCCCCACACACTAAGTTATAATATATCCCCTATACTGAGTACCCATCACTGTTATTAATCTCCAGCTGATATCCGAGCTCCTTCATATTACTGCTGGTTATTTTGTATCCTCTAAGGCAAGTGCTTGACGTTTATATGTATCCTGATGTGCCTATTCCAGGCCTCTAATGTATCACCTGACACTTTGTTGTGCTCTCTCACTAATGTGTATTTGCCTTACTTCTTCAATAAACTTGGCTACTTTAAAAAAAAAAAAAGTTTTATGGTTGTAATTAATCATATTTCTTCATGGACTACTACATCATCATCTGTTTCTACTACATCATCATGTCTGTTACTCTATGTGAGGTTGTGTTCCCCTTTAGACTGTCATTTGCATTGCCTGGCGGGGGGGTCATCACACTACTATTTAAAGTGGACCTGAACTCAGAACTTCCTCTCTGCTCTAAAGATAAGCAACGGTATAATAACCTTTAAAAGTGACACTGAAGCGAAAAAACAACTTATGATATAACGAATTGTATGTGTAGTACAGATAATGAATAGAACATTAGTAGCAAAGAAAAGAGCTGTAATGTTCAGTTATATAGCATTTATTCCTATTCACAAAATAGAGTATGGTTTGCAGAGCTAATGTTCCTTGGACATTCCTTGCAGTAGAAACCTTATCTAAGGCTGTTTGTCACTGTTTCTTTGATGTATAAGCACTTCAGAAAATAGGACTGTCTCTGACACAAGTTGGGTCAGAGAGCTCAGATAAGCTCTTTTTCATAGATAACCACTGAAGTTGTTTAACTCTTCCTGTACTGGAAACCATGTATGACTTGTTCCTTTGTTTCTAATTTTCTATTTCTTACCTGTAGTACACATATAATTCATTATCTCATAAGTTTATTTTGGCTTCAGATTCACTTTAAAGAAACACATTTCTTTGTTACAGCTGATACAATTCCTGCAATAAATCTGCAGTGCGTCTACTTCATGCTTTCATGAAAGCAGACATAACGTTAACATCTTATCACGCTGGTGCGTGACGAGATAACAGACACTGGTAATATACAGCAACAGTAATATGGTCTAGACCAGTCACTACTTGTGCACAAGTAATCTTTCGAGGTACAGAATCGTCAGGCTTAATCGTAGTCAAAAACAGCAGGGTCAATAACTGGTATCAGATGTCAGTCGTGTTTCAAGGATCAGACAGTAGCAAGGTCAGGGGTCAGGCCGGGTCGGTAACGTTAATCAGATGACTGCGATACAGAAGGGTAAAACAGAGGCAAGGTCAGAAAACAGGCTAGAAGTCGGTATACAGATAAATCATACAATAGATGTTTAATTCAATAATATCAGGAGGATATTAGGAATGAATTACAATTACAGCTATCAATACTCAAACCAGCAACAACTGACTAACTAGAGTACATATATATGGTGAGTACCACCATATATAATGTAGCTCAAAGGTAGCTAGCTAGGCTAAGAACCAGCGAACTGATTAGTATCAAGGCCAGTGAGCAACTGAAGCTCCTGGCCTTGTATTCCTGGATGAAATTTCCTGCCTTCACTCCCTCAGATGACGTCAGCTGCCGACGTCACCTAGATCCGCCTCCTTGGCCTGTAAAGGCCGCTCTGGCTCGCGCACATGCTTCTGTCTTATCGGCGCACACGCGCGGCCTGACTATCTGCCGGAGGGACGCTGGGGATGCCGACAGCTG
Organism: Hyperolius riggenbachi; assembly: GCF_040937935.1. NCBI lineage: Eukaryota > Metazoa > Chordata > Amphibia > Anura > Hyperoliidae > Hyperolius > Hyperolius riggenbachi. The sequence continues at coordinate 14,350,618 of NC_090652.1, read as the reverse complement.
CGGATGGCGTAGCAGCCCACACGGACGAGCGAGTCCTGCTGGAGACGCCATGACGGACATCACAGGACCCGCTGTCATCAGGTAAGTTTGTTACACATCTTTTGTTTACAAATTAGCTGTTCTGCAGAAGCAGCCAGCTGACACAGCTGAGAGATCAAATTACACTAAGTGATTAGTCACAGATGAGAGTGACTTTAAGCACCTATCTGTTGATTGTAATTAAGGCTATGACTAAGAGCTCATTTCTGTCCGGCACATGTTCTCTATTCCTTGATGTTCTGCATTTATCACTAAAGACATTTTAAGTGCATCCTTGGTGGTCTTCTGTGAAGGAATGTTGGATATGAGTGTTGGCTGCTGGGACCTGGCTCCCCTCGGAAGGTATGGTGGCTGAGCGGTGTATGTACAGATACATGTACTACCTTTTATACTTACCTGAGACTTCCTCCAGCCCCATGCAGGCCTTGGGCTCCATCACCGTCCTTCCCGGCCGCTCCGTTCCTCCTCCGTCTCCCCCGGTACATTTCCCAGCCGCCCTCCACTGCATCATACACAACTAATGCCAGCGAGGCCATGACAGGAGGTTGGTGTGGAGCTACAAGCTCTGGGCACAGTACATAGGCATGCTGCCAGCTAGTGTAGCATTGGCCCGGTACGGTATCACGCTGATCAGCCAATGGTTATTTGATCATTTGGTTTTTTATTGAATTTTTGTAAGCAGAAAACAGCATACAGATATTAATTATATGCATACCTCTTACAGTTGTAAATACACTTTTACAGTATTAAAACAGGAGGCATTCTGGACATAGATGTCTAATTCTACTATTAATCGTAGCTAATAACAACCAAATAATAGTAACAGTAACACTATTACAAGTGGTATAACAAGTGTAGAAATAAGAGTTGGTATATAATTAAGCATTATACATTATACCTTATATATATTGAAGCAGGCCTAAGGGGCAAAGGTATAGGATATTTTTTAGTAACGGTGGTGGTGGTGGTGATGGTGATGGGGGGGGGGGGGCTGGCAAGTCATGTACATATAGGATTGTGGAGGGACTAATAAGGCTCTGGTGATGGTTTAATTACAACTTATAGAGATTAGACAGTTGTTTAGGGGGTCTGAAGATTATTTTCATACATGGAATACCACTCGATCCAAAACATGGTTATTTACTGCAGTATATAGTAAGTATAGATGGCCAAACACCAGATTTCGCGAACTTCCGGAAAAGTATGAGTTTGTGCGAACCGCCACAGACCTCAATGGGCAGGCGAATTTTAAAACATACAGGGACTATTTTTGACCGCAAAAGTGATGGAAAATTTGTTTTAAAGGGTCTAACACATGCGATACATGCCAAAAGTCGCAGAGTAGGGTTATAAGCCCTAAAGGGCAGAAATCGCATTACATTCCTAAACTGGAGGCATAAAGTGCTTTAAAACATCTTGTGTGTGTATACATAGATCAGGTAGTGTAAGTAGTGTACTGCTTCACACTGACACACCAAACTCACTGTTTAATGCACTGCTGCAAACAGCCGCGAAGGGTTGTCATTAGTTGACACTCTCAGGACATGTCCTCTCGGCAGCAATGTTTGTTTAGTGATGGCCGTAGCTGTACAGATACTTATCGACTGCTTTCTCCTGTTGTAGCAGGTGGTCAAACATGAGGAGCGTTGAATTCCAGCGAGTCGTGCTATTGCAAATCAAGCGTCTCACTGGCAAGTGTTTCTTCCGCTGAATATCAGACAAGCGTGCCATGGCCATGCAGGAACACCTGAAATGCCCACACACCTTCGTGGACTGCTTCAGGACCTCCTGTAAGCCTGGGAATTTAAACACAAATCGTTGGATTATAAGATTCAGCACATGTGCCATGCAGGGCATTTGTGTTAACCTGCCCAAACTCAAAGCCGACAAGCGATTGCTTCCATTGTCACACACCACTTTGCTGATCTCCAGTTGGTGCGGGGTCAGCCACTGATCCACCTGTTAGTTCAAAGCGGCCAGGTGTGATTCTCAGCTTTGAGGAGAATCATGTCCAAGATGGTGTGACATCGTCGTACTTTGCATGTGGAGTAGGCCCTGGGGAGCTGGGGGTGTGCAGTTTGAGAGGAGAGCACAACAATAGAGTAGGATTCAGCCGAGGAGGAGGGCGACAGCGAAGAGGATGTAGGAGGAGAAGAAGAGAAGGTGGCAGCAGGCCTGCCTGCAAGCCGTGGCGGTGTCACCAAGTCTGCTGCACAGCCACGTACTCCATGCTTGCCAGTGGTCAGCAGGTTTACCCAATGTGCCGTGTAAGTAATATACGTGCCCTGACCGTGCTTTGCATTACAGGCATCTGTGGTCAGATGGACCCTTGACCCAACGCTGTGTGCCAGATATGACACCACTTGACTTTCAACATCACAGTACAGTATGGGTATCACCTTTTTGTAAAGATAATTATGGCCTGGCATCTTCCACTGCGGTGTCCCAATCCCCACAAATTTTCGGAAGGCCTCAGAGTCCACCAGCTGATATGGTAACAGCAGGCAGGCTAACAGGTTTGCCAAGCCAGCTGTCAGACACCGGGCAAGGGGGTGACTGGCAGACATTGGCTTCTTCTGCTCAAATATTTCTTTAACAGACACCTGGCTGTGGGTAGAGAAGCAGAAACTGCTCATGGTGAGAGGCGGAGTGGAGGAGGGTGGCTATGAAGGTGCAAGGGAAGCAGTGGATAAAGCAGCTGAAGATGCTGCACCTGGAGGAGGAAGAGGAGGCGGAAGGGTGGTTTTGCATGTGTGTGCTGCTTTTCCCCATGTGCTCATCCCATTGGTGTTTGTGATGGGTGATCATGTGCCTTCGTAAGGTAGTTGTCCTTAGGTGGGTGTTGCAGTTTCCACAACTCAGTTTTCATTGGCAGAGATTTCAGATGGCATTGCTGTAATCTGAGACAGAGACACAAATAAATTCCACACTGGTGAGCTCTGGAATAACAGCATTCTGGTGGTGGCTGCAGCAGGCGTTGAAGGGCGTGTTGGCTGGCTGACCCTAGGTGGCGATATATGCCGTCAGACACTGCCACGAGCTGTTTGCAAAGAGCCCCCTTTGCTGCTTACAGCAACTTGTCTCCTCCTGCTCTCTGTCTCCCCCTCTGAACTGTACCCCCTGTTCATCTTATCTTCCGGGCTCCCACGTTGCATCCATGCCCACATCATCATCATCCATAGCTTCACTTGTGTCAGACACTTCCAAAACTGCACCAACAACAGGTAGTTCATCATCGTCCTCACACCTTATGTCCTTGTGTGTAGTGACACCTAACTGAGACATATCAGGTGGTGTAACATCCTTAGCGCCTTCATCTTGTAACAATAAAGGTTGTGGATCAGTAAATTCATGACAGGAATGTGTAAATAACTCCTCCGACAGCTCAAGTGGAGCGGCTGTGGTGCTAGTAGTAGCAGTGGTGGCTGCCGGGTGAGTGGTAAGTAGTTGTGGGGTGCCCGAGTCAGAGCAGGAGGAGGAAGATATGTCATGGTTCCGTGCAGAAGCTGAGGAAGATGCGGTGTTGCGCTGTGTTAACCAGTCAACTACGTCCTCAGAATTTTGGGGGGTGAGGGTACCTGCCCTCTGAACACTGTGCATTGGTAGAGGGCCACAGGAAATCACACCAGCACAACCTTGAAAAGACCTACGGGGTGGCCTGCCTCTGCCTGTCATTTTTTCCATATTGAGGGTATGCAGTACTACTAACAATATTCAATACTGGTAGACTGTGTGTGTGATCACAAAGAGTCACACAATCAGTGTCAAATACACAGCAGCTGTGTGTGTGTATCACTGGGCTGTGTGCTTTACCAAACTTAGAGAGATAACCTATAATAAGTTCAATCACAAATACTACAGTTGAAAGCTATGCACTGCTTATGACAAACAGTGTGCTGGGCTTGTAATAGATAGAACAGAATACTTTAAAACCACAAGGTCCAGCAAATGACTGGGGCCTGTATGCAGTGTGTCACCTACAGAGAGAGATCCTATAGTAACTTCAATCACAAATACAGTTGCAAGCTATGCACTGCTAATGATAGACAATGTGCTGGCTTGTAATAAAGACAGAAAAGGATACTGTAGATTAGAACTACAAGGCCCAGCAACTGCCTGTGGCCTGTATGCAGTGTCTCGCACACAAAAAAAAACCACAACAGAACAATATTAGCCCTCAAAAGGGCTTTTGTTTTGGGGTGCTTTCAGCAAGAACTAATGGCCTAGCTAACTTCCTGTGTCAGGGCGCTACTGTGTGCTTCTGGGTGGGAGGGTGACCGTGGGTGTTACTGTGTGCTGCTGGATGGGAGGGTGACACTGGGCACTACTGTGTGCTGCTGGGTGGGAGGGTGACCCTGGGTGCTACTGTGTGCTGCTGGGTGGGAGGGTGACACTGGGCGCTACTGTGTGCTGCTGGGTGGGAGGGTGACACTGGGCACTACTGTGCGCTGCTGGGTGGGAGGATGACACTGGGCGCAACTCGGTGGGTGAATGACACTGGGCGCTACTGTGTGTTGCTGGGTGGGAGGGTGACACTGGGTGCTACTGTGTGCTGCTGGGTGGGAGGGTGACACTGGGTGCTACTTTGCGCCGATGGGTGGGAGGGTGACACTGGGTGGGAGGGTGACACTGGGTGCTACTGTGCGCTGCTGGGTGGGAGGATGACACTGGGCGCTACTGTGCGCTGCTGGGTGGGTGGATGACACTGGGCACTACTGTGTGCTGCTGGGTGGGAGGGTGACACTGGGTGCTACTGTGTGCTGCTGGGTGGGAGGGTGACACTGGGTGCTACTGTGTGCTGCTGGGTGGGAGGGTGACACTGGGTGCTACTGTGTGCTCCTGGTTGGGAGGGTGACACCGGGTGCTACTGTGTGCTGCTCGGTGGGAGGGTGACACTGGGCACTACTGTGCGCTGCTGGGTGGGAGGGTGACACTGGGTGCTACTTTGCGCTGATGGGTGGTAGGGTGACACTGGGTGGGAGGGTGACACTGGGTGCTACTGTGCGCTGCTGGGTGGGAGGATGACACTGGGCGCTACTGTGCGCTGCTGGGTGGGTGGATGACACTGGGCACTACTGTGTGCTGCTGGGTGGGAGGGTGACACTGGGTGCTACTGTGTGCTGCTGGGTGGGAGGGTGACACTGGGTGCTACTGTGTGCTGCTGGGTGGGAGGGTGACACTGGGTGCTACTGTGTGCTGCTCGGTGGGAGGGTGACACTGGGCACTACTGTGCGCTGCTGGGTGGGAGGGTGACTCTAGACGATACTGTGTGCTGCTGGGTGGGAGGGTGACTCTAGGTGCTACTGTGTGCTGCTGGCAGTGAGGGTGACACTGGGTGCTACTATGTGCTGCTGGCAGTGAGAGTGACACTGGGTGCTACTGTGTGCTGCTGGCAGGGAGGGTGACACTAGGCACTACTGTGCGCTGCTGGGTGGGAGGATGACACTGGCGCTTCTGTGCGCTGCTGGGTGGAAGGGTGACACTGGTTGCTACTGTGTGCTGCTGGGTGGGAGGGTGACACTGGGTGCTACTGTATGCTGCTGGCAGTGAGGGTGACACTGGCTCTTAGCCACCTCCCCCAATCTGTAATCTTCTGCTAATTGGGCTACTGGGTGCTGCACTCTCCCCTATCCTTCGTGACTTGGCTGCTGTCTTCAGAGATGTCTCGCACATAGACAACAGCAACATGCTGGAGCTGAATAGGGGATAGTGTGTAGATGGATCAAATAAAATCAATCGATCTCAGTGGGGTGGATTACGACATTTTTCTTATGTTCAAAGCTTACAATGGTGGTGCTGTCTGAGGTTGTACGCAAAACCTTCATTTTATTGCAAGGTGTCTTTCATATTTATTACTGAGCAACGAGCTTAAAGCGGAATATAACCCTGCATTTCAACTTTGCTCTAAAACATTATTTACAGCATATTATATGCAAAAAGCATTTTTTTTTACTAGACCAGCATTGGAAGGGTTAAACACAGAGGTTTAAAGTTCCGTGGAGAGATATGCAGAAGTTCAGATAGTTACATTCTATTTAGTTAAATGTATCTATTGAGAAATGTTACACACTCTTTGGCTGTCCTCCAGCTCCTTCTCAGTCAGAGAGAGTGAGTCACATTTAACACTTAGATACATTTATGTAAACAAAATGTATCTATGTCAGCTTCGGATGCGTCTGCAGAAATCTCCAGGAACTTTAAAGCTCTGTGTAACCCTTCCAATGCTGGTCTAGTAAAAAAAAATGCTGGTTGCATATAATATACTGTGAATAATGTTTTAGAGCAAAGTTGCATTGCAGGGTTATATTCCGCTTTAACTGATCTCATTTCTGAACCGCCTGTATAGAAGTCTCAAGTCTGCATTGTGCACTAATGAGTTCCATAAAGGAGATCAGTCATGCTTGTTTCTCAGTACATGCACCTCACAATAAAACAAAAGTTTTGTGTTCACAAGACTGCATTGCACTAATTTAACACAGCATCAGCATTAATTTTGGTCAAATCTCCATCCATTTATCGAGTCAGCAGTTTGTGTGTGACATGCAGCCCTGCCTTGCCTGTCAGGGCTCTGCACTGTCACACACACGATAAGCAGAGGAATTCTGTGTCATCTGCTCCTGGCTGCAGAGGAGTATATGATCCCCAGAGCAGATGACACAGTCTCACTAAAAAGCACATTGATTAATACCTGGCGGGCTGGGGGAGAAGACGGGTGTCCTGAACAAATGTATGGTGCTCTCCCTCCTGTTGCTGGCTGCTAATGCCTGCCTGGTCTGCACGGGAGACTGGGGGCGGGCTCAGTCGGCCAGCTGCCTCTCTCTCGTTGGCTGGGGAGACACCAGCATAAAAAAAAGAATGTTACTGATTGGAGGGCGGGAGGGAAGTGGGGGGAAAAGAAGCCTAACGCTTCTCTCGGCTTGGCCCTTATCGCAGCCAAATATTGATTATTTATTTTGATGAATGCCTGTCCCACAAGGACAGGCACTACAGACAGAACACCTGTAATGTAATTTGTACGGACTGGCAATCCACAGATGGACAGTGGCAACCCTGATGAGAAGGGGCCCCAGGGGCTATAGTTCTCCCCAGGGGGGTGCTTGAGTATCCAAAGCACCCCTCTCTGCACGTGCCTGGCTGACTGTGATGTAGGGGGTCAAAGTTTAGCCCAATGACGAAGTATAGGGGGCGGGTTGAATGTGCTACGTGTTTACGTCCCGCCGCAGATGCGAAAAGCTGAATTTCACCAGGAACTGTCTGCTGGCGAACCGTTCGGGCCATCTCTAATAGTAAGCTCTGTTTTATAACAGAAGAGTACAGACAGTCCCTGTATTTATGCAGAGGCAGCTGACAGCCTGATTTGGATTGCTTGTTACATAATATGCCCCTCCCCCCAGCACCTCCTGTCAGATATGTAGTTGTGGATTGATGTCAGAGCAGCCTGTGGGCAGCCAGGAGACCTCCACTGGGTGGAGCAGGGGGTGAAAGGGACGTCAAGACACAGCCTTGTTCCCCATCCCAACAGGGTGACTTCCCTGCACCTCCATCCACTCCACAAGATTCTGCCACAAATCATCAGATGCCATTGCCGACCTTCACACTACCCGGACTGCAAAGTTGAATCACAGGAACCGGAAGCAGCAGGGATGCCCTTCAGTATGGCCACACTGTGATGGACGACACGGGAGGGGGGATGGGGCACTGCCCTTGTGTAGGTATACAGCACACATACACTGCTCAGCATCCTCTGTATGATCTGATATGACCCAGGCTTTCCTCTAGCTGCAGATGTGGAAGCCACAATCACTTCCCTGAGGAATATGGAGCCCCCCAGTGTGTGGTCACTCCACCCCAAAGAATATAAACTCACAGGATCCATAAGACTCGAGGGTATGGCGTGTCCTCCTAAAGAGAATGTACGTCACCACTCTCACTGTGGTCTGCCTATGACCTGAATTGCCCCGCTGCAGTACGTTATGAATGCGGCAGCCAGAATCATCCACTCCTCCCATCGCTCCACCACGGCGGCTCCCCTCTGTGAGTCCCTCCACTGGCTTCCTATCCAGTCCAGAATCAGATTCAAGATACTGTGCCTGGCCTACAAATATGTCCACAAAACCTGCCCAACCTACATTTCTGATCTTACTCAGAGGCACACACCTAGCTGCTCACTCCCCTCCTCCAATAAACGTCACCTGACCACCCCCTGCATCACCCAGTCCCATGCACACCTCCAGTACTTCTCAAGAGCTGCTCCAACACTATGGAACTCCCTACCTCCCTCCATTAGAGTCGCACCATCCTTCAACATCTTAAGAAGGCCCTCAAAATGCACGTTTTCACCCTGGCCTATCCCCGTCACTGGTGCTTTAAATCCGCAGCTAAATGCTGCACTCTGATCCCCTACCTTTCATGTCCCTACCTCTCCCTCTAGATTGTAAGCCTGTGGCAGGGTCCTCCTCCTTGTGTCTCCTACCTGATCACGCAATGCCATCAATGTACACCCATCCTATGGATCTGAGTGAACTTAACTTACCTAATCTTCATGCACCCATCTAGTGACTATGCACTACCTTGTACTCCTCTCATACTGTGCTGCATGATCTGGTTTGTAATATATATATATATATATATATATATATATGTATATATATATATATATATATATATGTATATATATATATATATATATATATATATATATATATATCACAAAACACATGCACATTTCGCCATAGGAAAGCACTATATTAAAACTGCACTGTGGGAAGATCCAACACGTACAATTTTAAAATGGTACAAAAAAGAGGCAACAAACTGTGATTTGGAATGCAGCCCATAGGCTTTTACTGAGTTTGATTTTGCGTGTGTTTTCTGCTATGTGGATTTAGCATAATACATTGAAATCGGGAATGTTCAACCTGTGAAATGTCCAACAGGCATACATGTGCTCAGGGGTGTAACAATAGCCCCCTTAGAGGGAGAAGCCTGTGGGGGGCCCCTGGCTCTGGGGTCCAACAGGGCCATTTTAAGGGGCAGGAGGGAGCACAGTGCAGGAAGGGGGAGCAGCAGTCACAAAAATCAGTGGGGAGGGGGGCCCAACTTCCCCTTTCCTTCACATTGGGCTACCATCAACACTACCCCTCCAGAAATGACACGACAGCGTGGGGGTGGGTGGGGGGGAGTGGGGCGCATCCAAGGTTTTGCAGGATGGCCCAGTGATTTTAGTTACGCCCCTGCATGTGCTGGTAATAATTACAGAAGGTGATGAAGATAAGGGAGTTGTGCTGTGATTGATAATAAAAATTATATTAATAATTATAATAGCATTCAAAGGCTGAATTACACAAAAAGAGCTTGCAGTTAGCTTATTCACCACAAGGTGTCGATCTCGCCTCTGCCACGTCAAACTCAAAGAGGGGAGGAAATTAATCCAAAAACAGGAAGTGTGATGTAATAGCAGGAAGAGCAGTTGAAGGACGGCGAAAGGACACACGGCTGGAGAAGGTAATTGTGTGTATCCTGTTATATATGGAGCAGAGCAGAGGTTTGGGGTGGGCATGCTTTGTTACAGAGGAGGACATAGTACACCTGTCACTATCCTGATCATCCCCCTTGATGAGACTTCTATATAACTGCTGTACTTGTTTGCCAGTTTTCTATTGCTCCCCCTACATGTACCATAGATTATGGGTCGGATCTCCCCTCCCTAGTAATAATTCAGTCACATCACAGAGACAAGAGAAGATATATATATTGAATACAGCCATGTCCCTTCAGTGCTGGCATTTACCCTTGTATAGCGTATTTTGCCCCCAGCATTGCCATATTACTGTGAAGTGTAGCCCTATCTCCCCATCATCTTCCACCCCCCCCGAATGGGTAGTCGTCAGGGCAGAGGCTCAGGGGGCACCAGTCTCGGGGAGTACAGCCCTGAGGGTGTGCCTGTTCCCCCCCACCCCTCCCTGAGCACTACAGAGTTACGGCTCTGCATGTTTGGGGGATTACCTAATACTGGGGGTACATCTGCCTATACTGGGGAGGAGGCTGCCTGTCTGACTTGGGGAAAGGGTCTGGGGGCACACTTGCCTGTCCTGAGAAGAGAGACTGCTTGGGGTATATCTGGCTATCGATACTTGGGTTACTTCTTGCTATCTAGCCTGGGAGGGGGGTATTCTAATACTAGGGGAACATCTGCCTATATTTGAGGGGAAGATGCCTAATACTGGTGTACATATGGCTATCTAACCTGGTTAGGGGTACTGCTAAATACACAAAGAACATTGTGATATCTAATCTGGGGTTGGTGGGCTGTCTAGTTCTGGGGATACATCCGGCTATCTCTAATGGGGATGGTGGGCTGCCTAATAGTGGCTCTCTATAATGGGGAGGGGAGCTACCTAATACTGGGGGCACATCTGCCTTGTTAACTTGGGGAGGGAGACTACTTGATGCACCTGGCTTTTGAAACCCTACAGCACTTTATTTGGCCTGAGGAATTGGGCAGAGACCCACAATACGCGTTGCCTGTGCTTATTAACAATTCATTATATTTATATATAGGAATTTGTCATTTTTTGAGGTAAGCCACTTCCCCTTTTTCTCTTTTTTTGTTTTAATCTCAGTTTTATACACACCTTGGTGCCTCTTAATGCTGTTATGATAGCTTCCCAAGTCTTCCAGATATTAGTCATCCAACAAACCAGCCACCAGTCAGACCACCACTTGAGCTGCTTTGCTATGTTATCAATGGCAAAAGGGTGAATGTTTAGCGATATGAAGGGTGTGAGCAGGAATCCAGGCGCATGCATCTCTATGGAAAGAGCTTGCAGGAAGTAGTAGTTTTATTGTTAGTGTAGTCTGCCTTTATTCCTGAGAATGATACAAAGTGTCTATGTGGGGGGTTAGTTTACATAATTGCCCCTTAGGGAGGGAGACATAGAGAATAATATAATCTGTGATTAGTGCGGAGCTCTGATTGGCTGATCTTGTATGCCATGGAATACTGAGCCCATAAGATCCTCGTGGAGCAGCTCCCACCTCCAGCTGGTGCCTCACACGTATGCACACTCTCTGTGTTACCTTATCTCTGGATTTCCCTCACTTGTTGTGCTGTCAGAGGTGTTCCATGTTTATCCCAGGCGTTATGGAAGGCAGGCCGGTATCTCTTCCCTGATAGCTTTTCCCAGCAGCTGTTCATAGCAACAGTCATAAATACAATGTTGTACAATGGAGTTGTTGTGGATCAGTGGCGGTCTCAGGGAGGGAGGTCCTGAAGGAGCAGGATCTGTGCATTGTGTCCATTTTCAACAGATAAGACAGGTGCACCATATGACCGTATCCATTGCATCTCTGATGAGAAGAAGCTAGTGTACAGTCAGGAGCCACTGGTGTTGGATTGGAGGTTAGAGTCTGCACAAAGATGATGGCTGGTGGGTGGAGCCAGGTAGCAAGGGGCATGACTGGTAGGACAGGTAGAGAAGATGGAGGCTGCAGCTGGAGAGTGATTGGGAGGTCTCCCCTGCTTCTGTCCTGGTATTGGCACCGTCCCAGCTGGGAGATTTGTTGCTATGGCTCTTGGAGGGTTAAGGGTTAGCAGGTGATGGACAGGTAGGGTCAGTATATGGAGCTGCAGTCCCATCTGCCCAGTTCATCTGCTGCCAGAGCCATAAGTAATGATAATTCATAGCTAATTAGCTTCAGCTCTTATCTTCCTATATCTCCAGCTGTTCTCTCTTCACATCCTCATCCATCTCCCGATGCCGGCACTGCTGTAACCTCCCAGGAATGTGTGCATGGAGAGGAGGAGAGAAGCACCAGATGATGAGCAAGGCACACTGGGAGAGAGGACTGTGGTGCTGAATGTGCACATACCACAGCTTATGGGATATTATCACCCCCTAGCAAATTATGTTCTTTTCTGTGCTCTGATTATTATTATTAATATCTTACAGCTATAATTTGTTATCCATTTCAGAACTGAGATCTGACCTTAAAGAACAAATTACATATGTGAGGAGTGATCAGCAGTCTATGGAGGAGGGTGACATGATGGAGACAATTAAAGAAGAAGGATGTACCTATGTGAGGAGTGATCAGCAGTCTATGGAGGAGGGTGGCATGATGGAGACAATTAAAGAAGAAGAAGGAGAGACCTTTGTGAGGAGTGATCAGCAGTCTATGGAGGAGGGTGGCATGATGGAGACAATTAAAGAAGAAGAAGGAGAGACCTATGTGAGGAGTGATCAACAGTCTATGGAGGAGGGTGGCATGTTGGGGACAATTAAAGAAGAAGAAGGAGATACGTATGTGAGGAGTGATCAGCAGTCTATGGAGGAGGGTGGCATGATGGAGACAATTAAAGAAGAAGAAGGAGAGACCTATGTGAGGAGTGATCAGCAGTCTATGGAGGAGAGTGACATGATAAGAACTAGTGAAGAGGAAGAAGAGGACATTATTACTGGGATGAGTATTGGTGAGCGATAAATGTATCTCCTTTTAATGTCCAGTACATATAAGCTGTGTGCTCTACATGTTGTCAGTATATAGGAGTCGAGTCTGAAGGAGGCTTCATAGCTGAAAGCTTACTTCTTATAAGTTAGTCAATAAATGGCATCATCCTGATTCAAAACATCTTGCTTTCACTAGTGCAATAAGCTAACTTTCTAACTGAATGACAAAGCTAACAATGAGTAATCTAACTCTCTAACTGAGTCACTAAACTATCAATCACAGGTTCAGTGAGTCTCATATGAGCACAAATCAATCACAAAATGCAAATACACAGCACTGCTCTCTCCAGCACAACCTCTCACACAGTGCTGAGTAACAGCAAGGAGATAATCCAAGATGGCATCCTTAGGGAAGGGTGTGGCCAGAGATCCGCTCATTCCTATTGGTTGCTAGGGACACTCTGGTAAAAAAAAAATGCACCTCTGTAATGGACTCAAAGTTATAATTACAGTGGGCTGGAAATTTGCAGTTTGAAATTGAATTTTCAATTGCAAGCTTGCAGTGTAATGAGAGATCAGGGGAGCGCTTGAATTCTCCTGCTGTTGCCTGGTCAGTGTGTTTGGCTGCTTGCCAGACCCGGTCTATAGCTTCCCACCCAGCTTCACTATTTCACTCCTTCACATTAGCTGTGGGCAGCTGGAACTGGCTGGTCTTGTGGGCAGAGAGTCACTCACCAGATGTTTCCCACCTCCCTTTTCAGCACAGCAGCACCGCCAGCCACTCACCTCTTCACTCTCCTCCAGCGCCGAAGCAACCCCCCCCCCCCCACCCCCCGTCATAAGCTGACGGTGTGTATCTCTTTTTGCTGCCAGCGTTTCTTATCACGGGATTTGCCAGTAATGTGCCGATGAGCCACGTGTGAGAGACGCTGGCTGCAGAAAGAGGTTAACAGATATCACTGATGACGGAGGAGAAGGGGAAGAGGAAGCTTTGGTGCTGGAGATGTGGGGGGGGGGGGGGGTGGCATCTGACCATTTATACTACAAGGTGGAAGGAGGAACATCCAGCCATCTATACTACAAGGAGGTGGGGGTGCATCTGGCTACCTGTGCTGTAAATGGGGGGATCGTCTGGCTTCCTGTATTGCTGTGGGACTGGGGGAGCTGTTGGCTAAGTATACTGAAGAGGGGTGTTATCTGCCTTCCAATACTGAAGAGGAGGGGGGTGGGGATGTTGGAGGAGATGCTGTTGGTCAGGGGGCGGCTGGTGACAGTACAGATCCATCCCTGCACTACACTACAGTCTGCCTCAGGCTCTCTCTATCACACTACAGCACACCCTCTATCACTGTCACTAGGCCTCTCTACACTCACATCTGACTTTCTGCTCTATCACACTAACTTCAGCAAACTCCTCCTTCTCACTCACTATTGCACTACAATCTGTCTGTCTACTCACTCCTCACTCACTCACTATCTCACAACTCACCAGATTCTGTCACACAACTCAATCCACACACAACTGATTCTCTGCAGCACAATGCAGCGCACTGTCTCCCTCAATATCCTCCTCCTCACTGAACTCACAAAATGGCTGACAGTCTCACCTCTCTTATATACAAGAGGGGAGGGATAGCCTGTGATAGGTAGCTAGGATCTGGTTGCTAGGGCCTATAATTGCTCCGGATTGGTAGAGAATCCGATTGGCCAGTTAATGCTGCTATATTTAATGTAAGCTATAATTGTGGATGTACGTATAATTTGCACATTTCTGCATGTAATCCGCAGTACACTGATTGGCCTGAGATGACCGTGGTGTTCCTTTTTCCACAGTCATTTTTGGAAATGTAAGTCCAATCACAGGACTGGGAAATACTCGCTAGTGTTGCACCAATCAGAGAGTGCGGAGGCATCCCGCGGGGTTCCCATTTCCACAGAAATATTCTGCATTCTCTGATTGGTCCGATGCTTCTGAGCTCAGTGATTGGCTGACATTTCCGAGTTGCTGTAATGCGGCATTCTAACATTGGGCTCTATTCACAAAACTTCTCATACATGACTTATCACCTAATTTATAAAAATAACCTTCTGTGACAGAAGAAGAAAAGCGTCGGCACTGCAGTATTTCCGCTGAATTTGGAAGGATGTAGCATAAAACACACACCTCTTCATCCACACTTCTGGTATTGATAGCGTGCTCTGATTGATTAGAAGTTGCAATACAGTAAAGGAGAGGAGAGGAAGACAATCGGCACTGCTTCTATTGCTGTGTAATCCAGAGTGCGGTGGAACACATGTAAAAAATCCAAGACAGTGTATCTTCAAATTGTGGCATCAAAAATATTCATTCAACGTAAACATTCATGAACGTACCATTATCTGAGGGGGTGTGGTGGCGGCCTCCGTAGAAGCGCAGGTTGTGCGTGAAACGGCTGTAAGGCTATCTGTGCCCAGCACCCACTGCCACCACACCCCCTCAGATAATGGTACATTCATGCATGTTTACGTTGAATGAATATTTTTGATGCCACAATTTGAAGATACTGTCTTGTATTTTTTACATATGTTCCGCCGCACTCTGGATTACACAGCAATAGAAGCAGTGCCGATTGTCTCCCTCTCCTTTACTGTATAAAAATAACCTTTCAGCACATTTACAAGCAAAATAATCACCCAAAGTAAGTTGTTTCTGTTTAACTTCATTTCAACATTACTTTTCTTACCTTAATTATATTATATTTTTGCTCTTTGGAAGCCTAAAAATGTAACATAGACGAGGTGGAAACAGGAAAACAGGTGAAAATCCTTTGTGAATTATGCCTATTGTTGCATTTACGTTTTGGAAATCGGCGTCTTGATGGAAATGTCAGACCATCCCCAGTCACAGTTTCCTTATTTGCTTAATTGGGAATAAGAGAGAGAAACATGTACATTACACGGGGCATATGAGTGACACGAGTACACAGAGGTAATAAGAATGTGGAAGTGACACCACATTGCTCTACAAACATAACACAGATCTCTTGCTATAAGTACATATAGGTCTGTTGTCACAGGAGTAACACATTGCTTCCACTGTCTCATCAAGCTCTACATTCACTGCTGCTCAATGTATGGCCAATGCTTTGGGTGTGGGAGGGGTCAGTGACATGCAAATAACTCTGACGTGTATGCAAATGTCATGCAGATTGTATGCAGATAATCAGATTGGTCAGGAAATGCATTTGATTGGATGAACTCCCAGCTACATAACATTTTCATGCAAGCCAAAGTTGTAGTCATGTGATTGGCCGCCTGTAATGAGCTCCACCTTCTGCAGTTCTCAGTCAGGCTGATAACTTGTGATGGTCAGTGACATGCCAATAACTCTGAGATGGTGCAAACTGTATGCTAATTTTATGCAAAGCTATGCAGCTGCTGCATCTGGTCCATTTCCAGTCTGCACAAACTTTGCCTCAACTTGGAATTATCAGCAGCTCACTGACCATCCCTAATGATAATTGCTCCTCCCCTAAGAATGCTGTAACAGGAAGTGATGATGTTTCTGTATTTGCAGCACAGAGTCCCGGCATCAGGAACCTCTCAGAGACTCGTCTCTCTGTATCCACAGACTGTACAACGGATGATGATGTCACTGGACAAAAGTCTCCTGCAGATATCCTGGTTACCCCAAATATTCCCCCAGACTCCCCTCACCTGTATAATCCTGAGGGGCCTCTTCACCAGCACAGCTCTACCTCTGCTGGAGGGTCTCATTCCTGTTCCCTATGTGGGAAATGTTTTGTGAGAAAATCAAATCTAGGCGTACACAAGAGAACTCACACTGGTGAGATGCCATATTCATGCGCTGATTGTGGGAAATGTTTTGTACGGAAATCATGCCTTGTCCGTCATGAGAGATCTCACACTGGTGAGAAGCCGTTTTCATGTGCTGAGTGTGGGAAATGTTTTGTACGGAAAGCATATCTTGTCCGCCATGAGAGAACTCACACTGGTGAGAAGCCGTTTTCATGTGCTGAGTGTGGGAAATGTTTTGTACAGAAAGTAGAGCTTGTCATCCATGAGAGATCTCACACTGGTGAGAAGCCCTATTCATGTGCTGAGTGTGGGAAATGTTTTGTACGGAAATCACATCTTGTCATCCATGAGAGAACGCACACTGGTGAAAAGCCGTATTCATGTGCTGAGTGTGGGAAATGTTTTGTACGGAAAGGAGAGCTTGCCAGCCATGAGAGATCTCACACTGGTGAGAAACGGTATTCATGTGCTGAGTGTGGGAAAAGTTTTGTACAGAAGTCAGTCCTTGTCAGTCATGAGAGAACTCACACTGGTGAGAAACGGTATTCATGTGCTGAGTGTGGGAAATGTTTTGTACAGAAATCAGACCTTGTCAGTCATGAGAGAATTCACACTGGTGAGAAACCGTATTCATGTGCTGAGTGTGGGAAATGTTTTGTACGGAAAGCAGAGCTTGTCCTCCATGAAAGATCTCACACTGGTGAGAAGCCCTATTCATGTGCTGAGTGTGGGAAAAGTTTTGTACGGAAAGCAGAGCTTGTCAGTCATGAGAGATCTCACACTGGTGAGAAGCCCTATTCATGTGCTGAGTGTGGGAAATGTTTTGTACACAAATCAGACCTTGTCAGTCATGAGAGAACTCACACTGGTGAGAAGCCCTATTCATGTGCTGAATGTGGGAAATGTTTTGTACGGAAAGCAGAGCTTGTCATCCATGAGAGATCTCACACTGGTGTGAAGCCGTATTCATGTGCTGAGTGTGGGAAATGTTTTGTACGGAAAGCAGAGCTTGTCATCCATGAGAGATATCACACTGGTGTGAAGCCGTATTCATGTGCTGAGTGTGGGAAATGTTTTGTACAGAAAGGAGAGCTTGTCATTCATGAGAGATATCACACTGGTGTGAAGCCCTATCCATGTGCTGAGTGTGGGAAAGGTTTTGTACAGAAATCTCATCTTCTCAGGCATCAGAAATCTCACACAGCTGGTAAGTAAGAGTCAGTGAAACATAACTTCACCTTTAGTGAACCTGAACTGGCCGCAGCATACTGCTCTCCATCTCCCCAACACAGCTGGGAATAGGGAGTATGGAGAGTGGAGTGCAGCGACCAATAACAGCGACCAATAACTGAACAAGTTTCGCTTATCCCACTCGCATCACTGGGGAAAAGTAGTGATGGTCAAGTCGATGCAAACAACTTCGAGTTGATGCAAATGTATGCAAATTATTATGCACATTTTTATGCAGCTTGACCATGAACCAATCGAATCCCGCTAAGATAAAATATCGATTGGTTCATTTTCAAGCTGCCTAAATGTGCATCAACTCGAAGTTATTTGCATCTACTTGACCATCACTAGTGAGAAGCTCTGTTACTGCACTGAGTGTGGGAAATGTTTTGGTTGTGGTTTATTTCTTGCTAGACGCACCTGGCAGCATATTATACAGAGTCCCGGGGCTCTTTCATGCTACTCAGCGCATTGGTTTGTAAAGCAAGTCCCTGAGCTGAGGTGGGGTGATGGGATAAACATGGCTACATATAGTACTAAGCCTGATTAGTAATTAGTTGTGTTCATCTTCTATTTATTCCATTACAAGTGGTAAAGATGTAATTGAAAATAAAGCACAAGTCAGATCCGTACCCCTCTGGGTCCTCCCCAGGCTCCCCACATACTTTTCCCGACAAGCGATGCAGCGCTGCACCCTCTAGAACATGTCAAACTCCGGCCCGTGGGCCAAATCTGGCCCTTGGAGCCATCAGATTTGGCCCTCAGGTGGTTTCCCGACTTTGCATTATGTTTGGCCCACTCTAGACCACCAGGGAAGCAATATTGGAGGTGAAGTCCTAGAACACTAGGGAAGCCATAAGGAAGAGGTTTGGGGAAAGCACTAAACACTAGGTAACTGTATAGGGGAGGGTGGGGGCCTCTAGACACCAGGGAAAAGTATAGAGGAAGGAGGACCACTAGACACCTGGGAACTTTATAAATGAGAAATGTGGCCAGTACACGCCCATGACTAGGTTACCGTGTACAATTTTGGCCCAGTTTGTATTTGAGTTTGACACGCCTGCTCTAGAACAACTATTCTCAGCCGGGGTTCCGCGTCAATTTGACACTTCTGTGGGATACAGCAGGCCCACTTTCCCCACTTCTGTGGAACAATATAGTCCCTCTTCTGTAAATGGCTGCAGCAGTGGAAAGATTTGTAAAGCAGCCTCATCACTCGAAGCTAGGTCTATAGTTCCGGCATGTGCGGGAGTTCAAACCGAATCCCTGCTTCAAGGAGGAGGAAAGGACATCAGATGGAAAGTATGGGGGGGGGGGGGGGTTCCCTGCACTGACACCAGTGACCAAAGCAGCCACAGAAAGGGGGGACATAGCAGCCACAGATAGGGGGGACAATGCAGCCACAGAAAGGGAGGACAAAGCAGCCACAGAAAGGGTGGACAAAGCAGCCACAGAAAGGGTGGACAAAGCAGCCACAGAAAGGGTGGACAAAGCAGCCACAGATAGGGTGGACAAAGCAGCCACAGAAAGGGGGGACATAGCAGCCACAGATAGGGGGGACAATGCAGCCACAGAAAGGGAGGACAAAGCAGCCACAGAAAGGGTGGACAAAGCAGCCACAGAAAGGGTGGACAAAGCAGCCACAGAAAGGGTGGACAAAGCAGCCACAGATAGGGTGGACAAAGCAGCCACAGAAAGGGGGGACATAGCAGCCACAGAAAGGGGGGACAAAGCAGCCACAGAAAGCGTGGACAAAGCAGCCACAGAAAGGGTGGACAAAGCAGCCACAGAAAGGGTGGACAAAGCAGCCACAGAAAGGGGGGACAATGCAGCCACAGAAAGGGGGACAAAGCAGCCACAGAAAGGGAGGACAAAGCAGCCACAGAAAGGGGGGACAAAGCAGCCACAGAAAGGGGGGACAAAGCAGCCACAGAAAGGGGGGACAAAGCAGCCACAGAAAGGGTGGACAAAGCAGCCACAGAAAGGGTGGACAAAGCAGCCACAGAAAGGGGGGACAAAGCAGCCACAGAAAGGGGGGACAAAGCAGCCACAGAAAGGGGGGACAATGCAGCCACAGAAAGGGGGACAAAGCAGCACACAAACAGACAAAGAAGCAACACAAACAGGACAAAGAAGCCACACAAGCGGGGGGGGGGGAGACATAGTAGCCACACAAATGCAGGACATACAGTAGTAGCCACAGAAACAGGGATAAGGCACATGGGAGCCATAATTGCTAATAAGGACAAAGGGGGACATACCTGCTAAGGGGGACATAGGGGGCCACACTAAATATAGAGGGCACAGGTGCCATACTATGCAGAGATATGGATCCAATTTTTATATGGGAATAAAAATTATACATACGCTCATGCAAACACACACACACACACACACACACACACACACACACACACACACACACACACACACACACACACACACACACACACACACACACACACACACACACACACACACACACACACACACACACACACACACACACACACACACACTGTACACACACACTACACACACACTACACACACACACACTGTACACACACACCACACACACACTACACACTATACACACTACACTACACACTATACACACTATACACACACACATACACACACACACACACATACACACACACACACACATACACACACATACACACACACATACACACACATACACACACACACACACACACACACACACACGATTTGACAATTTTCTGAAAGGTTCCACGGGTCAAAAAGGTTGAGAAATGCTGCTCTAAAGGTCACAGCCGGGCTCCCATCCATGCAGGCAGGCACACTGCGCAGGATGCCTTGTGCTTGCACCCTCTGGAAGGTCACAGCTGGGCTCCCATCCATGCAGGCAGGCACACTGCACGGGATGCCTTGTGCTTGCACCCTCTGGAAGGTCACAGCTTGGCTCCCATGCACACAGGCAGGCACACTGCGTAGGATGCTTTTTGCTTGCATCCTCTGGAAGGTCACAGCCGGGCTCCCATCCATGCAGGCAGGCACACTGCGTGGGATGTCTTTTGCTTGCACCCTCTGGAAGGTCACAGCCGGGCTCCCATCCATGCAGGCAGGCACACTGTGCGGGATGCCTTGTGCTTGCACCCTCTGGAAGGTCACAGCTTGGCTCCCATGCACACAGGCAGGCACACTGCGCGGGATGCTTTTTGCTTGCATCCTCTGGAAGGTCATAGCCGGGCTCCCATCCATGCAGGCAGGCACACTGCGTGGGATGTCTTTTGCTTGCATCCTCTGGAAGGTCACAGCCGGGCTCCCATCCATGCAGGTGGGCACACGGTGCGGGATGCCTTGTGCTTGCACCCTCTGGAAGGTCACAGCCGGGCTCCCATCCATGCAGGCGGGTACACTGCGCGAGATGCCTTGTGCTTGCACCCACTGGAAGGTCACAGCTGGTCTCCCATCCATGCAGGCGGGCACACTGCGTGGGATGCCTTGTGCTTGCACTGTAACGACTGTGGAATTCTCTCCGTGGTCAGCGCACAGGACGCGCACTGACACTGCGGAAGTCCTCCACAAGCGTATAATTTGAGAGAACCCAGCAAAAGGTGCAACGCACCTGTAGAGGGAAATTCCTGTCGGCAGATGGAGCTGTGGAGTGCAGAGGAACAGATCCTCTGCCCGGCCACAGACGCCAGACAGGAATTGTACGAAGGGAAGAAACGCAGGGCAAGATAGTCCTTAAAGAGAGAGAGTAAAGCGACAGGGTGTATGTGTGTCCACAAATCTAGTCGCCATCCAGCGACGATGAACACACAAGGACAGGATCACAGATCAGAAGGATCCACAGCCGCTACCGCTAGGGGCTAGTGCGATCCAAGCAAGACAGGCAGATGAGATAGCCGGTAGCAACCGCTGCTCCAGCTATACTCCAAGAAAGCAGATCAGAAGGATCCACAGCCGCTACCACTAGAGACTAGTGCGATCCAAGTAAAACAGATGAAACAGAAGGGGCTACCAGTAGCAACCGCTGCTCTGGTTAGCACCCACAGACAGACAGGACGATTTCCTATCGACCACCGTTGGCGACAGGACAATCACAGCAGAGAGGCAAAATAGACAAAACAGATAAGCAGGCTAACTGCACTAAAGGAGCTGCCCAGTGCAGTCCCCAGAATTACTCTAAGATAACTATAACAATCCAACAGGGAAGGCTGACTCTCCAGGAGTGTATTTAACAAACCGTTATGACCAGCCAAGCCTTCTGGGAGCAGAAGGCTTTTATACTGCCAGCCCTCAAAGGAGACAGCTGGGCAATTTGCATGTATGCAAATCCCTCAGCAAATCAACTCTGAAAGTTGCAAGATAAAGCCAGGTCTCTTTTCCAGAGACCTGCATCTCTCAGACATAAGGAATGGTCAAACAGCTGTCTGCCTGTGCAGCCAGCTGAGCGGATCATTACATGCACCCTCTGGAAGGTTACAGCCAGGTTCCCGTCCATGCAGGTAGGCAGGCACACTGCGCGGGATGCCTTGTGCTTGCATCCTCTGGAAGGTCACAGCCAGGTTCCCATCCATCCATGCAGGCAGGCACACTGTGCGGGATGCCTTGTGCTTGCACCCTCTGGAAGGTCACAGCCGGGCTCCCATCCATCCATCCATGCAAGCAGGCACACTGCGCGGGATGCCTTGTGCTTGCATCCTCTGAAAGGTCACAGCCAGGCTCCCATCCATCCAAGCAGGCAGGCACACTGCGCTGGATGCCTTGTGCTTGCACCCTCTGGAAGGTCACAGCCGGGCTCCAATCCATGCGAGCTAGCACGCTGCGCGGGATGCCTTGTGCTTGCACCCTCTGGAAGGTCACAGCCGGGCTCCAATCCATGCGAGCTAGCACGCTGCGCGGGATGCCTTGTGCTTGCACCCTCTGCAAGGTTACAGCCATGTTCCCGTCCATGCAGGCAGGCACACTGTGCGAGATGCCTTGTGCTTGCATCCTATGGAAGGTCACAGTTAGGCTCTCATCCATGCAGGCAGGCACACTGCGTGGTATGCCTTGTGCTTGCACCCTCTGGAAGGTCACAGCTGGGCTCCCATCCATTCAGACGGGCACACTGCGCGGGATGCCTTGTGCTTGCACCCTCTGGAAGGTCACAGCCAGGCTCCCATCTATGCAGACGGGCACACTGCGCGGGATGCCTTGTGCTTGCATCTTCTGGAAGGTCACAGCCAGGCTCCCGTCCATGCAGGCAGGCACACTGCACGGGATGCCTTGTGCTTGCACCCTCTGGAAGGCCACAACCCAGTGCTGGTCGTAATGGAAAAATCTACGCTTACGGATCATTTCGCGTAATTTTACGCTATTACGCATTACGCAATTACGGTTACGGCGTAGGAGATTATCTACGGTACATCGCTGTAATTACGCGTAAACTTACGACGTTACGCGTAAGGATACCGTAAACTATTCATTGCACTTCGCATCTCCGCGTAGCTATCGTAGCCGTATACGTAACATTATGCTCGCATGCGGATTTTCTTTACGCGTTACCTGTGATTGTACCGCGCATGCGCTTACCGGATTGCCAACGATACGTATGTTGTAGGCGGCAAGCGTACAACCATACGTAATCGATCCGTAGCAACTGCGCACAGCGCATGCGTACTTTGCCTCCGCAGGCGTACGTACACGCGTACGTCACAAGCGGAAGTTTTGATTGGCTGATGCGTAGAGACAGGAAGTTGGCCAGAGCAGGCGCCGGCAAACGCGTGGAGAGGACGCATCACAGGAATCAGAGACACAGCACTGCCATCAACCATCCACCATGCCTCCTAAGATTCCCCTCAGGATGAAAGAGATGATAATTGAGGTAACTTAAGCAATCTATTAACAGAATGTATAGT
Organism: Hyperolius riggenbachi; assembly: GCF_040937935.1. Taxonomy (NCBI): domain Eukaryota; kingdom Metazoa; phylum Chordata; class Amphibia; order Anura; family Hyperoliidae; genus Hyperolius; species Hyperolius riggenbachi. The sequence continues at coordinate 14,327,206 of NC_090652.1, read as the reverse complement.
TTTTGGCTACTGTTTCTGACTGCATTTCTCTAATCTTTATATGTCCCATCATGTAAAAGGATATCATAGGTGTTAGTGTAGTAGAGAATTGTTTTTAGTTTATCTCTGTAACTTTGCATTTGTAGCAGTACTGTTAATAGTAGAGTGAGACATATTCACTACAGTGACCTGTTTTTTCTGGTTCCAACCTGGGACAAGTGAAGGTGGGGGGTGGGCTGTGGACGGCTGGGGAGGGGGTCGCAGCGCGCCGGAAAACGGGCCTGGGGGGCGCGTGCGGCGCGCATAGTGCGGGGCGCACTATGCGCCGCACACGCCCCCCAGGCCCGTTTGTTTTCTGCTAAAATGTGGCCTAAATTGCGTTTGTTTTCTGCTAAAATTTGGCCTAAATTGCGTTTGTTTTCTGCTAAAATGTCTATATTTGCTGCTTTGGGGTTGCGGTTACGCTCCGCCCATACAATGTCATGACCACGCCCATTTTTTGGCGCCCCGCCAAAAAATGGGTGTGGTCATGACATTGTATGGGTGGAGCGTAACCGTAACCCCAAAGCAGCAAATATAGACATTTTAGCAGAAAACAAACGCAATTTAGGCCACATTTTAGCAGAAAACAAACGCACTTTGGGCCACATTTCAGCAGAAAATGAACGCACTTTGGGCTGCATTTCAGCAGAAAATAAACGCAATTTGGGCCACATTTCAGCAGAAAGTAAACGCAATTTGGGCCATATTTTAGCAGAAAACAAACTCAAATTAGGCCACATTTTAGCAGGGAAAAAAATCGCAATTTGGGCCACATTTCAGGCAAGCATCACGCAAGGCCTTTCAGCCCGCACGTCATCCCCAATCCAACCAAAAACAGTATTGCCAGGCACAACAGCCAGTAGAGGAGAATTGAGAATCCAGGTGAGAGGTGTCTACCATATTAAGGGGGCATTCTGCCTATTTATGTGAAATCCTGTCTATTTATGTGCCTCATGACTGCTGAATTTGTCTTGTTGGGTGCCTCATGATTGCTGAATTCGTCTTGTTGAAGGCCTCACGATTTTTTGGGGGCCTCAAGATTGCTGAATGTCTTGTTGGGGGCCTCATGATTTGTTGGGGGCCTCATGATTGCTGAATTTGTCTTGTTGGGGGCAACATGATTGCTGAATTTGTCTTGTTGGGGGTCTCAAGATTGCTGAATGTGTCTTGTTGGGAGCCTGATGATTTCTTGGGGGCCTCATGATTGCTACATTTGTCTTGTTGGGGGCCTCTGGGAAAAGCTGAATCATTATCCTATGAGACAATAGCATTAAACCTACATTTTTGCTTTTTAAAACGGAAAATAAAACTGTGAGGTTCTAAAAAACGAATACATTTTTCAGGAGTAGGATGAAAGAAATTGTTTATCTTCACAGTTTATTTGCAACTTGGATTTTCAATAATGTTCATGTATGAGTTAAAACGTTTGTATGAAGTTTTAAATTGCTGTTGCCACTTTGCGATAGATAAATTGACTTTTGGGTTGCAGTTTGGGCAGTCGGCCTCCAAAAGTTTCGCCACCACTGTCCTAATCTAATGTCCCACATTGCTAAGTAAACGAAAATTTGTCGCCACCCATGGCCACACCCACATTCTGGTCCATGGCCGCACCCATTTTTGGGGGCGGCGCGTACGTGCGCCGCACAACATAACCCTCAGGTTTTTCGGCGTACACATCTTCTCTAAAATTTGCGGCGCACCACTTCTTCCCTGCCTTTTTGCACCCCCCCCCCCCCCCCCCTGGAAAATTTTGTGCGGACGCCCATGGCTATGAACTGGCACAAAGTCTATAGACGCCGCGGCCAGTTCATGGAATCCATTCAATTATATATTTGATGCTTGCTGTCACAGGATCTTCTCTGTCAGTCCAATCACACATGAAATGAAATGATGTAGTTATTATGGCTAGCAATGTCAGCAGTTATAGGTGGCACTAGTCATCGTTGATCCCTAGTATCTGCCCGAAGTCATAGTTGGTTGCTTCCCACAATTTTTGAAAACTGTCATTATGAATAATATTATAATCTTTTACATTATGCTGTAAGTAAGAAGATTCTTAATTAATGAAGGTATAATACAGTGGTCATTAATACTGTAATATTTCTTTTCCAGGAATTTACAAGAGGCCGGTACGACCTCACCACCGCGAGGGAGAAGCGGGACGTGGTGAGAAGGGTGCAGGGGATCCTGAGGGCCGAGTACCGGCGGGACCTCACCACCAAGCAGGTCCAAATGCTCTGGAGCGACCTAAAGAGGAGGGACCAGGACCTGCTCAGGCGGGTGGTTGCTCAAATTGGATGTAAGTCAGCAAACTATTAGTTTATGTATGTCTATTTTGGGGTTTATATGCTGTATGTATTTATCCTAAAAAATAATTCCATGGGCTGAATACTATAGAGTTGTGCAGTATGTACAGTTAAAGTATATATCCGTAAGGTATTCACAGTGCAGCACTTTTCCCACATTTTGTTTTGTTAGGGGCTTATTCCAAAATGGGTTAAAACATATTATTTTGTGCTCCTGTGTGGGCATAGTGATGATATTTGTGCAATATGTACTGATTATACTGCATTCATGCAAATAAAGTTATTAAAAAAAAATGGGCCCCTAGGCTTAACATTGGTTTTTGATAACCACTGATGATCAATTAACTTTTTTTTTTTTTTAGAAAAATTTGATAGGTGCTGTCGTCCATCTGGACCCTATATCCTCTCCAGGCACTAGGCAAGTGGCTAGGTTTGCCTTGTGGATGGTCCGGCTTTGTTGCACAGCAATTTTTTTTAAAGATCTCTCCAGAGCTATTCAATCGTATTGAAGCCTAAGCTCTTGCTGGGCCACTCAAGGACATACACAGAGTTGTCTCGGAGCCACACCATTGATATCTTGACTGTGTGCCCAGGGTCGTATTCCTACTACAAGATGAACCATTGCCCCAGTCTGCGTTCCAAGTGCTCTCTTTAAAGTGATCCTTAAAGGGATACTGTAGGGGGGTCGGGGGAAAATGAGTTGAACTTACCCGGGGCTTCTAATGGTCCCCTGCAGACATCCTGTGTTGGTGCAGCCACTCACCGATGCTCCGGCCCCGCCTCCAGTTCACTTCTGGAATTTCTGACTTTAAAGTCAGAAAACCACTGCGCCTGCGTTGCCGTGTCCTCGATCCCGCTGATGTCACCAAGAGCACACAGCGCAGGCCCAGTATGGTCTGTGTCTGCGCAGTACACTCCTGGTGACATCAGCGGGAGTGAGGACATGGCAACGCAGGCGCAGTGGTTTTCTGACTTTAAAGTCAGAAATTCCAGAAGTGAACTGGAAGCGGGGCCGGAGCATCGGTGAGTGGCTGCGCCAACACAGGATGTCTTCGGGGGACCATTAGAAGCCCCGGGTAAGTTCAACTCATTTTCCCCTGACCCCCCTACAGTATCCCTTTAAGCCTGTAAAAAAAAAAAAGATTTTGACTCAACTGTGGCTTCCCTGAGCCCCCTGCAGTCGATCGGTGCCCTCGCCGCCTCGCTCAGATCCTCCTGGACCCCACGGCGACCACTTCCGGTTTCGCTGTCAGGAACCGACAGGCATTGGGAACGCGAGTGATTCTTCGTGTTCCCAGCAAAAATATCGCCCCCTATGCTACTATTACGTCCCGGAGGCCGCAATAGCCGCAAAGGATCACTTTAAAGCCTATCCTAGTTTTATTTTACTGTATTGAAGAGTCATATTCTTTCATGTATAATAAATACATTAAAGGAATAAGAATATGATTTTTTGTTCTGTGTTTACAGTAAGGTCCTTATCAAAGTTCACTTGAAAATAGAAATAAAAGTAATTGTAGTTCAAACAATAAAGTTATTACTTTTTATCCATTTTATCATATATTTTGATTAAATTGTATTATTCATTACTCCTTACTACAGCTGCAAGTGGTGCCCGCACTGCCCGGCCCCGGGGATCCTCTGCACCCAGGCCTCCTTCTTCGTCAAGGGCCTCCTCACCTGGCCCCAGCCATCACAGCCAGAGGGCTTATCGTAGTCGAGCCAGGACACCGCTTTATGGTAAAATTCTCTTACTGTATGATTAACATTGCATACTATGGAAAAGCAAGTAAATGCTATGTTATATGTATTACATTACAGGTTCTTAATTTTAGGGATGATCAATGAGATTGAAATATGTACAAGTTGATGGATTGCTGGGTTTACCTATTTTGCACATTTTTTCTACAGTTCCTCTATCAACATATACGAGGCTGAGCGGCCAGGTGAGGAGGCTGACGAAGACGAAGAGGAGGCATGAGCGGGAAATCCGCTTACTGAAGCAGCAGATGCTGGAGATGCGCCAGCATATGGCGAATGTGGAGGAGGAGGTCCGCCAGTTGAAGGGGACAGGGGGTAGGGTGGACTGAGGGGTTTTTTTTGGTTGTTTTTTTTGTTTATTTTTGTTGAACATTTTTACTGCTGGCAGGTGATGTAGCTGCTGCATGGTTTTTTGGCAGTTGGAAACAGCTGTAAACAGCTATTTCCCACAATGCAGCAAGGTTCACAGACAGGAAACTGCCAGGAGTACGTACTTTTCTTGTTTCTTGTGGGAGGGGTTTCACCACAATATCAGTCATACAGCGCCCCCTGATGGTCTGTTATTAAAAAGGAATAGATTTCTCATGTAAAAGGGGGTATCAGCTACTGATTGGGATACAGTTCAATTCTTGGTCAGAGTTTCTTTTAAAGAGACTCGGTAACAAAATAGCACAAACAGAGGAAAGAGGCGCCCTGGGATAATACAAGCGTTTAAAAACGGCTAAAAACAGTAGTTAATTTGAGGTAGCTTACCTCAATGACGAAATCTCTGCAAAGTATTACAAAAGATTTTATTAGCACAAGCGGCAACGCGTTTCACGGGTCACAGCCCGCTTCATCAGGCCAATTGCAGTGCCTATAACAGCAACATGCTGTTATAGGCACTGCAATTGGCCTGATGAAGCGGGCTGTGACCCGTGAAACGCGTTGCCGCTTGTGCTAATAAAATCTTTGGTAATACTTTGCAGAGATTTCGTCATTGAGGTAAGCTACCTCAAATTAACTACTGTTTTTAGCCGTTTTTAAAGAAAACCTGAACTGAAAATTAAAAGTCAAAATAAGCATACACAAGTCATACTTACCTTCCATGAAGTCTACTCCTCAGTGTCTTTCTCCTGTCCCGCGTCCTGTTTGTTCATTGTGATCAGGGGAATTTTCCGTCCTCCATTTTGAAAATGGCCATTACCCATAACAGCTTTCTGGTCAGCACACAGTTAAACTGTAACATCGCCCACTTGAGCCATGGAGAAACATAGACATTACCTGGTACATCAGTTTTCCTCTCAGCTATAACTGACAACAACTGATATTTTACTGACAGCAACTGATATATTTCAGATCTGACAAAATGTTGTCAGAACTGGAAGGGATTATTGTCAGAAGAAAATGGTGAGCTTCTGAGCGGAACTGATGGCAAGGTAACTATGTAATGTTCATTTGAAGTTACCTCATGTGTTTATTTTAAATATTTTTACTCAGTACAGGTTCTCTTTAAACGCTTTTATTATCCCAGGGCGCCTCTTTCCTCTGTTTGTGCTAAGTATACCCCCGAACAGACTCTGTTCGAGGGGTGGTGACACGCCACTAGTGGGTTCCCACAGTGGTGGTCTCATCCTTTTTTTCCACTAAGAGAGCGACCGTTCATCTGGTCCTGGCCAGGACCACCCCGAGTGGAGTCGGGTTTATTGTCTCCACCTGCTTCCTGTGGTTGGTTGCCCCCAGCAACCCTCCTTTGTGAGTAGTGCCTTTACTTCTCTCATCATATTGGTGTTATAAACATATTGCACTACTGGGCTCCCGTTTTGTCTCCTGTGTCTTTTCCTATAGGGTGCTGCATCACCCCTACCACTTTCGGTAACAAAATGTTCAGCAATACTTCTTCTATCCTATAAGTTCCTATACCTGTTCTAATGTGCTCTGTCTTACTGCAGCCTTTCCTAGTTACACAGTGGCTGTATTTTCTCTTTAAGAAAAAAAAAAGGAAAAAAAAAAAAGAAAAGAAAAACTTTTTACAAAAAATAAATGTTTTTCTTAAAAAAGGATAAGTTTCTTCTCTTTTGTTGTACGATCTCTGACACTGACACATTGTGTTGGACTAAATAATCGCAAAAGAAATGCAATGACATTGTTAATACAATGCATTTCTAAAACATATATTTATGCAGAATACTTAGTTGTATGTGTCACATTGCTTGTGTGATGCAATCCCTTAATTTTGTAGATCTTCTGTGTCCAACACAAAGCACCAGTGTGCAAAATAGACATTTAAAGTGTAAAGAGTATATGTAGCAATTATTCATTGCTTTTTAGTTCTCTTTTACAGCGCATGCAGGTTCAGGCTACTCTACTTTCTTCCTCCCCTCCTCTCTGTGGCACGCGTCATAGTGCACGGAACTATGATGCGATGCAGAGAGTCGGAAAATAATTCGAGGAGACAGAGACTGCGCATGCGCTGTAAGGACCCACAGACATCATTTTTCATGTTTCAGCTCTACTTTCTGTAGGAGCCATGTTTTCAATAGCATTGAGAGTGGGCATACCGGGATGGAGAGGGATTAAGAGAGGAAGTGTATACACTTCATATACACTTGGGTATACTTAAAGGGACTCCGAGCTCAAATTAAACACAAAATGAGAACCGGCGGATCCTGGCGACACTCGGGCCGAGTGTCGGGCTCCATCTTCCGCATACATCACGCGAAACGTCATTACGGCGTCCGGCGTCACAGTACGGCGCATGCGTGGTTTAATCGCGCATGCGCCGTACTGTCACGCCGGCCACCGTGATGACGCGAGGCGGCCGGCGTAATGACGTTACGCGTGATGTATGCGGAAGAAGGAGCCCGACACTCGGCCCAAGTGTCGCCAGGATCCGCCGGCCAACTACAGACCAACACTGGGCTACAGCAAAGCCCGGGTAAGTTCATATTTTGCGTTTCATTTGATCTTGGAGTCCCTTTAAAAACATACCCTGTGCCCCTGCTCAGTGTCCCTTTCAGGGGTTCTTTCTTTAGGGTGGGGGAGAAGAATTTGGGCCTGGTTTGCAGGCATTACAAAATACTTACCGAGCCTCCAGCGGCGTTTTGTAGCCTTCCTGAAGCTCCTAGCATGCTCCTATTGGCTTTCCGACGTACTCTGTTCACGGCAGCAGGCGTATCACTCGACTCTAGGCAGGTCAGGTAACACGCCGGCTTCCATGCAAGGAGGATTGCAGAAAGCCGCTAGGAGTTTCAGGAGGGCTGAAAGATTTTGCTGGAGGTTTCAGTGAATATTTTGGAGCAGGTTTGCGTTTTTTTCTGCTGGTGGTTCAAGTAAGCAACCGACAAGCACATGAATACGGCTTCAAGTGATCACAGCTGGTGGATATTGGGGACATATGTATATACAGTATATGTATAAATAAAATATATATATCTATATATATATATATATATATATATATATATATATATATGCATCTGATAATAAATCTCCATGCATGTATATCTGATACACATATAAATAGAGGTAGCCAGACCTCTCCATCCAGTTAAATATAGGTAGCCAGACCTAATCCCCCACCCTCCCAAGTAATTCATAGGTACCCAGACCTCTCCCATCTCCCCCCAGTAATCCATAGGTAACCAGACCTGAACCCCTTCCACCCTCCCCCCAGGAAATCATAGGTAACCAGACCTCTCCTCTTCCCCCCAGTAATCCATAGGTAACCAGACCTGAACCCCTTCCACCCTCCCCCCAGTAAATCATAGGTAACCAGACCTGAACCCCTTCCACCCTCCCCCCAGTAGTTCATAGGTAGCCAGACCTCTCCTCTTCCCCCCAGTAATCCATAGGTAACCAGACCTGAACCCCTTCCACCCTCCCCCCAATAATTCATAGGTAACCAGACCTGAACCCCTTCCACCCTCCCCCCAGTAGTTCATAGGTAGCCAGACCTCTCCTCTTCCCCCCAGTAATCCATAGGTAACCAGACCTGAACCCCTTCCACCCTCCCCCCAGTAAATCATAGGTAACCAGACCTGAACCCCTTCCACCCTCCCCCCAGAAATTCATAGGTAACCAGACCTGAACCCCTTCCACCCTCCCCCCAATAATTCATAGGTAACCAGACCTGAACCCCTTCCACCCTCCCCCCAGTAAATCATAGGTAACCAGACCTGAACCCCTTCCACCCTCCCCCCAGTAGTTCATAGGTAGCCAGACCTCTCCTCTTCCCCCCAGTAATCCATAGGTAACCAGACCTGAACCCCTTCCACCCTCCCCCCAATAATTCATAGGTAACCAGACCTGAACCCCTTCCACCCTGTCCCCAGTAAATCATAGGTAACCAGACCTGAACCCCTTCCACCCTCCCCCCAGTAGTTCATAGGTAGCCAGACCTCTCCTCTTCCCCCCAGTAATCCATAGGTAACCAGACCTGAACCCCTTCCACCCTCCCCCCAGTAAATCATAGGTAACCAGACCTGAACCCCTTCCACCCTCCCCCCAGAAATTCATAGGTAACCAGACCTGAACCCCTTCCACCCTCCCCCCAATAATTCATAGGTAACCAGACCTGAACCCTTTCCACCCTCCCCCCAGTAGTTCATAGGTAGCCAGACCTCTCCTCTTCCCCCCAGTAATCCATAGGTAACCAGACCTGAACCCCTTCCACCCTCCCCCCAGTAAATCATAGGTAACCAGACCTGAACCCCTTCCACCCTCCCCCCAGAAATTCATAGGTAACCAGACCTGAACCCCTTCCACCCTCCCCCCAATAATTCATAGGTAACCAGACCTGAACCCCTTCCACCCTCCCCCCAGTAGTTCATAGGTAGCCAGACCTCTCCTCTTCCCCCCAGTAATCCATAGGTAACCAGACCTGAACCCCTTCCACCCTCCCCCCAGTAAATCATAGGTAACCAGACCTGAACCCCTTCCACCCTCCCCCCAGTAGTTCATAGGTAGCCAGACCTCTCCTCTTCCCCCCAGTAATCCATAGGTAACCAGACCTGAACCCCTTCCACCCTCCCCCCAGAAATTCATAGGTAACCAGACCTGAACCCCTTCCACCCTCCCCCCAATAATTCATAGGTAACCAGACCTGAACCCCTTCCACCCTCCCCCCAATAATTCATAGGTAACCAGACCTGAACCCCTTCCACCCTCCCTGAAGGAAATCATAGGTAACCAGACCTGAACCCCTTCCACCCTCCCCCCAGAAATTCATAGGTAACCAGACCTGAACCCCTTCCACCCTCCCCACAGTAGTTCATAGGTAGCCAGACCTCTCCTCTTCCCCCCAGTAATCCATAGGTAACCAGACCTGAACCCCTTCCACCCTCCCCCCAGAAATTCAGTTTCAGTATATTTTATTTTTTTTGGGAGTGCTCCATGACAGTGGGAACACTACTATCTATAATCAAAAGAAGGTGGTACATTATAATAAAAAGTGTGGAGTACCCTAACGGTGGGGACACCCAAGAAATTGAACAGGAACAGGTGAGTTGTTTTTTTTTTTTTTTTTTTTTTTTGTGTGGAGTGCTCCCTGACAGTGGGAACACTGCTATCTATAATCAAAAGAAGGTGGTACATTATAATAAAAAGTGTGGAGTACCCTAACGGTGGGGACACCCAAGAAATTGAACAGGAACAGGTGAGTTTTTTTTTTTTTTTTTGTGTGGAGTGCTCCCTGACAGTGGGAACGCTGCTATCTATAATCAAAAGAAGGTGGTACATTATAATAAAAAGTGTGGAGTACCCTAACGGTGGGGACACCCAAGAAATTGAACAGGAACAGGTGAGTTTTTTTTTTGTGTGGAGTGCTCCCTGACAGTGGGAACACTGCTATCTATAATCAAAAGAAGGTGGTACATTATAATAAAAAGTGTGGAGTACCCTAACGGTGGGGACACCCAAGAAATTGAACAGGAACAGGTGAGGTTTTTTTTTTTTTTTTTTTTTTTTTTGTGTGTGGAGTGCTCCCTGACAGTGGGAACACTGCTATCTATAATCAAAAGAAGGTGGTACATTATAATAAAAAGTGTGGAGTACCCGAACGGTGGGGACACCCAAGGAATTGAACAGGAACAGGTGAGTTTTTTTTTTTTTTTTTTTTTTTTTTTTTGTGGAGTGCTCCCTGACAGTGGGAACACAGCTATCTATAATCAAGAGAAGGTGGTAAATTATTTAAAAAAGTGCGGTGCACCCTAACGGTGGGGACACCAAGAAACTGAAAAAGAAAAAGGTGAGTTTTTTTTTTTAAGTCAGCAGAAGCCTTTTTGGTGGCAGGTAGTAGGCAAAGTCCTAGCTTGTGGCCCTGAGAGGAGCAGCGGCTCAGTCATATAGTAAGTTGACCATCACCCTCAGTAAGCCAAAGCCATTTTGGTGGCAGGTAGTAGGCAAAGTCCTAGCTTGTGGCCCTGAGAGGAGCATCGGCTCAGTCATATAGTAAGTTGACCATCACCCTCAGTAAGCCCAAGCCATTTTGGTGGCAGGTAGTAGGCAAAGTCCTAGCTTGTGGCCCTGAGAGGAGCATCGGCTCAGTCATATAGTAAGTTGACCATCACCCTCAGTAAGCCCAAGCCATTTTGGTGGCAGGTAGGAGGCAAAGTCCTAGCTTGTGGCCCTGAGAGGAGCATCGGCTCAGTCATATAGTAAGTTGACCATCACCCTCAGTAAACCCAAGCCATTTTGGTGGCAGGTAGTAGGCAAAGTCCTAGCTTGTGGCCCTGAGAGGAGCAGCGGCTCAGTCATATAGTAAGTTGACCATCACCCTCAGTAAACCCAAGCCATTTTGGTGGCAGGTAGTAGGCAAAGTCCTAGCTTGTGGCCCTGAGAGGAGCATCGGCTCAGTCATATAGTAAGTTGACCATCACCCTCAGTAAACCCAAGCCATTTTGGTGGCAGGTAGTAGGCAAAGTCCTAGCTTGTGGCCCTGAGAGGAGCAGCGGCTCAGTCATATAGTAAGTTGACCATCACCCTCAGTAAGCCCAAGCCATTTTGGTGGCAGGTAGGAGGCAAAGTCACCCGAAAGGTGGAAGACCAATAAACAAAACAGCAGCAACATCAGGGACACCAGTAAACATAGCAGGACATAGCAGTGCTCCATGAAAGTAGGAACACTGAAATACTTTTGCAGCAGGAGCAGAAAAAAAATGAAATTGTGCAGTGCACTCTAACGGTGTGAGCAACGATATCAATAACATTTTTTTTTATTTTTTTATTTTTTTTTTAACCCTGGGGCTCCATAAGAGTGGGAAGACTGCTGTACCTTTGAATCAAATTGTGCAGTGCACCCTAATGTTGGGAACACAACTGAACATTAAATATTTAATGTTATCTTACAGACATATAGGTATATCAGAGGGAGTTTAAAGCGATCTCATTCAGTTTCTGTCTCTGAGGGCAGGGGCTGAGTATTCACCATCAATCCAGGACTGATTCATTTTTAAGAAGGTCAGTCTGTTCACTGAATCTGTAGACAAACAGGATCGCTTTTCAGTAACCACCCCACCTGCCGCACTGAATGCACGCTCAGAAATGACGCTGGAAGCCGGGCATGCCAGAAGTTGAAGCGCATACTGCGCCAGCTCGGGACAGGTTTCCAGTCTGGCGGACCAAAATTCCATAGGGTCCTCTGTACGCATACTGTCAGATGCACCAAGTGACCCCATGTAATCACTGACCATGCGGCTCAGCCGCTGGTGAAAACTTCCTTCTACTGTTCTTGTTGTTATTGTTGGACGCTCAGAGAAGTAAAAGTTTCTCATTGCTCCAAAAAGGTCTCCAGGAAGAATGGGTCTGCTTGGCTCTGCTACTTGCTGGGTGCGATGAGTGGGGATAGCTGTGATCTCAGACTGTGGAAAGGCCTCCTGCACATGACGTATTAGGGCCTGCTGCAGCTCCCGCATCCTCTCCTCCTGCCGGCTTGCTGGAATGAACTGACCCAGTTTCCCCTTGCATCGAGGGTCTAAAAGGGCGGCCAACCAGTAGTCATCCCTCTCCTTAATGTTTTGGATCCGGGGATCTCTGCGTAAGCATTTCAACATATGAACAGCCATGGGGAAGAGATGAGCCTGCGCCTCCAAATCATCCGGTCTGCTCAACACATCAAAATCCTCTGACTGCTGCTGCTGCTCGTCCTGCCTTCCAATGTCTACCCACCCATGAACCACAGATGCCGCACTGGCCTGCTCTCCCTCCTCACAATGGTCAGGCACCTCAAGTAAGTCCCGCGTGAAAGTAAGCTCCTCCTCCTCCTCCTCATGTGCCTGAGTTTGGGTGGCTTGGAGCAAGCTTTGTTGTTCAAGCTCATCAAGCGCATCCTCCCCAGCTGCCATCAGGCTACTCAGACTCTCGTCCAGCATGTACACGAGAGGGATCACTTCGCTGATACAGACTTGTGCCCCACTTACGAATGTTGTAGCCTGATCGAATGGGGACAAGACACGGCAGACTTGATACATCAGCCACCACTCTTCCTGGGTGAATCGGGCAGGTGCGCCCTGGGTGCCATGTCCTCCTCGGAGGTACTCTGCAACCGCCTTTTTCTGCTCGCACAACCTATTCAGCATGCGAAGTGTGGAGTTCCACCGTGTTGCACTGTCTGCAATGAGCCTATGGGGGGGCAGGCCATGTTTCTCCTGCAATTTAGACAGCGAATCTTTGGCATTTGAAGAATAACGTAACTTCGATACAACTCTTCTTGCATGCTGCACCACATCACTCAAACCTGGGTAGGTGCGTAAAAAGCGCTGCACCACCAGGTTGAGTATGTGGGCAAAACATGGCACATGGGGGATGTTGCCCTGATTCAGGGCGGCAATCAGATTTGCTGCGTTGTCACATACAACATGACCAGCCTGGAGTCTTCTTGGGGTCAGCCACTTCTGCACCTGTCCGTTGATAATGGCCAGGACATTTGGTGCAGTAAGTCTCTGCTGCTCAACGCTGACTAAACCCAGAACCGCCTGACAGCGTCGATGTACCACTCTGCTGTGGCCAGCCCCACGGGCACGCTTACTGGGGGCCTCAGCTGTAGCGGTTGCGACATGACTAGAGGCAAGTGTGGAACTGTTCCCCTTGACACCACGGGGCGGCGCAACCAGCTCATTGGCCGCCCCAGGACTGGAACCCTCCTGTTGACATTGGAGGGTGACCCAATGTGCCGTAAAGGACATATAACGTCCCTGGCCATGACTGCTGGTCCAGCAATCCGTCGTGAGATGTACCCTGTTGCCTACAGAATAGTCAAGGGACAGAGTCACATTATCCACAGTGTGGCGATACAGATCAGGTATTGCTGTCCTAGCAAAATAATGGCGGCTGGGGATCCGCCATTCTGGTATGCCAAACCTCAGCAGCTCGCGAATGGCTGTACCCTCCTCTACAAGACTGTAGGGCAATAACTGCTGGACCATAGCCTGTGACAGCAGCCCATTCAACCTCCGGATCCTGCTGTGATGGGAAGGCAGTGGCTTTGTCGACCTTATCGACTCAGTAATTAAGGGCTGGGTGCTGTGAGCCACTGACGAGAAACGTGCAATTGAGGTAGCTGACATGTGGCCTCTACTGCCAGACTGTGTTGCGGAGTGAAGGCAGGGGGAAGGGGTGCCGATGTCAGAACCTGAATGGGAAGAAGGATGGGGCACTGTGCGGGGTATTTTACCCATTGCTTCCTGAACAAGCTGATTTTCTCTCTTATGCTTTTTTATGTGGGAGAGTGGACCACCTGTGCCCGCTCTTGACAAGTCCTTCCCTAAACGCACTTTATGACCACAAATGTTGCATATGACAATGTGGGGATCAGATTCATCAACGGTAAAGTACTTCCAAACTGGGGCTTTCTTAGATGATTTTTTAACTGTTTTTTCAGTCTCAGGCACAACAATTTGGGAGAGGGTGCTTTCAGATGCAGGCTCAGCCTGTGGCTGCTGCCTCGTTTGAAAAAGCCTACCAGAGGAGCCACTGCTTCCACTAGGTCTCACGGTATGCTGATGCAGCCTCTGCGGCTCTGAATCATCTGAGCTGGCATCATCATGATGTTCAGGCGGGTCATAGTCCCTATCCAGATCATCGTCACTACATCCCTTATAAGAACCCAGCTCATCATCATCAGGATAATTGGGAGAAAGAAGGTTGGAAGAGCCCTCATCCTGGATGTTATGTTCTCCCATTGAGGACTGAGACTGATCGCGGGCATGGTACAAGTTGTCATCATGATCATCACCCGCCAATCCCTCATCGATAACATTCTGAGGTTTATTAAAAAAATTCTGGGCATCAGACTCTAGGTTTATGTCGGACTGCGAAAGAGCTTTGTCCACAAGGTCTGCAATATGTGCAGTATATGGAAGTGAAGGCTCATTTTGGATGTTGGTGGCAGATCTTTGAGCAGGCATGGGTGTGCTGCTGGTACTGCTGCTACTCTCCAGGGCCTGAAGATTGGGGGACTGAGAACCGCTATCTCTCGTCACAAACTCCACAATATCAGCAGCCTGGCTCTCCCTAATGGGGCGTCGTGGGCCCTTCATCATCATAGAATCGCGCGTAAGGTTGTAGACTTTTTTTGGAGTTACATCTTCACTCCTCACTGTGCCTGTTGAGGATTGGCCACTACCTCGCACTGATTGTCCACTACCAACTGACTGTCCCCTGCCAGTTTTGGACTGACCCCTGCCGGGTACAGTGCATCCCCTGCTTGGTGCAGAGCGTCCCCTTCCTGCTGTGAAATAGGGATGTACTTTTTGGGTTGCTGGTTCTTGATCACTGCCTGTCAAGGTGTCAAACAAACATCTTTTTGCAGTGGGTTCAATTCCTCGGCCACGGGCACGGCCTGCTCCACCTCTGCCAGACATTGTAGGGAATAAGTTCAGCAAGTGCCAAACGTTATTGTTTTATTGAAATGTAGGGGAAAGTGACAAATGATAAACGTATAAAATAAAATAAAAATAAATCAAATTAAAATTTCAATGTAATGAGGGAGGAGAGGACTGGAGAGCTAGTCCAAATTATATATCAATTGCTTTTGGACAACGCACTTGAAATAAATCCCCCCACAAAAAAAATGAAAATAAAATTCAATCAAATCAAATAATTAAAATGATAAAAAAAAACAAAAAAAACAAATACAATTCACTCTCAGCACACGATCCCTGAATCTAACTGATTTCACTCTATTACATATCACAGGCCCTCTCTTGTCTCTACAATCTACACGCTTTCACTGTAAAATCACAAGCCCTATAATCAGTTTTCCCTGCCTCTAACACTAAACAACAGAATTCTAACCCTAAACAAAGCCCTAACTACAATAATCAACTTCCTAACACAGGCTTACAATCACACAGATCAAAGATCTAAGAAAATGCAATAGAATTGCACTTAATATGGATGTGTAAAACTGTATCACTCTCTGTCTCACTCCTTCTCCTCAGAAAGTGAAAGCAACCCACAAAGAACACAGATCATGGCTGACAGCTTATATACTGAAGGGCGGGAGAAGATACTATTGGTTGCTTAGGATGTAGCTCCCAAACAAACTTGATAACTGATTGGCTACTCTTGGAGAAGGGGAGTTGTGCCTACGAAATTACGCGTAAAATTACGCGTAATTCGCCGTAAAATTACGCATACCTACGCTATTACGGTAGGCGGCGTAATTACATTACCGCTTTACGGCTTACGCGTACATACTTACGCGTAAGACGTAAATTACGCGTAGCACTTACGCGTAAAATAACGGTAAATTACGGTGCGTAATTACGCGCATGCGTAATTTCGGCCCAGCACTGCCACAACCAGGTTCCCATCTATGTAGGCAGGCACACTGCGCGGGATGCCTTGTGCTTGCTCCCTCTGGAAGGTCACAGCTAGTGCTAACTGCACTAGAGGAGCTGCCCAGTGCAGTCCCCAGAATTACTCTAAGATAACTATAACAATCCAACAGGGAAGGCTGACTCTCCAGGAGTGTATTTAACAAACCGTTATGACCAGCCAAGCCTTCTGGGAGCAGAAGGCTTTTATACTGCCAGCCCTCAAAGGAGACAGCTGGGCAATTTGCATGTATGCAAATCCCTCAGCAAATCAACTCTGAAAGTTGCAAGATAAAGCCAGGTCTCTTTTCCAGAGACCTGCATCTCTCAGACATAAGGAATGGTCAAACAGCTGTCTGCCTGTGCAGCCAGCTGAGCGGATCATTACATGCACCCTCTGGAAGGTTACAGCCAGGTTCCCGTCCATGCAGGTAGGCAGGCACACTGCGCGGGATGCCTTGTGCTTGCATCCTCTGGAAGGTCACAGCCAGGTTCCCATCCATGCAGACAGGCACACTGCGCAGGATGCCTTGTGCTTGTATCCTCTGGAAGGTCACAGTTGGGCTCTCATCCATGCAGGCAGGCACACTGCGTGGTATGCCTTGTGCTTGCACCCTCTGGAAGGTCACAGCTGGGCTCCCATCCATTCAGACGGGCACACTGCGCGGGATGCCTTGTGCTTGCACCCTCTGGAAGGTCACAGCCAGGCTCCCATCTATGCAGACGGGCACACTGCGCGGGATGCCTTGTGCTTGCATCTTCTGGAAGGTCACAGCCAGGCTCCCGTCCATGCAGGCAGGCACACTGCACGGGATGCCTTGTGCTTGCACCCTCTGGAAGGCCACAACCAGGTTCCCATCTATGTAGGCAGGCACACTGCGCGGGATGCCTTGTGCTTGCTCCCTCTGGAAGGTCACAGCCAGGATGCCATCCATGCAGGCATGCACACTCCGCAGGATGCCTTGTGCTTGCACCCTCTGGAAGGTCACAGCTGGGCTCCCATCCATGCAGGCGGGCACACTGCGCGGGATGCCTTGTGCTTGCACCATCTGGGAGGTCACAGCTTGGCTCCCATGCACACAGGCAGGCACACTGCGCGAGATGCTTTTTGCTTGCACCCTCTGGATGGTCACAGCCAGGCACACTGCGCGGGATGCCTTGTGCTTTCATCCTCTGGGAGGTCACAGCCAGGGTCCCATCCATGCAGACAGGCACACTGCACTGGATGCCTTGTGCTTGCACTCTCTGGATAGTCAAAGCTGGGTTCCTGTATATGCAGGCAGGCACACTGCACGGGATGCCTTGTGCTTGCACCCTCTGGAAGGTCACAGCTGAGTCCTCATGCAGGCAGGCACACTGCACCGGATGCTTTGTGCTTACACAGTATCATGGAGTTGCTTGCGCTCCACAGATAAAAAGCCGAACTTTTAAGGTTCTTTGCAACTGCATAGGTAAAAGCAGTCCTGCCTCTGCTCAGTGCATCCACGCTTGTTCATGGACGGGAGTGTGAACAGACACATTCTTCCACACGTGCTTGTGAGGAGGTTTGCAGAGGACAGGGCGTAGGGAGAAAACAAAGGAGAGTGCACTCAGAATACTGGAAATAGGAAGAAAACCAGCCAGTCGTAGACACAGCTCACCTGAAGATGTAGCTGACAAGCCCATACTGGAGTTATCAGCAAGCAGGCTTATGTCCCCTTCTGACCAGGGACCAGGTTGGTTGCAGCTTCTTTTCCCCCCCTGGAAGGAAGCTTGTAGTTGGAGGGAGAGTCACTGGAACCGCTGGCTGGAAATGTAGCTGTTCGTGTCACAGTGCTGAATGTACCGTCACAGCTGTGTACACGTGTGGGCTACTAGAGATTCTATCCTGGAGGGAGAGACTCCTTCATAAAATTAATGAATAAAAGATCACGTCCAGCTCTAACCAAGACGCTGGCTGGGCGGGATGGTGGCAGCGTTGGATTTCTGAAAAGTAATGCATGTAGAAAGATGGAAGGGAGACCCGAGTGTAAAGTTACTGTTTGTCTTTAATTGAAAGTATCTTTCTACAATGCATTTCAGGGGGCCAATCCACCTTTTATCAGGCAAACAATGGTGTCTTTGTTACATACACATTTTAATACAATAATTCAAAAAACAATTTGTAGGTTGTTTAGGCCGTCTAGGCCAATCCGTGTCTATTTGTAAATTTAATCAGCGACCTTGAGTCTCTGCGGCATGTAAAAAAATTCCTCGCCCCAAGTGGGTTTGGCAAGTAACAGAAGGAGAAGGGAGTAAGAGAGTCAGAACATAAAACTGCCACTAGGTGGCAGCCACAGGGTACTTATCTAAACCAAAAAAGACTGCAGTTATGGGTGATTATTATAGTGGATATTACTGGGTGAGTGCAATGTGGGTGCTGGATATTGGTGGAATTGCTGGGGGTGGGAGGTGACTTTGGGTGCTGCTATGGATGGTAGAGTTGCTGCCAGGGAGGTAGAGGTCACTGTTGGTTCTGGGGGAGGTAGAGGTCAGTGTGGGTGCTGGGGGAAGGGTAGGTCACTGTGGGTGCTGGGGGAGGGAGAAGTCACTTTGCGTGATTGGGGTGTGAGGTCACTGTGGGTGCTGGAGGAAGGGGAGATCACTTTGGTTTCTGGGGGAGGGAGAGGTCAGTGTGAGTGCTGGGGGAAGTAGATGTCAGTGTGAGTGCTGGAGGAAGGGGAGATCACTGTGGTTTCTGGGGGAGGGAGAGGTCAGTGTGAGTGCTGCGGGAGGAGGAGGTCACTGTAAATGTTGGGGGAAGCAGAGGTCAGGGTGGTTGCTGGGGGTAGAAGACACTGTGGATGCTGGGTGTTGGGAGAGGTCACTGTGGGTGCTGGGGATGGGGGGAGGTCGCTGTAGGTGCTGCTTTTGGGATGGGAATTCTCTTTAGGAGCTGGTGGGGACAGGAGGGGGTACTGCAGGGGGAGGGAAAGGTCACTGCGGGTGCTGGGGAAAAATATGAGTGTGGCTACTGGAGGAAGACACTGTGGGTGCTAGGTGGAGGAAGAGGTCACTGTGGATGCTGGGTGAGGGAGAAGTCACAGAGGGTGCAGCTGTTAGGGAGACACCATCTTACTTGCTCCCAGACAGAATGACCACACTAGGATTCCTGTCTGGAGCCTCTTCACTACAGAGTGTCTCAAGCAGGTGGGCGGAGCTGATCACAGTAGGGGCGGAGTTTCCTTGGTGTTTATTTTTCCAGAGTGGTTATGGTATGTGTAGTATCTTTTACCCAATTTCCCTCCCCGGGACAAGTATCTACGTTCTTGCAAATTCCCTCTTCACCTCCGGGGATGTAGGTACTACGTCCCTTGCCAGCACGCTCTCCCGCTCGCTCCCGCACTCGTTATCGCTGCCGAACGTTAGACAGGAAATGAATAGGTGGGAACGTAGTTCCCATTCATTAATCTGTGGCCCCATTTGAATGATCGATGATCATTGAGATGCTGCGATCATTTGTAGCTTCCCACGTAACACGTCCACGCATTACTTCCTATTTGCGTAGTGATAGTAATGCGTGAGGCCATCTTGTGGCCAAATAGTAAAATTACATCTACACACATTTATTTTAATAAAAAGACCCACAAATACATTTAAAATTAACGCTTTACCTCCCACACTATCACATATTTACCCAAATATTTTTTTTGTGTTTAAAAAAAAATTGACAATAAAAATTACATAAATAGTTACCTTAGGGACTGAACTTTTTTTAATATGTATGTCAAAAGGGTATATTACTGTTAATTTTGAAACTATGAGCTTGTAAATAGTGACGAACGAAAAACTGAAAAAATGCGCCTTGATTTCCAAATAAAATATCGGCACCATACATTGTACTAGGGAAATATTTTATTTGCAATAAACGGGACAAATGGGCAAATAAAATGTGTCGGTTTTAATTACGGTAGCATTTATTATTTTAAATCTATAATTACCTAAAACTGAAAAATAATGATTTTTTTTTTTTAATTTCTTATTTTTCCTGTTAAAATGCAGTTTGAATAAAATAATTCTTAGTAAAAAGTACCACCCAAAGAAAGCCTAATTGGTGGCAAAAAAACAAGATATTGATTGTTTTGTTGTAATAAGCAGTAACAAAGTTATAGGCGAATGAAGTTAAGTGGTTAAATATGCTGGTAATGTTTGTGCAAATTATTGGAGGTGGAGATCTACGAGATGTGATAGATTGTTATGGAATGTCCTGGTATGTTTAGTGGATCCTTATGGATTTTTGGCAGCTGATAAAAGAAAGCGCTTTGTGGGATTTTAACTGTTAATAAAATTAAATATTATTTAAAATATTATTTTTAAGAGCTTCTGATAAAGGTGAATTATATTTGGTCAGAAAAATATCCGTAGGTTCTTTCGTTAATTTTTTTTATAACTGTAATCATTTAAAATCCGTCTGGCTTCTTTGGTGTGAGCTGTTCTGTTTCGCAGCATCACTCCTCCTCCCTCGCCTGCTTCTCTAATAACTGTAGCTTTGTTTGCTGTGAGATTTTTAGTGCCAGTTTCTCCTGTCTGCTCAGATTGGTTCTCATCAAGGGTTTCTGTTGAGGAAGTTTGGTGTTCCCAGCACTGGATTGGTGGGGGGGGGGGGGGGGGGATACTGAGGAAAGTATTTATTGGGGCACTTTTCCCTTCAGGTTTACTTTAATAAACTTGCTGCTTTATTCTCTGCTAATGAGGCAGGATCATGAGTCATATCTTGTATATCCCGCGGTATGCAGTATGTGGGGTGCACTCAGCGCCCCCTATGGCTCCCGCCGGCCTGGGAGAGGGATGGAGGGGATATCAGAGGATGAGTGGCATTTTACACTGGAGCGACTGACTAAGGCTGCTCCCCACACACCTGATAGATGCTGTACTTATACGCTATACACTGAGCCTACCTTACTCCGGTACCCCTATCCAAATGTAACAATAACTTTTTTTATAGCTCCTTTTCTCCCATAGGACTCAAAGCACTTAGGCTCTCTCAGATTCAGTGTTTGGTAGTGGGATGAAGTATAAACACAGAGCATAAAATTATATTTCTGCAATTGCCAAACTGAACAGGGGGGTTTTCAGTCTAGATTTAAACACATCCAGATGGAGCTGTCCTGAACTGCCGAGGTAAGGAGTTCCATAATGTAGGAGCAGCATGACAGAAGTCTCTGGCATGCTGCCTAACTACCCCAAATGCTTTTTACACATGATGTGTACCTGTCCTCAGGTTATCACATATTGGGCACAAGTCATTAAATTCCTCAACGACTATATGGGCTGCCCCAAAGGTGTGCCTCCACTATATATTTCCCCAATCCTTTACTGCAAAATTCCTGATACAGTTTGCTATAGAGACGCTTCACATAACTCGCTAACTCCTCACCGAGTGTTGGAGACTTACCACTGCGCCATCGTGCACTGAGTGGGTCAGGTCTGTGACTCGGATGCTTCCCCTCCACAAGGCAGTATATCACCGCAGAGGTACCCAATCTAATGTGACAAAATCTGCTCTACCTGGATAAATTCCCCACACACTAAGTTATAATATATCCCCTATACTGAGTACCCATCACTGTTATTAATCTCCAGCTGACGTCCGAGCTCCTTCATATTACTGGTGGTTATTTTGTTTCCTGTAAGGCAACTGTTCATGTTTATGACTGTTCTATAGTATATACTGTATATACATACATACATACATACATACATACATACATACATACATATATATATTATGCAGGCCAAGTGCTTGACGTTTATATGTATCCTGATGTGCCTATTCCAGGCCTCTAATGTATCATCTGACACTTTGTTGTACTCTCTCACTAATGTGTATTTGTCTTACTTCTCCAATAAACTTGGCTACATCATATCTGTTACTCTATGTGAGGTTGTGTTCCCCTTTAGACTGTCATTTGCATTGCCTGGCTGGGGGACATCACACTGCTATTTAAAATAGACCTGAACTCAGATCTTCCTCTCTGCTCTAAAAGATAAGCAACAGCATAATAACATTTACAGAAAAACATTTATTTATTACAGAGGATACAAATCCAGCAATTACTCAGCAGTGTATCTACTTCCTGCTTACTTTGAAGTAGCCCAGGGTTAACATCCTTTATTTACAAATTTTACAAATTAGCTTTTCAGCAGAGGCAGTCGGCTGACACAGCTGAGAGATCAAATTACACTTGTCACAGATAAGGATGAATTAGACAGGCTAAACTCTCTAAATACATACAGGGGGCTGTTCTCTCTGTTTACCTTCTGTCCTGTGAATGGAATTCAGGTCCACTTTAAGCACACATCTGTTGATTGTAATTAAGGCTGTGACTGAGAGCTCATTACTGTCTGGCACATGTTATCTATTCCTTGATGTTCTGCTTTTATCAATAAAGACAATTTAAGTGCATTCTTGGTGAGCAGAGCGGTCTCCTGTGAAGGAATGTTGGATATGAGTGTTGGCTGCTGGGACCTGGCTCCCCTCGGAAGGTATGGTGGCTGAGCAGTGTATGTACAGATACATGTACTACCTTTTATACTTACCTGAGACTTCCTCCAGCCCCATGCAGGCCTTGGGCTCCATCACTGTCCTCCCCGGCCGCTCCGTTCCTCCTCCGTCTCACCCGGTACATTTCCCAGCTGCCCTCCACTGCATCATACACAACTAATGCCAGTGAGGGCATGACAGGAGGTTGGTGTGGAGCTGCAAGCTCTGGGCACAGTACATAGGCATGCTGCCAGCTAGTGTAGGATTGCCCAGGTACGGTATCACGCTGATGAGCTGTTGGTTAGTTACTGCAGTCACTAGGAAGCCCTGTTTTATAACAGAAGAGTACAGACAGTCCCTGTATTTATGCAGAGGCAGCTCACAGCCTTATTTGTATTGCTTGTTATGTAATATGCCCCTCCCCTCAGCACCTCCTGTCAGATATGTAGTTGTGGGGTGATGTGAGAGCAGCCTGTGGGCAGCCAGGAGACCTCCGCTGGGTGGAGCAGGGGGTGAAAGGGACATGAAGACACAGGCATGTTCCCCATACCAACAGGGTGACCTCCCTTCCCTGCACCTCCATCCACTCCACAAGATTCTGCCACAAATCATCAGATGCCATTGCCGACCTTCACATTACCCGGACTGCAAAGCTGAATTACAGGAACCGGAAGGGGGGATGGGATGTTGTCTTGTGTAGGTACACAGCACACACACTGCTCAGCATCCTCTGTGTGATCTGTTATGACCTAGGCTTTCCTCTTGCTGCAGATGTGGAAGCCACAATCACTTCCCTGAGGAATCTGGAGCCTTCCAGTGTGGGGTCTCTCCACCCCAAACAATATAAACTCCCAGGATCCATAAGACTGGGGGGTATGATGTAAAGAGGTGGTGAGAAAGCCCTTCCTAAGAGGAGGTGGGAAAGCACCATTTTACAAGCTCATGAACAAGGGGCAATCCCCTCCCCCAAATAGTAGCTTGGCTACTGTCTAAGCGGCTGCTTGGGGCATCACTCACAGCAGGGGCTGCCCTGTCTGTGACTTGTATGGCCACCGCTGAAACACAGACCACAGATCAGTGCAACATGAGGGGAGGGGAGAGCAGCGTAGCGACCAGGGAGTACACGTTGGATGTGGAAGTGAGGTCATTGCTCACTTCCTGCATTGGAACTGTGCTGCATGGTTACTGTGCACTGCGCTCCTCTCTTTGGATCACCACTGATCTGCAGGTCTGTAAGTGTTGGAGGTGGGGAGGCAGCAGGAAATGAAATACCCCCTCTGATTCCAATGCCCTTTTGGGGTGGTGGGGACACCTGCTACCTGTTACTGTGGGACAAGGAGCCTCTGACTGGGGAAGCAGGGAAGGGCCACAAACTGTACTGCTTGGGGCCACAAAAGCCTTAGCAGCACCACTGTGCACCAATTTGAAAAATTATAAAATATTTTTGTTAAAGTGGATCCGAGAGGAACTTTTACTCATTGCATAATTATGTTTGTTTCCTATTGTTTGTAGGGCATTCCTTAAGCCAAATACTTTTTTGGCTTTTGTTTAAATACTCTAATTCCCTATAAACTAAACAAGCCTCGCCCACAGCCTTTCAGAGAGCCTTGGCATTTTCAGACAGTAGCAAGAGCTCATGGGAGCTCAGTCTGGGCAGGAGGTATTACTAGCCAGAGATTTCAGAGGCAGAGGGGAGGAGGGAGGAGGAGGGGGATTCGTTTTTTTCCACAGGCTGAGTGCTGAAGATGCAGATAAGCTTGCCTGTGTGTAATGTTTACAAACAACATGGCTGCTGTCATTGTATCACAGGAAGAAATAATCATATTCTATTTAAGCTGTTTGCAGCTAAATTTGCTGTGTAAACTATCTTAACTTTAGATAAGATATATAGACAAGTTACTTGTTATAGTTAGTTTTTCATCTCAGATCTGCTTTAAAAATATTGGCAAGACAATAAAATAAAAACCAGGAGGGGAGGGGCAGAGGGGGGCACAGGGCTGGAAAAATGATGGTGGTTGGAGTAGGCAATATTGGGCTATACTACTCTGTAGAACGATAGAGCATACACCAGGATAGGAGCTACTGCAATGTAGCAATTTGTATGTACTGGTATACCTAAAAAGCACTTTTTAAAACAAGACGGGATATATGTGTAAATATTGCAGTGATTTGGTCCAAGAAATATGTAAATAAATGTTGGGGGCGGGAAATTCAGGGACAAATGCCCCCCCCCCCGAATTAGATTCGGGTACATTCGGGTTCGGATCAATTTCGGATTCGAATTTGATCACTGAATTCGATTCGAATTCGGTTCGTGTTCGGTAGCAAAATTCGAGGGAAAACATTCGTGTTCACGAATTCGGATGTGTTTTTTTAAAGGGAAATCACATTTAAATAGGTGTTTTTTTTAAAAAAAAAAACAACAAATGTGATGTAAAACTTTTTGCTCTGCATTTCTTGTTTATTCTTCTTCACCGTCAGGCAATGTAACGGGGCCATGGTACTTAGCGCTGGTACCACGGCTGTAAATAAAGACACCAAGATCAGGAAGTTCCGGACAGCAGTCGTGGAGCCCACATTCTGTCTAATGCACAACTGGGACAGCACAGTTTTCAACCCAGACACCTCAGTATTTTTTATTTTTTTTACAACAGTATACAGCTATTGTATTGGCATAATAGCTAGTGGCACATGGCAGCAGCGCATAACTCTGTGGACCCTGGCGGTGGGAACACAGACAGCAGGAGGATGGAAATCAGCGCGGCGTAATATGTTGGCGCTTTATAAATACAATGAATACATAAATTCATAAATAAATAAATACAGCAGCAGCAGGAGGAGGAGTGATGTGTGGCAGCAGCAGGCATGTCACGGGCCATGGTACCTAGCGTTAGTACCACAGCAACTAAAGAAAAACCAGGCCAAATTATCAGGACCCAGGGACTGAAGGTTGATGTCAAAGAATAATTCCCAGGCACTTCATGTCCTCCTCTCGCCATCAACAGGTGCCAGGAACGTGCCTTCAATCCAGGCCTGGTTGGTTTATCTTAAGGAATGTGAGCCTGTCCACACCCTCTGCGGACAGACAAGAGTGCTTCTCTGTGACCATGCCACCGGCCGCACTGAAGCACCTCTCGGACAGCATGCTGGAAGGGAGGCAAGCCAATACTGCCAGGGCGTACTGCGCCAGCTCACAACAGATGTGCAAGCGCTCCACCCAGTACTCCATGGGGTCCACAGGCTCCGCGCTGCTGCTGTCAAGCCCACTGAAGGACCCCATGTAGTCGGCCACCATCCGGGTCATGCGCTGGCTGTGACTTTGAGAGGAGGTGGCCGCTGCACGTACCTCCTCCGTCATGTAGAGCGCCTTAGTCAATGACAGCAGGTCTCCTGGGTGACTGACGCTGCTGCTGGCCGCAGGCACCGGCCACTGTGCTGGCTGGACAGGGACAGAGGGGGTGGAAGGCTGGGGGAAGGCTTCCTCCAATCGCCGAACAAGGATCTCCTGCAACTCCCTTGTTCGCTGCTCATGGCCTCTAGTTGTCAGAAACTGAGCCCACCTCCCCCTCAGCCGTGGGTCCAGGATCATGCTGATGCAGGCATCCTCCCTCGCTTGCATCTGCTTGACCCTGGGGTCTGTGTGCAGGCAGAGCAGCATGTGCGCTGCCATGGGGAACAGGGTGGTCTGTCCAACAGAGACATCAGGGTCAGCGTCCTCCTCCTCCTCTGGCCCCTGAGCCTCTTCCTCCTCTCTCCACCCTCGCACCACTGCTGCTGCGCTCCTCTGTTCCCCCTCAGCAGCAACGTCCAGCACCTCCAACTCCCCCTCCTCATCCTCCTCCAGGGACTCCAATACCTGCGCAGCAGTGGACTGCGCAGGCGGCTGCTGTTCCAGCTGCTTCAGGGCCTCCTCTTCCAAATCCACCAAATCGCCAAGTGCCCTGTGCAGCAGACAAACAAAGGGCGCCCACTGGCAGAGGGATGCCCGTTCCTCGCTGACCAGGTTGGTTCCCTGCAGGAAGGGAGCCAACACCCAGCAGACCTGCTGCATCTGCAACCACTGTGCGTTGGAGAGGAGCTGTAGTTTGGTGGTGGAGGCGAGAGTGCCCTCGATGATGTGGCAGTTGACAGCCCTCCTCTGCTTAACCAGCCGCACCAACATCGCCAGGGTGGAGTTCCAGCGAGTTGGCACATCGGTGACAAGGTGGTGTCGTGGCAGGCCCTCTTGCTGCTGGATCTCTGCCAGGTTTGCTGTGGCAGCAGATGAGCGGCGGAAAGTGCGCACAATTTTCCGCGCCGATTCCAACAGCTCCTCCATCCCCTGGTAGGTGCGCAGGAACTTCTGCACAACCAGGTTGAGGACGTGGGCCAAGCAGGGGACGTGGGTCAAGTGTCCCCTGCTGATGGCAGCCAGCAGGTTGACGGCATTGTCGGACACCACCAATCCGACTCGCAGGCCTCTGGGGGTCAGCCACGTCTTCTCCTGCTCCCTCAGGTAGTGGAGCATGTTGCCTGCCATCAAGCTGTTCTTCCCCAGGCTTTTCATCTCCAGCAGTGCTTGGCAGTGGCGGGCCTTCACGCTGCTGTTCAGATGGGATGGCCTGGCGGCGGGAGCTGCTGCTTCTCCCCTGACCCCACACGGTGACACCACATAGTGGGCGACTGGTGCCGCTGCTGCCGCTGATGTGCCCGAGGGTGGACCTGCTGCTTCCTCGCTCGGGCTTTCCACCAGGCTGACCCAGTGGGCCGTAAAAGACAGATAGCAGTCTGTCCCAAAATGGCTGCTCCATGAATCCGACGTGGGGACGTGGATCTGCGCACTCACGGCATGATCGAGTTCGCCATGGCAAAGCAGTGCAGTGCTGGGATCGCTGTGCGGGAGAAGTAGTGGCGGCTGGGGACTCGCCACTCCGGGATGCCAAACTGCAGCAGCGCTCTCATGTCACTCCCCTCCAGCACAAAGGAATATGGCAGGAGCTGGGAGCACATGGCCCTGGGCAAGCAACCCGTTCAGCACCCGGATGCGCCTGTGGGTGGGAGGCAGCACCTTGGTCACACCAGGGAATGACTCGCTGAGCAGGGTCTGGCGGCGTTTGCCTGCACGGGAGGATGAGGAGGCCACTCATTTCCACCACAGCCTGCACCTCAATCTCCACAATGGGCCGGGGGCGACGACCCATCTCAAAGATGGGCGCAACGCGCTGCTGTGGCACCTCTGCTCCCTCCTCCACAACTCTGTGGTCAGTGGCTGGCAGTGGACCAATCACAGACCTGCTGCTGCTGGCAGTGGCTGCTGCAATGGCGCTGCCTCTCCTGGTGGTGCCTCGCCCTCTACCTGTGCCAGTCATTGTGCAATAATATACAAATACAGTTAAAAAAATGTAGAAAACGGCGGGAAAGGGTGTAAACTTTAATAAAGTCTGGGTTGGTGGTGACTGGTGTTGAGTGACAACAAAAAATTAAAAAAAAATTTTTATTCAAATAGTAGTATTAAATAGTAGTAGTACTACTAACAGCAGTAGTGTAGTCTACAGTACTAACTAACTCGTGTGACGGACAGTGACAATTAAAGTCAATCACACACGGTCAGACACAATCAATAGGGTCGGGCAGATGACAGTCACAGGTCACAACGGATGCTGGCCTGGGAAGTAACTTTTATTTATTACACAGTACAGAAGCTAATAAAATCACAGACTAACAGTAGAAAAAAATAACTGAACGGGTAGTAGTAGTAGTACGCAGGTAACTAATAAATCCCTAGTGTACTACACAATAAGTAAGTCGTGTGCCAGACAGTGGGTGACAATTAAAGTAGGTCACACGCGGTCGGAGGCAATAAATCAATAGGGTCGGGCAGATGACAGTCACAGGTCACAACGGATGCTGGCCTGTGATGTAACTATTATTTATTACACAGTACAGAAGCTAATAAACTCACAGACTAACAGTAGAAATTAACTGAACGGGTAGTAGTAGTAGTACACAGGTAACTAATAAATCCCTAGTGTACTACACAATAACTAAGTCGTTAGAGATGTAGCGAATGGTTCCTGAACCGTTCGCCGGTGAACCGCTCTGCTACTCTGGGCCTCTTACTACTTCCGGGTCGCAATGACCTGGAGTAGTACGCCTGCGCTGCCCGGCGGAGCGCGTCCTAGATCGCGCTCCTGTTGCCAGACACTCTCTGCGCATGAGCGTGACGGCACTCATGACGTCACGCACATGCGCAGAGAGTGCCCGGCAACGGAAGCGATCTAGGACGCGCTCCGCCGGGCAGCGCAGGTGTACTACTCCAGGTCATTGCGACCCGGAAGTAGTAAGAGGCCCAGAAAGGTTCGCCAGGCGAACGGTTCGGGCCAACACTATAAGTCGTGCGGCAGACAGTTAGTGACAATTAAAGTCGGTCACACACGGTCAGACGCAATCAATGTACAGCAGTAGAAATTAACTAAACTAGTACACAACTAACTATAATCCCTAACCTACCTAAGCTAGTAGTAGGCTAAGGCTACCTAGGCTAGCAGACCTAGCCTGCACACAGACTACCACTAGCCTAGCACAGTATACACTATACACTAGCTGACTAAGAACAATCAAATTACTATCTAACTATTAAATAGTACAATCAATGTGTTTAGGAGGTGATTAGGAAGCAAAACGCTAGGTTTAGCACAAGAAGCACTTGCTCAGAGACAGCACAGCACTGGAGATACTCTCAGTACCACTCAGTCACACAGCAAGGATGGGCTCGGCAACATGGCCGCCTCCTTATATAGAGGAGGGGAGGGCCAGGCTCCCCTCCTCTGATTGGTTGCTAGGGTTGCCAGGGCCTCAGCTGGAGGACTTCTGATTGGCCCAATGACGTCATCCCCGAATCCCGAAGCCGAACACACCGCGTCATCCTGCCGAATTCGAGTGCGCATATTCGGGAACCTTCGGATTCGGCATGATGCGGAACATTCGGGTTCAGCTTCGACTTCGTAAACCTGAAAATCCACCCGAATTTTCGGGTAAATTCGCATTCGGGAGTCCTAGAGAGCAACCCTGCTGATATCCCTATTTTCCACTGGTGGGGCCCTAGGTACATTGGGGCCTGCTCCATCGGGACCTCGGGGTTTGGAGAACCTTCTCTGCCTCCTCCCATTGCCCCTATGCTTCCATCTATAAGCTGCCCCATTCACATAGTCCTGCCGATCCCTAGCCAATTTCTTTTGTTTACCATCTACTGTGACCTGTTCAAAATTCATCATGTATTTCTTTAATTGAGTAAGAAAAGGTTTAATGACAGTGTTCTTATCAAAGGCTTGCATTGCAGTTTCTAAATCTTTCAACTCCTTCCTCTTTTTAATCAACAATTTCTCATCATGTTCAATCAGCATATCGATAAGTATGACTGAACATTTACCCAGGCCCTGTTCCCAGGTTGCTTTAAATTCGTCCATTACTTCCCATGTAGGAAAGATCTGGACTCTTAAACCCCGAGGGTAGATCTGATCCTTTTTGTATTGCTTGAGACTATGTATATTCCACCATCATTTCAAAAGTGCTTTATTTGCCTCTTTAAAGAGAACCCGAGGTGGGTTTGAAGAATATTATCTGCATACAGAGGCTGGACCTGCCTATACAGCCCAGCCTCTGTTGCTATCCCAAACCCCCCTAAGGTCCCCCTGCACTCTGCAATCCCTCATAAATCACAGCTGTGCTGTGAGGCTGTGTTTACATCTGTAGTGTCAGTCTCAGCTGCTCCCCCGAGTCCTGCATAGCTCCGGTCCCTGCCCCCCTCCCTTCCCTCCAATCAGCAGGGAGGGAAGGGATGCAGGCGGGGACTGGAGTTCTGCAGGAGGCGGGGAGAGCAACAGACTGACACTATAGAGATAAACACAGCCAGCTCTGACAAGCTGTTTGTCAGCAGCTTGGCTGTGATTTATGGAGGGATTGCAGAGTGCAGGGGGACCTTAGGGGGGTTTGGGATAGCAACAGAGGCTGGGCTGTATAGGCAAATCCAGCCTCTGTATGCAGATAATATTCTTCAAACCCACCTCGGTTCTCTTTAAAGGATCTACATAGTTTGTTAGCCTCCTCAGGAACACTGTCATTGGTACCAAGATTATCACCTGCTAAAACTGTTTGTAGTCTGCAATTCCAGCCTGTTTCCAAAGCCTCAATATAACTCTCCATCTTAGAATGGTTAATGAAGTGTACAAAAAACACTTACAATGACAGATTAATTATTCCTAAGATATTAATTAAATATATACATATATATATATCTATATACACAGGGAGCCAGACAGAAAAAGGGTATGTCTGCAACTCATGTATATGCCTGCAGTGTGCTAGGGTCAAAACAACATGTATTCAAAACTAGGAGAAAAAGAAACCCTTGAAGAACAGCACCACTCAGGACAATGTATTGAAAGTATCAAAACATATTCTTAATTATTATTCCAAAAATATCTGTATGAAAATACACTTCACAAAAAATTCATGATTAAAAGCAATTAAAATACACACAATAATCCCCATGTACCAACTCTCTGCCTTAAAATTCTCAAAAAATAGGTATACACCATGCATAAATTATAATCAAACTCTTATATGTAATGAATGAGTTGATCCTCAAAGGGCTCGGGATCTGAGCCCTAATTGGAAAGAACCGGGTTCGGCATATATCTAAAGTGCATGAATTGGAGACAATATCCACTGTCATATATACTGTGCTTAAATGTGAAATCATCAAAAATACACAACCAAATAGCACAAAAACCTGATAATACATGAAAAACAATAAATTACCCTGAAAAATCGTGACATCAATAGTGATAGGCAGGACTGGTGAAAGTAATGGAGCAGCCCATAGTGAAAAAAGATGTCATGATTTTACAGGGTAATGTATTGTTTTTCATGTATTATCAGGTTTTTGTGCTATTTGGTTGTGTATTTTTGATGATTTCACATTTAAGCACAGTATATATAACAGTGGATATTGTCTCCAATTCAATTAGGGCTCAGATCCTGAGCCCTTTGAGGATCAACTCATTCATTACATATATGAGTTTGATGATAATTTATGCATGGTGTATACCTATTTTTTGAGAATTTTCAGTCAGAGAGTTGATACATGGGGGTTATTGTGTGTATTTAATTGCTTTTAATCATGAATGTTTTGTGAAGTGTACTTTCATACAGATATTTTTGGGAATAATAAATAAGAATATGTTTTGATACTTTCAATACATTGTCCTGAGTGGTGCTGTTCTTCAAGGGCGGAGCAGTGCTTTTCAGCGCTGCTAGATTTGGGCGCAGCCGGCGCCTCCATAGACTTCAATAGGAATCACTCCTATTGAAGCGCTCAGTGAGTAACGTCGGCTCTGTCAGAAGACGGAGCCGAGGTTGCTTAAAAACATAATAATTCGGCCTCCAGCAATCGCTGGAAGCCGAATTATTTCATTCCCCCACTATCCATGGCGGCCTGGAGAGGGAATAGTAATTAAATCGGCCCGGACTTGTGCAGAAGCAGGATCAGCCATATACCGCTGTATCCTGCGCCCAAGTCTACCGGCGCCAATTTCAAATGTACTCCTTCAAGGGTTTCTACCACTGTATATATATAATATATATGTATCAAAACACATGCATATTTCACCATAGGAAAGCTGCACTATGTGGAAGATCCAACATGTACGATTTTAAAATGATACAAAAAAGAGGCAAAGAGCTGTGATCTGCAGCCCATACAGTTTTACTGAGTTTGATTTTGCATGTGTTTTCTGCTATGTGGATGTAGCAAAATACATTGAAAATTGGGAATGTTCAACCTGTGAAATGTCCAACAGGCATGCATGTGCTAGTAATGATAATAGATGGTGATGAAGATGTAGATGAGGGAGTTGTGCTGTGCTGTGATTGATAATTAAAATAATAATAATAATAATAATAATAATAATAATAATAATAATAAATAGTATTCAAATGCTGACTGCAGGTGATTCCACAAAAGAGCTTGCAGTTAGCTTATTCACCACAAGGTGGCGAGCTCACCTCTCCCACGTGGAACGCACAGAAAGGAGGAGATTAAGCCAAAGACAGGAAGTGATGTAGCAGCAGGAAGAGAAGTTGCAGGAGGTGAGAGAACACGCGGCTGGAAGAGGTAATTGTGTGAATCTTGTTATATGTGGAGCAGAGCAGAGGTTTGGGGTGGGCATGCTTTGTTACAGAGGAGGACATAGTACACCTGTCACTATCCTGATCATCCCCCTTCATGAGACTTATATATAACTGCTGTGACTTGTTTGCCAGTTTTCTATTGCTCCCCCTACATGTACCATAGATTATGGGTCGGATCTCACCTTCCTAGTAATAATTCAGTCACATCACAGACACAAGAGAAGATATATATTGAATATAGCCATGTCCCTCAGTGCTGGCATTTACCCTTGCAGGCCCCCCAACCATCCCAAATCCTGTGGGACTGTCCTGATTTGCGGGGCCGTCTCGCTATCCCGCGCTGCCCCCCCCCCTCCCCTTATGTCCCGCCGGCTGGGCAGAGAGCGGAAAAGGAATGATCAAGGAGTATAGTAGCCAGATGTGCCCACTCCCTCGGCATACATATGCTTAAGCTGCGGCGTTCAATACTATTCCTTCTCCATGTCGTGGTTAGCGGTGAAAGATGTAATTCAGCTTCCAAATATTGCTGGCTGCCGAATTACAGTGTTTTTATAGCTGTATATAAAGATGTAACGGCGCCTAAATCTCTGGCGCTGTTTTTACACAGCTCCACAACCCCCCCTCGTATGGAAGCCAGGTATAGGTGGCAACAGTATAGGTAGCCAGGTATAGGTGTAGCCAGTAATAGGTGGCTGAAGATAGGGGGCGAAGGATAGGTATAGCCAGTAATAGGTGACCGTAGTATAGGTAGCCAGGGATAGGTGTAGCCAGTAATAGGTGGCCGCAGTATAGGTAGCCAGGGATCGATATAGTTAGTAAAGGTGTCCGCAGTATAGGTAGCCTTGGATAGGTGTAGCCAGTAATAGGTGGCCGCAGTATAGGTAGCCTTGGATAGGTGTAGCCAGTAATAGGTGGCTGCAGTATAAGTAGCCAGGGATAGTCATACCGGTATACCGCGGCAACCCTAGGGCACATCTGCCTTGTTAACTTGGGGAGGAACACTACTTGATGCACCTGGCGTTTGAAACCCTTAAGCACATTATTTGGCCTGAGGAAGTGGGCAGAGACCCACGAAACGCGTTGCCCGTGCTTATTTGAAATTCATTATATATATATATATGAATTTGTCATTATTGAGGTAAGTTACCGCCCCTTTATTCTCTTTTATTTGTTTTGAACTCAGTTTTATCTTCTCCTGGGTGCCTCTTAATGCCTTTATGATGGCTTCCCAAGTCTTCCAGATATTAGTCACCCACCAGACCAGTCACCAGTCACACCACCCCTTGAGCTCCATTGCCATGTTATTAATGGCTGGAGTGACATGTGGTGAAATGTCTGAATTCTATACCGACGTAAGGGGTGAATGTTTAGCGATATGAAGGGTGTGAGCAGGAATCCAGGCGCATGCATCTCTATGGAGAGAGCTTGCAGGGAGTAGTAGTTTTATTGTTAGCAGTGTTCTCCCCAGAAATATTTTCCAGCCGGGTGGCATGAAAAAGTAGCCGGGTGGGGAAGTAAGGTCACGCTGGGTGCTGCTGGGTGAGAAAGTAAGGAAACACTGAACGGAGAGGGAGGGTCACACTGGGTGGGGTGGGAGTGGATCACGCTGGGTGGGGAGAGGTTGGCATAATGCTGGGTGCTGGTGGGGGGAGCAAGGTAACTTGTTCAAGAAACAAAAATCGCATTGCAAACGATCCCAAAATGCTGTATGCAGTGCATTTGATTTTACATACATCACAATTATAGTGTGAATGCTTCCTGAGGGAAACTTTGCCATAGTGCTGCTCTGTTCGCTGGCATTCAGCAAAGCTCTGTAAATTCCTCGAAAAGTATCTTAGTGTGAATGGGGCCTTAGTGCCATAGCCCCATCATCACATATATGACCTGACATTCAACACTCTCTGCATGCAATGTATTGTGACTCCTGCTGCTGGACATACACTAGGAGCAGCGGAGTGCTGACTTAAAGAAAACCTGTAATGGAAGAAAAACCTCCCCTGGGGGGTACTCGCCTCGGGTGAGGGAAGCCTCCGGATCCTATTGAGGCTTCCCCCATCCTCCTCTGTCCCACGGCAGTGGCGATAACACTCCCCTAACAGCGAGGATGTGAATATTTACCTTCCCGGCTCCAGCGCAGGCGCAGTATCGGCTCTCCGCTCGGAGATAGGCGGAAATAGCCAATCGCTGTCGGGCCGCTCTACTGCGCAGGCGCAAGTCTCCTGCGCAGTAGAGCGGACCTGACAGAGATTGGCTATTTTTGCCTATCTTCGTGCGGAGAGCCGCAACAGCGCCTCCGCTGGAGGTAGGAAAGGTAAATCAATGCTTGTCGAGGGAGGATTCCGGGACACTTCAGGGGATCCAGCGCTGGACTGCCTGTAGCTACAGGGGAGGGGGAAGCCTCATTGGGACCCTGAGGCTTCCCCCACCTACTGAGGTGAGTACCCCCCAGGGGAACTTTTTTTTGTTAGCTGATCACACAGGCAGGCAACAAAGTGGTGAGGATTCCAGAGGAGACTTTGCAAAAAACATGCTAGTTCAAAGCACAGCGATATCAGACATACAAGTATTCTGGCTGAACTTAATGGACTTATGGCTTTTTTTTCCACCTAAACTACTGTAACTGCTGAGATAAGACAGACAGGCTGAACTGAACTTTTTGCCATTCATATTTGCCCATACTAAAAACTGGATATCACAGTGATTTTACAATCACTGACACAAAAGATGTCAGTCTGGCATGAAGTGCAAGGACACAGGGGACAGAGTGAATGCTGCACTAGGTTCATATTACAGCCCTGTAAACCACTCAGCTCTCCCTTCACACT
Source organism: Hyperolius riggenbachi (assembly GCF_040937935.1). Taxonomy (NCBI): domain Eukaryota; kingdom Metazoa; phylum Chordata; class Amphibia; order Anura; family Hyperoliidae; genus Hyperolius; species Hyperolius riggenbachi. Next base: position 14,291,826 of record NC_090652.1, on the reverse strand, counting down.
GAATGACCAGCGTCTTGATATGTTAATGAGCCACACTTATCTGAGTATTCCGACATTCCTGTGAATGGAAGGAGCTGGGAAGGGGCTTTGTATCTGCTGCACAGATAGAGGAGGAGGAGAGCTTCTGTGTCCACTGCTGGGAAAGATCGGGTGACCACCAAAAGGAATAGCAATAGAGCCGTACACTCTATTCTATGGTCGGCTCCAGCAAAGTTCCCGAGGTCTGACTCATCTGTGCTAGGAGCTTCCCCCGCCCCTCGCTGCTGATAGGAAGAAGCTGAGGAGGAGGGCGGAGATGTGTCTCTGCACTCAGCGCTGCCTGAATTAAAACTACGAGCAGAGGAAAGTGTCTCTGCTTTAGACTCTGAGGCTAATCAAATCAGCCGGGCGGGAACAGAGACCCAGGTGGGCGCTCCGCCCGGGTAATAGGCTCTGGGGAGAACACTGGTTAGGGTAGTGTGCCTTTATTCCTGAGAATGATACAAAGTATCTATGTGTGGGGCTAGTTTACATAGTTGCCCCTTAGGGAGGGAGACATAGAGAATAATATAATCTGTGAATAGTGCGGAGCTCTGATTGGCTGATCTTGTATGCCATGGAATACTGAGCCCATAAGATCCTCGTGGAGCAGCTCCCACCTCCAGCTGGTGCCTCACACGTATGCACATTCCCTGTGTTACCTTATCTCTGGATTTCCCTCACTTCTTGTGCTGTCTGAGGTGTTTTCATGTTTATCCCAGCCGTTATGGAAGGCAGGCCGGTATCTCTTCCCTGTGAAGGAGGACACTTTCCCTGATAGCTTTTCCCAGCATCTGTTAATAGCAACATTCAGGAATGCCTGCAGCTAATATGTTGTATGATGGAGTTGTCGTGATTAGTGGAGATCTCAGGGAGGGAGGTTCTGAAGGAGCAGGTTCTTTCCATTTTCAGCAGAGGAGACAGGTGCACCATATGACTGTATCCATTGTATATCTGATGAGAAGAAGCCAGTGTGCAGTCAGGAGCCACTGGTGCTGGGTGGCCCACAGTGGGTGAGGTTGGAGTGTACATAAAAATGATGGTGGGGTCACAGCTAGGTGGGTGGAGCCAGGCAACAAGGGGCATGACTGGTAGGAGAGGCATAGAAGATGGAGGCTGCAGCTGCAGAGTAGTTGGGTGGCCTCTGCTGCTTTGGTCCTGGTATTGGCACTGTCCCAGCTAGGAGATTTGTTGCTATGGCTCTTGCATGGTTTGGGGTTAGTAGGTGATGGACAGGTAGGATCAGGATATGGAGCTGCAGTCCCATCTGCCCAGTTCATCAGCTGCCAGAGCCATAAGTAATGATAATTCATAGCTAATTAGCTGCAGGCCTCAGCTGTTATCTTCCTATATCTCCAGCTGTTCTCTCTTCACATCCTCATCCATCTACCGCTGCCGACACTGCTGTATCCTCCCAGGAATGTGTGCATGGAGAGGAGGAGAGAAGCACCAGATGATGAGCAAGGCACACTGGAAGAGAGGACTGTGGTTCTGAATGCGCAGATACCACAGCTTATGGGATATTATCACCCCCTAGCAAATCATGTTCTTTTCTGTGCTCTGATTATTATTACTAATATATTACACCTTTAATTTCTTTCAGAACTGGGATCTGACCTTAAAGTGCAAATTACATATGTGAGTAGTGATCAGCAGTCAATGGAGGAGGGTGACATTATGAGTACAATTAAAGAGGAAGAAGATGAGACCTATGTGATGAGTGATCAACAATCTATGGAGGATGGTGGCATGATGGTGACAATGAAAGAAGAAGAAGAGACCTATGTGAGGAGTGATCAGCGGTCTATGGAGGAGGGTGGCATGATGGGGACAATTAAGGAGGAAAAAGGAGAGACCTATGTGATGAGTGATCAGCAGTCTATGGAGGAGGGTGGCATGATGGGGACAATTAAAAAGGAAGGAGACAAAACATATGTGAAGAGTGATCGGCAGTCTATGGAGGAGAGTGACGTGATAAGGACAAGTGAAGTGGACATTATTACTGGAATGAGCATTGGTAAGTGATAAATGTATCTTCTTTTAATGTCCAGTACATATAAGCTGTGTGCTGTACATGTTGTCAGTATACAGGTGTCAAGTCTGAGGAAGGCTTCATAGCTCAAAGCTTACTCCTTGTCTTCTAAGTTAGCCAATAAATGGCATCATCCTGATTCAAAACATCTTGCTGTCACTAGTGCAATAAGCTAACTCTCAAACTGAACCCCTAAACTATCAATCACAGGTTCAGTGAGTCTCAAATGAGCACAAATCTATCACAAAATGCAAATACACAGCACTGCTCTCTCCAGCACAACCTCTCACACAGCACTGAGTAACAGCAAGGAGATAATCCAAGATGGCATCCGCCTTATACAGGGAAGGGTGTGCCCAGAGCTCCGCTCATTCCTATTGGTTGGTAGACATTCTGATAAAAAAAAAATGCACCTCTGTAATGGACTCGAAGTTGTAATTACAGCTGATTACACTTGTAGTCAGAATTTGTAACCGCGATGGATTACGGATTATGACTACGGTGCTGTAGGCCGCAATTACGACTTGTCATTAGTTATCCACAAATTACAGGTCGTTACGCCCAACACTACATGGGACAGAAGAGGGGGCAGAAGGGAGTTAGACTGGCCTCCCCTTGACTCCCTGGGGGCCGTACCACCAACAACAGGCCTTCGGGGATTACCACGTTAGTACACGGTAATCCCTGACTGGCAGACGGCCAAGCAGGAAGTGACACTCACTTCCTGTTGGTGAAGCAATCACATGCTCAGAAGTGCATTGCTTAAATACGCTTCCACGCATGCACAGCACGTCAAAATGTGGCGGTCAGTTTAAAAACACGTGCATCTCCATAGACTTACATGCCTTCCGGTCCACCGCAAAAACTGCACGGTAACGTAGGTATGCACTTGCGTCGTGGATGCGACAAAAACGTCACTTCCATCGCATTGTGCCACACCATGTCTGTATGGAAGACCCCATAGACTAACATTGCCCTACTGTTAGGCTGCGGTGGAAATGTCACACCACACCGTGCCAGTATGAAAGGGTCCTCAGGCATCTGTAGTGAGGTGCACCCTGCCGCCGACTGCATGGGCCAACAACCAGGATACACATTCCACTACATGCTGGTGGGGGCTGGGATGGCAGCCCTGGTAACATAATGGAGGCTGGGGATCCCCCATTGTGGCACTAAATAGCACATCAGCTGGCGGAAGGGGACACTTTCCACCAGCTAATAGGGCAGGAGCTGTTGGGCCAACAATCTTGCCAGGAGCCCATTGTTGCAGATCACTGTTGGGTCAGTTGGGGCGAGAGGCCTCTTCCGTGCAATCATTTAGGGGAGAGAGGCCTGGCACTGGGTGGAAAACTGGGGGGAGGAGACAGCTGATGAGTTCTGGATGCTGCTTCTAGCCTGGTGTGCAGAGGGGGTTGGCGTGCAGTGGGACTGGGCAGGCTGCACATGATGCACAGAGTGATGGATAGAGGAAGACGAGAGGGGCCTCTTGCTGCTGCTTCTCCTCCTGACGCACTCTGTCCACTGCTGCCCTTTGCATTCTTTTTTATGAAGATAAAAATTTTTTGACTACAATACAGAAAAAAATCAAATTACAAACTAAAATTAAAAAAATAAAAAGAAAATAATTCAAATTAATGAAATGGAGAATAAAAATTAGAAAAGAACACAGAAACTTTCTAATCAAATAAAATTCAAATCAAAATATATTTTAAAAAAATTAAAGTATATCAAATGTGAAATAAAAGATATGTATATAAAGAAAAATAATTGTAAAAAAAAAGATAAACACTCTACATTAAAGCTACACACACACACACACACACACACACACACACACACACACACACACACACACACACACACACACACACACACACACACACACACACACACACACACACACACACACACACACACACACACACACACACACACACACACACACACACACACACACACACACACACACCAGCGGTCTAATATGCAGCACAATTATCAAACAACTTATGTTGTGAAACAAGTTCAACAGCCAAAAAAAAAAAGTTGCTTGCTATTGTTCAAAGAACTGATAAGACTGTCCAATTGTTGTGTTGGATCCACATCATCTGAGGGAGGGGCTTAACGCTCACTCACTATCACTGACTACACTCTAAAACAAACTTATCTCTCTTATGCTGGGCATACACGATCCGTTTCTGCAGCTCGACTAGCCGCCGGATTGACTCCCGCGCATCCCCTCGCACGTCTGAATCGATTCCCACTCATCCCCGCGGTCGCTTCTCTTATCTTCCGCTCGTTTTCCGCTATTGTCCGCCCGCGGGTATCGAGCGTGGAATTGATCTGGCGGGTTATCGGACACGTCGGATATTATCAATCAAGCCATCAGCGGCTCGATTGATAACAGAAAACGACCCGTGTATGCCCAGCATTACACACTACAGCTAATCTTCTCATTAACTAGTGACTCACTACACCAGGGTCGGATTTAAGTCCAGGCCACATAGGTTATGGCCTAGGGCAGTTGGGCAGTGGGCTGTTAATGTGCAGTTAGCAATTGAATTTTCAGTTGCAAGCTTGCAGTGCAGGGAGAGATCGGGTGAGCGTGTGACTGCAGAACTCTCCTGCTGTTGCCTGTGGCTGGCTGTGTAGTGTGTTTGACTGCTTGCCAGACCTGGTCTGTGGCTGCCCGCCCTGCTTCATTGTTTCACTACTTCACAATAGCTGTGGGCAACCGGAACTGGCTAGTCTTGTGGGCAGAGAGTCACTCGCCAGATGTTTCCCACCTCCCTCCTCCATATAGCAGCACCGCCAGTCACTCACCTCTCCGCTCTCCTCCAGCGCCAAAGATTCCTCTTCCCTTCCTCCGTCATCAGCTGCCGCTGTGCATCTCTTTCTGGAAATGGCATTTCCTATTGTGATTCACCAGTAATGTGCCGACAAGCCACATGTGAGAGATGCTGTCTGCAGAAAGAGATGCACAGTGGCGGCTAATGATGGGAATGAGGGGAAGAGGAAGCTTCAGCGCTGGAGGCAGGAGGAGAGGTGAGTGACTGGTGGTGCTCCTGTGGTGGTAGCTGTTGTGTAATGGGGATGCGACTAGCAGGCTACCTAAGCTTTTATGGGGAGGGAGGGGAAATATCTGACCATCTATACTACAAGGAGGGGGGGGGGGGGGGGGCATCCAGCCATCTATACTACAAGGGGGTGGTGTGCATCTGGCCACCTGTGCTGCTAGTGGGTGAGCGTCTGACATCCTGTATTGCTGTGGGACAGGGGGACCGGTTTGCTAACTATACTGAAGAGGGGGGTTATCTGCCTTCCAATACTGAAGAGTAGGGGTGGGGATGTTGGAGGAGATGCTGTTGGTCAGGGGGCGGCTGGTGACAGTACAGATCCGGCCCTGCACTACAATCTGCCTCTGCTCTCTCTATCACACTACAGCACACCCTCTCTCACTGTCACTAGGCCTCTCTACACTTACATCTGACTTTCTGCTCTATCACACTAACTTCAGCAAACTCCTCCTTCTCACTCACTAGTGCACTACAATCTGTCTGTCTACTCACTCCTCACTCTCTATCTCACAACTCACCAGATTCTGTCACACAACTCAATCCACACACAACTGATTTTCTGCAGCACAATGCAACACACTGTCTCCCTCAATATCCTCCTCCTCACTGAGCCCACAAAATGGCTGACAGTCTCACCTCTCTTATGTACAAGTGGGGAGGGATAGCCTGTGATAGGTAGCTAGGATCTGGTTGCTAGGGCCTATAATTGCTCCGGATTGGTAGAGAATCCGATTGGCCGGTTAATGCTGCAATATTTATTGTGAGCTATAATTGTGGATGTACGCATAACTTGCACATTTCTGCATGTAATCCGCAGTACACTGATTGACCTGAGATGACTGTGGTGTTCCATTTTCCACAGTCATTTTTGGAAATTTTAGTCCAATCACAGGACTGGGAAATATTCGGTAGTATTGGACCAATCAGAGAGTGCGGAGGCATCCCGCGGGGTTCCCATATCCACAGAAATATTCTGCATTCTCTGATTGGTCCGATGCTTCCGAGCTCAGTGATTGGCTGACATTTCCGAGTTGCTGTAATGCGGCATTCTGACATTGCGGCATTTATGTTCTGGAAATCAGCGTTCTGATGGAAATGTCAGACCATCCCCAGTCACAGTTTCCTTATTCCCTTAATTGGGAATAAGGGAGAGAAACATGTACATTACACGGGGCATATGAGTGACACGAGGACACAGCGGTAATAAGAATGTGGAAGTGACACCACATTGCTCTACAAACATAACACAGATCTCTTGCTATAAGTACATATAGGTCTGTTGTCACAGGAGTAACACATTGCTTCCACTGTCTCATCAAGCTCTACATTCACTGCTGCTCAATGTATGGCCAATGCTTTAGGTGTGGGAGGGGCCAATGACATGCAAATACCTCTGAAGTGTATGCAAATGTCATGCAGATTGTATGCAGATAATCAGATTGGTCAGGAAATGCATTTGATTGGCTGAACTCCCAGCTACATAACATTTTCATGCAAGCCAAAGTTGTAGTCATGTGATTGGCCGGCTGTAATGAGCTCCACCTTCTGCAGTTCTCAGTCAGGCTGATAACTTGTGATGGTCAGTGGCATGCCAATAACTCTGAGATGGTGCAAACTGTATGCTAATTTTATGTAAAGTTATGCAGCTGCTGCATCTGGTCCATTTCCAGTCTGCACAAACTTTGTATCAACTTGGAATTATCAGCAGCTCACTGACCATCCCTAATGATAATTGTTCCTCCCCTCAGAATTCTCTAACAGGAAGTGATGATGTTTCTCTATTTGCAGCGCAGAGTCCCAGCGTCAGGAACATCTCAGAGACTCGTCTCTCTGTATCCACAGACTGTACAACGGATGATGATGTCACTGGACAAGAGTCTCCTGCAGATATCCTGGGTACCCCAAATATTCCCCCAGACCCCCCTCACCTGTATAATCCTGAGGGGCCTCATACCCAGCACAGCTCTTCCCCTGCTGGGGGGTCTCATATCTGTTCCACACGTGGGAAATGTTTTTTGAGGAAATCAAATCTAGGCCAACGCAAGAGAACTCACACTGGTGAGAAGCCCTATTCATGTGCTGAGTGTTGGAATTTTTTTGTACGGAAATCAGACCTTGTCAGTCATGAAAGATTTCACAGTGGTGTGAAGCCCTATTCATGTGCTGAGTGTGGGAAATGTTTTGCACAGGAATCAAATCTTGTCACCCATGAGAGATCTCACACTGGTGTGAAGCCCTATTCATGTCCTGAGTGTGGGAAATGTTTTGTAGATAAATCTAATCTACTCAAACATGAGAGATCTCACACCGGAGAGAAGCCGTATTCATGTCCTGAGTGTGGGAAATGTTTTGTACGGAAATCACATCTTGTCATCCATGAGAGATCTCACACTGGTGTGAAGCCCTATTCATGTGCTGAGTGTGGGAAATGTTTTGTAGAAAAATCTAAACTACTCAAACATGAGAGATCTCACACCGGTGAGAAGCCGTATTCATGTCCTGAGTGTGGGAAATGTTTTGCACAGGAATCAAATCTTGTCACCCATGAGAGATCTCACACTGGTGTGAAGCCCTATTCATGTCCTGAGTGTGGGAAATGTTTTGTACGGAAATCACATCTTGTCATCCATGAGAGATCTCACACTGGTGTGAAGCCCTATTCATGTGCTGAGTGTGGGAAATGTTTTGTAGATAAATCTAATCTACTCAAACATGAGAGATCTCACACCGGAGAGAAGCCGTATTCATGTCCTGAGTGTGGGAAATGTTTTGTACGGAAAGCAGAGCTTGTCATCCATGAGAGATCTCACACTGGTGAGAAGCCGTATTCATGTGCTGAGTGTGGGAAATGTTTTGTACGGAAAGCAGAGCTTGTCATCCATGAGAGATCACACACTGGTGAGAAGCCCTATTCATGTGCTGAGTGTGGGAAATGTTTTGTAGATAAATCTAATCTACTCAAACATGAGAGATCTCACACCGGAGAGAAGCCGTATTCATGTCCTGAGTGTGGGAAATGTTTTGTACGGAAAGCAGAGCTTGTCATCCATGAGATATCTCACACTGGTGTGAAGCCCTATTCATGTGCTGAGTGTGGGAAATGTTTTGTAGATAAATCTAATCTACTCAAACATGAGAGATCTCACACCGGAGAGAAGCCGTATTCATGTCCTGAGTGTGGGAAATGTTTTGTACGGAAAGCAGAGCTTGTCATCCATGAGAGGTCTCACACTGGTGTGAAGCCGTTTTCATGTGCTGAGTGTGGGAAATGTTTTGTACGGACATCACATCTTGTCATCCATGAGAGATCTCACACTGATGAGAAGCCGTATTCATGTGCTGAGTGTGGGAAATGTTTTGTACAGAAATCACATCTTGTCAGACATGAGAAATCTCACACTGGTGAGAAGCCTTATTCATGTGCTGAGTGTGGGAAATGTTTTGTACGGAAAGCAGAGCTTGTCATCCATGAGAGATATCACACTGGTGTGAAGCCCTATTCATGTGCTGAGTGTGGGAAATGTTTTGTACAGAAATCACATCTTGTCAGGCATCAGAAATCTTACACAGCTGGTAAATAAGAGTCAGTGAAACATAACCTCACCTTTAGTGAGCCTGAACTGGCCGCAGCATACTGCTCTCCATCTCCCCAACACAGCTGGAAGTAGGGAGTATGGAGAGTGGAGTGCAGCGGCCAATAACAGGCTTGTTCAGTTCCGCTTATCCCTCTCACATCACTGGTGAGAAGTAGTGATGGTCAAGTAAATGCAAATAACGTCGAGTTAATGCAAATTTCTGCAAATTTTCATGCAGCTTGAACATGAACCAATCAAATCCCGCTGAGGTAAAAATCGATTGGTTCATTTGCAAGCTGAATAAATTTGCATAAATGTGCATCAACTCGAAGTTATTTGCATCTACTTCACCATCACTAGTGAGAAGCTCTATTACTGCACTGAGTGTGGGAAATGTTTTGGTTGTGGTTTATTTCTTGCTAGATGCACCTGGCAGCATATTATACAGAGTCCCGGGGCTCTTTCATGCTACTCAGCGCATTGGTTTGTAAAGCAAGTCCCTGAGCTGAGGTGGGATGATGGGATAAACATGGCTACGTGTAGTACTAAGCCTAATTTGTAATTGGTTGTGTTCTTCTTCTATTTATTCCATTGCAAGTGTTAAAGATGTAATTTAACCACTTAAGCCCGAGGGTTGTTTATTTTTTGCATTTGAGCAACTTTCACCTTCCATTCATTTGCCAATAACTTTATCACTACTCATCACAATGAATTGGTCTATATCTTGTTTTTTCCACCACCAATTAAGCTTTCTTTGGGTGATACATTTTGCTAAGAATTATTTTATTCTTAATCCATTTTAACAGGAATATTAAGAAAGAAATGGAAAAAAAAAACATTAGTTGTCAGTTTTTGGGCATTATAGTTTAAAATTAATTCATGCTACCGTAATTAAAACCCATGTATTTTATTTGCCCATTTGTCCCGCTTATTACACCATTTAAATTATGTCCCTATCACAATGTATGGCACGATATTTTATTTCGAAATAAAGGTGCATTTTTTTCAATTTGCGTCCATCACACTTAACAAGCCCATAATTTAAAAAATTATATTAATGTACTCCTTTGTCATGTTTATTTAAAAAGTTCAGACCCTTAGGTAACCATTTTTGTTTTTTTGTTTGTGTGTTTGTTTTTAATTGTAATTGTTTTTCTCCTTAAAAATTTTATTTGGGTAATTTGTGGTGTCAGAGGTAAACAGCTAATTTTAAATGTAAAATAATGCATTTGTTTAATAAAAAATAGATGTGGGTGTAGTTTCACTATTTGGCCACAGTCAAAAATCCCTGGAAGTGTACGATCAGGCTTCCAGGACGCATTAGGAGGACGGGAAACTTTTTGACAATCAGAAAAACGGCAACCTATGTTAAGAGGCTGTCGGTTTTTCTGCGGGGGGCTTCCATCTGTGAATGGGATCTATAATCCCATTCATTGATCGCTGAGCTGAGCTTATGGCCTGCAGCCCCACATCCTTTTCCTGACCATTGAGCCAGTGCTGCACCCTCTGGAAGGTCACAGCCGGGCTCCTGTCCATGCAGGTGGGCACACTGTGTGGGATGCCTTGTGCTTGCACCCTCTGGAAGGTCACAGCCGGGCTCCCATCTATGCAGGCAGGTACACTGCACGGGATGCCCTGTGCTTGCACCCTCTGGAAGGTCACAACCGGGCTCCTGTTCATGCAGGAGGGCACACTGCGTGGGGTGCCTTGTGCTTGCATCCTCTGGAAGGTCACAGCTGGGCTCCTGTCCATGCAGGAGGGCACACTGCGTGGGGTGCCTTGTGCTTGCACCCTCTGGAAGGTCACAGCCGGGCTCCTGTCCATGCAGCCAGGCACACTGCACGGGGTGCCCTTCTGGAAGGTCACAGCTGGGCTCCTGTCTATGCAGGAAGGCACACTGCGTGGGATGCATTGTGCTTGCACCCTCTGGAAGGTCACAGCCAGGCTCCTGTCCATGCAGGCAGGCACACTGAGCGGGATGCCTTGTGCTTGCTTTGAAGCACGGAGTCACTTGGGTTTCGCAGATACAAAGTCGAGTTTGTACAGCTCTGTGACACTGCAATGGCAAAAGGCATCCTGCATCTGCTCAGTGCTGCCACGCTTGTTCATGGGCGGGAGCACGGATAGACACACCCTTCCGCAAGTGCTTGTTGAGGAGGTTTGAGGGTCCCAGCACTTGATTGGTGGGGGGAGAGGTACGGGGATACTGATGTATGTACTCATTGGGGTGCTTTTTCCCTTCAGGTTTATTTTAATAAACTTGGTGCTTTATTCTCTGCTAATGTGGCATTATCATGAGTCATATCTTGTATTACCTGCCGTATGCAGCATGTGGGGTGCACGGGGCGCCCCCTACAGGTCAGAATTTCTGAGCATTTTAGGGGCCCGCAGATAATACTTCAAGGGTTGCTAAGAGTTTCAAAAATTGCCATGCAGGTTATGAACACATTTGCTTTCCAGGGAGTAGAGTGGGTGAAATGCTCAGTCCAAGGAGGAGATCTTCCGAGATGCCTCCTAAAAATCTTACTGTATGTCATGAGGGTATATTACTGTTATTTTTGCAAAAAAAGTGCTTGTATTTATTGACAGATGCAAAACTGAAAAAATACACCTTTATTTCCAAATAAAATTTTGTTGCCATATATTCTGATAGGGACATAATTTAAATGGTGTAATAGCCGGGACAAAGGTGCAATAAAAATACATGGGGTTTTAATTACAGTGGCATGTATTATTTTAAAACTATAATGGTTGAAAACTGAGAAATAATAATTTTTTCATTTTTTTTTTTTTTTATCTTATTACTCTCCTTATAATGCATTTAGAATTAAATAATTTTTAGCAAAACGTACCACCCAAAAAAAGCCTAATTGGCAAAAAAAAGATTATAGATCATTTTGTTGTGAAAAGTAGTGATAAAGTTATTGGTGAATGAAGGGGAGGCTCGCTGAAATGTGAAAATTGCTCTGGTCCATAAAGGAAAAAAACATTAGTGGTGAACTAGTTAAATCTTTTGTGCAACAAGCATCTGAATTTGACCTGCACCACACCGTCTTCTGCATATCTGCAGCTCAGACATGCAATGTAGACCCAGTGTGAGAACTTCCCTACAAATATGACTCCTGTTCGGGGTCCACCATCTAAGCAGCTTATTTTAGCTCTATATAATATGATAATGCCACCCTCAGCCAGCCCCTGTGCTGCCTCCTGCCGGACGGCCTAGGAGAGGGATGGAGGGGATATCTCAGAGGATGAGTGGGATTTGACACTGGAGCGAGTGACTAAAGCTACGTACACACACCTGATAGACTGCTGTACTTATACGCTATACACCGAGCCTACCTTATTCCGGTACCCCTATCCAAATGTAACAATAACAATAACTTTATTTATAGCTCCTTCTCTCCCATAGGACTCAAAGCGCTTAGGCTCTCTCAGATTCAGTAATTGGTAGTGGGATGAAGTATTAACACTGAGGAGAAAATTATATTTCTGCAATTGCCAAACTTAACAGGTGGGTTTTCAGTCTAGATTTAAACACATCCAGAGATGGAGTTGTCCTGAACTGCTGAGGTAAGGAGTTCCATAATGTAGGAGCAGCATGACAGAAGGCTCTGGCATGCAGCCTAACTGCCCCAAATGCTTTTTACACATAAAGTGGACCTGTCCTCAGGTTATTACATATTTGGCTTGATTCACTAAACCGTGATAACTCAAATATCACACCTTATCAAAGATATCACACCTTATTACAGTTAACATGCCTTATCAGAGTAGCACAGCGAGTGCTACAAACTTATGCCTGCTAATTGGCAATGGCACTCGTCCTGCCCTGAGCCCCTGTGGGTTTTTAGTGCTACTCTGATAAGGCGTGTTAACTTTGATAAGGTGTGATATTCACGGTTTAGTGAATCAAGCCCATTGTGCACTAGTCATCTATTTCCTCAATGACTATATGGGCTGCCCCAGAGGTGTGACTTCTTTATATATTTCCCTAATCCTTTACTGGAAAATTCCTGATACAATTTGCTATAGACGCGTCACATAGCTCGCTAACTCCTCAGCAAGTGTTGGAGACTTACCACAGCGCCATCGTGCACTGAGTGGGTCAGGTCTGTGAATCGGATGCTTCCCCTCCACAAGGCAGTATATCACCGCAGAGGTACCCAATCTAATGTGACCAAATCTGCTCTACCTGGATAAATTTCCCACACACTAAGTTATAATATATCCCCTATACTGAGTACCCATCACTGTTATTACTCTCCAGCTGACGTCCGAGCTCCTTCATGTTACTGGTGGCTATTTTGTATCCTCTAAGGCAACTGTTAATATTTATGGCTGTTATTTTTTTTATATCTGTCTAAAACTAGGCCACGTGCTTGACGTTTATATGTATCCTGATGTGCCTATTCCAGGCCTCTAATGTATCACCTGACACTTTGTTGTACTCTCTCACTAATGTGTATTTGCCTTACTTCTACAATAAACTTGGCTACTTTAAAAAAATGTTTTATGGTTGTAATTAATCATATTTCCTCATGGAAGATGCTCTTATCCTGTTCTTACTACATCATCATGTCTGTTACTCTATGTGAGGTTGTGTTCCCCTTTAGACTGTCATTAGCATTGCCTGGCGGGGGGACATCACACTACTATTTAAAATAGACCTGAACTCAGATCTTCCTCTCTGCTCTAAAAGATAAGCAACAGCATAATAACATTTAAAGAAAAACATTTTTTAATTACAGAGGATACAAATCCTGCAATTACTCTGCAGTGTGTCTACTCCCTGCTTTCTTTGTAGTAACCCAGGGTTATCATCCTTTGTTCACAAATTAGCTTTTCTGCAGAGGCAGTCGCTGACACAGCTGAGAGATCAAATACACTTGTCCCAGATAAGGATGAATTAGACAAGCTAAACTCTCTAAATACATACAGGGGGCATTTCACTCTGTTTTCCTTCTGTCCTTTGAAAGGAATTCAGGTCCACTTTAAGCAGACATCTGTTGAGTGTAATTAAGGCTGTGACTAAGAGCTCATTTCTGTCCGGCACATGTTATCTATTCCTTGATGTTCTGCTTTTATCAATAAAGACAATGTAAGTGCATCCTTGGTGAGCAGAGCGGTCTCCTGTGAAGGAATGTTATATATGAGTGTTGGCTGCTGGGACCTGGCTCCCCTCGGAAGGTATGGTGGCTGAGCGGTGTATGTACAGATACATGTACTACCTTTTATACTTACCTGAGACTTCCTCCAGCCCCATGCAGGCCTTGGGCTCCATCACTGTCCTCCCCAGCCGCTCCGTTCCTCCTCCGTCTCACCCGGTACATTTCCCAGCCGCCCTCCACTGCATCATACACAACTAATGCCAGTGAGGGCATGACAGGAGGTTGGTGTGGAGCTGCAAGCTCCGGGCACAGTACATAGGCATGCTGCCAGCTAGTGTAGGATTGCCCAGGTGCGATATCACGCTGATGAACTGTTGGCTAGTTACTGCAGTCACTAGGAAGCCCTGTTTTATAACAGAAGAGTACAGACAGTCACTGTATTTGGCAACTGTCCAATCGGCTGCTTGGGGCCTCACCCACAGCAGGGGCTGCCCTATCTGTGACTTGTATGGCCACCGCTCAAACACAGACCACAGATCAGTGCAACATGAACAGAGGGGAGAGCAGCGTAGCTACCAGGGAGTACACGTTGGATGTGGAAGTGAGGTCATTGCTCACTTCCTGCATTGGATGTGCGCTGCATGGTTACTGCGCTCCTCTCTTTGGATCACCACTGATCTGCAGGCCTGTGAGTGTTGGGGGTGGGGAGGCAGCTGGAAGCTACATACCCCCTCTGATACCAATGCCCTTTTGGGGTGATGGGGACACCTGCTACCTGTTACTATGGGACAAGGGGCCTCTGACTGGGGAAGGGTCACAAAAGCCTCAGCAGCACCCCTGTGCACCAATTTGCAAAATTATCTAATATCTTTGTTAAACATATTGGCGAGACAATAAAATAAAAACCAGGAGGGGGAGGGGAGGAGGGGGGCACAGGGCTGATAAAAATGATGGGGGTCGGAGTAGGCAATATTGGGCTATACTGCTCTGTAGAACGATAGAGCATACACCAGGATAGGAAACACTGCAACGTAGCAGTTCAGTTCATAACGGCACATCAGTATTCCATGGGCTTGATTCACAAAGCCGTGCAAACTGTTTAGCACGGGTGTGCTAAACAATTTGCACGTGAAATGCCGTTTGCGGACTTTTGCGCCCCCAAAAGTCCGAGATCGCGCAAATCGCGGAACTTTGCACGCGCAAAAGTCCGCGAACGGCACTTCACGTGCAAACTGTTTAGAACACCCGTGCTAAACAGTTTGCACGGCTTTGTGAATCAAGCCCCATATGTATACATAATGCTAATCAATACACAATTCATATGCCATACATTGTGAATAAATAAACAGGATGCCACATCAATATTCCAATCAATAATCATTCCATATGCCATATGTGGGGAATAAATAAACAGGACACCCACTAATAAACATACTGTACCTAGCAGATTTAGTTGATCTAACTTGTATAAGGGCTTTGCTATTTATATTCAAAGTCGGCCCATGTGTGAAACACACCAAGGACTGGTCCCAAAACTGACCCCAGTAGCAGGTGCAGCGGTGCGTCCGCCGGAGCACAAGCTGACTCTTCAAGCATTGCAAAGACCAGCACACTCTAAACCACAAATCCAAAGAAACTTGTGTTATTTGGAATATTTTTTCAGTAGATTGTGGTGACAACACATGTAGATAGCCAGGCATATAACACATCAGTCCATATCAAATGAGTCCATAGACCCTAAATTAGCACAACATCCGGCTACAAACAAAGCAAGGATAACATTAGAGATGTCGCGAACCTCCGATTTTCGCGAACTTCCGCGGAAGGTTCGGTTCGCGGAAAAGTTCGCGAACCGCAATAGACTTCAATGGGGATGCGAACTTTCAAAAATAGAAAAAATTATGCTGGCCACAAAAGTGATGGAAAAGATGTTTCAAGGGGTCTAACACCTGGAGGGGGGCATGGCGGAGTGGGATACATGCCCAAAGTCCCGGGGAAAAATCTGGATTTAACGCAAAGCAGCATTTTAAGGGCAGAAATCACATTGAATGCTAAATTGCAGGCCTAAAGTACTTTAAAACGTCTTGCAGGTGTATACATCAATCAGGGAGTGTAATTAGAGTACTGCTGCACACTGACACACCAAACTCGCTGTGTAACGCACCGCAAACAGCTGTTTGCGTAGTGACGGTCGTACTGGACTGGTGTGCACCGTGGCCAGAGTGTAGGCCGTGGCGTTTTTCAAGCCCATATGGTCGCCGGGCTGTGGTAGCTCAATGATAGAACAACAGTGACTGTCCAGCTGATCAAATTTGGCCTGACCACAATGAAGCAACGACCTTATTATCTTATGTGTGCCACCCCCACCCGAGACACTCAAATAGCCGGCGGTCATTGCTTCATTGTGATGCGCAAGCCCCTTCAAGGTAATGATCATGAAGGGGAATGGGCACATGTACATGCCTTTTGTTTTGTTGTTGCAGCCGCCCGCAGTGCAGCCAGAAAAATTAGGCAGGCATGTACACGCACCAGAAAAATTAGTGTAGCGGCCGCTGCTAGCAGCGGCCTTAAAAATTCAGGAATCCGCCTAGAGTCCTGGACCCTGTTGGTGGTGGCGGAGAAGGCAGTCAAGCGGCCTGCAGGCAGAGATGCTGTGTGTGGGGACTGACTTAGTCTTCGGTCGTGCAGTAGCCCTCCGGGATCCATTCCTCATTCATCTTGATAAAAGTCAGGTACTGAACACTGTCGTGACTTAGGCGACTTCTCTTCTCAGTAACTATGCCTCCAGCTGCACTGAAGGTTCTTTCTGACAGGATGCTTGCGGCAGGGCAAGAGAGAAGTTGTATGGCAAATTGGGACAGCTCTGGCCACAGGTCAAGCCTGCGCAACCAGTAGTCCAAGGGTTCATCGTCGCTTTTCACAGAGTCTACATCCACACTCAAGGCCAGGTAGTCGGCTACCTGCCGCTCCAGGCGTTGTTGGAGGGTGGATCCGGAAGGATTATGGCGAGGAGTTGGACTAAAGAACGTCCGCATGTCCGACATCACCCTGAGATCGCTGGAGCGTCCTGTCCTTGCCTGCGTGGACTTGGGAGGAGGAGGGTTACTGCCAGTGGTACCTTGATTGCGTTTTGCAGCCACATCACCCTTAAATGCATTGTAAAGCATCATCGACAGCTTGTTCTGCAAGTGCTGCATCCTTTCCGCCTTTTGTTGAGTTCCTAAGAGGTCCGCCACTTTGTGCCTGTACCGAGGGTCTAGTAGCGTGGCCACCCAGTACAGGTCATTCATCTTGAGTTTTTTGATACGGGGGTCCCTCAACAGGCTGGACAACATGAAAGAGGACATCTGCACAAAGCTGGATGCAGACGTACTCTCCATCTCCTCTTGCTCTTCCTCAGTGACGGGACGCAACTCCTCTTCCTCCCCCCAGCCACGAACAATACCACGGGAACGTGGAGCAGCAGAAGCCCCCTGTGACGGCTGCCGCTGTTGTTCTTCTTCCGCCGCCTCTTCCTCCTCCACAGAAACACCTTCCTCATCATCACCATCATCAGAGTCTGACTCCTCTCCTTCCCCACACGACTCCTCTTCTTCCTCCTCCTCCTCCCCCCTCTGTGCTGCCGCAGGTGTTGTGGGAACATCGGGTTCGTGTGTAAATGGCTCCCACGACTCCTGCTGCCGTAACTCTTCTCGTTCACGCTCCTCCACAGCTGTATCCACCACTCTAGGCACGGCACGCTCCAGGAAGTAGGCGTAGGGGATCAAGTCGCTGATGGTGCCCTCATCGCGACTCACCAGTTTGGTCACCTCCTCAAAGGGCTCCATGACCCTGCATGCATTTCGCATCAGTGTCCAGTTGTTGGGCCACAACATCCCCATCCTCCCAGATTGTGTCCTTGTACTGTAATGATACAGGTAGTGGGTGACGGCTTTCTCCTGGTCTAGCAGGCGAGAGAACATCAGCAGGGTGGAATTCCAGCGAGTCGGGCTATCGCAAATCAGGTGTCTCACCGGCAAGTTGTTTCTACGCTGAATCTCCGCAAAGCATGCCATGGCCTTGTAAGAGCGCCTGAAATGCCCACATAACTTCCTGGCCTGCTTCAGGACGTCCTCTAAGCCTGGGTACTTGTACACAAATCTTTGCACGACCAGATTCAGCACATGTGCCATGCAGGGTATGTGTGTCAGCTTTCCCAAATTCAACGCAGCAATCAGATTGCTGCCGTTGTCACACGCCACGTTGCCGATCTCAAGCTTGTGCGGGGTCAGCCATTGCTCCACTTGTTTGTTAAAAGCAGCCAGGAGAGCTGCTCCAGTGTGACTCTCCGCTTTCAGGCAAGACATGTCTAACACTGCGTGACACCGTCGTACCTGGCATGCAGCATAGGCCCTAGGGTGCTGGGGCTGTGTAGCTGGAGAGGAGATCGTGGCACCAGCCAAGGAAAAGGAGGAGTATGACGACAGCGAAGCGGTGGTAGCAGGTGGAGAGGAGGTGGCTGGAGGCCTGCCTGCAAGCCGTGGAGGTGTGACAAGTCGGTCTGCTGCGCAGCCACGTACTCCCTGCCTGCTGCCATCAGTCACCAGGTTGACCCAATGGGCTGTGTATGTAATGTAGTGGCCCTGCCCGTGCTTGGCAGACCAGGCATCCGTGGTCAGGTGGACCCTTGACCCAACGCTGTGTGCCAGAGATGACATCACTTGCCTCTCAACTGCACGGTATAGTTTGGGTATGGCCTTTTGTGAAAAATAATTGCGGCCTGGTATCTTCCACTGCGGTGTACCAATGGCCACAAACTTACGGAAAGCCTCCGACTCCACCAGCTTGTATGGTAATAGCTGGCGAGCTAATAGTTCCGCCACACCAGCTGTCAGACGCCGGGCAAGAGGGTGACTGGCAGACATTTGCTTCTTCCGCTTAAATACTTCCTTCACGGACAGCTGGGTACTGCTGTGGGCAGAGGAGAAGGAACCGCTCAAGGGAAGAGGCGGTGTGGAGGAGGGTGGCTGTGAAGGTGCAAGGGAGAAAGTGGATGAAGACGATGCACCTGAAGGAGGAAGAGGAGAAGGAGGGTGGCTTGTCTTTTGAGGGGTGCTGCTTTTCCTCAGGTGTTCTTGCCATAGCTGTTTGTGCCTTCTCTCCAGGTGCCTTTGTAAGGCACTTGTCCCTACATGAGAGTTGGCCTTTCCACGGCTTAATTTTTGCTGGCAGAGACAACAGATGGCTTTGCTCCGATCTGAGACACACACGTGAAAAAATTTCCAAACCGCTGAGCCCCCCTGGGCTGATGGCGCTACGGTGGCATCAGCAGCTGACATTGAAGGGCATGTGTGCTGGCTGGCCATAGCTGGCGATACATGGCGCTGGACACTGCCCCCAGCTGTTTCTGAGGACGAGCTCCCTCTGCTTCTATCATGGAGTCGTCTCCTCCTACTCCTCTCTGACTCCTCCTCTGAACTGTCCCCCTGGTCATCTCCTCTACCGGGAACATATGTGGTATCCGTATAATCGTCATCATAATCCTCCTGGCCAGCTGTGCTTTCTTCAGACACCTCCTCAAGTGCACCAACTTCAGGTGGTCCACCATCATCCCCATCCACACACGTTACGTCCATATTATCGCCACCTAACTCAGACGTATGAGGTGGTGTACCTGCGCCTTCTTGTTGTTGTGGCAGTAGTGGCTGGGAATCAGTAATTTCACCACCACCACCAAATAACTCCTGCGAAGTGTCAAATGCAGCGGATGTGGTGCTTGTTGTAGCGCTGGTGGCTGCGGGAGATGAGGTGTTCTGTGTTAAATACTCAATCACCTCCTCACGATTTTGGGAAGTGATGGCACGTGCCTTCTTCTGAGCACTGTATTTTGGGGCAGGTCCGCACGAAATCAGAGAAACACCACCTCGCACAGACCTGCCGGTGCCTTCCTCTGGGCCTGCCTCTACCTCTTCCTCTACCTGGTTTGTCCATTTTGTCCATCTCGGAGGGATGCTAGCTATATGCAGTGAGGTGGGTTCTCACTCAACACAACCGGTAGTTAGATGCAGTGAGGTGGCCAGGTGGGTTCTCACTCAACACAACAGGTATTTAGATGCAGTGAGCTGGGTTCACTCAACACAACGCTAGGTATATGCAGTGATGAGGTGGGTTAAGTATACACAACAGGTACTGGGTAGTTAGATGCAGTAAGCTGGGTCCACTGAACAGTAAAGGTACTTAAGATGCAGTGAGGTGGGTTCTCACTCAACACAACCGGTAGTTAGATGCAGTGAGGTGGCCAGGTGGGTTCTCACTCAACACAACAGGTATTTAGATGCAGTGAGCTGGGTTCACTCAACACAACGCTAGGTATATGCAGTGATGAGGTGGGTTAAGTATACACAACCGGTACTGGGTAGTTAGATGCAGTGAGCTGGGTTCACTGAACAGTGAAGGTACTTAAGATGCAGTGAGGTGGGTTCTCACTCAACACAAGCGGTAGTTAGATGCAGTGAGGTGGCCAGGTGGGTTCTCACTCAACACAACAGGTATTTAGATGCAGTGAGCTGGGTTCACTCAACACAACGCTTGGTATATGCAGTGATGAGGTGGGTTAAGTATACACAGCAGGTACTGGGTAGTTAGATGCAGTGAGCTGGGTTCACTGAACAGTGAAGGTACTTAAGATGCAGTGAGGTGGGTTCTCACTCAACACAAGCGGTAGTTAGATGCAGTGAGGTGGCCAGGTGGGTTCTCACTCAACACAACAGGTATTTAGATGCAGTGAGCTGGGTTCACTTAACACAATGCTTGGTATATGCAGTGATGAGGTGGGTTAAGTATACACAGCAGGTACTGGGTAGTTAGATGCAGTGAGCTGGGTTCACTGAACAGTGAAGGTACTTAAGATGCAGTGAGGTTAGTTCTCACTCAACACAACCGGTAGTTAGATGCAGTGAGGTGGCCAGGTGGGTTCTCACTCAACACAACAGGTATTTAGATGCAGTGAGCTGGGTTCACTCAACACAAAGCTAGGTATATGCAGTGATGAGGTGGGTTAAGTATACACAACAGGTACTGGGGTATATGCAGTACTGGGTAGTACAATGTGCAGCTCCCTGTCACACACAAATGTAGTCACTGAATGTACTGGGCTGCTGGCAGTGGCACACACACTATCAATTAGCAATGCTGTGCATGCAACAAATGTGTCAGTTTGACACACAGAAAAAAAAAAAAGTACAGGATGAGCTCTGACAAGAGCTGTTGCTGGGTGCTATAAAAGCAATAACAATCAGTCAGGAGCAAGCAAAGCAGCCTAGAACCTAACTACTCTGTCCCTAGGAGAAAAAGTCTGCAGCAGCTGTCCCTTTCCTCTCACTAGCAGGCACACGAGTGAGTGTAATGGCCGCCGGAGGCTGCCTTATATAAGGGGGGGGTGGGGCTCCAGGGCTTAGTGTAGCCTGAATGGCTACAATGTGCCTGCTGACTGTGATGCAGAGGGTCAAAGTTGACCCTCATAGTGCATTATGGGGCGAATTGAACTTCCGCAAAAGTTCGCCTGGTGCAGGCGAACGCGAACCCCCGAAGTTCGCCTGGAACCGTTCGCCGGCGAACCGTTCGCTACACCTCTAGTTGACATATAGCAGCAGCGTTCATATTGCAGATCCTGGTCTCAGGCAGTACATGTGTCACCTGGGGGGACAGACACCGGCCAGGAGCTGCATCAGACAAAGACAGTTTCCCAAAAAGTTTCTTATCCCCAAAAGTTTCGAGATATGTGATAGTAAATTCAACAAGCGTTTTGCAATAATGTCAGAGCCGTTTTCGCTCATCTCTGCCCTGGACATCTGTACTTGCTGCTCAGTCTCACACACATAATGTTACAGTAAGGCTGGGAGCACACTGGGGGTACCATGAGTCTTCTGCCATGTGCATCTCTGTGTTTTTCTCCACATTTTGCATGTTTGTATGTGTCTGAGTTTGTATTTTTCATACATGTTATGTTTTTATTTTTCATTTTTTTCTTTAGAATCTGCCTTTTTTTTAAATTAAAGAATACAGTATCATGTTATAAAAAAAAAAAAAGGAATGCAAAACACATGCATTTTTCTCCATAGGAAAGCACAATATGGGGCTGATTCATGAAGCTGTGTTGCTATAGCAGCGCGAGCTCCATGATCAGCACTGCACTCTAAATTGAAGGCCGCATGCTACGCTCGCTCTTGAAGTGTAAGGAAGTTATGCGTTCCTTAAAATGCTTCTCTGCATCAGGGATGCTCGGATGTGCCTCATCCACGAATTCGGAAATCCGCGTGGTTGCAAAAAAAAAATCCGCATTCGGGATTTTCGTCCGCGTCCACGCAACCACGCGGATTTTTTCCCGTGAATGGCGTAATCACGCGCGGATTCACGCCCGGAGGCGGATTTTCTTTTAACGTTAATAACAAAGCCCCCATACATGCTACAGTCCCCCAAATAGCATGGATTATCGAGGTGATAAGGGGCAACATAACTTCAACATAAAAAATTCCCCCCAAAAATTTTTTTCTAGAGAAAATGGATTTTAAAGTGAAATCAACACTTTAAATGGGGCTATTAATTGGTAATAAGTGGTTTTAAAAAGGGATATACGCGTTAAGCAGTCAAAGAGGTGAAGGCGAGTTCCAATGGCACTTGGCGGCGAAGGTACCGCTGGAGGAGGATGAGTGGCTGACGGCGAAAAGGCTCCAGAGAGGTTTTTGTAATTTTTTTTTTTTTTTTTGCAGCAATTAGCAATGACATCGCAGCAGAGTTGTCAGTGGACACGGGCAGTGTGAACGCAGAGTGCAGTGGTGGTAACGACTGAGTCAGGAGAAGGACTATGCGGGCGGTCAGTTCAGCAGCACAGAAGGACGGGTCTACATGAAAAGGGCGCCGGTAAAAAAGGGCGCCTGGTGGAGCCCATATATATACCAACTTCGGCTACAAAAAAGGCGCCTGGTGTAGCCCATATTAAGTTCGGCTACAAAAAAGACGCTTGGTGTAGCCCATATAAAAACTTCGGCTACAAAAAAACCAAGGCGCCTGGTGTAGCCCATATAAAAACTTCGGCTACAAAAAAACTCTGGGATGTGTTAATTACGATTCCCCCTCCAGGCCGCCATGGATAGTGGGGGAATGAAATAATTCGGCTTCCAGCGCTTGTAGCCCATATACAAACTTCGGCTAGAAAAAAACTCCGGGATGTGTTAATTACTATTCCCCCTCCAGGCCACCATGGATAGTGGGGGAATGAAATAATTCGACTTCCAGCGCTTGTAGCCCATATACAAACTTCGGCTAGAAAAAAACTCCGGGATGTGTTAATTACTATTCCCCCTCCATGCCGCCATGGATAGTGGGGGAATGAAATAATTCGGCTTCCAGCACTTGTAGCCCATATACAAACTTCGGCTAGAAAAAAAAAAGTCAATAATATGGGCTACAGAGGGGCAGCTTACTGTAGCCGAAAAAAATATGGGCTACAAAGGGGAGCCCGCTTGTAGCCGAAAACCTTGTAGCCGAAAAAATATGGGCTACAAAGGGGAGCCCACTTGTAGCCTATATCAAAACTCGGGCGCCCTTTTCTACACCTTGTAGCCCATATTTCCAGAAATAACATTGATGTCTATGGCGGCGCCCTTTTCATACAGGCAGCTCGGGCGCCCTTTTCAACCGATCCCCAGAAGGACCACGGCAACATACTGGTGGTAGTAGTAGCAGCACAGCGTCATAGTGCTGGCCAAAAAATTAAATGCACCCGGTGACCCGGGCAGTGTGAACGCAGAGTGTAGTAGCGACTGAGTCAGGAGGACAAAGCGGGCGGTCAGTTCAGCAGCAGCACAGTAGTAGTAGCACAGCGTCATAGTGCTGGCCAAAAAATTAAATGCACCCGGCGACCCGGGCAGTGTGAACGCAGAGTGTAGTAGCGACTGAGTCAGGAGGACAAAGCGGGCGGTCAGTTCAGCAGCAGCACAGTAGTAGTAGCACAGCGTCATAGTGCTGGCCAAAAAATTAAATGCACCCGGTGACCCGGGCAGTGTGAACGCAGAGTGTAGTAGCGACTGAGTCAGGAGGACAAAGCGGGCGGTCAGTTCAGCAGCAGCAGCAGCACAGTAGTAGTAGCACAGCGTCATAGTGCTGGCCAAAAAATTAAATGCACCCGGTGACCCGGGCAGTGTGAACGCAGAGTGTAGTAGCGACTGAGTCAGGAGGACAAAGCGGGCGGTCAGTTCAGCAGCAGCAGCAGCACAGTAGTAGTAGCACAGCGTCATAGTGCTGGCCAAAAAATTAAATGCACCCGGCGACCCGGGCAGTGTGAACGCAGAGTGTAGTAGCGACTGAGTCAGGAGGACAAAGCGGGCGGTCAGTTCAGCAGCAGCAGCACAGTAGTAGTAGCACAGCGTCATAGTGCTGGCCAAAAAATTAAATGCACCCGGTGACCCGGGCAGTGTGAACGCAGAGTGTAGTAGCGACTGAGTCAGGAGGACAAAGCGGGCGGTCAGTTCAGCAGCTCAGAAGGAGGACCATGGCAACTTAATGGTAGTAGTACCATAACACCAAAAAATTAACCAAGGTAGGCACTAGGCAGGTAGTAAATGTCTTTATAAAGGCAGGCATAGTTAACAACAGCACATGCAGCAGCCACTTCATGTCCCCCTGTGTCCGACAATAGGGGCCAGAAACTCACCTTCCACCCAAGCCTGGTTGATTTTCAGGAAGATGAGTTTGTCCACAGAGGCGTGGGAGAGCCGAGAGCGCTTCTCTGTGACCACGCCACCGGCCGCACTAAAGCATCTCTCTGAGAGGACACTGGAAGGAGGGCAGGATAGGAGTTCCAGGGCGTACTGGGAATGCTCGCTCCAGATGTCCAGTCTCTTGACCCAGTACTCCAAGGGGTCCACGGGGCTGTCGGTGTCATTGAGCCCGCTGGATGACCCCATATAGTCAGACACCATGGTGGTCAGTCGTTGCTTGTGCTGGTTGGTGGTGGATGCTGTGGCGGGCACCTCTGTTCTGGGCTGCTGCACTGCATACAGGCTCTTGCTTAGGCTCTTCAGGTCTCCGGGGTGCCAGTTGCTGCTGCTGCTGCTGGTGGTTGTTGTTGTGCTGCTAGTGGCAATGGCAGGCACCTCTTGCTGGCTTGGCAGAGCAGTTACAGTGGGGGTGGAAGGCTGGGGGAATGCTTCCAGTAGTCTGCGCACAAGGGCCTCCTTCAACTCCCTTGTGCGTTGCTCGGTGGTGGATGGCGTCATTAAGTCTCCCAGCTTCCCCTTCAGACGGGGATCAAGCATCAAGGTAATCCAGATGTCCTCCCTTGAACGCATCTGGATCACCCGGGGGTCCCTGCGAAGGCAGCGCAACATGTGCACAGCCATGGGAAACAAGTGGGCCCTGCCAGCAAGATCTCCCTCGTCCTCGCCATTGTCCCATAACGCATGCCTGTCCTCTTCCTGTGCCATGTCGTTGTCCTCCTCAAACCGCCATCCACGTACAACGCCTGCTGCACTCTGCTCCTCCTCCTCCTCCTCATTCAGGTTAGGGACCTCCAACTCTTCCACTACCTGCTGTGAGCCCTCCTCTGAGCTGGACTGTGCTGCCATCTGCTCCTGTTCTTCCAACTGCCTCAGGGCTTCATCCCCACGCTCAATTAAATTGTCCATTGCCTGCTCCAGTAGACAAACCAAGGGCACCCACTGGCACACAGAGGCCCGCTCCTCACTGACTATCTTGGTTGCCTCCAGGAAGGGACTCAGCACCAGGCATACTTGCTGCATCAGTGTCCACTGAGTGGCAGTAATCATGGGGACCTGCTGGTTGCTGGGGACACTTGGGTCTAGCATGTAGGCCCTAAGAGCCAGCCTGTGCTGACACAGCCGCTCCAACATGGCCAGAGTCGAATTCCAGCGAACTGGCATGTCGATGATCATCCGGTGTTGTGGCCTTCCATACTGCTGCTGTAAGGTGGACAAGAGTGCAGAGGCAGTGGCTGACAGGCGGAAAAAGCGTACCACCGCCCGGGCATCCTGCAGCAGCTCGCTCATCCCCTGGTAGGTGCGCAAGAAGCGCTGCACCACAAGATTGAGCACGTGGGCCAAGCAGGGGATGTGCTGGAGGTTTCCCTGCTGCACTGCTGCCACCAGGTTGGCCCCGTTATCGGCTGCCACATACCCCACTTCCAGGCCTCTGGGGGTCAGCCACCTCCGCTCCTGCTTCCTGAGGGCGGCCAGGACGTTGGTGGCCGTAAGCCTCTCCTTCCCCAGGGTCACCAATTTTAAAAGGGCTTGGCAGTGCCGAGGCTTGGCACTGCTGCTGCCGAGGCGGGCTTGCTTTCCGGGTGCTGAGGGAGTGTCGTGACAGGACCCTTCTGCATCCCCCCTGATCCCGCGTGGTGGCACCACTAGCTGGGCTGATGCGCTCTTGTCCTCCCTCCCTTCCATCAGTGTCACCCAGTGGGCCGTAAAGGACAGGTAGCGACCTGTCCCAAATCTGCTACTCCACGAGTCCATGCTCACGTGGACCCGCTTGCCCACAGAGTAGTCCAGGGAACGGGCCACGTTTTCCACCGCAAACTTGTGGAGTGCTGGGATCGCGCTCCTGCTGAAATAGTGGCGACTGGGGACTTGCCACTCGGGGATGCCAAATTGGAGCAGCGTCCGCATGGCGCTCCCCTCCTGCACCAGGGAGTAGGGAAGCAGCTGTGATGCCATGGCCCGGGCCAGCAAGCCATTTAGTTTGCGGATCCGCCTGTGGCTTGGAGGCAGAGGCTTGGTCAGACCCTGAAAGGTGTCGCTCAGCAGGGTCTGACGACGCTGGGATGCAGGGGAGACAGAGGAGAGAGACGAACACTGGCTGCCAGCCTCAATGTCTGTGTCCTGAGCAGCCGAGGTGGAAGAGCGCTTGCGTGCTACTACTGCTGCTGCTGCTGTGGGGGATTCACGACCCTGAGGGAGGGATGATGCTGCTGCGCTGGTGGGCCTTCTGCTCTCAGGAACCCCTGCCAGCAGTGCCTGCTTCCTCTTAAAGTCCGCATACTCGCGGCAGTGGCGGCTTCTCAGGTGGCCCTTGAGGGATGAGGTACCCATCTTGCTCAGACTTTTCCCACGGCTCAATCTTTTGCTGCATAACCTGCACACCGCATACCTTTTGTCATCAGTACATTCCTCAAAGCAATCCCACACTGGTGACTTTAATTTACTGCGGCCCCCACTAGCAGAGGGTGCAGCGGAGCAATGTGTGGTAGTAGTTGCCGGGGGTTGCATGGTGGTGGTGCCGGCTGAAGCAGTGTCCTCTCTACTTCCTCCACGCCCACTGCTGCCGATGCCCCTGCCCCTGCCTGACATATGGCGATATCCTTGCCTAGGCCGAGGTGACTCGTCATCCTGCTCTGACCATTCTTCCATGGACTTAGCAGGCTGCACATAGTTAGGGTCCACAACATCATCATCAGCAGCATCATCATAATCCAGCTCTTCATCTGACTCCCCCGCCTCCTCTTCTGTCCCTACATCCCCAGACACAGACCCCTCTTCTTCATCACCAGAACTCAACAACGCTTGTGATTGTGGCCCGATCTCAATCTCTGCCACATCAGTCCCCAGTAAGTCCTGTGCTTCTTGCATCAGCAGGTTCCCAGATGCCGGACTGAGGGACAGAACGCTGTCATCCTGGGAGGGCTGCTGACCAGTGGGTGCTGGGGTGGATGTCACAACAAGCGTGGGATGTTGGCTGCTGCTGCTACTGCTTGGAGTGGTGCTCACAGTAGAGGTCTGGGAGGAAGTCATGATGTCCATGAGTACGTCAGGTTCCATTTGCTCAACCACCACACGGGGACCAGAAACTTTAAAATATTTGGACAATGGCGTCCGCTGACTCGGCCCAGGCTTTGCTGCCCCCTTTTCTGCTGCATCACGACCACGTACAGCTGGGCGTCCTCTCCCTGGACGTGGAGCAGTCCCAGAAGTGGCTGAGGCAATTGAACTCCCTTTCCTCTCACCCCGCGAAACCCTGCCAGACATGTTGCTAGTAATGAATCACTGGATGCAGTGGGCACAGTACAAGGTCACTGAAGGATGCAGTGGGCACAGCACAAGGTCACTGAAGGATGCAGTGGCCACAGTACAAGGTCACTGAAGGATGCAGTGGGCACAGCAGTGGGCACTGGATATACAACTAGGTCACTGAAGGATGCAGTGGCCACAGTACAAGGTCACTGAAGGATGCAGTGGGCACTGGATATACAACTAGGTCACTGAAGGATGCAGTGGGCACAGTACAAGGTCACTGAAGGATGCAGTGGGCACAGCACAAGGTCACTGAAGGATGCAGTGGCCACAGTAAAAGGTCACTGAAGGATGCAGTGGGCACAGCAGTGGGCACTGGATATACAACTAGGTCACTGAAGGATGCAGTGGCCACAGTACAAGGTCACTGAAGGATGCAGTGGGCACAGCAGTGGGCACTGGATATACAACTAGGTCACTGAAGGATGCAGTGGCCACAGTACAAGGTCACTGAAGGATGCAGTGGGCACAGCAGTGGGCACTGGATATACAACTAGGTCACTGAAGGATGCAGTGGGCACAGTACAAGGTCACTGAAGGATGCAGTGGGCACAGTACAAGGTCACTGAAGGATGCAGTGGGCACAGTACAAGGTCACTGAAGGATGCAGTGGCCACAGTACAAGGTCACTGAAGAATGCAGTGGGCACAGCAGTGGGCACTGGATATACAACTAGGTCACTGAAGGATGCAGTGGGCACACAAGGATGTCACACTGTGTAATGAGATGCTCATATGCCAGCGAGCGAGCAGTGGGCACTGGGCACGGCACAAGGTCACTGACAGAATGAATGAACAGCGCTGGCAGAGAGTGGCGGCGCTGGCGGTGTGACTGGCTGCCTGCAAATAGTACAAGTGTATAACTGTCACTGGAATATACAAGTGAACACTGCAGCTGCACTAACCTGCCTGCCTGCACTCTACACACAGATAATCCCTACTCCCACTACACTGCAGCACTGAACCTGCCTGCACAGCACTACACACAGTTAAATA
Organism: Hyperolius riggenbachi; assembly: GCF_040937935.1. Lineage (NCBI taxonomy): Eukaryota > Metazoa > Chordata > Amphibia > Anura > Hyperoliidae > Hyperolius > Hyperolius riggenbachi. Next base: position 14,262,958 of record NC_090652.1, on the reverse strand, counting down.
ATCACTAGACTCCCACACTCCCACTACACTACACTGACTACAACTAACTACAGCAATCACTCACTGACTAGCTAACTGTGTACAGTATAAGAGCAGTGTTAGCAAAAAAAAACGCTTTGTTTTTAACACAATAAATGCACTTGCTCAAACAACAATGGCCTGGAGATAATCCTCTCAGCACCACAGTCTAGTAGCAAGGACAGAGCTTTTCCATCATGGCCGCCGCTTTATATTCAGGAGGGGAGGGCATAGCTCCCCTCCTGTGATTGGTTGCTAGGGCCTGGCTGGGGCACTCTGATTGGCCTGCAATGTGTCACTTCCGCATAGTTTGACGCATTTCCGCAAACCACGACTTCAGCCCCGGGTTTCACGAGCGTGAATGCGGATTTCTGTCCGCATTCACGCGAAGCCGAAGTAGATTTTCGTGGTTGAAAATCTATTCACGGCTTAGCGTGTCCGAGGCGGAATGCGTCAAAATGGTCGTGAATCCACGCGTAAGCGTGATCACGACCTGGCGGTGAGCACCACTGCTCTGCATTATGAGATTTTGTATGTGTCTGTGGTTGAGTTTGCTATTTTCATGCATCCACCGCCCACATACAAAACCTCATGAAGTCCTGCAACTTCCACCTCCGCAACTTCTGCAAGATCCGCCCTTTCCTGACCTCTGTCTGTCACCACCAGACTCCTCATCCATGCCCTCATAATTTCCCGCATTAACTACTGCAATGCCCCTCTGTCTGGTTTCCCTATGACCCAAATTGCCCCGTTACAGTCCATCATGAATACGGCAGCCAGAATCATCCACTTCTCCCTTCGCTCCACCATGTCAGCTCCCCTCTGTGACTCCCTCCACTGGCTTCCTATCCAGCACAGAATCCGATTCAAGATGGTGATGATTTACTGGTGCTTTAAACCCGCAGCTGAATGCTGAACTCTGGTCCCCTACCTTTCGTGTCCTTACCTCTCCCTCTAGATTGTAAGCCTTTGGCAGGGTCCTCCTCCTTGTGTCTCCTACCTGATCACGCACCTCCATCAACCTACACCCATCCTATGGATCTGAGTGAACACAACTTACCTAATCTTCATGCACCCATCCAGTGACTGACTATGCACTACCTTGTACTCATACTGTGCTGCGTGATCTGGTTTGTATGTATTCCTGCATGTCAACCCTAAATATTGTCTATAACCAGCACTGCATAATATGTTGGTGCTATATATATATATATATATATATCAAAACACATGCATGTTTCGTTATAGGAAAGCACTATATTAAAACTGCACTATGTGGGAAGATCCAACAGGTGCTAAAAAGAGGCAAAGAGCTGTGATTTGGAATGCAGCAGCCCATAGGCTTTTACTGAGTTTGATTTTGCGTCTGTTTTCTGCTTTGTGGATGTAGCAAAATACATTGAAACTCGGAGCAGTGCTTTTCAGCGCTGCTAGATTTGGGCGCAACCAGCGCCGCCATAGACTGTAATGGGAATCAGTCTATAGCGGCGCTCAGTGAGGAAGGTCGGCTCCGTCAGAAGACGGAGCCGAAGTTGCTTAAAAAACACAATAATTCGGCCTCCAGCAATCGCTGGAAGCCAAATTATTTCATTCCCCCACTATCCATGTCGGCCTGGAGGGGGAATAGTAATTAAAACGCCCCGGACTTGTGCAGAAGCAGGACCAGCCATTTAACAGCTGGATCCTGCGCCCAAGTCTACCAGCGCCGTATTCAAATGTACGCTTGAAACTAGCCAACCCGCGTCGTAGCATACGCCGCATCTATCTATCTAATAGAGTACGTGCCTCAACCTTGAAGCAAGAAGAAGTAGGCTTTCCATGAGAAAATGTATGCGTGCTCAAACACCAAGTTTAACCCTAGCAAGACTGGCTTTGCAAATCCGGCCTAATTGGCTATTCATGAGGCAATGCTCATGCAAATATGCATTTGCTTTCGCATGCCAAACTATGCAGGGTCAAAAAACCAATACTGCAAAGTGCTCTCTCGCTGCCTGGGAACCACAGCGGCACCCCGGAGTTGGAGGCTGGGTGGCGCAGCCGCCCCCCCCCCCCCCCCCAAGCGTGGCCAGCGCTGGGAAGAGCCGTCCGCACCCACCTCCTAATATTAAAAACACCCACTTACCTTAACGTCCATTGGGTTCTGCTACATGCGCATTAATTTTCTCATGGAAAGCATTTTGTGCAGTTTGTATCCTTTGGAGGCAGTTGGTTGATGGCTTGCTCCGGTGGTGTGAACCCTGGAGTGAGTGCGCCTGTCCTCCCCCCCCCCCCTCTGGAGTGCTGTATGTGAGCCAGCCCTGAGCTCTAAAGCTCGGGGTGACCCATGCTTCTCTCCTTTCTCATGTGGTGCCCCAAATTAATGCGCATGTAGCAGAACGCAATGGACGTTAAGATAAGTGCCTGTTTTTAATATTGGGAGGTGGGTGCAGACGGCTCTCCCCGGCGCTGGCCACACTTGGGGGGGCGTCGTCCAGACGTCCACGCCACTCAGCCTCCCCCTCCGGGGTGCCGCTGTGGTTTTCAGGCAGTGAGAGAGCCTGGGACCCTGCGTTCCCCCCAGTTGTATAAAAAGGGGGCATTGGGAATTCTCCCCGTGGCGCTCCTGGAGGCCTGGAGCACACCAAAAACCGCTAGCAGATCCGCAAAATGCTAGCAGATTTGGAAACGCTTTTTCTTATTTTTATGTAGCATTTCACCTAGCATTTTGCGGTTTTGTAAAGCGTTTTTGGTGTAGTAGATTTCATATATTGTTACAGTAAAGCTGTTACTGAACAGCTTCTGTAACAAAAACGCCTGCAAAACACTCTGAACTGCCGTTTTTCAGAGCGGTTTGCGTTTTTAATATACTTTACATTGGAGGCAGAAACGCCTCCGCAATCCAAAAAATGCCTCACCTCGGGAGTATGCGTTTCAGCAAAACGCCTCCCGCTCTGGTGTGCACCAGCCCATTGAAATACATTACCCAAGCGTATCCGCAGCCGCAAGTGGATCGCAAAACGCTGCCGAACCGCTCTGGTGTGCACTAAGCCGGATAGTGCTAATGTAGCATGTAGCAGGGTGACTGCTTTGTGGTATTGGTTTGTGCATGTATTTGCATGAGCATTGCCTCATGAATAGCCAATTAGGCCAGATTTGCAATGTCAGACTTGCTAGGGTAAGGCCTCTTTTCCATGGACTGTGAATAGGCAGTGAAATGGCTCTCAAACTTTCACAACTGCTCACTGCTGCCTGGTAACTGCTTGCTGCTGCCTGGTAACTGCTTGCTGCTGCCTGGTAACTGCTTGCTGCTGCCTGGTAACTGCTTGATGCTGCCTGGTATCTGCTCACTGCTGCCTGGTAACTGCTTGTTGCTGCCTGGTAACTGCTTGTTGCTGCCTGGTAACTGCTTGTTGCTCCCTGGTATCTGCTCACTGCTGCCTGGTAACTGCTTGCTGCTGCCTGGTATCTGCTCACTGCTGCCTGGTAACTGCTTGCTGAGCACACAGCTCAACAGTCCGTGGAAAAGAGGCCTTAAACTTGGTGTTTGATCACGCATAAATTTTCTCATGCAAAGTACTTCTTCTTCTTGTTTGAAGGTTGAGGCACTTAGTCTATTATATATATAGATTGGGAATGTTCAACCTGTGAAATGTCCAACAGGCATACATGTACTAGTAATGATAATAGAAGGTAATGAAGATAATGAAGTTGTGGTGTGATTGATAATAAAAAAAATATAAGAATAATAAATAATAATAGCATTCAAAGGCTGACTGCAGGTGACTCCGCTTAAAGAGCTTGCAGTTAGCTTATTCACCACAAGGTGTCGCTCTCACCTCTCCCACGTGGACCGCTCAGAAAGGAGGAGATTAATCCAAAGACAGGAAGTGATGTAACAGCAGGAAGAGAAGTTGCAGGAGGTGAGAGAACACGCGGCTGGAAGAGGTAATTGTGTGAATCTTGTTATATATGGAGCAGAGCAGAGGTTTGGGGTGGACATGCTTTGTTACAGAGGAAGACATAGTACACCTGTCACTATCCTGATCATCCCCCTTGATGAGACTTATATATAACTGCTGTGACTAGTTTGACAGTTTTCTATTGCTCCCCTTACATGTACCATAGATTATGGGTCGGATCTCACCTTCCTAGTAATAATTCAGTCACATCACAGAGACAAGAGAAGATATACTGTATATTGACTATAGCCATATCCCTCCAGTGCTGGCATTTACCCCTGTATAGCCTATTCTGCCCCAGGCATTGCCATATTGCCGTGTAGTGTAGCCGTATCTCCCTAATCACCCCCCCCCCCCCCCCCCCCCAGTTTCCAGCTTCTTCCTGGTGTAATAGTAACCTTGGGTAGTCGTCAGGGTAGAGGCTCAGGGGGCACTAGTCTCTGGGAGTACAGCCCTGTGGATGTGCCTGTCCGTCCCCCACCCCTCCCCGAACACTTCAGAGTTATGACTCTGCATGTTTGGGAGACTACCTAATACTGGGGATACATCTGTCTATACTGGGGAGGAGGCTGCCTGTTTGACTTGGGGAAAGGGTCTGGGGGCACACTTGCCTGTCCTGATAACAGAGACTGCTTGGGGTATATTTGGCTATCGATACTTGGGGTACACCTGGCTATCTTGCCTAGGAGGGGGGTATCCTAATACGGGGGTACATCGGCCTATATTCAAGGGGAGGAAGCCATAATACTGGTGTACATATAGCTATCTAACCTGATTAAGGGTACTGCTTAATACACAGGGTACATCGTGATATCTAATCTGTGGTTGGAGGGCTGCCTAATTCTGCCTACATCCGGCTATCTGTAATGGGGATGGTGGGCAGCCTAGTAGTGGCTATCTATACTGGGGAGGTGGGCTGCCTAATATTAGGGGGGCATATGCCTTGTTAATGTGGGGAGGGAGACTACTTGATGCACCTGGCTTTTGAAACCTTTCAGCACTTTATTTGGCCTGAGGAAGTGGGCAGAGACCCACGAAATGCGTTTCCTGTGCTTATTAAAAATTAATTATATTTATATATAGAAATGTATCATTTTTTGAGGTAAGCCACTTCCCCTCTTTCTCTTTTTTTTTATCTCAGTTTTATACACTCCTGTGTGCCTCTTAACCACTTGAGGACCTAGGGCTTTCTACCCCTTAAGGACCGGCCACTTTTTTTCCATTCAGACCACTGCAGCTTTCACGGTTTATTGCTCGCTCATACAACCTACCACCTAAATGAATTTTGGCTCCTTTTCTTGTTACTAATAAAGCTTTCTTTTGGTGCTATTTGATTGCTCCTGCGATTTTTACTTTTTATTATATTCATCAAAAAAGACATGAATTTTGGCAAAAAAAATGATTTTTTTAACTTTCTGTGCTGACAGTTTTCTGAAAGTAAAATTTCTGTATACATGGAGCGCGAAAAATGTGGACAAACATGTTTTTGATTAAAAAAAACCATTCAGTGTATATTTATTGGTTTGGGTAAAAGTTATAGCGTTTACAAACTATGGTGCAAAAAGTGAATTTTTCCATTTTCCAGCATCTCTGCCTTTTCTGACCCCCTGTCATGTTTCATGAGGGGCTAGAATTCCAGGATAGTATAAATACCCCCCAAATGACCCCATTTTGGAAAGAAGACATCCCAAAGTATTCACTGAGAGGCATAGTGAGTTTATAGAAGATATTATTTTTTGTCTCTGAATACCTTGAAGGGTCTACTTTCCAAAATGGGGTCATTTGTGGGGTGTGTTTACTGTCCTGACATTTTGGGGGGTGCTAAATTGTAAGCACCCCTGTAAAGCCTAAAGGTGCTCATTGGACTTTGGACCCCTTAGCGCAGTTAGGCTGCAAAAAAGTGCCACACATGTGGTATTGCCGTACTCAGGAGAAGTAGTATAATGTGTTTTGGGGTGTATTTTTACACATACCCATGCTGGGTGGGAGAAATATCTCTGTAAATGACAATTTGTTAATTTTTTTTACACACAATTGTCCATTTACAGAGATCTTTCTCCCACTCAGCATGGGTATGTGTAAAAATACACCACAAAACACATTATACTACTTCTCCTGAGTACGGCGATACCACATGGGTGGCACTTTTTTGCACCCTAACTGCGCTAAAGGGCCCAAAGTCCAATGAGTACCTTTAGGATTTCACAGGTCATTTTGAGAAATTTCGTTTCAAGACTACTCCTCACGGTTTAGGGCCCCTAAAATGCCAGGGCAGTATAAGAACCCCACTAATGACCCCATTTTAGAAAGAAGACACCCCAAGGTATTCCGTTAGGAGTATGGTGAGTTCATAGAAGTTTTTATTTTTTTGTCACAAGTTAGCGGAAATTGATTTTAATAGTTTTTTTTCACAAAGTGTCATTTTCCGCTAACTTGTGACAAAAAATAAAATTTTCTATGAACTCACCATACTCCGTACGGAATACCTTTGGGTGTCTTCTTTCTAGAATGGGGTCATTTGTGGGGTTCCTATACTGCCCTGGCATTTTAGGGGCCCTAAACCGTGAGGAGTAGTCTTGAAACCAAATTTAGCAAAATGACCTGTGAAATCCTAAAGGTACTCATTGGACTTTGGGCCCCTTAGCGTACTTAGGGTGTAAAAAAGTGCCACACATGTGGTACCGCCGTACTCAGGAGAAGTAGTATAATGCGTTTTGGGGTGTATTTTTACACATACCCATGCTAAGTGGGAGAAATATCTCTGTAAATGACAATTGTTTGATTTTTTTTACACACAATTGTCCATTTACATAGAAATTTCTCCCACCCAGCATGGGTATGTGTAAAAATACACCCCAAAACACATTATACTACTTTTCCTGAGTACGGCGGTACCACATGTGTGACACTTTTTTGCAGCCTAGGTGCGCTAAGGGGCCCAACGTCCTATTCACAGATCATTTTGAAGCATTTGTTTTCTAGACTACTCCTCGCGGTTTAGGGCCCCTAAAATGCCAGGGCAGTATAGGAACCCCACAAGTGACCCCATTTTAGAAAGAAGACACCCCAAGGTATTCCGTTAGGTGTATGGCGAGTTCATAGAAGATTTTATTTTTTGTCACAAGTTAGTAAAAATTGACACTTTGTGAAAAAAAACCAATAAAAATTAATTTCCGCTAACTTTTGACAAAAAATAAAATCTTCTATGAACTCGTCATACACCTAACAGAATACCTTGGGATGTCTTTTTTTCTAAAATGGGGTCACTTGTGGGGGTTCCTATACCGCCCTGGCATTTTACAGGCCCAAAACCGTGAGTAGTCTGGAAACCAAATGTCTCAAAATGACTGTTCAGGGGTATAAGCATCTGCAAATTTTGATGACAAGTGGTCTATGAGGGGGCGAATTTTGTGGAACCGGTCATAAGCAGGGTGGCCTTTTAGATGACAGGTTGTATTGGGCCTGATCTGATGGATAGGAGTGCTAGGGGGGTGACAGGAGGTGATTGATGGGTGTCTCAGGGGGTGGTTAGAGGGGAAAATAGATGCAATCAATGCACTGGGGAGGTGATCGGAAGGAGGTCTGAGGGGGATCTGAGGGTTTGGCCGAGTGATCAGGAGCCCACACGGGACAAATTGGGGCCTGATCTGATGGGTAGGTGTGCTAGGGGGTGACAGGAGGTGATTGATGGGTGTCTCAAGGTGTGATTAGAGGGGGGAATAGATGCAAGCAATGCACTGGCGAGGTGATCAGGGCTGGGGTCTGAGGGCATTCTGAGGGTGTGAGCGGGTGATTGAGTGCCCTAGGGGCAGATAGGGGTCTAATCTGATAGGTAGCAGTGACAGGGGGTGATTGATGGGTAATTAGTGGGTGTTTAGGGTAGAGAATAGATGGAAACACTGCGCTTGGGTGGTGATCTGATGTCGGATTTGCGGGCGATCTATTGGTGTGGGTGGGTGATCAGTTTGCCCGCAAGGGGCAGGTTAGGGGCTGATTGATGGGTGGCAGTGACAGCGGGTGATTGATGGGTGGCAGTGACGGGGTGATTGATGGGTGGCAGTGACAGGGGGTGATTGATGGGTGATAGGTGATTGGCAAGTGATTGACAGGTGATCAGTGGGTTATTACAGGGAAGGACAGATGTAAATATTGCACTGGCGAATTGATAAGGGGGGGGTCTGAGGGCAATCTGAGCGTGTAGGCGGGTGATTGGGTGCCCGCAAGGGGCAGATTAGGGTCTGATCTGATGGGTAACAGTGACAGGTGGTGATAGGGGGTGATTGATGGGTAATAAGTGGGTGTTTAAAGGAGAGAATAGATGTAAACGCTGCGCTTGGGTGGTGATCTGATGTCGGATCTGCGGGCGATCTATTGGTGTGGGTGATCAGATTGCCCGCAAGGGGCAGGTTAGGGGCTGATTGTTGGGTGGCAGTGACAGGGGGTGATTGATGGGTGATAGGTGATTGGCAGGTGATTGACAGGTGATCAGTGGGTTATTACAGGGAAGGACAGATGTAATTAATGCACTGGCGAATTGGTAAGGGGGGGTCTGAGGGCAATCTGGGCGGGTGATTGGGTGCCCGCAAGGGGCAGATTAGGGTCTGATCTGATGGGTAACAGTGACAGGTGGTGATAGGGGGTGATTGATGGGTGATTGATGGGTAATTAGTGGGTGTTTAGAGAAGATAACAGATGTAAACGATACATTTGGGAGGTAATCTGACGGCGGGTTTGCGGGCGATCTAATGGTGTGGGTGGGTGATCAGATTACCCGCAAGGGGCAGGTTAGGGGCTGATTGATGGGTGGCAGTGACAGGGGGTGACAGGGGGTGATTGATGGGTGATAGGTGATTGGCAGGTGATTGACAGGTGATCAGTGGGTTATTACAGGGAAGAACAGATGTAATTAATGCACTGGTGAATTGATAAGGGGGGGTCAGAGGGCAATCTGAGCGTGTGGGCGGGTGATTGGGTGCCCGCAAGGGGCAGATTAGGGTCTGATCTGATAGGTAAAAGTGACAGGTGGTGATAGGGGGTGATTGATGGGTGATTAATGGGTAATTAGTGGGTGTTTAGAGGAGAGAATAGATGTAAACAATGGATTTGGGAGGTGATCTGATGTCGGATCTGTGGGCGATCTATTGGTGTGGGGGGGGGTGATCAGATTGCCCGCAAGGGGCAGGTTAGGGGCTGATTGATGGGTGGCAGTGACAGGGGGTGATTGACGGGTGATTGACGGGTGATTGACGGGTGATTGACGGGTGATTGACGGGTGATTGACGGGTGATTGACGGGTGATTGACGGGTGATTGACGGGTGATTGACGGGTGATTGACAGGTGATCAGGGGGATAGATGCATACAGTAAACAGGGGGGGGGTGGTCTGGGGGGGGGGGGGGCTCTGGGGAGAATCTGAGGGGTGGGGGGTGATCAGGAGGGGGCAGGGAGCAGGGGGGGGGGATAAAAAAAAATAGCGTTGACAGATAGTGACAGGGAGTGATTGATGGGTGATTAGGGGGGTGATTGGGTGCAAACAGGGGTCTGGGGGGTGGGCAGGGGGGGGGTCTGATGGGTGCTGTGGGCGATCTGGGGCAGGGGGGGGAGAAATCAGTGTGCTTGGGTGCAGACTAGGGTGGCTGCAGCCTGCCCTGGTGGTCCCTCGGACACTGGGACCACCAGGGCAGGAGGCAGCCTGTATAATACACTTTGTAAACATTACAAAGTGTATTATACACTTTGTATGCGGCGATCGCGGGGTTAACATCCCGCCGGCGCTTCCGTATAGCCGGCGGGATGTTGCGGCGGGCGAGCGGTGACAGGCGCCGGCGGAGGATCGCGTCACGGATGACGCGATCGCTCCACCCATGCCCTTAGAAGGACCGCCGCCTCTGTGGGTGAGCCGGTCCTTCAGGGCTCCACCTCCCGGCCGCCTCTGTGCCTTAGGCGGTCGGGAAGTGGTTAATGCCGTTATGATGGCTTCCCAAGTGTTCCAGATATTAGTCATCCACCAAACCAGTCACCAGTCAGACCACCACTTGAGCTCCATTGCTATGTTATCAATGGCAAAAGGGTGAATGTTTAGTGATATGAAGGGTGTGAGCAGGAATCCAGGCGCATGCATCTCTATGGAGAGAGCTTGCAGGGAGTAGTAGTTTTATTGTTAGGGTAGTCTGCCTTTATTCCTGAGAATGATACAAAGTATCTATGTGGGGGGTTAGTTTACATAATTGCCCCTTAGGGAGGGAGACATAGAGAATAATATAATATGTGAATAGTGCGGAGCTCTGATTGGCTGATCTTGTATGCCATGGAATACTGAGCCCATAAGATCCTCGTAGAGCAGCTCCCACCTCCAGCTGGTGCCTCACACGTATGCACACTCTCTGTGTTACCTTATCTCTGGATTTCCCTCACTTCTTGTGCTGTCAGAGGTGTTTCATGTTTATCCCAGCCGTTATAGAAGGCAGGCCGGTATCTCTTCCCTGTGAAGGGGGACACTTTCCCTGATAGCTTTTCCCAGCAGCTGTTCATAGCAACAGTCATGAATACAATGTTGTACAATGGAGTTGTTGTGGATCAGTGGAGGTCTCAGGGAGGGAGGTCCTGAAGGAGCAGGATCTGTGCATTGTGTCCATTTTCAGCAGATGAGACAGGTGCACCATATGACTGTATCCATTTTATCTCTGATGTGAAGAAGCCAATGTGCAGTCAGGAGCCACTGGTGTTGGATTGGAGGTTAGAGTCTGCACAAAGATGATGGATGGTGGGTGGAGCCAGGTAACAAGGGGCGTGGCTGGTAAGACAGGTAGAGAAGATGGAGGCTGCAGCTGGACAGTGGTTGGGTGGCCTCTGCTGATTCTGTCCTGGTATTGGCACTGTCCCCGCTGGGAGATTTGTTGCTATGGCTCTTGGAAGGTTTGGGGTTAGTAGGTGATGGACAGGTAGGGTCAGGATAGGGAGCTGCAGTCCCATCTGCCCAGTTCATCAGCTGCCAGAGCCATAAGTAATGATAATTCATAGCTAATTAGCTGCAGGCCTCAGCTCCTATCTTCCTATATCTCCAGCTGCTCTCTCTTCACATCCTCGTCCATCTACCGCTGCTGGTGTTGTGTCTGATTATGCTGCCTGTTGATTTGCGCTGCCCCGCATGCACAGTAGGACACTGCGCGGCCACATTTCCTATTGAATGATGTAGTATGCAGAGAAGGAGGCACTCCTAAAATGTATAGGTAACGATGTGCTCAGGCAATCCGTTCACCAAAGTTTTTTGTCAATTGTACTATATTATGTGGATGCTGCCCCTTTTTTCTTTCAGTTTGACCTCTCCTCCGCTCTGATTGGCCCTCCCCGCTGCGCCTCGCCCCCTGGCGTCTGGTTGCCTAGGTTGCGCGACTGGGGTGGAGTTTGTGGGGGACGTTTGGCCGCTCTGGCGAAACGCGTGCACGCCGCTTTCTGACGTGCGGGCGTTCGCCTTGCGCTCCAGCCGCCTCTCCGTACGCGTCCGGCCACTCCCCTGGCCGTTCGCGTCACTCCGCCTCTGTTCGCGTACCAATGCGGAGACTGGGCCCTCCTAGTGTGGGCGGAGTCTGCCGCTGATGGCGTCCGGTACGCTGGGTAGTGGGACGCGGCGGTGTTAAGCCACTACGGAGTGTGGGTGAGTGCGCCATGGTCCTATTGGCCCCCTTTTCCTTTTCCACTGTTCTCCATCAGGTCCGCATGCGACACTGGGTCCTGTGATTGGTCTGTATATTCAGACCTGTGATTGGGTGATATGTGGGTGGGTACATATAAAAGTTGTATGCTTTGTATATTTGTCAGTCTGTCATCCGCTTGATAAAGGGGGATCCCCCCGAAACGTCGCACTTTGTGTGACAGCCTGCTATCTTTATACTGCAATAAAAGAGCATGAATACATAGATGGTGCCGGCTTCATCTTCCTCTCCTATTGAATGATGCTGATGGTGGTAAAATACTAAATATCTCCGCTCCCACACATCCTACACTCCCCTTCAACTTTCAGGGTAGGGAGGGGACCCCCAGAACGACCTCTATGCCAAATTGCAGCCCCCGAGACCCGCTGGTTCCTGAGATAGGTTTCTGTAATTTATCTCCTGAACCAGCGGGGCTCGGGAGCTACAATGTGGCATAGAAGTCGTTCAGGGGGTTCCCTCCTTACCCTTAAAATTTGGGGAGTGTATGATGTGTGGAAGCGGAGATATTTAGTATTTTACCTCCAGCAGCATCATTAACTTCACACTAAGCATGCGTGTTACGCAGTGTGGAAGGGAGCTTCCGGGCAGCGCAATCAGACATTACACCGGCATTGCTGTAACCTCCCAGGAATGTGTGCATGGAGAGGAGGAGAGAAGCACCAGATGATGAGCAAGGCACACTGGGAGAGAGGACTGTGGTGCTGAATGTGCAGATACCACAGCTTATGGGATATTATCACTCCTAGCAAATTATGTTCTTTTCTGTGCTCTGAATATTAGTACTAATATTTTACTGTTGCAATTTATCATTTTTATAAATCAGATCTGAGCTAAAAGAACAAGAGACGTATGTGAGGAGCAATCAGCAGTCTATGGAGGAGGGTGGCATGATGGGGACAATTAAAGAGGAAGAAGGAGAGACCTTTGTGAGGAGTGATCAGCAGTCTATGGAGGAGGGTGGCATGATGGGGACAATTAAAGAAGAAGAAGAGACATATGTGAAGAGTGATGAACAATCTGTGGAGGAGGGTGAAATGATGGGGACAAATAAAGAGGATGAAGAAGAGACATGTGTGAGGAGTGATCAGCAGTCTACTGAGGAGGGTAGCATGATGAGAACAGTTAAAGAGGAAGAAGAAGAAAGCTATGTGAGGAGTGATCAGCATTTTATGGAGGAGGGTGGCATGATGGGGACAATTAAAAAGGAAGGAGAGACATATGTGAGGAGTGATCAGCAGTCTATGGAGGAGGGTGGCAGGATGAAGACAATTAAAAACGAAGATGAAACATATGTGAGGAGTGATCAGCAGTCTACGGAGGAGAGTGACATAAGGACTAGTAAAGAGGAAGAAGAAGAGGACATTATTACTGGGATGAGCATTGGTAAGTGATAAATGTATCTCCTTTTAATGTCCAGTGCATATTAGCCAGTATTGCAACAATAAGGAAAAAGACAGACTGGCACTAGTTGCGGGTAGGGAGGTCAAGGGTTAACCTGGATCACGTACTTCATCTTGCAGCGTGCTCCCGGGAACAAACAATGATGTATGGGATGAAGAGGAAAAAACGAGGCACTGAAGCAATGAAAGTGTACCTTTAATCCTAGGTTGTAGACACAGCGGGGTATACAGTGGGGGTGAGGAGGAGGCCTGACAGCTGTTTCGCTTAGAAAAGCTTCTTCAGAGGCGCGTGGTAAAGGTTTACCACGCGCCTCTGAAGAAGCTTTTCTAAGCGAAACACTTTCATTGCTTCAGTGCCTCGTTTTTTTCCTCTTCATCCCAGGCATATTAGCCAGTGATGGCTAACCTTGGCACTCCAGCTGTGGTGGAACTACAAGTCCCATGAGGCATTGCAATACTCTGACAGATCTAAGCATAATTCGACACACACAAGCAATAGAACACAGCAATACATGCATGCAGCTACATTTGAGTCGTCAGCAGGTGCTCGTCAGCCAATCAGGATGCACTGTCATACACCCTTTACCTGCCATACCACATCTAGCAGCCATTAGCATTCAGGTGGGAGGCTTCAGTTGGACGCAAATCGCAAGATTGCGTCACTAGCAGGACCGCCCCGTGCAGGCATCCCTCCCACAGGGGTCCCTCCCTAACCGCTCACCTGTCCGCCATGTCCTAGAGCTGAAAAAAACGTTTAAGAACACACGATTGGTTCGCACGATGGCCAGGGGCCCCGGACCTCTCTCACTGGCCGGGGCCCCAAGGCCAATGCGCGATACCTGGAGGGGAGTGCAGGTGGGCCTGGACCTCTCACACCCAGGCTCTGGACCTCTCACATCCAGAAAACCCACCAACACTGCCTCCATACTGAATGCTAAATTCGACACACACAAGCAATAGAACACAGCAATACATGCATGCAGCTACATTTGAGTCGTCAGCAGGTGCTCGTCAGCCAATCAGGATGCACTGTCATACACCCTTTACCTGCCATACCACATCTAGCAGCCATTAGCATTCAGGTGGGAGGCTTCAGTTGGACGCAAATCGCAAGATTGCGTCACTAGCAGGACCGCCCCGTGCAGGCATCCCTCCCACAGGGGTCCCTCCCTAACCGCTCACCTGTCCGCCATGTCCTAGAGCTGAAAAAAACGTTTAAAAACACACGATTGGTTCGCACGATGGCCAGGGGCCCCGGACCTCTCTCACTGGCTGTGAGAGGTCCAGAGCCTGGGTGTGAGAGGTCCAGGCCCACCTGCACTCCCCTCCAGGTATCGCGCATTGGCCTTGGGGCCCCGGCCAGTGAGAGAGGTCCGGGGCCCCTGGCCATCGTGCGAACCAATCGTGTGTTTTTAAAGATCTAAGCATAACTCAGGGAGGCAGAGGCATGATGGGATTTGTAGTTTTGTCACAGCTGGAGTGCCAAGTTTAGCCATCACTGCTATAAACTGTGTATTCTACATGTGCATATTAGCCTAAAGCTTACTCCTTTTCTTCTAAGTTAGCCAATAAACGGTATTATCCAGATTCAAAAACTCTTACTAGTTCAATAAGCTAACACTAATTAAATGGCAAAGCTAACAATTAGTAAGCACTCTATCTCTAACTGAATCACTAAACTATCAATAACAGGTTCAGCGAGTATCAAATGAGCACAAATCGATCACAAAATGCAAAAACACAGTCAGGGCTGTGGAATTGGTAAAAAAAAATTTGATTCCTTAGTTTATGAAACCACTGACTCCTTCTCCAGGTACCCAAAATTCCTCTGACTCCGATTCCTAGACTCTTCGACTCCACAGCCCTGTACACAGCACTGCTCTCTAACACAACCTCTCACAGAGTACTGAGTAACAGCATGGAGGTAATCCAAGATGGCATCCGCCATAGGGAAGGGTGGGTGAGCTCAACTCATTCCTATTGGCTGCTAGGGACATGCTGAGGACATTCTGATTGGTCCCAAACTGAAAGAAAATGCACTTCCATCCATAATTACTGGTGCACTCGTAGTCAGAATATGTAATCGCAGCTGATTATGACTATGGTGCCATAGTCCACAATTACGATTTGTCATTAAAGATATCTATAAATCACAAGTCATTACACCCAACACTACCTGGGACAGAGGAGGTGGCAGATGGGAGTTAGACTGGCCTCCCCTTAACCTGCAGGCGGCTCCACCAGACCTAATGCCGCCCACGACTCCTTCCCTTCCCAGCACCATGTAGGGTGACCCAATGGTCAGTGAAAGTGAGGTACCATCCCTGCCTATGTCTGCTGCTCCAGGCATCTGTATTGAGGTGCCCTCTACCTCTTACTGTGTGGTCTAACCATCGGGATACAGATTCTACTGCATGCTTGTGTGAGGCTGGGATGACATCCCTGGTAAAAAATGGATGAAAGAACTAATTGGGTTAGCGCTCAAAGATAGTCTCTGCTGTAAAAGTTGTTCAAAGCCAGTAGATGATAATCAGCAAATGTAACAGCATAATATCAGTGGAGCTATAGCTCCCCCAACGCAGAGAGACTCACCAGACTGTATGGCCTAAGTGGGCCAACCCTCAGCCTCTCTGTCAACCTGTGCACCTCAGCGCCGACCACTTCCAGCTCGCTTCTCAGATAGGGTGTTGCTGTTGCCTCCAGGTAAAGAGAAAAGCTGCACATAGCATAAAAGTTCTTAAGGGATTAATCCCAAGTTTATTAAAAAAGTTAAAAACAGGCAAAGCCTAAAAAACACACAGGTTGCTTCTTCAGGTAATCTGTGTTCAAACCGTACAGTTACAGAGCACACAAGGACATGACATGTTCCTGAGGAAGGGCTACACCCGAAACATGTCATGTCCTTGTGTTCTCTGTAACTGTGTGGTTTGAGTACAGATTACCTGAAGAAGCAACCTGTGTGCTGTCTCCTTTTTTCATCTAGTACAAGTGTATGCAGGAGTGGTGTACCTGCGGGAGTGCGGCACCTGCTTCCGGGCCTGGAGAAGGTTAGGCCTGTTAAAGTGTGTGGAAAGTGTGTTCTATACCTTAAAGCCTAAATAACAGGTAACAGCAGGTGGCTACGCAGGACTGGGGGTTACCAAGCAGCTATATGAGCTAAATGGATCAGCTACCGAAGCGTTACCCCAGCTTGCAAATCCACGAAAACCGCCGCTAGATCAGAGTGTAAGCGCATCGACCAATCACTGCATCTAGTGACGTCAGACGCTGCGCCGCTCCATTGGGGGAGCTATAGCCCCACTGATGTTATGCTGTTGCATTTCCTGATTATCATCTACCGGGTTTGAACATCTTTTACAGCAGAGACTATCTTTGAGCGCTAACCCAATTAGTTCTTTCATCTTTTGAAGCTAGACACAAATAGCCAGGGAGCGCTCCACCGTTTGTGGACTGGTGTTCCATTAGTCTCCTGAGACTGTGTATTTCATCACTTGTGATCGCTTATGTACAATTTTGTTTACTTATTCATTGGTATAAAATGGAGGCTGTGGATCTGCCATTGTGGCACCAAACCGCTCCTCATCAGTTGGTGGAAGGGGGCACTTTTCCCAGCTGATAGGGCAGAGAGCTGTTGGACCAGCAATCTTGCCTGGAGCTCATTGTTGCGGATCACTGTTGGGTCAGTTGAGCGAATGTTTTCTGGGAAAAAGGCCTGGCGCTGGGTGGCAAACTGGGGGGAGGAGACAGCTGATGAGGCCTGGATGCTGCTTCCAGCCTGGTGTACAGAGGGGGATGGCGTGCAGTGGGACTGTTCAGGCTGCACATGATGTACAGAGTGATGGTTAGAGGAAGAAGAGAGCCTCTTGCTGCTGCTAATTCCTCAAATTGGGTGGAGGGTTTCACATCAAATCCAATCCACCATAGAGGCCGCCTGCTGCTGACCAATTGTGTACCGAATAGATAGGGAAAAATTCCCTGATCAGTGGGCTTGTTGCTGCCAACCACCACCTCCTCATCTCCTTGTACAGGTTGTAAATGTGATGGGGTTGGCCTTGCCTGCTGATGTCTAGACAAGGACCCGCCTCATCCACCATCATTTTACCTGTGGCTTGGAGTGTCATCACCCTTGCTGTGCTTCATTGTAAACAAGCATATAGGGGGTGAAACGCTACAAATGTATTGGGGCAGCTCAGGGATTGGGGGGCTTGGTGAGCACAAAAACCCCCATAAATTGGGAAAGAACGAGTTGTGTGAACGCTCTCTAACTCGCTCTCTAACTAAAACACTAATCTATCTATATTTTATGAACAGAAAATGTGTCAACTAAAATGCAGGAAAAAATAAAATTACAAAATAAAAAAATAAATAAAAGTAAAGTAAAAAGAAAATGAAAATGAATGAAACCGATAAAAATGAAATGAAAAGAATGCAGAAACTTTCTAATCAAATAAAATTCAAATCACAATATTTATAAAAAAAAATTAAAATAAATCAAATTTGAAATAAAAGAAAAAAAAATCAAGTAACTAAAAAAGGGAAACTCACTACATTAACGCTCACTCACTATTACTCACTACACTAACGCTCACTCACTATTACTCACTACACTAACGCTCACTCACTATTACTCACTACACTAACGCTCACTCACTATTACTCACTACACTAACGCTCACTCACTATTACTCACTACACTAACGCTCACTCACTATTACTCACTACGCTAACGCTCACTCACTATTACTCACTACGCTAACGCTCACTCACTATTACTCACTACACTAACGCTCACTCACTATTACTCACTACGCTAACGCTCACTCACTATTACTCACTACACTAACGCTCACTCACTATTACTCACTACGCTAACGCTCACTCACTATTACTCACTACGCTAACGCTCACTCACTATTACTCACTACACTCAAGCACAAACGAACTCTCTCGCTGACACACTACAGCTAACCTTCTCACTCACTCACTAGTGACTCACTACACCAGGGCCGGATTTAAGCCAAGGCCACATACAGTGGTTTGCAAAAGTATTTGGCCCCCTTGAAGCTTTCCACATTTTGTCACATTACTGCCACAAACATGAATAAATTTTATTGGAATTCCACATGAAAGACCATTACAAAGTGGTGTACACGTGAGAAGTGGAATGAAAATCATACATGATTCCAAACATTTTTTACAAATAAATAACTACAAAGTGGGGTGTGCGTAATTATTCAGCCCTCTGAGTCAATACTTTGTAGAACCTTCTTTTGCTGCAATTACAGCTGCCAGTCTTTTAGGGTATGTCTCTACCAGCTTTGCACATCTAGAGACTGAAGTCCTTGCCCTTTCTTTTTTGCAAAACAGCTCCAGCTCAGTCAGATTAGATGGACAGCGTTTGTGAACAGCAGTTTTCAGATCTTGCCACAAATTCTCGATTGGATTTAGATCTGGACTTTGACTGGGCCATTCTAACACATGGATATGTTTTGTTTTAAACCGTTCCATTGTTGCCCTGGCTTTATGTTTATGGTCTTTGTCTTGCTGGAAGGTGAACTTTCATTTCAGTCTTAAGTCTTTTGCAGTCTCCAAGAGGTTTTCTTCCAAGATTGCCCTGTATTTGGCTCCATCCATCTTTCCATTAACTCTGACCAGCTTCCCTGTCCCTGCTGAAGAGATGCATCCCCCCCACCCCCACCCCCCGAGCATGATGCTGCCACCACTATATTTGACAGTGGAGATGGTGTGTTCTGAGTGATGTGCAGTGTTAGTTTTCTGCCACACATAGCATTTTGCATTTTGGACAAAAAGTTCCATTTGGGTCTCATCTGACCAGAGCACCTTCTTCCACATGTTTGCTGTGTCCCCCACATGGCTTGTGGCCAACTGCAAACGGGACTTCTTATGCTTTTCTGTTAACAATGGGTTTCTTTTTGCCACTCTTCCATAAAGGCCAACTTTGTGCAGTGCATGACTAATAGTTGTCCTTTGGACAGATTCCCCCACCTGAGCTGTAGATCTCTGCAGCTTGTCCAGAGTCACCATGGGCCTCTTCACTGCATTTCTGATCAGCGATCTCCTTGTTCGGTCTGTGAGTTTAGGTGGACGGCCTTGTCTTGGTAGGTTTACAGTTGTGCCATACTCCTTCCATTTCTGAATGATCGCTTGAACAGTGCTCCGTGGGATGGTAAAGGCTTTGGAAATCTTTTTGTAGCCTAAGCCTACTTTAAATTTCTCAACTTTATCCCTGACCTGTGTGGTGTGTTCTTTGGACTTCATGGTGTTGTTGCTCCCAATATTCTCTTAGACAACCTCTGAGGCCGTCACAGAGCAGCTGTATTTGTACTGACATTAGATTACACAGAAGGGCACTCTATTTAGTCATCAGCACTCATCAGGCAATGTCTATGGGCTACTGACTGCACTCAGACCTAAGGGGGCTGAATAATTATGCACACCCCACTTTGCAGTTATTGATTTGTAAAAAAATGTTTGGAATCGTGTATGATTTTCGTTCCACTTCTCACGTGTACACCACTTTGTATTGGTCTTTCACGTGGAATTGCAATAAAATTGATTCATGTTTGTGGCAGTAATGTGACAAAATGTGGAAAACTTCAAGGGGGCCGAATATATTTGCAAACCACTGTAGGTCATGGCCTAGGGCGCCACGGGAGCAAGGGCAGTTGGGTAGTGGGCTGAAAATGTGTAGTTTGCAATCGAATTTTCAATTGCAAGCCTGCAGTGCACGGAGAGATCGGGTGAGCGCCTAACCGCAGAACTCTCCTGCTGTTGCCCGTGGCTGGCTGTGTAGTGTGTTTGGCTGCTTGCCAGACCCGGTCCGTGGCTGCCAGCCTTGCTTCATTATTTGGATCCTTCACAATAGCTGTGGGCAGCTGGAAATTACCTGCTGTAACGATCGGTGTAACACAGAGAGGGTCTGATTACCGGTGATCTGCAGTATCACCGAGAATGCAGATATATACCCGATTATTGATGATCTGCAGTATCACCGATAATCAGATATATCTCTAACCTCTGGACACCTGAGACAAGAGAGTGTTAGGTGCGACAGTAATACTTTGAGGACTGTACCTCAGAAGTAGGTACAGAAGCAGTAAGGAATACTGCACAGAAGTACGTTCCTTCCGTTAGCCTAGACTCTCCCGGGGGAGGAGCTAGGCTGAGAGAAGGAAGGACAGAGAGTGTGAGTGACACCAGTGAGGGTGTCACTAACAGGTCTGGGAACTGCCTCTAACAGTAAGGCCAGTTCTCGAGGTCGAGCAAGCCAGGTCGTTAACACACAGACAGATAAGGTACAGATTCAGGAGACCGATACGTAATCCAATGGACAGGCAGAGTTTGGCAACAGAGTATCAGAATAGCAAGGTACAGAATCAGGAGGCAGATACAGAGTCCAGGAACGAGCAGAGTTTGGCAACAGGATATCAGAATAGCAAGATACAGAATCAGAAATCAGAGGAATGGTCAGGCAGGCAGAAGGTCATAGCAAATAATACAATACAATATTCCTAAGCTAAGGTGTGAGCTCCGTGATCATCAACACCTTTGGAAACTGATCTAGAACACAGATACTGACAAGGTCTGAGTGCTACCACGTAGTGATTGCAACGCCAGACACCAGAGAAATGACCAGCACCCAGTATATATACTATAGCGCTCTCCAGCGCCACCTCTAAGTGCTGGACCAATGAGAACTGGTGAAAATGTCAGCTGACCAGCTTGATCAGCTGACTCTCCTCTGGCTGTCATATAAACTCTGCCTCTCAGCGCGCGCGCGTCCTTCTGAACCTGTGTGGACTATCAGTCCCAGCCACACCAGACATGTTTTGCAATGTATCTGCTGACTCGGGCGCGGGACCCGCCGCGCTGCTCTCCAAGCAAGCGGCGGCCTCCCTGCGTCCAACCACACTGTCATTAACATTGTCATGCACGCAATCTGCCGCATCCAACGCGGACTCCACCGCTCTGCCCATGCGGCATGCGGCGGTTTCTCCGCGTTGTGTCGCCATGTTGGACGCGGAAACAGCCGCCTCACTCTGAGTACTGCAAAAATCTATTAACCCTTCGCACACTCACATGCATTTGTTTGAACATTTGCATGTGAGTGTGCGAAGGGTTAATAGATTTTTGCTGTTTTCTAGCCACACCCCCTTCAGCACCTCCCTTTCCCTAATAATTTATTTAATGTCCTAACTAGAGGCGATGTGCCTGGATATATGTATTTCCATTTTACTACTGACCCCTGTGGCTAGGGTCTAATTCAGTGCACTCCCTCCTTCCCCTGTATGTATTTGTCAGCATGCACACAGCTTATGCTGGTGTATGCGCATGGTGCACATGGACACATAACGTTAGCTCCCTTGTGCGATTGGTAAGATGCACCGTCTTTCCCAGGAGAGGAAGTTAGGATGTGTGCTCCTAATCCATTGATAGGTTTAATGCAATGAATGTGTTTGCATGTCTGCACTATGCATGTTACAGGGCCAGAGTTAGGACACCTATGTTTACCTGGGTACTTCTGCGCAGTATAGGTGACTAAGCATAAGAATGCATTCTTCTGTGAACTAAAACCCTGGCTTTTAATTTAGCTGTAGGGATAACAGTTGTGCCTGGATGAGTAAATCTGTGAATGCATTTGTTTGAACATTTGCATGTGAGAGTGCGAAGGGTTAATTGATTTTTGCTGTTTCTAGCCACACCCCCTTCAGCACCTCCCTTTCCGTAATAACTTATTTAATGTCCTAACTAGAGGCGATGTGCCTGGATATATGTATTTTCACTCTGAGTACTGACGGCGGCTTTTCCGCGTTTCCTCACACCTGCCTTGCGGGCAGAGAGTCGCTTGCCAGATGTTTCCCCCTCCCTCCTCCACACAGCAGCACCGCCAGTCACTCCCCTCTCCGCTCGCCTCCAATGCTAAAGCTTCCTCTTCCCTTCCTCCATCATCAGCTGCCGCTGTGCATCTCTTTCTGCAGTCAGCATTTCCCATCTTGTGATTTGCCGGTAATGTGGCGACGAGCCACATGTGATATATGCTGGTGGCAGAAAGCGATGCACAGTGGCAGCTGATGGAGGAGGAGGGGAAGAGGAAGCTTTAGCATTGGAAGGGACTGACAGGCTACCTAAGCTTCAAGGGGGGAGGGGGGGCATCTGGGCATCTACTGTATTCTGCATGGGGAGGGGAAAAACATCTGGCCATTTGACATCTGGCCACCTGTCCAGCAGGGGTGGGGGTGTGACTGGCTATCTGTATTGCAGTGGAGCCAGGGAAGCATTTGGCTACCTATGTTGGAAGATGTCGGTCAGGAGATGTTGTTGGTCAGGGGCAGCTGGTGACAGTTTGGCTTTGGGCAGTAAAAAGTACAAGTCAGGCCCTGCACTACACTACAATCTGCCTCTGCTCTCTCTATCACACTACAGCACACCCTCTCTCACTGTCACTAGGCCTCTCTACACTCACATCTGACTTTCTGCTCCATCACACTAACTTCAGCAAACTCCTCCTTCTCACTCACTAGTGCACTACAATCTGTCTGTCTACTCACTCCTCACTCACTCGCTATCTCACAACTCACCAGATTCTGTCACACAACTCAATCCACACACAACTGATTCTCTGCAGCACAATGCAGCGCACTGTCCCCCTCAATATCCTCCTCCTCACTGAGCCCACAAAATGGTTGACAGTCTCACCTCTCTTATATACAAGAGGGGTGGGATAGTCTGTGATAGGTTGCTAGGACCTGGTTGCTAGGGCCTATAATTGCTCCGGATTGGTAGAGAATCCGATTGGCCAGTTAATTCTGCTATATTTAATGTAAGCTATAATTGTGGATGTACGTATAATTTGCACATTTCCGCATGTAAATCGCAGTACACTGATGAGCCTGAGATGACCGTGGTGTTCCCTTTTTTTATGGTAATTTTCTGAAATGTAAGTCCAATCACAGGACTGGGAAATATTCGGTAGTATTGGACCAATCAGAGAGTGCGGAGGCATCCCTCGGGATTCCCATTTCCACAGAAATATTCTGCATTCTCTGATTGGTCCGATGCTTCTGTGCTCAGTGATTGGCTGACATTTCCGAGTTGCTGTAATGCGGCATTCTGACATTGCGGCATTTCTGTTCTGGAAGTCGGCGCTTTGATGGAAATGTCAGACCATCCCCAGTCACAGTTTCCGTATTTGCTTAATTGGGAATAAGAGAGAGAAACATGTACATTACACGGGGCATATGAGTGACACGAGGACACAGCGGTAATAAGAATGTGGAAGTGACACCACATTGCTCTACAAACATAACACAGATCTCTTGCTATAAGTACATATAGGTCTGTTGTCACAGGAGTAACACATTGCTTCCACTGTCTCATCAAGCTCTACATTCACTGCTGCTCAATGTATGGCCTATGCTTTAGGTGTGGGAGGGGTCAGTGAGATGCCAATAACTCTGACGTGTATGCAAATGTCATGCAGATTGTATGCAGATAATCAGATTTGTCAGGAAATGCATTTGATTGGCTGAACTCCCAGCTACATAACATTTTCATGCAAGCCAAAGTTGTAGTCATGTGATTGGCCGCCTGTAATGAGCTGCACCTTCTGCAGTTCTCAGTCAGGCTGATAACTTGTGATGGTCAGTGACATGCCAATAACTCTGAGATGGTGCAAACTGCATGCTAATTTTATGCCATGTTATGCAGCTGCTGCATCTGGTCCAATTCCAGTCTGCACAAACTTTGCCTCAACTTGGAATTATCAGCAGCTCACTGACCATCCCTAATGATAATTGTTTCTCCCCTCAGAATTATCTAACAGGAAGTGATGATTTTTCTCTATTTGCAGCGCAGAGTCCCGGCATCAGGAACCTCTCAGAGACTCGTCTCTCTGTATCCACAGACTGTACAGCGGATGATGATGTCACTGGACAAGAGTCTCCTGCAGATATCCTGGTTACCCCAAATATTCCCCCAGACCACCCTCACCTGTATAATTCTGAGGGGCCTCATACCCAGCACAGCTCTCCCCCTGCTGGAGGGTCTCATTCCTGTTCCCTATGTGGGAAATGTTTTGTGAAAAAATCATACCTTGTCATACACAAGAGAATTCACACTGGAGAGAAGCCATATGCATGTGCTGAGTGTGGGAAATGTTTTGTCCAGAAATCAGAGCTTGTCATTCATGAGAGATCTCATACTGGTGAGAAGCCCTATTCATGTGCTGAGTGTGGGAATTTTTTTGCACAGAAAGCAAATCTTGTCCGCCATGAGAGATCTCATACTGGTGAGAAGCCCTATTCATGTGCTGAATGTGGGAAATGTTTTGGATGTAAATCAAAGCTTGTCCGTCATGAGAGATCTCACACTGGAGAGAAGCCATATTCATGTGCTGAGTGTGGGAAATGTTTTGTACGGAAATCACATCTTGTTCTCCATGAGAGATCTCACACTGGAGAGAAGCCATATTCATGTGCTGAGTGTGGGAAATGTTTTGTATGTAAATCAGAATTGGCCAGACATGAAATATCTCACACTGGTGTTTATTCATGTGCTGAATGTGGGAAATGTTTTGGATGTAAATCAAAGCTTGTCATGCATGAGAGATCTCACACTGGAGAGAAGCTATATTCATGTGCTGAGTGTGGGAAATGTTTTGTACAGAAATCAACTCTTGTCAGTCATGAGAGATTTCACACTGGTGTGAAGCCTTATACATGTGCTGAGTGTGGGAAATGTTTTGTACAGAAATCATACCTTGTCCTCCATGAGAGATCTCACACTGGAGAGAAGCCGTTTTCATGTGCTGAGTGTGGGAAATGTTTTTTACATAAATCAAATCTTCTCAGACATGAGCGATCACACAAAGCTGGTAAGTAAGAGTCAGTGAAACATAACTTCTCTTTTAGTGAACCTGAACTGGCCGCAGCATACTGCTCTCCATCTCCCCAACACAGCTGGAAGTAGGGAGTATGGAGAGTGGAGTGCAGCGGCCAATAACAGGCTTGTTCAGTTCCGCTTATCCCTCTTACATAGCTGGTGAGAAGTAGTGATGGTCAAGTAGATGCAAATAACTTCGAGTTGATGCAAATTTGTACAACATTTTTATGCTGCTCGAAAATGATGCAATCAAATCCCGCTGAGGTAAAATTCGATGGGTTCATTTTCAAGCTGAATAAATTTGCATAACTATTTTCATAAATGTGCATCAACTCGAAGTTATTTGCATCTACTTGACCATCACAAGTGAGAAGCTCTATTACTGCACTGAGTGTGGGAAATGTTTTGGTTGTGGTTTATTTCTTGCTAGACGCACCTGGCAGCATATTATACAGAGTCCCGGGGCTCTTTCATGCTACTCAGCGCATTGGTTTGTAAAGCAAGTCCCTGAGCTGAGGTGGGATGATGGGATAAACATGGCTACATATAGTATTAAGCCTAATTAGTAGTTGGTTTTGTTCATCTTCTATTTATTCCATAGCAAGTGTTAAAGATATAATTTAAAATAAAGCACAGGTCAGATCTGTATCCCCTCTGGGTCCTCCCCAGGCTCCCCACATCCTTTTCCCGACAATCAAGCCAGCGCTGCACCCTCTAAAAAGGTCACAGCCGGGCTCCCATCCATGCAGGCAGACACACTGCATGGGGGATGCCTTGTGCTTGCACCCTCTGGAAGGTCACAGCTTGGCTCCCATCCATGCAGGCAGGCACACTGCGTGGGATGTCTTGTGCTTGCACCCTCTGGAAGGTCACAGCTGGGCTCCCATCCATCCATGCAGGCAGGCACACTGCGCGGGGATGCCTTGTGCTTGCTCCCTCTGGAAGGTCACAGCCGGGCTCCCACCCATGCAGGTGGGAACACTGTGCGGAATGCCTTGTGCTTGCACCCTCTGGAAGGTCACAGCTGGGCTCCCATCCATCCATGCAGGCAGGCACACTGTGCGGGATGCCTTGTGCTTGCTTTCTCTGGAAGGTCACAGCCGGGCTCCCACCCATGCAGGCAGGCACACTGCGCGGGATGCCTTGTGCTAGCACCCTCTGGAAGGCCAGGCTCCCATCCATGTAGATGGGCACACTGCGTGGGGTGCCTTGTGCTTGCACACTCTGGAAGGTCACAGCCGGGCTCCCATCCATGCAGGCAGACACACTGCGCGGGATGCCTTGTGCTTGCTTTGTAGCACGGAATGACTCGGCTAGGCGGATAAAAAGTGGAATTTGTACAGCTCTGTGGTACTGCGAATGCAGAAGGCATCCTGCATCTGCTCAGTGCTGCTGCGCTTGTTCATGGGCACGGACAGACACAACAGGTGCTTGTTGAGAAGGTTTGGAGGTCCCAGCACTGGATTGGTGGGGGGAGAGGTACGGGGATACTTAGGTAAGTACTCGTTGGGGCACTTTTTCCCCTTCAGGCTTTTTAAAATAAATTTGGTGCTTTATTCTATGCTAATGAGGCAGGATCATGAGTCATATCTTGTATATCCTGCCGTATGCAGCATGTGGGGTGCACGGGGCGCCCCCTACGGTGCAGAATTTATGAGCATTTTAGGGGCCCGCAGACAATACTTCAGGGGTTGCTAAGAGTTTCAAAAATGACCATGCAGGATATGAACACATTTGCTTTCCAGGGAGTAGAGCGGGTGAAACGCTCAGTCTGAGGAGGAGATCTTCAGAGATGCCTCCTATATATCTTACTGGTAGTGATGGCCGAGCATCACGTTTCCTTGAAAAACTGACCGAGACCCATAGCCTTTAATGGGCAGGTGAACTTTTACAACTTTCATGGCATCTCTGCAGCCACAGATTCTTTAAAAAAAGTGTGGGAAAACCCAGACAGTGGTCCAAAAATACAGGGTGGGCCATTTATATGGATACACTTTAATAAAATGGGAATGGTTGGTGATAATAACTTCCTGCTTGTGGCACATTAGTAAATGTGAGGGGGGAAACTTTTTTCAAGATGGGTGGTGACCATGGTGGCCATTTTAAATCCAACTTTTGTTTATTTCAATAGGAAGGAGGGTCATGTGACACATCAGACTTATTGGGGATTTCACAAGAAAAACAATGGTGTGCTTGGTTTTAACGTAACTGTATTCTTTCATGAGTTATTTACAAGTTTCTCTTTGTTTACAGCCATTGACATGTTGCCGAGGTTAACACTACTATGTAACACGTGAGGAGCGGATAGAAATTGTGTTGGTGTCTGGTGAACGCAGTAACTGGGTCATTGCAGCAGATTTCAGTGTAAGACACCCTACGAGACCACCCATCTCCCATGCTACAGATAGCAAACTGCTTGCTAAGTTTCGTGGAACTGGTTCAGTGTTGGATTTGCTGAAATGTGGACGCATGAAATCTGTCACTAATGAATAAACATCAGTGGCTGTCCTAGCTTCATTCAGCAAGAGCCCACAGCATAGCACTCGCCGCATGTCACTGGAGAGTGGCATTAGTCGAACATCCCTTCGGTGGATATTAGCTACTCACAAATGGCAGCGTTACAAACTTCAGCTACTGCAGCATCTCAATGAGGATGACCCAGATCGGCGCACTGAATTTGCAGAATGGGCAAAACAAAAACTGGAACAGGACCCTCAGTTTATGCAGAAGATTTTGTCCAGTGATGAGGCAAACTTTTATGTGAATGGTGAAGTTAACAAACAAAACCACCGCTATTGGTCTCAGGGCTGTGGAGTCGGAGTCGTGGAGTCGGGCAATTTTGGGTGCCTGGAGTCAGTCGGGGAAAAAATGCACCGACTCCGACTCCTAATGAATTTGTAACTAATTAAAATAGAAAATATGATAAAATGTTCTATTTCTCAGATAATAGTCATTAAAAATAATGTATATACTGTATACAGTAATAGCTGTGCTTAGTCCACAAAAATGAAATAAACCAATCAAAATTAGTTACTTGTGCTGCGTCAATAAAGCAGTCCCCGTATTTTTAAGGTCAGATATACATATCTGATTGTGACTGTATATATGATGTGTACACAGGAATCTCTTATATATACTAAATAACATCTATGCTGTAAGAATAAAGCCTGATGTGTAGCTGTGTCACTAATAGTTTTAGTCTAAAGGGAATAAATATAGTAGTCTACATATCCCTCTCACTTCAGTTGTCTTGTAAAATTCCTAAGCGTTGGCAGTTAAGAGACGAATTTCATGTTACATACTTTTAATCAACAAAATTGTAATATGCAAATTAGAGGAGTCGGAGTCGGTGGAATCCTAAAATGAGGAGTCGGAGTCGGTGGATTTTTGGACCGACTCCACAGCCCTGATTGGTCTGACAATAACCCACATTGGATAGATCCCTCCAAGACTGTTGGAACAAAGACAATGATGGTATGGTGTGTTATATGGGGTACAAAGATAGTGGGGCCATTATTCATCAATGGAAACCTCAAGGCCACTGGATATGTGAAATTGCTACATGATGATGTGTTTCTCTCTTTATGCACTGAAGCTGGCGCATTCCCTGAGTCTTTCCAGCAAGATGGTGCACCACCACATTATGGGTGTCAGGTCCGAGCATTCCTAGATGAACAGCTTCCTGGAAAGTGGATTGGTCATCGTGGGCCAGTTGAATGGCCCCCAAGGTCTCCTGATCTGACCCCCTTAGACTTTTATCTTTGGAGTCATCTGAAGGCAGTTGTCTATGCTGTGAAGATATGAGATATGCAGCACCTGAAACTGAGGATACTGGAAGCCTGTGCTGGCATTTCTTCTGCGGTGTTGCTATCAGTGTGTGAGGAGTGGGAGAAGAGGGTACGGATACTGGAAGCCTGTGCTAGCATTTCTCCTGCGGTGTTGCTATCAGTGTGTGAAGAGTGGGAGAAGAGGGTACAGATACTGGAAGCCTGTGCTAGCATTTCTCCTGCAGTGTTGCTATCAGTGTGTGAGGAGTGGGAGGAGAGGGTACAGATACTGGAAGCCTGTGCTGGCATTTCTCCTGCGGTGTTGCTATCAGTGTGTGAGGAGTGGGAGAAGAGGGGACGGATACTAGAAAACTGTGCTGGCATTTCTCCTGCAGTGTTGCTATCAGTGTGTGAGGAGTGGGAGAAGAGGGTACGGATACTGGAAGCCTGTGCTAGCATTTCTCCTGCGGTGTTGCTATCAGTGTGTGAGGAGTGGGAGAAGAGGGTACGGATACTGGAAGCCTGTGCTAGCATTTCTCCTGCGGTGTTGCTATCAGTGTGTGAGGAGTGGGAGAAGAGGGTACGGATACTGGAAGCCTGTGCTAGCATTTCTCCTGCGGTGTTACTATCAGTGTGTGAGGAGTGGGAGAAGAGGGTATGGATACTGGAAGCCTGTGCTGGCATTTCTCCTGCGGTGTTACTATCAGTGTGTGAAGAGTGGGAGAAGAGGGTACGGATACTGGCAGCCTGTGCTAGCATTTCTCCTGCGGTGTTGCTATCAGTGTGTGAAGAGTGGGAGAAGAGGGTATGGATACTGGAAGCCTGTGCTAGCATTTCTCCTGCGGTGTTGCTATCAGTGTGTGAAGAGTTGGAGAAGAGGGTACAGATACTGGAAGCCTGTGCTGGCATTTCTCCTGCGGTGTTGCTATCAGTGTGTGAAGAGTGGGAGAAGAGGGTACAGATACTGGAAGCCTGTGCTAGCATTTCTCCTGAGGTGTTACTATCAGTGTGTGAGGAGTGGGAGAAGAGGGTACGGATACTGGAAGCCTGTGCTGGCATTTCTCCTGCGGTGTTGCTATCAGTGTGTGAAGAGTTGGAGAAGAGGGTTGCATTGACAATCCAACACAATGGGCAGCACATTTAACACATTTTATAAGTGGTCAGAAACTTGTAAATAACTCATGAAAGAATAGAGTTACGTTAAAACCAAGCACACCATTGTTTTTCTCGTGAAATTCCCAATAAGTTTGATGTGTCACATGAACTTCTTCCTATTGAAAAAACAAAAGTTGGATTCAAAATGGCTGACTTCAAAATGGCCACCGAGGTCACCACCCATCTTGAAAAGTTTCCCCACTCACATATACTAATGTACAACAAACACTCCTCACCAACCATTCCCATTGTATTAAGGTGTATCCATATAAATCTAAATATAAACCTCTGGTACTCAAGTGGTTAAAGTTCATGGTTAGAGTGTGGAAAAGTGGGGTAAACTAACTTTAATTACACCAGGTCCGCCTCACGCCAATGGGCGTGGCCGCGGCGGCAGCCCCAGGACCGCCTAACGCCAATTGGCGTCAGGTCCTGGGGCTAGCTAATGCAGGAGATAGCGAGCAGGCTGCACACGCATCTCCTGCACGGGACTTCAGTCTCCCAGCGGCGATCTGTTAGACGGCAAAACCACCGTCTTTACACGTTGTACAGCACAGCGATCAGCAACAGCGCTGTACTGGGGACACGGCTGTCCCCTCCTGAGGCTGGGGAGTGATCGGCTTTCATAGGAGACAGCTGATCACGCTGATTGGCTGGCGGGGGGAGGGAGGGAGGGAGCAGGGGAAATGCATATGTATAAATAGTAAAATGTATTTAAAAAACACCAACATAAATATTTATAAAAAAATAAACACAGGGGGGGCGATCAGACCCCACCAACAGAGAGCTCTGTTGGTGGTGAGAAAGGGGGGGGGGGAATCACTTGTGTGCTGACATATATGGCCCTGCAGCTTGGCCTTAAAGCTGTAGTGGTCTATTTTAAAAGAAATAGCCTGGTCTTTAGGGTGGTTTAGCACTGTGGTCCTCAAGTGATTAACAGTTAATAGCAAAGCCCTCGTACATCCTAGAAACACCCGGTATTCGGGGAATGTTCAGGAGAACAGTGGGAAAAATAGGAACAAAAGTCCTTGTAGTTTTGGAGGAGATAGGTTTTAAAGTTTCGATAGGAAAAAAAATATATATTCAAATGTGGTTAAATTACAGATGATGGATAAACCTATCAGTAATGTAAATTTATATATATGAAAAGAAAGAGCAGTGGATTTCATGACAGGGCTTCCTGGTGGTGATTACGCAGTGAGTACTGACCACCTGGAAACCCTGTGGAAATGTGGCAACGCTTTGGCCGGGGATCGCTATACATCCGCAATATGGCTGGATAAGGATCCCTGGAAACTTTACCTATTTTTTGGACCATTAAAAAAAATTGTTCAGAATTTGGGAAATTAAAAAAAATGACTTGGGGTCCCCCCTCTCGAGCCTCTTTAACCCCCTTTTGAATCTGCAGCATCAAAAATCAGTGTAGCAGGAAACCAGAAATGTCAGTGTTTTTTGATGCTGCAGATTCTTGTATTGAATTGTGGTTGTAATTGGTGAAGTGGCGCTCCACTAAGAATCTATATAGAATCATCGCCTCCCAATTAATGTAAATTTATCCTCTGTAACCCCTTGTCCTCATGCAGGCTGGGATAGCCAGAATGCAGAGCCCCGGCCGCCTGGGGCTTCATACCCTGAGCTATGCCAGCACGCATGGTCCATGGTATAGGGGGGGGGGGGGGGCCTCTGGAGGAGAGGGGCGGCT
This sequence comes from Hyperolius riggenbachi, assembly GCF_040937935.1. Lineage (NCBI taxonomy): Eukaryota > Metazoa > Chordata > Amphibia > Anura > Hyperoliidae > Hyperolius > Hyperolius riggenbachi. The sequence goes on along the minus strand of NC_090652.1, from coordinate 14,231,365 downwards.
AAGGCTCCCCCGGTGCCCTTGTCCAATCCATGGGGCTCTTCCCCACCTCCGGTGACCCAGGAGGAATTGGAAGGGGACCCCCTTTTTTGATAGCTGCTACAATAAGCAAAACATGCTTTAAAAAGCACACTAAAACGCGCACCAACGTATGCATTTTATCCCGCGCTTTTACATGTTTCTGAACACACCCAATGGGAACGAGGCCTAAAGTATTTTAATGTTCTAAATAAATACTTACCTTTAATGTTTCTACGCCAATATCCTCTCGTTACCTTGATTGCTACCACACACGCTGCTCCCCCGCACTTCCCTCAGCTGTACTTCGTATAGCTGACAACCCTTCCCTCCCGACGCTGCATCGCTGGCTCCCCCTGTCCTCCCCGCCCCCCACACCTATCACACCCACCCATTCCGGCATCTACAGCACTTTTTGAAAAATGTTCCTCTTGTTCCCACTGTTCTCCTTTCCATACCCTGAAAATGTGGTGTTCCTAGGACGTACGGGGGCGTTGCAATTAACTGATACATTCCGCAGCCATTGATTCTAACGTTAAATGCGAACGCGAACTTTTAACAGGGAAGCTCACATTAAATGCAACGAGCGATCGGCAGAAGTACACTGTGAACTGTTTTCCCGGCTAACTATTCTGCCATCACTACTTACTGCATTTTACTGATTAGCATTTGATTCCCTGAAGGACTGAACACTAAATGGGATGTAAATTTGTTTTATGGTGGCTCAGTCATTAACTAGTTATCGTCCCGGGGGCAGTATATTTATCCCCCTCAGGACTTCATCTAAGTCTCAGTGGTGTAAATATACTTACCTCGCCAGGATCGCCTGCTGCACGTGCTTGTGCGTGCGTTCTCATCGCCGCCCCTTAGTACACTGATCAGTGAACGGGAGCACAGTTCCCATTCACCAATCAAAATGCCTGTGATCGGTGATGTCATTGATGCCGGTGGACATTGAGAAAAGTGAAAGTAGAGCATACAGGCGTTATTTCTGTAACATGTGTAACATTCAGTACATAGGAGGAATACAGTGGGGGGGACCTCTAGTGGCAAAGTAGTAAAATTACACGTACATCCTAATAAATAAATAAAAATACATAAAAAACCCCATGCATTAACCCCTTACCTCCCCACTCTGTTGCCAAAAAAAACCCCCACTTTTATAAAAAAAAGACATTTAAAAAAAATAGTTACCTTAGGGACTCAACTTTTTTTAATATGTATGTCATGAGGGTATATTACTGTTATTTTTGCAAATAAGGGCTTGTAATTAGTGACAGACGCAAAACTAGAAAAATACACCTTTATTTTCAAATAAATATTGCCATACATTGTAGGGACATAATTCAAATGATGTAATAACCGTGACAAATGGGCAAATAAAATATGTGGATTTTAATTACAGTAGCATGTAATATTTTGAAACTATTTACAATTATTAGAATAAAATTATTTTTAGAATAAAATAATTTTTTAGCAAAATGTACCACCCAAAAAGGTCTAATTGGTGGCAAAAAACAAGATATATATCATTTTGTTGTGATAAGTAGTGATAAAGTTATTGGGGAATGAAAGGGAGGATCGCTGAAATGTGAAAATTGCTCTGGTCCATTAAAGCAGGGCTTTTCAACCCTGTCCTCAAGTACCACCAACAGTGCATGTTTTATGGAAATCCATAGAGGTAGTTAATCAGCTCTGCTGAGACACTAATTACCTCACCTGTGCATGTTTGTGGTTTTCTGCAAAACATGCACTGTTGGTGGTACTTGAGGACAGGGTTGAAAAGCCCTGCATTAAAGGAAAAACCCATTAGTTGTGAACTAGTTAAATCTTTTGTGCGTCAAGCATCTGAATTTGACCTGCACCACACCGTCTTCTGGATATCTGCAGCTCAGACATGCAATGTATAACCAGTGTGAGAACTTCCCTACAAGTATGACTCCTGTTCGGGGTCCATCATCTAAGCAGCTTATTTCAGCTCTGTGTAATATGATAATGCCTCCCTCAGCCAGCCCCTGTGCTGCCTCCCGCCGGACGGCCTGGGAGAGGGATGTAGGTGATACCCTCAGACTGGTGCGAGTGACTAAGGCTGCTCCCCACACACCTGATAGACTGCTGTACTTATACGCTATACACTGAGCCTCCCTTACTCCAGTATTCATATTGGAATTTACACCTGGCACGCTGCCTAACTGCCACAACTGCTTCACAGAAAGAGGTTCCTCTTTACACATGATGTGGACCTGTCCTCAGGTTATCACATATTGGGCTAGTCATCTATTTCCTCAATGACTATATGGGCTGCCCCAGAGGTGCGCCTTCTTTATATATTTCCCGAATCCTTTACTGGAAAATTCCTGATACAATTTGCTATAGAGACGCATCACATAGCTCGCTAACTCCTCAGCAAGTGTTGGAGATTTACCACAGCGCCATCGTGCACTGAGTGGGTCAGGTCTGTGACTCGGATGCTTCCCCTCCACAAGGCAGTATATCACCGCAGAGGTACCCAATCTAATGTGACCAAATCTGCTCTACCTGGATAAATTCCCCACACACTAAGTTATAGTATATCCCCTATACTGAGTACCCATCACTGTTATTAATCTCCAGCTGACGTCCGAGCTCCTTCATATTACAGCTGGTTGTTTTTGCATACTCTAAGGCAACTGTTAAAGGAACCTAAACTGAGAGTGATATGGATGTTTCCTTTTAAACAATACCAGTTGCCCGGCATCCTGCTGATCTATTTGGCTGCAGTAGTGGCTGAATCACACACCTGAAACAAGCATGTGGCTAATGCAGTCTGACTTCAGTCAGAGCACCTGATCTGCATGCTTGTTCAGGGGCTGTGGCTGAAAGCATTAGAGACACAGGATCAGCAGGAGAGTCGGGCAACTTGTATTATTTTAAAAGGAAAAATCCATATCCTTCTCAGTTTAGGTTCCCATTAAAGTTTATGACTGTTTTATATTTTTTCTATACATCTAAAAGTAGGCCAAGTGCTTGACGTTTATATGTATCCTGATGTGCCTATTCCAGGCCTCTAATGTATCATCTGACACTTTGTTGTACTCTCTCACTAATGTGTATTTGCCTTACTTCTACAATAAACTTGGCTACTTTCAAAAATGTTTTAAATATTAGGCATATTTCCTCATGGAAGATGCTCTTATCCTGTTCTTACTACATCATCATGTCTGTTACTCTATGTGAGGTTGTGTTCCCCTTTAGACTGTCATTTGCATTGCCTGGCGGGGGGACATCACACTACTATTTAAAATAGACCTGAACTCAGATCTTCCTCTATGCTCTAAAAGATAAGCAACAGCATAATAACATTTAAGGAAAAACATTTATTACAGAGGATACAAATCCTGCAATTACTCTGCAGTGTGTCTACTTCCTGCTTTCATAGATGCAGACATAGGGTTAACATCCAGTGTTTACAAATTAGCTGCTCTGTCAAGATTCCTAAGGCCGGTTTCACACCACAAAAACAGGCCTTAGGGGAATATCACGTTACTACGCAGTATTCCCCATCTGGCATTGGGCCAAGCAGGAAGTGACACGCGCTTGTGGTCACTTCCTGTCTCAGGGTATGCAGAAGTGAAACGGAAGTGTATTGTAAAATTACGCCTTCACGCATGCGTGCCAGGACGTTGCGTCAGAAATTGTTTGAACATCCACGTACAGCCATAGACTAACATGACTTCCGGCCCAACATAGATCGCCGCAAGTTGACGCAGGAGCAGCGTGGTAATGTAGTTTGGGACCTGCATCGGGGATGTGATGAAAACACTTGCGTTGCGCCGTACCACAGAAGTATTAGTCTCCATAGGCTGTCATTGCCTGGCAGTGGAATGCAGTAAGAATACTGCACCGCACCTGACACAACTGAGAGATCAAATTAGACTTGTGATTAGTCACAGATGAGGGTGAATTAGACGGGCTAAACTCTCTAAATACATACAGGGGGCATTTCTCTCTATTTTCCTTCTGTCCTGTGCAAGAGTTCAAGTCCACTTTAAGCACACATCTGTTGAGTGTAATTAAGGCTGTGACTAAGAGCTCATTTCTGTCCGGCACATGTTATCTATTTCTTGATGTTCTGCTTTTATCAATAAAGACAATGTAAGTGCATCCTTGGTGAGCAGAGCGGTCTCCTGTGAAGGAATGTTGGATATGAGTGTTGGCTGCTGGGACCTGGCTCCCCTCGGAAGGTATGGTGGCTGAGCGGTGTATGTACAGATACATGTACTACCTTTTATACTTACCTGAGACTTCCTCCAGCCCCATGCAGGCCTTGGGCTCCATCCCCGTCCTCCCCGGCTGCTCCGTTCCTCCTCCGTCTCCCCCGGTACATTTCCCAGCCTCCCCCCACTGCATCATACACAACTAATGCCAGTGAGGACATGACAGGAGGTTGGTGTGGAGCTGCAAGCTCCGGGCACAGTACATAGGCATGCTGCCAGCTAGTGTAGGATTGCCCAGGTACGGTATCACGCTGATGAGCTGTTGGTTAGTTATTGCAGTCACTAGGAAGCCCTGTGTTATAACAGAAGAGTACAGACAGTCCCTGTATTTATGCAGAGGCAGCTGACAGCCTGATTCGGATTGCTTGTTATATAATATTCCCCCCCCCCTCCAGCACCTCCTGTCAGATATGTAGCTGTGGGTTGATGTGAGAGCAGCCTGTGTGCAGCCAGGAGACCTCCGCTGGGTGGAGCAGGGGGTGAAAGGGACATGAAGACACAGGCTTGTTCCCCATCCCAACAGATTGACTTCCCTTTCCTGCACCTCCATCCACTCCACAAGATTCTGCTACAAAACACCAGATGCCATTGCCGACCTTCACACTACCCGGACTGCAAAGCTGAATTACAGGAGCCGGAAGCAGCAGGGATGCCCTTCAGTATGGCCACACTGTGATAGATGACACAGCAGGGGGTATGGGGTGCTGCCCTTGTGTAGGTATACAGCACACAAACTGCTCAGCATCCTCTGTATGATCTGTTATGACCCAGGCTTTCCTCTAGCTGCAGATGTGGAAGCCACAATAACTTCCCTGAGGAATCTGGAGCCTTCCAGTGTGGGGTCACTCTACCCCAAAGTATATAAACTCACAGGATCCATAAGACTGAGGGGTATGATGTAAAGAGGTGGTGAGAAAGCCCCTCCCTCTTTCTAAGAGGAGGTCGGAAAGCAACATTTTACAAGCTCATGAACAAGGGCCAAATTCCCTCCCCCAAATATGTTGCACCAGCAGGGATGCAGCTTGGCGATTGTCCAATCAGCTGCTTGGGGCCTTACCCACAGCAGGGGCTGCCCTGTCTGTGACTTGTATGGCCACTGCTCAAACACAGACACAGATAAGTGCAACATGAACAGAGAGGAGAGCAGCGTAGCGACCAGGGAGTACACGTTGGATGTGGAAGTGAGGTCATTGCTCACTTCCTGCATTGGAAGTGTGCTGAATGGTTACTGTGCACTGCGCTCCTCTCTTTGGATCACCACTGATCTGCAGGCCTGTGAGTGTTGGGGGTGGGGAGGCAACAGGAAGCTACATACCCCCTCTGATACCAATACCCTTTAGGGGTGGTGGGGACACCTGCTACCTGTTACTATGGGACAAGGGGCCTCTGACTGGGGAAGGGCCACAAACTGTGCTGCTTGGGGCCACAAAAGCCTCAGCAGCACCCCTGTGCACCAATTTGCAAAATCATAAAATCAATACACAATTCATATGCCATACATTGTGAATAAATAAACAGGATGTCACATCAATATTCCAATCAATAATCAATCCTTCTGCCCTATGTGGGGAATAAATAAACAGGACGCCCACTAATAAACATATTTAGTGGATCTAACATGCACAGAGGCTTTGCTATTTATGTGTAAAGCCGGCCCATGTGTGAAACATACCAAGGACTGGTCACACAACTAACCCCAGTAGCAGGTGCAGCGGTGCGTCTGCCGGAGCACAAGCTGACTCTTCAAGCATTGTGTTGCAAAGACCAGCACACTATAAACAGCAAATCCAAAGAAACTTGTTATATTTGGAATATTTTTTCAGTAGATTGCGGTGAGAACACATGTAGATAGCCAGGCATATAACACATCAGTCCATATCAAATGAGTCCATAGACCCTAAATTAGCACAACATCCGGCTACAAACAAAGCAAGGATAACATATAGCAGCAGCGTTCATATTGCAGATCCTGAGATCAGGCAGTACATGTGTCACCTGGGGGGACAGACACCGGCCAGGAGCTGCATCAGACAAAGACACTTTCCCAAAAAGTTTCTTATCCCAAAAAGTTGGGAGATATGCGATGGTAAATTCAACAAGCGTTTTGCAATAATGTTAGAGCCATTTTCGCTCATCTCTGCTATGGACATCTGTACTTGCTGCTCAATTTCACACACATATTGTTACAGTAAGGCTGGGAGCGCACTGGGGGTACCATGAGTTGTCTACCATGTGCATCTCTGTGTTTTTCTCTGCATTTTGCATGTTTGTATGCGTATGAGATGGAGTTTGCATTTTTCATGCATCTTATTTTATTTTTTATTTTTTTTTAGAATCTGCCTTTTTTAAATTAAAAAATACAGTATCATATTTTATTAAAAAAAAAAAAAAAGGTATGCAAATTACATGCATTTTTCTCCATAGGAAAGCACATTATGGGGCTGATTCGTGAAGCTGTGTTGCTATAACAGCGCAAGCTCCATGATCAGCACCGCACTCTGAATTGAAGGCCGCATGCTATGCTTGCTCTTGCGGTGTAGCGTGCCTTCCTTAGTTATGTGCACTGCTTCCATAGCAACATGCGTTCCTTAAAATGCCGGCCACTGCTTTGAAGTTCCGCGATGACAATACTTCACTAGAGCGGCCACTACTATGCTCATTTTCTCTGCATTTTGCGTTTTTGTACGTGTCTGGTTAAGTTTGCAATGCATCCACCCCCCACATCCAAAACCTCACGAAGTCCTGCAACTTCCACCTTCCCAACATCTGCAAAATCCGCCCTTTCCTGACCTCTGTCACCACCAGACTTTTCATCTACGTCCTCATATATTCCCGCATCAATTACTGCAATGCCCCTCTGTCTGGTCTCCCTATGACCCGAATTGCCCCGCTGCAGTCCGTTATGAATGTGGCAGCCAGAATTATCCATTCCTCCCATCGTTCCACCATGGCGGCTCCCTCTCTGTGAATCCCTCAACTGGCTTCCTATCCACTCCAGAATCTGATTCAAGATACTGTGTCTGGCCTGCTAATCTGTCTACAGAACCTGCCAAACCTACATTTCTGAACTTACTCAGAGGTACACACCTAGCCGCTCACTCTGCTCCTCCAATGAACTTCGCCTGACTACCCCCCCTCATCACACAGTTTCATGCACACCTCCAGGATTTCTCAAGAGCTGCTCCAACTCTATGGAACTCCCTACCTACCTCCATTAGGATCGCACCATCTTTCAACATCTTTAAGAAGGCCCTCAAAACACACCTTGGCCTTTCCCCCCTCAATGGTGCTCTAAACACGCAGCTGAACGCTGAACTCTGGTCCCCTACCTTTTTGTGTCCCTACCTCTCCCTCTAGATTGTAAGCCTTTGGCAGGGTCATCCTCCTTGTGTCTCCTACCTGATCATGCACCTCCATCAATGCACACCCATCCTATGGAACTGAGTGAACTCAACTTACCTAATCTTCATGCACCCATCCATTGACTGACTAAGCATTACCTTGCACTCATACTGACCTGCGTGATCTGGTTTGCATGTATTCCTGTATCATCGTATTGCTGTATGTCACCCCTAAATATTGTCTGTAACCTTAAAGAGACTCTGTAACATCAAAAAGATCCCCTGGGGGGTACTTACCTCGGGTGGGGGAAGCCTCCGGATCCTAATGAGGCTTCCCACGCCGTCCTCTGTCCCACGGGGGTCTCGCTGCAGCCCTCCGAACAGCCGGCGACAGACCCGACTGTCAGTTCAATATTTACCTTTGCAGGCTCCAGCAGGGGCGCTGTGGCTGCTCTCGGCTCCGAACTACACGGAAATACCCGATCTCAGTCGGGTCCGCTCTACTGCGCAGGCGCCGGAGACTTGCGCCTGCGCAGTAGAGCAGACCCAACGGCGATCGGGTATTTCCGCCTACTTCGGAGCCGACAGCCGTCAGAGCGCCTGCGCAGGAGCCGGGAAGGTAAATATTGACATCATCTTTCTCGGAGGGCTGCAGCGAGACCCCTGAGGGACGGAGGACGGCGTGGGAAGCCTCATTAGGATCCGGAGGCTTCCCCCACCCGAGGTGAGTACCCCCCAGGGGATCTTTTTGCTGTTACAGATCCTCTTTAACTAATGTCCAGCGCTGCTGCGTAATATGTTGGCGCTTTATAAAAACAATAAAATAAATAACACACGCATGCACGCACACACACACACACAGACACACACACACGTTTGGGCAAACTTGTTAATCGTCAGGATTTTCCTGTATAAGTCATTGGTTGTTATGATAAAAAATGTCAGTTAAATATATCATATAGCAGACACACACAGTGATGTTTGAGAAGTGAAATTAAGTTTATTGGATTTATAGGAAGTGCACAATAATTATTTAAATAAAATTAGGCAGGTGCATAAATTTGGGCACTGTTGTCATTTTATTGATTCCAAAACCTTTAGAACTAATTATTGGAACTCAAATTGGCTTGGTAAGCTCAGTGACTCTTGACCTACATACACAGGTGAATTCAGTTATGAGAAAGCGTATTTAAGGGGGTCAATTGTAAGTTTCCCTCCTCTTTTAATTTTCTCTGAAGAGTAGCAACATGGGGGTCTCAAAACAACTCTCAAATGACCTGAAGATAAAGATTGTTCACCATCATAGTTTAGGGGAAGGATACAGAAAGCTGTCTCAGAGATTTCAGCTTTCTGTTTCCCCAGTTGGGAACATATTGAGGAAATGGAAGACCACAGGCTCAGTAGTGGCAGACCAAGAAAAATCTCAGATAGATAGAAGCGAGAAATGGTGAGAACAGTCAGTCAACCCTCAGACCAGCACCAAAGACCTACAACATTATCTTGCTGCAGACAGAGTCAATATGCATTTAACCATTTGGCACACTTTACACAAGGAGATGCTGTATGCGAGAGTGATGCAGAGGAAGCCTTTTCTCCACCCACAGCAAAAGCAGATCCGCTTAAGGTATGCTGAAGCACATTTGGACAAGCCAGCTTCATTTTGGAATAAGGTGTTGTGGACTGAAACTAAAATTGAGTTATTTGGACATAACTAGGGGCATTATGCATGGAGGAAAAAGAACAGCCGAGGTCAGATGTTAGTTCGGTAGACGGCTGCGGGGGGGGGGGGGGGGGGTGTCAGTGTAATGGGCGGAGTTCAAGAGTCTAACGGCCGTGGGGAAATAAGTGTTCATACCCCTAGTAGTCTTAGCAGAGATGGACCGGAACCTCCGGCCCAGTTTGAGCTGCCTGAAAAAACTGTGACCAGGGTGAGATGGGTCGCCCACAATTTTCATAGCTCTATTGCGCAGTCTGGTGTTGTAGATGAGGTCTAGAGGGGGAAGAGGTTTCCCAATAATCCTCTCCGCTGAGCTGATGACCCTCTGGAGTTTATATCTGTCGCTGGCGGAGCAGTTAGCGAACCAGACCAGGATGGATGAGCAGAGGACTGACTCGATTGTAGCAGAGTAGAAGGACCTCAGAAGTTCTTGGGCCACACCAAACTTCTTTAGTTGGCGAAGGAAGAAGAGCCTTTGCTGTGCCTTTCTCTGAGTTGTGGTAGTGTTTGCCCTCCAGGACAGGTCATCAGAGATTGGTGTGCCCAGGAGGCGGACGCTGGAAACCCTAGCAACTTCAGTGCCCTCGATATATAACGGAGGGGGATTCCTGGCGCGCTTCCTGAAATCAATGACCATCTCCACGGTTTTGGCTGTGTTTAGAACCAATTCATACAATACCGCGCCACAAAGTACACACAGTGATTACCAGTCCGTTCACAACAAACAGTTTATGGGATCGCTGCAGAAAAAAGTCCAGTCACTGGGTCATATAATTCAATTATGCTGCTGCGCTCTCCAATCCTGAAACAAAAAACACACTCCACATAGGGCAATATTGTTTAAGTTTTGTGCCCCAATTTACACCAGTGTCTCGTGCTCCCCCGGTGTCACACACTTATTCCTTGTCCCCTCTCACTAGATGCTCACCAGATTGTTACCACCTCAGTCTTTCAGGTGGATCTTAAGCCTGTCAATATCAATATATTCACTTGTTCCTGTAAATCAGAAAAAAACTCCACATAGAGTAGTACAGTTCAAAATAAGGCAGTTCAGGCAATCCCAGTGCTACATACACTCCAATCGTGCAACACCACCCGTTGATCGTGTTCCTGCACCAAATTACATGCCACACTGCTCACCAGATGCAGCCCACCTCTATGCACAGGTGGATATTGCGCTTTTTTACTCCAATAACTCCACACGATCCTCAGTGGTTCAAACACGCCTCTAGCAAAGGCTTTCCATTTATTCTCACTAAAATTGTAGCTCAAAACATAAAAACATAAAAACAAAAACCGCATATAGCGTATTACTGATAACAATGCTCCAGTGCGCAGCCAAAATATTGCACTTACGCCTCCTGAAGCTTTATGCGCATATTGTACAGGTGGATGTCAATGCCCATCCGTCTGGCTCCCGGGTCCGCTCCGAGACTTCCGCGTCCTCCCGTTCCGCCTTCACGTTTGCCCGCAGGGTGTATCCTAATGCGCTTCCTTGTTGACCGGCCGGTCCATGCGCCTCTCAACCTAAACAACGTCAAGCGTATAGCTCCGCCCTACGCGCGTTTCGTCTTCACGCCAGACTCATCAGGGGCTCCGCCTCCTGACGCCTGACGTCTGGTTACATAGTCCCTGCCGCCTCCTGATTGGAGGACTAGCTGCCTTTCACTCGGATGGGCATTGTTTACAATATTTCGTACAGAATCAAATAAAATATCTTTAAAATCCAATACATATTCATAGTTACACTTATTCTCACAGTACTTCAAATTATATTATATCTCTCAATCACCTTTCTATTGACCCCGTATGCTAATCTGTCTTGTAACCTCTCTTATTGATCTCCTCATGCTCTGTGTCTCTATACCTGTAGTGCCCCATCTTGTGGCCGTTTTTGAATAGTGTTTTCCTTTTTCCATCATACGTGCTTCTTTGCAATTTTCCTCCATTCGTGCATAGAATCTGGTTTTTAAATCTTGTCTAATGTGATTCATATTTATTTAGTGCTCCATATTATTAATAAATTAAAGTGCCTAGTGCTATATATTCCCCTCCTTTCCACCATATTCCATTAAAGTGCTAGATATTAATAACCTCTACTTTTGTGACTTCATACTTTTACTCAACATCAATTCAATTGTTTCACCAGATCCTATCACACTATAAATACTTTAAATGGTGCTATTGTGCATTATTTTGTTATTTATAAAGTGCTCCGTGCATTGTTCCAATAAAACTTTCTCCTTTTCTGTGTTACTATGTATTCTCATCTTTCCCATTACCATTTATCTATACAGTATGTCTTCTTAAAATTCATATATATTCCTATTTCACCCTCTTTAGTCATTGGTGATATGGCAGTTTAGATCGAACTCGATATTCAATCCATATGGGGTCATAGTTCTTAGGTTGAAGATCCATCTTCCCTCAGCTTTAGATATTTCTTTGGTCAAATTGGACCCTCTCCATTTCTTCATATATTTTTCCAAAGCCATAAACTTCAAGCCTGCTGGGTCTCTATTATGATGGGTCCTGAAATGATTGGATACACTGTGGCTCTCCAGACCTTTTTTAATATTATTAACATGCTCTCTAATCCGTTTAAACAATTCTCTGGTGGTCCTTCCTATATATTCCAACCCACAGGGACACCATAGCACATATACTACCCCTTTTGTCCTGCAGGTAATACACTGCTCAATTTTGTGGCTTTTCCCTGTGTTTCTTGATATAATTTGTTGTCCCCTTATTCCATTGGCTTCTCTACATCCCAGGCAGCTTCTACATGGGAAGAATCCCTTCTGCCCAAGTAGATCCCCTGCTGTCATTCTTGGGGGTTCTATGCAGCTTGCTACTAGGGTAGATTTCAACGTTGGGGCCTTTCGATAAACAAACTGGGGCTTCTGTGGTAAGACCTTCTGCAGCACTCCGTCAGCTTGAATAATATTCCAGTTTTTTCTGATTATTCCCTCAAATTCCCTATATTGGTGATTGTAATCTAAAATAATTGAGTATTCTTTGTTGTTGGTCTTCCCTCTGGATTTATCTACCAGTAATTGTTGTCTCAAGGTTTCACCTACTCGCACTCTTTCTTCTCTAAGTTGCTGTTCATCATAACCCTTTTCCAGGAATCTCTTAAGGATGGTTTCACTCTGTTGCAAATAATCTTCCATATAGGTACAATTTCGTCTCACCCTCACAAATTGGCCTCTCGGTATATTTCTTAGCCAATTTTTATGGTGGCAACTGCCTAGGGGTATATAACCATTTCTATCTGTACTTTTGAAGTACGTTTTTGTGGCTAAATTATTTCCCTCTCTCTTAATCTGTAGATCTAAGAAGTCCACGTTCTCTCTACTTGTATTCACTGTTAAATTAATCTCCGGCCATACTTCATTCAGATCTTCACAGAACTGCCTCAGCAATTCTTCTGAGCCTCTCCACACAAAGAATAGGTCATCAATAAATCTTGCCCAGATCACTACTTTATCATATAACTCCATCTTTTGTACTTCCTTCTCCCATTCCCCCATATACAGATTTGCTACACTTGGTGCGAATTTTGCTCCCATAGCACAACCAGTTTGTTGCAAGTAATGTGCTCCTCCAAACCAGAAGTAATTATAGTTCAGGGAATATTGTAAAAGTCTAATGATGAACTTAGTTTGAGCCTCTTTTAGAGATCCATGTTCCCTCAACACTTTTTCCACAATCTGTACACTTTTGTCATGGGGGATAACTGTATATAGTGAAGATACATCTCCTGTGACTAAGAAGTCTCCCTCCTGCATCTCCACCTGTTCCAAACGCTGTAACATATGCTTAGTGTCTTTTAACAAGTTTTTTACTTCTCCCACTCTTGGCTGCAGAAATATATCAATATATTCACCTATTCTCTGTGTGAGGGACCCTATCCCACTCACTATGGGACGTCCAGGTGGATGTTGTAAATTCTTGTGTATCTTTGGATTATAGTAAATAACCGGAATCCTTGGTGTTGTTGGTAATAGGTATTTGAACTCATCTGTAGTGATGATGTTATCCCTCTCACCTTGCAGTAATATCTGTTTCAATATTTCCTTATACTTAACGGTTGGATCCCCCCTTAATTTTTTGTACGTCAAAGAATCTTGCACAATCCTCGTCATTTCTGTATTATACTGTACTTTACTCATCACTACCAGGCCCCCCCCTTTATCTGCCGGTTTTAATACAAGGTCCTTATCCTCTACCAAGTTCTTAATTTGTGTCTTCATTTGCATATACCCCTGTATTTTCTTTGTTTGTATCTTCTCTAGATCCCTAAGTACAGCTTTCTTAAATGTTTCCACCGTATTCTCCTTACTGTGGTCCTGTGGATTGAAGAGTGACCGGTTCCTTAAATTTGTATGTGCATATTGAGTTGGGGGGTTTGCTCGTGTACTGGGTCCTTCTTTCCCTAAAAAATATTTCTTAATATTGAGCTTCCTTGTGTATTTTTGAATATCTACATATGCTCCAAACTTATTGAATGGTTTTGGAGGGGCATAATTCAACCCCTTATCCAATAACTTGATTTGCGTATTTGTAAGAGGTACCCCACTGATATTGAAGATTCCTTCTCCTTGTTTTCCTATCTTCTCCTTTTGTTTTCTAACTCCTCCCCTACACCCTCTTCTATTGCCCTTTTGCTCCCTCTGCCCCATCCCTCCTCCTCCTTTTCTTGTTGGTAGTCCCATTCCTCCCATTGATCTATCCCTAAAAAACGTTCCCGATCTTCATTCCTTGATGCATAATTATTTACTACCGATGGGTCTCTGTCATCATCTTCCAATGGTTGATACCTATTATACCTGGGAGGGTTCCTATCTCTCAGATGATAATACTGGGTCCCATATCTCTCCTGTTTTTGTGGATATTTGGGAGGCCTCATCTGTTTGGGGCTTCTGGGGCGTCTCTGCCAATTTGGGTTCTTTGGGAGGGTCCATGGTTTCTCCTGTTGAGCTCCTCCATATTCTGACATAGTGGGCCGTTTTTCTACATTATCACCATTTTGTTTTTTACTGGTGATCTGCTCTATAGTATTCACCTCCTGTACCACAGGGGTTTTGTTTTGTCCTATCTGTTGTTCCTTCAATTTGACCTGCCATCTATAGGCTTGTTGGGGTCTATAATCCCTACAATCACTCGAGTATCTTTTCTGTTTAATATCCATGATCTCTTTTTCGTTACTGACCAGGATTCTTGTAAGGTCTTCCATCTTTTGTTGGTATCTCTCCTCCCCTTTATGTAGTTCCATTTTTAATTTAAGTTCATCAATTTCTGTTTCTAATCTTTCTAATCTATTTTTCTTCCTTTTAGCCAGTCTTTTTAATAAACCCACCCCACATTGATTAAGATACTCCCCCATTTCTTTGTCATTATCTACATTGTTTTCCCCATCATTAATAATCAAATCCCATCTGTATCTTTTTGGGACTATACCTTCTTCTACATAGGAATTAAGACTAGTATGTTCCCACCAAGTAGTTTGCTCCTTCAACATGAGGTTGAACAGCAACTTAGAGAAGAAAGAGTGCGAGTAGGTGAAACCTCGAGACAACAATTACTGGTAGATAAATCCAGAGGGAAGACCAACAACAAAGAATACTCAATTATTTTAGATTACAATCACCAATATAGGGAATTTGAGGGAATAATCAGAAAAAACTGGAATATTATTCAAGCTGACGGAGTGCTGCAGAAGGTCTTACCACAGAAGCCCCAGTTTGTTTATCGAAAGGCCCCAACGTTGAAATCTACCCTAGTAGCAAGCTGCATAGAACCCCCAAGAATGACAGCAGGGGATCTACTTGGGCAGAAGGGATTCTTCCCATGTAGAAGCTGCCTGGGATGTAGAGAAGCCAATGGAATAAGGGGACAACAAATTATATCAAGAAACACAGGGAAAAGCCACAAAATTGAGCAGTGTATTACCTGCAGGACAAAAGGGGTAGTATATGTGCTATGGTGTCCCTGTGGGTTGGAATATATAGGAAGGACCACCAGAGAATTGTTTAAACGGATTAGAGAGCATGTTAATAATATTAAAAAAGGTCTGGAGAGCCACAGTGTATCCAATCATTTCAGGACCCATCATAATAGAGACCCAGCAGGCTTGAAGTTTATGGCTTTGGAAAAATATATGAAGAAATGGAGAGGGTCCAATTTGACCAAAGAAATATCTAAAGCTGAGGGAAGATGGATCTTCAACCTAAGAACTATGACCCCATATGGATTGAATATCGAGTTCGATCTAAACTGCCATATCACCAATGACTAAAGAGGGTGAAATAGGAATATATATGAATTTTAAGAAGATATACTGTATAGATAAATGGTAATGGGAAAGATGAGAATACATAGTAACACAGAAAAGGAGAAAGTTTTATTGGAACAATGCACGGAGCACTTTATAAATAACAAAATAATGCACAATAGCACCATTTAAAGTATTTATAGTGAGATAGGATCTGGTGAAACAATTGAATTGATGTTGAGTAAAAGTATGAAGTCACAAAAGTAGAGGTTATTAATATCTAGCACTTTAATGGAATATGGTGGAAAGGAGGGGAATATATAGCACTAGGCACTTTAATTTATTAATAATATGGAGCACTAAATAAATATGAATCACATTAGACAAGATTTAAAAACCAGATTCTATGCACGAATGGAGGAAAATTGCAAAGAAGCACGTATGATGGGAAAAGGAAAACACTATTCAAAAACGGCCACAAGATGGGGCACTACAGGTATAGAGACACAGAGCATGAGGAGATCAATAAGAGAGGTTACAAGACAGATTAGCATACGGGGTCAATAGAAAGGTGATTGAGAGATATAATATAATTTGAAGTACTGTGAGAATAAGTGTAACTATGAATATGTATTGGATTTTAAAGATATTTTATTTGATTCTGTACGAAATATTGTAAACAATGCCCATCCGAGTGAAAGGCAGCTAGTCCTCCAATCAGGAGGCGGCAGGGACTATGTAACCAGACGTCAGGCGTCAGGAGGCGGAGCCCCTGATGAGTCTGGCGTGAAGACGAAACGCGCGTAGGGCGGAGCTATACGCTTGACGTTGTTTAGGTTGAGAGGCGCATGGACCGGCCGGTCAACAAGGAAGCGCATTAGGATACACCCTGCGGGCAAACGTGAAGGCGGAACGGGAGGACGCGGAAGTCTCGGAGCGGACCCGGGAGCCAGACGGATGGGCATTGACATCCACCTGTACAATATGCGCATAAAGCTTCAGGAGGCGTAAGTGCAATATTTTGGCTGCGCACTGGAGCATTGTTATCAGTAATACGCTATATGCGGTTTTTGTTTTTATGTTTTTATGTTTTGAGCTACAATTTTAGTGAAAATAAATGGAAAGCCTTTGCTAGAGGCGTGTTTGAACCACTGAGGATCGTGTGGAGTTATTGGAGTAAAAAAGCGCAATATCCACCTGTGCATAGAGGTGGGCTGCATCTGGTGAGCAGTGTGGCATGTAATTTGGTGCAGGAACACGATCAACGGGTGGTGTTGCACGATTGGAGTGTATGTAGCACTGGGATTGCCTGAACTGCCTTATTTTGAACTGTACTACTCTATGTGGAGTTTTTTTCTGATTTACAGGAACAAGTGAATATATTGATATTGACAGGCTTAAGATCCACCTGAAAGACTGAGGTGGTAACAATCTGGTGAGCATCTAGTGAGAGGGGACAAGGAATAAGTGTGTGACACCGGGGGAGCACGAGACACTGGTGTAAATTGGGGCACAAAACTTAAACAATATTGCCCTATGTGGAGTGTGTTTTTTGTTTCAGGATTGGAGAGCGCAGCAGCATAATTGAATTATGTGTTTAGAACCAGCCTATTCATGCTAGACCAACTGCAGATTCTGTCCACCTCCTCGCGGTAAGCCTGCTCGTCGTTCTCACTGACGAGGCCAACAATTGTGGTATCGTCTGCAAATTTTATGATTTTGAGTCAGTTGTGGTTGTGCAGTTATTCGTGTATAGAGAGAACAGAAATGGTGACAGGACGCAGCCCTGAGGGGCTCCAATGTTGGTCTCTCTGGGTCTGGAGGATATGTCACCCAGCTTAACAACCTGGGACCTATTCGAGAGAAAGTCTGTGATCCAGAGATGGAGAATTGGATGGACTTTGAGCTCCGTGAGGTTGTCGTGCAGAATACGAGGGCAGATAGTATTAAAGGCCGAGCTGAAGTCCAGGAGGAGAATTCTAGCGTATAAGTTCGGTCTGTCGAGGTGGTCAGTGATAAACTCCAGGCAGATGTTAATAGCATCGTCAGTGGACCTGTTTGCTCTGTACGTGGACTGCAGAGGGTCCAGTCTGTCCAGAGTAGCGTTCTTGAGCAGCGACAGGACCGCTCTTTCAAAGGTCTTCATGACCACTGATGTTAGGGCCACGGGCCTAAAGTTGTTTAGGTCTGAAACCCCTTGCTTTTTCAGGATGGGAATGATGATGGATTCCTTGAAGCAAGTAGGGACTTTCGGTGAGGGACCTGGCAAAAATAGAGGTCAAGACGGGGGCCAACTGATGTGAGCATGACTTCAGGCATGCAGGTGACACGCCATCAGGGCCAGATGCTTTCCTGGCATTCAGGGAAGACAAGAGGTGCAGAATATAGGCCTCGGATACTGTCGGGGGAGGGCATGTGCTCGAGCTAGGTTCAATGCTCTTAGAGGCAGAGGGGGGGGGGTCAGAAGGAGTTGGAGTTGGCTGCCCCCCCCCCCCCCCCCCCCCCCGAGGTAGCCAGAACTGACACTCAGTATCAGCAGATTCTGGAGACCAATGTCCAGGAATCCATGACAAAGCTGAAGCTATGCCGGGGCTGGATCTTTCAACAAGACAACAACCCTAAACACTGCTCAAAATCCACTAAGGCATTCATGCAGAGGAACAAGTACAATGTTCTGTAATGGCCATCTCAGTCCCCGGACCTGAATATAATTGAAAATCTGTGGTGTGAATTAAAGAGAGCTGTCCATGCTCGGAAACCATCAAACCTGAATGAACTAGATATGTTTTGTAAAGAGGAATGGTCCAAAATACCTTCAACCAGAATCCAGACTCTCATTGGAACCTACAGGAAGTGTTTAGAGGCTGTAATTTCTGCAAAAGGAGGATCTACTAAATATTGATTTCATTTATTTTTTGTGGTGCCCAAATGTATGCACCTGACTAATTTTATTTAAACGATTATTGCACACTTTCTGTAAATCCAATAAACTTAATTTCACTTCTCAGATATCACTGTGTGTGTGTCTCCTATATCAGGGCTTTTAAACCCTGTCCTCAAGTACCACCAACAATGGATGTTTTGTGGAAATCCACAGAGGTAGTTAATCAGCTCTGCTGAGACACTAATTACTTCACCTGTGCATGTTTGTGGTTTTCTGCAAAACATGCACTGTTGGTGGTACTTAAAGTGGTCTAACACCCAGCATTTCAACTTTGCTTTAAAAGATTGCTTACAGCTTATAAACTATTATGCCAGATTTTTTTTTTAGCAGAAATTCACTGAATGGATTAAACATGACATTTTAGTGCTGCATTTAGCTAGAAATGCTCCTCATGCTTGCTTGTTTAGTTACAAATGTATCTATCTACAATGTAACAAACAAACACTGCTCTGAGAGAACAAAGAGGGCTTCCCCGGCAGGCTTTTCAAAGGTGTATTTGTATTCCAAATAAAGATACATTTTGTAACTACAGATAAGAATGGATGCGGATTCCTAGTAGTAATCCAACACTAAAATGTCATGTTTAACCCATTCAGTGAATTCCTGCTTAAAAAAAAATCTGGCATAATAGTTTGTAAGCTGTAAGCAATCTTTTAAAGCAAAGTTGTAATGCTGGGTGTTAAACCGCTTTAAGGACAGCGTTGAAAAGCCCTGTCCTATATCATATATTTAACGGACATTTTTTATCGTAACAACAACCAATGATTTATACAGGAAAATAATGACGATTAACAAGGTTGCCAAAACGTTTGCATCCCACTGTAAATGGAATGCAAAACACATGCATGTTTCGATATAGGAAAGCACTATAATAAAACTGCACTATGTGGGAAGATCCAACATGTACGATTTTAAAATGGTGCAAAAAAGAGGCAAAGAGCTGTGATTTGGAATGCAGCCCATAGGCTTTTACTGAGTTTGATTTTGTGTGTGTTTTCTGCTGTGTGGATTTAGCAAAATACATTGAAATTGGGAGTGTTCATCCTGTGAAATGTCCAACAGGCATACATGTGCTGGTAATGATAATAGAAGGTGATGAAGATGTAGATAAGGGAGTTGTGCTGTGATTAATACTACTACTAATAATAAGAATAAGAATAAATAGTATTCAAAGGCTGACTGCAGGTGATTCCACAAAAAGAGCTTGCAGTGAGCTTATTCACCACAAGGTGGCGAGCTCGCCTCTCCCACGTGATAGCACTGAAAGGAGGAGATTAATCCAAAGACAGGAAATGATGTAACAGCAGCTGTAGGAGCCTAGGAGGTGAGAAAACGCGGCTGGAAGAGGTAATTGTGTGAATCTTGTTATATATGGAGCAGAGCAGAGGTTTGGGGTGGGCATGCTTTGTTACAGAGGAGGACATAGTACACCTGTCACTATCCTGATCATCCCCCTTGATGAGACTTATATATAACGGCTGTGACTTGTTTGCCAGTTTTCTATTGCTCCCCTACATGTACCATAGATTATGGGTCGGATCTCACCTTCCTAGTAATAATTCAGTCATATCACAGAGACAAGAGAAGATATATAGTGACTATAGCCATATCCCTCCAGTGCTGGCATTTACCCCTGTATAGCGTATTCCGCCCCCAGTATTGCTATATTACCATGCAGTGTAGCCATATCTCCCCAATCACGCCCCTAGTTTCCAGCTTCTTCCTGGGGTATATTAGTAATATTGGGTAGTCCTCAGGGCAGAGGCTCAGGGGGCACCAGTCTCTGGGAGTGCAGCCCTGAGGGTGTGCCTGTTCCCCCCACCCCTCCCCGAACACTTCATAGTTACGACTCTGCATGTTTGGGAGACTACCTAATACTGGGGGTACATCTGCCTATACTGGGGAGGAGGCTGCCTGTCTGACTTGGGGAAAGGGTCTGTGGGCACACTTGCCTGTCCTGAGAAGAGAGAAGTTCATCCGAGTCACCAACCTCAGAAAACGTACCAGTGTTCTCCCCAGTATCAATTAAGTGGGCACGCCGCCCGGGTGAATTAAGGCCCCGCCCGGCTGCAATTTTGCATGTTAGAAAAGCCAGCGCTGTTCTCTGCACTCAGCGCTGACTCCTCTGTGCCCAGCAAGCTCAGCTCCTTTACGTACGAGATCTCCCGCTTTCCGGCGGGCTCGTACACTCATTGGCTCGGCATGGCAATAGGTGGGGCCATCTGTTATACTGCATAGTGCTCTTCTAGGAAGTTAGAACGAGGCACGTTGCAAGCAGTCTCTCACTCTGCCTGTGCTTGCACGATCGTGAAGGGACGCTGGAGCCTGTGTGACTAAAGCAGAGCTGGGCAAACTACAGCCCGTCTGGCTTTGTAATCTTGGTATTTATTGCCTCCTTTCCTCCTCATGGCTGTCTCACTTGTCTCTCTCCCTCCCCAGTCCCCACCGTACAATTGTTGTACAATTACGTGCCGTACTAACTTTCCCATCTCTGAATTACGGCACTTTCGTCTGACTGAAGAGGGGAGTGCAGGCAATCACTCACTTCCTCCCCCGGGTGTCAGACGCATGGAGCAGATCTCCACTCGCTGCAGAGAGCGGGATGTCCTGGTTGCCTAGAGAACAGCACACAGACAGCAGCGCTGAAGGGGGGGGAAAAAAGCAGTCTGATCTGATAGGTACAGGCAAAAAAAAGCTGTGACCTTAGGTCAGCTTGCACACATAAAGCTCTGTCCTGAAGTGTATTCCCACCCCCTCTTTTTTAACCCTTAGGATACACTAATCTCTGGAATCTCAAGGGGCCAGCATGTCCTTTCAAACCATGCTGAGCTTTGCATTTTCTCAAAAAAAAAACAGTTCATACCTATGTGTGAATTTGCAGCTTCTCAGTTAAATCTGTAGGACATGCTGAGCCTTGTGGTTCCACAACAATGGGGTCCACAAATAATGAAAACCTTACCGATCAGATGATTGGTAGAGGAACCAACCCCAAAAAACATTGACGGAACAATAGTGGTTGATCGGAACCATTAATGATGCCCAATACGTATAACAATATGATATCTGTTTCACCTGCACTGTGAACCGGATTTGTGTACTGCAAATCAAGCCTATTTTTGTTTTGTTTTTTTCAAAACGCAAACAAAAGGCACTGTAATAGCACATTGAAAACAATCAAACAACCGGTTTTCCTGGTTTTGACTTGGCAGGTTCACTTTAAGACAGATGGTGCATATCTAATGCTGGGTACACACTGAGATTTTCTGGCTGATTTACTGTCAGATCCATTATTTCAAACATGACCGATCTGCGTTCTGATTGATTTTCGAGCATTTTCCGATCAATTTCCTATTGAAGTGAACGGAAATCGATCGGAAAATGCTCGGCAATTGATCAGAAAGCAGATCGGACATGTTGGAAATAATCGTTCTGACAGTAAATCGGGCAAAAAATCTCACCTAGCATCTCTGTACCCAGCATTAAAGCAAGAGTCATATGGAGGCTCAGTGTTTTCCCCAGGCCTCCATCCGGCTAATTTTGGTAAGCACCCGGCTGATATCGGCTCGTTTCCTCCTTCTGGTATGCTGTCAGCAAAGCTTACATGGCCCTGCATTCCCCCTGTTGTGCCCCACCCAGCTACTTTTTCATGCCACCCAGCTGGAAAAAATTTCTGGGGAGAACACTGCGTAGGTTAACAGCAGCTCACATTAGAGACCAGGTCAATGCCACACAGAGTTCTAGCAGCAGACACATTTCTTTCCTGGGACGGTCCGCATGTGAACCAGTTTCTTTGTAGTGTTTGATGGTTTTTGAGACTGCACTTGGGGACACTTTCAATGTTTTACCCAATTTTTGGACTGACTGACTTTCATTTCTTAAAGTAATGATGGCCACTTGTTTTTTCTTAGCTGTTTTTTTCTTGCCATAATATAAATTCTAACAGTCTATTCAGTAGGAATATCAGCTGTGTATCCACCTGATTTCTCCACAACGCAACAGATGGTCCCAACCCAATTATAAGGCAAGAAATTCCACTTATTAAACCTGACAGGACATACCTGTGAAGTGAAAACCATTTCAGGTGGCTACCTCTTGAAGCTCATCAAGAGAATGCCAAGAGTGTGCAAAGCAGTAATCAAAGCAAAAGTTGGCTACTTTGCAGAACCTAGAATATGACATATTTTCAGTTGTTTCACACTTTTTGGTTATGTACTATACTTCCACGTGTGTTAATTCATAGTTTGGATGCCTTCAGTGTGAATCTACAATGTTCATAGTCATGAAAATAAAGAAAACT
This sequence comes from Hyperolius riggenbachi, assembly GCF_040937935.1. NCBI lineage: Eukaryota > Metazoa > Chordata > Amphibia > Anura > Hyperoliidae > Hyperolius > Hyperolius riggenbachi. The sequence continues at coordinate 14,208,518 of NC_090652.1, read as the reverse complement.
CTTTGAATGAGAAGGTGTGTCCAAGCTTTTGGTTTGTACTGTACATATGCTTAAGCCGCGGCGTTAAATAATATTCCCCCCCCAGTTCGCCATGGATAGTGGTGAAAGATGTAATTCAGTTTCCAGCTATTGCTGACGGCCGAATTACAGTGTTTTTATAGTAAAACTCCGCTCCAAGCGCCGCTAAAGCCTTCATTCCTATTACTGCCTATGGCGGCACTGGCTGCGCCTAAATCTCCGGAGCTGTTTTTACAGAGCTCCACTCCCACGCCCCCCCGTATGGTAGCCAGGTATAGGTGCCTCTAGTATAGCTAGTTAGATATAGGTGCCACCAGTATAGGTAGCCAGGAATAGGTGCAGCCAGTATTCAGTGGCCGCAGTATAGGTAGCCAGGAATAGGTGTAGCCAGTAATAGGTGGCCGCAGTATTGGTAGCCAGGGATAGGTGTAGCCAGTAATAGGTGGCCGCAGTATTGGTAGTAAGGGATAGGTGTAGCCAGTAATAGGTGGCTGCAGTATTGGTAGTAAGGGATAGGTGTAGCCAGTAAAAGGTGGGCGCAGTATAGGTAGCCAAGTATAGATGTAGCCAGTAATAGGTGGCCGCAGTATTGGTAGTAAGGGATAGGTGTAGCCAGTAATAGGTGGCTGCAGTATTGGTAGTAAGGGATAGGTGTAGCCAGTAATATGTGAGCGCAGTATAGGTAACCAGGGATAGTTGTAGCCAGTAATAGGTGGGCGCAGTATTGGTAGTAAGGGATAGGTGTAGCCAGTAATAGGTGGGCGCAGTATAGGTAGCCAGGTATAGGTGTAGCCAGTAATAGGTGGCCACAGTGTAAGTAGCCAGGGATAGTTGTAGCCAGTAACAGGTTGCCGCAGTATAAGTAGCCAGGGATAGTCATACCGGTATACCGCGGCAACCCTAGGGCACATCTGCCTTGTTAACTTGGAGAGGAAGATTACTTGATGCACCTGGCGTTTTAAACCCTTTAGCACTTTATTTGGCCTGAGGAAGTGGGCAGAGACCCACAAAATGCATTGCCTGTGCTTATTAAAAATTCATTACAGGTAGTCCTTGGTTAGTGAACGAGATAGGGACTGTAGGTTCATTCTTAACCTGAATCCGTTCTTAAGTCGGATCATATATAATTTTCTATTGAATATTAGGCCATGATAAGCTGGGACATGTAGTCCATATGCAGTGGCACTATGAGTAGCCCAAAATAGTTGAATATCAGAAAGCAGAAAGTAATATTGACAAGATATAATACACAGATCTACAAACAGACCAAGATCAGCCTGTGTACTAAAAGCATGTCTGCTTCTGGTCCTGCCTGGCTGCATGTCTTTTTCGTCTACCCTTTTGCTATGCGCAGGATAACATTCAAAGAACTCTTCAGTACCCCTGTACAGCTTATGTCTCTGAATTTTCCTAAGCAGTGATTTAACTCTGGTGTTTTGCAGACTGAGCAGAAGGGGGGCTGCGGGCATGTCACACTGGACCGCAGCTAATGACTCCCTGCAGAGTGCAGCCTGTCGGGCTGTGGGGAAGGTATTTACAACATCTGATAATAACTATTGTTGTCCGGATCATGAATGATTCGGATCTTTGATCCAAATCTCTTTTGTGAGTCGAATCATCCGGATCATTAAAATAAACTATTCGGTTCGCAAAGGGGGTGGAGCCAGGAACGGCACGCCCCCCTCTCTCAGCGGGCAGCGGGGTCCTGGAAGCAGAGCAGAGATGGATCGCTCAGTTGGAGGGGAGCCAGCCTTGCAGGGACAGGCAGATGAGAGAGGGGACATGGGTGCCACTGCCAGATATGTGTAGAGCACACGTACTGGCTGTAATGTGCTGCTCATTTTAGGCTGTCTGTTCCGTAGTTGTGCATAGTGAACAAATGGGAAGGTTTTGGCTCAGAAGCACAGCTCAGTAACTTTGCAGACAGCTTGCTGGGCTAGAATGACAGGGCAGGCACTGTGATTGCAGTGCAGTATGATCCTCCTGCACACTGCTCTAAACAGCTGCACTTGACTTCTCCCTAAATTTATGATGAGTGTTCGAGGTGAGAAAAGGACACATTGGGGAATGCTTTCTTTCACTATGAGACGTTTGCATTTAAAGTATACAGATGAACATATAGGTTTACTTTAACTACTTTGGCCTCCTGGACGTACTAGCTACGCCCAGGAGGCCATGTGCGTGTCCGCACGCTCCCGCGGCCGATCGCGCGCGCGCTCCCGGCCGCGGATCGTTAGCCCACGAATCAGTGAATCGGGCTATGGTGCCTGATCACTGATTCCTCTCCCCCGCAGAAAAAGCGACAGCTTCTATCAGAAGCTCCGCTTTTTCTGGCTGTTGCGTCCCCGATACGTCGCTCTAAGCGTATGTTACGCTTAGAGTGACGTCATGTAAACAAACTCATGGCCGCCGTCTTGTGGCCAAAAAGTAATACTACAACTAAAACTAAAAAAAAAAAAATCAACACACATTTACATTATAAACCTTTTGTTTACATCCCACCCTCCCAAAACTACCCAAATAAAATGTTTAATATAAAAAAATAAAAAAAAAACATTACAATTAAAAAAAACATGTAAATATTTACCTAAGGGTCAAAACTTTTTAAATATCAATGTGAAGATGAAATATTTCTTTATTTTTTTATTTTAAACTTGTAAATAGTGATAGATGCAAAACGGAAAAAATGCACCTTTATTTCCAAATAAAATATTGTCGCCATACATTGTGATAGGGACATAATTTTAACGGTGTAATAACCGGGACATATGGGCAAATACAATACGTGAGTTTTAATTATGGAGGCATGTATTATTTTAAAACTATAATGGCTGAAAACTGAGAAATAATGAATTTTTTACGTTTTTTTCTTATTCTTCCTGTTAAAATGCATTTACAGTAAAGTGGCTCTTAGCAAAATGTACCCCCCCAAAGAAAGCCTAATTGGTGGCGGAAAAAACAAGATATAGATCAGTTCATTGTGATAAGTAGTGATAAAGTTATAGGCCAATGAATGGGAGGTGAACATTGCTCGGATGCATAAAGTGAAAACGACTGAAGGCTGAAGTGGTTAAAGCATTGTAATTGATTGTAATGTGTGCAAAAAAAAAACCATTTCTGCACACCCCTCTTTGTCCACCTCCTCCCTTCTCTGTTCGCTCCCTGCCCTTCTCTGTCCACCATCCCCCCTTCTTTGTCTGTCCACCCCCTCCCCTTCTCTGTCCACTGCAGGGAAAGTCCTGTCCTGTCCTAGTCATTTCACCCCCGAATGCTTCCCTAGTAAAATGATTCGAGATTCGGATCAAAGATCCAGATCTTTTCAATGATCCGATTCGAATCATCCGAATCATTGAAAAGATCCGGACTTCCCATCTCTAATGATAACAGACAGAATTCTTTTTCTTATTGCCTCTGTCTGATAAGGAAACCAAAAGAACAATTAGCAGCAGCAGCAACTGCTCAACAAGGAAGTGTGGATCGTAATTACTCCAACGAGTCACATCCCCCTCTGACCTGACCTCCTCCTCCTCACCAGACGTCACATCCCCCGCTCTGACTGCCTCCTGCTCTCCGAGTCACATACCCCTCTGACCTGACCTCCTCCTCCTCTCCATACGTCACATCCCCCGCTCTGACTGCCTCCTCCTCTCCGAGTCACATACCCCTCTGACCTGACCTCCTCCTCTCCAGACGTCACATCCCCCGCTCTGACTGCCTCCTCCTCTCCGAGTCACATCCCCCTCTGACCTGACCTCCTCCTCCTCTCCTGTCGTCACATCCCCCGTTCTGACTGCCTCCTCCTCTCCGAGTCACATCCCCCTCTGACCTGACCTCCTTCTCCTCTCCAGACGTCACATCCCCCACTATGACTGCCTCCTCCTCTCCGAGTCACATCCCCATATGACCTGACCTCCTCCTCTCCAGACGTCACATCTCCCTCTGGCCTGACCTCCTCCTCTCGGAGTCACATCCCCCTCTGACGTGACCGCCTCCTCTCCAGACATCACATCTCCCTCTGGCCTAACCTCCTCCACTCGGAGTCACATCTCCCGCTCTGACTGCCTCCTCCTCTCCGAGTCACATCCCCCTGTGACCTGACCTCCTCCTCCTCTCCAGACGTCACATCCCCCGCTCTGACTGCCTCCTCCTCTCCGAGTCACACCCCCCTCTGACCTGACCTCCTCCTCCTCTCCAGACGTCACATCTCCCTCTGGCCTGACCTCCCCCTCTACGAGTCACATCCCCCTCTGACCTGACCTCCTCCTCCTCTCCAGATGTCACATCCCCCGCTCTGACTGCCTCCTCCTCTCCGAGTCACATTCCCCTCTGACCTGACCTCCTCCTCCTCTCCAGACATCACATCCCCTGCACTAACTGCCTCCTCCTCTCCGCACAAGTGCTTTCCCAGCTGCTCCATTTTAGAAAGAGTCCCTCACTTACGAAAAGAGGTGATGGCATCCGACGATGACGTCATCACGACGGGATCGGTGGGCATTTGTATCGACGGGTTGTTTGTAAGTCTAACGTTCGTAAGCTGGGGACTACCTGTATATTTATATATATATATATGAATTTGTCGTTATTGAGGTAAGCCACCTCCTCTTTTTTTCTCTTTTATTTGTTTTGAACTTAGATTTCTACATTACTGGGTTCCTCCTAATGCCTTTATGATGGCTTCCCGAGTCTTCCAGATATTAGTCACCCACCAGACCAGTCACCAGTCAGACCACCCCTTGAGCTCCATTGCTATGTTATCAATGGCTGGAGTGAAATGTGGAGAGATGTCTGAATTCTATACCGAGGAGAAGGGTGAATGTTTAGTGATATGAAGGGTGTGAGCAGGAATCCAGGCGCATGCATCTCTATGGAGACAGTTTGCAGGGAGTAGTAGTTTTATTGTTAGGGTAGTCTGCCTTTATTCCTGAGAATGATACAAAGTATCTGTGTGGGGGGTTACTTTACATAATTGCCCCTTAGGGAGGGAGACATAGAGAATAATATAATCCGTGAATAGTGCGGAGCTGTGATTGGCTGATCTTGTATGCCATGGAATACTGAGCCCATAAGATCCTCGTGGAGCAGCTCCCACCTCCAGCTGGTGCCTCACACGTATGCACACTCTCTGTGTTACCTTATCTCTGGATTTCCCTCACTTCTTGTGCTGTCAGAGGTGTTCCATGTTTATCCCAGCCGTTATGGAAGGCAGGCTGGTATCTCTTCCCTGTGAATGGGGACAGTTTCCCTGATAGCTTTTCCCAGCAGCTGTTCATAGCAACAGCCATGAATACAATGTTGTACAATGGAGTTGTTGTGGATCAGTGGAGGTCTCAGGGAGGGAGGTCCTGAAGGAGCAGGATCTGTGCATTGCGTCCATTTTCAGCAGATAAGACAGGTGCACCATATGACCGTATCCATGGCATCTCTGATGAGAAGAAGCCAGTGTGCAGCCAGGAGCCACTGGTGTTGGATGGCCCACAGTGGGTGAGGTTGGAGTCTGCTCAAAGATGATGGCTGGTGGGTCACAGCTAGGTGGGTGGAGCCAGGTAACAAAGGACGTGGCTGGTTGGACAGGCAGAGAAGATGGAGGTTGCAGCTGCAGAGTGGTTGGGAGACCTCTGCTGCTTCTGTCCTGGTACTGGCACTGCCCCAGCTAGGAGATTTGTTGCTATGGCTCTTGGAAGGTTTGGGGTTAGCAGGTGATGGACAGGTAGGGTCAGTATATGGAGCTGCAGTCCCATCTGCCCAGTTCCTCAGCTGCCAGAGCCATAAGTAATGATAATTCATAGCTAATTAGCTGCAGGACTCAGCTCTTATCTTCCTATATCTCCAGCTGTTTTCTCTTCACATCCTCATCCATCTACCGCTGCCGGCACTGCTGTAACCTCCCAGGAATGTGTGCATGGAGAGGAGGAGAGAAGCACCAGATGATGAGCAAGGCACACTGGGAGAGAGGACTGTGGTGCTGAATGTGCAGATACCACAGCTTATGGGATATTATCAACCACTAGAAAATGTATGCTCTTTTATGTGTTATGTTTATTAATGCTAATATTTTACTCCTATAATTTGTTATCTATTTCAGAACTGAGATCTGACTGTAAAGAGCAAATTACACATGTGAGGAGTGATCAGCAGTCTATGGAGGAGGGTGACATTATGAGTACAATTAAAGAGGAAGAAGAAGAGACCAATGTGAGGAGTGATCAACAATCTATGGAGGAGGGTGGCATGATGGAGACAATGAAAGAAGAAGGAGAGACCTATGTGAGGAGTGATCAGCAGTCTATGGAGGAGGGTGGCGTGATGGAGACAGTTAAAGAAGAAGAAGGAGAGACCTATGTGAGGAGTGATCAGCAGTCTATGGAGGAGGGTGGCATGTTGGGGACAATTAAAAAGGAAGAAGAGGAAACATATGTGAGGAGTGATCAGCAGTCTATGGAGGAGAGTGACGTGATGGGGACTAGTGAAGAGGACATTATTACTGGGATGAGTATTGGTGAGTGATAAATGTATCTCCTTTTAATGTCCAGTGCATATAAGCTGTGTGCTCTACATGTTGTCAGTATACAGGAGTCGAGTCTGAGGAAGGCTTCATAGCTGAAAGCTTACTCCTTTTAGCCAATAAATAGTATCCTGATGCAAAGTGTCTTGCTTTCACTATTGCAATAAGCTAACTCTCTAACTGAATGACAAAGCTAACAATTAGTAAGCTAGCTCTCTAACTGAGTCACTAAACTATCAATCACAGGTTCAGTGAGTCTCTAATGAGCACAAATCTATCACAAAATACAAATACACAGCACTGCTCTCTCCAGCACAACCTCTCACACAGTACTGAGTAACAGCAAGGAGATAATCCAAGATGGCATCCGCCTTATATAGGGAAGGGTGTGCCCAGAGCTCCGCGCATTACTATTGGTTGCTAGGGACATTATGATAAAAAAGAAAATGCACTTCCGTAATGGACTCGAAGTTGTAATTACAGCTGATTACACTCGTAGTCAGAATTTGTAATCGCGGTGGATTACGGATTATAACTGTGGTGCTGTAGGCCGCAATTACGACTTGTCATTACAGATATCCATAAATTACAGGACATTACGCCCAACACTACGGGGGACAGAGGAGGTGGCAGAAGGGAGTTAGACTGGCCTCCCTTTGACCCCCTGGGGGCCGCACCACCAACAGGCCTTCAGGGATTACCACGTTAGTACACGATAATCCCTGTCTGGCAGATGGCCAAGCAGGAAGTGACACTCACTTCCTGTTGGCTGACTGCATGGTCCAACAACCAGGATACACATTCCACTAAATGCTGGTGGGGGCTGGGATGGCAGTCCTGATAAAATAATGGAGGCTGGGGATCCACCATTGTGGCACCAAACAACACATCAGCTGGCAGAAGGCAGCACTTTCCACCAGCTGATAGGGCAGGAGCTGTTGGGCCAACAATCTTGCCAGGAGCCCATTGTTGCGGATCACTGTTGGGTCAGTTGGGGCGAGAGGCCTCTTCCGTGCAATCATTTCGGCTAGAGAGGCCTGGCGCTGGGTGACAAACTGGGGGAAGGAGACAGCTGATGAGGTCTGGATGCTGCTTCCAGCCTGGTGTGCAGAGGGGGTTGGCTTGCAGTGGGACTGGGCAGGCTACACATGATGCACAGAGTGATGGATAGAGGAAGACGAGAGGGTCCTCTTCCTGCTGCTTCTCCTCCTGACACACTCTGTCCACTGCTGCCCTGTGCATTCCTGCCTCTCTTTAATAAATCCCACTGTACCATGTGACTGATTTTGAGGCGGGACATTATGCCCGGTGTCCCCAACTTGGTGCCGCTTACCCTCTGCTCACCGACACACCACAGAGGTTGCAGACAGCGCAGGACTCATCCTCACGATGAATGGTGAAGTAGCCCCATGCCGAGAATGACACACTCCTGCTAGTTGTAGCTGGCTGTTGTCCAGCATGGGGCTAGGTGCTCACAGATGGGGCTAGGTGCTCCTGGGTTGTGACTCTGCTGCTGCCTACCCTACCAGTGGAGTCCATGCCCCTAGACTGCACCTGAAGCACCATCCTGACCGACTTAACGCCTGACTGATAAACCATCACTGCTGACTGTAGGTGAACCAGTTGGCATCCACGATCGGTCACCCACCTCATCATCAAAACACAAAGTCACTAAACAGATTGGCCTGGGGACTGGACAGACAAGGTGCATTTAGTGATAGGCCCTCCACCTGGCCATGAAAAATCGGGCCATTTCCTTCATCACAGTCCCCACCAGGTCTTGGGAGTTTGGTCCCATTGTCTCCTTGAGGGATCTCCCCACATTCTACCATAAATACAATCCACCATAGAGGCTGCTGCTGCTGGCCAATGGTGCGCTGCTCAGGTCAGGGGGGATTTGCCTGCTGCTGCCAACCACCACCTCGTCCTCTCCTTGCACAGGTTGTGGATGTGACGGGTGGGCCTTGCCTGGTGACATCCAGACAAGGACCCGCCTCATCCACCATCATTCCACCTGCAGCTTGGAGTGTCATCACCCTTGCTGTGCTTCATTGTGAACAAACATATAGGGGGTGAAATACTACAAATGTAGTGGGGCAGCTCAGGGATTGGGGGGCTTGGGCAACACAAAAAAACATTAATTGTGAAAGAGCAAGTTGTGTGAATGCTCTCTAACTAAAACTAAACACAGGTTTTTCTTTCTTTTCTTTTGGGGGGGGGGGGGGGGGGGGGGGGGGGGTTTGAAAAGAAAACAAAATTGACTAAAATACTGAAAAAAAATTACTACACTAACGCTCACTCACTGTCACTGCACTCCAAAACAAACTATCTCTCTGACACACTACAGCTAACATCGCTCACTCACTAGTCACTCACTCACTAGTCACTCACTACACCAGGGCCGGATTTAAGCCCAGGTCATGGCCTAGGATGACACAGGAGCAAAGGAGGTTGGGCAGTTTGCGATTGAATTTTCAATTGCAAGCTTGCAGTGCAGGGAGAGATTAGGTGAGCGTGTGACTGCAGAACTCTCCTGCTGTTGCCTGTGGCTGGCTGTGTAGTGTGTTTAGCTGCTGCCAGACCTGGTCTGTGGCTGCTCACCCTGCTTCACTGTTTGGATAGCTGCGTGCAACCGGAACAGGCTGGTCTTTTGGGCATAGCGTCACTCGCCAGATGTTTCCCTCCTCCACACAGCAACACGGCCAGTCACTCACCTCTCCGCTCGCCTCCAGTGCCAAAGCTTCCTCTTCCCTTCCTCCATCATCAGCTGCCGCTGTGCATCTCTTTCTGCAGCTGGCGTTTCTTATCGTAATTCACCAGTAATGTGCCGACAAGCCACATGTAAGAGATGCTGGCTGAAGAAATAGATGCACAGTGGCGGCTAATAATGGGAATGAGGGGAAGAGGAAGCCTCGGCGCTGTTGGCAGACGGAGAGGTTAGTTACTGGTGGTGCTGCTGTGGTGGGAGCTGGACTGAGATGTGGATGGGACTACCAGGCTACCTAAGCGTCTAGGGGGAGGGAGGGGAAATCTATACTACAAGGGGGAGGGAAGAATCATCTGACCATCTATACTACGAGGGGGGGGGGGCATCTGGCCAGCTATCCTATAAGGGGGAGGGAAGAAACATCTGGCCATCTATACTACAAGGGGAGGGAACATCTGGCCATCTATACTACAAGGGGGAGGGAAGAAACATCTGGCCATCTATCCTATAAGGAGGGGGGATGACATCTGGCCATCTATATTACAGGGAGAGTGGAGGGGGAAAACAGATTGCTCCTATACTACAAGGAGGGGGGAAACATCTGGCCATCTATACTACAAGGGGGGTAACATCTGGCCATCTATACTACAAGGGGAGGGGGGGGTGTAACATCTGACCATCTATACTACAAGGAGGGGGAAACATCTGACCATCTATACTACAAGGGGGGTAACATCTGGCCATCTATACTACAAGGAGGGGGAAAACATCTGACCATCTATACTACAAGGGGGGGGTAACATCTGGCCATCTATACTACAAGGGGGAAGGAAGAAACATCTGGCCATCTATACTACAGGGAGGTAACATATGGCCATCCATACTACAAGGGGGAGGGGTAACATCTGTCCATCTATACTACAAGGGGGAGGATAGAAACATCTGGCCACCTATACTAACCGGGGGGGGGGGGGGGGACATCTGACCATCTATACTACAAAGGGAGAAAAGAATGATCTGGCAATGTATACTACGGGGAGTAGGGGGGGGGGGGGTAAAATCTGGCCATCTATACTACAAGGAGAGGGGAGGGGGAAAACACAGATTCCTCATATACTACAAGGAGGGGAAAACATCTGGCCATCTATAGGGGGGGGGGGGGGGTTAACATCTGGCCATTTATACTACGAGGGGGGGCATCTTGCCATCTATACTACGAGGGGAGGGGAAAAACACAGATTCATCCTATACTACAAGGAGGGGGGAAACATCTGGCCATCTATACTGCAAGGGGAGGGAAGAAACATCTGGCCATCTATACTATAGGGGGGGAGACATCTGGCCATCTACACTACAAGGGGGAAGGGAAGAAACGTCTGGCTACCTATACTACAAGGGGAGGGGGTGCATTTGGCCACCTGTGCTGCAAGTGGGGGAGTGTCTGGCTTCCTGTCTTGCTGTGGGACAGGGGGAGCAGTTGGCTAACTATACTGAAGAGGGGGGTTATCTGCCTTCCAATACTGAAGAGAAGGGGGGGTGGGGATGTTGGAGGAGATGCTGTTGGTCAGGGGGCGGCTGGTGACAGTACAGATCCTGCCCTGCACTACACTACAATCTGCCTCTGCTCTCTCTATCACACTACAGCACACCCTCTCTCACTGTCACTAGGCCTCTCTACACTCACATCTGACTTTCTGCTCTATCACACTAACTTCAGCAAACTCCTCCTTCTCACTCACTAGTGCACTACAATCTGTCTGTCTACTCGCTCCTCACTCACTCACTATCTCACAACTCACCAGATTCTGTCACACAACTCAATCCACACACAACTGATTCTCTGCAGCACAATGCAGCGCACTGTCTCCCTCAATATCCTCCTCCTCACTGAGCTCACAAAATGGCTGACAGTCTCACCTCTCTTATATACAAGAGGGGAGGGATAGCCTGTGATAGGTAGCTAGGATCTGGTTGCTAGGGCCTATAATTGCTCCGGATTGGTAGAGAATCCGATCGGCCAGTTACTTCTGCTATGTTTAATGTAAGCTATAATTGTGGATGTACGTATAATTTGCTCATTTCTGCATGTAATCCGCAGTACACTGATTGGCCTGAGATGACCGTGGTGTTCCTTTTTTTTATCGTAATTTTCAGAAATTTTAGTCCAATCACAGAACTGGGAAATACTCGCTAGTATTGCACCAATCAGAGAGTGCGGAGGCATCCCGCAGGGTTCCCATTTCCACAGAAATATTCTGCATTCTCTGATTGGTCCGATGCTTCTGAGCTCAGTGATTGGCGGACATTTCCGAGTTTCTGTAATGCTGCATTCTGACATTGCAGCTTTTCTGTTTTGGAAATCGGCGTTCTGATGGAAATGTCAGCCCATCCCCAGTCACAGTTTCCTTATTTGCTTAATTGGGAGTAAGAGAGAGAAACATGTACATTACACGGGGCATATGAGTGACACGAGGACACAGCGGTAATAAGAATGTGGAAGTGACACCACATTGCTCTACAAACATAACACAGATCTCTTGCTATAAGTACATATAGGTCTGTTGTCACAGGAGTAACACATTGCTTCCACTGTCTCATCAAGCTCTACATTCACTGCTGCTCAATGTATGGCCAATGCTTTAGGTGTGGGAGGGGCCATTGACATGCAAATAACTCTGTGTATGCAAATGTAATGCAGATTGTATGCAGATAATCAGATTTGTCAGGAAATGCATTTGAATGGCTGACCTCCCAGCTTCATAAAATTTTCATGCTAGCTACAGTTTTAGTCACATGATTGGCCGCCTGTAATGAGCTCCACCTTCTGAAGTTCTCAGTCAGGCTGATAATGTGTGATGGTCATTGACATACCAGTAACTCTGAGAAGATGCAAATTGTATGCTAATTTTATGCAAAGTTCAGTATTCTCACCAGAGCTTAACCCACTTGATTTATGTCCCCACTCGGCTGTTATTAGCCGCGGTCTACAGCAGAAACTCTTTCCTCTGCACATTACAGTTGGCAGCGGAATGCAGAGACACATCTCTGCCCTCCTCCTCCACTCCTTCTTATCAGCTGTGTGGAGGGGAAAGCTCACTGTCACTCACACACATCTCCGCCCTCCTCCTCCACTCCTTCCTATCAGCTGTGTGGAGGGGAAAGCTCACTGTCACTCAGAGACACATCTCCGCCCTCCTCCTCAGCTCCTTCCTATCAGCTGTGTGGAGGGGCGGGGAAAGCTCACTGTCACTCAGACACATCTTCACTCTCCTATTCAGCTCCTTCCTATCAGCTGTGTGGAGGGGTGGGGAAAGCTCACTGTCACTCAGAGACACATCTCCGCCCTCCTCCTCAGATCCTTCTTATCAGCTGCATGGAAGGGGCGGGGAAAACTCACTGTCACTCAGAGACACATCTCCGCCCTCCTCCTCAGCTCCTTTCTATCAGTAGCGTGGAGGGGCGGGGAAGGCAGAGAGATAAGCTCAAACACGGGATCTTTTCTGGAGTCGGGCACAGAACAGAATGTGCAATTCTATTGCACTTTTCTTTTAGTGAGTCACCTGGTCTCCACTTTAGCCAGTTATAGGTGGCCGCCGTATAGGTAGCCAAGTATAGGTTTAGCCAGTAATAGGTGGCCGCAGTATGTGTAGCCAGTAATAGGTGGCTGCAGTATAGGTAGCCAGGGAGGGGTGTAGCCAGTAATAGGTGGCCGCAGTATAGGTAGCCAAGGATGGATGTAGCCAGTAATAGGTGGCTGCAGTATAGGTAGCCAGGGATGTTTGTAGCCAGTAATAGGTGGTTGTAGTATAGGTAGTCAGGGATAGGTGTACCCAGTAATAGGTGGTCGCAGTATAGTAAACCTGGGATAGGTGTAGCCAGTAAAAGGTGGCTGCAGTATAGGTAGGCAGGGATGGGTGTAGCCAGTAATAGGTGGCCGCAGTATAGGTAACCTAGGATAGGTGTTGCGAGTAATAGGTGGCCGCAGTATAGGTAGCCAGGGATAGGTGTAGCCAGTAATAGGTGGCCGCAGCGTAGGTAGCCAGGTATTGGTGTAGCAAGTAGTAGGTGGCCACAGTATAGGTAGTCAGGAATAGGTGTAGCCAATAATAGGTGGCCGCAGTATAGGTAGCCAGGGATGGATGTAGCCAGTAATAAGTGGCCGCAGTATAGGTATCCAGCGATGGGTGCAGCCAGTAATAGGTGGCCGCAGTATAGGTAGCCAGGGATGGATGTAGCCAGTAATAAGTGGCCGCAGTATAGGTATCCAGGGATGGGTGTAGCCAGTAATAGGTGGCCGTAGCATAGGTAGGCAGGGATAGGTGTAGCAGGTAGTAGGTGGCCGCAGTATAGGTAGCCAGCGATGGGTGCAGCCAGTAATAGGTGGCCGCAGTATAGGTAGCCAGGGATGGGTGTAGCCAGTAATAAGTGGCCGCAGTATAGGTATCCAGGGATGGGTGTAGCCAGTAATAGGTGGCCGTAGCATAGGTAGGCAGGGATAGGTGTAGCAGGTAGTAGGTGGCCGCAGTATAGGTAGCCAGCGATGGGTGCAGCCAGTAATAGGTGGCCGCAGTATAGGTAGCCAGGGATGGGTGTAGCCAGTAATAAGTGGCCGCAGTATAGGTATCCAGGGATGGGTGTAGCCAGTAATAGGTGGCCGTAGCATAGGTAGGCAGGGATAGGTGTAGTAGGTGGCTGCAGTATAGGTAGCCAGCGATGGGTGCAGCCAGTAATAGGTGGCCGCAGTATAGGTAGCCAGGAATAGGTGTTGCCAGTAATAGGTGGCCGCAGTATAGGTAGCCAAGGATGGTTGTAGCCAGTAATAGGTGGCCGCAGTATAGGTAACCTGGGATGGATGTGGCCAGTAATAGGTGGCAGCAGTATAGGTAGCCAGGGATGGGTGTAGCCATTAATAGGTTGCAGCAGTACAGGTAGCTAGGTATAGGTGTAGCCAGTAATAGGTGGCCGCAGTATAGGTAGCCAGGGATGGGTGTAGCCAGTAATAAGTGGCCGCAGTATAGATAGTCAGGGATAGGTGTAGCCAGTAATAGGTGGCCGCAGTACAGGTAGCCAGGGATAGGTGTAGCCAGTAATAGGTGGCCGCAGTACAGGTAGCCAGGGATAGGTGTAGCCAGTAATAGGTGGCCGCAGTACAGGTAGCCAGGGATGGGTGTAGCCAGTAATAGGTGGCCGCAGTACAGGTAGCCAGTAATAGGTGGCCGCAGTACAGGTAGCCAGGGATCGGTGTAGCCAGTAATAGGTGGCCGCAGTACAAGTAGCCAGGGATAGGTGCAGCCAGTATATATAGCCAGGAATAGGTGCCTGCAGTAAAGATAGCAAGGTGTGGGGGGAGGGGGGTGGAGCGCCGGGTGTAAACAGATACTCACCGGGGGTCCTTCACATGTGTACTTACTTCTTTCTTCTTCCTGTCCTTGCGTTCCATCTCCCTGTAACAGCGGGAAAAGGACAGAAAGTAGGAAGAGGTATGTAGTACACGCACGCAGGACCCCAGGCGAAGTGAGTGTCTGTTTACCCTCCCCGCTGTTCGTACGCCCGCCGTTGCTTCACATCCCCACTGCTGCGTTGCCAGCACACGCCCCTCCCAGAAACCAGTAAAACGTGATTGTGCAGGGTGTGATTACCATGCACAACCAAACAGCGGTATACCGTCATACCAGTATACCGCTGAAACCCTAGTCGCATACATTGCATGCAGGGAGTGGTTAATGATGTCTGGTCATTTATGTGATGATGAGGCTATAGCACTGAGGCCCCATTCACACTGAGGCACTTTACAGGGAATTTACAGAGCTTTGCTGAACGCCAGCGAGCAGAGAAGCACTATGACAACGTTGCCCTATTGTAGCATTTACACTACAGCTGGGATTTGTATGAAAATGTACTGCATACAGCATTGTGGGAGGATTAGAAATGTGATTTTTGTTACTTAAACCAGTTATCTCCACCCCCCCCCCAAACCACCAGCACCCAGTGTGATCTAACCCCACCCAGTGTGACCCTCCCCCTCCCCACCAGCACCCGGCGTGATGCCGACCTCTCCCCACCAAGGGTGATTCCCCTCCCACCCCACGCAGTGTGACCCCCCCCCCCCCCATCACCACCACCAGCCCCCAGCGTGATGTAGACCTCCCCCCACCCAGTGTGACCCTCCCCCTCCCCACCCAGCTAGAAATATTTCTAGGGAGAACACTGAGATATGCAGCTGCTGCATCTGCTCCATTTCCAGTCTGCACAAACTTTGCCTCAACTTGGAATTATCAGCAGCTCACTGACCATCCCTAATGATAATTGTTCCTCCCCTCAGAATTCTCTAACAGGAAGTGATGATGTTTCTCTATTTGCAGCGCAGAGTCCCGGCATCAGGAACCTCTCAGAGACTCCTCTCTCTGTATCCACAGACTGTACAATGGATGATGATGTCACTGGACAAGATTATCCTGCAGATATCCTGGTTACCCCAAATATTCCCCCAGACCCCCCTCAACTGTCTAACCCAGAGGGGCCTCTTCCCCAGCACAGCTCTCCCCCTGCTGGAGGTGGAGGGTCTCATTCCTGTTCCACGTGTGGGAAATGTTTTGTGAAAAAATCAAATCTTAGCAAACACAAGAGAATTCACACTGGTGAGAAGCCCTATTCATGTGCTGAGTGTGGGAAATGTTTTATACGAAAATCACACTTTGTCAGTCATGAGAGATCGCACACTGGTGAAAAGCCCTATTCATGTGCTGAGTGTGGGAAATGTTTTGTACATAAAACAGACCTTGTCATTCATGAGAGATCTCACACTGGAGAGAAGCCCTATTCATGTGCTGAGTGTGGGAAATGTTTTGTACGGAAATTATGCTTTGTCATCCATGAGAGATCTCACACTGGAGAGAAACCCTATTCATGTGCTGAGTGTGGGAAAGGGTTTGTACAGAAATCGGCGCTTGTCAGTCATGAGAGAATTCACACAGGTGTGAAACCCTATTCATGTGCTGAGTGTGGGAAATGTTTTGTACATAAAGCAGACCTTGTCAGACATGAGAGATCTCACACTGGTGAAAAGCCGTTTTCATGTATTGAGTGTGGGAAATGTTTTGTACGGAAATCACTGCTTGCCATCCATGAGAGATCTCACACTGGTGAAAAGCCGTATTCATGTGCTGAGTGTGGGAAAAGTTTTGCACAGAAACCACATCTTGTCATCCATGAGAGATCTCACACTGGTGAGAAGCCATATTCATGTGCTGAGTGTGGGAAATATTTTGTACAGAAATCAGACCTTGTCGGTCATGAGAGAACTCACACTGGAGAGAAGCCCTATTCATGTGCTGAGTGTGGGAAATGTTTTGTACAGAAATCAAATCTTCTCAGACATGAGAGATCTCACACAGCTGGTAAGTAAGAGTCAGTGAAACATATCTTCACCTTTAGTGAACCTGAACTGGCCGCAGCATACTGCTCTCCATCTCCCCAACACAGCTGGAAGTAGGGAGTATGGAGAGTGGAGTGCAGCGGCCAATAACAGGCTTGTTCAGTTCCGCTTATCCCTCTCTTATCACTGGTGAGAAGCTCTATTACTGCACTGAGTGTGGGAAATGTTTTGGTTGTCGGTGTTATTTTCCAATGTTTCTTTTATTTCTTGCTAGATGCACCTGGCAGCATATTATACAGAGTCCCGGGGGCTCTTTCTATTAGATTTTATTGAAGATTAGCAAAGTTACAATAAGAATTGCATTAATTATCACAAGATAGGCCTAGATTAGGCCATGCAAGATATCAGAAAATAGCAGAGATATGACATTTTCAATAGATATCAGACAAGATATGCATTAGAGGATCAAAGAACGAATATACAGAAAACATACCAGTATTAACAATATATGACTGATGTTACTGAAATATAAAGAGAAGTAACTGTCCTCCAAAGATAAGGTAACATGAAGAAGTTTCCAGTTCGTTCAAGTTAGTTGGAGTAAATTTTAGAAATAGACCAATTATCCCAGTGTGCGTGAAATATACAGGATCTTCTCAAAAAATAAGCATATTGTGATAAAGTTCATTATTTTCTGTAATGTACTGATAAACATTAGACTTTCATATATTTTAGATTCAAATACACACAACTGAAGTAGTTCAAGCCTTTTATTGTTTTAATATTGATGATTTTGGCATACAGCTCATGAAAACCCGAATTTCCTATCTCAAAAAATTAGCATATTTCATCCGACCAATAAAAGAAAAGTATTTTTAAAACAAAAAAAGTCAACCTTCAAATAATTATGTTCAGTTATGCACTCAATACTTGGTCGGGAATCCTTTTGCAGAAATGACTGCTTCAATGCGGCGTGGCATGGAGGCAATCAGCCTGTGGCACTGCTCAGGTGTTATGGAGGCCCAGGATGCTTCGATAGTGGCCTTAAGCTCATCCAGAGTGTTGTGTCTTGCGTCTCTCAACTTTCTCTTCACAATATCCTACAGATTCTCTATGGGGTTCAGGTCAGGGGAGTTGGCAGGCCAATTGAGCACAGTAATACCATGGTCAGTAAACCATTTACCAGTGGTTTTGGCACTGTGAGCAGGTGCCAGGTCGTGCTGAAAAATGAAATCTTCATCTCCATAAAGCTTTTCAGCAGATGGAAGCATGAAGCCACTTTTGAACCAGAAACAGCGGCAGAAGCGCCTGACCTGGGCTACAGAGAAGCAGCACTGGACTGTTGCTCAGTGGTCCAAAGTACTTTTTTCGGATGAAAGCAACTTTTACATGTCATTCGGAAATCAAGGTGCCAGAGTCTGGAGGAAGACTGGGGAGAGGGAAATGCCAAAATGCCTGAAGTCCAGTGTCAAGTACCCACAGTCAGTGATGGTATGGGGTGCCATGTCAGCTGCTGGTGTTGGTCCACTGTGTTTTATCAAGGGCAGGGTCAATGCAGCTAGCTATCAGGAGATTTTGGAGCACTTCATGCTTCCATCTGCTGAAAAGCTTTATGAAGATGAAGATTTCATTTTTCAGCACGACCTGGCACCTGCTCACGGTGCCAAAACCACTGGTAAATGTTTTACTGACCATGGTACTACTGTGCTCAATTGGCCTGCCAACTCTCCTGACCTGAACCCCATAGAGAATCTGTGGGATATTGTGAAGAGAAAGTTGAGAGACGCAAGACCCAACACTCTGGATGAGCTTAAGGCCGCTATCGAAGCATCCTGGGCCTCCATAACACCTGAGCAGTGCCACAGGCTGATTGCCTCCATGCCACGCCGCATTTAAGCAGTCATTTCTGCAGAAGGATTCCCGACTAAGTATTGAGTGCATAACTGAACATAATTATTTGAAGGTTGACTTTTTTTGTTTTAAAAACACTTTTCTTTTATTGGTGGGATGAAATATGCTAATTTTTTGAGATAGGAATTTTGGGTTTTCATGAGCTGTATGCCAAAATCATCAATATTAAAACAATAAAAGGCTGGAACTACTTCAGTTGTGTGTATTTGAATCTAAAATATATGAAAGTCTAATGTTTATCAGTACATTACAGAAAATAATGAACTTTATCACAATATGCTAATTTTTTGAGAAGATCCTGTAGGTAGAGTATCTAGCATTGTGTGGTGAATAAAGTCCATGCTGCGAATGTCTTCCACATCGGATAAAATAATGGTGAAGGGAATAGCTGATTGTTTCCAGGTACGGCTGCTGCCCATAACATAGAGCTAATGAACACATTATATACTCTCCTCCAGTTTTTGGGAACTTTATGAATAGGGGAAAAGTTTAGAGCCTGTTGAATATTAAGCGTAAGGTCTATACTAGTTAGGTATTTAAAACCTTCTATGAATTTATCCCATATATTCTTCACTATAGGGCAGACCCCAAAAATATGAATGAGAACCTTCCTCCCGGGATCCACGGAAGCACAAAGGAGACACTGCTGGAAATATTTTATACAGTCTGGCTGGGGTCTTGTACCATCTGGTAAATATTTTCATAGCTGTGTCTTTAATTGCCTGAGTTTTAGTGGCGTTTTGAAGATTTAGTCCCAATCTGCTCCACTCTGATGGGACATTTGAAAATTAGTTTCCTAGTCCAGCATATATTTAGTTTTCTGTCCTGTGGTGGCCCCAGCCATATGCCAATATAACCCTGAAATGACCCCTGCCGCAGGAGAGGAGGCCAGGAAGAAGTTCTCAAAAAAGGACAATTGAATAAAAGCCATCAGAGTTTGTAGCAGAAGCAAAAAAGTGTGAAATTTGAGTGTAGGTAAAATGTTGTGACCTGGGTAGATCTCTACCAATCTGTAGTGTGTCGAAGGTAATAAATTTGCCACCTAACCAAAACCTGTTTGAGGTAGTGTAGTCATTAGCTGTCCACCAGGTAAAGAGCACATGATTTAGGAAAGCCGGTGGAAAATCAGGATGCCCAATAAACGACAGTTTGGGAGGTTTAGATGAAATAAGTTTGAAAGTGTCCTTATATCTATGCCAAAGCGTTAGCTTGTCCCCCACGGTAAGATTTTTCTTTTGAATGTTTTTGATGTAGGAAGTATTGAGGTAAATTACCGAGGATATATTCAGGGCTGTGGTGGAGTTGGAGTCGGGGCAATTTTGGGTGCCTGCAGTCGGAGTCGGGAAAAAATGCACCAACTCTGACTCCTAATGAATTTAAACTGTAATTAAAATAGAAAATACTGTATGATAAAATGTTCTATTCCTCAGATAATAGTCATCATAAATATTTTATACATACAGTAATAGTTGTGCTTAGTCCACAAAAATGAAATAAACCAATCAAAATTAGTTACTTGTGCTGCTTCAATAAAGCAGTCCCCGTATTTTTAAAGTCAGATATACATATCTGATTGTGACTGTATATATGATGTGTACACAGGAATCTCTTATATATACTAAATAACATCTATGCTGTAAGTATAAAGCCTGATGTGTAGCCGTGTCACTAATAGAGATGTATAGATAAAACCTTAATGCTGCAACCCCAAGTTTTGTACAGCACCAGGGAGTCAACCATTCCACACCCCTATCCACCAAGGGTGTAACAACAGTCCAAATAGAATAAGACTGGGTCTCGACCTGGATTTTAGGCCAATCGGCCAATTTTATTTGCAGAAACCACAGCTCTAGCACTGTGGTTTCTGCAAATAAAATTGGCCAATTGGCCTAAAATCCAGGTCGAGACCCAGTCTTTTTCTATGTTCACTAATAGAGATGATCAATGAGATGGAAATAATTCTGCGTTGATTCTGATTTATGCAAATTTACTTTGTACTTTGCTCATGAAATCAAATAATTTGATATGTTGTTAAAATTTGGTTTGGTGACTACAAATTAAATGGTACCTGAGAAGGATGAAAAGAAAAGTTTTATACATACCTGGGGTTTCTTCCAGCCCCCTTCAGGCTAATCAGTCCCTCGCTGTCTACCTCCACCACCTGGATCTTCTGCTATGAGTCCTGGTAATTCAGCCAGTCAGCGCAGTTCCGGCCGCATGCCGCTTCCACAGCCAGGAGCGTTCTGCACCTGTGCAATAGTGCTGCGCAGGTGTAGTACACTCCCGGCGGCGGATTGTGTGCATGCGCACTACGCCAGACTGGCTCAACTACTTGGACTTATAGCAGAAGATCCAGGTGGCGGAGGAGGACAGCGAGTGACTGATTAGCCTGAAGGGGGCTGGAGGAAGCTTCAGGTATGTATAAAACTTTAATTTCATCTGTCTCAGGTTTACTTTGTTAGACAGTAGTACTATACTCTACATATGCACTCTCCACAGCGCTGCAGGGAATATACTGAGAATGTTGTGCACATTGTACGCAGAGGTGTTGTCTATCGCTCATAAACCTGGTTCAGATTGTACATGAAGAATGTGTAATAGAGGAAGAATCCCCTTATTCCCCTGCAGAGTACCTGCACATCACTCTTACATGTACCCACAGTTACATTGCCTAAGGCCTGATAAATGTTCTTTGTTCCAGTCTGTACCTTTTACAAGTACTCTTACCAAGGACTAGTTTTAGTCTATGACTAAAGGGAATAAATATGGCAGTCTCCATATCCTTCTCAGTTGTCTTTTAAATTTCCTAAGCGTTGACAGTTAAGAGATGAATTTCATGTTACATACTTTCAATCAACAAGATTGTAATATGCAAATTAGAGGAGTCGGAGTCTGTGGAATCCTAAACTGAGGAGGCTGAGTCGGTGGATTTTTGTACCGACTCCGCAGCCCTGGATATATTGTAGGGTAATATAGAGGTGCGCTTAAAACCGAACCCTGGGAGAGGTGTCTTTCTCTCTGTTCCAGGACAGGATCTGGGCGAAGCGAGTGGCAAGAAAATACAGTGGCTTGCAAAAGTGTTCGGCCCCCTTGAAGTTTTCCTCATTTTGTCACATTACTGCCACAAACATAAATCAATTTTATTGGAATTCCACGTGAAAGACCGATACAAAGTGTGGGACGTGGGAAGTGGAACGAAAATCATACAGGATTCCAAACATTTTTTTTTACAAATCAATAACTGCAAAGTGGGGTGTAAATAATTATTCAGCCCCCTTTGGTCTGAGTGCAGTCAGTTGCCCATAGACATTGCCTGATGAGTGCTAATGACTAAATAGTGCGCCTGTGTGTAATCTAATGTCAGTACAAATACAGCTGCTCTGTGAAGGCCTCAGAGGTTGTCTAAGAGAATATTGGGAGCAACAACACCATGAAGTCCAAAGAACACACCAGACAGGTCAGGGATAAAGTTATTGAGAAATTTAAAGCAGGCTTAGGCTACAAAATGATTTCCAAAGCCTTGAACATCCCACGGAGCACTGTTCAAGCGATCATTCAGAAATGGAAGAAGTATGGCACAACTGTAAACCTACCAAGACAAGGCCGTGTACCTAAACTTACAGGCCGAACAAGGAGAGCGCTGATCAAAAATGCAGTCAAGAGGCCCATGGTGACTCTGGACGAGCTGCAGAGATCTACAGCTCAGGTGGGGGAATCTGTCCATAGGACAACTATTAGTCGTGCACTGTACAAAGTTGGCTCTTATGGAAGAGTGACAAGAAGAAAGCCATTGTTAACAGAAAAGCATAAGAAGTCCAGTTTGCCACAAGCCATGTGGGGGACACAGCAAACGTGGAAGAATGTGCTCTGGTCGGATGAGACCAAAATGGAACTTTTTGGCCAAAATGCAAAACGCTATGTGTGGCAGAAAACTAACACTGCACATCACTCAGAACACACCATCCCCACTGTCAAATATGGTGGTGGCAGCATCATGCTCTGGGGTTGCATCTCTTCAGCAGGGACAGGGAAGCTGGTCAAAGTTGGACAGATGGATGGAGCCAAATACAGGGCAATCTTGGAAGAAAACCTCTTGGAGTCTGCAAAAGACTTGAGACTGGGGCGGAGGTTCACCTTCCAGCAGGACAACGACCCTAATGATAAAGCCAGGGCAACAATGGAATGGTTTAAAACAAAACATATCTGTGTTAGAATGGCCCAGTCAAAGTCCAGATCTAAATCCAATCGAGAATCTGTGGCAAGATCTGAAAACTGCTGTTCACAAACCCTGTCCATCTAATCTGACTGAGCTGGAGCTATTTTGCAAAGAAGAATGGGCAAGGATTTCAGTCTCTAGATGTGCAAAGCTGGTAGAGACATACCTTAAAAGACTGGCAGTTGTCATTGCAGCAAAAGGTGGTTCTACAAAGTATTGACTCAGAGGGCTAAATAATTACGCACACCCCACTTTGCAGTTATTGATATCACCGCAGAGGTACCCAATCTAAATGTGACAAAATCTGCTCTACCTGGATAAATTCCCCACACACTAAGTTATAATATATCCCCTATACTGAGTACCCATCACTGTTATTAATCTCCAGCTGATGTCCGAGCTCCTTCATATTACTGGTGGTTATTGTGTATCCTCTAAGGCAGTGATAGGCAAACTTGGCTCTCCAGCTGTTAAGGAACTACAAGTCCCATAATACATTACAGGAGTCTGACAGCCACAGTCATGATTCGTAAAGGCAAATGCATTGTGGGACTTGTAGTTCCTTAACAGCTGGAGAGCCAGTTTGCCTATCTAAAGCAACTGTTAATGTTTATGACTTTTATGTTTTTTTTTAATGTACTGTATATCTAAAAGTAGGCCAATTGCTTCACGTATATATGTATTCTGAGGTGCCTATTCTAGGCCTTTAAAGGGCAACTGAAGTGAGAGAGATGTGGAGGCTGCCATATTTATTTACTTTTAAGCAATACCAGTTGCCTGGCTAATACTTTTAGCCATAGCCCCTGAACAAGCATGCAGCAGATCAGGGGTTTCTGACAAGATAAGCTGCATGCTTGTTTCTGGTGTGATTCATACACTATTGTAGCCAAATAGATCAGCAGGACAACTGGGCAACTGGTATTGCTGAGATAAATATGGCAGCCACCATATCACTCTCACTTCAGTTCCCCTTTAATGTATCGTCTGAAACTTTATTGTACTCTCTCAATAATGTGTATTTGCCTTACTTCTTCAATAAACTTGGCTACGTTTAAAAAAAAAATATATATTTTATGGTTTTTGTTTTCAACGTTTTTTTATTGAAATTTAGCGGGGTAACAAAACATGCGATTATGACAACATTTTCATAGGAAGAACAAGACAACCAGATAACATTGTATCGAAATAATATTCTGAACATACAGAAGAACCTGAGCTGAGTATATAGTGCAATGAAGTGAAGAAAAGTATTCAACATTTCGGTTTGTACAATGTTTAGGGGTCCAGGGTGCAAGCAACAGTTGCCTTGTACAATAGTGAACATTAAGGAGGGTGTAGGGAAAATAAGAAAAATACAATTAGGGTGGGAATGGAAGGGAAGGGAGATTTTCTAATGATGAGCCTAAGTGTGTTCCAGGGGTATAAAACCGGCTATCTGGAGCATGCATAATAAAGGGTAAGGGGTAGGAGGTACCGTTGGTATCAGGCTAAGAGTGGTGTCTTGAGGGTCCGCACTATAAAGTGTGCGGAGCCCCTGCTAATGCAATAAGAGTGAGGGGTGATGAAAGAAGAAGAGGAGAATTAGGAGAAGTAAGAGGAGTTAGAAGAAGTAGTAGAAGAGAGAGAGAGAGAAAAGAGAGGGATCCATCTCACAGCTTGGTAATTAGAGAGTCATCCTTTCGTGTCCCTACCTCTCCCTCTAGGTTGTAAGTCTTCAGCAGGGTCCTCTTCCTTGTGTCTCCTACCTGATCACGCACCTCCATCAAAGCACACCCATCATATGGAACTGAGTAAACTTAACTTGCCTAATCTTTATGCACTCATCCAGTGACTTACTACGCATTTCCTTGTACATATAACTGTGCTGCGTGGTTTGGTTTTCATGTTTTCCTGTATTGTCTTATTGCTGTATGTCACCCCTAAATATTGTCTGTAACCTTAACTAATGTCCAGCACTGCGTAATATGTTGGCACTTTATGAATACAATAAAATAAATATATATATATATATGTATGTATGTATGTATGTATGTACACTCACCTAATGGATTATTAGGAACACCATACTAATACGGTGTTTGACCCCCTGTCGCCTTCAGAACTGTCTTAATTCTACATGGCATTGATTCAACAAGGTGCTGAAAGCATTCTTTAGATTTACAGAGTTCCCCAACCCTGTCCTCAAGGCCCACCAACAGTACATGTTTTGCAGGAAACCACATACAATCACAGGTGAGGCAATTAGTGTCTCAGTAGAGCTGATTAACTACCTCTGTGGATTTCTACAAAACATGCACTGTTAGTGGGCCTTGAGGACAGGGTTGGGGAACACTGCTTTAGAACTGTTGGCCCATATTGACAGGATAGCATCTTGCAGTTGATGGAAATTTGTGGGATGCACATCCAGGGCACGAAGCTCCCGTTCCATCACATCCCAAAGATGCTCTATTGGGTTGAGATCTGGTGACAGTGGGGGCCATTTTAGTACATTGAACTTATTGTCGTGTTCAAGAAACCAATTTGAAATGATTCGAGCTTTGTGACATGGTGCATTATCCTGCTAGAAGTAGCCATCAAAGGATGGGTACATGGTGGTCATGAAGGGATGGAGATGGTAAGAAACAGGAAAATTAAATACTCACCTTCTGTAATTTTCCTTTCCTGGAACAGAAGATGGCGGCATACTCCTGGGTTAGGCTCCTCCCCCTGACCCCATAGGACAGATTTGCTAATAAATTAAACAACCCCGCCCCATCCCCCCGCCATTCTCTTGAAAATCAGTATATCTCGAATAGACAGGAGGGAGGGATTCGTATGCCGCCATCTTCTGTTCCAGGAAAGGAAAAGTGAGTATTCAATTTTCCTGTTTCCTGGACACAGAGCTGGCGGCATTCTCCTGGGGCATAAAAAGATCACACAAGAGGGAGGGAATGCAAAATAAAACTATCAACTGAAGACAATACAGCTCTCCCAAATTCCAGAGTAGTGAGAGAAGCAGGATCAATATAATGCATTAAAAAAGTATGAGAAGACCAACTAGCTGCCCTACAAATGGTTTCCACTGATACTTTTGAAGAGGATGCCTATGAGGCAGCCATTCCTCTAGTTGAATGGGCATGTATTTGTTCTGGTACATTTAGACCTTTTATTCTGTAGCTCTGCTGAATTATCTTTACTAGCCAGTTAGCAATGGTTCTTGACGTTACTGGATATCCTTTCCTACGACCCTGAACATTAATAGAGACGATCTGAGGACCTGAATTGAACTGTCTTGTCTAAGTAAGCTCTCACACTCCTGCCTACATCCAATGGGTAACACTCCTGGTCCTCTGGGAAAGTTGGCAATGTTAATGTAACGAAAAATCCGCAACGCCGGATGGATTGCGGAAATATGGTCGCATCCAATCCGGCAAGCGGACTCTCCAACGCGGGATGCGGAAATTCGTCCGCATCCGCTGCGCAAACCCGTCTGAGCACTCTGCTCCAAACTCACCAGCATGCTGCTCACCAGGGCTCTGCCATCTTGCCTCTAGGGGGCGGGCGCGCACGACAGACACGCCTTTATACTCTTAGAAACCTGGAGGTCAGCTGACCTTTTAGCCTGCTCTGATTGGTTGCTGCCTGGGGTGGAGACTTCTCTCCCAGGCAGTATATAAGGAAGTGCTTTTCAGTCACACTTCGTCTGTGTTTGCGATACCCTGTGTCAGCACTCAGACCTAGTCAGCCTTGTCTCTGATTTTGTGTTATATATTGGTTTATCGCCAATATATACACATATTATACTGTTTTATTTATTGTGTATGATTCTTTGCCTGTCTTGATTACTCTTCTGCTTCCTGATTCTGTACTTCGCCAGCCCGTACCGTTATCGACTATTGGCTTGGTTTCCGACTATTCTCTTGTCTCACGTTTCTGTACTGCTGCTGCCTGATCTGTTGCCGAACCTCATTTTGTCTGACCTTTCTCCCTTCAGTGGAACGTCTCCCACTGTAGGGTTCTATCAGAGGCTTGCCTCTTTGAGACGACCGCCACTAGCAAACCCTTGCTGCTAGAAGTCGAGACTCCTCCACTCCGTCCTTTGGAGGGTCTCACACACAGGGTTCCCATTCAGAGGTAACCACACCTCTGAGGAATTACGGTGTGGTGGATATTTCCACAGACTTGAATTTACGCTGTATATTATTATTGTTGTCTGCTGTTCCAGCTTGCTGGTGGTTGTATCTCTGTGCCCTATAGAGATACTCTATTGTACCAAGCACCCTCTTGCATACGATTGTATCGTGTCACGCTATACTTGCATTATTGGTGATTCTGCAGATCACCATATAATCAGGTATAGCATCTGTATTGGTGATACTGCAGATCACCAATAATCAGCATAGCGGTGCTTGCTGACACCAATGGTTATAGTTAATTCTTGATTTATATGAAAAGAGGATGCTACTTTTGGAATATGCTGAAGTACTGGTCTGATTACAAGTCTATCTGGATAAAATTGTAGAAGGTTCTGGGAACATCCCAGAGCCTGTAAATCTGAAACTCTTTTTGCAGAAGCTATGGCCACAAGGAAGATTGTTTTTAGAGTTACATTCCATAAAGAGGCAGATTCCACTGGATGAAAGGGTGGACTCTTCAGGACGTCTAAGACCACACATAGATCCCACTGCGGGAAGGTTTTCGGGGAGGCCTGATCTTCTGCGCTCCTTGAACAAATTGCATTACCAAGGGGTTAAAGGCCCATCTTTCGTTAGTCAGTGCAGACAATCCTTTCAAACTCGCATCTGTTGTGTTCACAACATGCTCTTCCTGCTGAATTTGATGGCATAGTTGCAGATGGTGCTTGCAAGTCCACCAATAAAGAGAGTTCCTTACCGACAAAGGTAGAATGAACTTCTGTAACAGATTCCTCTTGTTCCATGACCTGAGAAAAAAGTTCTGAAACACTCTTAGATTCCAATGTACCCACGTCAACATTGGAATTACTGAAGAGAAAGTCCCCAGAAGACTTAGGCACTGTTTGGCTAGAATGGTGTGCTGCGACAGTACTGTCTTCACCTTTTGCTGAATCATAATGATCTTCTGTATGGGCAAGCATACCTTGTTCTCTTTTGTGATAAACCTGGCACCCAAGAATATCATGTCCTGAGAAGGGGTCAGCTGGCTCTTTTGAAAGTTCAGCAACCATCCCAATCTCTGTAACTCCTCCAGAAGCAGTTGTTGATGTTGCAGCAACACTGCCAGATCTTGATTGACAAGTAGGATATCGTCTAAGTAGTGAAAAAAACCCTTAAACCTTTCTGTCTCAAAGATGCTATCACAGGAAGAAGTATCTTCGAAAAGGTTCTGGGAGCTGTCGAAAGACCAAATGGCAGACTCTGGAACTGCCAATGTTTGTTGTTGATTGAGAATCTTAGATATTTCTGAAAGCTGCGTCTGATTGGTATGTGTAGGTATGCATCCGAGAGATCTATTGTTGACATCCAGTCTCCTATCTTCACCATCTTTATTATGGTTTGCAAAGCCTCCATCCTGAAATGTCGGCTTTTTATATGCTTGTTTAGGAATTTTAGGTCTAACACCAGCCTCCAACCGCTTGACGTCTATGGAACCAAGAATAAGGGAGAATATATTCCCCTGGACCTGTCTTCGTGGGAAACCGGCAGTACTGCTTCCACTTGTACTAGGGAGTCGACATATTCTTCCAAAACCAGACGTTTTTGCATATTCTTTGGTACTCTTGTTTCCACAAACCTTGCTAGTGGAGGAGTCCTCTTGAACCTCCACGAATGCCCCTTTTCCAGGGTTCTTCGAACTCAGGGATCGTCTATTGATTCCACCCAGTTCTTCCAAAAGTAGCGCAATCTTGCTCCTACAGGAGGTGACTGGGTGGACGTACCTTCAGAATGACTTCTGATTTTGTCCTGAGCTGAGGGTAGACTTAGGTTTTCCTGACTTGAGAAAGGATGACTGTGCACCCTTCCAGTTCTTGTTAAATTGCTTCCCTGGCCTATATGATTTTGCTTGCTGAAATCTTGTAGAAGCCTGCTTCCTAGATGTTTGCTGACGAAACGGACGAGTTTTCCTATCTTGGGGTAACAATCCTGATTTTCCTCCCGTCACTTTTGATATTGCGTTATCCATCTCTGGGCCAAACAGATGCTTTCCATCAAAAGGGATTCTGCACCAATTGTTTCTGGATGACTGGTCTGCTGACCACGGTTTTTGCCAAAGAGCCCTTCTTGCCGTTACGTTATGAAGCATTGCTCTAGCGGATGACCTAATGGTGTCTATGGCAGCCTCTCCCATAAAGTCACTGGTCAATTTTAACTGGTCCAAGGCTTTTATTATATCTTGTCTATCCTTATCGGAATTTAGAGCCATTTCAATATTTTCTATCCACACTTTAGCAGCTTTTGCCAGAGAGGTTAAGGCTATCGCCGGTCTGCATGCTGCCCCGGCTGCCAGAAACGCCTTTTTGATATCAGTATCCACCTTCCTGTCAAGAGGATTGGTGAAAGATACAGCATCGTCCATGGGGAGAGTCACATGACGTGCTAGCCTCATGATAGATGCATCCACCACTGGTGCAGATTCCATAACCTTCGCATCCTCATCACTCAATGGGTATCATTTTGCAAAGCGATTTGAAAGCGATGGTTTTTGATCTACTTTACTCCACTCTTTTGTAAAGATTTCTTGTTCGGCTGCCTATCCAAGTGAGGATAGTATTTTATCAGGTTCCTGTAATGTTCTTTTATCCTCTTCCCAACCTATCACCGATTTTTATTTCAGACACAAAAGCTGGGATCAAAGCAAAGTCGAAACCCATTGGCGACGGCATTGCCGAGGTTGAAGCTTCCTCTGACTGAGCCTGCTGCATTACAGAAGTTGCTTGAGCGGCAGACAGTTTATTAAATGATTCCTGCACTGCTTGCTGGATAAAAGACATTATTTGTTGATTGTCAGAATCCTTTTCTCTTCCTAATTCCATAAAACAGGATTCACAAACCATTTTATCCGGCATGGCCGGTTGACCACATGACCAACAACATGATTTTTCAGGCTGAACATATCTAGTAGCTTGGTTTTGCTCCACTGAAGATCTATGCCTCTGATAAGGGCTATGAGAATGTCTGTCTGATCTGTAAGATCTATAATCTGGAGAATATTTTCTAGAAGGAGATCTCCTAGAATAATGTCCACGTCTCGGGGAACGGCTCCTGCGGGAGCCATAATATCTACTAGAATAATATCTCCTAGGAGACCTGCTCCTACTTGGAGATCGTCTCTTAGAGTGACGCCTCTGGGGCAACTGTCTTTTCTTATCAGACTTCTTGTTTTGTTTCTTTGGAGACTCTTTTCTTGATGCTCTATCTTCTCTTCTAGACTTTGAATGAGAACGAGGCACATCAGAGGATTGGCTACTTTTAGTTCCCATGCTCCTCCTTCCTCCCTCTTGCGAACTGCGGAGACACAAAAAGATATGTTCCCACTAAAAAGATCCACATTGGATTCTAAGGGAGATTGCTCTCTTTTACCCCATGTGCAAAAACATACACTACATAGAACACCCTGGTGCTGAAAAATAATATAAGAGTGATACCATTACTCAAATACCTCTCCTGAGCATTAGAAACCTTCTGCACAGAATCCCCCATCTTTAAAAAGAAACCATACACAGGTATAAATAAAAAGGAATAATGCATATTACCTGTCCTGAAGGAACACTTCCATGCTCCCTACCTCCAAACACCAGGCTAGAGCTTGTCCGACCAGGCACAGTGAAAATGACAGGCTATCAAGACCCAAAACGTCTCCTGCAATGTTCCTGAGCGGTACCGCAGCTACCACGCTGCCACCCGCTCTGGCTGCTTCCGGTAATGACGCTGATCTCCTTCTGGTGTCCGGCCAATCTTGACGGAAGCCGAACTCTTGCGAGACCAGTGACGTCACGCCGTACAAGGGAGGCAGAGAGAGGGAGCGAGGGCGGAAGAATCTGCCATAGCAGACAGAAACGCCTGCTTCCAGCACCAGGGAGCGGCTGTAAGGGAGGTCCCCCTGCATATCTAAGCCCCCTTTAGAGGCCGCAATGCTCGCCGTGGGGCGGGAGAGGCTAAACCCACCCAGGACTGCCTTAAAAGAAAAGGTAAACAAAAAAATGGCAGATAACAAGAAAAAAATAGAAAAAAAAAAGCAAATCTGTCCATACGAGGACAGAAAAAAAGAGTGGGGGGGCGGGGTTGTTTAATTTATTAGCAAATCTGTCCTATGGGGTCAGGGGGCGGAGCCTAACCCAGGAGTATGCCGCCATCTCTGTTTCCAGGAAACAATGCTCAGGTAGCCTGTGGCATATAAACGATGCTCAATTGGCACTAAGGGGCCTAAAGTGTGCCAAGAAAACATCCTGCACACCATTACACCACCACCACCAGCCTGCACAGTGGTAACAAGGCACGATGGATCCATGTTCTCATTCTATTAACGCCAAACTCTGACTCTATCGAGACTCATCAGACCAGCCAACATTTTTCCATTCTTCAACTGTCCAATTTTGGTGAGCTTGTGCAAATTGTAGCCTCTTTTTCCTATTTGTAGTGGAGAGGAGTGGTACCCGGTGGGGTCTTCTGCTGTTGTAGCCCATCCGCCTCAAGGTTGTACATGTTGTGGCTTCACAAATGCTTTGCTGCATACCTCGGTTGTAACGAGTGGTTATTTCAGTCAACGTTGCTCTTCTATCAGCTTAAATCAGTCATCCCATTCTCCTCTGACCTCTAGCATCAACAAGGCATTTTCACCCACAGGACTCCTGCATACTGGATGTTTTTCCCTTTTCACACCATTCTTTGTAAACCGTAGAAATGGTTGTGCGTGAAAATCCCAGTAACTGAGCAGATTGTGAAATACTCAAACCGGCCCTTCTGCCACCAACAACCATGCCACGCTTAAAATTGCTTAAATCACCTTTCTTTCCCATTCTGACATTCAGTTTGGAGTTCAGGAGATTGTCTTGACCAGGACCACACCCCTAAATACATTGAAGCAACTGCCATGTGATTGGTTGATTAGATAATTGCACTCATGAAAAATTGAACAGGTGTTCCTAATAATCCTTTAGGTGTGTGTGTGTGTATGTGTATACAGTGGCTTGCAAAAGTATTCGGCCCCCTTGAAGTTTTCCACATTTTGTCACATTACTCCCACAAACATGAATCAATTCTACTGGAATTTCACGTGAAAGACCAATACAAAGTGGTGTACACGTGAGAAGTGGAACGAATATCATACATGATTCCGAACATTTTTCACAATTCAATAATTGCAAAGTGGGGTGTGCGTAATTATTTGGCCCCCTTTGGTCTGAGTGCAGTCAGTTGCCCATAGACATTGCCTGATGCGTGCTAATGACTAAATAGTGTGCACCTGTGTGTAATCTAATGTCAGTACAAATACAGCTGCTCTGTGACTGCCTCAGAGGTTGTCTAAGAGAATCTTGGGAGCAACAACACCATGAAGTCCAAAGAACACACCAGACAGGTCAGGGATAAAGTTATTGAGACATTTAAAGCAGGCTTAGGCTACAAAAAGATTTCCAAAGCCTTGAACATCCCACGGAGCACTGTTTAAGCGATCATGCAAAAGGTGGTTCTACAAAGTATTGACTCTGGGGGCTGAATAATTACGCACACCCCACTTTGCAGTTATTGATTTGTAAAAAAAATGTTTGGAATCATGTATGATTTTCGTTCCACTTCTCATGTGTACACCACTTTGTGTTGGTCTTTCATGCGGAATTCCAATAAAATTGATTCATGTTTGTGGCAGTAATGTGACAAAA
This sequence comes from Hyperolius riggenbachi, assembly GCF_040937935.1. Classification (NCBI taxonomy): domain Eukaryota; kingdom Metazoa; phylum Chordata; class Amphibia; order Anura; family Hyperoliidae; genus Hyperolius; species Hyperolius riggenbachi. The sequence goes on along the minus strand of NC_090652.1, from coordinate 14,175,954 downwards.
TGTGGAAAACTTCAAGGGGGCCAAATACTTTTGCAAGCCACTGTGTATGTGTATATATATATATATATATATATATATATATATATCTATATATATCTATATATATATATATATATATATATATATATATCCGTCTTTCCCCGAAAATTAGACAGTGTCTTATATTAATTTTTGTACCAAAAGATGTGCTAGGGCTTATTTTCAGGGGATGTCTTATATTTCTGTGAGCACAGGAGTTCCTGTGCTGTGTGTCCTCCTGCCTTCCTCACTGTGCCACCTCTTCCTCTGCTGGATCCACTTCTTGTGTTCCTGTCCCCCCCTTGTACCTTTAGTGTCCCCTGGTATCCCCCTCTGTACCTGTGTCATCCTCTATCCCCTGTCCTCTTGTGTCCCGTGTCTACCATGGGTTTCAGTAATAACACAAGTTTCTATATTTTTCCCCCTTACTGCCGCTAGGGCTTACTTTCAGGGTAGGGCTTATATTTCAAGTTTGCTCAAAATTTCTACTAGGGCTTACTTTCAGGGGATGTCCTAATTTCGGGGAAAGAGGGTGTATGTATATATATATATATATATATATATATATATATATATATATATATATATATATATATATATATATATATATATATATATATACATATATATATATATATATATACACACACTCACCTAAAGGATTATTAGGAACACCATACTAATACGGTGTTTGACCCCCTTTTGCCTTCTGAACTGCCTTCATTCTACATGGTATTGATTCAACAAGGTGCTGAAAGCATTCTTTAGAACAGAGTTCCCCAACCCTGTCCTCAAGGCCCATGCTTTGCAGGATGTATATATATATATATATATATATATATATATATATATATATATATATATATATTGAAACAAGTGCATGTTTAACCATAGTAGAGCACTATATTAAAACTGCATTATTGCACTATGTGGGAAGATCAAACACGTACAATTTTAAAATAATACAAAAATGAGGCTGTGATTTGGAATGCAGCACATAGGTTTTTACTGAGTTCGATTTTGCATGTGTTTTCTGCTATGTGGATTTAGAAAAATACATCGAAATTGGCAAAGTTTAACCTGTGAAATGTCCTACAGACATGAAGATAAGGGAGTTGTGCTGTGATTGATAATAAAAAAATATAATAATCATCATCATCATCATCATCCATAATATCAATAATAGCATTCAAAGGCTGACTGCATGATTCCACATGATTTTTGTGATTCCACAAAAAGAGCTTGCAGTTAGCTTATTCACCACAAGGTGGCGAGCTCACCTCTCCCCCGTGGAACGCACAGAAAGGAGGAGATTAATCCAAAGACAGGAAGTGATGTAACAGCAGGAAGAGAAGTTGCAGGAGGTGAGAGAATAGGCGGCTGGAAGAGGTAATTGTGTGAATCTTGTTATATATGGAGCAGAGCAGAGGTTTGGGGTGGGCATGCTTTGTTACAGAGGAGGACATAGTACACCTGTCACTATCCTGATCATCCCCCTTGATGAGATTTATATATAACCCCCCCCCCCCCAGCCCCCAACACTTCAGAGTTATGACTCTGCATGTTTGGGAGACTACCTAATACTGGGGGTACATCTGCCTATACTGGGGAGGAGGCTGCCTGTCTGATTTGGGTAAAGGGTCTGGGGGTGTTCTATTCTAACTCTATGTCCACTTGGATAGTGGAGATTGCACATCAGCACACAGGCAGCTAACTGGGGTTGAAAAGGTTAATGCTGCTGATGGGCATTATGGGGTTAATGTATGACCTGCATGACTTTGCACATGCTCAGTAGCATTTGTATGCTATTTTGTCGGGTATGCTAAAATGTTGAAACAGGCACCCTTGCCAGTCCTGAGAAGAGAGACTGCCTGATACTGGCTATCGATACTTGGGGTATGTCTGGCTATCTAACCTGGTAGGGGGGTTGCCTAATACTGGGGATACATCTGCCTGTATTTGAGGGGAGGATGCCTAATACTGGTGTACATGTGGCTATCTAACCTGGTTAGGGGTACTGCTTAATACACGGGTTACATCATGATATCTAATCTGGAGTTGGTGGGCTGCCTAATTCTGGGGATACATCTGGCTATCTGTAATGGGGATGGTGGGCTGCCTAATAGTGGCTATCTGTACTGGGGAGGGGGGTACCTAATACTGGGGGTACATCTGCCTTGTTGACTTGGGGAGGGAGACTACCTGATGCACCTGGCCTTTGTAACCCTTCAGCACTTTATTTGGCCCGAGGAAGTGGGCAGAGACCCACAATACGTGTTGCCTGTGCTTATAAAAAAATAATTATATTTGTACATATGAATTTATCATTATTTAGGTAAGCCACCTCACCCTTTTTCTCTTTTGTTTTAATCTCAGTTTTATACACACCTGGGTGCCTCTTAATGCCTTTATGATGGCTTCCCAAGTCTTTCAGATATTAGTCATCCACCAGACCAGCCACCAGTCAGACCACCCCTTGAGCTCCATTGCTATGTTATCAATGGCTGGAGTGAAATATGGAGAGATGTCTGAATTCTATACTGAAGAGAAGGGTGACTGTTTAGTGATATGAAGGGTGTGAGCAGGAATCCAGGCGCATGCATCTCTATGGAGAGAGCTTGCAGGGAGTAGTAGTTTTATTGTTAGGGTAGTCTGCCTTTATACTTGAGAATGATGCAAAGTATCTATGTAGGGGGTTAGTTTACATAATTGCCCCTTAGGGAGGGAGACATAGAGAATAATATAATCTGTGAATAGTGCAGAGCTGTGATTGGCTGATCTTGTATGTCATGGAATACTGAGCCCATAAGATCCTCGTGGAGCAGCTCCCACCTCCAGCTGGTGCCTCACACGTATTCACACTCTCTGTGTTACCTTATCTCTGGATTTCCATCACTTCTTGTGCTGTCAGAGGTGTTTCATGTTTATCCCAGCCGTTATGGAAGGCAGGCCGGTATCTCTTCCCTGTGAAGGGGGACACTTTCCCTGATAGCATTTCCCAGCAGCTGTTCATAGCAACAGTCATGAATACAATGTTGTACAATAGAGTTGTTGTGGATCAGTGGAGGTCTCAGGGAGGGAGGTGCTGAAAGAACAGGATCTCTGCATTGGCCTCGATTCCTAAAGCATTCCCACATGTGGAAATACTGAAAACAGATGACTTTACCGACATCTAAGCAAAATGTGTATTCATAAAGGCTGTTTCCGCATGAAAAGCCGATATTGGCGAGCAGAGGGATAAATCACCGCCTTGTGCGGTGATTATGTTAATAAAAGTAACAAAATGCCCATTCATAAAAATTACCGCAAGCGGTGTGCGGCCGGGGATTACCGCTACCTCGGGATGTAGCGATAACCATGCGGAATACATACAAGTGAATGGGACAGACCTCCCAAGGAGCAGCACAGAGAGCAGCGCACGGAGGGACTCCGGCAGCTTCCTACGTTTCCTCATGCCTTCCGCCAGCCTAGAGCGGGAGATCTCCGCTCTGTTATCGCAACTGACAAAATTTTATGAATGACCACCCAGAAGTGTAAAGTACCGTGCGCAGAGTTTTCCCGCACGGATTTCATTAACCGCACACACTTTTATGAATCGAGGCCATTGTGTCCATTTTCAGCAGATGAAACAGGTGCACCATCTGACCGTATCCATTGTATCTCTCATGAGAAGAAGCCAGTGTGCAGTCAGGAGCCACTGGTGTTGGATTGGAGGTTGGAGTCTGCACAAAGATGATGGCTGGTGGGTCACAGCTAGGGGGTGAAGCCAGGTAACAACGGGCGTGGCTGATAAGACAGGTACAGAAGATGGAGGCTGCAGCTGGACAGTGGTTGGGTGGCCTCTGCTGCTTCTGTCCTGGTACTGGCACTGTCCCAGCTGGGAGATTTTTTTGCTATGGCTCTTGGAAGGTTTGGGGTTAGTAGGTGATGGACAGGTAGGGTCAGGATATGTAGCTGCAGTCCTATCTGCCCAGATCATCAGCTGCCAGAGCCATAAGTAATGATAATTCATAGCTGATTAGCTGCAGGCCTCAGCTCTTATCTTCCTATATCTCCAGCTGTTCTCTCTTCACATCCTCATCCATCTACCGCTGCCGGCACTGCTGTAACCTCCCAGGAATGTGTGCATGGAGAGGAGGAGAGAAGCACCAGATGATGAGCAAGGCACACTGGGAGAGAGGACTGTGGTGCTGAATGTGCAGATACCACAGCTTATGGGATATTATCACCCCCTAGCTATGTATGTTGTTTTATGTGTTCTGTTTATTAGTGCTAATATCTTACACCTATAATTTGTTATCTATTTCAGAACTGAGATCTGACCTTAAAGAACAAATTACATGTCAGGAGTGATCAGCAGTCTATGGAGGAGGGTGACATGAGTACATTTGAAGAAGAAGAAGGAGAGACCTATGTGATGAGTGATCAGCAGTCTATGGAGGAGGGTGGCATGATGGAGACAATTAAGGAAGAAGGAGAGACCTATGTGAGGAGCGATCAGCAGTCTACGAAGGAGGGTGGCATATTGGGGACAATTAAAGAAGAAGAAGGAGAGGTCTATGTGAGGAGTGATCAGCAGTCTATGGAGGAGGGTGGCATGTTGGGGACAATAAAAAATGAAGAAGGAGAGACCGATGTGAGCAGTGATCAGCAGTCTGCTGAGGAGGGTGGCATGATGTGGACAATTAAAAAGGAAGAAGGAGAGACCTATGTGAGGAGTGATCAACAATCTATGGAGGAGGGTGGCATGATGGAGACAATTAAGGAAGAAAAAGGAGAGACCTTTGTAAGTAATGATCCGCAGTCTACGAAGGAGGGTGGCATATTGGGGACAATTAAAGAAGAAGAAGGAGAGGTCTATGTGAGGAGTGATCAGCAGTCTATGGAGGAGGGTGGCATGTTGGGGACAATAAAAAAGGAAGAAGGAGAGACCGATATGAGCAGTGATCAACAGTCTATGGAGGAGGGTGGCATGATGAGGACAATTAAAAAGGAAGGAGGAGAGATCTATGTGAGGAGTGATCAGCAGTCTATGGAGGAGGCTGGCATGTTGGGGACAATTAAAAAGGAAGAAGGAGAGACCTATGTGTGGAGTGATCAACAGTCTGCTGAGGAGGGTGGCATGATGGGGACAATTAAAAAGGAAGAAGACGAAACAGATGTGAGGAGTGATCAGCAGTCTATGGAGGAGAGTGACGTGATGAGGACTAGTGAAGAGGACATTATTACAGGAATGAGCATTGGTGAGTGATAAATGTATCTCCTTTAAAGCTAGTTACACACCAGGACGTTGCGTTTAGGGGACGTTATAGGGCACATAACGTGCCCCTAACGCAACGCCTGGTGCTCTCTGGTGTGGACATCGGAGTGAGCCGCGTTGTGCAGCTCACTCTGGCGTCCGTGATGCGTACTCTTGGACGCATGCGGCATCACGTGGTCCCGCCCGGCCAATCGCCGCACAGAGCGGCCGGTCCAGGAAGTAAACACTGCACGTCAGTGCAGTGAATATTAATTAGCCATGTGCCCAGCCTCTCTCCCCTCCTCCCCAACATGACTGAGCATGTGCAAACAGTCTAACGCGGCTTAGCCGTGCAGACCGCACAGCATGCAGCACATTGCTGCGTTACAATGTAACGCAACGTGGGCAGTGTGAACAGCCCACTTGTGTTACATTGCTGTGCGTTGGGGGAGCGTTACAGGCTGCACTAACGTGCGCCTGTAACGTCCCTGTGTGCAAGAAGCCTTAATGTCCAGTGCATATAAGCTGTGTGCTCTACATCTTGTCAGTATACAGGAGTCGAGTCTGAGGAAGGCTTCATAGCTGAAAGCTTACTCCTTTTCTTCTAAGTTAGCAAATAAATGGCATCATCCTGATTCAAAACGTCTTGCTTTCACTATTGCAATAAGCTAACTCTCTAACTGAATGACAAAGCTAAAAATTAGTAAGCTCTCTCTCAAACTGAGTCACTAAACTATTAATCACAGGTTCAGTAAATCTCAAATGAGCACAAATCATTCACAAAATACAAATACACAGCACTGCTCTCTCCAGCACAACCTCTCACACAGTGCTGAGTAACAGCAAGGAGATAATCCAAGATGGCATCAGCCTTATATAGGGAAGGGTGTGGCCAGAGCTCCGCTCATTCCTATTGGTTGCTAGGCACATTCTGGTAAAAAAAAGAAAAAGCACTTCCGTAATGGACTCAAAGTTGTAATTACAGCTGATTACACTCATAGTCAGAATTTGTAACCGCGGTGGATTACGGATTATAGTAGGCCGCAATTACAACTTGTCATTACAGATATCCATAAATTACAGGTCATTACGCCCAACACTACCTGGGACAGAGGAGGGGGCAGAAGGGAGTTAGACTGGTCTCCCCTTGAACCCCTGGGGGCCGCACCACCAACAACAGGCCTTCAGGGATTACTGCTTTAGTACACGGTAATCCCTGTCTGGCAGACAGCCAAGCAGGAAGTGACGCTCAGTTCCTGTTGGTGAAGCAATCATGTGCACAGAAGCGTATTGCTTAAATACCCTTCCACGCATGCGCATCGCGTCAAAATGTGGCGGGCAGTTTAAAAACACGTGCGTCTCCATAGTCTTACATGCCTTCCGGTCCGCCGCAAGAGCCGCACGGTAACGTAGGTATGCACTTGCATATGGGATGCGGCAAAAACGTTACTTCCATCGCATTGTGCCGCACCACGTTGGTATAGAAGACCCCATAGACTAACGTTGCCCTAGCGGTAGGCTGCGGTGAAAATGCTGTGCCAGTGTGAAAGGGCCCTCAGGCATCTGTAGTGAGGTGCACTCTGCCGCCGACTGCATGGTCCAACAACCAGGATACACATTCCACTACATGCTGGTGGGGGCTGGGATGGTAGTCCTGGTAACATAATGGAGGCTGGGGATCCACCATTGTGGCACCAAACAGCACATCAGCTGGCAGAAGGCAGCACTTTCCACCAACTGATAGGGCAGGAGCTGTTGGGCCAACAATCTTGCCATGCAGTGATTTCGGGGAGAGAGGCCTGCTGCTGGGTGACAAACTGGGGGGAGGAGACAGCTGATGAGGTCTGGATGCTGCTTCCTGTCTGGTGTGCAGAGGGGGTTGGCGTGAAGTGGGACTGGGAAGGCTGCACATGATGCACAGAGTGATGGATAGAGGAAGACGAGAGGGGCCTCTTGCTGCTGCTTCTCCTGACGCACTCTGTCCACTGCTGCCCTGTGCATTCCTGCCTCTCTTTAATAAATCCCACTGTACCATGTTGAAGGATTTTGAGGTGGGACATAATGCCCAGTGTCCCTAACTTGGTGCCTGCTTACCCTCTGCTCAACTGCACACCACAGAGGTTGCAGACTATGCAGGACTCATTCTCGTGATGAACAGTGAAGTAGACCCATGCTGAGGATGACCGCGACACACTCCTGCTAGTAGTAGCTGGCTGTTGCCCAGCATGGGACTAGGTATTTGCAGATGGGGTGACTGCTGCAGGCTGCTGGTCAACCTGCTCCTGTGTTTGGCTCTGCTGCTTCCTACTCTACCAGTGGAGCCCATGCCCCTAGACTGCTCCTGATGCACCATCCTGACTGATTGATGCATGACGGATAAACTATCACTGCTGCCTGTAGGTGAACCAGTTGGCATCCACAATCGGTTGCCCATCTCATCATCAAAAGACAAATCCTCGTCCCAGAACAGTTCGGCCTGGGGACTGGACAGACAAGGTGCATCCAGTGATAGGCCCTCCCCCTGGCCATGAGGCACCTCTGAGGTTGACTTGGGGATGACTTTATTTTTGGGGGGCTGTGTTATGAAAAAACGGGCCATTTCCTTCACCACAGTCCCCACCAGATCTTGGGTGTTTGGTCCCATTGTCTCCTCGAGGGCTTCTCCCCACATTCTGCCTCAAATACAATCCACGATAGAGGCTGCTGCTGCTGGCCAATGGTGCGCTGCACAGCAGTGTTCTCCCCAGAATTTTTTTTCCAGCCGGGGTGGTATGAAAAAGTAGCTGGGTGGTGGAAGGTTAGGTCGGGTGCCACTAGGTGGGGAATCGCGCGTGCCCCCCCCCCCCCCCCAATAAATTGACAGGCTAGGCTCTGTCTTTTGTACTAGAATCTCTTAAATCGATACTTAACTGAAGAAAAATTAGACTAGTTTACTTACCTGGGGCTTCTTCTAGCCCCCTGAAGTCCTTCTACTCCATGATCGCCATTCCACACTGCTCTGTTCCTTAGCCCCGCAGCTCCTTTATCATGCTCCTGTAACCAGGAGTGTTTTGCCCGCAATTTTTAGTTACTGCGCAAGTGCAAAATGCTACCAATCACGGGAATGTGAAAGGGGAGGCGAGTGACACTTGGCTGCACATGCAGGGTTCAGAGAGGAACACAGCGTGCGGAATGACTGCAAGGGAGAACAACAACTAAAGGGGCTGGAAGAAGCCCCAGGTAAGTAACTGGACCTTTTTCCTTTAACAGTTAGTGTCCTTTAAAATTCTAGCTACCCTTCTGCTGATTTGACAATGAAACTAGCAGCTTTTTCTATATACAGTGGGTTGCAAAAGTATTCGGCCCCCTTTAAATTTCTCACATTACTGCCACAAACATGAATCAATTTTATTGGAATTCCCGGTGAAAGACCAATACAAAGTGGTGTACACGTGAGAAGTGGAACGAGAATCATACATCATTCCAAACATTTTTTACAATCAATAACTGCAAAGTGGGGTGTGCGTAATTATTCGGCCCCCGGAGTCAATACTTTGTAGAACCACCTTTTGCTGCAATTACAGCTGCCAGACTTTTAGGGTATGTCTCTACCAGCTTTGCACATCTAGAGACTGAAATCCTTGCCCATTCGTCTTTGCAAAACAGCTCCAGCTCAGTCAGATTAGTTGGACAGCGTTTGTGAACAGCAGTTTTCAGATCTTGCCACAGATTCTCGATTGGATTTAGATTTGGACTTTGACTGGGCCATTCTAACACATAGATATGTTTTGTTTTAAACCATTCCATTGTTGCCCTGGCTTTATGTTTAGGGTCGTTGTCCTGCTGAAAGGTGAACCTCCGCCCCAGTCTCAAGTCTTTTGCAGTCTCCAAGAGGTTTTCTTCCAAGTTTGCCCTGTATTTGGCTCCATCCATCTTCCCATCAACTCTGACCAGCTTCCCTGTCCCTGCTGAAGAGAAGCACCCCCAGAGCATGATGCTGCCACCACCATATTTGACAGTGGGGATGGTGTGTTCTGAGTGATGTGCATTGTTAGTTTTCTGCCACACATAGCGTTTTACATTTTGGCCAAAAAGTTCCATTTTGGTCTCATCTGACCAGAGCACCTTCATCCACATGGTTGCGGTGTCTCCCACATGGCTTGTGGCAAACTGCAAACGGGACTTCTTATGCTTTCTGTTAACAATGCCTTTCTTCTTGCCACTCTTCCATAAAGGCCAACTTTGTACAGTGCATGACTAATAGTTGTCCTATGGACAGAGTCTCCCACCTGAGCTGTAGATCTCTGCAGCTCGTCCAGAGTCACCATGGGCCTCTTGACTGCATTTTTGATCAGCGCTCTCCTTGTTCGGCCTGTGAGTTTAGGTGGATGGCCTTGTCTTGGTAGGTTTACAGTTGTGCCATACTCCTTCCATTTCTGAATGATCACTTGAACAGTGCTCCTTGGGATGTTCAAGGCTTTGGAAATCTTTTTGTAGCCTAAGCCTGCTTTAAATTTCTCAATAACTTGATCCCTGAACTTTCTTGGACCTGTCTTGTGTGTTCTTTGGACTTCACGGTGTTGTTGCTCCCAATATTCTCTTAGACAACCTCTGAGGCCGTCACAGAGCAGCTGTATTTGTACTGACATTAGATTACACAGAGGTGCACTCTGTTTAGTCATTAGCACTCATCAGGCAATGTCTATAGGCAATTGACTGCACTCAAAGGGGGCCGAATAATTACGCACACACCACTTTGCAGTTATTTGTAAAAAATGTTTGGAATCATGTATGATTTTCATTCCACTTCTCACATGTACACCGCTTTGTATTGGTCTTTCATGTGGAATTCCAATAAAATGGATTCATGTTTGTGGCAGTAATGTGACAAAATGTGGAAAACTTCAAGGGGGCCGAATACTTTTGCAAGCCACTGTACATGGGTGGTCCCACAGTGGAAAAGAGGATTTCTGGGCCACATCAGACATCCCTCTTACACCACCCATGTATCTAGGCAACATGGAAAAAAAATCTTGATAGTTTCATTTTCAAATCTACAGATTGCACCTGGCTGCTGGTTGTAATGTGACACTAACTCACAGAAGATATTGCTGGTTGTGGCTGTAAAGGGGCCAGGGTGTCTCTCAGTAATCACTCTGTGCCTCTGTCTGCCCTTGCCATGGGTGAGTCTGTGGCCATCTGTACACTGGCTGTCTCCCCCCCCCCCCCCCCTCCTCCTCCAAACTGCAACTCCCTCACACCAGTGACACTCACTTCGTGCATCAATCAGGGCTGGGGGAGGCAGTAGAAGGACTGGAGAATTGTGGGGTCAAAGGGTCAAGCATCCTACAGTTCTGGCTGTCGGGGGCTGAGTTAGAGGCCCCCCTCCTCCATTAGTAGTAGCCAGCGAGATTACACACATACCCGCTGCTGCTGGGACCAGTACAAGGAGAGGAGGAGAGCGTCTGGCTGGACATGCCACAAACATCAGAGCTGCGCGTTATCTGAGAACAGGGAGAGGAGGACAGCGTCTGCAGGACCTTCCGAGAGACGCGCTTTGCTCTCTTCAGAGCTCATACGAGCTGCATGACGTCTCCTGCATTCCCTGCCCCTCCACACAACTGCTGGGAGCTGAGGAGGAAGGCGGAGATAGCATCTCTGAGTGACAGTGGCTGGCTGCACTGATACAGCTGCCTCTGATCACTAATAAATGCACAGAACTGGGATAATTTACCCGGGCGCTCAGAGGAGATCAGCCGGGCGGCGCGCCCTGGTATATGGCTCTGGGGAGAACACTGCACAGGTCAGGGGGGTTTGCCTGCTGCTGCCAACCACCACCTCGTCCTCTCCTTGCACAGGTTGTGGATGTGACGGGTGGGCCTTGCCTGCTGATAACCAGACAAGGATCCGCCTCATCCACCATCATTCCACCTGCGGCTTGGAGTGTCATCACCCTTGCTGTGCTTCATTGTGAACAAACATATGGGGGGGGGGGAGACTACAAATGTATTGGGGCAGCTGAAATACGAAAATAAATCAATTTACAAACTAAAAATAAAATAAATAAAAGTGAAATAAAAGGAAAATAAAAACAATTAAAATAAATGAAATGAAGAATAAAAATTACATAGTTATTTTGGTTGAAAAAAGACATACGTCCATCGAGTTCAACCAGTACAAAGTACAACTCCAGCCTGTCCCTCACATATCCCTGTTGATCCAGAGGAAGGCGAAAAAAAACCCTTACAAGGCATGGTCCAATTAGCCCCAAAAGGGAAAATTCTTTCCCGACTCCAGATGGCAATCAGATAAAATCCCTGGATCAACATCAATAGGCATTTCCTAGTAATTGTAGCCATGGATGTCTTTCAACGCAAGGAAAGCATCTAAGCCCCCTTTAAATGCAGGTATAGAGTTTGCCATAACGACTTCCTGTGGCAATGCATTCCACATCTTAATCACTCTTACTGTAAAGAACCCTTTCCTAAATAAATGGCTAAAACGTTTCTTCTCCATGCGCAGATCGTGTCCTCTAGTCCTTTGAGAAGGCCTAGGGACAAAAAGCTCATCCGCCAAGCTATTATATTGCCCTCTGATGTATTTATACATGTTAATTAGATCTCCTCTAAGGCGTCTTTTCTCTAGACTAAATAAACCCAGTTTATCTAACTTTTCTTGGTAAGTGAGACCTTCCATCCCACGTATCAATTTTGTAGCTCGTCTCTGCACCTGCTCTAAAACTGCAATATCTTTTTTGTAATGTGGTGCCCAGAACTGAATTCCATATTCCAGATGTGGCCTTACTAGAGAGTTAAAAAGGGGCAATATTATGCTAGCATCTCGAGTTTTTATTTCCCTTTTATTGCATCCCAAAATTTTGTTAGCTTTAGCTGCAGCGGCTTGGCATTGAGTACGATTATTAGATAAAAAGAACACAGAAACTGTCTAATCAAATAAAATGTAAATCATAATATATATAAAAAAATTAAAGTATATCAAATTTGAGATAAAAGATATAAAAAAATAATGAAAAAGGGTAAACACACTACACAAATGCTCACTCACTACACTCTCAAACAAACTTTCTCTTGGACACACTACAACTGACCTTCTCACTCACTCACTAGTCACTCACTACACCAGGGCCAGCTTTAAGCCCAGGCCTCATAGGTCATGGCCTAGGGCGCCACAGGAGGAAGGGCGATTGGGCAGTGGGCTGGAAATGTGCAGTTTGCAATTGAATTTTCAGTTGCAAGCTTGCAGTGCAGGGAGAGATCGGGTGAGCGTGTGACTCTCCTGCTGATGCCTGTGGCTGGCTGTGTAGTGTGTTTGGCTGCTTGCCAGACCCGGTCTGTGGCTGCCCGCCCTGCTTCATTGTTTCAGTACTTCACAATAGCTGTGGGCAACCGGAACTGGCTGGTCTTGTGGGCAGAGCGTCACTCGCCAGATGTTTCCCACCTCCCTCCTCCATATAGCAGCACCGCCAGTCACTCACCCCTCCGCTCTCCTCCAGCGCCAAAGCTTCCTCTTCCCCTCCTCAATCATCAGCTACCGCTGTGCATCTCTTTCTGCAGCTGGTGTTTCCTATCGTAATTCACCAGTACTGTGCAGATAAGCCACATGTGAGAGATGCTGGCTGCAGAATGAGATGCACAGTGGTGGCTAATGATGGGAATGAGGGGAAGAGGAAGTTTCGGTGCTGGAGGCAGGAGGAGAGGTGAGTGACTGGCGGTGCTGCTGTGTGGGTAGCTGTTGTGTAATGGGGATGGGACTATCGGGCTACCTAAGCTTTTAGGGGGAGGGAGGGGAAACATCTGACCATCTATACTACAAGGGAGGGTGGAGTTCCAACTCCAGGTACCCAAAATGGCTCCGACTCCTTAATGGAGGTTGGTGGTTTCATACACTGAGGAGTTTCAGTTGGATAATTTTTGTACCAACTGGGGATGTTGGAGGAGATGCTGTTGGTCAGGGGGCGGCTGGTGACAGTACAGATCCATCCCTGCACTACACTACAATCTGCCTCTGCTCTCTCTATCACACTACAGCACACCCTCTCTCACTGTCACTAGGCCTCTCTACACTCACATCTGACTTTCTGCTCTATCACACTAACTTCAGCAAACTCCTCCTTCTCACTCACTAGTGCACTACAATCTGTCTGTCTACTCACTCCTCACTCACTCACTATCTCACAATTCACCAGATTCTGTCACACAACTCCATCCACTCACAACTGATTCTCTGCAGCACAATCACAGGACTGGGAAATACTCGGTAGTATTGCACCAATCAGAGAGTGCGGAGGCATCCGCGGGGTTCCCATTTCCACAGAAATATTCGGCATTCTCTGATTGGTCCGATGCTTCTGAGCTCAGTGATTGGCTGACATTTCTGAGTTGCTGTAATGCGCTATTCTGACATTGCGGCGTTTCTGTTTTGGAAATCGGCGTTCTGATGGAAATGTCAGACCATCCCCAGTCTCAGTTTCCTTATTTCCTTAATTAGGAATAAGAGAGAGAAACATGTACATTACACGGGGCATATGAGTGACACGAGGACACAGCGGTAATAAGAATGTGGAAGTGACACCACATTGCTCTACAAACATAACACAGATCTCTTGCTAGAAGTACATATAGGTCTGTTGTCAAAGGAGTAACACATTGCTTCCACTGTCTCATCAAGCTATACATTCACTGCTGCTCAATGTATGGCCAATGCTTTAGGTGGGGGAGGGGTCAGTGACATGCAAATAACTCTGACGTGTATGCAAATGTCATGCAGATTGTATGCAGATAATCAGATTTGTCAGGAAATGCATTTGAATGGCTGAACTCCCAGCTACATAACATTTTCATGCTAGCCAAAGTTGTAGTCATGTGATTGGCCAGCTGTAATGAGCTCCACCTTCTGCAGTTCTCAGTCAGGCTGATAACGGTGATGGTCATTGACATGTCAGTAACTCGGAGAAGATGCAAATTGTATGCTAATTTTATGCAAAGTTGAGCCCCAGCACATGCATGTGAAATGACCAGCAGTACTCACACATACCACCCTTAACACATGCTTCTATAATGACCAGCAGTACTGACATAGCACCCACAACACATGCTTCTCTAATGACCAGCAGTACTGACATAGCACCCACAACACATGCTTCTATAATGACCAGCAGTACTGACATAGCACCCACAACACATGCTTCTATAATGACCAGCAGTACCGACATAGCACCCACAACACATGCTTCTCTAATGACCAGCAGTACTGACATAGCACCCACAGCACATGCTTCTATAATGACCAGCAGTACTGACATAGCGCCCACAACACATGCTTCTATAATGACCAGCAGTACTGACATAGCACCCACAACACATGCTTCTATAATGACCAGCAGTACTGACATAGCACCCACAACACATGCTTCTCTAATGACCAGCAGTACTGACATAGCACCCACAACACATGCTTCTCTAACGACCAGCAGTACTGACATAGCACCCACAGCACATGCTTCTATAATGACCAGCAGTACTGACATAGCGCCCACAACACATGCTTCTATAATGACCAGCAGTACCGACATAGCACCCACAACACATGCTTCTCTAGTGACCAGCAGTACTGACATAGCACCCACAACACATGCTTCTCTAATGACCAGCAGTACTGACATAGCACCCACAACACATGCTTCTCTAACGACCAGCAGTACTGACATAGCACCCACAACACATGCTTCTCTAATGACCAGCAGTACTGACATAGCGCCCACAGCACATGCTTCTATAATGACCAGCAGTACTGACATAGCGCCCACAACACATGCTTCTCTAATGACCAGCAGTACTGACATAGCACCCACAGCACATGCTTCTATAATGACCAGCAGTACTGACATAGCGCCCACAGCACATGCTTCTATAATGACCAGCAGTACTGACATAGCGCCCACAACACATGCTTCTCTAATGACCAGCAGTACTGACATAGCACCCACAGCACATGCTTCTATAATGACCAGCAGTACTGACATAGCGCCCACAGCACATGCTTCTCTAATGACCAGCAGTACTGACATAGCACCCACAGCACATGCTTCTATAATGACCAGCAGTACTGACATAGCGCCCACAACACATGCTTCTATAATGACCAGCAGTACCGACATAGCACCCACAACACATGCTTCTCTAGTGACCAGCAGTACTGACATAGCACCCACAGCACATGCTTCTATAATGACCAGCAGTACTGACATAGCGCCCACAACACATGCTTATATAATGACCAGCAGTACTGACATAGCACCCACAACACATGCTTCTCTAATGATCAGCAGTACTGACATAGCACCCACAGCACATGCTTCTATAATGACCAGCAGTACTGACATAGCGCCCACAACACATGCTTATATAATGACCAGCAGTACTGACATAGCACCCACAACACATGCTTCTCTAATGACCAGCAGTACTGACATAGCACCCACAGCACATGCTTCTATAATGACCAGCAGTACTGACATAGCACCCACAGCACATGCTTCTATAATGACCAGCAGTACTGACATAGCACCCACAACACATGCTTCTCTAATGACCAGCAGTACTGACATAGCACCCACAACACATGCTTCTATAATGACCAGCAGTACTGACATAGCGCCCACAACACATGCTTCTATAATGACCAGCAGTACTGACATTGCACCCACAACACATGCTTCTCTAATGACCAGCAGTACTGACATAGCACCCACAACACATGCTTCTCTAACGACCAGCAGTACTGACATAGCACCCACAACACATGCTTCTCTAATGACCAGCAGTACTGACATAGCACCCACAACACATGCTTCTATAATGACCAGCAGTACTGACATAGCACCCACAACACATGCTTCTATAATGACCAGCAGTACTGACATAGCACCCACAACACATGCTTCTCTAACGACCAGCAGTACTGACATAGCACCCACAACACATGCTTCTCTAATGACCAAAAGTACTGACATAGCACCCACAACACATGCATCTCTAATGACCAGCAGTACTGACATAGCACCCACAACATATGCTTCTATAATGACCAGCAGTACTGACATAGCACCCACAACACATGCTTCTCTAGTGACCAGCAGTACTGACATAGCACCCACAACACATGCTTCTCTAATGATCAGCAGTACTGACATAGCACCCACAACACATGCTTCTCTAATGACCAGCAGTACTGACATAGCACCCACAACACATGCTTCTCTAACGACCAGCAGTACTGACATAGCACCCACAACACATGCTTCTCTAATGACCAGCAGTACTGACATAGCACCCACAGCACATGCTTCTATAATGACCAGCTGTACTGACATAGCACCCACAGCACATGCTTCTCTAATGACCAGCAGTACTGACATAGCACCCACAACACATGCTTCTATGACCAGCAGTACTGACATAGCACCCACAACACATGCTTCTCTAACGACCAGCAGTACTGACATTGCACCCACAACACATGCTTCTATAATGACCAGCAGTACTGACATAGCACCCACAACACATGCTTCTATAATGACCAGCAGTACTGACATAGCACCCACAACACATGCTTCTCTAATGACCAGCAGTACTGACATAGCGCCCACAACACATGCTTCTATAGTGACCAGCAATACTGACATAGCGCCCACAACACATGCTTCTCTAATGATCAGCAGTCAACTTTGTTACCTCCCTGCAGCCTGTTCCCAGCACAGGCAACCTGAACTGCTGCAGCTTACAGATCATAGTGATCACTCCTCTGTAATACAACATGCAGTCACTCACCTCTGGGGTTTGCCCGCTGGACAGAGCAACGGGGGTCCAGCAAGAAGCCGCACAGCAAAGTTTCCAGCTCTGAGTTAGAAAATCCAGCTGCAAGACTACTGTTGCTGTGCTCCCCTTCCCCACCTTCTCCAGAACTAGCCATACTTGTTTGTTATGAAGCTGCAGGACTTCTCGGAAGGAGGGGGGAGGTGTAGAGAGAGAGAGGAGAGAAACTTGAAGCTGACGCCTAGGGAGGAAAGAGTTTGCAGCGCAGAGTATGCTGGGAGATGTAGTTCCCAGACTCAGCTCTGCATTAGTGAGAATGGAGAAGAGCCTACAACGCTCGACATCCCCCACCAACAGCGCATACAAAAGATAGGGCGGCAGGATTGGTGGCTCTGGTACAACACATCACCCAGCGGGCAGAATGGGAACTAAATCGGTGCAAAGTCCCACGGGCAGGATGTTCATTTGTACGTTTCCCAGTACAAATATGAGCACAGGACAAGCGATCCAGCACCTGGGCGGTGTTTCAAAACAGCCGGGTGGCCCGCCCACCTAAATGGCCCTGGGGAGAACACTGCTTAGAGACACATCTCCGCCCTCCTCCTCAGCTCCTTCCTATCAGCTGTGTGGAGGGGCGGGGAAAGCTCACTGTCTCTCAGAGGCACATCACCACCTTCCTCCTCCTCAGCTCCTTCCTGTATAACGTAGATGTGTCAGTCATTAAAGGGATGAGTCGGCAACACTGATAGGTGTAGCCAGTAATAGGTGGCCACAATATAGGTAGCCAGAGATAGGTGTAGCCAGTAATAGGTGGCCGCAGTATAGGTAGCCAGGAATAGGTGTAGCCAGTAATAGGTGGCCGCAGTATAGGTAGCCAGGGATAGGTGTAGCCAGTAATAGGTGGCCGCAGTATAGGTAGCCAGAGATAGGTGTAGCCAGTAATAGGTGGCTGCAGTATAGGTAGCCAGAGATAGGTGTAGCCAGTAATAGGTGGCCGCAGTATAGGTAGCCAGAGATAGGTGTAGCCAGTAATAGGTGGCCGCTGTATAGGTAGCCAGGGATATGTGTAGCCAGTAATAGGTGGCCGCAGTATACTGTAGGTAGCCAAGGATGGGTGTAGCCAGTAATAGGTGGCTGCAGTATAGGTAGCCAGGGATGGGTGTAGCCAGTAATAGAGGTGGCATCAGTATACAGTAGGTAGCCAGGGATGGGTGTAGCCAGTAATAGGTGGCCGCAGTATAGGTAGCCAGGGATAGGTGTAGCCAGTAACAGGTGGCAGCAGTATAGGTAGCCAGGGATAGGTGCAGCTAGTAATAGGTGCACAATAAGGGTATAAGAGGCGCCCTGGTGTAATAAAAGCATCTAAAAACAGTTTAAAAACGGGAAATAAATTTGAGGTAGCTTACCTCAGTGACGAAGAAATCTTTGTATTTTACAAAGGTTTTTATTAGTAGCACAGGCAACGCGTTTCGCGAGTCAGAGCCCGCTTCCTCAGGCCAATAACAGTGCCAAACTAAATGACAGATTCAGCCTCCCTTTGCTGAATCTGTCATTTAGTTTGGCACTGTTATTGGCCTGAGGAAGCGGGCTCTGACCCGCGAAACGCGTTGCCTGTGCTACTAATAAAAACCTTTGTAAAATACAAAGATTTTTTCGTTACTGAGGTAAGCTACCTCAAATTTATTTCCCATTTTTAAACTGTTTTTAGATGCTTTTATTACACCGCCCTGGTTTTATACCCTTATTTTATACCCTTATTGTGCAATCATACCCCCTTACCTCACCCGTCTGAGGGGTGGGTACAGACCACACGTGGCTTCGACCACGGCGGATATCTGTCCCCTTTCTTTTACCAAGGAGAGCGACCGCATCCAGGTCCCTAGGGACCACCCCGAGTGGAGTCGGGTTTGTTGTTTACACCTGCTTCCTGTGGTCGGTTGCCCCTCTGCAACCCACCTTTGTGAGTAGCGACTTACTTTTATTACGTTCAATTGTTTTTGACATACTACACTATTGGGCTCCCACTTTTGTCTCCTGTATCTTTTCACTAGAGGGTGTTTTTGACACCCACATCCTACTAGTAAAAGGTGGTCGCAGTATAGATAGCCAGGGATAGGTGTAGCCAGTAATAGGTGGCCGCAGCACAGGTAGCCAGGGATCGGTGCAGCCAGTAATAGGTGGTCGTAGTACAGGTAGCCAGAGATTGGTGTAGCCAGTAATACGTGGCCACAGTATAGGTAGCCAGCAATAGGTGTAGCCAGTTATAGGTGGTTGTAGTATAGGTAGTCCGGGATAGGTGTAGCCAGTAATAGGTGGTCGTAGTATAGGTAGTCAGGGATAGGTGTAGCCAGTAATAGGTGGCCGCAGTATAGGTAGTCAGGGATGGGTGTAGCCAGCAATAGGTGGTCGCAGTATAGGTAGCCAGGGATAGGTGTAGCCAGTAATAGGTGGTCGCAGTATAGGTAGCCAGGGATAGGTGCAGCCAGTAATAGGTGGTCGCGGTATAGGTAGCCAGTAATAGGTGGCTGCAGTATAGGTATATGAGTACAAGGATATATAGTAAAACAGTATTTTTGAACAGACAAAGTTTCAAGATGATCTTAAATTTGTTTGAAAAATTCTTTTGTAAAAACAGAGTTCACAACTCTTCAAGCAAATTCATCTTTGCAAACAACATCCCATGACAGTACAAATGACATATGTTGAAATATGCAACTGTTTAAATTGCAGTATAGGTAGTCAGGAATCAGTGTAGCCAGTAATAAGTGACCGCAGTATAGGTAGCCAGGGATGGGTGTAGCCAGTAATAGGTGGCCGCAGTAAAGGTAGCCAGGGATGGGTGTAGCCAGTAATAGGTGGCTGCAGTATAGGTAGCCAAGGATAGGTGTAGCCAGTAATAGGTGGCCGCAGTATAGGTAGCCAGCGATGGGTGCAGCCAGTAATAGGTGGCCACAGTATAGGTAGCCAGGGATAGGTGTAGCCAGTAATAGGTGGCTGCAGTATAGGTAGCCAAGGATGGTTGTAGCCAGTAATAGGTGGCCGCAGTATAGGTAGCCAGGGATAGGTGTAGCCAGTAATAGGTGACCGCAGTACAGGTAGCCAGCGATGGGTGCAGCCAGTAATAGGTGGCCGCAGTATAGGTAGCCAGCGATGGGTGCAGCCAGTAATAGGTGGCTGCAGTATCGGTAGCCAGGGATAGGTGTAGCCAGTAATAGGTGGCTGCAGTATAGGTAGCCAAGGATAGGTGTAGCCAGTAATAGGTGGCCGCAGTATAGGTAGCCAGCGATGGGTGCAGCCAGTAATAGGTGGCCACAGTATAGGTAGCCAGGGATAGGTGTAGCCAGTAATTGGTGGCCGCAGTACAGGTAACCAGGGATAGGTGCAGCCAGTATATATATCCAGGAATAGGTGCCCACAGTAAAGCTAGCAAGTTGTGGGGGGAGGGGGGACGGAGCGTCAGGTGTAAACAGATACTCCACTTCAAAGAAGAGACTACAAGTGTATGGCACAACCCGTCAGAAAAAAATATTTGTGAGCAACGAAATGTCACAATGGCGAGTACATTCCATCTCCCTGCAGTATACTCAGCTTGTAACTGCCACGTTGCCACAGGACGTGTGCACTGCTAGTTCATAGGAGAAACTCCAAATAGCATTGATCACAAAGAAAACAGATAGCGTGCACCTTCCGTCCTCTATGCGGTGGTTCATTTGCAAAAAGTGACAGTATTTTTCAACATACAAGCGTGGATGACGTCTCAGTTCCTATTGCTTTAAGCAGTAGTGCGAATAGTGCCAGGCATTTCTTACGTGTCCGGCGACTGCAGGGTGGCTGGTGCTGGAGGTGGGTGTCAGGCTGTGAGCTGTGGAGTGACGGCCGCTTCGCGTCTGACTGACACTTGGTCATGCGAACTACTGTGAATGAGGAAGCGAGTATTCTGGTCTATAGCGGGAATAAGCCCCGCCCCTTCTGAAATCGTCACTTCCTATAAACAAAGGCCAGTTACCTTGGAGATGCGAGTTCCATGTGACGTACTCTAGAGGGCAGATAAGAATGCCTCCATTTCCATGGCATCTGAAACAGACAGCGTAAGGTAAACATATTTGTAAAAATCCAGAAATCCAGACATTTTGGAATGTCTTGAATTCGTTTTAACGAATAATGACCTTTCTGTTAGACCGAAAGTGGTACCAACAGGTGTCGGGGATGACCATGGGGACCCCTGTGGCATGCTCCTATGCTAACCTCTTTCTGGAGGTGTGGGAGGAGTCTGCCGTGCTCTCGGACCTGAATCCTTTCCGGGGGCACGTCAGACAATGGTCGAGGTATGTGGACGACGTCCTGGTGGTATGGTCGGGATCAAATAAACAATTTGAATAGTTTATGCAATACTTGAATACCAATGCAGTGAACATGCAATTCACTTCTGAGTTGAGCGAATATGAAATCACCTTTCTGGATTTGAAGCTGGCCGCTGAGAATAACAAATTGGTCAGCAGAGGATATAGAAAGGCAACAGACACCAACTCTGTTCTCCACGCACTAAGCTTCCATCCAGAACATGTGATCGAGGACATACCCTAAGGCCAATATTTGCGTTTAAAGAGAAACAACAATAACGATTCGGATTTTGATACCCAGGCAAAAAATTTAACCTCAAGGTTTTTGCAGAGAGGCTATGATGAGGAAGTTTTAAAAAGGGCTAGGGAAAGGGCCCAGAGGCAAGAGAAGACAATACCTGTTAAATCCAAAGGGGAAAGTGAAAAATAGAACTACATTCACGTTTGACTATTTCCCAATGGCAAAACAGATCAGAAAAACTATATATTCAAATTGGTCTATGATCACTAGAGATTCAGATCTGGACTCTATCTCTAAGGCTCCCCCAAGGGTCGCCTTTAGGAGAGCACCCACACTGGGAGGTATACATACCAGTAGTGAATTTACTACCCCCAAGACTAAAGACTGGTTAAATATGTCACTTCCAACAGGAAATTTCAAGTGTGGACACTGCAATTTATGCAATAACAGCCTCACCAGTAAATGTATTCGATTGGTTAAAGAAATGGTTAAAACAAAAGGATTCTTCACATGCCAAACAAATTTTGTGGTATATGTAATGCTCTGTCCATGTGAATTTTATTACATTGGACAAACCACTCGGCCAATGAAGGTTAGAGTGGGTGAACATATTAATTCAATCAAGTCTGGAAAAGGATGTACCCGCTTCATTACACATATGAGAGAAGTACATAATGGAAACAGTACAAATGTCCATTTTGCTGGTATAGAGAAACAGGATGTAACCCATAGGGGTGGAGACAGGGAAAAACTACTCTTGAGAAAGGAAACAAAAATGATTTTGAAAACAGAAGCTATGGGTCCACTAAGCCTTTATGATAGGATTGAATTGTCGTGTATGCTTGATCCATAATTATTGCCTACTAGCTAATGACCCAGCGTTGCCCGGGTATGTATTAGTCTGGTGTTGGCTCCGCCCACTTTTCCAAACCCTAACACACAAACACTCAATGGCCAAGTTTGTGAGCTTTGGGGTCTTTGACATCAATAATTTGTATATCGAAATCAAACAAATCAGATAGGCTGTTTGTGGCTCCACCCCCCTCCAGCATTTGAACCCCAGTCAACCCATGACCAACTGTAGCAGATTTGAGACATCTGCTCTTAACAGTGTAAAAATGGCAGAAATTTAAATATCCCCCTTGAAAATCAACAAATTTTGATTGGCCATTATAGGCTCCACCCTCTTCCCTGAATATTAATCTCAGTCACCCAGTGATCATCTGAGCAAAGTTTGAGAACCCTGCCATTAACAGTGTAAGGATGGCTGCAGTTAATATTTTCCTAGTAAATTTTTTTGGCTCCACCCACGTTTTTGTAACCTGGACACACAGTCACTCAATGACCAATTTTGTGAGCTTTGGGGTCCTTGACATTAATAATTTGTATTTTCCCAGTGAAATGAAACAAATCTGATTGGCTGTGGCTCCGCCCCCTTTTCTGATTTGAACCCCAGTGACCCAATGACCAGGTTTGAGGATTGTGCCATTAACAGGGCAGGCATGGCAGCAATTTTATTTTTCCCCTTAAAAAACAACAGGTGAATTTTGATTAGCTTTTAGGCTCAACCCACTTTTCTGATTATTAATCCCAGTCACCCAGTAACCAACTGTGCAAAGTTTGAGAACCCTTCCATTAACACTGAAGAAGGGCTGCGGTTTACATTTTCCCAGGGAAATCTGTGTTTTACTCCACCCACTTTTTGTAATCTTGACACACAATGACCGAGTTTGTGAACTTTCGGGTCCCAGGCATCAAAATGGTGTGAATGGAAGCATTTTATCCAGAAAATAAATCTAATTGGCTGTTTGTGGCTCCACGCCTTTAGTGATTTTAAACCCCAGTCACTTAATGACTGACTGTAGCAGGTTTGAGGCCTCTGCCATTAACAGTGTAAGAATGGCAGCAGTTTTAATATTCCACTTGAAAATCAATAGGTGAATTTTGATTGGCTGTTGTAGGCTCCACCTACTTTTCTGAACATTAATCCCAGTCACTCAGTGACCAACTGTGTTAAGTTTGAGAACCCTGCCATTAACAGAGTAAGAATGGCTGCAGTTTATATTTTCCCATGTAACTTACGGTCACTCAATGACCACGTTTATGAGCTTAGGGGTCCTTGGCATCAATAAATTGCAATTTTCCATTCAAATTAAACAAATATGAATGACTGGTTGTGGCCTGCCCCCTTTTCAGAATTTAAACCCCAGTCTCCCAATGATTGACTGTACCCGATTTAAGGCCTCTGTCCTTAAGAGTGTAAGAAGAGCAGCAGCAATGTAACTACTCCCCTTAAATATCAATAGGTGAGTTTTGATTGGCTGTTGTAGGCTCCACCCACTTTCCTGAGTTTTAATCCCAGTCATCCAGTGACCCAACTGTGTGAAGTTTGAGAACCCTGCCAATAACGGAATGGCTGAAATCAATCTAACAAATCTGATTGGCTGTTTATGGCTCCACCCCCTTTAGTGAATTTGGATCCCAGTCACCCATTGACTGTTTTAGGTTTGAGGCCTGTGGCATTAACAGTATAAGAATGGTAGCAATGTAAATATTCCCCTTGAAAATCAATAGATGAATTTTGATTGGCTGCTGTAGGCTCCACCCACATTTCTGAATATCAATCCCAGTCACTCAGTGACCAACGGTGTCAAGTTTGAGAACCTTGCCATTAACAGTGTAAGAATGGCTGCAGTTTATATTTTCCTATATAAAAAGTTAGTTGTTTTTGGCTCCGCCCACTATTTCTAACTTTGGGATACTGTCACTCAATGACCAAGTTTATGAGCTTTGAGGTCCTTGGCATCAATAAATTGTAATTTCCCACTGAAATTAAACAAATCTTTTTGGCTGTTTGTAGCCTGCCCCCTTTTCAGAATTGAAAAGGCGGCGGGCCAGTGACTGACTGTGTCAGATTTGAGGCCTCTGCCATTAAGAGTGTATTAAGGGCAGCAATGTAAATAATCCCCTTGAAAATCAATCAATCCCAGTCACCCAGTGGCCAACTATGCAAAGTTTGAGAACCCTGCCATTAACAGTGTAAGAATGGCTGCAGTTTATATTTACCCAGTGAAATTTGGTTTTGGCTCCGCCCACTTTTTGTAACCTTGACACACAGTCACTCAATGACCAAGTTTGTGAGCTTTCAGGTTCCTGGCATCAAAAATGTGTGAATGGAAGCAGTTTATCCACCAAGGAAATCTGATTGACTGTTTATGGCCCCGCCCCTTTAGTGAATTTGGACCCCAGTCACCCAATGACCGACTGTAGCAAGTTTGAATCCTCTGCCATTAACAGTGTAAGAATGGCTGCAGTTTAAATATTCCCCTTAAAAATCAATAGGTGAATTTTAATTGGCTGTTGTAGGCTCCACCCACTTTCCTGAATCTTAAATCCAGTCACCCAGTGACCAAGTGTGCCAAGGTTGAGAACCCTGCGCTTAAAGGGAAGGTTCAGGGAGGGGGGAAAAAATAAAACTCCATATCCACTTACCTGGGGTTTCCTCCAGCCCGTGGCAGGCAGGAGGTGCCCTCGCCGCCACTCCGCAGGCTCCCGGTGGCCGACCCGACCTGGCCAGGCCCGGCTGCCAGGTCGGGCTCTTCTGCGCTCCAACGACGGGCTCTTCTGCGTCCCACGCGGGCGCGCTGACGTCATCGGACGTCCTCCGGCTGTACTGCGCAGGCTCAGAACTACTGCGCCTGCGCAGTACAGCCCGGAGGACGTCCGATGACGTCAGTGTGCCCCCCTGAGGCGCAGATTGGAGCGCAGAAGAGCCCGGCCTGGCACCCGGGCCTGGCCAGGTCGGGTCAGCCACCGGAGACGACCGGGAGCGGCGAGGGCACCTCCTGCCTGCCACGGGCTGGAGGAAGCCCCAGGTAAGTGGATATGGATTTTTATTTTTCCCCCCTCCCTGAACCTTCCCTTTAACAGTGTAAGAATGGCTGCAGTTTACATTTTCCCATTAAAAATGAATGGCTGATATTTGATTGGCTGTTTTATGCTCCGCGCACTTTTCCTGGATTTGTAACCTCGGTCACCAAGTGACCCAACTGTGCCAAGTGTGGGGACTCTGGCTTGATTACTGTGAGAATGGCAGCCTTTTCCATTTTTTCCATTGACATGAATGGAGAAATCTGATTCGCTGTTTGTAGCTCCGCCCAGGTAAGCGTGGGGGGGGGGGGGGGGCACGAGACCTCCAGAACGTATCATCCCAGCTAGTAAGGGATCTGTGTTTATCAAGTTTCTTTCAAAACGGTCAAGCCGTTTTCGAGTGATCGCGACACACACACACACACACACGATTTTATATATATATATAGATGTATTGTTATAATCTATTCGTTCTGATGTTCTTGTTATAGTCGATTAACCTTTTGATTAATCTTTTGGATTTTATTGTTGTATCTGACTATAAGAGTGACTGGTGCATGAGACGTGAACAGGTATTCCAGGCATGGTATGGCTTGCCCTGTCAAAGTTGATACAATTGTATGTAGTACCTTGGCCATAAAAATGTAATGACCATTACTCAAAGTGGGGGGGGGGGGGTTATTGTACTTCACGATGAATGCATAAAATGTATTGCTCTACTAGCGAGATAAGGCACCATTCCCTCTACTTTATTTGATAGGGCATAGTATGCATAATTGCCTGAGAAAGAATGGAGATGGAAAGAAAAATTTCTCTCTTTTTTTCATTTTTTCCAGCATTATAGTTCCTTTAAGTTCTTTTCCTTACCATCAGTAGGATACTCTAGCCATATGCCTATTTGTGTGTCCATCGAATATATGATAGCCGTCGCTCAGCTCTCCACAGCAAACATTGTTTTAATATGCACTGTCACTTTAAAGCACAGATTTGCACTTACACTGCGTGTAATGTGTGTCATACAATGAAGTTGCCCCGGCTACCCCAGCCGAATTGGTGAGATGTATTTTTCCGCACGGAAATTTTGTGGCTTGTGCGGACATCACACCTACGGCGGGGTTCTGGATTTTCACAAATATGTTTACCTTACGCTGTCTGTTTCAGCTGCCATGGCAATGGAGGCGGTCTTATCCGCCCCCTAGAGCAGTGATTCCCAACCGCTGTGCCGCGGCACACTAGTGTGCCGCGGCATGGTGCCAGGTGTGCCGTCCAGTACGCTGGAGGGGGGAAGCAGCGCTAGAAGGAGGGGCAGTGGAGGCAGCGGTGGGGAGGGGGGAAATATCCCCCCTCCCTCACCTGGGACCCCTCCTTCTGCCTCTCTCCCCCTCCATTTAGCGGTGGCAAGTGCAGGGCAGCTCGGCGGCGGGGAGACATGCGCAGACTGGGGGCAACTAAACTAGATTTACTGGGGGCAACTAAACTAGCTTTACTGGGGGCAACTAAACTAGCTTTACTGGGGGCAACTAAATAGCTTTACTGGGGGCAACTAAATAGCTTTACTGGGGGCAACTAAATAGCTTTACTGGGGGCAACTAAACTAGCTACACTGGGGGCAACTATACTAGCTATACTGGGCACTACCTACCTATGCTAGCTATGCTGGGCACTATGCTAGGTATGCTGGGCACTATACTAGCTATACTGGGTACCATACTAGCTATCTGGGCACTATACTAGCTATACTGGGCACTTTACTGGCTATACTGGGGCACTACCTACCTATACTGGGGCACTACCTATCCATACTGGGACTATACTAGCTATACTGGGGCACTATACTGGGGTAACTATACTAACCATACTGGGGCAACTAAACTCCCTATACTGGGGCAACTATGCTAACTATGCAGCCGCACCCCAGCCCCCCCCCCCCCCCCCCCCCATAGCCTGCTACACACGGCACTGTCCACTAGGTCGCGCAAACACCCGCGCGCCCCCCGCCGTTCCCCGGAGAAAAATATGGTCAGAAAGTGTTCCCCGGGCCGGAAAAGGTTGGGAATCACTGCCCTAGAGTACGTCACACGGAACCCGCATCTCCAAGGTAACTGGCCTTTGTTTATAAAAAGTGACGATTCCGGAAGGGGCGGGGCTTATTCCCGCTATAGACCGGAACACTCGCTTTCTCGTGAAATGGCCGTCGCTCCATCGCTCACAGCCTGACACCCACCTCCAGCGCCAGCCACTCTGCAGTCGCCGGACACGTAAGAAATGCCTGGCACTATTCGCACTACTGCTTAAAGCAATAGGAACTGAGACGTCATCCACGCTTGTATGTTGAAAAATACTGTCACTTTTTGCAAATAAACCACCGCATAAAGGACGGAAGGTGCACGCTATCTGTTTTCTTTGTGATCAATGGTAAACAGATACTCACTGGCCGGGGGTCCTTCACATGTGTACTTACTTCTTTCTTCTTCCTGTCCTTGCGTTCCATCTCCCTGTAACAGCGGGAAAAGGAACACAAGGACAGAAAGTAGGAAGAGGTATGTAGTACACGCACGCAGGACCCCGGGCGAAGTGAGTATCTGTTTACCCTCCCCGCTGTTCGCACGCCCGCCGTTGCTTCACATCCCCGCTGCTGCGTTGCCAGCACATGCCCCTCCCAGAAACCAGTAAAACGCAATTGTGCAGGGTGTGATTACCATGCACAACCAAACAGCGGTATACCGTCATACCAGTATACCGCTGAAACCCTAGTCACATACATTGCATGCACGGAGTGGTTAATGATGTCTGGTCATTTATGTGATGATGTCATATATGTGATAATGAGGCTATAGCACTAAGACCCCATTCACACTGAGGTGCTTTACAGGAAATTTACAGAGCTTTGCTGAACGCCAGCGAGCAGAGAAGCACTATGACAACGTTGCCCTATTGTAGCATTTACACTACAGCTGGGATTTGTATGAAAATGTACTGCATACAGCATTGTGGGAGAATTTTTAGTGCGATTCTTGTTACTCAAACCACTTATCTCTCCCCACCACCACCAGCACCCAGTGTGATCTCCCCACCTAGTGTGATCCCCTACCCAGTGTGACCCTACCCCTCCCCACCCAGTGTGTCCCTCCCCCTCCCCACCCAGTGTGTTCCTCCCCCACCCAGTGTGTCCCTCCCCCACCAGCACCTAGTGTGACCCTGCCCACCGAGTGTGACCCTCCCCACCAGCACATAGCGTGATGCCGACCTCTCCCTACCCAGTGTGATCCCCTCCGCACCCAGTGTGACCCTCCCCACCACCAACAGCCCCTATTGTGATCCCCTCCCCACCCAGTGTGACCCTCCCCACCACCACCAGCCCCCAGTGTGATCCCCTCCCTCCTCACCCAGTGTGACCCTCCCCCTCCCCACCAGC
This sequence comes from Hyperolius riggenbachi, assembly GCF_040937935.1. Classification (NCBI taxonomy): domain Eukaryota; kingdom Metazoa; phylum Chordata; class Amphibia; order Anura; family Hyperoliidae; genus Hyperolius; species Hyperolius riggenbachi. The sequence continues at coordinate 14,147,018 of NC_090652.1, read as the reverse complement.
ACCCAGCGTAATGCTGACCTCTCCCCACCCAGTGTGATCCCCTCCCCAGCACCCAGTGTGATGCCGACCTCTCCCCACCCAGTGTGACCCTCCCCACCAGATCCCAGCATGATGCCGACCTTTCCCCACCCAGTGTGACCCTCACCACCAGCACCCAGTGTGATGCCGACCTCTCCCCACCCAGTTTGACCCTCCCCACCAGCACCCAGCGTGATGCCGACCTCTCCCCACCCAGTGTAACCCTCCCCACCCAGGTTGACCCTCCCCACCACCACCAGTGTGATGCCGACCTCTCCCCTGCCCAGTGTGATCCCCTCCCACCCCACCCAGTGTGACCCTCCCCACCAGCCCCCAGCGTGACGCCGCACTCTCCCCACCCAGCGTGACCCTCACCCTCCCCACCACTACCAGCCCCCAGTGTGATACCGACCTCTCCCCACCCAGTGTGATCCTCCCCACCAGCACCCAGCGTGATGCCAACCTCTCCCCACCCAGTGTGACCCTCCCCACCACCAACCGCACCCAGCGTGATGCCGACCTCTCCCCACCCAGTGTTATCCCCTCCCACCCCACCCACTGTGACCCTCCCTACCAGCACCCAGCGTGATGCCGACCTCTCCCCACCCAGTGTGATCTCCTCCCCACCACCACCACCAGTGTGATGCCGACCTCTCCCCACCCAATGTGATCCCTTCCCACCCCACTCAGTGTGACCCTCCCCATCACCACCAGCACCCAGTGTGATGCTGACCTCTCCCCACCCAGTGTGATCCCCTCCCACCCAGTGTGACCCTCCCTCCTCCGTTCAGCATTACCTTACTTTTTCACCCATCAGCACCCAGCGTGACCTGCTTCCCCACCCGGCTACTTTTTCATGCCACTCGGCTAGAAAATATTTCTGGGGAGAACACAGAGATATGCAGCTGCTGCATCTGCTCCATTTCCAGTCTGCACAAACCTTGCCTCAACTTGGAATCATCAGCAGCTCACTGACCATCCCTAATGATAATTGTTCCTCCCCTCAGAATCCTCCCCTCAGAATCCTCCCCTCAGAAGTGATGATGTTTCTCTATTTGCAGCGCAGAGTCAGACTCGTCTCTCTGTATCCACAGACTGTACAGCGGATGATGATGTCACTGGACAAGAGTCTCCTGCAGTTATCCTGGTTACCCCAAATATTCCCCCAGGCCCCCCTCGCCTGTATAATCCTGAGGGGCCTCATACCCAGCACAGCTCTCCCCCTGCTGGAGGGTCTCATTCCTGTTCCACGTGTGGAAAATGTTTTGTGAAAAAATCAAGTCTTGTCAAGCACAAGAGAATTCACACTGGTGAGAAGCCCTATTCATGTGCTGAGTGTGGGAAATGTTTTTTATGGAAATCAGGACTTGTCATTCATAAGAGATATCACACTGGAGAGAAGCCTTATTCATGTCCTGAGTGTGGGAAATGTTTTGTACAGAAATCAGTGCTTGTCAACCATGAGCGAACTCACACTGGAGAGAAGCCCTATTCATGTGCTGAGTGTGGGAATTGTTTTGTACGGAAATCGCACCTTGCCAGTCATGAGAGATCGCACACTGGTGAAAAGCCCTATTTATGTACTGAGTGTGGGAAATGTTATGTACGTAAATCAGACTTTGTCGTTCACAGGAGATATCACACTGGAGAGAAGCCATACTTATGTGTTGAGTGTGGGAAATGTTTTGTACGAAAATCATACCTTGTCGCACATGGGAGATCTCACACTGGAGAGAAGCCATATTCATGTGCTGAGTGTGGGAAAGGTTTTCTACAGAAATCACATTTTGTCATCCATGGGAGATCTCACACTGGTGAGAAGCCGTATTAATGTGCTGAGTGTGGGAAATGTTTTGTATATAAATCAGACCTTGTCATTCATGGGAGATCTCACCATGGAGAGAAGCCATATTTGTGTGCTGAGTGTGGGAAATTTTATGTAGAGAAATCAGACCTTGTCAGACATGAGAAATCTCACACAGGTGGTAAGTAAGGGTCAGTGAAACATAACGTCACCTTTAGTGAACCTGAACTGGCCGCAGCATACTGCTCTCCATCTCCCCAACACAGCTGGAAGTAGGGAGGATGGAGAGTGGAGTGCAGCAGCCAATAACAGGCTTGTTCAGTTCCGCTTATCCCTCTCACATCACTGGTGAGAAGCTCTATTACTGCACTGAGTGTGGGAAATGTTTTGCTTGTTAGTGTTTATTTTTCCCATGTTTCTTTTATTTCTTGCTAGACGTACCTGGCAGCACTCAGCGCATTGGTTTGTAAAACATTAAAGTCCCTGAACTGAGATGATGGGATAAACATGGCTACATGTAGTACTAAGCCAGGAGCCTAATTAGGAATTGGTTGTGTTCACTTTCTATTTATTCCATTGCAAGTGTTAAAGTAAATCTGTAATTTAGAATAGAGCAAATGGCCCATATGCTATTCACTTTTTCTCCTTAGTTTTCTCCTCGGAGAGAATTTTTAATCTTCTTTTTAAAATAACTTTTTCGCATATTGCAATGGGAAAAGTACAAACAATTAAGTAAAGTACTGTCAAAATTATTTTGAGTATTTGTTTGCTTGTTGGTGGTTTAAAAAGCATTTTATTTACAAGTTGTGAAAATATGACCCAGGAGAAGACTCAGGTGATAAAGTGAATTGCATATGGCCCAGATCTGTTCCGTACCCCTGTGGATCCATGCAGGCGGCACACAAAGCTGACTGCATCTTCCAGAGGAGTACAGGATTCCCTGAAGGACTGAACACCTTTCTTTTGTATGGTGACTCAGGCTGTAAATCTTTTACATAACTGGCATCTGAATTAGACCTGCACCATAAGGTCTTTTATACATATCTGCAGCTCAGACATGTGATGTATAACCAGTGTGAGAACTTCCCTACAAATATGACTCCTATTCAGGGTCCATCATCTAAGCAGCTTATTTCAGCTTTGTGTAATATGATAATGCCACCCTCAGCCAGCCCCTGTGCTGCCTCCCGCCGGACCGCCTGGGAGAGCGATGTGGGATGTGACACTGGAGCGACTGACTAAGGCTGCTCCCCACACACCTGATAGACTGCTGTGCTTATACGCTATACACCGAGCCTACCTTACTCTGGTACCCCTATCCAAATGTAACAATAACTTTTTTATAGCTCCTATTCTCCCATGGGACTCAAAGCACTTAGGCTCGCTCAGATTCAGTAATTGGTAGTGGGATGAAGTATTAACACTGAGCATAAAATTATATTTCTGCAATTGCCAAACTGAACAGGTGGGTTTTCAGTCTGGATTTAAACACATCCAGAGATGGAGTTGTCCTGAACTGCTGAGGTAAGGAGTTTCATAATGTAGGAGCGGCATGACAGAAGGCTCTGGCATGCAGCCTAACTGCCCCAAATGCTTTTTACACATTGGGGGCTCTATTCATAAAAAAGTTGTTGCGAGAAAACTCCTAGAGGGAAAATACCGCAGCGGTATTTTACACTTCTGGGTGGTCATTCAAAGAAATCTTGAAAGCTGCGATGCAAGAGCGGAGATCTCCCGCTGAAAGCTGGCGGTAAGCTGTCGGAAGGCATGCGGAAACACTTCAGCCGGCAGAGTCCCTCCGTGCACTGCTCTCTCTGGGAGGTCTGTCCCATTCACTTGTATGTAATCCGCAAAATCAGAGGAAGCGGTATTTCCCGTCCACATACCGCTTCCTCTAAACTTTATGAATGGCCATTTTGTTACTTTTTTCTAGATAAATCTAGAAAAACACTGGAGAGGGCGGAAATTTCTCACTCTGCTGGGGGATTGTAGATTTTCATGCGGGAACAGCTTTTTTGAATGCCCACTTTGCTAAATGGACGGGAAAATCCGCTGTTTTGAGCGGAAAACTTGCGGGAAGGTTTTATGAATAGAGCCCAAAGTGGACCTGTTCTCAGGTTATCACATTTGCCTTGATTCACTAAACTGTGATAACTCAAATATCACACCTTATCAGATATCACACCTTATCAAAGTTAACATGCCTTATCAGAGTAGCATAGCGAGTGCTACGAACTTATGCCTGCTAATTGGCAATGACACTCGTACTGCCCTTAGCCCCTGCGGGTTTTTAGCGCTCGCTTTACTACTCTGATAAGGCGGGTTAACTTTGATAAGGTGTGATATCTTTGATAAGGTGTGATATTTGAGTTATCACGGTTTAGTGATTCAAGCCCATTGGGCGCAAGTCATCAAATTCCTCAATGACTATATGGGCTGCCCAAAGGCGTGCCTCCTTTATATATTTCCTGAATTCTTTACTGGAAAATTCCTGATACAATTTGCGATAGAGACATCTTGACAGTGTCATTTCTTAGGGGGCCCTTTTTCTTGTTTAGTTTATTATGTTTTGTAATTGCCCTATAGTTATGAACCTGTAATTATTGGTGCTCAGTTTCTTTGGTATAAGTATCACTGCTCTAAGGCAACTGTTAATGTTTATGGCTGTTTGATAGTTTTTATGTATATCTAAAAGTAGGCCAAGTGCTTGACGTTTATATGTATCCTGATGTGCCTATTCCAGGCCTCTAATGTATCATCTGACACTTTGTTGTACTCTCTCACTAATGTGTATTTGCCTTACTTCTTCAATAAACTTGGCTACATTTAAAAATAAATGTTTTATGGTTGTAATTAATCATATTTCCTCATGGAAGATGCTCTTATCCTGTTCTTACTACATCATCATGTCTGTTACTCTATGTGAGGTTGTGTTCCCCTTTAGACTATCATATGCATTGCCTGGCGGAGGGACATCACACTACTATTTAAAATAGACCTGAACTCAGATCTTCCTCTCTGCTCTAATAGATAAGCAACAACATAATAACATTTAAAGAAAAAAAAACGTTTTTTTGTTACAGCTGTACTAAGCCTGCTTTAAATCTGCAGTGTGTCTACTTCCTGCTTTAATTTAAGCAGACATAGGGTTAATATACTTTGTTTACAAATTAGCTGTTCTGCAAAGGCAGCCAGCCGACACAGCTAAGTGATTAAATTACACTTGTGATTAGCCATGGATGAGGGTGCATTAGACAGGCTAAATTCTCTAAATACATAGAGGGGGCATTTTTCTCTGTTTTCCTTCTGTTCTGTGCACTTTAAGCAGACAGACAATAAGAGAAAAACACGGGGGGGGGGGGGGGCGGGGCGTGGGGGGTGGTGTCGCAGGGCTGATAAAAACTAACGGTGGTCGGAGCAGTGATATTGGGCTATGCTGGTCTATAGAACGATAGAGCATACACCAATCATTGCAGTGATTTGGTCCAAGAAATTTGTAAATATTCCAATCCATAATGACTCCATAGGCCGTATGTGGGGAATAAATAAACAGGAGGCCCACTAATAAGACATGTGCATGAGCTTCACTGTTGTAATCAAACCAGGAAGTGAACCCCAAAGTAAAGCTCTCCTAAGGAAAGGGAGGAGCAATGCACCATGAGGCCTTCATTCAGTATGCTGGCGGCCAGCGCAGCCAGGGGGGTACTAGAGGGGTAGAGTGCAGAGGGACTCCTGGTCTATGCGAGCGAGCAGATGGGCAGCACAGATGAGTGCATGCAGGCAGATGGGCAGCGAGGGTGAGGACTAGCAAATGCCACATCTCCGCCCCAGGCTTCCCAGCATTCAAGGCACGGGCCTTTGTAGCCTTCCCAGATATCCCCGTCGGGTGAAATGTGTATAGGTAATGTACCCTTTACCCATTCCCACATAGGGTTACAAGTAAAAATAAAAAATACCCCAAATACAGCTGTATGGGCTTGATTCATTAAAGTGAACCTCCGGACTAAAAATCGACTCAGCAGCACTGAAAAGGCTTGGTGTTTCTTTAACAGTTTCACAGCATCAGAACTTTGTTTCTTTTATACAATCCTCATGTTTAGTTGCACAGAAGAAAACTGCCCGGGCTTTTTTCCCCTGATCCTGTGCAAAGCATGATGGGATTTCTGATGTTGTTCTCGTTCTGCTGTTTTGGTGCAATTTTTTTTTTTTTACACATTTTGAATGTGACATTTGAAGCCTAACGTGTGCAACTGGGAGGGGTAATCAGGACACAGGACAGTTGGAACTGTGTCTCCTGCTCCTTGTCACCTCCTTTCAACCAAAAAGATGGCTGCCCCCATGACAAAGATGGCAGCCCCCATGAATCACAAAAATGTGCCTGTTCCTTTAAAACAAGGTGGGTAAGAGATTATATTACCTATCTATTCTAATTAACATAACTAATGTAACTTGATGACAGTATGTTTGTTTAGGCTGAAGTTCCCCTTTAAGCTTAATTTGAGCAGCATGAGTTAAAAATCATTTGTGCACGCAACACATTGTTGTGCTAAATGGCATGTGCTGCTAATTAACCTTTGACTCTACCAGCTACTCCAATCTCGCCCTGAGCCCCGTCTGGTCCTGTAGCTTTTTAGGACATGATCCCTGCACTTTGGCCCAGTAGGCTGCCTGTCACTTGAATGGCATCCTTTTGGGTCAATCAAAGTGCCCGGGATCACGTCCTAAAAAGCTACAGGATCCGAAGGTGCTCAGGGTGGGATTAACCCCTTCTCGACTGCTTAACGGCGATAGGTATCGGGAAGGTGGCAGCCCCAGGACCTCCCAACGTGAAAGATGTCAAGAGTGGTGGGCGCCCCCACCACACTATGCTGACCATCTCCCCCAATGCACATCTGCACACACTGCTCCCCCACCACACTATGCTGACCATCTCCCTCAATGCACGTCTGCACACACTGCTCCCCCACCACACCGTGCTGACCATCTCCCCAATGCACGTCTGCACACACTGCTCCCCCACCACACTATGCTGACCATCTCCCTCAATGCACGTCTTCACACACTGCTCCCCCACCACACCGTGCTGACCATCTCCCTCAATGCAGGTCTGCACACACTGCTCCCCCACCACACCGTGCTGACCATCTCCCCCAATGCACGTCTGCACACGCTGCTCCCCCACCACACTATGCTGACCATCTCCCCAAAGCACGTCTGCACATGCTGCTTCCCCACCACACTATGCTGACCATCTCCCCCAATGCACGCCTGCACACGCTGCTCCCCCTCCACACTGTGCTGACCATCTCCCCCAATGCACATCTGCACACGCTGCTCCCCCACCACACTATGCTGACCATCTCCCCCAATGCACATCTGCACACACTGCTCCCCCACCACACTATGCTGACCATCTCCCCAATGCACGTCTGCACATGCTGCTCCCCCACCACACTATGCTGACCATCTCTCCCAATGCACGTCTGCACATGCTGCTCCCCCACCACATTGTGCTGACCATCTCCCCCAATGCACATCTGCACACACTGCTCCCCCACCACACTATGCTGACCATCTCCCTCAATGCACGTCTGCACATGCTGCTCCCCACCACACTATGCTGACCATCTCCCCCAATGCAGGTCTGCACATGCTGCTCCCCCACCACACTATGCTGTCCATCTCAACCATTGCACGTCTGCACACACTGCTCCCCCACCTCACTATGCTGACCATCTCCCCCAATGCACGTCTGCACACGCTGCTCACCACCACACTATGCTGACCATCTCCCCAAATGCACGTCTGCACACACTGCTCACCACAACACTATGCTGACCATCTCCCCCAATGCAGTTCTGCACATGCTGCTCCCCCACCACACTATGCTGACCATCTCCCCCAATGCACGTCTGCACACGCTGCTCCCCACCACACTGTGCTGACCATCTCCCCCAATGCACGTCTGTACATGCTGCTCCCCACCACACTGTGCTGACCATCTCCCCCAATGCACGTCTGCACACGCTGCTCCCCCACTACACTATGCTGACCATCTCCCCCAATGCACGTCTGCACACGCTGCTCCCCACCACACTGTGCTGACCATGTCCCCAATGCACGTCTGCACATGCTGCTCCCCACCACACTATGCTGACCATCTCCCCCATTGCACGTCTGCACATGCTGCTCCCCCACCACACTGTGTGACCATCTCCCCCAATGCACGTCTGCACACGCTGCTCCCCACCACACTGTGCTGACCATGTCCCCAATGCATGTCTGCACATGCTGCTCCCCACCACACTATGCTGACCATCTCCCCCATTGCACGTCTGCACATGCTGCTCCCCCACCACACTGTGTGACCATCTCCCCCAATGCACGTCTGCACATGCTGCTCCCCCACCACACTGTGTGACCATCTCCCCCAATGCATGTCTGAACGCGCTGCTCCCCCACCACACTGTGCTGACCATCTCTCCCAATGCACGTCTGCACACGCTGCTCCCCACCACACTATGCTGACCATCTCCCCAATGCACGTCTGCACGCGCTGCTCCCCACCACACTATACTGACCATCTCCCCCAATGCACGTCTGCACACGCTGCTCCCCCACCACACTGTGCTGACCATCTCTCCCATTGCACGTCTGCACATGCTGCTCCCCCACCACACTGTGTGACCATCTCCCCCAATGCACGTCTGCACATGCTGCTCCCCCACCACACTGTGTGACCATCTCCCCCAATGCATGTCTGAACGCGCTGCTCCCCCACCACACTGTGCTGACCATCTCTCCCAATGCACGTCTGCACACGCTGCTCCCCACCACACTATGCTGACCATCTCCCCAATGCACGTCTGCACGCGCTGCTCCCCACCACACTATACTGACCATCTCCCCCAATGCACGTCTGCACACGCTGCTCCCCACCACACTATGCTGACCATCTCTCCCAATGCCACGTCTGCACACGCTGCTTCCCACCACACTATGCTGACCAACTCCCCCAATGCACATCTGCACACGCTGCTCCCCCACCACACTATGCTGACCATCTCCCCCAATGCACGTCTGCACACACTGCTCCCCCACCACACTGTGCTGACCATCTCCCCCAATGCACGTCTGTACATGCTGCTCTTCACCACACTGTGCTGACCATCTCCCCAATGCACGTCTGCACATGCTGCTCCTCCACCACACTCTTCTGACTGTCTCCCATGGCAGAGAGTTTATCATGTTTAAATTTGTGGTGATTGGGACACCACAGTGAAAGATACCAGGCCGCAATTATTTTTCCAAAAAGTCGATACCCTTAACTGTACCGTGATGCTGAAAGGCAAGTGGTGTCATCTCTGGCACACAGCATTGGGTCAAGGGTCCATCTGACCATGGATGCCTGGTCTGCAAAGCACGGACAGGGCAGGTATATTACTTATACGGCACAATGGGTAAACCTGCTGACCGCTGGCAAGCCTGGAGTATGTGGCTGTGCAGCGGAGTCGGTGACAACACCACGGCTTGCATGCAGGCCTGCTGCCACCTCCTCTTCTTCTCCTTCTCCTCCTACATCCTTTTCGCTGTCGTCCTCCTGATCAGCTGAGTCCTACTCTACTGCTACGCTTTCCTCGTCAACTGCACACCCCCAGCTCCCCAGGGCCTATTCCGCATGCCAGGTAAGACTGTGTCACGCCATCTTGGACATGTCTTGCATCAAAGCTGAGAGTCACACCGGACCAGCACTCCTGGCCGCTTTGAACAAACAGGTGGTTCAGTGGCTGACCCCGCACCAACTGGAGATCAGCAAAGTGGTGTGTGACAACAGAAGCAATCTCTTGTCGGCTTTGACTTTGGGCAAGTTCACACGTGCCCTGCATGCCACGTGCTGAATCGTATAATCCAACGATTTGTGTGCAGGGAGGTCCTGAAGCAGTCCAGGAAGGTGTGTGGGCATTAGAGATGGCCCGAACGGTTCGACTGCAAACTTATTCGTGCAAACTTTGGTGGTTCGTGTTTGGGGTGAACTGCAAACTATATGCATGTTTGACCCGCCCCCTATACTACATCATTAGGTTCAACTTTGACCCTCTACATCACAGTCAGCAGACACAGGGTACCCATCAGGCTACACTCCCTCCTGGAGATCCCCTCCCCCCTTTCATATATAAAAGGCAGGCAGTGTCAGCCTTTTCACTCACTTATGTGGCTGCAGTAATTAGAGACATACTGTAGACATAATTAGAGACATACTGTAGACATAATTAGAGACATACTGTAGACATAATTAGAGACATACTGTAGACATAAGGAAAGCTTAGTTAGGCTCTTGTGTGAGGCTTGTTAGCTTGCTCCTTGCTGACACTGCTAAAAAGCAACTGTCAACAGCTCTTTTGAGAGCTAATGTTGTTCTTGTGATCTATTTTTTTGTGTGCGTGTCCCACTGACACTTGTGTTGCTTATACAGCCCTGTCAGTCAGTCGCAGCTGGCCCTTGGTAATTCCTACTGTGCCACTGCCAGGCCCAGCACATTCGTGACTACCTGTGTGTGTGGCAGCTGCACATTTGTAATACCAATCACCTCATACCTGCCTGTTCAGTGCACCTACCTACGTGAGCGCACGCAGTGTTATATACCACCAGTCACTGCACCTGTTCACGGTACCTGTGTGTGTGACAGCTGCACATTTGTAATATTAATCACTGCATACCTGCCTTTTCAGTGCACCTACCTACCTACATGAGCGCACGCATTGTTATATACCACCAGTCACTGCACCTGTTCACGGTACCTGTGTGTGTGACAGCTGCACATTTGTAATACCAATCACTGCATACCTGCCTTTACAGTGCACCTAACTACGTGAGCGCACGCAGTGTTATATACCACCAGTCACTGCACCTGTTCACGGTACGTGTGTGTGTGTGTGTGTGTGTGTGTGTGTGTGTGTGTGTGTGTGTGTGTGTGTGTGTGTGTGTGTGTGTGTGTGAGACAGCTGCACATTTGTAATACCAATCACTGCATACCTACCTGTTCAGTGCACCTACCTACGTGAGCGCACGCATTGTTATATACTAACAGTCACACAGTTGAATGAATGGCAGACTTGCCTTCCATAACAGATTCTCTTTAAAGGCAAGTGGTGTCATCTCTGGCACACAGAGTTGGGTCAAGGGTCCATCTGACCACAGATGCCTGGTCTGCAAAGCACGGTCAGGGCAGGTACATTACTTATACAGCACAATGGGTCCTTCCTTGGATGTGTGGTGATAGCCGTTTCTCAGACTCCCACTCTGTGCCAGAATCGAACACTGATTCCCCGGCCATTTACCGTGGTCACCATGGTACTGAGAAAGTAATATGAAAACTTGTTTATCAGTCGGACAATTGAATGAATGGCAGACTTGACCTCCATAACAGATTCTCGTTAAAGGATTTAAAGCTTATTCGTCTCATACACAGCAGGGCCTCGAAAGAGTCCTCCTGTATTGCTATTTTTCGTAACTACCTCCCTGAGTCGGGACTTGCGTGACATGCCTGCTGCCTTCCTTGGATGTGTGGTGGTAGCCAATCGTGCTCCTTTGCCCACAGTGTGCCTGCTGCCTTCCTTGGATGTGTGGTGGACCGGAATCGAACCCTGATTCCCCAGCCATTACCCGTGGTCACCATGGTACTGAGAAAGTACCATCGAAAGTTTCACACAGTTGAATGAATGGCAGACTTGCCCTCCATAACAGATTCTTGTTAAAGGTACTGAACATCCAGCAGAAAAAGTAATTTAAAAAAATAGATGTAAGCTTTAACAATGGTAGAGAAAGAACCATCGAAAGTTGACAAGGCAGTCAGACATTACCTGATATCACTGAGGAAGAGCAATCTCTGCCATGGTACGCACCAGTCCAGTATGGCCGTCACTACACAAACAGCTGTTTGCGGTGCGTTACACAGTGAATTTGGTCTGTCAATGTGAAGCATTACACTAATTACATTCCCTGATTGATGTATACACATGCAAGATGTTTTAAAGCACTTTAGGCCTCCAATTTAGCATGCAATGTGATTTCTGCCCTTAAAATGCTGCTGTGTGTCAAATCCAGATTTTTCCCGTTCGAGGTTCGCAAACCGAAAATCGGAAGTTCGAGTCATCTCTAGTGGGCATTTCAGGCATTCCTACACAGCCATGGCTCGCTTCTCCAACATTCAGCGGCAAAAGAACTTACCAGTGAGGCGCTTGATTTGCGATAGCTTGACTCCCTGGGATTCAATGCTCCTTATGTTTTTCGCCTGCTACAACAGGATAAAGCCGTCAACGAGTATCTGTACAGCTACGGTGCTAGGGCAGGCTCTGGGGAGGTGGGGATTTTCATGCTGAAGTACTGGATACTCATGCGTAATGCCTGCAGGCTCATGCGTCTGTTTGAGGAGGTGACAAACCTGGTGAGTCGCAGTAAAGGCACAATCAGCGACCAGTTCCCATACGCTTTCTTCCTGGAGCATGCCATGTGTAGAGTGGTGTATCAAGCTGTAGAGGAGCGTGAACAGGAAGAGTTATGGGAACCATCTCCACCAGAACCAGGAGGAAGAGGAGTCAAAGGAGGAAGGTGGCTTTGAGGAGGAGATGGAAGAACAACCGCAGCAAGCATCGCAGGGGGCTTGTGCTGCTCATCTTTTGGGTACCCGTGGTATTGTTCATGGCTGGGGGGGAGGAGGAGAATTTCCCTGACATCAGTGAGGAAGAGGAGATGACTAGGTTGGCATCCAACCTTGTGCAGATGGGGTCCTTCATGCTGTCCAGCCTGTTGAGGGATCCCCGAATAAAAAGAATCAAGGAACAGGACCTGTACTGGGTGGCAATGCTACTAGACCCTCGGTATAAGCACAAAGTGGAGGAAATGTTACCAAATTACAAGAAGGCAGAAAGGATGCAGTACTTGCACAACAAGCTGGCAAGTATGCTTTACACTGTGTTTAAGGGTGATGTCACAGCACAACGGGAAAAAGGTGCCAGAAATCCTCTTCCTCCTCCTCCAATGTCCAAGCAGGCAGGACACTCTAGTGATCTGATGGTGATGTTGGACATGCAGACTTTCTTTAGTCCAACACCTCGCCTCAGCCCTTCGGTAGCCACCCACCGACAATGCCTCGACCAACAGTTAGCCGACTACCTGGCCTTAAGTGCGGATATTCACACTTTGAGCAGCGATTAACCCCTGGGCTACTAAGTGCGCAGGCTTGACCTGTGGCCAGAGCTGTTACAATTTGCCATTGAACTTCTGGCTTGCCCCGCCTCAAGCGTTCTATCAGAAAGGACCTTCAGCGCAGCATGAGGCATTGTCACTGACGAGAAGTTGCCTAGGTCAAAAAGGTGTTCAGTACCTCACCTTTATTAAAATGAATGAGGCATGGATCCCGGGGGGCTACTGCCTGCCTGAAGACTAAGTCAGTCCCCACACACAGCATCTCTGCCTGCAAGCAGTGTGACTGCCTGCCCGAAGACTAAGTCAGTCCCCACACAGCATCTCTGCCAAGCATGCCGCTTGACTGCCTTCTCCGCCACCACCAACACGGTCCAGAACTACAGGTGGATCCTGAATTTGTAAGGTGGCTGCTAGCAGCAGCCGCTACCAAATATAATTTTTCTGGTGTGTGTATATGCCTAATTTTTTTAGCTGCACTGTCGCTGTAACAACAACAAAAAGAAGGCATGTACATATGTCAATTCCCCTTTGTGATCGTTACCTTGTCAGGGGCTTGCGTTTCACAATGAAGTAATGACCTATATGAGTGTGTTGGGGGTGTACACTCAAGATAATAAGGTCGTTGCTTCATTGTGGACAGACCAAATTTGATCAGCTGGACAGGCACTGTTGTTCTGTTATTGAACTACCTCAGCCCGACCATATGGGCTGGAAAACTGCCATCCCCTGCACTCTCGCCAACGTGCGCATGAGCACAGCCATCACTACACAAACATTGCCGCCAAGAGGACTGACATGTATGTGAGAGTGTAAACTTATAACAACCGTTTGCGGCTTTTTGTGGTGCGTTAAACAGTGAGTTTGGTCTGTCAGTGTGAAGCAGTACACTACTTACACTACCTGATCGATGCAAGATGTTTTAAAGCACTTTATGTAATTTGAAGGTTGTGGAAGGCACTCCATCAATCGGAGGTCGGTTGCTTGATACTAGGACATAGGCATGTCCCAGGTAGAAGCAGTGATCAAATGTATCAGCACACCGTTTTTAGAATGCTGTAAGCTCCTTTTATTGAGCTATGCGTTCCATGAAGATATTGAAGTCAACAATTGTTTTTCGGGGGCCACGTAGGGTCCCCCTTCATCAAGGCGTGTGGTTACAACCGCATAGTTCTTAACAAGCATTATGTACAATTGAAATCCCCATGCACCCCACCCCAATTGTGACAAAATGATGGTGTCATCTCCAATGTTTACATTATAAACACACCAGCATAACACTATTGTTCCTAAGATCAAATTCTCACTTGCATGAATGTAACGAGTCAGCGTGCGCAGCACTACTGTATACAGTCATACATACCCAATCTGTGTCCCTCAGGTCGCACTCCAAGTAAAAATTGGGTAATTGCCTCTGTGGTTCAAATGTATGTGCTCATTAGTTGGCTGTTATGGTGAACAAACACAACCAGCACTGCTTGCCGCTAGTGTTGTCCGGATCATGAACGATTCGGATCTTTTTTGTGAGTCGAATCATCCGGATCATCAAAATGAACGATTCGGTTCACAAAGGGGGTGGAGCCAGGAGCGGCACGCCCCCCCTCTCAGCGGGCAGGGGGTCCTGGAAGCAGAGCAGAGATGGATCGCTCAGTTGGAGGGGAGCCAGCCTTGCAGGGACAGGTAGATGAGAGAGGGGACATGGTTGCCACTGCCAGATATGTGTAGAGCACACGTACTGGCTGTAATGTGCTGCTCATTTTAGGCTGTCTGTTCCGTAGTTGTGCATAGTGAACAAATGGAAAACTTTTGGCTCAGAAGCACAGCTCAGTAACTTTGCAGACAGTGTGCATGGCTAGAATGACAGGGCAGGCACTGTGATTGCAGTGCAATATGATCTTCCTGCACTCTGCTCTAAACAGCTGCACTTCTCCCTAAATTTATGATGAGTGTTCGAGGTGAGAAAAGGACACATTGGGGAATGCTTTCTTTCACTGTGAGAGGTTTGCATTCAAAGTATACAGATGAACATATAGGTGAAATATATTTAAAGCATATGATTGCAACATGTGGGTAATGTGTGCATAAAAAACATTTCTGCTGCTCTCTGCTCACCCCTCTTCGTCCACCTCCTCCCTTCTCTGTCCACTCCCTGCCCTTCTCTGTCCACCATCCTCCCTTCTCTGTCTGTCCATCCCCCTCCCCTTCTCTGTCCACCGCAGGGAAAGTCCTGTCCTGCTACTCATTTCACCCCCAGAATGCTTCTCTAGTAAAATGATTCGAAGATTTGGTTCAAAGATCCGGATCTTTTCAATGATCCGATTCGAATCATCCGAATCATTGAAAAGATCCGGACTTCCCATCTCTACTCACCGTGCCGCACGGCCACGCCCCCATTCTTCTATTGGCCAATGGGGCTAGACCAATCAATTTGCCTCTCGTTCTGCTAAACACACCCCGCCTGTCATGGGCTTGCTAAGATTCATCACGTGTGGTCCAAAGCTCCGCCCCCGCTCGTCTTTCCTATACGAACAGCGCAGGAAGGGAGATTGGGCTTTCAGTTGCTAAGCAACGTCATCATACAATCCTCGACAGTCCGTGCTTGTTCATTATCCGCTGGCAGGTCTATTAATTATGTGCAGTGCGCTGACATCCTCACTGCACTAGCTGGCACAATTCACATCCAGGTATTTAAAAGAGATGGCCAGGTTAGATATGAGTGACATGGGGTCATGTTTGCCCCAGTTGCTAAGCAACCTCACGCATAAAAACATGACAGCATGCGCAGGTCAGCTTAATGCCGCTCCTGTGCTAATGCACCTAATGCTGTCATATGTGCCACCGCTGTGGGATGTCACTTGCCCTGCACATAGAGGCATGATCTCCTATTGTTAGCAGAGTCATATATGTTATATGCTACATCTGAAGCTCAGTTACCCACCGGAGTGCAATCCTTTGTATGATAGACTAAATCAGGGGTAGGGAACCCATGGCTCGGGAGCCAGATGTGCCTCTTTTGATGGCTACATCTGGCTCACATACAAATCAGTAGGGGTTTATTCACTAAGCTACACTGCTCAAGCAGCACAGCTTAGTGTGGCAGCGCAAGTAACATTTTCAAAGTAGGCACGCTACTGCTTTAACATGCACTACTAACTTACTCACACTCCCCTCAAAACTAACAGCTGCTCCAATTGTCCCACTCTGGGCCCTGTCAGGTCCAGTGACTTTGTAGGACAAGATCCCCACACTTCGATTGGCCCATTAGGCTGCCTGTCACTTGACTGGCAGCTTATTGGACCAAAGTGAATTAACACCCAAGCCAGCTAGCTAATTGTCCAAGCTGTTAGTCGGTATTTTTCCTGTCTGGCTCTCGGGGAAATTGCTGATGTTGCTGAAACCCAAGAGAAGCTGAAGATGTGTCTGACACTTCCGCTGTCCAGCGGATCTACTGTATAGACATCACCATGGCAACAGGGACGTGAGCCCTATTGTCCCAGTTTGAAACATATTGTATGGCTCTCACGTAGGGATGAGCGTAATGACCTAATTACGAATTTTCGAAATTTCGCGAAATTACTACAATTACGATTTTAGCAGTAATCGAAATTTCGTAATTTTCGCAAATTACGCAAATTTTCGTAATTACGAAATTTAGTATTTTAAAGTTTGCAAAGGTTTCTATCCCTCTAGATGCCTTCGTAATCGAAATTTCACTCCCGTAATGACGAATTTCGTGTCTTCAACCGAAATTTTACTGTTTCAGGTTTGTAAGGGTTTCTATCCCTCTAGATGCCTAAAATGAATAGCACAGCCAGTCCTCCTCCTCCTCCTCCTCCTCCTCCTCCTCCTCCTCCTCCTCCTCCTCCTCCTCCTCCTCCTCCTCCTCCTCCTCCTCCTCCTCCTCCTCCTCCTCCTCCTCCTCCTCCTCCTCCTCCTCCTCCTCCTCCTCCTCCTCCTCCTCCTCCTCCTCCTCCTCCTCCTCCTCCTCCTCCTCCTCCTCCTCCTCCTCCTCCTCCTCCTCCTTCTCTCTCTCTCTCTCTCTCTCTAGAGATCTGTAGTACTTCAAAACCATACTCACATTCATGACATGTCCAGGGATCAAACCCAGGCCAACCACATGGAAGACAGCTATGCTCACCACCATACCACCAAACACACACTAAATAGACTGCTAACCTAAATCTTACTTGTAGACAGTCATATGAGACACATGCTGGGTGCAGGGCTTTGTGATTGGACCATGCGATAGAGTGAGGTGCAAAAATGAAATCATGCCTAGCAGAGGATGGTTTCACAGTGCTAAATGCTAGGCTGGCTGTGGTGCAATTGGTTAGTGTGTCTGGCTGGTAACAGCAAGGTTACAGGTTCAATTCCATCCAGGCATGTCTTTTCCTTTTGCGTTCAACAGTTGTCCAAACAGAGCCAACAGAGCCCCAGATAGCCATGTAGAGTTAGGTCACAGCTAGCCTGGCTGTGGTGCAATTGGTTAGTGCGTCTGGCTAGTAACAGCAAGGTTACAGGTTCGATTCCATCCAGGCATGTCTTTTCCTTTTGCGTTCAACAGTTGTCCAAACAGAGTCAACAGAGCCCCAGATAGCCATGTAGAGTTAGGTCACTGCTAGCCTGGCTGTGGTGCAATTGGTTAGTGCGTCTGGCTGGTAACAGCAAGGTTACAGGTTCGATTCCATCCAGGCATGTCTTTTCCTTTTGCGTTCAACAGTTGTCCAAACAGCGCCAACAGAGCCCCAGATAGCCATGTAGAGTTAGGTCACAGCTAGCCTGGCTGTGGTGCAATTGGTTAGTGCGTCTGGCTGGTAACAGCAAGGTTACAGGTTCGATTCCATCCAGGCATGTCTTTTCCTTTTGCGTTCAACAGTTGTCCAAACAGAGCCAACAGAGCCCCAGATAGCCATGTAGAGTTAGGTCACAGCTAGCCTGGCTGTGGTGCAATTGGTTAGTGTGTCTGGCTGGTAACAGCAAGGTTTGATTCCATCCAGGCATGTCTTTTCCTTTTGCGTGCGCGCGCTGCGCCATTGAACCCCATGGGGTATTTTGCGTGCGTAAAACTTTACGCATGCAAAACTTTGTGCTCGGTGTTTGGACAACTGTTGAACTCAAAAGGAAAAGACATGCCTGGATGGAATCGAACCTGTAACCTTGCTGTTACCAGCCAGACACACTAACCAATTGCACCACAGCCAGGCTAGCTGTGACCTAACTCTACATGGCTATCTGGGGCTCTGTTGGCTCTGTTTGGACAACTGTTGAACGCAAAAGGAAAAGACATGCCTGGATGGAATCGAACCTGTAACCTTGCTGTTACCAACCAGACGCACTAACCAATTGCACCACAGCCAGCCTAGCATTTAGCATTGTGAAACCATCCTCTGCTAGGCATGATTTCATTTTTGCACCTCACTCTATCGCATGGTCCATGGTCCAATCACAAAGCCCTGCACCCAGCATGTGTCTCATATGACTGTCTACAAGTAAGATTTAGGTTAGCAGTCTATTTAGTGTGTGTTTGGTGGTATGGTGGTGAGCATAGCTGTCTTCCATGTGGTTGGCCTGGGTTTGATCCCTGGACATGTCATGAATGTGAGTATGGTTTTGAAATACTACAGATCTCTGGGAGAGAGAGAGAGAGAGAGAGAGAGAGAGAGAGAGAGAGAGAGAGAGAGAGAGAGAGAGAGAGAGAGAGAGAGAGAGAGAGAGAGGAGGAGGAGGAGAGGCTGGCTGGCTGGCTGGCTGGCTGGCTGGCTGGCTGGCTGGCTGGCTGGCTGGCTGGCTGGCTGGCTGGCTGGCTGTGCTATTCATTTTAGGCATCTAGAGGGATAGAAACCCTTACAAACCTGAAACAGTAAAATTTCGGTTGGAGACACGAAATTCGTCATTACGGAAGTGAAATTTCGATTACGAAATTGTAAATTACGATTTGAAAATTAATTACGAAATTACGAATTTGGGTCGTAATGTTAAATTTCGCATTCGTAATAAAAGCAGTTCGAAATTTCGAAAATTTCGGCTCATCTCTACTCTCACGGAATTACATTTTAAAATATGTGGCGTTTATGGCTCTCTCAGCCAAAAAGGTTCCTGACCCCTGGACTAGAGGAACACAGGTATGACTGAAATTAAAGAGAAAAGAAGGGATAATGTTATATATGGTTCATGCATATGACAACATGACATGATATATGCAAACATATTTGGCAAGACATAATAGACAGTGATGAGTGTTCTTAAAAAGTCTTATGTAAAGACCTATGAAAAAAGTGACAGTTAGTCCAGCAAAAGACATGAGAACAGTTTGACTATATGTTTCTATCTCCTATTGTTTTCAACCCTCTTAAAGATACTAGCTGCACATTATCTGTCTCTGATGAAACAAGTGAGTGGATTGTTGTTATTTAGGCCTCTAGGCTGCACCGTATCCAGTTCATGGATCCAGAAGGCTTCCCTCTGTAACAGTCTTGTATCCCTGTCGCCTCCCCTTTGCGAGATCTTTACCTGTTCAATGACCTTTGTTAGATGGGTCCACAGCGCTTGTGGGGTCATCTGGCCACCCCCTGCCGTTTGGAATGAAGGTCTCTTCCTCACCACTAGAGTTGGGCCGAACCTCCGTTTTTAGGTTCGCGAACCGGGTTCGCGAACTTTCGCGGAACGTTCGGTTCGCGTTAAAGTTCGCGAACCGCAATAGACTTCAGTGGGGATGCCAACCTTGAAAAAAAAAAAATTATGCTGGCCACAAAAGTGATGGAAAAGATGTTTCAAGGGGTCTAACACCTGGAGGGGGGCATGGCGGAGTGGGATACACGCCAAAAGTCCCCGGGAAAAATCTGGATTTGACGCAAAGCAGCGTTTTAAGGGCAGAAATCACATTGAATGCTAAATGACAGGCCTAAAGTGCTTTAAAACATCTTGCAAGTGTATACATCAATCAGGTAGTGTAATTAAGGTACTGCTTCACACTGACACACCAAACTCACCGTGTAACGCAACGCAAACAGCTGTTTTTGTAGTGACGGCCGTGCTGGACTGGTGCGCACCATGGCAAGAGTGCAGGTTTTGGTGGCTTTACAGCCCATATGGTCGCCTGGCTGATGTAGCTGAATGACAGAACAGTGACTGTCCAGCTGATCAAATTTGGTCTGACCACAATGAAGCAACGACCTTATTATCTTTTGTGTGCCCCCCGAGACACTCATCTAGGCGCCGGTCATTGCTTCATTGTGATACGCAAGCCCCTTCACCACGGCAAGATAATGATCACGAAGGGGAATGGGCGCATGTACATGCCTTTTCTTTTGTTGTTGCAGCTGCCCGCAGTGCAGCCAGAAAAATTAGGCAGTCATGTACACGCACCAGAAAAATTATTACAGCGGCCGCTGCTAGCAGCGGCCTGAAAAATTCAGCAATCCGCCTGGAGTCCCGGACCCTGTTGGTTGTGGCGGAGAAGGTAGTCAAGCGGCCTGCAGGCAGACATGCTGTGTGGAGGGACTGGGAGCGACTTAGTCTTCTTGGGGCAGGCCAGGCAGCCAGTCACACGGCATGCAGGCAGAGATGCTGTGTGTGCGGGGACTGACTTAGTCTTGGGGCGGGCAGCAGCCCTCCAGGATCCATGCCTCATTCATTTTGATAAAGGTGAGGTACTTAACACTTTTGTGACTTAGGCGACTTCTCTTCTCAGTGACAATGCCTCCAGGATCCGGAAGGGCTACGGCGAGGCGTTGGACTAAAGAACGTCCGCATGTCCGACATCACCATGAGATCGCTGGAGCGTCCTGTCTTTGACTGCGTGGACACGGGAGGAGGATTGGTGGCAGTGGTACCTTGCTGGCGTTGTGCTGTCACATCACCCTTAAAGGCATTGTAAAGCATAGTTGACAGCTGGTTCTGCATGTGCTGCATCCTTTCCACCTTCAGGTGAGTTGGTAACAGGTCCGCCACTTTGTGCCTGTACCGAGGGTCTAGTATTGTGGCCACCCAGTACAGCTCATTCCCCTTGAGGTTTTTTATACGGGGGTCCCTCAACAGGCAGGACAGCATAAAAGACGACATCTGCACAAAGTCGGATCCAGTACCCTCCATCTCCTCTTGCTCTTCCTCAGTGACGTCACGTAAGTCAACCTCCTCCCCCCAGCCGCGAACAATACCACGGGAAGGTTGAGCAGCACAAGCCCCCTGCGACGCCTGCTGAGGGTGTTCTCCTGCCGCCGTTCCCTCCTCCTCCTCATCCCCCAAAGAAACACCTTGCTCATCATCCTCTGAGTCTGACTCGTCTTCTGCACACGACTTCTCTTCTTCCTCCTCCTCCCCCCTCTGTGCTGCCGCAGGTGTTGAGGAAACAGCTGGGTCTGATGAAAATTGGTCACATGCCTGTTCCTGCCGTAACGGTTCCTGGTCACGCTCATTCGCAGCTTCATCCGCCACTCTACGCACAGCACGCTCCAAGAAGTAAGCGTAGGGAATTAAGTCGCTGATGGTGCCCTCACTGCGGCTCACCAGGTTGGTCACCTCCTCAAACGGCCGCATGAGCCTGCATGCATTTTTCATCAGTGTCCAGTTGTCGGGCCAGAACATCTCCATCTTCCCAGACTGTTTCATTCTACTGTAGTTGTAGAGGTACTGGGTGACGGCTTTCTTCTGTTCTAACAGGCGGGAGAACATGAGCAGGGTCGAATTCCAGCGAGTCGGGCTATCGCAAATGAGGCGTCTCACCGGCATGTTGTCTTTCCGCTGAATTTCCGCAAAGCGTGCCATGGCTGTGTAAGACCGCCTCAAATGCCCACAGAACTTCCTGGCCTGCTTCAGGACATCCGCTAAGCCAGGGTACTTTGCCACAAATCTTTGAACAACTAGATTCATGACATGTGCCATGCAGGGTATGTGTGTCAGCTTCCCCATATGCAAAGCGGCAAGCAGATTGCTGCCGTTGTCGCACACCACGTTGCCTATCTCCAGGTGGTGCGGGGTCAGCCACTCATCCACCTGTTTCTTAAGAGCAGCCAGGAGAGCTGCTCCAGTGTGACTCTCCGCTTTGAGACGAAGACATGTCTAAGATGGCGTGACACCGTCGTACCTGGCATGCAGCATAGGCCCTGCGGAGCTGGGGCTGTGTAGCTGGAGAGGAGAACTGCCACTCAGCCAAGGAGGAGGAGGACAGCGAAGAGCATGTAGCAGGAGGAGAGGAGGTGGCAGGAGGCCTGCCTGCAAGCCGTGGAGGTGTCACAATTTGATCCGCTGCGCCCTGCTTGCCATCGTTCACCACCAGGTTGACCCAATAGGCTGTGTACATAATGTAGCGGCCCTGCCCGTGCTTGGCAGACCAGGTATCCGTGGTCAGGTGTACCCTTGACCCAACGCTCTTCGCAAGAGATGACCCCACTTGCCTCTCAACTTCACGGTGCAGTTGGGGTATGGCCTTTCTCGAAAAATAAGTGCGGCCTGGCATCTTCCACTGCGGTGTTCCGATGGCCACAAATTTACGGAAGGCCTCAGAGTCCACCAGCCGGTATGGTAACAGCTGGCGAGCTAACAGTTCTGCCACGCCAGCTGTCAGACGCCGGGCAAGGGGGTGACTGGCCGAAATTGGCTTCTTCTGCTCAAACATTTCCTTCACGGACACCTGACTGCTGCTGTGGGCAGAGGAGCAGGAAGCGCTCAAGGGCAGAGGCGGAGTGGAGGAGGGTGCCTGTGAAGGTGGAAGGGAGAAAGCAGCAGAAGCAGATGATGCACCTGAAGGAGGAAGAGGAGAAGGAGGGTGACTTTTCTTTTGTGTGCTGCTGCTGCTTTTGCTCAGGTGGCCATCCCATTGCTGTTTGTGCCTTTTCTCCAGGTGCCTTCGTAAGGCACTTGTCCCTACGTGAGTGTTGGCCTTTCCACGGCTCAATTTTTGTTGGCAGAGCAAACAGATGGCTTTGGTCCGATCTGAGGCACGCACATTAAAAAATTTCCACACCGCTGAGCCACCCTGGGATGTGGGCACTATGGGGACCTCAGCAGCTGATGCTGAAGGGCAAGTTGGCTGGCTGTACATAGGTGGCGATACATGGTGCCGGACACTGCCACCAGCTGTTTCTGACGAAGAGCTGCCCCAGCTTCTTTCAGCAACTTCTCTCCTCCTACTACTCTCTGACTCTCCCTCTGAACTGTCCCCCTCTTCATCTCCTCTATTGGGAACATACAGAGGATCCCTATCATCGTCATCATCGTAATCATCCTGCCCAGCTTCGCTTGCCTCAGACAAATCCAAACATGCACCATCAGTAGGTCCTTCATCCTCCTTACACGTTACATCCATAGTGTTGCCGCGTAACTCAGACATATGAGCTGGTGAAAATTCATCTGGCTGTAACAACAATGGCTGTGCATCAGTGATTTCAACACTAAATAATTCTTGCGAAGTGTCAAATGCAGCGGAAGTGGTGCTAGTAGTAGCGCTGGTGGCTGAGCAAGATGAGGTGTTCTGTGTCGCTAAATACTCAACCACGTCCTGACAATCTTGGGAGGTGATGGGACGTGCTTTCTTCCGAGCACTGTACTGTGGGCCAGGTCCACATGAAATTACATTTACACGACCTCGCGCAGACCTGCCGGGTGGCCTTCCTCTGGCTCTGGCACTACCTCTTCCTCTACCTGTTTTGTCCATATCGGGTATGCACGGAGTGGTATATCACACTGCGTGCACTCACGTAGGTAGGTGGGTTCACTTAACTGCACAGGTATGCGCACTGATGCGGTGGGTTCACTGAACAGAACAGGTATACAGTGGCGGGTTCACAGAACAGGTATGCAGTGGCAGGTTCACTGAACAGAACAGGTATGCAGTGGCGGGTTCACTGAACAGTACAGGTATACAGTGGCGGGTTCACTGAACACAACAGGTATGCAGTGGCGGGTTCACTGAACAGAACAGGTATACAGTGGCGGGTTCACTGAACACAACAAGTATGCAGTGGCGGGTTCACTGAACAGGTATACAGTGGCGGGTTCACTGAACAGAGCAGGTATACAGTGGAAGGTTCACTGAACAGAACAGGTATGCAGTGGTGGGTTCACTGAACAGTACAGGTATACAGTGGCGGGTTTACTGAACACAACAGGTATGCAGTGGCGGGTTCACTGAACAGAACAGGTATACAGTGGCGGGTTCACTGAACACAACAGGTATACAGTGGCGGGTTCACTGAACAGAACAGGTATACAGTGGCAGGTTCACTGAACAGAACA
Source organism: Hyperolius riggenbachi (assembly GCF_040937935.1). Lineage (NCBI taxonomy): Eukaryota > Metazoa > Chordata > Amphibia > Anura > Hyperoliidae > Hyperolius > Hyperolius riggenbachi. Next base: position 14,122,762 of record NC_090652.1, on the reverse strand, counting down.
GGTATGCAGTGGCGGGTTCACTGAACAGTACAGGTATACAGTGGCGGGTTCACTGAACACAACAGGTATGCAGTGGCGGGTTCACTGAACAGAACAGGTATACAGTGGCGGGTTCACTGAACAGGTATACAGTGGCGGGTTCACTGAACAGAACAGGTATACAGTGGCAGGTTCACTGAACAGAACAGGTATGCAGTGGCGGGTTCACTGAACAGTACAGGTATACAGTGGCGGGTTCACTGAACAGGTATACAGTGGCGGGTTCACTGAACACAACAGGTATGCAGTGGCGGGTTCACTGAACAGGTATACAGTGGCGGGTCCACTGAACAGAACAGGTATGCAGTGGCGGGTTCACTGAACACAACAGGTATGCAGTAGTGGGTTCACTGAACAGGTATGCAGTGGTGGGTTCACAGAACAGGTATGCAGTGGTGGGTTCACAGAACAGGTATGCAGTTGCAGCTTCACTGAACAGGTATGCAGTGGTGGGTTCACTGAACAGGTATGCAGTGGTGGGTTCACTGAACAGGTATGCAGTGGTGGGTTCACAGTACAGGTATGCAGTGGTGGGTTCACAGAACAGGTATGCAGTGGCAGGTTCATTGAACAGGTATGCAGTGGGCTCACTGAACAGAACAGGTATACAGTGGCGGGTTCACTGAACACAACAGGTATGCAGTGGCGGGTTCACTGAACAGGTATACAGTGGCGGGTTCACTGAACACAACAGGTATGCAGTGGCGGGTTCACTGAACAGGTATACAGTGGCGGGTCCACTGAACAGAACAGGTATGCAGTGGCGGGTTCACTGAACAGGTATACAGTGGCGGGTTCACTGAACAGAACAGGTATGCAGTGGCGGGTTCACTGAACTGGTATACAGTGGCGGGTTCACTGAACAGAACAGGTATACAGTGGTGGGTTCACTGAACAGAACAGGTATACAGTGGCGGGTTCACTGAACACAACAGGTATGCAGTGGCGGGTTCACTAAACAGGTATACAGTGGCGGGTTCACTGAACACAACAGGTATGCAGTGGCGGGTTCACTGAACAGGTATACAGTGGCGGGTCCACTGAACAGAACAGGTATGCAGTGGCGGGTTCACTGAACAGGTATACAGTGGCGGGTTCACTGAACAGAACAGGTATGCAGTGGCGGGTTCACTGAACACAACAGGTATACAGTGGCGGGTTCACTGAACAGGTATACAGTGGCGGGTTCACTGAACAGAACAAGTATACAGTGGCAGGTTCACTGAACAGAACAGGTATGCAGTGGCGGGTTCACTGAACAGTACAGGTATACAGTGGCGGGTTCACTGAACACAACAGGTATACAGTGGCGGGTTCACTGAACAGGTATACAGTGGCGGGTTCACTGAACACAACAGGTATGCAGTGGCGGGTTCACTGAACAGGTATACAGTGGCGGGTGCACTGAACAGAACAGGTATGCAGTGGCGGGTTCACTGAACACAACAGGTATGCGGTGGTGGGTTCACTGAACAGTACAGGTATACAGTGGCGGGTTCACTGAACACAACAGGTATGCAGTGGCGGGTTCACTGAACAGAACAGGTATACAGTGGCGGGTTCACTGAACAGGTATACAGTGGCGGGTTCACTGAACAGAACAGGTATACAGTAGCGGGTTCACTGAACACAACAGGTATGCAGTGGCGGGTTCACTGAACAGTACAGGTATACAGTGGCGGGTTCACTGAACACAACAGGTATGCAGTTGCGGGTTCACTGAACAGGTATACAGTGGCGGGTCCACTGAACAGAACAGGTATGCAGTGGCGGGTTCACTGAACACAACAGGTATGCAGTGGTGGGATCACTGAACAGTACAGGTATACAGTGGCGGGTTCACTGAACACAACAGGTATGCAGTGGCGGGTTCACTAAACAGGTAGTACAGTGGCGGGTTCACTGAACACAACAGGTATGCAGTGGCGGGTTCACTGAACAGGTATACAGTGGCGGGTCCACTGAACAGAACAGGTATGCAGTGGCGGGTTCACTGAACACAACAGGTATGCAGTGGTGGGTTCACTGAACAGGTATGCAGTGGTGGGTTCACAGAACAGGTATGCAGTGGTGGGTTCACAGAACAGGTATGCAGTGGTGGGTTCACAGAACAGGTATGCAGTTGCAGGTTCACTGAACAGGTATGCAGTGGTGGGTTCACAGTACAGGTATGCAGTGGTGGGTTCACATAACAGGTATGCAGTGGCAGGTTCACTGAACAGGTATGCAGTGGGCTCACTGAACAGAACAGGTATACAGTGGCGGGTTCACTGAACACAACAGGTATGCAGTGGCGGGTTCACTGAACAGGTATACAGTGGCGGGTTCACTGAACACAACAGGTATGCAGTGGCGGGTTCACTGAACAGGTATACAGTGGCGGGTCCACTGAACAGAACAGGTATGCAGTGGCGGGTTCACTGAACACAACAGGTATGCAGTGGTGGGTTCACTGAACAGGTATGCAGTGGTGGGTTCACAGAGCATGTATCCAGTGGTGGGTTCACAGAACAGGTATGCAGTTGCAGGTTCACTGAACAGGTATGCAGTGGTAGGTTCACTGAACAGGTATGCAGTGGTGGGTTCACTGAACAGGTATGCAGTGTGGTGGGTTCACAGTACAGGTATGCAGTGGTGGGTTCACAGAACAGGTATACAGTGGCAGGTTCACTGAACAGGTATGCAGTGGGCTCACTGAACAGAACAGGTATGGTGGGCTCACTGAACAGAACAGGTATGCAGCCAGGAACAAGCTAAGCCTAACTAATCTTTCCCTATGAGAGACAGTCTGCAGCAGCTCGCCCTACTCTCACTAATGCAGGCACACGAGTGACCGTAATGGCCGCCGCTGCCTGCCTTATATAAGGGGGGTGGGGCTCCAGGGGCTAGTGTAGCCTAATTGGCTACACTGGGCCTGCTGACTGTGATGTAGAGGGTCAAAGTTGACCCTCCATGTGCATTATGGGGCGAACCGAACTTCCGCAAAGGTTCGCCTGCGGGACGCGAACGCGAACCACGGAAGTTCGCATGGAACCGTTCGCAGGCCACTGCTACAGTTGCCAATTCTTTTCACCTCAAAAAGACATATGCCAGAGCTCCCATAGCGTAAAATTGTATAAAAATGTATTAATAAAAAAGTTGTGCACTTACAAACATTTCCAGGGTTTTCTGCATAGAGTTTTAATGTGCTCCACCCCAAACGTTGGCCGCCGGGTCGGCTGTAGAGCGCTGTTTCCTTCACCTGCCCCTCTGCATGCCACGTTCCTCCCCTCGGATAATGGTAAGGCCGCGTGTACTTGACCGGTTTCGTCGCACTAGGCGACTCCTCAGAAGCATGCGCGGCCTGCTCCTATCGTTTTTAAATACCCTTTGCTTGGTTAAAATCTCCCTCCTCCCTACCCTCCCTAACCCGGAAGTTGTACCCCTTTAGCCAATGGCTATCGTCCGTGTGCCGGAAGTGACCTTCCCGGCCACTGGGCGGTGCCTTCATGCGTCCCAAGGTGGTTTTTAGCCCGTCCAATGGGGCAAGTTTTCATCTTCATCCCATGTGAGGTCATCAATTGTTGGTTCCCATGGTTACCTTGCTAATGGGAGGTGCGCACAAATCGATTCAGCGCGCATCTCCACCCCCTTATATGCATATTGGCAACCATGGGTCAAGTACACGCGGCCTTACCATTATCCGAGGGGAGGAACGTGACATGCAGAGGGGCAGGTGAAGGAAACAGCGCTCTACAGCCGACCCGGCGGCCAACATTTGGGGTGGAGCCCATTAAAACTCTATGTGGAAAACCCTGGAAATGTTTGTAAGTGCACAACTTTTTTATTAATAAATTTTTTATACAATTTTACGCTATGGGAGCTCTGGCATATGTCTTTTTGAGGTGAAAAGAATTGGCAACTGTAGCAGTGAGTGGTGAGGAAGAGACCTTCATTCCAAACGGCAGGGGGTGGCCAGACGACCCCACAAGCGCTGTGGACCCATCTAACAAAGGGTCTGATATAACGGTGAGTGGCCACTGCTTGGGGTGTGGTGGTGGTGTCTCACTGAAGTGGAGTAGGCTGTTTGCCCTGTCAAGGAGAAGTGCCGTCTACCACTTGGAGTGTGGAACACAGATTGTCAACATTCTTTGTGCGCAGCTACTATCTGAGACTGTGTTGATTTGTATAATTTATAGCAGCGCACCACCAAAAGTAATACTACCCAATAGTGATATCAGCGCAGTATTTGGTTTTTTCCTTACTGTACTTGTTCACAGGGTCTGCCTGTACCAAAGAGTTCCTTAAACTGGATCTGGACCTGTATGCAAACAGTGGTTTACTTTTTATGGACTCTGTGAGGGTGTGATCAGCCTGTAAGATGTCCATATTTTTCAATACTGCTTGTTTGACACACCCTGACGCTGCTTTATATGATTGTACAAATGGAATGTCCTATTCCCGTATCACCGTGGTTTCTCCATTGTAGATTTCCAGTGCCCTCTTTTTAGCCTGTGTCAGCACTGACTTCGGGTATCCTCTTTCCGTTATATTGATGCAAGTGAGACTTTGATCTTAGGAACAATAGTGTTATGCTGGTGTGTTTATAATGTAAACATTGAAGATGACACCATCGTTGTCATGATCGCTGCTGCAGCAGGTATTGCTGGAAGTAGTAGTGCTGCAGCTCAGGCAGTTCTGATCTCTTTCCATGCAAGCTGCATAGCTTTGTCTGCCTTTCCCTGCTGTCAGCTTGTGACTGATTATCATTCACCTGTGTGGGAATCTGCATGTCTGCTCCCATTGGATGACCTCAGTATAAAGATCTGCTTCCTGCAGGACTCCTCGGGTTTTCATAGCTTCAGTTTAAGCCTGTCTTGCTGTTGCTTCAGCCCCCGATCGTGTTTCTTCTTCTAAAGATACTTTGCTGGTCTTTGCATCATATATTGGTTCATTGCCAATATATATGCATACCAGCACGTTTATTATTTTCCTTGTATTCGTGTTACGTTGATACATCAGTGTCGCTGATGTATACGTACACGAACTGTTTATATCCTGTGTGCAGTTAGTCAGCTTTCCAGCACGTTTTGGTAGGTTGCGCGTATCGTGATCACCCGTGCTGAGTTAGTTACCCTGCTCCTGGTTCTGTTTGTGGATTGCGTTCATCTCTGCGAAGAGATAACGAATCCTTCTGAATCCTGTTCTGTTACCGTTTGTGGATTGCGTTCATCTCTGCGAAGAGATAACGAATCCTTCTGAATCCTGTTCTGTTACCGTCTGTGGATTGCGTTCATCTCTGCGAAGAGATAGCGAATCCTTCTGAGTCCTGTTCCCTGTATTACGCCAGTCCCAGTCAGTGTTCCTGCTTATGTCATATATCGGTTCATTGCCGATATATACATATGTTAGTCAGACGTTACAAATAGTTTCATTGATAGCTGTAATTGTAATACGCTAGGAAAACATACTTATTGTATATTTGTCTGTGTTACGTTCATCTATCTTGATCCTGCTATTTCCTGACTATCCTGTCCTGTCTTTGTGAGGTACGCCACCGCTGCAACGCATTGGCTGCCTCATTCCAGTCTGTCTTGTTGTGGACGCTTGCTGTCGCTAAGTAGCGGCTGGCTAGCAAGCGTTCATTCTGTCTACCTGTCCTGATCTCCTCAGTTCTGGGTTATGCGCTCAGCGCTACTTTGCGCTGAGACTTTATAGCGAAAGTATTGTTTGTGGCTGTCGGATCTGCACCGGCTCTGTGCGCCACAATCTCCTATTGGAGTCAGTCCTCCCCTCCACTACATTAGGGATATCCTGATTCCTTGTGCTAGTGTGTGTACCTCCTCCACGTCAGCTCATGCATTGCATGCTGACTGAGGGGAATACACCACCAAGCCTTACAATCGTTTTGTCACAATTGGGGTGGGGTGCATGGGGATTTCAATTGTACATAATGCTTGTTAAGAACTATGCGGTTGTAACCACACGCCTTGATGAAGGGGGACCCTGCGTGGCCCCCGAAACAATTGTCGGCTTTAATATCTTCATGGAATGCATAGCTCAATAAAAGGAGCGTAAAACATTCTAAAAATGGTGTGCTGATACATTTGATCATTAAAGCACTTTATGGGCTTGATTCAGAAAAGGGTGCTAAGTGTTAGCACACCAGTGAAAAGCCACTTTGCATGTGCTAACATGCTTTGCATGTGCTAACTAGGGTGCTAAGTGGTTAGCACATGCAAACTACTTAGCACCATAGCTAGCACATGTAAACTACTTAGCACCCTAGTTAGCACATGCAAACTACTTAGGATCCTAGTTAGCGCGTGCAAACTACTTAGCACCCTAGTTAGCACAGTGCTAACTGCTAAGTAATAGTTTGTATGTGCTAACTACGGTGCTCAGTTTGCATGTGCTAACTACGGTGCTAAGTAGTTTGCATGTGCTAACTACTTAGCACCCTAGTTAGCACGCCCAAAGCCTTTAGGCGTGCTAACTGGATTAGCACCGTTTACTGAATCAGGCCCTATGACTCCAATTCTGGAATGTAATGTGATTTCTGCCCTCATAACCCTACTCTGCGTCAACTACATAATTTTCCGAGGTGCTTTTGGCATGTATCCCACTCCGGCATGCCCCCCTCCAGCTGTTAGACCCCTTGAAACAAGTTTTCCATCACTTTGTGGCTAGAAACAGTCTTTGTAGGTTTAAAAATTTGCCTGCCCATTGAAGTCTATGGCGGTTTGCTCTGTTCGTGCGAACTCAAACTTTTGCGGATGTTCGCGTTCAACATTTGCGAACCCAAAATCTGATGTTCGGGCCATCTCTACTAATCTGTCCACAAAACCTGCCCAACCTACATTTCTTATAAAAATGTAGAACGCGCTCTCAGTCTATAATAATGACAAGAGGGGCTATATCACCCAGCAATCCTCAAAGTACAGTTCAGTCCTTCGCACAAGGCAACTTCACCGGTCAGGGAAACACAGTCCTCTTCTCTTGTCACATATGACCAATCACAGGGATATATAAAGGAAGCAAGGAGAGGTGACATAGCGTATTTCTATCATCAATTTTTGCCTCCACCATCACCCTGAAGTGATTCCACTATGATAAGTGCAAGGTGACAGGCACAATATCCACTCCGTGCTGGACCACTCCCCCTATGTGCCCGCACTCACCCTATAGGCCTCCTATGTCCGGAGGTAACATTGAAAAAGTATTGGGGGATCTCCGCAATCTTCTATGGCATTATGACTCAAAGGAGACTTTCATAGTGTAAAACCATCTCAGTTTAATAAAACAGATTAAAACCGCACTTACAATTCCTTCATCACAAACAAGCATGGACGGATCTGTGGGTGCTAGCTCCCGGGTAGCCATTCACACCGATCCAACTTTAGATCACAACGTCCGCTGAGCTCGTCCGGTCATCCACTCCGCATACTTCGCTGTCGGTCACGTGGGTTGTTAGCTCCGCCCTACGCGTTTCGTCATAAATTATGACTCATCAGGGGCTCACCTACATTTCTGATCATACTCACACCTAGCTGCTCACTCTGCTCCTCCAATGAACTTCACCTGACCACCCCCCACATCACCCAGTCCCTTGCACGCCTCTAGGACTTCTCAAGAGCTGCTCCACCACTATGGAACTCCCTACCTCCTTCCATTCGGGTGGCACTATCCTTCAACATCTTTAGAAATGCCCTCAAAACGCACCTTTTCACCCTGGCCTATCCCCCCTTACTGGTGCTCTAAACCCACTGCTGAACACTGAACTCTTGTCCCCTACCTTTCGTGTCATTTCCCCTCCCTCTAGCCTTTGGCAGGGTCCTCCTCCTTGTGTCCTCTACCTGATTACACACCTCCATCAATGTACACCCATCCTATGGATCTGAGTGAACTCAACTTACCTACTCTTCATGCACCCATCCAGTGACTATGCATTACCTTGTACCAGGGACGGATCTAGACCAAGTTGCGCCTGGGTCAAGGTCAGGTTTTGGCGCCTAAACTGCCATTCCCCATCCAAATTTTGCCGCCTTTTTAAGAATTTAACAAACTGCGCCTGGGGCAAGAGACCCGCTTGCCCCCCCCCCTAGATCGTATCTGCCTTGTACACATACTGTGCTGCATGATCTGGTTTGCATGTATTCCTGTATTGTCCTATTGCTGTAGGTCACCCCTAAATATTGTCTGTAACCTTAACTAATGTCCAGCGCTGCGTAATATGTTGGTGCTTTATAAATACAATAAAATAAATTGTATGATATTTATGCATATATGTACATATATATATAATGCAAAACACATGCATGTTTCTCCATAGGAAGGCACTATATTAAAACTGCACTATGTGGGAAGATCCAACACCTACGATTTTAAAATGGTACAAAAAAGAGGCAAAGAGCTGTGATTTGGATTGGAATGCAGCCCATAGGCTTTTACTGAGTTTGATTTTGCGTGTGTTTTCTGCTATGTGGATTTAGCAAAATACAATGAAATTGGGAATGTTCAACCTGTGTAATGTTCAACGGCCATACATGTTCTTGTAATGATAATAGAAGGTGATGAAGATAAGGGAGTTGTGCTGTCATTAATAATAATCATCATCATTTAAAAACAATAATAAATAGTATTCAAAGGCTTACTGCAGGTGATGCCCCAAACAGAGCTTGCAGTTAGCTTATTCACCACAAGGTGTCGCACTCACCTCTCCCACGTGGAACGCTCAGAAAGGAGGAGATTAATCCAAAGACAGGAAGTGATGTAAATGCAGGAAGAGAAGTTGCAGGAGGTGAGAGGACACGCGGCTGGAAGAGGTAATTGTGTGAATCTTGTTATATATGGAGCAGAGCAGAGGTTTGGGGTGGGCATGCTTTGTTACAGAGGAGGACATAGTACACCTGTCACTATCCTGATCATCCCCCTTGATGAGACTTATATATAACTGCTGTGACTTGTTTGCCAGTTTTCTATTGCTCCCCCTACATGTACCATAGATTAAGGGTCGGATCTCACCTTCCTAGTAATAATTCAGTCACATCACAGAGACAAGAGAAGATATATATATAGTGACTATAGCCATATCCCTCCAGTGCTGGCATTTACCCCTGTATAGCCTATTCTGCCCCCAATCACCCAATGGGCAGTCGTCAGGGCAGAGGCTCAGGGGACACCAGTCTCTGGGAGTACAGCCCTGAGGGTGTGCCTGTCCCCCCCACATCTCCCCGAACACTTCAGAGTTACGGCTCTACATGTTTGGGAGATTACCTAATACTGGGGGTACATCTGCCTATACTGGGGAGGAGGCTGCCTGTCTGACTTGGGGAAAGGGTCTGGGGGCACACTTGCCTGTCCTGAGAAGAGAGACTGCTTAGGGTATATTTGGCTGTTGATACTTAGGGTACGTCTTGCTATCTAGCCTGGGATGGGGGTATCCTAATACTGGGAGTACATCTTCCTATATTCGAGGGGAGGAGGCCTAATACTGGTGTACATATGGCTATCTAACCTGGTTAGGGGTACTGCTTAATACATGGGGTTCATCAGGATATCTAATCTGGCATCCGTCTATCTCTAATGGAGATGGTGGGCTGCCTAATAGTGGCTATCTATACTGGGAAGGGGGGCTGCCTAATACTGGGGGCACATCTGCCTTGATAACTTGGGGAGGGAGACTACTTGATGCACCTGGCCTTTGAAATCCTTCAGCACTTTTTTTGGCCTGAGGAAGTGGGCAGAGACCCACAATACGCGTTGCCTGTGCTTATTAACAATCAATTATATTTATATATATATGAATTTGTTGTTATTGAGGTAAGCTACTTCCCCTTTTTCTTCTATTATTTGTTTTAAACTCGGTATTATACACTCCTTGGCGACTCTTAATGTCTTTATGATGGTTTCCCAAGTCTTCCAGATATAAGTCACCCACCAGACCAGTCAGCAGTCAGACCACTCCTTGAGCTTCATTGCTATGTTATTAATGGCTGGAGTTAAATGTGGAGAGATGTCTGAATTGTATACCGAGGAAAGGGGTGAATGTTTAGCAATATGAAGGGTGTGAGCAGGAATCCAGGAGCATGCATCTCTATGGAGAGAGCTTGCAGGGAGTAGTTTTATTGTTAGGGTATTCTGCCTTTATTCCTGAGAATGATACAAAGTATCTATATGGGGGGTTTAGTTTACATAATTGCCCCTTAGGGAGGGAGACATAGAGAATAATATAATCTGTGAATAGTGCAGAGCTCTGATTGGCTGATCTTGTATGCCATGGAATACTGAGCCCATAAGATCCTTGTGGAGCAGCTCCCACCTCCAGCTGGTGCCTCACACGTATGCACACTCTCTGTGTTACCTTATCTCTGAATTTCCCTCACTTCTTGTGCTGTCAGAGGTGTTTCATGTTTATCCCAGCCATTATGGAAAGCAGGCCGGTATCGCTTCCCTGTGAAGGAGGAAACTTTCCCTGATAGCATTTCCCAGCAGCTGTTCATAGCAACAGTCATAAATACAATGTTGTACAATGGAGTTGTTGTGGATCAGTGGAGGTCTCAGGGAGGGAGGTGCTGAAGGAGCAGGATCTGTGCATTGCGTCCATTTTCAGCAGATGAGACAGGTGCACCATATGACCGTATCCATTGTATCTCTGATGAGAAGACGCCAATGTGCAGTCAGGAGCCACTGGTGTTGGGTGTCCCAAAGTGGGTGAGGTTGGAGTCTGCACAAAGATGATGGTAGGACGGACATGCAGAGAAGATGGAGGCTGCAGCTGGAGAGTGGTTGGGTGGCCTCTGCTGCTTCTGTCCTGGTATTGGCACTGTCCCAGCTGGGAGATTTGTTGCTATGGCGCTTGGAAGGTTTGGGGTTAGTAGGTGATGGACAGGTAGGGTCAGTATATGGAGCTGCAGTCCCATCTGCCCAGTTCCTCAGCTGCCAGAGCCCTAAGTAATGATAATTCATAGCTAATTAGCTGCAGGCCTCAGCTCTTATCTTCCTATATCTCCAGCTGTTCTCTCTTCACATCCTCATCCATCTACCGCTGCTGGCACTGCTGTAACCTCCCAGGAATGTGTGCATGGAGAGGAGGAGAGAAGCACCAGATGATGAGCAAGGCACACTGGGAGAGAGGACTGTGGTGCTGAATGCGCAGATACCACAGCTTATGGGATATTATCAACCCCATAGCTATGTATGATCTTTTATGTGCTCTGATTATTAGTGCTAATATTTTACTGCTGCAATTTGTTATCCTTTTTATAAGTTAGATCTGAGCTGAAAGAACAAGAGGCGTATGTGAGGAGTGATCAACAGTCTATGGAGGAGGGTGACATGATGAGGACAATTAAAGAGGAAGAAGAAGAGATGTATATGAGGAGCAATCAGCAGTCTTTGAAGGAGAGTGGAATGATGAGGACAATTAAAGAAGAAGAGACATGTGTGAGGAGTGATCAGCATTCTATGGAGGAGGGTGGAATGATGAGGACAATAAAAGAGGAAGAAGAAGAGACATATGTGGGGATTGATCAGCAGTCTATGGAGGAGGGTGTCATAATGAGGACAATAAAAGAGGAAGAAGAAGAGACATATGTGGGGATTGATCAGCAGTCTATGGAGGAAGGTGTCATAATGAGGACAATAAAAGAGGAAGAAGATGAAACATATGTGAGGAGGGATCAGCAGACTATGGAGGAGAGTGACATGATAAGGACAATAAAAGAGGAAGAAGAAGAGACATATGTGAGGAGTGATCAGCAGTCTATGGAGGAAGGTGTCATAATGAGGACAATAAAAGAGGAAGAAGAAGAAGAGACATATGTGAGGAGGGATCAGCAGTCTATGGAGGAGAGTGGCATGATAAGGACTAGTGAAGAGGACATTTTTACTGGGATGAGCATTGGTAAGTGATAATTGTATCTCCTTTTAATGTCCAGTGCATATAAGCTGTGTGTTCTACATGTTGCCAGTATACAGAATGGGCAGCATGGTGGCGTAGTGGTTAGCGCTCTTAGCTTGCAGCGCTGGGTCCCTGGTTCAAATCCCAGCCAGGTCAACATCTGCAAGGAGTTTGTATGTTCTCCCCGTGTCTGCATGGGTTTCCCCCAGGCACTCCTGTTTCCTCATACATCCCAAAACAATACAGATAAGTTCATTGGCTTCTCCCTAAAAATTGGCCCTAGACTATGATACATGCACTACATGATACATACATGGACATATGACTATGGTAGGGACTAGATTGTGAGCCCTTCTGATGGACAATTAGTGACAAGACAATATACTCTGTACAGCGCTGTGTAATATGTCAGCGCTATATAAATACTAATACAAATGAATAAATAATACAAGAGTCGAGTCTGAGGAAGGCTTTATAGCTGAAATCTTACTCTTTTTATTCTAAGTTAGCCAATTATTATTATTATTTATTGTATTTATAAAGCGCCAACATATTACGCAGCGCTGGACAATAAATATATACAATGATACAAGGATGACATACATAGGGTTATACACATAGAACAAAGTTATACATGCAAATTGTACAAAATACATGATCATGCAATATGGGCTGGTTAGGTAGGCCCAGTAATACAAGTACAGGCTGTCATAGGACAGGAGTACATGATCCTGTAGATTACACTAGGGAGTGGAGGACCCTGCCAGAGGTTTACAATCTAAAGGGTGGGGTGGAAACACTAGGTGGGGCTGTTAAGTATTCCTTAGAGAGTTACTGTGTGGTAGGAGGTGGGTAGGCCATCATAAAGAGGTGGGCTTTGAGGGCTTGCTTGAATGTGTTGAAAGAGGGAGCAAGTCTGATGGGTGGTGGAAGGGCATTCCTGAGGGTGGGGGCAGATCTTGAGAAATCCTGCAGGCGGACATGGGAGTGTGAAATGCGTGGGGTGGTGAGGCGAAGGTCGTTAGAGGATCGGAGGAGCGACCTGGTGTATTCCCGTGAACAAGCTCCGAGATGTAGGTAGGGCAGGTTTTGTGCAAAGATTTATACGCCAGGCATAGAATCTCTAAAGTTATCCTGAAACGGATAGGGAGCCAGTGCAGGGATTCACAAAGGGGAAATGTGGATGCGGAGCGGTGCGAAGAATGGATGAGTTTTGCAGCCGCGTTCATCACTGATTGAAGGGGGGGCAGTGCGTTTCAGGGGGAGGCCAGAAAGGAGGGAGTTACAGTAATCAAGGCGGGAGATGATGAGGGCATGGATGAGCAGTTTGGTCGTGTCCGGGGTTAAGAAGGGGCGGATCTTGGAGATATTACGGAGTTGGAAATTGCAGGCTCTGGTGATGTTTTGGATGTGTGGGATGAAGGAGAGGTCAGAGTCCAAGATGACACCCAGACAGCAGGCCTGAGAGGTAGGGTGAATGGTTGTGTTGTCGATTGTGAGGTGGAAATCTGGGAGGGGTGCAGCAGCATGGGGTGGAAAGATTAGGAGCTCAGTTTTGTCTGGGTTAAGCTTCAGGAACCTAGCTGACATCCAGGAGGTAATTGCTGAGAGACACGAGGAGACCTTGTTTATGGTGGTGGATGAGAGATCGGGGGTATGGAGGTAAATCTGAGTGTCATCTGCATAAAGGTGGTAATTGAAGCCCAGGGAGGAGATAAGCTTGCCAATTGAGGAAGTGTATATGGAGAAAAGAAGGGGGCCTAGAACAGAGCCCTGGGGGACCCCAACTGAGAGGGGGGCAGGGGTTGAGGAGGAGCCATTGAAGGAAGTGGTGAAGGAGTGATTGGATAGGTAGGAGGAGATCCAGGCCAAGGCAAGACCATGGATGCCCATGGACTGTAGTGATTGGAGGAGGAGGGGGTGGTCAACAGTGTCAAATGCTGCAGAGAGGTCAAGGAGGAGCAGGATGGAATAACTGCCTTGGCCCTGGCAAGGGTAAGGTCGTTGACCACCTTGGCGAGGGCTGTTTCAGTTGAGTGTGCAGGTCGGAATCCAGACTGTAGGGGGTCAAGTAGGGTATTGGTGTTGATGTATTGGGTAATGCGTTGGTGGACTAGGCGTTCGAGGAGTTTAGAAGCATAGGGAAGGAGGGAGATTGGGCGGTAGTTTGAGGGTAGGGATGGCATCATCCTGATTCAAATCTTCTTACTAGTGCAATAAGCTAACTCTCTAACTGAATGACAAAGCTAACAATTAGTAAGCTAGCTCTGTAACTGAGTCACTAAACTATCAATCACAGGTTCAGCGAGTCTCAAATGAGCACAAATCAATCACAAAATGCAAATACACAGCACTGCTCTCTCCAGCACAACCTCTCACACAGTGCTGAGTAACAGCAAGGAGATAATCCAAGATGGCTTCCGCCTTATATAGGGAAGGGTGTGCCCAGAGCTCCGCTCATTCCTATTGGTTGCTAGGGACATTATGATAAAAAAAAAATGCACTTCTGTAACGGACTCGAAGTTGTAATTACAGCTTGTATTTGTAATTACTGGTGTTGCACTCATAGGGCTTGATTCACAAAAGAGTGCTGTTAGCACGGCCGTTTTCGCGTAAATTTTCGCATTGCGCGTGATCGGGAATTTTTGCGCAAAACAATAACGCAAATTTTTGTTCGTAAACAATATTGATTTCACGCGAAAATGTGCGTTTACGTGCAAAAACATTATTGTTTCGCGTGAAAATTCGCGATCGCGTGCAATGTGAAAATTCACGCGGAAAATGACCGTTCTAACAGTAAGCACTCTTTTGTGAATCAAGCCCATAGTCAGAATTTGTAACCGCGGTGGATTACGGATTAAGACTACAGTGCTGTAGGCCGCAATTATGACTTGTCATTACAGATAGCCATAAATTACAACTCATTATGCCCAACACTACCTGGGACAGAGGAGGTGGCAGAAGGGAGTTAGACTGGCCTCCCCTTGACCCCCTGGGGGCCGCACCACCAACAACACGCCTTCAGGGATTACTGCTTTAGTACACGGTAATCCCTGTCTGGCAGATGGCCAAGCAGGAAGTGACACTCACTTCCTGTTGGTGAAGCAATCACGTGCTCAGAAGCGTATTGCTTAAATACGCTTCCATGCATGTGTAACGTGTCAAAATGTGGCGGGCAGTTTAAAAACACGTGCGTTACGATAGACTTACATGACTTCCGGTCTGCCGCAAGAGCCGCACGGTAACTTTGGTATGCACTTCCATCAGGTATGCGGCAAAACGTCACTACCATCGCATTGTGCCGCACCGCGTCAGTATGAAAGACCCCATAGACTAACATTGCCCTAGCGGTAGGCTGCGGTGAAAATGTCACACCACGCTGTGCCAGTGTGAAAGGGTCATCAGGCATCTGTAGTGAGGTGCACCCTGCCGCCGACTGCATGGTCCAACAACCAGGATACACATTCCACTACATGCTGGTGGGGGCTGGGATGGTAGTCCTGGTAACATAATGGAGGCTGGGGATCCACCATTGTGGCACCAAACAGCACATCAGCTGGCGGAAGGGGGCACTTACCACCAGCTGATAGGGCAGGAGCTGTTGGGCCAACAATCTTGCCAGAAGCCCATTGTTGCAGATCACTGTTGGGTCAGTTGGGGTGAGAGGCCTCTTCCGTGCAATCATTTTGGGGAGAGAGGCCTGGTGCTGGGCGACAAACTGGGGGGAGGAGACAGCTGATGAGGTCTGGATGCTGTTTCTAGCCTGGTGTGCAGAGGGGGTTGGCGTGCAGTGGGACTGGGCAGGCTGCACATGATGCACAGAGTGATGGATAGAGGAAGACGAGATGGGCCTCTTGCTGCTGCTTCTCCTCCTGCTGCACTCTGTCCACTGCTGCCCTGTGCATTCCTGCCTCTCTTTAATAAATCCCACTGTACCATGTGAGGGATCTTCAGGTGGAACATAATGCCCGGTGCTTACCCTCTGCTCACGACACACCACAGAGGTTGCAGACCGTGCAGGAAAAAAGAAAAAAAATTTGGACTTAAATACAAAAAAAAAAAACAAAGGTAGGAAATTGCTTTAGCTGGGAGTGAGCAAAGTTGTGTGTGTTGCAATTAGCATTCAGTTCAGAGGCAGTGGTGGTGAATTCCCTGGGAGTGAGAGGTCCAGGGCCCACCCACACTTCCCTCTGTGTATCGCATGGTGGTTTGGGGGCCCCAGCCAGTGAGAGAGACAGGGGCCCCTGGCTGTCGTGTGAACCAATGTTTGTGATTTTTATTACAGAAAAAAGAAAAATACAAACTAAAATTAAAAGAATAAAAGAGAAATAAAAATAAAATCAAAAAAATAAAATCAAAATATATAAAAATAAAATTAAAATAAATCAAATTTAAAATGAAAGAAAAAAATTGAATAATAAAAAAAGATAAAAACACTACACTAACGTTCACTCACTATCACTCACTACACTCCAAAACAGACTATCTATCTGACACACTACAGCTAATCTTCTCGCTCACTCACTCGTCACTCACTACACCAGGGCCGGATTTACACCCAGGCCATGGCCTAGGGCAGTGCTCTGCAAACTTGGCTCTCCAGCTGTTAAGGAACTAAAAGTAATTTCAGCTCCATCTTCTGACGGCGCCGAAGTTACTGACAGTGCGCCGCTATAGCCGTAATTCCTATTACGGTCTATGGTGGCGCCGGCTGTGCCCAAGTCTCCTGCGCTGGATTGCCAGTGTTCGGTAGTATTGGACCAATCAGAGAATGCGGAGGCATTCCGCGGGAGAGATAAGCTTGTCCACGGGAACTTTGCTGCAGCCGTGCACAGAATAGAATATGCGGTACTATTGCTTTCCTTTTGGTGAGTCACCTAATCCCCTCCCCCTGCACTCTCCTTCCCCTCCACCTGCACTCTCCTTCCCCTCCACCTGCACTCTCCTTCCCCTCCACCTGCACTCTCCTTCCCCTCCACCTGCACTCTCCTTCCCCTCCCCCTGCACTCTCCTTCCCCTCCCCCTGCACTCTCCTTCCCCTCCCCCTGCACTCTCCTTCCCCTCCCCCTGCACTCTCCTTCCACTCCCCTCCACCTGCACTCTCCTTCCCCTCCCCCTGCACTCTCCTTCCCCTCCCCCTGCACTCTCCTTCCCCTCCCCCTGCACTTAATCACAAACTGGCACATGTCCTTTGGTAGTTTAAATTAACCCCCAATTCTTCAATGAAATCACTGCGATATCCAGCTTTCAGTATGGGCATATGAATGGCAATAAGTTCAGTTCAGCATTTTACACCAAGTTTAGCCTGTCTTGTCTCAGCAGTTAGTTATTTAGGTTGAAAAAAGACATATGTCCATTGTCTACAGCCAGAACACTTGTATGCTCACAAATCGCTGTGCTATAAACTAGCTTGGTTTTTGGAAAGTCTTTGGAGCTCTCACCACTCTGCCCCCTGCCTGTGTGATCAGTTTTTAGTCACCACTCTGCCCCCTGCCTGTGTGATCAGCTGTTAGTCAGCACTCTGCCCCCTGCCTGTGTGATCAGCTGTTAGTCACCACTCTGCCCCCTGCCTGTGTGATCAGCTGTTAGTCAGCACTTTGCTCCCTGCCTGTGTGATCAGCTGTTAGTCAGCACTCTGCCCCCTGCCTGTGTGATCAGCTGTTAGTCACCACTCTGCCCCCTGCCTGTGTGATCAGCTTTTAGTCACCACTCTGCCCCCTGCCTGTGTGATCAGCTGTTAGTCACCACTCTGCCCCCTGCCTGTGTGATCAGCTTTTAGTCACCACTCTGCCCCCTGCCTGTGTGATCAGTTTTTAGTCACCACTCTGCCCCTGCCTGTGTGATCAGCTTTTAGTCACCACTCTGTCCCCTGCCTGTGTGATCAGTTTTTAGTCACCACTCTGCCCCCTGCCTGTGTGATCAGTTTTTAGTCACCACTCTGCCCCCTGCCTGTGTGATCAGCTGTTAGTCACCACTCTGCCCCCTGCCTGTGTGATCAGCTGTTAGTCACCACTCTGCCCCCTGCCTGTGTGATCAGCTGTTAGTCACCACTCTGCCCCATGCCTGTGTGATCAGCTGTTAGTCACCACTTTGCCCCCTGCCTGTGTGATCAGCTGTTAGTAACCACTCTGCCCCCTGCCTGTGTGATCAGCTGTTAGTCACCACTCTGCCCCCTGCCTGTGTGATCAGCTTTTAGTCACCACTCTGCCCCCTGTCTGTGTGATCAGCTTTTAGTCAGCACTCTGCCCCCTGCCTGTGTGATCAGCTTTTAGTCACCACTCTGCCCCCTGCCTGTGTGATCAGCTGTTAGTCAGCACTCTGCCCTCTGCCTGTGTGATCAGCTGTTAGTCAGCACTCTGCCCCCTGCCTGTGTGATCAGCTGTTAGTCACCACTCTGCCCCCTGCCTGTGTGATCAGCTGTTAGTCACCACTCTGCCCCCTGCCTGTGTGATCAGCTTTTAGTCAGCACTCTGCCCCCTGCCTGTGTGATCAGCTTTTAGTCACCACTCTGCCCCCTGCCTGTGTGATCAGCTGTTAGTCAGCACTCTTCCCCCTGCCTGTGTGATCAGCTTTTAGTCAGCACTCTCCCCCCTGCCTGTGTGATCAGCTTTTAGTCACCACTCTGCCCCCTGCCTGTGTGATCAGCTTTTAGTCACCACTCTGCCCCCTGCCTGTGTGATCAGCTGTTAGTCAGAACTCTGCCCCCTGCCTGTGTGATCAGCTTTTAGTCACCACTCTGCCCCCTGCCTGTGTGATCAGCTGTTAGTCACCACTCTGCCCCCTGCCTGTGTGATCAGCTGTTAGTCACCACTCTGCCCCCTGCCTGTGTGATCAGCTTTTAGTCACCACTCTGCCCCCTGCCTGTGTGATCAGCTGTTAGTCACCACTCTTCCCCCTGCCTGTGTGATCAGATTTTAGTCACCACTCTGCCCCCTGCCTGTGTGATCAGCTTTTAGTCACCACTCTGCCCCCTGCCTGTGTGATCAGCTTTTAGTCACCACTCTGCCCCCTGCCTGTGTGATCAGCTGTTAGTCAGCACTCTGCCCCCTGCCTGTGTGATCAGCTTTTAGTCACCACTCTGCCCCCTGCCTGTGTGATCAGCTGTTAGTCAGCACTCTGCCCCCTGCCTGTGTGATCAGCTTTTAGTCACCACTCTGCCCCCTGCCTGTGTGGTCAGCATTTAGTCACCACTCTGCCCCCTGCCTGTGTGATCAGCTGTTAGCCAGCACTCTGCCCCCTGCCTGTGTGATCAGCTTTTAGTCACCACTCTGCCCCCTGCCTGTGTGGTCAGCTTTTAGTCACCACTCTGCCCCCTGCCTGTGTGATCAGCTGTAAAGGTCCGTACACACGCCGGACTTTAGGCAACGACGGGTCCGTCGTTGCCTCCCGCTGGGTGGGCGTGCCAGCGACAGTCCGGCGTGTGTACGCTCTGTCGTCAGACTGATACGGCTGTTTCTGAGCGATCCGCCTGGCGGATCGCTCAGAAGCAGCCGTATCAGTCTGACGACAGAGCGTACACACGCCGGACTGTCGCTGGCACGCCCACCCAGCGGGAGGCAACGACGGACCCGTTGTTGCCTAAAGTCCGGCGTGTGTACGGACCTTTAGTCAGCACTCTGCCCCCTGCCTGTGTGATCAGCTTTTAGTCACCACTCTGCCCCCTGCCTGTGTGATCAGCATTTAGTCACCACTCTGCCCCCTGCCTGTGTGATCAGCTTTTAGTCACCACTCTGCCCCCTGCCTGTGTGATCAGCTTTTAGTCACCACTCTGCCCCCTGCCTGTTTGATCAGCTGTTAGTCAGCACTCTGCTCCCTGCCTGTGTGATCAACTTTTAGTCACCACTCTTCCCCCTGCCTGTGTGATCAGCTTTTAGTCACCACTCTGCCCTCTGCCTGTGTGATCAGCTGTTAGTCAGCACTCTGCTCCCTGCCTGTGTGATCAGCTTTTAGTCACCACTCTTCCCCCTGCCTGTGTGATCAGCTTTTAGTCACCACTCTGCCCCCTGCCTGTGTGATCAGCTTTTAGTCACCACTCTTCCCCCTGCCTGTGTGATCAGCTGTCAGTCAGCACTCTGCTCCCTGCCTGTGTGATCAGTTTTTAGTCACCACTCTGCCCCCTGCCTGTGTGATCAGCTTTTAGTCACCACTCTGCCCCCTGCCTGTGTGATCAGCTGTTTGTCACCACTCTTCCCCCTGCCTGTGTGATCAGCTTTTAGTCACCACTCTGCCCCCTGCCTGTGTGATCAGCTTTTAGTCACCACTCTGCCCCCTGCCTGTGTGATCAGCTTTTAGTCACCACTCTGCCCCCTGCCTGTGTGATCAGCTGTCAGTCAGCACTCTGCTCCCTGCCTGTGTGATCAGCTGTTTGTCACCACTCTTCCCCTGCCTGTGTGATCAGCTTTTAGTCACCACTCTGCCCTCTGCCTGTGTGATCAGCTGTTAGTCAGCACTCTGCTCCCTGCCTGTGTGATCAGCTTTTAGTCACCACTCTTCCCCCTGCCTGTGTGATCAGCTTTTAGTCACCACTCTGCCCCCTGCCTGTGTGATCAGCTTTTAGTCACCACTCTTCCCCCTGCCTGTGTGATCAGCTGTCAGTCAGCACTCTGCTCCCTGCCTGTGTGATCAGCTGTTTGTCACCACTCTTCCCCCTGCCTGTGTGATCAGCTTTTAGTCACCACTCTGCCCCCTGCCTGTGTGATCAGCTGTCAGTCAGCACTCTGCTCCCTGCCTGTGTGATCAGCTGTCAGTCAGCACTCTGCTCCCTGCCTGTGTGATCAGCTGTTTGTCACCACTCTTCCCCCTGCCTGTGTGATCAGCTTTTAGTCACCACTCTGCCCCCTGCCTGTGTGATCAGCTTTTAGTCAGCACTCTGCCCCCTGCCTGTGTGATCAGCTTTTAGTCACCACTCTTCTGCTCCTAGCGTATGTCCAGCAGGAGTCACATACATTGCATACAGGGAGTGGTTAACGATGTCTGGTCATATATGTGATGATGAGGCTATAGCACTAAGGGCCCATTCACACTGAGGTGCTTTTCAGGGAATTTCCAGAGCTTTGCTGAACGACAGCGAGCAAAGAAGCACTCCCACCCCCCCCCCCTCCTCCCCACCACCAGCCCCCAGTGTCACCCTCTCCCTCCCCACCAGCACCCAGCGTGATGCCGACCTCTCCCCACCCAGTGTGATCCTCTCCCACCCCACCCAGTGTGATACCGACCTCTCCCCACCCAGTGTGACCCTCCCCACCCAGTGTGATCCTCCTCCACCACCACCACCAGCACCCGGCGTGATGCTGACCTCTCCCCACCCAGTGTGATCCCCTCTCCACCCAGTGTGACCCTCCCCCTCCGTTCAGCATTACCTTACTTTTTCATGCCACCCGGCTAGAAAATATTTCTGGGGAGAACACTGAGAGACATGCAGCTGCTGCATCTGGTCCATTTCCAGTCTGCACAAACTTTGCCTCAACTTGGAATTATCAGCAGCTCACTGACCATCCCTAATGATAATTGTTCCTCCCCTCAGAAATCTCTAACAGGAAGTGATGATGTTTCTCTATTTGCAGCGCAGAGTCCCGGCATCAGGAACCTCTCAGAGACTCCTCTCTCTGTATCCACAGACTGTACAACGTATGATGATGTCACTGGACAAGAGTCTCCTGCAGATATCCTGGTTACCCCAAATATTCCCCCAGACCCCCCTCACCTGTATAATCCTGAGGAGCCTCATACCCAGCACAGCTCTCCCCCTGCTGGAGGGGCTCATTCCTGTTCCATATGTGGGAAATGTTTTGTGAATAAATCAAGTCTTCTCATACACAAAAGAACTCACACTGGAGAGAAGCCCAATTCATGTGCTGAGTGTGGGAAATGTTTTGTACAGAAATCAGACCTTGTCAGTCATGAGAGATTTCACACTGGAGAGAAGCCCTATTCATGTGCTGAGTGTGGGAAACGTTTTGTACGGAAATCAGAACTTGTCATTCATGAGAGATACCACACTGGAGATAATCCCTATTCATGTCCTGAGTGTGGAAAATGTTTTGTACAGAAATCATACCTTGCCATCCATGAGAGATCTCACACTGGAGAGAAGCCCTTTTCATGTGCTGAGTGTGGGAAATGTTTTGTTCGGAAATCACACCTTGTCAGTCATGAGAGATCTCACACTGGTGAAAAGCCATATTTATGTGCTGAGTGTGGGAAATGTTATGTACATAAATCAGACTTTGTCATTCATAGGAGATCTCACACTGGAGAGAAGCCATATTTATGTGCTGAGTGTGGCAAATGTTTTGCACGAAAATCAAACCTTGTCAGACATGGGAGATCTCACACTGGAGAGAAGCCATATTCATGTGCTGAGTGTGGGAAATGTTTTGCACAAAAATCAGTGCTTGTCACCCATGAGAGATTTCATACTGGTGAGAAGCCTTATTCATGTGCTGAGTGTAGGAAATGTTTTATATATAAATCAGACCTTGTCATTCATAGGAGATCTCACACTGGAGAGAAGTCCTATTCATGTGCTGAGTGTGGGAAATGTTTTGTACAGAAATCAGACCTTGTCAGACATGAGAGATCTCACACTGAAGAGAAGCCCTATTCATGTGCTGAGTGTGGGAAATGTTTTGCATATAAATCACAGCTTCTCAGACATGAGAAATCTCACACGGGTGGTAAGTAAGAGTCAGTGAAACATAACTTTGCCTGTAGTGAACCTGAACTGGCCGCAGCGTACTGCTCTCCATCTCCCCAACAAAGCTGGAAGTAGGGAGTATGGAGAGTGGAGTGCAGCAGCCAATAACAGGCTTGTTCAGTTCCGCTTATCCCTCTCACATCACTGGTGAGAAGCTCTATTACTGCACTGAGTGTGGGAAATGTTTTGCTTGTCAGTGTTTATTTTTCCCATGTTTCTTTTATTTCTTGCTAGACGCACCTGGCAGCACTCAGCGCATTGGTTAGTAAAACATTAAAGTCCCTGAACTGAGATGATGGGATAAACATGGCTACATGTAGTACTAAGCCTGGAGCCTAATTAGGAATTGGTTGTGTTCACTTTCTATTTATTCCATTGCAAGTGTTAAAGTAAATCTGTAATTTAGAATAGAGCAAATGGCCCATATGCAATTCACTGTTTCGCCTTAGTTTTCTCCTCGGAGAGAATTTTTAATCTTCTATTTAAAACCAAAATTAAAGGAATACTATCGATACCCAAGTGTTCTAAAATGACAGTGTGCAAATAATGTCTAAGTAGCTGTGTAAACATTTTTCCTACTGTTCATGTTAAATATCAGAGGGAAAAGCTGTAATTTATTGAGGGTAGGATTTAGCTATATTGGGACAAATCAATTGCAGAAGGGGTGTCTGCTTCAATGCACAGCCAGAGTTGCATATCGGACTACAGAAAGCAATTATCAAACATATCAAACTCTGAAAGCAAAAACAGTATGAAAAGCTGTGACAATTCGTTACCTTCCCTCTGCTCTCTTCAGACAGGTCAGTCAGAAACACAGGACACAGGAGCTGCAGCTGTTGGGAGCTCTCTCTCTCTGTCACACACAGAGCTACACATAGAGTTAACTGATGAAGTGTGAGGGGAATTTCCCCTCTCCTCATGGCTCAGTCAGCCGTCAGTTTTGGCGTCAGTAAACTTTGAAAGTATTTTGCTAACAGTAAACAAAGAAGTTGCTACTAAAATGTATACACCAGTACCTAGCAGCACTTCCCAAACAATTCCTGTGTCAAATGAAAAAAATACGTGAATCGATAGTATTCCTTTAAGTAAAAAAAAAAAAAGTACTGTCAAAATTATTTTGAGTATTTGTTTGCTTGTTGGTGGTTTAAAAAGCATTTTATTTGCAAGTTGTGAAAATATTACCTAGGAGAACAAGGAGAAAAAGTGAATTGCATATGGCCCAGATCTGTTCCGTACCCATGCAGGCGGCACACAAAGCTGACTGCATCTTCCACAGGAGTACAGGATTCCCTGAAGGACTGAACACCTTTTTTTTGTATGGTGACTCAGGCTTTAAATCTTTTACATAACTTGCATCTGAATTAGACCTGCACCATAAGGTCTTTTATAAATATCTGCAGCTCAGACATGCAATGTATACCCAGTGTGAGAACTTCCCTACAAATAAGACTCCTATTCGGGGTCCATCATCTAACCAGCTTATTTCAGCTCTGTGTAATATGATAATGCCACCCTCAGCCAGCCCCTGTGCTGCCTCCCGCCGGACGGCCTGGGAGAGGGATGGAGGGGATATCTCAGAGGATGAGTGGGATGTGACACTGAAGTGACTAAGGTTGCTCCCTACACACCTGATAGGCTACTGTGCTTATACGTTATACACCGAGCCTACAGTACTCTGGTACACCTATCCAAATGTAACAATAACTTTTTATAGCTCCTTTTCTCCCATAGGACTCAAAGCACTTAGGCTCACTCAGATTCAGTAATTGGTAATGGGATGAAGTATTAACACTGAGGATAAAATTATATTTCTGCAATTGCCAAACTGAACAGGTGGGTTTTCAGTCTGGATTTAAACACATCCAGAGATGGAGCTGTTCTGAACTGCTGAGGTAAGGAGTTCCATAATGTAGGAGCGGCATGAGAGAAGGCTCTGGCATGCTGCCTAACTGCCCCAAATGCTTTTTACACATGATGTGGACCTGTCCTCAGGTTATTACATATTGGACACTAGTCATCTATTTCCTCAATGACTATATGGGCTGCTCCAAAAGATGTGCCTCCTTTATATATTTCCTGAATCCTTTACTGGAAAATTCCTGATACAATTTGCTATAGAGACGCGTCACATAGCTCGCTAACTCCTCACCGAGTGTTGGATGCTTACCACAGCGCCATCGTGCACTGAGTGGGTCAGGTCTGTGAATCGGATGCTTCCCCTCCACAAGGCAGTATATCACCGCAGAGGTACCCAATCTAATGTGACCAAATCTGCTCTACCTGGATAAATTCCCCACACACTAAGTTATAATATATCCCCTATACTGAGTACCCATCACTGTTATTAATCTCCAGCTGACGTCCGAGCTCCTTCATATCACTGCTGGTTATTTTGTATCCTCTAAGGCAGTGATAGGCAAACTTGGCTCTTCAGCTGTTAAGGAACTACAAGTCCCATAATGCATTGCAGGAGTCTGACAGACACAGTCATGATTCATAAAGCAAATGCATTGCGGGTCTTGTAGTTCCTTAAAGAGACTCTGAAGCGAGTCTAAATTCTCTTTTTAAACTTGTATTCATTTGAAGCAGTATAATCCCTGCTAAATTGCCGCTATCCTGCGGCAAAACGAGGGGTTTATATCCCCAAATCCCCTCTGCAAAATCCACAACTTTCTTGGTCATGGGTTTTGTTGCCCATGGAGGCAGAGCTTTGAGCTGCAGCTCTGCCTCTTCGCGCGTCAATCTCCCGGCAGATCTCTGCCTCTCCCTGCCCCTCTCAGTGAAGGAAGACTGAGAGGGGCGGGGATCAGCAGGGATTGACGCGCGAAGAGGCGGAGCTGCAGCTCATAGCTCTGCCTCTATGAGGAAGCACTCCCCGGACACAGGAGAGGGGATTTGGGGGGTATAAACCTCTCGTTTAGCCGCGGGATAGCAGCGGTTTAGCAGGGATTATACTGCTTCAAATGAATACAAGTTTAAAAAGATAATTTAGACTCGCTTCAGAGTCTCTTTAACAGCTGGAGAGCCAGTTTGCCTATTACTGCTCTAAAGCAACTGTTAATGTTTTTGATTGTTTTATAGTTTTTTTTTATATACTGTATATATCTAAAAGTAGGCCAATTGCTTCACGTTTATACTGTATGTATCCTGATGTGCCTATTCTAGGCCTCTAATGTACACTGCTCTAAGGCAACTGTTGATGTTTATGGCTGTTTTATAGAATATATATATCTTAAAGTAGGCCAAGTGCTTGACGTTTATACTGTATGTATCCTGATGTGCCCATTCCAGGCCTCTAATGTATCGTCTGAAACTTTATTGTACTCTCTCACTAATGTGTATTTGCCTTACTTCTTCAATAAACTTGGCTACGTTTAGAAAAATAAATGTGTTATGGTTGTAATTAATCATATTTCCTCATGGAAGATGCTCTTATCCTGTTTCTACTACATCATCATGTCTGTTACTCTATGTGAGGTTGTGTTCCCCTTTAGACTGTCATTTGCATTGCCTGGCAGAGGGACATCACACTACTATACAAAGAGGATCTGAACTGAGATCTTCCTATCTGCTCTAAACATAAACAAGAGCACAAAAACTTTTTTTTCATTTCTTTTTTTACAGTTCATACAAATTCTGCAATGAATCTGCAGTGTTTCTATTTCCTGCTTTCATGGAAGCAGAAATAGGGTTAATATCCTTTGTTTGTAAATTCGCTATTTTGAAGAGGCAGCCAGCTGAAATTTTAAAAAGCCAGCTTAATAAATTACACTTATGATTAGTCCCAGATGAGGGTGAATGAGACAGGCTAAACTCTCTAAATACATACAGGGTATATTTCTCTCTGTTTTCCTTCTGTCCTGTGCAGAGTTAAATCCATGGGTAAGTAGATTTTTTGTTCTTATTCAGCTTGCACCTTTAAGATCCACTTTAAGCACACATCTGTTGAGTGTAATTAAGGCTGTGACTGAGAGCTCATTTCTGTCTGGCACATGTTATCTATTCCTTGATGTTCTGCTTTTATCAATAAAGACAATTTAAGTGCATCCTTGGTGAGCAGAGCGGTCTTCTGTGAAGGAATGTTGGATATGAGTGTTGGCTGCTGGGACCTGGCTCCCCTCGGAAGGTATGGTGGCTGAGCGGTGTATGTACAGATACATGTACTACCTTTTATACTTACCTGAGACTTCCTCCAGCCCCATGCAGGCCTTGGGCTCCATCGCCGTCCTCCCCGGCTGCTCCGTTCCTCCGCCGTCTCACCCGGTACATTTCCCAGCCACCCTCCACTGCATCATACACAACTAATGCCAGTGAGGCCATGACAGGAGGTTGGTGTGGAGCTGCAAGCTCCTGGCATAGTACATAGGCATGCTGCCAGCTAGTGTAGGATTGCCCAGGTACGGTATCACGCTGATGAGCTGTTGGTTAGTTACTGCAGTCACTAGGAAGTCCTGTTTATAACAGAAGAGTACAGGCAGTCCCTGTATTTATGCAGAGGCAGCTGACAGCCTGATTAGGATTGCTTGTTATATAATATGCCCCTCCCCCCAGCACCTCCTGTCAGATATGTAGTTGTGGGTTGATGTCAGAGCAGCCTGTGGGCAGCCAGGAGACCTCCGCTGGGTGGAGCAGAGGGTGAAAGGGACATGAAGACACAGGCTTGTCCCCATCCCAACAGGGTGACCTCCCTTCCCTGCACCTCCATCCACGCCACAAGATTCTACCACAAAACACCAGATGCCATTGCCGACCATCACACTACCCGCACTGCAAAGCTGAATTACAGGAACCGGAAGCAGCGGTATGGCCTTCAGTATGGCCACACTGTGAAGGACGACACCAAAGGGGGGGATGGGATGTTGTCTTGTGTAGGTATACAGCACACACACTGCTCAGCATCCTCTGTATGATCTGTTATGACCCAGGCTTTCCTCTAGCTGCAGATGTGGAAGCCACAATCACTTCTCTGAGGAATCTGGAGCCCTCCAGTGTGGGGTCTCTCCACCCCGAAGAATATAAACTCACAGGATCCGTACGACTGGGGGGTAGGATGTGAAGAGGTGGTGAGAAAGCCCCTCCCCCTTTCTAAAAGGAGGTTGGAAAGCACCATTTTACAAGCTCATGAACAAGGGGCAAATCCCCTCCCCCAAATATGTTGCACCAGCAGGGGTGCAGCTTGGCGATTGTCCAAGCAGCTGCTTGGGGCCTCACCCACAGCAGGGGCTGCCCTGTCTGTGACTTGTATGGCCACCGCTGAAACACAGACCACAGATCAGTGCAACATGAGGGGAGGGGAGGGCAGCGTAGCGACCAGGGAGTACACATTGGATGTGGAAGTGAGGTCATTGCTCACTTCCTGCATTGGATGTGTCCTGCATGGTTACTGTGCACTGCGCTCCTCTCTTTGGATCACCACTGATCTGCAGGCCTGTGAGTGTTGGGGGTGGGGAGGCAGCAGGAAGCTACATACCCCCTCTGATTCCAATGCCCTTTAGGGGTGGTGGGGACACCTGCTACCTGTTACTATGGGACAAGGAGCCTCTGACTTAGGAAGCAGGGAAGCGCCACAAACTGTGCTGCTTGGGGCAATAAAAGCCTTAGCAGCACCCCTGTGCACCAATTTGCAAAATTATAAAATATTTTTGTTAAAGTGGATCCTAGATGAACTTTTACTCATTGCATAATTGTGTTCGTTTCCTATTGTTTATAGGGCATTCCTCAAGACAAATACTTTTTTGTTTTATTACTCTAATTCCCTATAAACTAAACAAGCCTCGCCCACAGCCTTTCAGAGAGCCTTGGCATTTTCAGACAGTAGCAAGAGCTCATGGGAGCTCAGTCTGGGCAGGAGGTATTACTAGCCAGAGATTTCAGAGGCAGAGGGGAGGAGGTAGGAGGAGGGGGATTAGGTTTTTTCCACAGGCTGAGTGCTGAAGATGCAGATAAGCTTGCCTGTGTGTAATGTTTACAAACAACATGGCTGCTGTCATTGCATCACAGGAAGAAATAATCATATTCTATTGAAGCTGTTTGCAGCTAGATTTGCTTTGTAAACTATCTTAACTTTAGATAAGATATATAGACTAGTTACTTGTTATAGTTAGTTTTTCATCTCGGATCTGCTTTAAACATATTGGCAAGACAATAAAATAAAAACCAGAGGGAAGGGGAGCAGGGGGGCACAGGGCTGGGAAAATGATGGCGGTTGGAGTAGGCAATATTGGGCTATACTACTCTGTAGAACAATAGAGCATACACCAGGATAGGAGCTACTGCAATGTAGCAATTTGGATGTACTGGTATACCTAAAAATCACTTTTTAAGACAAGAAGGGATACATGTGTAAACATTGCAGTGATTTGGTCCAAGAAATTTGTAAATTAATGTTGGGGGCGGGAAATACAGGGACAACTGCCCCCCCGGTGAGGAAGTGACTAGTGCCCAACAACCAAACAATGCAATTCATATCGACATATCAGTATTCCATATATACACATAATACTAATTAATACACAATTCATACGCCATACATTGTGAATAAATAAACAGAATGTCACATCAATATTCCAATCAATAATCAATTCATATGCTATATGTGGGGAATGAATAAGCAGGACGCCTGCTAATAAACATATCTAGCAGATTTAGTCAATCTAACATGCATAGAGGCTTTGCTATTTATGTGTAAAGTTGGCCCATTTGAGAAACTTACCAAGGACTGGTCACACAACTGACCCCAGTAGCAGGTGCAGCGGTGCGTCCGCCGGAGCACAAGCTGACTCTTCAAGCATTGTGTTGCAAAGACCAGCAAAATATAAACAGCAAATCTGAAAAAACTTGTATTATTTGGAATATTTTTTCAGTAGATTGCAGTGACAACTCATGTAGATAGCCAGGCATATAACACATCAGTCCATATCAAATGAGTCCATAGACCCTAAATTAGCACAACATCTGGCTACAAACAAAGCAAGGATAACATATTGCAGCAGCGTTCATATTGCAGATCCTGAGATCAGGCAGTACATGTGTATGGGGGGTATGTGTATGGGGGGACAGACACCGGCCAGGAGCTGTATCAGACAAAGACAGTTTCCCAAAAAGTTTCTTACCCCAAAAAGTTTGGAGATATGCGATGGTAAATTCAACAAGCGTTTTGCAATAATGTCAGAGCCGTTTTCACTCACCTCTACCATGGACATCTGTACTTGCTGCTTAATTTCACACACATATTGTTACCAGTGATGCTCCAATGTACCAAAATTCGATTCGGGTTCGGGTCAATTTCAGATTCGAATTCGATCGCGATCACTGAATTCGATTCGAATTCGCTTCGTGTTCGGTAGCAAAATTCGGGAAAAAATTTGTGTTCGCGAATTCGGATGCATTTTTTTTAAGGGAAATCACATTTAAATAGGTGTAATTAAAAAAAAATGTGATGGAAAACTTTTTTTCTGCATTTCTTGTTTATTCTTCTTCACCGTCAGGCAATGTAACAGGGCCATGGTACTTAGCGTTGGTACCACGGCTGTAAATAAAGACACCAAGATCAGGAGGTTCCGGACAGCAGTCGTGGAGCCCACATTGTGTCCAATGCACAACTGGGACAGCACAGTTTTCAACCCAGACACCTCAGAATTTTTTTTCAACAGTATATAGCAATTGTAGTGGCATAATAGCTAGTGGCACATGGCAGCAGTGCATAACTCTGTGGACCCTGGCAGTGGGAACACAGACAGGCAGGAGGATAAATTCAGCAGGAGGAAGAGGAGTGACGAATGGCAGCAGGCAATGTATTGTGTGGACCCTGGCGGTGGGAACACAGACAGCAGGAGGATAAATATAGCAGAAGCAGGAGGAGGAGTGACGTGTGGCAGCAGGAAATGTAACGGGGCCATGGTACTTGGCGTTGGTACCGTGGCTGTAAATAAAGACACCAAGATCAGGAGGTTCTGGACAGCAGTCGTGGAGCCCACATTGTGTCCAATGCACAACTGGGACAGCACAGTTTTCAACCCAGACACCTCAGAAATTTTTTTTCAACAGTATATAGCTATTGTAGTGGCATGGCAGCAGCACATAACTCTGTGGACCCTGGCGGTGGGAACACAGACAGCAGGAGGATGAAAATCAGCACGGTGTAATATGTTGGCGCTTTATAAATACAATAAATACATAAATACATTCATAAATAAATAAATGCAGCAGCAGGAGAAGGAGTGACGTGTGGCAGCAGCAGGCATGTCACGGGCCATGGTACTTAGCGTTAGTACCACAGCAACTAAAGAAAAACCAGGTCAAATTATCAGGACCCAGGGTTGATGTCAAAGAATAATTCCCAGGCACTTCATGTCCTCCTCTCGCCGACAACAGGTGCCAGGAACGTGCCTTCAATCCAGGCCTGGTTTATCTTAAGGAATGTGAGCATGTCCATGCCCTCTGGGGACAGACGAGAGCGCTTCTCGGTGACCACGCCACCGGCCGCACTGAAGCACCTCTTGGACAGCACGTTGTAAGGGAGGCAAGCCAATACTGCCAGGGCGTACTGCGACAGCTCACTTCAGATGTGCAAGCGCTCCACCCAGTACTCCATGGTGCCCTGTCCAGCAGACAAACAAAGGGCACCCACTGGCAGAGGGATGCCCATTCCTCGCTGACCAGGTTGGTTCCCTGCAGGAAGGGAGCCAACACCCAGCAGACCTGCTGCATCTGCAACCACTGTGCGTTGGAGAGGAGCTGTAGTTTGGTGGTGCCGGCGAGAGTGCCCTCGATGATGTGGCAGTTGACAGCCCTCCTCTGCTCAACCTGCCGCTCCAACATCGCCAGGGTGGAGTTCCAGCGAGTTGGCACATCGATGACAAGGCGGTGTCGTGGCAGGCCCTCGCGCTGCTGGATCCCTGCCAGGTTTGCTGCGGCAGCAGATGAGCGGCGGAAAGTGCACACAATTTTCCGCGCCAATTCCAACAGCTCCTCCATCCCCTGGTAGGTGCGCAAGAACTTCTGCACAACCCGGTTGAGGACGTGGGCCAAGCTGGGGACGTGGGTCAAGTGTCCCCTGCTGATGGCAGCCAGCAGGTTGGCGGCATTGTCGGACAGCACCAATCCGACTCGGAGGCCTCTGGGGGTCAGCCACGTCTTCTCCTGCTCCTTCAGGTAGTGGAGAACATTGCTTGCCGTCAAGCTGTTCTTCCCCAGGCTTTTCCTCTCCAGCAGTGCTTGGCAGTGGCGGGCCTTCACGCTGCTGTTCAGATGGGATCGCTTGGCGGCGGTAGCTGCTGCTTCTTCCCTGACCCCGCACGGTGGCACCACATAGTGGGCAACTGCTGCCGCTGATACGCCCGAGGGTGGACCTGCTGCTTCCTCACTCGGGTTTTCCACCAGGCTGACCCAGTGGGCCGTAAAGGACAGATAGCAGTCTGTCCCAAAACGGCTGCTCCATGAATCCATGGTGACAAGAATCTGCACTCTCACGGCGTGATCGAGCGCGCGGACCACATTCGCCGTTGCAAAATGGTGCAGTGCTGGGATAGCCGTGCGGGAGAAGTAGTGGCGGCTGGGGACTTGCCACTCCGGGATCCCAAACTGCAGCAGCGCTCTCATGTCACGCCCATCCAGCACAAAGGAATATGGCAGGAGCTGGGAGCACATGGCCCGGGCAAGCAACCCGTTCAGCACCCGGATGTGCCTGTGGGCGGGAGGCAGCACCTTGGTCACACCGGGGAATGACTCACTGAGCAGGGTCTGGCTGCGTTTGCCTGCACGGGAGGATGAGGAGGCCACTGTGGAGGGAGCTGATGAGGCCACTGAGGACTGGCTGCCTGGGGGGGAACAGTGAGTTGCTGCTGCTGCTGTGCTCCTGTTGCTGGATGCGCAGGAGGGTGGGATGCTGCTGCTGAAATCTGTGCAGTGGCTGTCTGGCTCTGACCACTGCCTGCGCAACTGTCCTTCAGCTTCATATACTCACTATATTCCTCAAATGTTTGTTCTCTAAGTGGGTCTGCAGGCACGAGGTACTCAACTTGAGGAGATCGCGACCTTTGCTGAGACTGACACTGCAACTGTTGCCAATTGCACAGGTCGCATCCACTGGGCACTTGGTGAAGTACCGCCAGACTGGGGACTTCAACTTGCTCTTTGAGCTTGAGGGCTGTGGTTTTTTTGGTGCCCTTGGAGGATTGTGCCTTTTTTGGTTGGAGGTTTGCTGCGGGTGGTTGTAGCGGCTGAAGCAGCAGGCTGTGGCTCCTGCCTTCCACGCCCTGTGCTGGCCACCTTGCTGCTGCCGCGCCTCTGCGCCAAAGACGCCTCCGATGACGAGCTGCCTTCAACCAACTGTGCTGGTGGTACTGGTGGCACATAGGAAGGATCCAGCACGTCATCATCATCATCATCCCCAAACATCTCCTGTGAGCCCACCTCAACCAACTCCTCTACCTCAACATCCCCTGCATCACGCCCCTCCACCTCAGCGCCAACAACAAACTGCTCCACCTCAAACTCCTCCTCCTCATTGCATGGCCCCATCATGTCAACCTCAAACTGCTCCAAAACATCCCTGTAAACACTCCCAGTCCCTGGGGTCAAGAGCGAGCTAAGTGAGGGCAGGCTGGTCAATCGGGTCACCGTGACCTCAAGTGGTGGTGGAGGCCTGCTGCGGACCGGAGTGCTGGTGGTGGTGGCACTGGTCTCGCTGGTGCTGGAGGCCTGGCTGGAAACGGTGGCTTGCTGCTCCGCCATCTTTTCCACCACAGCCTGCACCTCACTCTCCAGAATGGGCCGGGGGCGACGACCCATCTCAAAGATAGTCGCAACTCACTGCTGTTGCGCCTCTGCTCCCTCCTCCACAACTCTGTGGTCAGTGGCTGGTGGCGAACCAATCACAGACCTGCTGCTGCTGGCAGTGGCTGCTGCAATGGCGCTGCCTCTCCTGGTGGTGCTTCGCCCTCTACCTCTGTCAGTCATTGTGCAATAATATACAAATACAGTAAAAAGAAATGTGTAGAAAAGGGCGGGAAAGGGTGTGAACTTTAATAAAGTCTGGGTTGGTGGTGACTGGTGTTGAGTGACAACAAAAAATGGAAAGTTTTTTTATTATTATTTTTATTTAAATAGTAGTATTAAATAGTAATAGTACTACTAACAGCAGTAGTGTGGTCTACAGTACTAACTCGTGTGACGGACAGTGACAATTAAAGTCAATCACACACGGTCAGACGCAATCAATAGGGTCGGCAGATGAGTCGCAGGTCACAACGGATGCTGGCCTGGGAAGTAACTTTTATTTATTACACAGTACAGAAGCTAATAAAATCACAGACTAACAGTAGAAAAAATTAACTGAACGGGTAGTAGTAGTAGTACGCAGGTAACTAATAAATCCCTAGTGTACTACACAATAAGTAAGTCGTGTGCCAGACAGTGGGTGACAATTAAAGTCGGTCACACGCGGTCGGAGGCAATCAATCAATAGGGTCGGGCAGATGACAGTCACAGGTCACAACGGATGCTGGCCTGTGATGTAACTATTATTTATTACACAGTACAGAAGCTAATAAACTCACAGACTAACAGTAGAAATTAACTGAATGGGTATAGTAGTACACAGGTAACTAATAAATCCCTAGCGTACTACACAATAACTAAGTCGTGCGGCAGACAGTGAGTGACAATTAAAGTCGGTCACACACGGTCGGACGCAATCAATCAATAGGGTCGGGCAGATGACTGTCTGTCACAGATCACAACAGATGCTGGCCTGTGGCCTGTACACAGTCAGTAACTAACTATTATTGATGACAGTCACAGTTCACAACGGATGCTGGCCTGTGATGTAACTATATTATTTACTAGCTGGTTGCCCGGTTATGTATTTGGTTGGTGTTGGCTCCGCATACTTTTTCTAACCCTAACACACAAACACTCACTGACGAAGTTTGTGAGCTTTGCGGTCTTTGGTATCAATAATTTGCATTGAAATGAAAAAATCTGATTGGCTGTTTGTGGCTCCACCCCCTTTTCTGAATTTGAACCCCAGTTATCCAGTGACCAACTGTAGCAGATTTGAGGCCTGTGCCATTAACAGTGCAAGAATAGTAGTAATTAAATATTCCCCTTGAAAAGAAATAGGTGAAGTTTGATCCACTTTTGTTGGCTCCACCCACTTTTCTGAATATTAATCCCATTCACTGAGTGACCAACTGTGCAAAGTTTAAAAACCCTGCCATTAACAGTGTAAGAATGGCTGCAGTTTACATTTTCCCAGTGATATTTGTATTTGTCTCCAGCCACTGCCCGTGTATGTATTTGACTGGTGTTGGCTTTTCCCACTTTTTCTAACCCTAACGCACAAAACACTCAATGACCAAGTTTGTGAGCTTTGGGGTCCTTGGCATCAATAATTTGTATATTCCCATAGAAATTAAACAAATCAGATTGGCTGTTTGTGGCTCCACCCCTCTCCAGCATTTGAACCCCAGTCACCCAATGACCAACTGTAGCAAGTTTGAGGCATCTGCTATTAACAGTGTAAAAATGGCAGCAATTTAAATATTCCCCTTGAAAATCAACAGGTGAATTATGATTGGCTATTATAGGCTCCACCCACTTCCGTGAATATAAAGTCACCCAATGACCATC
Source organism: Hyperolius riggenbachi (assembly GCF_040937935.1). Lineage (NCBI taxonomy): Eukaryota > Metazoa > Chordata > Amphibia > Anura > Hyperoliidae > Hyperolius > Hyperolius riggenbachi. The sequence continues at coordinate 14,087,513 of NC_090652.1, read as the reverse complement.
TGGGCAAAGTTTGGGAACCCTGCCATAAACAGTGTAAGAAGGCCTGCAGTCTACATTTTCCCAGTGAAATGTGGTTTTGGCCCCGCCTGCTTTTTGTAACCTGGACATACAGTCACTCAATGACCAAGTTTGTGAGCTTTGGGGTCCTTGGCATCAATAATTTGTATTTTCCCAAGAAATGAAACTGTTTGTGGCTCTGTCCCCTTTTCTGAGTTTGAACCCCAATGACTAACTGTACCAGGTTTGAGGCTTGTGCCATTAACAGTGCAAGAATGGCAGCAATTTTAATATTCCCCTTGAAAATCAATAGGTGATTTTGGCTGGCTTTTTTTAGGCTCCACCCACTTTTATGAATATTAATCCCAGTCACCCAGTAACCAATTGTGCAAAGTTTGGGAACCCTGCCATTAATAGTGAAGAAGGGCTGCAGTTTACAATTTCCCAGAAAAATCTGTTTTTGACTCCACCCACTTTTTGTAACCTTGACACACAGTCACTACTCAATGACCAAGTTTGTGAGCTTTTGGGTTCCTGGCATCAAAGTTGTGTGAATGGAAGCAGTTTATCCAAAAAAAGCAAATCTGATTGGCTGTTTGTGGCTCCACCCCTTTATTGAATTTGAACCACAGTCACTTGATGACCGACTGTAGTAGGTTTGAGGCCTCTGCCATTAACAGTGTAAGAATGACAGCAGTTTCAATATTCCCCTTGAAAATCAATAGGTGAATCTTGATTGGCTCTTGTAGGCTCCACCTACTTTTCCGTATATTAATCCTAGTCCCCCAGTGACCAACTGTGTCAATTTTGAGAACCCTGCCATTAACAGTGTAAGAATAGCTACAATTTATATTTTCCCATGTAAAAAGTTATTTTTGGCTCTGCCCACTATTTCTAACCTTTACATACAGTGACTCACTGACCAAGTTTATGAGCTTTGTGGTCTTTGGCATCAATAAGTTGCATTTTACCATTGAAATTAAACAAATCTGATTGGCTGTTTTTGGCCCACTCCCTTTTCAGAATTTAAACCCCAGTCTCCCAGTGACTGACTGTACCAGATTTGAGGCCTCTGCCATTAAGAGTGTATAAATGGCAGCAATGTAAATATTCCCCTTGAAAATTAAAAGGTGAATTTTGATTGGCTGCTGTAGGCTCCACCCACTTTCCTGAATATTAGTGCCAGTCACCCAGTGGCCAACTGTGTCAAGTTTGAGAACCCTGCCAATAACAAAATAGCTGAAATCAATCTAAAAAATCTGATTGGCTGTTTGTGGCTCCACCCACTTTAGTGAATTTGGACCCCCGTCACCCAATAACTGACTGTATTAGGTTTGAGGCCTCTGCCATTAACAGTATAAGAATGGTAGCAATGTAAATGTTCCCCCTTGAAAATCAATAGGTACATTTTGATTGGTTGTTTTTAGGCTCCATCCACATTTCTGAATATTAATCCCAAACACCAAGTGGCCAATTGTGTCAAGTTTGACAACCCTGCCATGTAAAAAATTAAGTTGTTGGCGCCGCACACTTTTTCTAACCTTGACATACAGTCACTCTATCAAGTTTATCAGCTTTGGGGTCCTTGGTATCAATACTTTGTATATTCCCATTGAAAAATAAACAAATCTGATTGGCTGTTTGTGGCTCCGCCCCCTTTCTGATTTTGAACCCTAACCACCCAGTGACCAACTGTACCAGGTTTGAGGCATCTGCTATTAACAGTATAAGAATGGTAGCAGCTTAAATATTCCTTTGAAAATCGAAAGGTGAATTTTTATTGGCTATTGTAGGCTCCACCTACCTTCCAAATTCTTAATCTCATTCACCCAGTGACCAACTGTGCAAAGTTTGAGAACCCTGCCATTAACGGTGTAAGAATGGCTGCAGTTTATATTTTCCTAGTCAAATTTGTTTTTGGCTCCGCCCACTTTTTGTAACCTGGACACCCAGTCACTCAATGACCAAGTTTGTGAGCTTTCAGGTTCCTGGCATCAAAAATGTGTGAATGGAAGCAGTTTATCCACCAAGGAAATCTGATTGGCTGTTTGTGGCCCTGCCCCTTTAGTGAATTTGGACCCCAGTTACCCAAAGACAGACTGTAGCAAGTTTGAAACCTCTGCCATTAACAGTGTAAGAATGGCAGCAGTTTAAATATTCCCCTTGAAAATCAATAGGTGAATTTTGATTGGCTGTTGTAGGCTCCACCCACTTTCCTGAATCTTAATCTGATTCACCCAGTGACCAACTGTGGCAAGTTTGAGAACCCTGCGATTAACAGTGGAAGAATAGCTGCAGTTTACATTTTCCCGTTTAAAATGAATGGCTGAAATTTGATTGGCTGTTTTATGCTCTGCTTACTTTTCCTGGATTTGTAACCTCAGTCACCAAGTTACCAACTGTGCCAAGTGTGGGGACTCTGGCTTGATTCCTGTGAGAATGGCAGCCTTTTACATTTTTTTCATTGACATGAATGGGTGAAATCTGATTGGCTGTTTGTAGCTCCGCCCAGGTGTGCAGGGGGGCCGCTAGACCCCCAGAACATATCATCCCAGGTAATAAGGGATCTGCATACCAAGTTTCATTCAAATCGTTCAAAGCGTATCTGCGTGATCGCAGCACATACATACATACATACACACACACATACATACATACATACATACATCCGATTTTATATATATAGATTACACAGTACAAAAGCTAATAAACTCACAGACTAAGTACAGAAGCTAACAAACTCACTGACTAACAGTAGAAATTAACTGAACGGGTATAGTAGGACAAAGGTAGCTAATAAATACCTAGACAGACTACAGCAGTACAAATTAACTAAACTAGTACACAACTGACTATAATCCCTAACCTACCTAAGATAGTAGTAAGCTAAGGCTACCTAGGCTAGCAGGCCTAGCCTGCACACAGACTAACACTAGCCTAGCACAGTATACACTATACACTAGCTGACTAAAAACAATCAAATTACTATCTAACTATTAAAGAGTACAATCAATGTGTTTAGGAGGTGATTAGGAAGCAAAACGCTAGGTTTAGCACAAGAAGCACTCGCTCAGAGACACGCAGCAGCACTGGACACTCTCAGTACCACTCAGTCACACAGCAAGGATGGGCTCCGCAACATGGCCGCCGCCTTATATAGAGGAGGGGAGGGCCAGGCTCCCCTCCTCTGATTGGTTGCTAGGGTTGCCAGGGCCTCAGCTGGAGGACTTCTGATTGGCCCAATGACGTCATCCCCGAATCCCGAAGCCGAACACACCGCGTCATCCTGCCGAATTCGAGTGCGCATATTCGGGAACCTTCGCATTCGGATTTGGCATGATGCGAAACATTTGGGTTCGGCTTCGACTTCGGCAAACCTGAAAATCCACCCAAATTTTCAGGTAAATTCGCATTCGGGAGTCCTGGAGAGCAACCCTGCTGATATCCCTATTTTCCACTGGTGGGGCCCTAGGTACATTGGGGCCCGCTCCATCGGGACCTCGGGGTTTGGGGAACCTTCTCCGCCTCCTCCCATTGTCCCTATGCTTCCATCTATAAGCTGCCCCATTCACATAGTCCTGCCGATCCCTAGCCAATTTCTTTTGTTTACCATCTACTGTGACCTGTTCAAAATTCATCATGTCTTTCTTTAATTGAGTAAGAAAATGTTTAATGACAGTGTTCTTATCAAAGGCTTGCATTGCAGTTTCTAAATCTTTCAACTCCTTCCTCTTTTTAATCAACAATTTCTCATCATGGTCAATCAGCATATCGATAATTATGACTGAACATTTACCCAGGCCCTCTTCCCATAGGTTGCTTTAAATTCGTCCATTACTTCCCATGCAGGAAAGATCTGGACTCTTAAACCCCGAGGGTAGATCTGATCCTTTTTGTATTGCTTAAGACTATGTGTATTCCACCATCATTTCAAACGTGCTTTATTTGCCTCTTTAAAGGATCTACATAGTTTATTAGCCTCCTCAGGAACACTGTCGTTGGTACCAGGATTATCACCTGCTAAATCTGTTTGTAGTCTGCGATTCCAGCCTTAGAATGGTTAATGAAGTGTACAAAAAACACTTACAATGACAGATTAATTATTCTAATTATATTAATGAAATATATACATACGTATGTATGTATATATATATATATATATATATATATATATATATATATATATATATATATATATATATATATATATGATATACACGGTGCCAGACAGAAAAAGGGTGGCAAAAAGTATAGTGCCCTGTAACGATCGGTGTAACACAGAGAGGGTCTGATTACCGGTGATCTGCAGTATCACCGAGAATGCAGATATATACCCGATTGATGATCTGCAGTATCACCGATAATCAGATATATCTCTAACCTCTGGACACCTGAGTAAGGAGAGTGTTTGGTGCAACAGTAATACTTTGAGGACTGAGCCTCAGGAGTGAGTACAGAGCAGTAAGGAGTACTGCACAAATACAAATTCCTTCCGAAGACCTGGACTCTCCCGGGGGAGGAGTCAGGCTGAGAGTAGGAAGGACAGAACGTGAGTGACACCCAGGAGGGAGTGTCACCCACAGATCTGGGAACTGCCTCTAACAGTAAGGTCAGTTCTCGAGGTCGGACAAGCCAGGTCGTTAACACACAGACAGATAAAGTACAGATTCAGGAGACAGAGGCGGAGTCTAATAATCAGGCAGAGTTCGGCAACAGGGTATCAGAATGGCAAGGTACAGAATCAGGAGACTAATGCGGAATCCAGGTACGAGCAGAGTTTGGCAACAGAGTATCAGAATAGCAGGGTACAGAATCAGAGATCAGGAGAATGGTCAGGCAAGCAGAAGGTCATAACAGATAATCACAATCAAACTAGTACTTTAAAGAGACACTGAAGCGAAAAAAAAATATATGATATAGTGAATTGGTTGTGTACTATGAATAATTACTAGAAGATTAGCAGCAAAGAAAATATTCTCATACTTTTATTTTCAGGTATAAAGTGTTTTTTCTAACATTGCATCATTCTATAATATGTGCAGATTACACAACACTCAGCATTCAAAATGAGTCTCAGAGCAGTCTGTGAAGTAATGACCTCTCCTCTAGCAGAGGAAAAGTAAATCGTCCAGGAACAGTTGAGATAATAAAAGTCAGATAACAGCCCTCTCCACGACTAACTTAGTCGGAGAGCTTAATGGCTTGTTTGCATAGAGATAACAACAGGAGTTTCTCAACTCTTCCTGTACTGGAAACAATTACACTGATGTATCTGATCTTAATGTTTTATTTCTTAGCTGTGCTACACATACAAATCATAATATCATCATTTTTTTTCGCTTCAGTGTCTCTTTAAACTATCAACAGAATCTGACTAAGTGTGGATTCCCAGCTCCTGCTGGTTCTGGCACACTTTGGGATCTGACTCAGGTCTGAGTGCTTCCCACGTAGTGATCGCAGCACCAGACACTGGAGAAATGACCAGCCCCCATTATATATACCAGAGCGCTCTCCAGCGCCTCCCCTAAGTGCTGGACCAATGAGAGTAGGAGGAAATGTCAGCTGACCTTCTTCTGGCTGCCATATAAGTTCTGCCTCTCCGCGCACAAGCGCGTCATTCTGAACCTAGGTGGACAATCAGTCCCAGCCACACCAGCTATGTCTTGCAATGTCTCCTCTGACCCGTGCGCGGGGTTGGTCGCACCGCTATCAGCACAGGCGGCGGCCACCCCGCGTTGGGTCAGACTGTCAGTAACGCGGCGGTTTCTCTGCGTTCCGCCATGCCAGCCGCGGAAACAGCCGCCTCACGCTGAGTTAAAGCGGCGGCTTTTCCGCGTTTCTTCACAGTAAGCCCCCCCCCGAGGAGTGGACTCCAGACAGCTCCTTCCAGGCTTTTCAGGATGTAAAGCGTGGAATTCCCTTCTCAGTTTGTCAGCATGCATGCGACCCTCAGGTACCCATGTTCTCTCCTCAATACCATACCCTTTCCAGTGAACCAGATATTGCACTGAGTTCTGTACTATACGTGAGTCTAAAATCTTCTCTACTTCGTACTCAGGTTTGTCATCTACCATCACAGGAGGAGGAGGAGTGGGACCCACATGGACTGCTGGCTTAAGCAGAGACACATGAAAAGATCTTACACCACGCATGCTGGCAGGAAGATCAATGACATAAGTAACATTGTTGATCTTTCTAGCCACTGGAAATGGACCCACAAACCTGGGGCCCAACTTGTCTGAGGGCTGTTTCAGGGTCAAGTGACGTGTGGAAACCCAGACTCCTGGTTGGAACCTCCACTCTAAGGAACGTCTCTTGTCGGCTTGACCTTTCTGACTCTGAAACGCCTTCTCCAAATTATTTTTCACGTTCCACCAAATGTCTTTAAATGAGCTTTGCCAGGCCTCCAGAGCTGGAAACGGAGTGGAGGCCACTGGCAATGGGGAGAATTTCGGCAACCTCCCAGTCACTACCTGAAACGGGGAAAATCCAGAGGAAAAACTTTTCAAATTATTGTGCGCATATTCTGCGAAGGGCAAATATTTGACCCAGTCATTTTGCGCCTCTGCAACGTAACACCTCAAAAACTGTTCCAATGACTGATTGACTCTCTCCGTCTGACCATTGGTCTGTGGGTGGTAGCCCGATGAAAATGACAGCTTCATGCCCATTTGGTGACAAAATGCCCTCCAGAATCTAGAAACAAATTGGACTCCCCGATCTGACACTATGTTTTCCGGAATGCCGTGCAGTCGGAAAACGTGGATGATGAACAAGTCGGCCAACTCCTGGGCCGAGGGGAGTCCTTTCAAGGGCACAAAATGGGCCATTTTGCTGAAGCGGTCGACTACCACCCAAATGACAGACATACCCTCAGACCTGGGAAGCTCACCAACAAAATCCATGGACAAGTGGGTCCATGGCTCACTCGGGGTGGGCAAAGGCTGCAACGTACCCACAGGTGCCAGCCGGGAGGGCTTGCTTTTCGCACACACTGCACACTCCCTAACAAACTCCTTGCAATCTGCTGCCAGGGAAGGCCACCATGCGCACCTGGCCACAAGATCCTGTGTTCTGGATGCCCCTGGGTGTCCAGCATTTTTGTGTGAATGGAACATTTCTAAGATCTGGAGACAGAATGGCAATGGTATAAACATAACCCCTTCCGGGGTGTCCTGCTGAAAGGGACCTAAAGTCTCCTTCCAGTCTTCCCACGTCTCTGTTGTAGCTAGCACCAATTTCTGTGGGACAATGGTCTCTGGGACGGAGGGTTGTGCTGTCTCTTACTCAAAGCATCTGGACAGGGCATCAGCCTTAATATTTTTGCTACCCGGAGTGTACGTAATAATAAATCTGAACCTTGAGAAGAATAACGACTATCGAGCCTGACGGGGGCTCAATCTCTTAGCCCCCACGATATATTCCAGATTTTTGTGATCAGTGTAAACTGTGATCGTATGCTCTGCTCCTTCTAACCAATGACGCCATTCTTCAAAGGCCAATTTGATGGCCAGGAGCTCCCTGTTGCCTATATCATAGTTTCTCTCTGCTGGAGAGAACCTACGAGAGAAATAGGCACACGGGTGCAATCTACCCTGCAACCCTGACCGCTGAGACAGCACAGCCCCCACCCCGACCTCCGAGGCGTCCACCTCAACAATAAAGGGAAAGGAAGTGTCTACGTGTCTCGGAATGGGTGCAGAGCAGAACAGACTCTTCAATGTGGAGAATGCATGCAGAGCCTCTGAAGACTAGTGGGTAGTATCTGCCCCTTTCTTAGTAAGATTGATGAGGGGTGCAATGACTGTGGAGTACCCCTTTATGAACCTTCTATAGTAATTAGCAAAGCCTAAAAATCGCTGAAGAGACTTTAACCCAACTGGTTGAGGCTATTCCAGCACAGCAGAGACTTTGGCAGGGTCCATAGACAGGCCCGAGGTGGAAATTATGTACCCCATAAAGGCGACGGATGTCACCTCGAAGATGCACTTCTCCAATTTAGCGTAAAGCAAGTTCTGTCTCAGTTTATCCAACACAAATCTGACATGGGTCCTATGCTCAGAGAGATTGTTGGAAAAAATAAGTATATCATCAAGATAGACTAAAACGAATCTCCCTAACACCTCCCTGAAGACCTCATTGATGAGTTCTTGGAAAACGGCCGGGGCATTACACAACCCGAAGGGCATCACTAAGTACTCGCAATGCCCGTCGGGTGTATTAAAGGCCGTTTTCCACTCATTGCCCTTTCGTATTCGCACCTGGTTGTATGCACCTCGTAAATCCAATTTCAAAAAGATCTTAGCGTCGGTGACCTGCGTGAATAAATCGTCTATCAAGGGCAACGGATAGCGATTCTTCACTGTGATTTTATTCAGGCCCCGGTAATCAATGCATGGCCGCAGGCCTCCGTCTTTTTTCTTTACGAAAAAGAAGCCTGCTCCAGCAGGCGACCGGGACGGGCGAATGAAACCCTTGGCCAAATTTTCACGGATGTACTCCTGCATGGCCACTTTTTCTGGCCCAGACAAATTGTACAGATGGCCCCGAGGGGGCATACAACCAGATCGGAGATCGATGGGGCAGTCGAAAGGATGATGTGGGGGTAACTTATCAGCAGCCTTGGGGCAAAACACATCTGAATATTCAGAATACTGCTCTGGTACACCCTCCACATGGACCCTGGTTTGGCCCATTGTCACCTTCCCTAAACACTGCTGAAAACAATGGGCTGACCAGTTTGTTAGCTGCCCAGTGGCCCAATCAATCTGCGGGGAATGAAGGTGCAACCATGGCATGCCAAGGATGACTGTGGAGGTTGTCATGTGTAAGACAAAAAACTGCAGTTTTTCTCTATGTAACACCCCTAGAGTGACTTCCACCTCTGGTGTCTGAGACAGGGGATGATTCCTCTGCAGGGGGGAATCATCTACTGCCGTAACCTGAATGGGTGGTTTTACCGGGGTGAGCGGAATACCCAATTTCTTTGCAAATTCAAAATCCATAAAATTAGCTGCAGAGCCTGAATCAATAAAGGCCTCAGAGACCTCAGTTTTATCTTCCCATGTAACTGTACAAGGAAGAAGTAACCGTTTATCTTCTAGGGGTAAGAGTCGAACGCCTAGGGTGTTACCCCCTACAACTCCTAGGCGGTAGCGTTTCCCGGCTTGTTAGAAGTCTTAGGACAATTTCGTACTCTATGCCCCCCTTCAGCGCAGTAAAGACACAGCTGTTCCGACATCCTACGTCTTCGCTCCACCTGGGACAGTCTTGACCGACCAATCTGCATTGGCTCAGGTGGAGGCAAGACGGGAGGAGGTGAGACGGGAGGAGGTGGAGTCACTAGGGGTGCAGCGTATGACACTATTCTGACTACCCCTGGTCTGCTTCTGATAGCGCAGCCTGTGGTCGATTCGAATGGCCGCTGAAATTGCTTCATCGACTGTTCTGGGCTCAGGCTGACCTAACATCAGATCAGAGACCTCATCCGACAACCCTGACAAGAAACAATCCAACAGGGCATAGGTGTCCCACCTGGCTGAAACTGACCACCTCCTAAATTCTGCTGCATAATCTTCGACAGGACCTTTGCCTTGACGCAAAAGTTTGAGCTTCCGCTCAGAAGTCGAGGCAAGGTCTGGATCGTCGTAAATTACTGCCATGGCTTTGAAAAATTCCTCCACAGAGGTAAGGGCTAAGTCTCCGGTGGGCAAACTGTACGCCCATGTCTGAGAGTCGCCGGATAACAAGGTTTTAATAAATGTGACCCTTTGGGCCTCGGTTCCTGAAGATCGGGGTCTCAACTCAAAATAGGATAACACTCTACTCCTAAAATTACGGAAGTCAGATCTGTGGCCAGAAAACCTTTCAGGAACAGGCATACGTATGTCTATGCTAGGACGGGATCGCACCTCATCCACTGCCGTCTGGAGGGTTTGTACAGACCCTGATAGGGCATCAATTAATGCTTTATGACTACCCAGTACTTGATTGATGTTATCCACCGAAGTGGCAAGTACATCCAGAGGATCAGTGCGTGCGTCCATCTTGTTTTTGGTCTGGCGTTCTGTAACGATCGGTGTAACACAGAGAGGGTCTGATTACCGGTGATCTGCAGTATCACCGAGAATGCAGATATATACCCGATTATTGATGATCTGCAGTATCACCGATAATCAGATATATCTCTAACCTCTGGACACCTGAGTAAGGAGAGTGTTTGGTGCAACAGTAATACCTTGAGGACTGAGCCTCAGGAGTGAGTACAGAGCAGTAAGGAGTACTGCACAAATACAAATTCCTTCCGAAGACCTGGACTCTCCCGGGGGAGGAGTCAGGCTGAGAGTAGGAAGGACAGAACGTGAGTGACACCCAGGAGGGAGTGTCACCCACAGATCTGGAAACTGCCTCTAACAGTAAGGTCAGTTCTCGAGGTCGGACAAGCCAGATCGTTAACACACAGACAGATAAAGTACAGATTCAGGAGACAGAGGCGGAGTCTAATAAGCAGGCAGAGTTCGGCAACAGGGTATCAGAATGGCAAGGTACAGAATCAGGAGACTAATGCGGAATCCAGGTACGAGCAGAGTTTGGCAACAGAGTATCAGAATAGCAGGGTACAGAATCAGAGATCAGGAGAATGATCAGGCAAGCAGAAGGTCATAACAGATAATCACAATCAAACTAGTACTTTAAACTATCAACAGAATCTGACTAAGTGTGGATTCCCAGCTCCTGCTGGTTCTGGCACACTTTGGCATCTGACTCAGGTCTGAGTGCTACCACGTAGTGATCGCAACGCCAGACACTGGAGAAATGACCAGCCTCCAGTATATATACCAGAGCGCTCTCCAGCGCCTCCCCTAAATGCTGGACCAATGAGAGGAGGAGGAAATGCCAGCTGACCAGCTTGATCAGCTGACCTTCTTCTGGCTGCCATATAAGTTCTGCCTCTCCGCGCGCACGCGCGTCATTCTGAACCTAGGTGGACAATCAGTCCCAGCCACACCAGCTATGTCTTGCAATGTCTCCTCTGACCCGAGCGCGGGGTTGGTCACACCGCTATCAGCACAGGCGGCGGCCACCCCGCGTTGGGTCAGACTGTCAGTAACAGGCCCATGCGCGCCAACCGCCGTGTCAGACGCGGCGGTTTCTCCGCGTTCCGCCATGCCAGCCGCGGAAACAGCCGCCTCACGCTGAGTTAAAGCGGCGGCTTTTCCGCGTTTCTTCACATGCCCCCTTTGAAAGTACACGACAGCCAAAAAGGGTATATCTGCAACTCCTGTATATGCCTGCAGTGTGTTAGGATCAAAACAACATGTATTCAAAACTAGGAGAAAAAGAAACCCTTGAAGAACAGCACCACTCAGGACAATGTATGGTTCACACTTGCTCTGGTGGAAAAGAGCAGTGGAACCTGCTTGCTTTGTTTCTGTACTTGGTTCGCACTCGCTCTAGCACTAGCAGCGGTGATTCCTTCTGAAACTCAGAGTGGGAGTGTAGGCCAGAGCTGCGGTTGCTGCTGGCCGCTCCTCCTCTCTGTCTTGTCTTATACGAACGCTTGCTGTAAGGCTCGGTGAGGTAACCGTTAGCAAGCGTTTGTGTTCTCTGTTTTGTGTTTGTGTGTCATTGGTTAGTTAGGGTGGCACGCTTATCACTGGGTGCCTAACGTGCGGTGATCATGCTTAAATACGTTCGTGTTGCGAATGAGTGCGGTGTTCGCGTTTAGTTAGTGTTTGTTATTTTCCTCATCTCCTGATTGTTGTTTGCTGTGCCTTTGCTACTCTCGTGTTCTGTTCTGCTCAGACCTTGTGTTGCTGTTGGCAATCGCCAGTCTGGCGATTGCGTTCATACTTTTGTTTCTACTGGTGTGTGTTCACCGTCGCTGGGTGGCGACTAGATTGGTGGACACACATTCACTCTGTCCCTGTGCTCTTTCTCTTTAAGGGCTGTTCAGCCTGGCCTTGCTTCAACTCACACAATCCCCATCTGGAATCTGTGGCGGTGCAGAGGCGGTGCTCATCTGCACTCCACAGCTCCATCTGCCGGTGGGAATTTCCCTCTACGGGTGCATTGCACCCAAGCTGGGTAACTACCAAATTACACGCTTATGGAGGATTTCCGCAAAGATGCGCGCTGACCACGGAGGTAAAAACCCACAATCGTTACAGTATGAACAGCCAAACCGAAATTCCCAGTGTAGAGGGAATTTGCGATTTGTACGTTTGGGTCGAATTTGGTTCTGATGTCTTTAAGAGCTTTAAAAGACTAGATTCGGAAACGAAAGAGGACTTCCTTTCTGAATGTGTAAGATTCCTTCTGAATCCTACCTTTCAAATTACTGATCCATCCACGTCAGCTCTCCAATTCGCTTATACGCTATTGCAAGGAGACCTGTTTGTGTGGGCTTATGAGGTTTTGAAAAACAATTCCTGGAATGGTAATCTTTATCAGTTTCTTACATTGATTTTTTCCCACTGGTTTAAACTGCCCAGGTTACCACTCATACTGGATGAGTGTGTACCTGCTAATCAGTCAGCTGTTCTATCCTTTCCATGCAAAACCATTCAGTGTGATAATGAATGCAGTAACAGCTCCCTTGTATCCAAAGAGCTGCCTTCAAAAGCCGCTAAGTTTAAACGTAAAAAGTCTAGGAAGGCTTCTCAGTTAAAGAGGCCCTTGCTTATAGCAACTACAAATAAAGAAATTAGTTCCGTAAAGTCTGAAATGTGTGAAACACTTGAATGTGATGAATTCAGAGAGACTTCATCTGTCTCGGGTTTTGTTGCCCCAGGCTAAAGCATATGTGGAGCCTATGATAGGCAGAATTATTTGGTATATTAAAGGTGTAAGAAAGTCTATGCTCGTTTCTGATCCCAAACCCTGTGAGTGTTTCCTTGATACAGAGTTGTTGGAACCACCATTCGCTCCGTGGGAGATTGGGGCGTTGGTTGAAGAGTTTGAGTTTGATTGGAAGGCCTTTTATGATTTTTACATCGCAAAAAGCGAGTTGGTTCTTAATGCTTGTGTTGACTCGGTGTACGCTTTGATTGGATCTGACGAGTGTGACGAATGTTTTGTGGATCCGCTGATTTGTGTGTGGCAGACAATTTTGGATGAATTGCACACACATCAACCAATTGACTCCAATAAAACGACACCATTGTCTGATGATTGTTCCTGTCTTTCTAGGGTAAAGCAAGTGAGTTTAGACACTATGCGATCTGATATGAATGGGTGTACTACGCTGGTGGACACCTGTGTGAATGCTGAAAGATTCTCTCCTATTTCTGTGGAATGTGAATCTGTGCGATCTAATGCCTGTATCTCAGGCGTTTCTGCCGATTATGGTCAACAAATATGTGTCAGTTTTGTCAAAGAGATGTGGGATCCCTTGTCAATTAAAAACAGATCCTTAAGACCTTCCATCTATGATCCTGCTTTAGGGAAAATTCCTAAACTATGCAGCATCAAAAGTAAAATTAATATGTCTAATAAAGTTTCTCCTGTTGTTGTCGCAACTTCTTCTGCAATCGAATCTATGTCTCACTCTGTTCATACCTGTAAAGGCCCATTGCCTGATGACAGTTGCTCCAGTGTTTCTGTCCTGAACACCTTGCAGTCTGACCCACAGACTGCGGAGGTTTGCTCTTTGGAAGCGTCCGTTTCAAAACCTAAAGCGATCTTGGATTCGCAAATTTTGCGTTCTGACTCCTCGGATTCGACATTGTTAGCCGAGTCTAAGGGTGAGACAGCGCTTTGGTTTTGCGCATCTGATACTGGGGAATCTTTGCCTTGTCCAGAGAAGATCTCTGTGAGCCTGCCCTGTACCATGAATAAAACCATGATGTCTACTCGCACTGACAGTTGTGAGTCACTTTCTTGCTCTGAAGAAAGTACTGACTCTCCACCCTGTACTCTGGATGAGTCAGTATTGCCTTGCATAAAATCTCCTGCAGTGACCCTAGAGGCTCGTCTAGGTATTGCTACCATTCTCACCTGCTTTTCTGCTATTTTGGAATTGCAGTCTAGTTTGACTGTTATGCAGAATTCTGCATGCAGTGAGATTAGAGTTAGGGAGTCAGTGTGTGTTCCAGTAAATATTCCTGTGCATCCTGTTTATGAAGATAAAATTCAGTCTCAGTGGATTGTAGAACCATCCCTGGGACATTTGCTCTGTCCGCAAAATGTATTTGATGTAACATGGATAGTTCAGAATCCTTGATTTCTTTGTCAGAAAACTTGGGAAACAATGCTGAGTTCCTCCCAAAGGGTGCAGAACTTTTAGGAGGTGCCTCCTGTCCCGCAGGGTCATCTGAAGTATTGCCCACTTCAGTAGGCATTTCTGCTATACGGACTACTTTTGCAGCTCTTGTGGAGCTTCAGTCATGCATAGTCAATGATGATTGTTGGTTAGATACCAGTACAGTCACAGAAATTTCTAAGTTTGAGTCCAAGCCTTCTTTTGAAAGTCCAGTGCTTGTGACCACTACTCGTGATGATTCTCTGCCCGGTTCTGGTTTTGGTCTTGTCGTGACGGACTCTGAGGTTGGCAGTTCCTCGACATGTCCTGAGGTTTCTCTTGTGCTAGTGTACCCCGATGTGCTCTGTGACCCAGAAAGCCCAAGTGTGTCTCGGTTGCCAGCATGCTCAGAAGCTTCCTCGGTGGAAACATGTTCTGATATTGCCTGCCTGCCTTCCTGCCTGCCTGCATGCCCAGAAGTGGTCCCTGAAAGCCCTGATCTTGATGCTTGTCCTGGTAATCCTGAATCTGGAATTGTCATTGGTTCCATAGGGGTTCTTGATAGTTCTCCATGTGAGCCTGGTGATCGTTCTGCCCTCTTGGGATCTCTGCGGAGCTTCAAAGTGTTCTGGGAGATTCTGGGAGAAATATTCCCTGGTACCCTGGATGAGATCAACAGTGGTTTCTATGTGGAAAGGGACACTTCAAATAGGTATTGTGGCAGGTTTGGTATTTTTGGACGGTCCCTGGAAGGTGGTGGGCATGGCTCGAAGGGTGTTGATGGGTTTTTCTCTGGCATTCACAGTTCTGATGGGTGTTACGCTGAGACTTGTAATACTGATGGGCATGTTTCGGTGGCTTCTGCCTCCGACGAGGTCGGTTTTGGGAGGATTGACTCTGGAAGTGGGCCTAGTCGGGCTGTCCCGACCTTCATGAGTCTTCAGTCAGATTTTTTTGCGAATATCAGTTGTGAGAGACATCTGGAAGCCGTCTCTAGCGGGGGGGGTACTGTAATGATCCGCTCAGCTGTCTGCACAGGCAAACAGCTGTTGACCATTCCCTGAGTCTGCGGGCTACAGGTCTTGTCTTGTCCTTGTGATTGCACTGTCGCCAGCGGTTGGCGATGGTGAGTCGTTTGGCCCAGTACCTGGATCGCACTTGCCCTACTGTTAGTGGCAGTGGATCTCTCTAGCCTATGTCTTGGAGTGTTACCGTAGCTGCGGTTGCTACTGGTTACTCCTTCTGTCTGTCTTGCCGTGTGGATCGCACTCGCTCTGGCGTTAAGAGCAGTGGATCCTGCTAGGCATATTTCTGTACTCGGATCACACTTGCTCTGGTGGAAAAGAGCAGTGGATCCAGCTAGCTCTATTCCTGTACTCGGATCATACTTGCTCTGGTGGAAAGGAGCAGTGGATCCAGCTAGCTCTGTTTCTGTACTTGGTTCACACTTGCTCTGGTGGAAAAGAGCAGTGGAACCTGCTTGCTTTGTTTCTGTACTTGGTTCACACTTGCTCTGGTGGAAAAGAGCAGTGGAACCTGCTTTCTTTGTTTCTGTACTTGGTTCACACTCGCTCTAGCGCTAGCAGCGGTGATTCCTTCTGAAACTCAGACTGGGAGCGTAGGCCAGAGCTGCGGTTGCTGCCGGCCGCTCCTCCTCTCTGTCTTGTCTTATACGAACGCTTGCTGTAAGGCTCGGTGAGGTAACCGTTAGCAAGCGTTTGTGTTCTCTGTTTTGTGTTTGTGTGTCATTGGTTAGTTAGGGTGGCACGCTTATCACTGGGCGCCTAACGCCCAGTTTGTGCTTAAACACGTTTGCTGTTGTGAATGAGTGCGGTGTTCGCGTTTAGTTAGCGTTTGTTATTTTCCTCATCTCCTGATTGTTGTTTGCTGTGCCTTTGCTACTCTCATGTTCTGTTCTGCTCAGACCTTGTGTCGCTGTTGGCAATCGCCAGTCTGGCGATTGCGTTCATACTTTTGTTTCTACTGGTGTGTGTTCACCGTCGCTGGGTGGCGACTAGATTGGTGGACACACATTCACTCTGTCCCTGTGCTCTTTCTCTTTAAGGGATGTTCAGCCTGGCCTTGCTTCAACTCGCACAATCCCCATCTGGAATCTGTGGCGGTGCAGAGGCGGTGCTCATCTGCACTCCACAGCTCCATCTGCCTGTGGGAATTTCCCTCTACGGGTGCATTGCACCCAAGCTGGGTAACTACCAAATTACACGCTTGTGGAGGATTTCCGCAGTCTCAGCGCGCATCTTGCGCGCTGACCACGGAGGTAAAAACCCACAATCGTTACACGCAGCTCTGCAAATCGCCACCAAGGTGACTCCAGCACAGGCTGCCTAGGATGAGGCAATTCCCCGCGTTGAATGGGCCGAAGTTTTATCAGGCGGAAGAAGCCCCTTAGACCTATATGCATCACAGATGACTTTCTTTATCCAGGAGGCAATAGTCCTTGTTGATACTTCAAATCCTTTCCTATAGCCTCTAGGTACCAGAAGAAGGCGATCCGTTTTCTTAAACGACTCAGTTACAGAGAGATAGTACTTTAAAAGTGACACAACATCCAGAGGATGAGGTTGTGAAGGATTTTCATTGTTTACCAAAGCCGGAAGAGAGACTTCACCATCTAGATGAAAGACCGACACCACCTTTGTTAGAAATTCCATCATAGGCCTGAGAACGACTTGATCTTCATAAAACACAAGGTGAGGTTCTTTGCACCCTAAGGCATGGATCTCTGAAACTCTCTTCGTAGAGGTGATGGCCAGCAAAAAGGTAAGCTTGTTTGTTAAGTTTGTCAAAGAACATTGTTCCAAAGGATAGAAGGGGGCGGAACTGAGGAACTCTAAGACAATCGGTAAATCCCATTTAGGATAGATGTTTCTTCTGGGAGGTTTCATCTTTAAGGTAGCCTTCAAAAATTGCTGGACTAACGGATATAAGGACCACCTCTCTCCCGATAGAGAAGAAAGTGCCGTAACATGAACTTTTAGAGTATTATAACTCAAGCCAAGTTCCAATCCCGCTTGTAAAAAGTCTAAAACGTTGGAAACTAACGGAGACTTAGGATCAAAGTTAGAATTGGAAGCAAAATCCACAAACTTAGACCATATTTTATTATATACTGCGTAAGTTGTAGGTTTCTTTGCTTTCAGCAAGGTCTTAACTACTGCGTCAGAACATCCCACTCTTGCAAACCTTTGCCTTTCAATATCCAGGCCGCCAGATGTAACTTGTGTGGAGCTGGATGGAGGATTTCTCCCTGAGACAAGAGATTGGGCGAAGTCTGAAGAAAGTGAGGTGTGGATTGTGCTAATTGTAACAGGAGTGGAAACCACAGTCTGTTGGGCCAGTATGGCAGGATTGTTAGCACAGTTGACGATTCTATCATCAGTTTCCGAAGGAACCGGAAAATTAGCGGAACTGGTGGGAAGGCGTAAAGCAGAACTGACAGCCACTGTTGGGCTAAGGCGTCCACTGCCAGAGCTTTTGGAGAAGGAGTTCTCGAGAAGAACAGAGGTAGTTTGTGATTGCGGGGTGACGCAAAGAGGTCTATTTTCGGCATCCCCCACATACGAGTGAGATGGAGAAACACTTCCTGATTCAGCGTCCATTCGTTGTTGTCCAACAACGTTCTCGACAGGCTGTCTGCTTTTTTGTTTACATGTCCTGAAATATGACCCGCTTTCAGGTAAAGGAGATTCTTCTCTGCCCAGCTGAATAGGAATGCTGTCTCTTGAGATAGTACTTGACTTTGGATCCCACCTTGATTTTGGATATAAGCTACTGCGGTGGAGTTGTCTGACCTTATGTACACTGCTCGATTCTGGAGAAGAGGTGCAAATGCTTCCAGTGCTAAACGTACCGCTCGTAATTCTAAGAGATTTGAGTTTCTCACAAACGGACGACCCAGCCAATGAGCTTGGACTACTCGGTCTTGACACCATGCACCCCAGCCGAACAGACTGGCATCCGTCGCGACATAAATCCAGGGAGTTGGAAGCAGAGAATATCCCTTGAGAAGGTGAGATTCCTTGGACCACCACAGAAGAGAGTCTTTCATAGCTGGAAGAATCAGAATCCTCTGTTGTAGATTCTCTTTGTTCCATTGCTGTAGGAAAGGCAGTTGGAACCCCCTCATGTGATAGTGTGCCCACCTCACCATAGGGATGGTTGTTGATAACGTTCCTAGAAGTTGTAAACATTCTCGTGCTGACAAGTGAGAGGCTTTTAAAGTTTTCAGAAGCCACTGGAGGATTACTGGTATCTTTCCCCTTGGCAAGGAGACTACATTGTTGATGGTGTTGAATGCTGCCCCCAGATAGATCATAGCCTTGGACGGACTCAACTGGCTCTTCTGGTGGTTTATAACCCAGCCCATTTCCTGTAAAACGGTCAAGGATTTTCTCACTTGCAGTTGAAGAAGATCTTGAGAATTCGAGAGGATTAGTATGTCGTCCAAGTAATGGAATATGCAAATCCCTTGCTGTCTGAGAAGTGCTATAACTGCTTGCAGAACTTTTGAGAATGTTCTGGGCGAAGTGGAAAGGCCAAAAGGTAATGCTGTAAGCTGTAGATGGACATTTTGTAAAGCGAACCTTAGTTACTGTTGAAACTGTGGATGAATCGGGATATGAAAGTATGCATCTTTTAAATCTATTGACGCCATGTAATCATTGGGTTGAACACACAGGATGATTGATTGAAGAGACTCCATTTTGAACTGAGGAAGTGAAACATGTTTGTTTAGCCTTGTTAAATCTATCACCGGACACCAGTCTCCAGTCTTTTTCGCCACCAAGAATAGAGGTGAGTATACGCCTTTGCCTAACTGTGAGTGAGGCACTTCTTGAACAGCATTCTGTACTATCAGTTGTTTGATGTACTGTATCAGGAATAATCTTTTTTTCTTTTGTCGTAGGAAGGTGTGTTGGAAGGAATATATCTCCCTGGGTTGACTTGAAGTCCCATCTGTGACCTGAAGATACGGTCGACAGAACCCAGGGATCCGAAACCTTGTCTGCCCACACTCGAGCGAAGAATCTGAGTCTTGCTCCAACCGGAAGAGTGTGGACGGACAAGGCCTCAAAAAGACTTCCCCAGAGCCTGCTGAGCGGTATTCGTGGCTTTGATCTTCTTTGAGAGGGAGTGCTCTTTGCCATCTTCTCTGATACTCTTTGCCGGGTCTATATGATCTTATATTGTTAAACTTTTGAAAAGGTGGTTTTTGACCATAGCGTTGTTTTCTGACCTTCCTGTCCTGAGGGATATCTCCAGACTTTCCTCCAGTTTTTCTAGCTATCGCTGTATCAAGCTTTTCACCAAAGAGGGCTGATTCACTGAAAGGTATTTTCACCCACGTTTGCTTGGAAGTAGAATCAGCACTCCAAGGCTTTAGCCAAAGGGCCCGTCTTGCGGTAACCGAAGTTAACATTGCCCTTGAAGATGCACGCACACCGTCTATGGCTGCTTCACCCACGAAGTCTGAAGCGATCTTTAAATCTTCCAGCCCAGAAAGAAAGTATCTGCTCCTGACTTCACCGCGTCCTCGATATTGTTTATCCATACTTTCATGGCTCTGGCTAGCGAAGTCAATGCTATAAACGTTCTACAGGCGGCCCCCGCTGCAACATAATTTTTTCTTAGATCGCCTTCAATTCTGCGGTCCAAAGTGTCTATGAATGCCACCGAGTCGTCTAAGGGTAAGGTAACATGTTTTGCTGGATTCGATACAGAAGCGTCTACCGTAGGGGCATTCTGGAGAAACTTTCTGTCTTCCTCTCTTAGTGGATATAGTTTTGACCATCTATTGGTCAAGGATGCTTTGCCTTCCACTTTTGACCATTCTTCATCCATAACCCCTTTAATTTCCTTCATGAGCGGGAATGAGGGGCTCACTTTAGAGAGATGCGGATAATATTTAGGAATCTCCGTAGAAGAATCCTCTGGATCTTCCCAATCAAGGGCCACCTTTATAGCCGCGACTAGTGGTTGTACTAGAGAAAACTGGAAATTGAGCTGATCTTCATTCTCTGAACCCGAATCTTGAGATTGGTCAATATTACATGCTTGATTCTCAGAATTAATCGGAGTCTGGATAGACACTTGCGAAGTAACTGAATCATGCGCTGAAGTCGACGTTGATGCTTGCGATGACAGCTCCTCTCTGACTGCTTGTTTTATAAGCTGTAATACTCTTGAAGAATCCTCAGCAGTATTTGCGGAATTTTCTTCGAAACATTTTTCACAGACAATCTTGCCTGGGATCGCCATTTTGCCACACATCCAGCAGTCTGATTTTTGAGGTCTTGCAGGTGAGGAGTGTCTGGGAGAAGTAGGAGACCTTCTCCTTGACCTTGATCTCGATCTATAATGTGATGGAGATTTATCGCGGCGCGATTTAGATCTGGATCTTCTGTCATAGTTACATAGTTACATAGTTACATAGTTATTTTGGTTGAAAAAAGACATACGTCCATCGAGTTCAACCAGTATAAAGTACAACCCCAGCCTGCTCCCTCACATATCCCTGTTGATCCAGAGGAAGGCGAAAAAACCCTTACAAGGCATGGTCCAATTAGCCCCTAAAGGGAAAAATTCCTTCCCGACTCCAGATGGCAATCAGATAAAATCCCTGGATCAACATCATTAGGCATTACCTAGTAATTGTAGCCATGGATGTCTTTCAACGCAAGGAAAGCATCTAAGCCCCCTTTAAATGCAGGTATAGAGTTTGCCATAACGACTTCCTGTGGCAATGCATTCCACATCTTAATCACTCTTACTGTAAAGAACCCTTTCCTAAATAAATGGTTAAAACGTTTTTCCTCCATGCGCAGATCATGTCCTCTAGTCCTTTGAGAAGGCCTAGGGACAAAAAGCTCATCCGCCAAGGTATTATATTGCCCTCTGATGTATTTATACATGTTAATTAGATCCCCTGTAAGGCGTCTTTTCTCTAGACTAAATAAACCCAGTTTATCTAACCTTTCTCGATAAGTGAGACCTTCCATCCCACGCATCAATTTTGTTGCTCGTCTCTGCACCTGCTCTAAAACTGCAATATCTTTTTTGTAATGTGGTGCCCAGAACTGAATTCCATATTCCAGATGTGGCCTTACTAGAGAGTTAAACAGGGGCAATATTATGCTAGCATCTCGGGTTTTTATTTCCCTTTTAATGCATCCCAAAATTTTGTTAGCTTTAGCTGCAGCTGCTTGGCATTGAGTACGATTATTTAACTTGTTGTCAATGAGTACTCCTAAGTCCTTCTCCAAGTTTGATGTCCCCAACTGTATCCCATTTATTTTGTATGGTGCTAGACCATTAGTACGTCCAAAATGCATGACCTTACATTTGTCAACATTGAATTTCATCTGCCAAGTATGTGCCCATATAGCCATCCTATCCAGATCCTGTTGCAATATGACACTATCTTCCTGAGAGTTGATGATGATTCTGCACAATTTTGTATCATCTGCAAAAATAGCAACATTGCTCACTACTGCATCTACTAGGTCATTAATAAATAAATTGAAGAGCACTGGACCCAGAACAGACCCCTGTGGGACCCCACTGCTAACAGTCTCCCATTTTGAGTACGATCCATTGACCACAACTCTTTGTTTTCTGTCCATTAGCCAGTTCCCTATCCATGAACACAGACTCTTCCCCAGTCCTTGCATCCTCAACTTTTGCACCAGACTTTTGTGGGGAACAGTGTCGAAGGCCTTTGCAAAGTCCAAGTATATCACATCTACAGCATTCCCAATATCCATATTAGCATTCACTACCTCATAAAAGCTGCGCATGTTAGTCAAACAGGACCTGTCTTTAGTAAACCCATGTTGATGCTGAGAAATAAGATTATTTTCTACTATGAAGTCATGTATAGTATCTCTTAGTAACCCCTCAAATAGTTTGCATACAACTGATGTTAAACTTACAGGTCTATAATTTCCTGGATCAGATTTTTTGCCCTTCTTAAATAATGGGAAAACGTGGGCTGTACGCCAATCCGCTGGGACTCTGCCAGTTGCAAGAGAGTCACAAAAGATAAGATAAAGGGGTTTATCTATAACTGAACTTAACCACTTGAGGACCTAGGGCTTTCTACCCCTTAAGGACCGGCCACTTTTTTTCCATTCAGACCACTGCAGCTTTCACGGTTTATTGCTCGCTCATACAACCTACCACCTAAATGAATTTTGGCTCCTTTTCTTGTCACTAATAAAGCTTTCTTTTGGTGCTATTTGATTGCTCCTGCGATTTTTACTTTTTATTATATTCATCAAAAAAGACATGAATTTTGGCAAAAAAAATGATTTTTTTAACTTTCTGTGCTGACATTTTTCAAATAAAGTAAAATTTCTGTATACATGCAGCGCGAAAAATGTGGACAAACATGTTTTTGATAAAAAAAACCCATTCAGTGTATATTTATTGGTTTGGGTAAAAGTTATAGCGTTTACAAACTATGGTGCAAAAAGTGAATTTTCCCATTTTCAAGCATCTCTGACTTTTCTGACCCCCTGTCATGTTTCATAAGGGGCTAGAATTCCAGGATAGTAAATACCCCCCAAATGACCCCATTTTGGAAAGAAGACATCCCAAAGTATTCACTGAGAGGCATAGTGAGTTCATAGAAGATATTATTTTTTGTCACAAGTAAGCGGAAAATGACACTTTGTGAGAAAAAAAAAAAAAAGTTTCCATTTCTTCTAACTTGCGACAAAAAAAAATGAAATCTGCCACAGACTCACCATGCCCCTCTCTGAATACCTTGAAGGGTCTACTTTCCAAAATGGGGTCATTTGTGGGGTGTGTTTACTGTCCTGACATTTTGGTGGGTGCTAAATTGTAAGCACCCCTGTAAAGCCTAAAGGTGCTCATTGGACTTTGGACTCCTTAGCGCAGTTAGGCTGCAAAAAAGTGCCACACATGTGGTACCGCCGTACTCAGGAGAAGTAGTATAATGTGTTTTGGGGTGTATTTTTACACATACCCATGCTGGGTGGGAGAAATATCTCTGTAAATGACAATTTGTTAATTTTTATAACACACAATTGTCCATTTACAGAGATCTTTCTCCCACTCAGCATGGGTATGTGTAAAAATACACCACAAAACACATTATACTACTTCTCCTGAGTACGGCGATACCACATGTGTGGCACTTTTTTGCACCCTAACTGCGCTAAAGGGCCCAAAGTCCAATGAGTACCTTTAGGATTTCACAGGTCATTTTGAGAAATTTCGTTTCAAGACTACTCCTCACGGTTTAGGGCCCCTAAAATGCCAGGGCAGTATAGGAACCCCACAAATGACCCCATTTTAGAAAGAAGACACCCCAAGGTATTCCGTTAGGAGTATGGTGAGTTCATAGAAGATTTTATTTTTTGTCAAAAGTTAGCGGAAAATGACACTTTGTGAAAAAACACAATTAAAATCAATTTCCGCTAACTTGTGACAAAAAATAAAATCTTCTATGAACTCGCCATACTACTAACGGAATACCTTGGGGTGTCTTCTTTCTAAAATGGGGTCATTTGTGGGGTTCCTATACTGCCCTGGCATTTTAGGGGCCCTAAACCGTGAGGAGTAGTCTTGAAACGAAATTTCTCAAAATGACCTGTGAAATCCTAAAGGTACTCATTGGACTTTGGGCCCTTTAGCGCAGTTAGGGTGCAAAAAAGTGCCACACATGTGGTATCGCCATACTCGGGAGAAGTAGTACAATGTGTTTTGGGGTGTATTTTTACACATACCCATGCTGGGTGGGAGAAATACCTCTGTAAATGGACAATTGTGTGTAAAAAAATCAAAAGATTGTCATTTACAGAGGTATTTCTCCCACCCAGCATGGGTATGTGTAAAAATACACCCCAAAACACATTATACTACTTCTCCCGAGTACGGCGATACCACATGTGTGGCACTTTTTTGCACCCTAACTGCACTAAGGGGCCCAAAGTCCAATGAGTACCTTTAGGATTTCACAGGTCATTTTTGTTTCAAGACTACTCCTCGCGGTTTAGGGCCCCTAAAATGCCAGGGCAGTATAGGAACCCCACTAATGACCCCATTTTAGAAAGAAGACACCCCAAGGTATTCCGTTAGGAGTATGGTGAGTTCATAGAAGTTTTTAATTTTTTGTCACAAGTTAGCGGACATTGATTTTAATACTTTTTTTTCACAAAGTGTCATTTTCCGCTAACTTGTGACAAAAAATAAAATCTTCTATGAACTCCTAAAGGTACTCATTGGACTTTGGGCCCCTTAGCGTACTTAGGGTGTAAAAAAGTGCCACACATGTGGTACCGCCGTACTCAGGAGAAGTAGTATAATGCGTTTTGGGGTGTATTTTTACACATACCCCTGCTAAGTGGGAGAAATATCTCTGTAAATGACAATTGTTTGATTTTTTTACACACAATTGTCCATTTACATAGAAATTTCTCCCACCCAGCATGGGTATGTGTAAAAATACACCCCAAAACACATTATACTACTTTTCCTGAATACGGCGGTACCACTTGTGTGACACTTTTTTGCAGCCTAGGTGCGCTAAGGGGCCCAACGTCCTATTCACAGATCATTTTGAAGCATTTGTTTTCTAGACTACTCCTCGCGGTTTAGGGGCCCTAAAATGCCAGGGCAGTATAGGAACCCCACAAGTGACCCCATTTTAGAAAGAAGACACCCCAAGGTATTCTGTTAGGTGTATGGCGAGTTCATAGAAGATTTTATTTTTTGTCACAAGTTAGTGAAAAATGACACTTTGGGAAAAAAAAACAATAAAAATTAATTTCCGCTAACTTTTGACAAAAAATAAAATCTTCTATGAACTCGTCATACACCTAACAAAATACCTTGGGGTGTCTTTTTTTCTAAAATGGGGTCACTTGTGGGGTTCCTATACCGCCCTGGCATTTTACAGGCCCAAAACCGTGAGTAGTCTGGAAACCAAATGTCTCAAAATTACTGTTCAGGGGTATAAGCATCTGCAAATTTTGATGACAGGTGGTCTATGAGGGGGCGAATTTTGTGGAACCGGTCATAAGCAGGGTGGCCTTTTAGATGACAGGTTGTATTGGGCCTGTTCTGATGGATAGGAGTGCTAGGGGGGGTGACAGGAGGTGATTGATGGGTGTCTCAGGGGGTGGTTAGAGGGGAAAATAGATGCAATCAATGCACTGGGGAGGTGATCGGAAGGGGGTCTGAGGGGGATCTGAGGGTTTGGCCGAGTGATCAGGAGCCCACACGGGGCAAATTGGGGCCTGATCTGATGGGTAGGTGTGCTAGGGGGTGACAGGAGGTGATTGATGGGTGTCTCAAGGTGTGATTAGAGGGGGGAATAGATGCAAGCAATGCACTGGCGAGGTGATCAGGGCTGGGGTCTGAGGGCATTCTGAGGGTGTGGGCGGGTGATTGAGTGCCCTAGGGGCAGATAGGGGTCTAATCTGATAGGTAGCATTGACAAGGGGTGATTGATGGGTAATTAGTGGGTGTTTAGGGTAGAGAATAGACGGAAACACTGCGCTTGGGTGGTGATCTGATGTCGGATCTGCGGGCGATCTATTGGTGTGGGTGGGTGATCAGTTTGCCCGCAAGGGGCAGGTTAGGGGCTGATTGATGGGTGGCAGTGACAGCGGGTGATTGATGGGTGGCAGTGACAGGGGGTGATTGATGGGTGATAGGTGATTGGCAGGTGATTGACAGGTGATCAGTGGGTTATTACAGGGAAGGACAGATGTAAATATTGCACTGGCGAATTGATAAGGGGGGGTCTGAGGGCAATCTGAGTGTGTAGGCGGGTGATTGGGTGCCCGCAAGGGGCAGATTAGGGTCTGATCTGATGGGTAACAGTGACAGGTGGTGATAGGGGGTGATTGATGGGTGATTGATGGGTAATTAGTGGGTGTTTAGAGAAGATAACAGATGTAAACGATACATTTGGGAGGTAATCTGACGGCGGGTTTGCGGGCGATCTAATGGTGTGGGTGGGTGATCAGATTGCCCGCAAGGGGCAGGTTAGGGGCTGATTGATGGGTGGCAGTGACAGGGGGTGACAGGGGGTGATTGATGGGTGATAGGTGATTGGCAGGTGATTGATAGGTGATCAGTGGGTTATTACAGGGAAGAACAGATGTAATTAATGCACTGGTGAATTGATAAGGGGGGGTCAGAGGGCAATCTGAGCGTGTGGGCTGGTGATTGGGTGCCCGCAAGGGGCAGATTAGGGTCTGATCTGATAGGTAAAAGTGACAGGTGGTGATAGGGGGTGATTGATGGGTGATTGATGGGTAATTAATGGGTGTGGGAGGAGAGAATAGATGTAAACAATGGATTTGGGAGGTGATCTGATGTCGGATCTGCGGGCGATCTATTGGTGTGGGGGGGGGGGGGGTGATCAGATTGCCCGCAAG
Source organism: Hyperolius riggenbachi (assembly GCF_040937935.1). Taxonomy (NCBI): domain Eukaryota; kingdom Metazoa; phylum Chordata; class Amphibia; order Anura; family Hyperoliidae; genus Hyperolius; species Hyperolius riggenbachi. The sequence continues at coordinate 14,060,840 of NC_090652.1, read as the reverse complement.
GGGCAGGTTAGGGGCTGATTGATGGGTGGCAGTGACAGGGGGTGATTGATGGGTGATTGACAGGCGATTGACAGGTGATTGACAGGTGATCAGGGGGGATAGAAGCATACAGTACATGGGGGGGGGGTCTGGGGGGGGCTAAAAAAAAAAATAGCGTTGACAGATAGTGACAGGGAGTGATTGATGGGTGATTAGGGGGGTGATTGGGTGCAAACAGGGGTCTGGGGGGTGGGCAGGGGGGGGGGTCTGATGGGTGCTGTGGGCGATCTGGGGCAGGGGGGGTAAAAAATCAGTGTGCTTGGTGCAGACTAGGGTGGCTGCAGCCTGCCCTGGTGGTCCCTCGGACACTGGGACCACCAGGGCAGGAGGCAGCCTGTATAATACACTTTGTAAACATTACAAAGTGTATTATACACTTTGTATGCGGCGATCGTCGGGTTAACATCCCGCCGGCGCTTCCGTATGGCCGGCGGGATGTTGCGGCGGGTGAGCGGCGCCAGGCGGAGGCGGAGGATCGCGTCACGGATGACGCAATCGCTCCGCCCATGCCCCTACAAGGACCGCCGCCAATTGTCAATACGGCGGTCCTTGCGGGGTGCACTTCCCGGCCGCCAATTGTACATACGGCGGTCGGGAAGTGGTTAATTCCCTTAGGACCCGAGGATGCATGCCATCCGGGCCAGGTGCCTTGTCTATTTTTAATTTATTTAGTCTTGCCTTCACTTCTTCCTGCGTTAAGTATTTAATATTACAGTTAGAAGATTGAGACTCTTCTGCCTCTGTAGTTTGCAACAGTGCTGTTTCTTTTGTGAAGACAGAAGCAAAGAAAGCATTTAATAACTCTGCCTTACCTTGGTCATCCACCATTGAGTTCCCATCCTCATCCTTTAGGAGTCCTATACAGTCAACCTTTCTTTTTTTAGAGTTAATGTACTTGTAAAACTTTTTTGGGTTAGATTTGATATCCTTAGCGATTTGTTTTTCAGCTTCAATCTTTGCCTGCCTGATTTCTTTTTTACAATTTTTATTGCACTCCTTATAATTGCTTAGTGCAGCCTCGGTCCCCTCCTGTTTTAAGACCTTATAGGCATTCTTTTTCCTCTTCATTTTATCTTTAACCTTTCTATTCATCCATAGAGGCCTTTTTTTATTCCTAGACATTTTGTTTCCATATGGGATATACATACTACAGTATTGATTGAGTATAAGTTTAAAAGCTTGCCATTTCCCTTCAGTGTCTTCCCCTTGTAGTACATTATCCCAGTTCACCAAACTTAGTGCCTGCCTAATTTGAGTGAACTTTGCTTTTCTAAAATTCATAGTTTTAGTGGTCCCGCTGCCCCGTGGCCTATCAGTCATCAGATCAAACGTTATCATGTTGTGATCACTATTTCCCAAATGTTCTTGAACCTGCACATTTGATACATTATCTGGTCTATTAGAAATGATCAGATCCAGTAACGCATGCCCCCTAGTTGGTTCAGTTACCATTTGAGTCAAGTAATTGTCCTGTAGTGCTGCCAGAAATCTGCTGCTTTTACCAGAATGGGTAGCCTCAATACTCCAGTCAATGTCTGGAAAGTTGAAGTCGCCCATAATTATGACCTCATTTTTACCTGCAGCTTTTTCAATCTGCTGTAGTAATCGCAGTTCTGCAGCTTCATTAATAAGAGGTGGCCTGTAGCATACCCCAATAAGCAATTGGCAACTTTTATTTCCACCATGAATATTTACCCAAACGGACTCCACATCTTCGCAATCTTCCTCCATCTCATCGTTGAGGACAGCTGTAAGAGAATTCTTAACAAAGAGACAAACCCCTCCACCTTTTTTCCCTGTTCTATCCCTCCTAAACACATTGTATCCTTTTAAATTAGCTATCCAGTCATGGCTTTCATCCATCCATGTCTCGGTTATTCCCACAATGTCATAGCCTTTGTCATTCAGAATGAACTCTAGTTCGTCTATTTTATTTGCAAGGCTCCGAGCATTGGTTACCATGCACTTTATATTTTTACCACCACATTTACCAATTTTGTTTACATGAAATTGGCTACTTGAATTTTTACCAACCTCCTTAATCTTTACACTGTCCCCACCCCCCTCTCCACCCTCCATAATGATAGGTTCCCACTGTCTTTTTACCTCATCTTGTCTACGTATTGAGACTTTATCCTCCCGCCTCCCCCCAGATCCTAGTTTAAAATCTCCTCCAACCGTTTAGCCATCTTCTCCCCCAATGCAGCTGCACCCTCCCCATTAAGGTGCAGCCCCTTCATCTTTCCGAGAAGACTTGTGATGTTTTGAAGAAGTTTGAGAATGTTGTTTCCCATCTTTCTTAGGTCTAGAGGGGCTAAAAGGAATACTAATTAGTATTCACGTAGCCAAGACCCTCCTTTTTTTTTTTTTTTAAATACCTGTGAGCTTCTCGCCGATCTTTTGTTCGACCCATTTTTCAGGTAAAGAAAAATTGCTGCAATAGAGAAAAAAGAAAAAATAGTAAGAATAAAACAAAGAAATGAAATGTATAGAAAAGAAAAAGATCTGGAAAAAAATAACATATTTAAACCTGATTTCAGATATGTATGTATTCAATTTGTCCACTGGAGGGAGTATGTCAGCTTCCACTGTAGCAGCTCTGACAGGAGCTCAGTAAAAAGCACCTGTCAGGCTGAAAGACGGCTGTTTAAAGAGGAGCTGTTAGGTATAAGGTCTCAGAGAAAATAAACACATATATCAGTAGCTAAATATTGGCTGTACTTACATTACATATGCATTTCACTGTCCATGTTTGTACTTCACATAATTTTTATATAGTATTTGCAGAGAATGATGCTCCTGACAGCTCATGGCAGGTTCCATGTTTGTCTGTCTCCTATGAAGCCAAATGTGTCGTCATGTCCTGCCTGCTTCCTGATGATTCCACTCAGAAAAAAAGCTCCTAATGAATAACAGTACTGTGCAGTGAATATTAATTAGCCATGTGGCTAGGAACAATAGCGGACTCCTGCAGTGTACTCTGCCTGGAGATTTATCAGTGCTGTTAGCTGGACATGCAGTTGTAACTTGAGCCTACTTCTCACTAGCAGCCGAGGGGAGGGCCCCAGAATGCTTTGCTGTATGGTATGCGTCCTCTCGTCCTTTTTATGGGGTTGGGAATACAGAGCCTTGCTGTCAGCACACATCAAACGTAAGAGAGATTTTTAACTTCAGTAGTGCCTTTTTGACTTCCTTCTAAACTGTTTAACACAGGAGAATAGAGGTTTAAATTAGCTTTTGCAGCCTGACAGTTACTCTTTAAATAGAGCAGAGATAACTGGGCATGCTCAGAGCGAGCTGCCCACAACAAAGATGACTGCTGCTACAGAAAGAAAGGGCAAAGAGGAGGAGCCCAAGGTGGAAGTAGAAATTCCACCCTAGTCTCGTGCGCGCGAGAGAGAGAGAGCGTGCTAGCAGCAGAGCCAGCGTCTGGGTTGCCACCTCATTCCTTTAAATACCGCCACATATGAATTATACAGGTTCTGGGGCTACTCACACATAATCAGTGCCTAAATTGCATCTAACTAGCCACAAGGCATGTATAATTCATATGTGCCGGTATTTAAAGGGATGAGGTGGCAACCCTAGCCAGCGTCCAGCTGCCTCCTCACCCGGCGTCCACCGAGAAGGACCTCGCCTGCATACCGGGCAGAGTGGCAGGCACTTCGCCGCTCGCCTGCTGACACCTTACACACGGCTGAACCGCCGCACAGAAGAAAATAGGGAAGAAAGAAAGGTAGGAGAGAAAAAAAAAACTAAACATAAACTTTTTTGCAGCCATGTGACTGTTCTGCATTAGCAGACATTGCACTTCGGCGGAACTATTCACTTCCGCAGCCCACAAACATGCATTTAGCACATATAGGGGCCTTCCCCAGGGAAAGGGATAAACCCTGGGGGACCTGGATAAGAAGGGGGAAAAAAGTGATATAAATAGTGTCCATAGAGAGGGGAGGACAAAGAAAAAAGAATGGTAGGTCAGGTAACCAAACAAAGACTTATAGTTATGGTGTCCAATAAGGGTTGAGGGGCGGTGCCTAACCCATAGTATGCTGCCATGGAAGCACCAGGGAATATATATATATATATATATATATATATATATATATATATATATATACATATACATATATCAAAACACATGCATATTTCGCCATAGGAAAGCATTATATTAAAACTGCACTATGTGGAAGATCCAATATGTACGATTTTAAAATGGTTCAAAAAAGAGGCAAAAAAATTTGTTCTGCAGCCCATACAGTTTTACTGAGTTTGATTTTGCGCTTGTTTTCTGCTATGTGGATGTAGCAAAATACATTGAAATTGGGAATGTTCAACCTGTGAAATGTCCAACAGGCATACATGTGCTAGTAATGATAATAGATGGTGATGAAGATGTAGATGAGGGAGTTGTGCTGTGATTGATAATTAAAAATAATAATAATAATAAATAGTAATCAAAGGCTGACTGCAGGTTTTGCCACAAAAGGAACTTGTAGTTAGCTTATTCACCACAAGGTGTCGATCTCACCTCTCCCACGTGGAACGCACAGAAAGGAGGAGATTAATACAAAGACAGGAAGTGATGTAACAGCAGGAAGAGAAGTTGCAGGAGGTGAGAGAACCCGCGGCTGGAGGAGGTAATTGTGTGAATCTTGTTATATATGGAGCGGAGCAGAGCAGAGGTTTGGGGTGGGCATGCTTTGTTACAGAGGAGGACATAGTACACCTGTCACTATCCTGATCATCCCCCTTGATGAGACTTATATATAACTGCTGTGACTTGTTTGCCAGTTTTCTATTGCTCCCCCTACATGTACCATAGATTATCGGTCGGATCTCACCTTCCTAGTAATAATTCAGTCACATCACAGAGAAGATATATATTGAATATAGCCATGTCCCTCAGTGCTGGCATTTACCCTTGCAGGCCCCCCAACCATCCCAAATCCTGTGGGACTGTCCTGATTTGGGGGGCCATCCCGCTATCCCACGCTGCCCCTCCCCCCCCCCCCTTGTGTCCCGCCGGCTGGGCAGAGAGCGGAAAAAGAATGATCAAGGAGTATGGTAGCCAGATGTGCCCACTCCCTTGGCATACATATGCTTAAAGCAGTAGGATCAGCCATACTATGCCAGGGAAAAAAACACATATATAAGTAGATAAATACTTGATCTACTTACATAACACATGTATTATACTGTCCACGTTTTGATTTCAGTGAATGTTATATAGTAAATGATGAGAATTCTGTTCCTGGAGGGGGCCATGTCTTTTGTCCACAGTTAAGGCTAACTCGTGATGTCATTTCTGCCCTTTACTTTTTTTCTTGTCTCCTCCAATCGCTGAGTCGCCTCAGCCTTGCTTGTAAACACAAGTGAGTAGGGGATTAGGTTTCAGATAAGGAGCTGGCAGGGAAATAAAGGGAAGAGGAGGACTAGATTAAAGATAAAAAGAACCCCCAGCATGCAATTCTTTGGCACAGACTACTAAAGGGCCAGTGCTCCTTAAGTATGTGATAACTCCAAATCATAACAGCAGAAAAAGTTTTGAAAGTTTTGAATGCAGCATTAGCATCTTTATCACTTAATACACTCAGACCAGTTGCTGTTGAAATTTGATTTTTATGGTGACGATACCGCTTTAAGCTACGGCGTTAAATACTATTACCCCTCCATGTCGTGGTTAGTGGTGAAAGATGTAATTCAGCTTCCAGCTATTGCTGGTTGCCAAATTACAGTGTTTTTATAGCTGTATATAAAGATGTAACAGTGCCTAAATCTCTGGCGTTGTTTTTACAGAGCTCCATAAACCCCCCCCCCCCCCCCTGTATGGAAGCCAGGTATAGGTGTTACCAGTATAAGTAGCCAGGTATAGGTGTAGCCAGTAATAGGTGGATGCAGTATAGGTAGCCAGGAATAGGTGTAGCCAGTAATAGGTGGCTGAAGTATAGGTAGCCACGGATAGGTTTAGCCAGTAATAGGTGGCCACAGTATAGGTGGCGAGGGATAGGTGTAGCCAGTAATAGGTGGCCACAGTATAGGTAGCCAGGGGTAGGTGTAGCCAGTAATAGGTGACCATAGTACAGGTAGCCAGGGATAGGTGTAGCTAGTAATAGGTGACCGTAGTACAGGTAGCCAGGGATAGGTGTAGCCAGTAATAGGTGGCTGAAGTATAGGTAGCCAGGTATAAGTGTAGCCAGTAATAGGTGGCTTAAGTATAGGTAGCCACGGATAGGTGTAGCCAGTAATAGGTGGCCACAGTATAGGTAGCGAGGGATAGATGTAGCCAGTAATAGGTGACAGTAGTACAGGTAGCCAGGGATAAGTGTAGCCAGTAATACGTGGGCTCAGTATAGGTAGCCAGGGATAGGTATAGCTAGTAATAGGTGTCCGCAGTATAGGTAGCCTTGGATAGGTGTAGCCAGTAATAGGTGGCCGCAGTATAAGTCAGGGATAGTCATACCGGTATACCACGGCAACCCTAGGGCACATCTGCCTTGTTAACTTGGGGAGGAAGACTACTTGATGCACCTGGCATTTGAAACCCTTCAACACATTATTTGGCCTGAGGAAGTGGGCAGAGACCCACGAAACGCGTTGCCTGTGCTTATTTGAAATCTCTATATATAATAGAGTAAGTGCCTCAACCTTCAAGCAAGAAGAAGAAGTAGCGCCCTGCACCCAGGGCCGGTCCAAGCAAGAAGAAGGGACTGGTCCAAGCAAGAAGAAGAAGTAGTGTCATATCAAACCAAGGGCAAAGAGGGATAATTTGCATATTCAGTAGCAGTGCATTTGCGTGCGCAATTTGTCGTGATCGCGGACTTTTGCGTGCGCAAAGTGCCACGATTCGCGGCATATTGTGCGCGCAAAAGGCCGCGATCGCGCAAATCGCGGCACTTTGCGCGCGCAAAAGTCCGCGAATGGTAATTCGCGTGCTAACTGTTTAGCACACCCGTGCTAAACAGTTTGCACCGCTTTGTGAATCAGGCCCATAGGCTTGCTTGACTTACCAAGGGTGAAAAGTAATAATTTGCATATTTAGTAGCGGTGCATTGTGGGTAACCACAAATATTCACTTATAGCTGAATTATTGCAGATTTTCTTCTGTTTTAGGAAGCCAAATTACACCAAGCTTTGATTTTTTTAGTAGAAGGTCTTTTTGGTCCCTTCTATCCCCCTATACATTCCGAGAGGTTTGGGTCATCCTGAGCTGCTTGGTTACTCTGTTGTACTGGTCCAAGCCCTATCTCATACAGCCATATCAATTGTTGCCATGTACAGATGAGGACCAAAAGTCTGAAACAGGCTGTCACATGTGGGTTTGATATGGCTGTGTAAAATTTAAAGCTATAGGCTTGCTATACACCAGTGGTTCTGGATGCTTGCTTGGGTTACTAAGGGTGAAAAGGAATAATTGGCATATTTAGAAGCAGTGCATTGTGGGTAACCACAAATGTTCACTTATAGCTTAATTATTGCAGATTTCCTTCTGTTTTAAAAAGGCAAATTACACCAATACAGTGGGCGGCATTGCAGGAAGTGACAACAGTGGAACGCACGCTGGAACACGGAAGAGGTGAGGCATCCCCGCCCGCTGCCTCTTACTAATAGTGGCGGCTGCTACTGTGCTTAAAGGGAAGGTTCAAGCAAAATAAAGAATTGAGTTTCACTTACCTGGGGCTTCTACCAGCTTCATGCAGCCATCCTGTGCCCTCGTAGTCACTCACTGCTGCTCCAGTCCCCCGCTGGCAGCTTGCCGACCTCGGAGGTCGGCGGGACGCATTGCGTACATTTTTACGCATTCCTGCTAGTGCAGGAACATTAACACATACATTTTTACGCATTACTGGTTCAATGCGTAAAAATATACGCATTGAACCAGTAATGCGTAAAAATGTATGTGTTAATGTTCCTGCACTAGCGGTAATGCGTAAAAATGTACGCAATGCGTCCTGTCGACCTCCGAGGTCGGCAAGCTGGCGGCAGGGGACTGGAGCAACAGTGAGTGACTACGAGGGCACAGGATGGCTGCATGAAGCTGGTAGAAGCCCCAGGTAAGTGAAACTCATTTTTTAATTTTGCTTGGACATTCCCTTTAAGCAGGAGGGGGAGCGCACATGGGGGACCCAGGTGAGGGGGGGGGGGGTTTCCTGCTGAGCTTAAGCTGGAGGGGGAGTGCACATGGGGGACCCAGTTGAGGGGGGGTCCGACCCCTCTCCCCGCCGCTGTGCCCAATACCCCCTTCCTGCCCTCTACCCCCTTATGCGGCGTATGCTACGCCGCGGGTCGGCTAGTACATTGTATTTATATATATGAATTTGTCATTATTGAGGTAAGTCACCTCCCCTTTATTCTCTTTTATTTGTTTTGAACTCAGTTTTATACTCTCCTGGGTGCCTCTTAATGCCTTTATGATGGCTTCCCAAGCCTTCCAGATATTAGCCATCCACCAGACCAGTCACCAGTCAGACCACCCCTTGAGCTCCATTGCTATGTTATCAATGGCTGGAGTGACATGTGATGAGATGTCTGAATTCTATACCGACATAAGGGGTGAATGTTTAGTGATATGAAGGGTGTGAGCAGGAATCCAGGCGCATGCATCTCTATGGAGAGAGCTTGCAGGGAGTAGTAGTTTTATTGTTAGGGTAGTCTGCCTTTATTCCTAAGAATGATACAAAGTATCTATGTGGGGGGGTTAGTTTACATAATTGCCCCTTAGGGAGGGAGACATACAGAATAATATAATCTGTGAATAGTGCAGAGCTCTGATTGGCTGATCTTGTATGCCAGGGAATACTGAGCCCATAAGATCCTCGTGGAGCAGCTCCCACCTCCAGCTAGTGTCTCACACGTATGCACACTCTCTGTGTTACCTTATCTCTGGATTTCCCTCACTTCTTGTGCTGTCAGAGGTGTTTCATGTTTATCCCAGCCGTTATTGAAGGCAGGCCGGTATCTCTTCCCTGTGAAAGAGGACACTTTCCCTGATAGCTTTTCCCAGCAGCTGTTCATAGCAACGGTCAGGAATGCCTGCAGCTAATAATATGTTGTGCAATGGAGTTATCGTGATTAGTGGAGGTCTCAGGGAGGGAGGTCCTGAAGGAGCAGGATCTGTGCATTGCATCCATTTTCAGCAGATGAGACAGGTGCACCATATGACTGTATCCATTGTTTCTCTGATGAGAAGAAGCCAGTGTGCAGTCAGGAGCCACTGGTGTTGGGTGGCCCACAGTGGGTGAGGTTGGAGTGTACATAAAATTGATGGTGGGGTCACAGCTAGGTGGGTGGAGCCAGGTAACAAGGGGCATGACTGGTAGGACAGACAGAGAAGATGGAGGTTGCAGCTGCAGAGTGGTTGGGAGACCTTCTTCTTCTGTCCTGGTATTTGGCACTGTCCCAGCTGGGAGATTTGTTGCTATGGCTCTTGGAAGGTTTGGGGTTAGTAGGTGATGGGCAGGTAGGGTCAGTATACGTAGCTGCAGTCCCATCTGCCCAGTTCATCAGCTGCCAGAGCCATAAGTAATGATAATTCATAACTAATTAGCTGCAGGCCTCAGCTCTTATCTTCCTATATCTCCAGCTGTTCTCTCTTCACATCCTCATCCATCTACCGCTGCCGGCATTGCTGTAACCTCCCAGGAATGTGTGCATGGAGAGGAGGAGAGAAGCACCAGATGATGAGCAAGGCACACTGGGAGAGGACTGTGGTACTGAATGTGCAGATACCACAGCTTATGGGATATTATCACCCCCTAGCAATGTATGTTCTTTTCTGTGCATTGAATATTATTACTGATATCTTACACCTATAATTTGTTATCAATTTCAGAACTGAGATCTGATCTTAAAGAGCAAATTACGTATGTGATGAGTGATCAACTGTCTATGGAGGAGGGTGGCATGATGGAGACAATGAAAGAAGAAGAAGGAGATACCTATGTGATGAGTGATCAGCAGTCTATGGAGGAGAGTGGCATGATGGGGACAATTAAAAAGGAAGAAGGAGAGACCTATGTGATGAGTGATCAGCAGTCTATGGAGGAGGGTGGTATGATGGAGAAAATTAAGGAGGAAAAAGGAGATGCCTATGTGAGGAGTGATCAGCAGTCTATGGAGGAGAGTGACATGATGAGGGCTAGTGAAGAGGACATTATTACTGGCATGAGCATTGGTAAGTGATAAATGTATCTCCTTTTAATGTCCAGTGCATATAAGCTGTGTGCTCTACATGTTGTCAGTATACAGGAGTCGAGTCTGAGGAAGGCTTCATAGCTGAAAGCTTACTCCTTTTCTTCTAAATTAGCCAATAAATGGTATCGTCCTGATTCAAAACTTTTTGCTTTCACTAGTGCAATAAGCTAACTCTCTAACTGAATGACAAAGCTAACAATGAGTAAGCTAACTCTCTAACTGAACCACTAAACTATTAATCACAGGTTCAGTGAGTCTCAAATGAGCACAAATCTATCACAAAATTCAAATACACAGCACTGCTCTCTCCAGCACAACCTCTCACACAGTGCTGAGTAACAGCAAGGAGATAATCCAAGATGGCATCCGCCTTATACAGGGAAGGTTGTGGCCAGAGCTCTGCTCATTCCTATTGGTTGCTAGGGACATTCTGATAAAAAAAAATGCACTTCCGTAATGGAAAGTTTTAATTACAGCTGATTACACTCGTAGTCAGAATTTGTAATCGCGGCGGATTACGGATTATAACTACGGTGCTGTAGGCTGCAATTACGACTTGTCATTACAGATAGCCATAAATTACAGGTCATTACAACCAACACTACCTGGGACAGAGGAGGGGGCAGAAAGGAGTTAGACTGGCCTCCCCTTAACCCCCTGGGGGCCGTACCGCCAACAACAGGCCCTCGGGGATTACTGCTTTAGTACACGGTAATCCCTGTCTGGCAGACGACCAAGCAGGAAGTGACGCTCTCTTCCTTTTGGTGAAGCAATCACGTGCTCAGACGCACATTGCTTAAATACGCTTCCACGCATGTGCAGCACTTCAAAATGTGGCGGTCAGTTTAAAAACACGTGCGTCTCCATAGACTTACATGACTTCTGGTCCGCCACAAGAGCCGCATGGTAACGTAGGTATGCACTTGCGTCGTGGACGCGACAAAAACATCACTTCCGTCGCATTGTGCCGCACCACGTCGGTATGGAAGACCCCATAGACTAACATTGCCCTAGCGGTAGGCTGCGGTGGAAATGTGGCACCGTGCTGTGCCAGTGTGAAAGGGCCCTCAGGCATCTGTAGTGAGGTGCACCCTGCTGCCGACTGCATGGTCCAACAACCAGGATACACATTCCACTACATGCTGGTGGGGCTGGGATGGCAGTCCTGGTAACATAATGGATGCTGGGGATCCACCATTGTGGCACCAAACAGCACATCAGCTGGTGGAAGGGGGCACATTCCCCAGCTGATAGGGCAGGAGCTGTTGGGGCAACAATCTTGCCAGGAGCCCATTGTTGCGGATCACTGTTGGGTCAGTTGGGGCGAGAGGCCTCTTCCATGCAATCATTTCGGGGAGAGAGGCCTGGCGCTGGGTGACAAACTGGGGGGAGGAGACAGCTGATGAGGTCTGGATGCTGCTTCCAGCCTGGTGTGCAGAGGGGGTTGGCGTGCAGTGGGACTGGGCAGGCTGCACATGATGCACAGAGTGATGGATAGAGGAAGACGAGAGGGGCCTCTTGCTGCTGCTTCTCCTCCTGACACACTCTGTCCACTGCTGCCCTGTACATTCCTGCCACTCTTTAATAAATCCCACTGTACCATGTGATGGATTTTGAGGTGAGACATAATGCCCGGTGTCTCCAACTTGGTGCCCGCTTACCCTCTGCTCACCGGTACACCAAAGAGGTTGCAGACCGTGCAGGACTCATCCTCACTATTAATGGTGAAGCAGCCCCATGCTGAGGATGACCGCAACACAATCCTGCTAGTTGTAGCTGGCTGTTGCCCAGCATGGGACTAGGTGCTCACAGATGGGGTGGGTGCTCCTGGGTTTGGCTCTGCTGCTGCCTACCCTACCATTGGAGTCCATGCCCCTAGTCCATGCTTCTAGACTGCACCTGATGCACCATCCTGACTGATTGATGCTTGACTGATAAACCATCACTGCTGCCTGTAGGTGAACCAGTTGGCATCCACGATCGGTCGCCCACCTCATCATCAAAAGACAAATCATCCCCAAACAGAGTGACCTGGGAACTGGACAGACAAGGTGCATTTAGTGATAGGCCCTCCACCTGGCCATGAAAAAACGGGCCATTTCCTTCACCACAGTCCCCACCAGGTCTTGGGAGTTTGGTCCCATTGTCTCCTCGAGGGCGTCTCCCCACATTCTGCCTCAAATACAATCCACCATAGTGGCTGCTGCTGCTGGCCAATGGTGCACTGCACAGATCAGGGGGGTTTGCCTGCTGCTGCCAACCACCACCTCGTCCTCTCCTTGCACAGGTTGTGGATGTGACGGGTGGGCCTTGCCTGCTGACATCCAGACAAGGACCCGCCTCATCCACCATCATTCCACCTGCAGCTTGGAGTGTCATCACCCTTGCTGTGCTTCGTTGTGAACAAACATATAAGGGGGAAAACACTAGAAATTTATTGGGGCAGCTCAGGGATTTGGGGGCTTGGGGAACAGAAAAAAAACATTAATTGTGAAAGAGCAAGTTGTGTGAACGCTCTCTAACTAAAACTAAACACAGGTTCTTCTTCAAAAATTTTGACTAAAAAAATTACAAACTAAAATTAAAAGAATGAAAGTGAACTACACTAACGCTCCCTCACTGTCACTACACTCCTAAACAAACTATCTCTCTGACACACTACAGCTAACATCGCTCACTCACTAGTCACTCACTACACCAGGGCTGGATTTAAGCCCAGGCCAAGGCCTAGGGTGACACAGGAGCAAAGGCAGTTGGCCAGTGGGCTGTAAATGTGCAGTTTGCAATTGAATTTTCAGTTGCAAGCTTGCAGTGCAGGGAGAGATCAGGTGAGCGTGTGACCGCAGAACTCTCCTGCTGTTGCCTGTGGCTGGCTGTGTAGTGTGTGTGGCTGCTTGCCAGACCCGGTCTGTGGCTGCCCGCCTTGCTTCATTGTTTCAGTACTTCATAATAGCTGCAGGCAACCGGAACTGGCTGGTCTTTTGGGCAGAGAGTCACTCTCCAGATGTTTCCCCCCTCCCTCCCTCCACATAGCAGCACCGCCAGTCACTCACCTCTCTGCTCTCCTCCAGCGCCAAAGCTTCCTCTTCCCTTCCTCCGTCAACAGCTGCCGCTGTGCATCTCTTTCTGCAGCTGGTGTTTCCTATTGTAATTCACCAATAATGTGCCAACAAGCCACATGTGAGAGATGCTGGCTGAAGAAATAGATGCACAGTGGCGGCTAATGATGGCAATGAGGGGAAGAGGAAGCCTCGGCGCTGGTGGCAGGCGGAGAGGTTAGTGACTGGCGGTGCTGCTGTGGTGGGAGCTGTACTGAGATGTGGATGGGACTACCAGGCTACCTAAGCTTCTAGGGGGGAGGGAGGGGAAACATCCGGCCATCTATACTACAGAGATGGGGGGAACATCTGGCTATCTATACTACAAGGGGGAGGGAAGAATCATCTGGCCATCTATACTACAAGGGGGGGGGGGAGAGGCATCTGGCCAGCTATCCTATAAGGGGGAGGGGGGAAACATTGCCCATCTACACTACAAGGGGGAGAGAAGAAACATTGCCCATCTACACTACAAGGAGGGGGAAACATCTGGCCATCTATACTACAATGGGGCGGGGGACATCTGGCCATCTATACTGCAAGGGGGAGGGGAAACATCTGGCCATCTATACTACAAGGAGAGGGGAAAACACAGATTCCTCCTATACTACAAGGATGGGGAAACATCTGGCCATCTATACTACAAGGGGAATGAAGAAACATCTGGCCATCTATACTACAAGGGGAGAGGAACATCTGGCCATCTATACTACAAGGGGGAGGGAAGAAACATCTGCCCATCTATACTACAGGAGGAAGGGGAAACATCTAGCCATCTATACTACAAGGAGGGGGGGGGGGAGAAATATCTTGCCTTCTATACTACAAGGGGGAGGGAAGAAACATCTGCCCATCTATACTACAAGGAGGGGGCATCTGGCCATCTATACTACAAAGGAGAGGGAAGAAACATCTGTCCATCTATACTACAAGGAGGGGGGGAAACATCTGGCCATCTATACTACAAGGGGAGGGAATAAACATCTGGCTAGCTATCCTACAAGAGGGAGGGAAGAACATCTGGCCATCTATACTACAAGGGGGTGGGAAGGGGAAACATCTGGCTATCTATTCTACAAGCGGGAGGGAAGAAACATCTGGCCATCTATACTACAAGGAGAGGGGAGGGGAAAAACACAGATTCCTCCTATACTACAAGGAGGGGGGAAACATCTGGCCATCTATCCTACAAGGGGAATGAAGAAACATCTGGCCATCTATACTACAAAGGGGGGGAAGGAGACATCTGGCAATCTATACTACAAGGGGGAGGAAAGAAACATCTGCCCATCTATACTACAGGAGGAAGGGCAAACATCTGCCCATGTATACTACAAGTGGGGGGGGGGGGGGGGCATCTGGCCATCTATACTACAAGGGGGAAGGGAAGAAACATCTGGCCATCTATTCAACAAGGGGAGGGGGAACATCTGGCCATCTATACTACAAAGGGGAGGGAAGAAACATCTGGCCATCTATACTACAAGGAGGTGGGGGTGTTTCTGGCTACCTGTGCTGCAAGTGGGGGGGCATCTGGCTTCCTGTCATGCTGTTGGACGGGGGAGCAGTTGACTAACTATACTGAAGAGGGGGGTTATCTACCTACCAATGCTGAAGAGGAGGGGGTGGGGATGTTGGAGGAGATGTTGTTGGTCAGGGGGCGGCTGGTGACAGTACAGATCCGGCCCTGCACTACACTACAATCTGCCTCTGCTCTCTCTATCACACTACAGCACACCCTCTCTCACTGTCACTAGGCCTCTCTACACTCACATCTGACTTTCTGCTCTATCACACTAACTTCAGCAAACTCCTCCTTCTCACTCACTAGTGCACTACAATCTGTCTGTCTACTCACTCCTCTCTCACTCACTATCTCACAAGTCACCAGATTCTGTCACACAACTCAATCCACACACAACTGATTCTCTGCAGCACAATGCAGCGCACTGTCTCCCTCAATATCCTCCTCCTCGCTGAGCCCACAAAATGGCTGACAGTCTCACCTCTCTTATATACAAGAGGGGAGGGATAGCCTGTGATAGGTAGCTAGGATCTGGTTGCTAGGGCCTATAATTGCTCCGGATTGGTAGAGAATCTGATTGGCCGGTTAATGCTGCTACATTTAATGTAAGCTATAATTGTGGATGTACTCATAACTTGCACATTTCCACATGTAAACCGCAGTACACTGATTGGCCTGAGATGACCGTGGTGTTCCGCTTTCCACAGTAATTTTCTGAAATTGTTACTCCAATCACAGGACTGGGAAATACTCAGTAGTATTGGACCAATCAGAGAGTGCGGAGGCATCCCGCGGGGTTCCCATTTCCACAGAAATATTCTGCATTCTCTGATTGGTCCGATGCTTCTGAGCTCAGTGATTGGCTGACATTTCCGAGTTGCTGTAATGCGGCATTCTGACATTGCAGCGTTTCTGTTTAGGAAATTGGCGTTCTGATGGAAATGTCAGCCCATCACCAGTCACAGTTTCCTTATTTGCTTAATTGGGAATAAGAGAGAGAAACATGTACATTACACGGGGCATATGAGTGACACGAGGACACAGCGGTAATAAGAATGTGGAGGTGACACCACATTGCTCTACAAACATAACACAGATCTCTTGCTATAAGTACATATAGGTCTGTTGTCACCAGGGCTGAGGAGTCGGAGTCGGGGCAATTTTGGGTGCCTGGAGTTGGAGTCGGGAAAAAATGCACCGACTCCTAATGAATTTGCAACTGTAATTAAAATAGAAAATATGATAAAAATGTTCTATTTCTCAGATAATAGTCATTAAAAATAATGTATATATACAGTAATAGCTGTGCTTAGTCCACAAAAATGAAATAAACCAATCAAAATTAGTTACTTGTGCTGCTTCAATAAAGCAGTCCCCGTATTTTTAAGGTCAGATATACATATCTGATTGTGACTGTACAGTATATATGATGTGTACACAGAAATCTCTGTAAAAATTCTGTATTGATGCTGATTTATGCAAATGAATGCACTCCCTTTGCTCATGAAATCAAATAATTTGATATGTTGTTAAAATTTGGTTTGGTGACTACAAATTAAAGGGTACCTGAGACGGATGAAAAGTAAAGTTTTATACATACCTGGGGCTTCCTCCAGCCCCCTTCAGGCCAATCAGTCCCTCGCTGTCCTCCACCACCCGGATCTTCTGCTATGAGTCCCGGTAATTCAGCCAGTCAGCGCAGTCCAGCCACGTGCCGCTCCCACAGCCAGGAACATGCTGCACAGGTGTAGTACGCTCCCGGCGGCGGAGTGTGTGCATGCGCACTACACCTGACTGGCTCAAATACCTGGACTCATAGCAGAAGATCCAGGTGGTGGAGGAGGACAACGAGGAACTGATTATCCTGAAGGCGGCTGGAGGAAGCCCCAGGTATGTATAAAACTTTAATTTCATCTGTCTCAGGTTTACTTTGTTACACAGTAGTACTATACTCTACATATGCACTCCCCACAGAGCTGCAGGGAATCCACTGAGAATGTTGTGCACATTGAACACAGAGGTGTTGTCTGTCACCCATAAACCTTGTTCAGATTGTGCATGAAGAATGTGTAATAGAGGAAGAATCTCCTCATTCCCCTGCAGAGTACCTGCACATCACTCTTACATGTACCCACACTTACATTGCCTAGGGCCTGATAGATGTTCTTTGTTCCGGTTTGTACCTTTTACAAGTACTCTTACCAAGGACTAGTTTTAGTCTAAAGGGAATAAATATAGTAGTCTACATATCCTTCTCACTTCAGTTGTCTTGTAAAATTCCTAAGCGTTGGCAGTTAAGAGACAAATTTCATGTTACATACTTTTAATCAACAAAATTGTAATATGCAAATTAGAGGAGTCGGAGTCGGTGGAATCCTAAACTGAGGAGTCGGAAGTCGGTGGATTTTTGGACCGACTCCACAGCCCTGGTTGTCACAGGAGTAACACATTGCTGTGTGTCTAGGTTACAAAAAGTGGGCGGAGCCAAAAATAAAGTTCACTAAGAAAATATAAACTGCAGCCATTCTTACACTGTTACTGGCAGGGTTCTCAAACTTTGCACAGCTGGTCACTGGGTGAATGGGATGAATATTCAAGAGAGTGGGTGGAGCCTACAACAGCCAATTAAAATTCACCTGTTGATTTTTAAAGGGAATATTTACATTGCTGCCATTCTTATACTGTTAATAGCAGATGCTTCAAACCTGGTACTGTTAGTCACTGGGTGACTGGGGTTCAAATTCAGAAAGGGGGTGGAGCCACAAACAGCCAATAAGATTTGTTTAATTTCAATGGGAATATACAAATTATTGATACGAAAAGCCCAAAGCTCATAAACTTGGTCATTGAGTGACTGTATGTCAAGGTTAGAAAAAGTGGGCGGAGCCAACAACTACATTTTTTCCAGGGGAAAATATAAACTGCAGCCATTCTTACACTGTTAATGGCAGGGTTCCCAAACTTGACACAGTGGGCCACTGGGTGAATGGGATTAATATTCAGAAATGTGGGTGGAGCCAACAACAGCCAATCAAATTTCACCTATTGATTTTCAAGGGGAATATTTACATTGCTACCATTCTTACACTGTTAATGGCAGAGGCCTCTTACCTGATAGGTGACTGGGGTCCAAATTCATGCCGGCTGTGTATATGGTGCAATACATCATAGGCTGCTCTTTTTAGTGGGGACAATGGGGGATTTGTATGCATTTATCAATAAATAAAGATTGTTTTTTGAGACTTCAGTGGATTTTTTGGTGTACACTGTTAATGGCAGGGTTTTCAAACGTGGCACAGTTGGTCACTGGGTGACTGGGATTAATATACGGAAATGTAGGTGGAGCCTACAAGAGCCAATCAAAATTTTCAAGGTGAATATTGAAACTACTACCATTCTTACACTGTTAATTGCAGAGGCCTCAAACCTGCTACAGTCAGTCATTAAGTGACTGGGGTTCAAATTCACCAAAGGGGCGGAGCCACAAACAGCCAGATTTCTTAACTGGATAAACTCCTTCCATTAGCATTATTTTTATGTCAGGAACCCGAAAGCTCACAAACTTGGTCATTGAGTAGTGGGTGGAGTCAGAAACAGATTTTTTTTTTTTTGGGGGGGGGGAATTGTAAACTGCAGCCCTTCTTCACTGTTAATAGCAGGGTTCTAAAACTTTGCACAGTTGGTCACTGGGTGACTGGGATTAATATTCAGAAAAGTGGGTGGGGACTAAAAAAGCCACTCAAAATTCACCTGTTGATTTTCAAGGGGCATATTAAAATAGCTGTCATTCTTGCACTGTTAATGGCACAAGCCTCAAACCTGGTACAGTTGGTTATTGGGTGACTGGGGTTCAAATTCAGAAAAGGGGACAGAGCCACAAACAGCCAATCAGATTTGTTTCATTTCATGACAAAATACAAATTATTGATGCCAAGGACCCCACAACTCACAAACTTGGTCATTGAGTAATTGTGTGTAATTTAGCGTTAGAAAAAGTGGGCGGAGCCAACAGCAGTCAAATACATACACAGACAAAGCATGGTCATCAGTGGGTGGAGACAAATACAAATTTCATTGGGAAAATGTAAACTGCAGCCTGTTAATGGCAGGGTTCTTAAACTTTGCACAGTTGGTCACTGGGTGACTGGGTTAATTATTTAGAAAAGTGGGTGAAGCCTACAAAAGTGAATCAAACTTCACCTATTGCTTTTCAAGGGGAATATTTAATTGCTACCATTCTTGCACTGTTAATGGCACAGGCCTCAAACCTGGTACAGTTGGTCATTGGGTGACTGGGGTTCAAATTCAGAAAAGGGTGTGGAGCCACAAACAGCCAATCAGATTTTTTCATTTCAATGCAAATTATTGATACCAAAGACCGCAAAGCTCACAAACTTGGTCAGTGAGTAATTGTGTGTTAGGGTTAGAAAAAGTATGCAGAGCCAACACCAGCCAAATACATACCTGAGAAATGTCGGGCAATCAGCTAGTTATATTATATTTTTGCTCTTAGGAAGCCTAAAAATGTAACATAGACGAGGTGGAAACAGGAAAACAGGTGAAAATCCTTTGTGAATTATGCCTATTGTTGCATTTACGTTTTGGAAATCGGCGTTCTGATGGAAATGTCAGACCATCCCCAGTCTCAGTTTCCTTATTTGCTTAATTGGGAATAAGAGAGAGAAACATGTACATTACACGGGGCATATGAGTGACACGAGGACACAGCGGTAATAAGAATGTGGAAGTGACACCACATTGCTCTACAAACATAACACAGATCTCTTGCTATAAGTACATATAGGTCTGTTGTCACAGGAGTAACACATTGCTTCCACTGTCTCATCAAGCTCTACATTCACTGCTGCTCAATGTATGGCCAATGCTTTAGGTGTGGGAGGGGTCAGTGATATGCAAATACCTCTGACGTGTATGCAAATGTCATGCAGATTGTATGCAGATGATCAGATTGGTCAGGAAATGCATTTAATTGGCTGAACTCCCAGCTACATAATATTTTCATGCAAGCCAAAGTTGTAGTCATGTGATCGGCCGCCTGTAATGAGCTCCACCTTCTGCAGTTCTCAGTCAGGCTGATAACTTGTGATAGTCAGTGGCATGCCAATAACTCTGAGATGGTGCAAACTGTATGCTAATTTTATGTAAAGTTATGCAGCTGCTGCATCTGCTCCATTTCCAGTCTGCACAAACTTTGCCTCAGCTTGGAATTATCAGCAGCTCACTGACCATCCCTAATGATAATTATTCTTCCCCTCAGAATTCTCTAACAGGAAGTGATGATGTTTCTCTATTTGCAGCGCAGAGTCCCGGCATCAGGAACCTCTCAGAGACTCGTCTCTCTGTATCCACAGACTGTACAACGGATGATGATGTCACTGGACAAGAGTCTCCTGCAGATATCCTGGTTACCCCAAATATTCCCCCAGACCCCCCTCAACTGTATAATCCTAAGGGGCCTCATACCCAGCACAGCTCTTCCCTTGCTGGAGGGTCTCATTCCTATTCCACACGCGGGAAATGTTTTTTGAGGAAATCAAATCTAGGCCTACGCAAGAGAACTCACACTGGAGAGAAGCCCTATTCATGTGCTGAGTGTGGGAAATGTTTTGTACGGAAATCAGAGCTTGTCAATCATGAGAGAACTCACACTGGTGAGAAGCCGTATTCATGTGCTGAGTGTGGGAAATGTTTTGTAAAGAAATGTAGTCTACTAAGGCATGAGAGATCTCACACTGGAGAGAAGCCTTATTCATGTGCTGAGTGTGGGAAATGTTTTTTACGGAAAGCAGTGCTTGTCATTCATGAGAGAACTCACACTGGTGAGAAGCCTTATTCATGTGCCGAGTGTAGGAAATGTTTTGTACAGAAATCAGACCTTGTCATTCATGAGAGATCTCACACTGGTGTGAAGCCGTATTCATGTGCTGAGTGTGGGAAATGTTTTATACGGAAATCAGACCTTGTCAGTCATGAGAGATTTCACAGTGGTGTGAAGCCCTATTCATGTGCTGAGTGTGGGAAATGTTTTGCACAGAAATCAAATCTTGTCACCCATGAGAGATTTCACACTGGTGAGAAGCTGTATTCGTGTGCTGAGTGTGGGAAATGTTTTGTACATAAATCACATCTTGTCACCCATGAGAGATCTCACACTGGTGAGAAGCCCTATTCATGTGCTGAGTGTAGGAAATGTTTTGTACGGAAAGCACATCTTGTCATCCATGAGAGATCTCACACTGGTGAGAAGCCATATTCATGTGCTGAGTGTGGGAAATGTTTTGTACGGAAATCATATCTTCTCAGGCATCAGAAATCTCACACGGCTGGTAAGTAAGAGTCAGTGAAACATAACTTCACCTTTAGTGAACCTGAACTGGCCGCAGCATACTGCTCTCCATCTCCCCAACACAGCTGGAAGTCAGGAGTATGGAGAGTGGAGTGCAGCGGCCAATAACAGGCTTGTTCAGTTCCGCTTATCCCTCTCGCATCGCTGGTGAGAAGTAGTGATGGTCAAGTAAATGCAAATAATGTCGAGTTGATGGAAATTTATGCAAATTTTTGTGCAGCTTGAACATGAACCAATTAAATCCTGTTGAGATAAAAGTCGATTGGTTGATTGGCATAAATGTGCATCAACTCGAAGTTATTTGCATCTACTTGACCGTCACTAGTGAGAAGCTCTATTACTGCACTGAGTGTGGGAAATGTTTTGGTTGTGGTTTATTTCTTGCTAGACGCACCTGGCAGCATATTATACAGAGTCCCGGGGCTCTTTCATGCTGCTCAGTGCATTGGTTTGTAATAAATTATTTAATGCCGCGAGAGCGAGCGTTTAATAAACAGGTGGAGCTATAGGGATGGACGGAGTCTTGATCTCCGCCCTGCCGATCTCCGGATTTAGCGTCTATGTATCCAAGGCAACGGGCTCTCATGAGGAGGAAGTGATGCAACCGGAAGGGGCGGGGCATACACCCCGCCTTAATCCTGGAAGTTCACGAGGTCCTCTTTCAGTGGCATGTAGCATGACCAAACGTCAGGAGACGCGAAACGGCCGTCGCTCGCCACCTCTGTGCCTATCACCCACCTCCTTCCCACTGACCAGTCACAGTATGGACACGTAAGATCCACACAAGCTGTTCAATATTTGTGTTTGGCTATGCACGCTGATGCGATGTGTTGTACATTTGGACTGTAACACTGCCACCTTTGTGGAAATAAAGCCTTGGATGGAAGGTGCATGCCCCTGTGATCCTTGTGATATGTATTTGAACTGTTCCTTCTTACTAGAAGCGGAGCACACATCCAGTGACAGTTAGTCCTAGTTGCAGGTGCTGCCACAGTGGTCAGTGAGGATTGTTACCTGTGTTCATCGCTCACTATATGGGATGTGCCGCACCATAAACCTTTGTTCTACCTAGCCACACATTTAATGCATTAAAGTCCCTGAGCTGAGGTGGGATGATGGGATAAACATGGGTACATACAGTACTAAGCCTAATTAGTAATTGGTTGTGTTCATCTTCTATGTATTCCATTTCAAGTGTTAAAGATGTAATTTAACCACTTAAAGTGGACCCAAACTAAAAATACAAGATTTCAGAAATAAAATCTATTTTCTAAATTATAATAATAAATAGCAGCCTTTTTTCAGCTGCATGATGACAAATATAAAATATTTTACATTTATTGGAGAAACCCCTCCCTTCCTTTCATATTGCCGGCAAATAATCCGGCAAACTGGTGAAGTAGATGGTGTCCAGCAAAGGAGGAATTGCTAATGGCTGCCACCTGTATAACCCTAGCTATGAAAAGAGGAGGGTGAAAAGCATGCACTGAAATGCTCATAGGCTTGAAAGAGTGTTTATATTTGTATGTGTCAGAGAGGTGCAACTAAATATTTTGAATACAAAAAATGTTTGGTTTGGGTCCACTTTAAGCCTGAGGGTTGTTTATTTTTTGCATTTAAGGAACTTTCACCTCCCATTCATTTGCCAATAACTTTATCACTACTCATCACAATGAATTGGTCTATATCTTGTTTTTTCCACCACCAATTAAGCTTTCTTTGGGTGATACATTTTGCTAAGAATTATATAGTTACATAGTTATTTGGGTTGAAAAAACACATACGTCCATCAAGTTCAACCAGAGAACAAAGTACAACTCCAGCCTGCTCCCTCACATATCACTGCTGATCCAGAGGAAGGCGAAAAAACACTTACAAGGCATGGTCCAATTAGCCTCGAAAGGGAAAAAATTTCTTCCCGACCCCAGATGGCAATCAGATAAAATCCCTGGATCAACATCATTAGGCATTACCTAGTAATTATTTTATTCTAAATCCATTTTAACAGGAATATTAAGAAAGAAATGGAAAAAAATCATTATTTGTCAGTTTTTGGCCATTATAGTTTAAAATTAATTCATGCTACCATATTTAAAACCCACGTTTTTTATTTGCCCATTTGTCCCGCCTATTACACCATTTAAATGATGTCCCTATCACAATGTATGGCGCCGATATTTTATTTCGAAATAAAGATGCATTTTTTCAATTTGCGTCCATCACTATTTACAAGCCTATAATTTAAATCTTTGAAAAGTTCAGACCCTTAGGGTAACTATTTTTGTTTTTTTTGTTTGTTTGTTTTTAATTGTAATTTTTTTTTTCCTTAAAAATTTTATTCGGGTAATTTGTGGTGTCAGAGGTAAACAGCTAATTTTAAATGTAAAATAATGCATTTGTTTAATAAAAAATAGATGTGGGTGTAGTTTTACTATTTGGCCACAAGATGGCCACAGTAAAAAATCCCTGGAAGCGTACGATCAGGCTTCCAGGACGCATTCGGAGGACGGGAAACTTTTTGACAATCAGAAAAACAGCAGCCTCTGTTAAGAGGCTGTCGGTTTTTCTGCGGGGGGCTTCGATCTGTGAATGGGATCTATAATCCCATTCATTGAACGCTGAGCTAACGGCCGGCAGCGGGACCTGGGTCCTCCCTAGGCTCCCCACATCTTTTTCCTGACCATTGAGCCAGTGCTGCACCCTCTGGAAGGTCACAGCCGGGCTCCTGGTCATGCAGGCAGGCATACTGCGCAGGATGCCTTGTGCTTGCACCCTCTGGAAGGTCACAGCCGGGCTCCCATCCATGCAGGCAGGCACACTGCAGGGGATGCCTTGTGCTTGCACCCTCTGGAAGATCACAGCCGGGCTCCCATCCATCCATGCAGGCAGGCACACTGCGCGGGATGCCTTGTGCTTGCACCCTCTGGAAGGTCACAGCTGGGCTCCTGTCCATGCAGGAGGGCACACTGCGTGGGGTGCCTTGTGCTTGCATCCTCTGGAAGGTCACAGCTGGGCTCCTGTCCATGCAAGAGGGCACACTGCGTGGGGTGCCGTGTGCTTGCACCCTCTGGAAGGTCACAGTTGGGCTCCCATCCATGCAGGCGGGCACACTGTGCAGGATGCCTTGTGCTTGCATCCTCTGGAAGGTCACAGCTGGGCTCCCATCCATGCAGGCAGGCACACTGCGCGGGATGCCTTGTGCTTGCATCCTCTGGAAGGTCACAGCCGGGCTCCCATCCATGCAGGCAGGCACACTGCGCAGGATGCCTTGTGCTTGCACTTTAGCATGGAGTCACTCGTCTATGCAGATAAAAAGTCGAGTTTGTTTGTCTCTGTGGTACTGCTAAGGCAAAAGGCCTCCTGCATCTGCTCAGTTCTGCCACGCTTGTTCATGGGCGGGAGCACGGACAGACACACTCTTCCACAGGTGCTTGTTGAGGAGGTTTGGGGGTCCCAGCACTGGATTGGTGGGGGGAGAGGTACGGGGATACTGAGATATGTACTCATTGGGGGGCATTTTCCCATCAGGCTTATTTTAATAAACATGGTACTTTATTGGCTCAGAATTTCTGAGCATTTTAGGGGCCCGCAGACAATACTTCAGTGGTTGCTAAGCATCTCAGGAATTGCCATGAAGGATATGAACACATTTGCTTTCCAGGGAGTAGAGCGGGTGAAACGCTCAGTCTGAGTAGGAGATCTTCAGAGATGCCTCCTAAAATCTTACTGGTAGTGATGGCCGAGCATCATGTTTCCTTGAAAAACTGACCGAGCCCCATAGCCTTTAATGGGCAGGCGAATTTTTAAAACTTTCATGTCATCTCTGCAGCCACAAATTCTTTAAAAAAAGAGTGTGGCAAAACCCAGACAATGGCATAACGGAGGAGGATCAAGTGTGAAATAGTCGCCAAAAAATACATTTGCGCTGGCGACTTTAGCGGGTAATAGCAAAGCCCCCATATCTGCTAGATTCCCCCAATTTGCAGGGTATGGAAAGGAAAAGGAGAAGAGTGGGTACAAGTGGAATTTTTTTTTTTTTTCTCAAAACCATACAGTTTTGGAGAAAATCGATTTTAACCTGTTGCCGACTGCCTAACATGGATCGGCAGAGAGGATCAGCTGTTCCTCAGCGCCGCCATATGGTGACATTTCGCTAGAGGTGAGATTTGCAGGGAGCTCACATGAGCGCGAGCTCCCATCACTCTTTACAGGGGGCCACAGCGATCAGCCTTCCAGCCTGCGATCAGAGCTGGCAGGCTGTTTTCTTACAAATCAATGAAGGAATTGCTTATATAGCTCTGCGATCTTGCGCAGCGCTGTACAGAGGATGTCCTTGTCACTTAACTGTCCCTCGGGGGGATCACAATCTAATCCCTACCACAGTCACATGCCTACGTGTGTTTAGTGTAGTGCATGTTTGTTTGCCTAGGGTCAATTCAACCACTTGCTGACCGCCCACTACCTATGGGCGGCGGCAAAGTGGTGTGCAGAATGACCACAATACGCCTGTCGGCAGCGGCTCATTCTGCACTAAGTTGCTGGGGATTGCGCGCTGAGTGCACGTGCATTCGCCGGCAATAGGCTCCGCCCACCTGCGACATCAACCCGCCGGCCGTTCGGAAGCGCTGGCGGGTTGTTAACCCCTCGATCGGCGCAAATAAAGCGTATATTACGCTTTGTAATGTATACAAAGCGTATTATACAGGCTGTCTCCTGCTCTGGTGGTCCCAGTGATCGAGGGACCACCAGGGCAGGTTGCAGCCACCCTAGTCTGCACAACGCCACACTGATACTGCCCCCCCTGCCCTCTGATCGCCCACAGCACCCCTCAGACCCCCCTGCCCACCCCCTAGACCCCTGTTTGCACCCAATCACCCCCCTAATCACCCATCAATCCCTCCTGTCACTATCTGTCAATGCTATTTTTAGCATAGGTCCTAAACTGCCCCCTGGGGGCTACTGATCACCCCCACACCCTCAGATCCTCCCCAGACCCCCCCCCCCGTGTACTGTATACAGCTATTCTACCCTGTAATCACCCACTGATCGCCTGTCAATCACCCCCTGTCACCACCTGTCGCTACCACCCATCAGATCAGGCCCTAACCTGCCGCTTGTGGGCACTCACACCCTCAGATTGCCCGCAGACCCACCCTCAGATCACCTCCGAAAGTGCATTGTTTACATCTGCTCTCCCCTCTAATCACCCATGAATCACCTCCTGTCACCCCCTAGCACACCTACCCATCAGATCAGGCCCTAATTTGCCCCGTGTGGGCTCCTGATCACTTGGCCAAACCCTCAGATCCCCCTCAGACCCCCTTCCGATCACCTCCCCAGTGCATTGATTGCATCGATTCTTCCCTATAATCACCCCCTGAGACACCCATCAATCACCTCCTGTCACCCCCTAGTACACCTACCCATCAGATCAGGCCCTAATCTGCCCCCTGCAGGCTTCTGATCACCCGGCCAACACCTCACCCGCCCCACCGCAGTGACATAATTTTTTTTTGTCTGATCACTGCTGGTCTCTACGACTTAATTGTGGCTGAGACCAACCGTTATGCCACACAATACGCAACTGCCAATCCAAGAAGTTACCATGCCCAGCCTTTTCGGTGGAAACCACTCCACAGTTTCCGAACATAACATTTTTTTAAGGGCCTTCTCCTTAACATGGGTCTAGTCAAAAAGAATGTATTGCGGTCTTATTGGTCTACGCACCCAATACATCACATGCCCATGTTCTCTGCTGCCATGTCCAGGTCACAATTTGAGAACATCCTGCGCTTCCTGCACTTCAGTGCCAATACAACCTGTCATCTAAGAGGCCACCCTGCTTGTGACAAAAAATAAAATCTTCTATGAACTCACCATACACCTAACAGAATACCTTGGGGTGTCTTCTTTCTAAAATGGGGTCACTTGTGGGGTTCCTATACTGCCCTGGCATTTTAGGAGCCCTAAAGCGTGAGGAGTAGTCTAGAAACCAAATGCCTCAAAGTGACCTGTGAATAGGGCGTTGGGCCCCTTTGCACACCTAGGCTGCAAAAAAGTGTCACACGTGGTATCGCTGTACTCAGGAGAAGTAGTATAATGTGTTTTGGGGTGTATTTTTTTATTTTTTTAAACACAATTGTCCATTTACAGAGATATTTCTCCCATCCAGCATAGGTATGTTTAAAAATACACCCCAAAACACATTATACTACTTCTCCTGAGTACGGCGATACCACATGTGTGACACTTTTTTGCAGCCTAGGTGCGCTAACGGGCTCAACGTCCTATGAGTACCTTTAGGATTTCACAGGTCATTTTGAGGCATTTGGTTTCTAGTCTACTCCTTACGGTTTAGGGCCCCTAAAATGCCAGGGCAGTATAGGAACCCCACAAGTGACCCCATTTTAGAAAGAAGACACCCCAAGGTATTTCGTTAGTAGTATGGTGCGTTCATAGAAGATTTTATTTTTTATCACAAGTTAGTGGAAAATGACACTTTGTGAAAAAAAACAATAAAAGTCAATTTCCGTTAACTTGTGACAAAAAATAAAATCTTCTATGAACTCACCATACTCCTAACAGAATACCTTGGGGTGCCTTTTTTCTAAAATGGGGTCACTTGTGGGGTTCCTATACTGCCCTGGCATTTTAGGGGCCCTAAAGCGTAAGGAGTAGTCTAGAAACCAAATGTCTCAAAATGACCTGTGAAATCCTAAAGGTACTCATAGGACATTGGGCCCCTTAGCGCACCTAGGCTGCAAAAAAGTGTCACACATGTGGTATCGCCGTACTCAGGAGAAGTAGTATAATGTGTTTTGGGGTATATTTTTACACATACCCATGCTGGGTGGGAGAAATCTCTCTGTAAATGGACAATTGTGTGTGAAAAAATCAAAAAAATCTAATTTACAGAGATTTTTCTCCCACCCAGCATGGGTATGTGTAAAAATACACCCCAAAACACATTATACTATTTCTCTAGAGTATGGTGATACCACATGTGTGACTCCTTTTTGCAGCCTAGGTGCGCTAAGGGGCCCAAAGTCCTATGAGCACCTTTAGGCTTTACAGGGGTGCTTACAATTTAGCACCCCCCAAAATGCCAGGACAGTAAACACACCCCACAAATGACCCCATTTTGGAAAGTAGACACTTCAAGGTATTCAGAGAGGGGCATGGCGAGTCCGTGGCAGATTAAATTTTTTTTGTCACAAGTTAGCAGAAATGGAAATTTATTTATTTATTTTGCCACAAAGTGTCATTTTCCGCTAACTTGTGACAAAAAATAAAATCTTCTATGAACTCACCATGCCTCTCAGTGAATATTTTGGGATGTCTTCTTTCCAAAATGGGGTCATTTGGGGGGTATGTATACTATCCTGGAATTCTAGCGCCTCATGAAACATGACAGGTGGTCAGAAAAGTCAGAGATGCTTAAAAATGGGAAAATTCACTTTTTGCACCATAGTTTGTAAACGCTATAACTTTTACCCAAACCAATAAATATACACTTATTGGATTTTTTTTTTAATCAAAGACATGTAGCACAATAAATTTGGACAAAAATGTATACAGAAATTTTACTTTATTTGACAAATTTTATCACAAAGTTAAAAAAATCATTTTTTTTTACAAAATTCATGTCTTTTTTGATGAATATAATAAAAACTAAAAATCGCAGCAGCAATCAAATAGCACCAAAAGAAAGCTGTATTAGGGACAAGAAAAGGACGTAAAATTCATTTAGATGGTAGGTTGTATGACCGAGCAATAAACCATGAAAGCTGCAGTGGTCTGAATGGAAAAAAAAGGCTCTGGTCCTCAAGGGTGAAAATACTGTGGTTTTCAAGTGGTTAAGGAGGGGGGGGGGGGGGGGGGAATAAAAAAAAAAATACCTGTGTTTTTTTTTTTTATTGATTAAAAAATACAAATCGCAGCAGCAATCAAATACTACCAAAAGAGAGCACTATTGGTGAGAATAAATACAAAGTAAACACAACACAAGAGCCCAGATGTTTGTGCCTGAGTGGCTGAGGGGTGGCCTATACTACTGATGTGCAGTCTGGCCTTCTAGGCCACATCTTCCAGTGAGTCATTTCATATTGGGGGGAGGTTGTGTATGCAGCCTACCTGTATTGATCTGAAGTAAGCCTTGCCTCGACTGCAATAAGGACTGGACTTAAGAGCGCTTGCCTTATTTACTTTAGAACTATTTATTCTACTACACAGTTAGCTAGGAAGCGCCCCACTTGGTTATAAAGTGTTTGTTCATTGTCCACTATTCATGTGCTACTAATTGTATTCTATTCACTGTAACTTTGGCTTAGTTGTAGTGCTGTACTAACGGTCCGTGAGCACTTGTACTGTGTGATTGGTTTACTATTAGTGAGAAGAAAAGGAGGTAAAATTCATTTGGGTGGTAAGTTGTATGACAGAGCAATAAACTGCTGAAGTTGTGAACTGTCAGAGTGTGGGAAAGTGGGGTAAACTGACTTTAGCAGATAATAGCAAAGCCCTCGTATATCCTAGAAACACCCAGTATTCGGGGTATGTTAAGGAGAACAGTGGGAAAATAGGAACAAAAGACTTTGTAGTTTCAGGCTAAGTTCACAGTGGGACATTAAAGTCGCGCGTTAAAACAGCATTTAACGCAGAATAACTCACTGCAATGAAAAATCAATGCCCTGTTCACAGTGCACACGTTGCGTTGGTGTCTAACGCTGCACGTTAAGTAAAAGTACTGCATGCTGTGCGTTATACACGTTATTAGCTGCGTTGGACTGTTTGCACATGCTCAGTAATGACTTGGAAGCATACTTTTCATTGCCTGTATTTTTTACTGTATCTGCTGTATGTGACGGTAACGCTGCGTTGCCACTTTTTGGGCGCGTTGCGTTGTAAGTTTGCGGTGCGACTTTAACGTGGCATCAAAACGCAACGTCCCACTGTGAATCTAGCCTTAGAGAAAATAGGTTTTAAAGTTTCAATAAAAGTATATATTTAAATGTGGTTAAATTACACATAATGTACAAGGGGGGGGGGGGGGGGGGGTGGGGCATTTATATGGATACACCTTAATAAAATGGGAATGGTTGGTGATATTAACTTCCTGTTTGTGGCACATTAGTATATGTGAGGGGGGAAACTTTTCAAGATGGGTGGTGACCGTGGCGGCCATTTTGAAGTCAGCCATTTTGAATCCAACTTTTTTTTTTTTCAATAGGAAGAGGGTCATGTGACACATCAAACTTATTGGGAATTTCACAAGGAAAACAATGGTGTGCTTGGTTTTACAGTAACTTTATTCTTTCATGAGTTATTTACAAGTTTCTGACCACTTATAAAATATGTTGTTCAATGTGCCGCCTATTGTGTTGGATTGTCAATGCAACCCTCTTCTCCCACTCTTCACACACTGATAGCAACACTGCAGGAGAAATGCTAGCACAGGCTTCCAGTATCCGTACCCTCTTCTCCCACTCTTCACACACTGATAGCAACACTGCAGGAGAAATGCTAGTACAGGCTTCCAGTATCCGTACCCTCTTCTCCCACTCTTCACACACTGATAGCAACACTGCAGGAGAAATGCTAGCACAGGCTTCCAGTATCCGTACCCTCTTCTCCCACTCCTCACACACTGATAGCAACACCGCAGGAGAAATGCTAGCACAGGCTTCCAGTATCCGTACCCTCTTCTCCCACTCTTCACACACTGATAGCAACACTGCAGGAGAAATGCTAGCACAGGCTTCCAGTATCCGTACCCTCTTCTCCCACTCCTCACACACTGATAGCAACACCGCAGGAGAAATGCTAACACAGGCTTCCAGTATCCGTACCCTCTTCTCCCACTCCTCACACACTGATAGCAACACTGCAGGAGAAATGCTAGCACAGGCTTCCAGTATTCGTACCCTCTTCTCCCACTCCTCACACACTGATAGTAACACCGCAGGAGAAATGCTAGCACAGGCTTCCAGTATCCATACCCTCTTCTCCCACTCCTCACACACTGATAGCAACACTGCAGGAGAAATGCTAGCACAGGCTTCCAGTATCCGTACCCTCTTCTCCCACTCCTCACACACTGATAGCAACACCGCAGGAGAAATGCTAGCACAGGCTTCCAGTATCCGTATCCTCTTCTCCCACTCCTCACACACTGATAGTAACACCGCAGGAGAAATGCCAGCACAGGCTTCCAGTATCCGTACCCTCTTCTCCCACTCCTCACACACTGATAGCAACACCGCAGGAGAAATGCCAGCACAGGCTTCCAGTATCCGTATCCTCTTCTCCCACTCCTCACACACTGATAGTAACACCGCAGGAGAAATGCCAGCACAGGCTTCCAGTATCCATACCCTCTTCTCCCACTCCTCACACACTGATAGTAACACCGCAGGAGAAATGCCAGCACAGGCTTCCAGTATCCGTACCCTCTTCTCCCACTCCTCACACACTGATAGTAACACCGCAGGAGAAATGCCAGCACAGGCTTCCAGTATCCGTACCCTCTACTCCCACTCCTCACACACTGATAGCAACACCGCAGGAGAAATGCCAGCACAGGCTGCCAGTATCCATACCCTCTCATCCCACTCCTCACACACTGATAGTAACACCGCAGGAGAAATGCTAGCACAGGCTTCCAGTATCCATACCCTCTCATCCCACTCCTCACACACTGATAGTAACACCGCAGGAGAAATGCTAGCACAGGCTTCCAGCATCCGTACCCTCTTCTCCAACTCCTCACACACTGATAGCAACACTGCAGGAGAAATGCTAGCACAGGCTTCCAGTATCCGTACCCTCTCCTCCCACTCTTCACACACTGATAGTAACACCGCAGGAGAAATGCCAGCACAGGCTTCCAGTATCCGTACCCTCTCCTCCCACTCTTCACACACTGATAGTAACACCGCAGGAGAAATGCTAGCACAGGCTTCCAGTATCCGTACCCTCTCCTCCCACTCTTCACACACTGATAGTAACACCGCAGGAGAAATGCTAGCACAGGCTTCCAGTATCCGTATCCTCTTCTCCCACTCCTCACACACTGATAGTAACACCGCAGGAGAAATGCCAGCACAGGCTTCCAGTATCCGTACCCTGTTCTCCCACTCCTCACACACTGATAGCAACACTGCAGGAGAAATGCTAGCACAGGCTTCCAGTATCCGTACCCTCTCCTCCCACTCTTCACACACTGATAGTAACACCGCAGGAGAAATACTAGCACAGGCTTCCAGTATCCGTACCCTCTTCTCCCACTCTTCACACACTGATAGCAACACCGCAGGAGAAATGCCAGCCCAGGCTTCCAGTATCTGTACCCTCTTCTCCCACTCCTCACACACTGATAGTAACACCGCAGGAGAAATGCCAGCACAGGCTTCCAGTATCCATACCCTCTTCTCCCACTCCTCACACACTGATAGTAACACCACAGGAGAAATGCCAGCACAGGCTTCCAGTATCCGTACCCTCTTCTCCCACTCCTCACACACTGATAGCAACACTGCAGGAGAAATGCCAGCACAGGCTTCCAGCATCCGTACCCTCTTCTCCCACTCCTCACACACTGATAATAACACCGCAGGAGAAATGCTAGCACAGGCTTCCAGTATCTGTACCCTCTTCTCCCACTCCTCACACACTGATAGTAACACTGCAGGAGATATGCCAGCACAGGCTTCCAGTATCCGTACCCTCTTCTCCCACTCCTCACACACTGATAGTAACACTGCAGGAGATATGCCAGCACAGGCTTCCAGTATCCGTACCCTCTTCTCCCACTCCTCACACACTGATAGTAACACCGCAGGAGAAATGCTAGCACAGGCTTCCAGTATCCGTACCCTCTTCTCCCACTCCTCACACACTGATAGCAACACTGCAGGAGAAATACTAGCACAGGCTTCCAGTATCCGTACCCTCTTCTCCCACTCCTCACACACTGATAGTAACACCGCAGGAGAAATACCAGCACAGGCTTCCAGTATCCGTACCCTCTTCTCCCACTCCTCACACACTGATAGTAACACTGCAGGAGATATGCCAGCACAGGCTTCCAGTATCCGTACCCTCTTCTCCCACTCCTCACACACTGATAGTAACACCGCAGGAGAAATGCTAGCACAGGCTTCCAGTATCTGTACCCTCTTCTCCCACTCCTCACACACTGATAGTAACACTGCAGGAGATATGCCAGCACAGGCTTCCAGTATCCGTACCCTCTTCTCCCACTCCTCACACACTGATAGTAACACTGCAGGAGATATGCCAGCACAGGCTTCCAGTATCCGTACCCTCTTCTCCCACTCCTCACACACTGATAGTAACACCGCAGGAGAAATGCTAGCACAGGCTTCCAGTATCCGTACCCTCTTCTCCCACTCCTCACACACTGATAGCAACACCGCAGGAGAAATACTAGCACAGGCTTCCAGTATCCGTACCCTCTTCTCCCACTCCTCACACACTGATAGTAACACCGCAGGAGAAATACCAGCACAGGCTTCCAGTATCCGTACCCTCTTCTCCCACTCCTCACACACTGATAGTAACACTGCAGGAGATATGCCAGCACAGGCTTCCAGTATCCGTACCCTCTTCTCCCACTCCTCACACACTGATAGCAACACTGCAGGAGAAATGCTAGCACAGGCTTCCAGTATCCGTACCCTCTTCTCCCACTCCTCACACACTGATAGCAACACCGCAGGAGAAATGCTAGCACAGGCTTCCAGTATCCGTATCCTCTTCTCCCACTCCTCACACACTGATAGTAACACCGCAGGAGAAATGCCAGCACAGGCTTCCAGTATCCGTACCCTCTTCTCCCACTCCTCACACACTGATAGCAACACCGCAGGAGAAATGCCAGCACAGGCTTCCAGTATCCGTATCCTCTTCTCCCACTCCTCACACACTGATAGTAACACCGCAGGAGAAATGCCAGCACAGGCTTCCAGTATCCATACCCTCTTCTCCCACTCCTCACACACTGATAGTAACACCGCAGGAGAAATGCCAGCACAGGCTTCCAGTATCCGTACCCTCTTCTCCCACTCCTCACACACTGATAGTAACACCGCAGGAGAAATGCCAGCACAGGCTTCCAGTATCCGTACCCTCTACTCCCACTCCTCACACACTGATAGCAACACCGCAGGAGAAATGCCAGCACAGGCTGCCAGTATCCATACCCTCTCATCCCACTCCTCACACACTGATAGTAACACCGCAGGAGAAATGCTAGCACAGGCTTCCAGTATCCGTACCCTCTCATCCCACTCCTCACACACTGATAGTAACACCGCAGGAGAAATGCTAGCACAGGCTTCCAGCATCCGTACCCTCTTCTCCCACTCCTCACACACTGATAGCAACACTGCAGGAGAAATGCTAGCACAGGCTTCCAGTATCCGTACCCTCTCCTCCCACTCTTCACACACTGATAGTAACACCGCAGGAGAAATGCCAGCACAGGCTTCCAGTATCCGTACCCTCTCCTCCCACTCTTCACACACTGATAGTAACACCGCAGGAGAAATGCTAGCACAGGCTTCCAGTATCCGTACCCTCTCCTCCCACTCTTCACACACTGATAGTAACACCGCAGGAGAAATGCTAGCACAGGCTTCCAGTATCCGTATCCTCTTCTCCCACTCCTCACACACTGATAGTAACACCGCAGGAGAAATGCCAGCACAGGCTTCCAGTATCCGTACCCTGTTCTCCCATTCCTCACACACTGATAGCAACACTGCAGGAGAAATGCTAGCACAGGCTTCCAGTATCCGTACCCTCTCCTCCCACTCTTCACACACTGATAGTAACACCGCAGGAGAAATACTAGCACAGGCTTCCAGTATCCGTACCCTCTTCTCCCACTCTTCACACACTGATAGCAACACCGCAGGAGAAATGCCAGCCCAGGCTTCCAGTATCTGTACCCTCTTCTCCCACTCCTCACACACTGATAGTAACACCGCAGGAGAAATGCCAGCACAGGCTTCCAGTATCCATACCCTCTTCTCCCACTCCTCACACACTGATAGTAACACCACAGGAGAAATGCCAGCACAGGCTTCCAGTATCCGTACCCTCTTCTCCCACTCCTCACACACTGATAGCAACACCGCAGGAGAAATGCCAGCACAGGCTTCCAGTATCCGTACCCTCTTCTCCCACTCCTCACACACTGATAGCCACACTGCAGGAGAAATGCTAGCACAGGCTTCCAGCATCCGTACCCTCTTCTCCCACTCCTCACACACTGATAATAACACCGCAGGAGAAATGCTAGCACAGGCTTCCAGTATCTGTACCCTCTTCTCCCACTCCTCACACACTGATAGTAACACTGCAGGAGATATGCCAGCACAGGCTTCCAGTATCCGTACCCTCTTCTCCCACTCCTCACACACTGATAGTAACACTGCAGGAGATATGCCAGCACAGGCTTCCAGTATCCGTACCCTCTTCTCCCACTCCTCACACACTGATAGTAACACCGCAGGAGAAATGCTAGCACAGGCTTCCAGTATCCGTACCCTCTTCTCCCACTCCTCACACACTGATAGCAACACCGCAGGAGAAATACTAGCACAGGCTTCCAGTATCCGTACCCTCTTCTCCCACTCCTCACACACTGATAGTAACACCGCAGGAGAAATACCAGCACAGGCTTCCAGTATCCGTACCCTCTTCTCCCACTCCTCACACACTGATAGTAACACTGCAGGAGATATGCCAGCACACGCTTCCAGTATCCGTACCCTCTTCTCCCACTCCTCACACACTGATAGTAACACCGCAGGAGAAATGCTAGCACAGGCTTCCAGTATCCGTACCCTCTTCTCCCACTCCTCACACACTGATAGCAACACCGCAGGAGAAATGCCAGCACAGGCTTCCAGTATCCGTACCCTCTTCTCCCACTCCTCACACACTGATAGCCACACTGCAGGAGAAATGCTAGCACAGGCTTCCAGTATCTGTACCCTCTTCTCCCACTCCTCACACACTGATAGTAACACTGCAGGAGATATGCCAGCACAGGCTTCCAGTATCCGTACCCTCTTCTCCCACTCCTCACACACTGATAGTAACACCGCAGGAGAAATGCTAGCACAGGCTTCCAGTATCCGTACCCTCTTCTCCCACTCCTCACACACTGATAGCAACACCGCAGGAGAAATACTAGCACAGGCTTCCAGTATCCGTACCCTCTTCTCCCACTCCTCACACACTGATAGTAACACTGCAGGAGAAATACCAGCACAGGCTTCCAGTATCCGTACCCTCTTCTCCCACTCCTCACACACTGATAGTAACACTGCAGGAGATATGCCAGCACAGGCTTCCAGTATCCGTACCCTCTTCTCCCACTCCTCACACACTGATAGCAACACCGCAGGAGAAATGCTAGCACAGGCTTCCAGTATCCGTACCCTCTTCTCCCACTCCTCACACACTGATAGTAACACTGCAGGAGATATGCCAGCACAGGCTTCCAGTATCCGTACCCTC
Organism: Hyperolius riggenbachi; assembly: GCF_040937935.1. Taxonomy (NCBI): domain Eukaryota; kingdom Metazoa; phylum Chordata; class Amphibia; order Anura; family Hyperoliidae; genus Hyperolius; species Hyperolius riggenbachi. Next base: position 14,024,068 of record NC_090652.1, on the reverse strand, counting down.
TTCTCCCACTCCTCACACACTGATAGCAACACCGCAGGAGAAATACTAGCACAGGCTTCCAGTATCCGTACCCTCTTCTCCCACTCCTCACACACTGATAGTAACACCGCAGGAGAAATACCAGCACAGGCTTCCAGTATCTGTACCCTCTTCTCCCACTCCTCACACACTGATAGTAACACCGCAGGAGAAATGCCAGCACAGGCTTTCAGTATCCGTACCCTCTTCTCCCACTCTTCCCACACTGATAGTAACACCGCAGGAGAAATGCCAGCACAGGCTTCCAGTATCCGTACCCTCTTCTCCCACTCTTCCCACACTGATAGTAACACTGCAGGAGAAATGCCAGCACAGGCTTCCAGTATCCGTACCCTCTTCTCCCACTCCTCACACACTGATAGTAACACTGCAGGAGATATGCCAGCACAGGCTTCCAGTATCCGGACCCTCTTCTCCCACTCCTCACACACTGATAGTAACACTGCAGGAGATATGCCAGCACAGGCTTCCAGTATCCATACCCTCTTCTCCCACTCCTCACACACTGATAGCAACACTGCAGGAGAAATGCTAGCACAGGCTTCTAGTATCCATACCCTCTTCTCCCACTCCTCACACTCCGATAGTAACACCGCAGGAGAAATGCTAGCACAGGCTTCCAGTATCTGTACCCTCTTCTCCCACTCTTCCCACACTGATAGTAACACCGCAGGAGAAATGCCAGCACAGGCTTCCAGTATCCGTACCCTCTTCTCCCACTCCTCACACACTGATAGCAACACCGCAGGAGAAATGCTAGCACAGGCTTCCAGTATCCATACCCTCTTCTCCCACTCCTCACACACTGATAGCAACACCGCAGGAGAAATGTTAGCACAGGCTTCCAGTATCCGTACCCTCTTCTCCCACTCCTCACACACTGATAGTAACACCGCAGGAGAAATGCTAGCACAGGCTTCCAGTATCCGTACCCTCTTCTCCCACTCCTCACACACTGATAGTAACACCGCAGGAGAAATGCCAGTACAGGCTTCCAGTATCCGTACCCTCTTCTCCCACTCCTCACACACTGATAGCAACACCGCAGGAGAAATGCTAGCACAGGCTTCCAGTATCCGTACCCTCTTCTCCCACTCCTCACACACTGATAGTAACACCGCAGGAGAAATGCTAGCACAGGCTTCCAGTATCCGTACCCTCTTCTCCCACTCCTCACACACTGATAGTAACACCGCAGGAGAAATGTTAGCACAGGCTTCCAGTATCCGTACCCTCTTCTCCCACTCCTCACACACTGATAGTAACACTGCAGGAGAAATGCTAGCACAGGCTTCCAGTATCCGTACCCTCTTCTCCCACTCCTCACACACTGATAGCAACACCGCAGGAGAAATGCCAGCACAGGCTTCCAGTATCTGTACCCTCTTCTCCAACTCTTCACACACTGATAGCAACACCGCAGGAGAAATGCTAGCACAGGCTTCCAGTATCCATACCCTCTTCTCCCACTCTTCACACACTGATAGCAACACCGCTGGAGAAATGCTAGCACAGGCTGCCAGTATCCATACCCTCTTCTCCCACTCCTCACACACTGATAGTAACACCGCAGGAGAAATACCAGCACAGGCTTCCAGTATCCGTACCCTCTTCTCCCATTCCTCACACACTGATAGTAACACTGCAGGAGATATGCCAGCACAGGCTTCCAGTATCCGTACCCTCTTCTCCCACTCCTCACACACTGATAGTAACACCGCAGGAGAAATGCTAGCACAGGCTTCCAGTATCCGTACCCTCTTCTCCCACTCCTCACACTCCTCACACACTGATAGTAACACCGCAGGAGAAATGCTAGCACAGGCTTCCAGTATCCGTATCCTCTTCTCCCACTCCTCACACACTGATAGTAACACCGCAGGAGAAATGCCAGCACAGGCTTCCAGTATCCGTACCCTGTTCTCCCACTCCTCACACACTGATAGCAACACTGCAGGAGAAATGCTAGCACAGGCTTCCAGTATCCGTACCCTCTCCTCCCACTCTTCACACACTGATAGTAACACCGCAGGAGAAATGCTAGCACAGGCTTCCAGTATCCGTACCCTCTTCTCCCACTCCTCACACACTGATAGCAACACTGCAGGAGAAATGCTAGCACAGGCTTCCAGTATCTGTACCCTCTTCTCCCACTCCTCACACACTGATAGTAACACCACAGGAGAAATGCCAGTACAGGCTTCCAGTATCCGTACCCTCTTCTCCCACTCCTCACACTCTGATAGTAACACCGCAGGAGAAATGCTAGCACAGGCTTCCAGTATCCGTACCCTCTTCTCCCACTCCTCACACACTGATAGTAACACCGCAGGAGAAATGCTAGCTCAGGCTTCCAGTATCCGTACCCTCTTCTCCCACTCCTCACACTCTGATAGTAACACCGCAGGAGAAATGCCAGCACAGGCTTCCAGTATCTGTACCCTCTTCTCCCACTCCTCACACACTGATAGTAACACCGCAGGAGAAATGCCAGCACAGGCTTCCAGTATCCGTACCCTCTTCTCCCACTCCTCACACACTGATAGTAACACCGCAGGAGAAATACCAGCACAGGCTTCCAGTATCCGTACCCTCTTCTCCCACTCCTCACACACTGATAGTAACACTGCAGGAGATATGCCAGCACAGGCTGCCAGTATCTGTACCCTCTTCTCCCACTCCTCACACACTGATAGTAACACTGCAGGAGAAATGCTAGCACAGGCTTCCAGTATCCGTACCCTCTTCTCCCACTTTCACACACCGATAGCAACACCGCAGGAGAAATGCTAGCACAGGCTTCCAGTATCTGTACCCTCTCATCCCACTCCTCACACACTGATAGCAACACCGCAGGAGAAATGCTAGCACAGGCTTCCAGTATCCGTATCCTCTTCTCCCACTCCTCACACACTGATAGTAACACCGCAGGAGAAATGCCAGCACAGGCTTCCAGTATCCGTACCCTCTTCTCCCACTCCTCACACACTGATAGCAACACCGCAGGAGAAATGCCAGCACAGGCTTCCAGTATCCGTATCCTCTTCTCCCACTCCTCACACACTGATAGTAACACCGCAGGAGAAATGCCAGCACAGGCTTCCAGTATCCATACCCTCTTCTCCCACTCCTCACACACTGATAGTAACACCGCAGGAGAAATGCCAGCACAGGCTTCCAGTATCCGTACCCTCTTCTCCCACTCCTCACACACTGATAGTAACACCGCAGGAGAAATGCCAGCACAGGCTTCCAGTATCCGTACCCTCTACTCCCACTCCTCACACACTGATAGCAACACCGCAGGAGAAATGCCAGCACAGGCTGCCAGTATCCATACCCTCTCATCCCACTCCTCACACACTGATAGTAACACCGCAGGAGAAATGCTAGCACAGGCTTCCAGTATCCATACCCTCTCATCCCACTCCTCACACACTGATAGTAACACCGCAGGAGAAATGCTAGCACAGGCTTCCAGCATCCGTACCCTCTTCTCCAACTCCTCACACACTGATAGCAACACTGCAGGAGAAATGCTAGCACAGGCTTCCAGTATCCGTACCCTCTCCTCCCACTCTTCACACACTGATAGTAACACCGCAGGAGAAATGCCAGCACAGGCTTCCAGTATCCGTACCCTCTCCTCCCACTCTTCACACACTGATAGTAACACCGCAGGAGAAATGCTAGCACAGGCTTCCAGTATCCGTACCCTCTCCTCCCACTCTTCACACACTGATAGTAACACCGCAGGAGAAATGCTAGCACAGGCTTCCAGTATCCGTATCCTCTTCTCCCACTCCTCACACACTGATAGTAACACCGCAGGAGAAATGCCAGCACAGGCTTCCAGTATCCGTACCCTGTTCTCCCACTCCTCACACACTGATAGCAACACTGCAGGAGAAATGCTAGCACAGGCTTCCAGTATCCGTACCCTCTCCTCCCACTCTTCACACACTGATAGTAACACCGCAGGAGAAATACTAGCACAGGCTTCCAGTATCCGTACCCTCTTCTCCCACTCTTCACACACTGATAGCAACACCGCAGGAGAAATGCCAGCCCAGGCTTCCAGTATCTGTACCCTCTTCTCCCACTCCTCACACACTGATAGTAACACCGCAGGAGAAATGCCAGCACAGGCTTCCAGTATCCATACCCTCTTCTCCCACTCCTCACACACTGATAGTAACACCACAGGAGAAATGCCAGCACAGGCTTCCAGTATCCGTACCCTCTTCTCCCACTCCTCACACACTGATAGCAACACTGCAGGAGAAATGCCAGCACAGGCTTCCAGCATCCGTACCCTCTTCTCCCACTCCTCACACACTGATAATAACACCGCAGGAGAAATGCTAGCACAGGCTTCCAGTATCTGTACCCTCTTCTCCCACTCCTCACACACTGATAGTAACACTGCAGGAGATATGCCAGCACAGGCTTCCAGTATCCGTACCCTCTTCTCCCACTCCTCACACACTGATAGTAACACTGCAGGAGATATGCCAGCACAGGCTTCCAGTATCCGTACCCTCTTCTCCCACTCCTCACACACTGATAGTAACACCGCAGGAGAAATGCTAGCACAGGCTTCCAGTATCCGTACCCTCTTCTCCCACTCCTCACACACTGATAGCAACACTGCAGGAGAAATACTAGCACAGGCTTCCAGTATCCGTACCCTCTTCTCCCACTCCTCACACACTGATAGTAACACCGCAGGAGAAATACCAGCACAGGCTTCCAGTATCCGTACCCTCTTCTCCCACTCCTCACACACTGATAGTAACACTGCAGGAGATATGCCAGCACAGGCTTCCAGTATCCGTACCCTCTTCTCCCACTCCTCACACACTGATAGTAACACCGCAGGAGAAATGCTAGCACAGGCTTCCAGTATCTGTACCCTCTTCTCCCACTCCTCACACACTGATAGTAACACTGCAGGAGATATGCCAGCACAGGCTTCCAGTATCCGTACCCTCTTCTCCCACTCCTCACACACTGATAGTAACACTGCAGGAGATATGCCAGCACAGGCTTCCAGTATCCGTACCCTCTTCTCCCACTCCTCACACACTGATAGTAACACCGCAGGAGAAATGCTAGCACAGGCTTCCAGTATCCGTACCCTCTTCTCCCACTCCTCACACACTGATAGCAACACCGCAGGAGAAATACTAGCACAGGCTTCCAGTATCCGTACCCTCTTCTCCCACTCCTCACACACTGATAGTAACACCGCAGGAGAAATACCAGCACAGGCTTCCAGTATCCGTACCCTCTTCTCCCACTCCTCACACACTGATAGTAACACTGCAGGAGATATGCCAGCACAGGCTTCCAGTATCCGTACCCTCTTCTCCCACTCCTCACACACTGATAGCAACACTGCAGGAGAAATGCTAGCACAGGCTTCCAGTATCCGTACCCTCTTCTCCCACTCCTCACACACTGATAGCAACACCGCAGGAGAAATGCTAGCACAGGCTTCCAGTATCCGTATCCTCTTCTCCCACTCCTCACACACTGATAGTAACACCGCAGGAGAAATGCCAGCACAGGCTTCCAGTATCCGTACCCTCTTCTCCCACTCCTCACACACTGATAGCAACACCGCAGGAGAAATGCCAGCACAGGCTTCCAGTATCCGTATCCTCTTCTCCCACTCCTCACACACTGATAGTAACACCGCAGGAGAAATGCCAGCACAGGCTTCCAGTATCCATACCCTCTTCTCCCACTCCTCACACACTGATAGTAACACCGCAGGAGAAATGCCAGCACAGGCTTCCAGTATCCGTACCCTCTTCTCCCACTCCTCACACACTGATAGTAACACCGCAGGAGAAATGCCAGCACAGGCTTCCAGTATCCGTACCCTCTACTCCCACTCCTCACACACTGATAGCAACACCGCAGGAGAAATGCCAGCACAGGCTGCCAGTATCCATACCCTCTCATCCCACTCCTCACACACTGATAGTAACACCGCAGGAGAAATGCTAGCACAGGCTTCCAGTATCCGTACCCTCTCATCCCACTCCTCACACACTGATAGTAACACCGCAGGAGAAATGCTAGCACAGGCTTCCAGCATCCGTACCCTCTTCTCCCACTCCTCACACACTGATAGCAACACTGCAGGAGAAATGCTAGCACAGGCTTCCAGTATCCGTACCCTCTCCTCCCACTCTTCACACACTGATAGTAACACCGCAGGAGAAATGCCAGCACAGGCTTCCAGTATCCGTACCCTCTCCTCCCACTCTTCACACACTGATAGTAACACCGCAGGAGAAATGCTAGCACAGGCTTCCAGTATCCGTACCCTCTCCTCCCACTCTTCACACACTGATAGTAACACCGCAGGAGAAATGCTAGCACAGGCTTCCAGTATCCGTATCCTCTTCTCCCACTCCTCACACACTGATAGTAACACCGCAGGAGAAATGCCAGCACAGGCTTCCAGTATCCGTACCCTGTTCTCCCATTCCTCACACACTGATAGCAACACTGCAGGAGAAATGCTAGCACAGGCTTCCAGTATCCGTACCCTCTCCTCCCACTCTTCACACACTGATAGTAACACCGCAGGAGAAATACTAGCACAGGCTTCCAGTATCCGTACCCTCTTCTCCCACTCTTCACACACTGATAGCAACACCGCAGGAGAAATGCCAGCCCAGGCTTCCAGTATCTGTACCCTCTTCTCCCACTCCTCACACACTGATAGTAACACCGCAGGAGAAATGCCAGCACAGGCTTCCAGTATCCATACCCTCTTCTCCCACTCCTCACACACTGATAGTAACACCACAGGAGAAATGCCAGCACAGGCTTCCAGTATCCGTACCCTCTTCTCCCACTCCTCACACACTGATAGCAACACCGCAGGAGAAATGCCAGCACAGGCTTCCAGTATCCGTACCCTCTTCTCCCACTCCTCACACACTGATAGCCACACTGCAGGAGAAATGCTAGCACAGGCTTCCAGCATCCGTACCCTCTTCTCCCACTCCTCACACACTGATAATAACACCGCAGGAGAAATGCTAGCACAGGCTTCCAGTATCTGTACCCTCTTCTCCCACTCCTCACACACTGATAGTAACACTGCAGGAGATATGCCAGCACAGGCTTCCAGTATCCGTACCCTCTTCTCCCACTCCTCACACACTGATAGTAACACTGCAGGAGATATGCCAGCACAGGCTTCCAGTATCCGTACCCTCTTCTCCCACTCCTCACACACTGATAGTAACACCGCAGGAGAAATGCTAGCACAGGCTTCCAGTATCCGTACCCTCTTCTCCCACTCCTCACACACTGATAGCAACACCGCAGGAGAAATACTAGCACAGGCTTCCAGTATCCGTACCCTCTTCTCCCACTCCTCACACACTGATAGTAACACCGCAGGAGAAATACCAGCACAGGCTTCCAGTATCCGTACCCTCTTCTCCCACTCCTCACACACTGATAGTAACACTGCAGGAGATATGCCAGCACACGCTTCCAGTATCCGTACCCTCTTCTCCCACTCCTCACACACTGATAGTAACACCGCAGGAGAAATGCTAGCACAGGCTTCCAGTATCCGTACCCTCTTCTCCCACTCCTCACACACTGATAGCAACACCGCAGGAGAAATGCCAGCACAGGCTTCCAGTATCCGTACCCTCTTCTCCCACTCCTCACACACTGATAGCCACACTGCAGGAGAAATGCTAGCACAGGCTTCCAGTATCTGTACCCTCTTCTCCCACTCCTCACACACTGATAGTAACACTGCAGGAGATATGCCAGCACAGGCTTCCAGTATCCGTACCCTCTTCTCCCACTCCTCACACACTGATAGTAACACCGCAGGAGAAATGCTAGCACAGGCTTCCAGTATCCGTACCCTCTTCTCCCACTCCTCACACACTGATAGCAACACCGCAGGAGAAATACTAGCACAGGCTTCCAGTATCCGTACCCTCTTCTCCCACTCCTCACACACTGATAGTAACACTGCAGGAGAAATACCAGCACAGGCTTCCAGTATCCGTACCCTCTTCTCCCACTCCTCACACACTGATAGTAACACTGCAGGAGATATGCCAGCACAGGCTTCCAGTATCCGTACCCTCTTCTCCCACTCCTCACACACTGATAGCAACACCGCAGGAGAAATGCTAGCACAGGCTTCCAGTATCCGTACCCTCTTCTCCCACTCCTCACACACTGATAGTAACACTGCAGGAGATATGCCAGCACAGGCTTCCAGTATCCGTACCCTCTTCTCCCACTCCTCACACACTGATAGCAACACCGCAGGAGAAATACTAGCACAGGCTTCCAGTATCCGTACCCTCTTCTCCCACTCCTCACACACTGATAGTAACACCGCAGGAGAAATACCAGCACAGGCTTCCAGTATCTGTACCCTCTTCTCCCACTCCTCACACACTGATAGTAACACCGCAGGAGAAATGCCAGCACAGGCTTTCAGTATCCGTACCCTCTTCTCCCACTCTTCCCACACTGATAGTAACACCGCAGGAGAAATGCCAGCACAGGCTTCCAGTATCCGTACCCTCTTCTCCCACTCTTCCCACACTGATAGTAACACTGCAGGAGAAATGCCAGCACAGGCTTCCAGTATCCGTACCCTCTTCTCCCACTCCTCACACACTGATAGTAACACTGCAGGAGATATGCCAGCACAGGCTTCCAGTATCCGGACCCTCTTCTCCCACTCCTCACACACTGATAGTAACACTGCAGGAGATATGCCAGCACAGGCTTCCAGTATCCATACCCTCTTCTCCCACTCCTCACACACTGATAGCAACACTGCAGGAGAAATGCTAGCACAGGCTTCTAGTATCCATACCCTCTTCTCCCACTCCTCACACTCCGATAGTAACACCGCAGGAGAAATGCTAGCACAGGCTTCCAGTATCTGTACCCTCTTCTCCCACTCTTCCCACACTGATAGTAACACCGCAGGAGAAATGCCAGCACAGGCTTCCAGTATCCGTACCCTCTTCTCCCACTCCTCACACACTGATAGCAACACCGCAGGAGAAATGCTAGCACAGGCTTCCAGTATCCATACCCTCTTCTCCCACTCCTCACACACTGATAGCAACACCGCAGGAGAAATGTTAGCACAGGCTTCCAGTATCCGTACCCTCTTCTCCCACTCCTCACACACTGATAGTAACACCGCAGGAGAAATGCTAGCACAGGCTTCCAGTATCCGTACCCTCTTCTCCCACTCCTCACACACTGATAGTAACACCGCAGGAGAAATGCCAGTACAGGCTTCCAGTATCCGTACCCTCTTCTCCCACTCCTCACACACTGATAGCAACACCGCAGGAGAAATGCTAGCACAGGCTTCCAGTATCCGTACCCTCTTCTCCCACTCCTCACACACTGATAGTAACACCGCAGGAGAAATGCTAGCACAGGCTTCCAGTATCCGTACCCTCTTCTCCCACTCCTCACACACTGATAGTAACACCGCAGGAGAAATGTTAGCACAGGCTTCCAGTATCCGTACCCTCTTCTCCCACTCCTCACACACTGATAGTAACACTGCAGGAGAAATGCTAGCACAGGCTTCCAGTATCCGTACCCTCTTCTCCCACTCCTCACACACTGATAGCAACACCGCAGGAGAAATGCCAGCACAGGCTTCCAGTATCTGTACCCTCTTCTCCAACTCTTCACACACTGATAGCAACACCGCAGGAGAAATGCTAGCACAGGCTTCCAGTATCCATACCCTCTTCTCCCACTCTTCACACACTGATAGCAACACCGCTGGAGAAATGCTAGCACAGGCTGCCAGTATCCATACCCTCTTCTCCCACTCCTCACACACTGATAGTAACACCGCAGGAGAAATACCAGCACAGGCTTCCAGTATCCGTACCCTCTTCTCCCATTCCTCACACACTGATAGTAACACTGCAGGAGATATGCCAGCACAGGCTTCCAGTATCCGTACCCTCTTCTCCCACTCCTCACACACTGATAGTAACACCGCAGGAGAAATGCTAGCACAGGCTTCCAGTATCCGTACCCTCTTCTCCCACTCCTCACACTCCTCACACACTGATAGTAACACCGCAGGAGAAATGCTAGCACAGGCTTCCAGTATCCGTATCCTCTTCTCCCACTCCTCACACACTGATAGTAACACCGCAGGAGAAATGCCAGCACAGGCTTCCAGTATCCGTACCCTGTTCTCCCACTCCTCACACACTGATAGCAACACTGCAGGAGAAATGCTAGCACAGGCTTCCAGTATCCGTACCCTCTCCTCCCACTCTTCACACACTGATAGTAACACCGCAGGAGAAATGCTAGCACAGGCTTCCAGTATCCGTACCCTCTTCTCCCACTCCTCACACACTGATAGCAACACTGCAGGAGAAATGCTAGCACAGGCTTCCAGTATCTGTACCCTCTTCTCCCACTCCTCACACACTGATAGTAACACCACAGGAGAAATGCCAGTACAGGCTTCCAGTATCCGTACCCTCTTCTCCCACTCCTCACACTCTGATAGTAACACCGCAGGAGAAATGCTAGCACAGGCTTCCAGTATCCGTACCCTCTTCTCCCACTCCTCACACACTGATAGTAACACCGCAGGAGAAATGCTAGCTCAGGCTTCCAGTATCCGTACCCTCTTCTCCCACTCCTCACACTCTGATAGTAACACCGCAGGAGAAATGCCAGCACAGGCTTCCAGTATCTGTACCCTCTTCTCCCACTCCTCACACACTGATAGTAACACCGCAGGAGAAATGCCAGCACAGGCTTCCAGTATCCGTACCCTCTTCTCCCACTCCTCACACACTGATAGTAACACCGCAGGAGAAATACCAGCACAGGCTTCCAGTATCCGTACCCTCTTCTCCCACTCCTCACACACTGATAGTAACACTGCAGGAGATATGCCAGCACAGGCTGCCAGTATCTGTACCCTCTTCTCCCACTCCTCACACACTGATAGTAACACTGCAGGAGAAATGCTAGCACAGGCTTCCAGTATCCGTACCCTCTTCTCCCACTTTCACACACCGATAGCAACACCGCAGGAGAAATGCTAGCACAGGCTTCCAGTATCTGTACCCTCTTCTCCCACTCCTCACACACTGATAGTAACACCGCAGGAGAAATGCTAGCACAGGCTTCCAGTATCCGTACCCTCTTCTCCCACTCCTCACACACTGATAGTAACACCGCAGGAGAAATGTTAGCACAGGCTTCCAGTATCCGTACCCTCTTCTCCCACTCCTCACACACTGATAGTAACACTGCAGGAGAAATGCTAGCACAGGCTTCCAGTATCTGTACCCTCTTCTCCCACTCCTCACACACTGATAGTAACACTGCAGGAGAAATGCTAGCACAGGCTTCCAGTATCCATACCCTCTTCTCCCACTCCTCACACACTGATAGTAACACCGCAGGAGAAATGCTAGCACAGGCTTCCAGTATCCGTACCCTCTTCTCCCACTCCTCACACACTGATAGCAACACCGCAGGAGAAATGCTAGCACAGGCTTCCAGTATCTGTACCCTCTTCTCCCACTCCTCACACACTGATAGTAACACTGCAGGAGAAATGCTAGCACAGGCTTCCAGTATCCATACCCTCTTCTCCCACTCCTCACACACTGATAGTAACACCGCAGGAGAAATGCTAGCACAGGCTTCCAGTATCCGTACCCTCTTCTCCCACTCCTCACACACTGATAGCAACACCGCAGGAGAAATGCCAGCACAGGCTTCCACTATCGTAGTTTCAGGTGCTGCACATTTCGTATCTTCACAGCATAGACAATTGCCTTCAGATGACCCCAAAGATATAAGTCTAAGGGGGTCAGATCTGGAGACCTTGGGGGCCATATACAAAATACAAATACATATACAAACAGGAAGTTGATATCACCAACCATTCCCATTTTATTTAGGTGTATCGATATAAATGGCCCACCCTCTATAAACCTATCAGTAATGTAAATTTACATATATGAAAACAAAGAGCAGTGAATTTCATGACAGGGCTTCCTGGTGGTGATTACGCAGTGAGTACTGACCACCTGGAAACCCTGTGGAAATGTGGCAACGCTTTGGCCGGGGATCGCTATACATCCGCAATATGGCTGGATAAGGCTCCCTGGAAACTTTACATATTTGTTGGACCATTAAAACATTTTTGTTCAGAATTTGGGAAATAAATAAAATGACTTGGGGTCCCCCCTCTCGAGCCTGTTTAACCCCTTGTCCCTCATGCAGGATGGGATAGCCAGAATGCGGTGCCCCGGCCGCGGGCTTTGTACCCTGAGCTATGCCAGCCCGCATGGTCCATGGTATGAGGGGGGGGCTCTGGAGGAGAGGGCCGGCTAAGCCTCACCCGGTACCCTTGTCCAATCCATGGGGCTCTTCCCCACCTCCAGTGCCCCAGGAGGAATTGGGGCCATCATGGTGGCATCTGGAAGGGGACCCCCTTTTTGACATCTGCTACAATAAGCAAAACATGCTTTAACCACTTGCCGACCGCACACTCATACTGTGCGGCGGCAAAGTGGTAGCTGGAGGACCAGCGATGCACATCTGCATCGTCAGGTGCCTCCCTAATTAGGAAAGGCCGCTCGCGCGAGCGGCCGTTTGCTGTTAGATCACGGAGCGGGGCTCCGTGAATAGCCTGCGAGCCGCTGATCGCGGCTCGCAGACTAAATGTAAACGCAGGAGACGTATGTCTCCTTTGTTTACATTGAACGGCGCTGCTGCGCAGCAGCGCCGTAAGGCAGATCAGCGATCCCCGGCCAATCAGCGGCCGGGGATCGCCGCCATGTGACAGAGGACATCCTGTCACTGGCTGCACAGGACGGATAGCGTCCTGTGCAGCCCCGATCACCAGGGGGGACAGGTAGGAGAGGTAGGGGGGGAATTTCGCCACGGAGGGGGGCTTTGAGGTGCCCCCCCCCCCCCGCAACATTTCAGCCAGCAGGAGTGATCAGACCCCCCCTGCACATCATCCCCATAGGGGGGGAAAAGGGGGGGGGGGCGATCTGATCGCTCAGCATGTAACCTGATGCTAGTGCTCTAAAAGATACCGAGCCACGGAGTGACGTCATAGCGCACGACGCTCGCTGGACGCGGCGGGATTGTCTGTGTGCAGTAGGCTCGGTATCTTTTAGAGCACTAACCAGTAAGATATTGCGGAGAGGGACGCTAGATGACAGAGGCGTGCGCCTTGTCACACGCTTAGTGCATCTCATCTCTGCATACCCCTGTACCTGGAATCAGGTAGTTTGTCAAACAAGGGGCTGGCTGTTTTTAATTTTCTTGATGAAGTTTTCTGACCCAATGAGTGGTTATACACCACTGATCTGTTTTTAACCATTTTTTAAATAAACTGGTACACTTTTACGCGATGTGGAATTCGTTTTTTGATTACACAGACTGGGAATAGCCGAGAGAGGACTGCCAGAGAGGCTGCGGGGTGGCCAATACCCCGAATGCGAGCATTGGCCTTGGAGGCCTAGAAGTCTGGTGAGTCTTTCCCCGAAGGGGGGGCTTTTTCATTATATGACATATTCGCTGTGTTTAAGAAGGAACAGGCAGAGAAGAGCGCTTAACCATTTCACTGAAGAACTCTATTTTGATGGTTGCACGCATCTAGGAAGAGCGCTCCCACATGATAACCATTATATGAGCAAGGACATTATACATGTGGTTACTACCTGCCAATGTGTTTTATTTAGAATTTAGTACCTGTAATATGAATGTTTGATGAATGTTTGATTCATTATCTTTTATAAAATTTTAGAGGTGACCTACTTAACACCTGACTCAGCATATGAGCGCAGTATCAGGGTGCTGTAATTGTTGTAAATAAAATACATGGGTTTTAAAGGGAACCAGAGACGTTGGGAGGAAAGGTTTTATACATACCTGGGGCTTCCTCCAGCCCCATAAGACTGGATCGCTCCCACACCGCCGTCCTCCGCTTCCTCTGTCCGCCGGTACCGGGTCCCGTCACTTCCGCCAGTCGGCCAGTTGGCGGGCAGACGCGACCAATATTCCGCATCACAGGGGCTCCCTCCTTAGCCTTACGCGTGCCGTGCGTAAGGCCATGGAGGGAGCCCCTGTTCATGCGGAAAATTGGCCGCGTCCGCCGGAAGTGACGGGACCCGGTACCGCCGATAGAGGAGGCGGAGGACGGCGGCGTGGGAGCGATCCAGGTTTATGGGGCTGGAGGAAGCCCCAGGTATGTATAAAAGCTTTCTCTATTTTTTAGATAGCTTCCTCTCTGGTTCCCTTTAATTACAGTAGCAAGTATTATTTTAAAATTATAATGGCTGAAAACTGAGAAATAATGATTTTTTCCATTTTTTTTTCTTATTATTCTCGTTAAAATGCTGTTAGAATTAATTAATTTTAGCAAAATGTACCACCCAAAAATAGCCTAATTGGTGGCAAAAAAACAAGATCTAGATCATTTTGGTGGGAAAAGTAGTGATAAAGTTATTTGTGAATTAAAGGGATGATCGCTGAAATGTGAAAATTGCTCTGGTCCATAAAGGAAAAAACAAAACCCATTAGTGGTGAACTAGTTAAATCTTTTGTGCAACAAGCATCTGAATTTGACCTGCACCACACCGTCTTCTGCATATCTGCAGCTCAGACATGCAATGTAGACCCAGTGTGAGAACTTTCCTACAAATATGACTCCTGTTCTGGGTCCACCATCTAAGCAGCTTATTTCAGCTCTGTGTAATATGATAATGCCACCCTCAGCCAGCCCCTGTGCTGCCTCCCCCCGGACGGCCTGGGGGAGCGATGTAGGGAATTGTTCAGAGGATGAGTGGGATTTGACACTGGATAGAGTACTGTACTTATACGTTATACACCAGCCTACCTTATTCCGGTATGCATATTCAAATTTACACCTGGCACGCTGCCTAACTGCCACAACTGCTTCACAAAAAGAGGTTCCTCTTTACACATGATGTGGCCTGTCCTCAGGTTATCACATATTGGGCGCAAGTCATCTATTTCCTCAATGACTATATGGGCTGCCCCAAAGGTGGGCCTCCTTTATATATTTCCCCAATCCTTTACTGGAAAATTCCTGATACAATTTGCTATAGAGACGCTTCACATAGCTCGCTAACTCCTCAGCAAGTGTTGGATACTTACCACAGTGCCATCGTGCACTGAGTGGGTCAGGTCTGTGACTCGGATGCTTCCCCTCCACAAGGCAGTATATCACCGCAGAGGTACCCAATCTAATGTGACCAAATCTGCTCTACCTGGATAAATTCCCCACACACTAAGTTATAATATATCCCCTATACTGAGTACCCATCACTGTTATTAATCTCCAGCTGACGTCCGAGCTCCTTCATATTACTGGTGGTTGTTTTGTATCCTCTAAGGCCTAGGTTCTCAACGTGTGGTACGCGTACCCTAGGGGGTACTTCTGATGGTTCCAGGGGGTACTCAGGCTTGATATACTTAACCAAGTATAACAAATTTAGAGTTTTTGAAAATTATAAATCTTATTTAACCTCCCTGGCGGTAAGCCCGTGCTGAGCACGGGCTATGCCGCGCAGGAGGATTTCTCAGGCCCTGCTGGGCCGATTTGCATACTTTTTTTTTTTGCAACACGCAGCTAGCACTTTGCTAGCTGCGTGTGCACTCTGAATGCCGCCGCTCCGCGCCGATTAACCGCCGCTGCTCGCGCCGCCGCCCCCCCCCCCCCCCCCTAGACCCAGTGTGCTGCCTGGCCAATCAGTGCCAGGCAGCACTGAGGGGTAGATCGGGACTCCCAATGACGTCATAACGTCGATGACGTCATGCTGCCTGTCGCCATGGCGACGGGGGAAGCCCTCCAGGAAATCCCGTTCTTTGAACGGGATTTCCTGATCGGAGATCGCCGGAGGCGATCGAAGAGGGCGGGGGGATGCCGCTGCACTGCGGCTATCATGTAGCGAGCCCTGGCCCCTGCCCTGCCCCCTGGCGGTTTTTAACAGACTGCCAGGGGGGTTAACCTCCCTGGCAATCTATTAGAAACCGCCATGGGGCAGCGCAGCACTATGTTTTACATTTTATTTTTTTTTTAAATCATGTAGCAAGCCTAGGGAACTGCGGCGATCGAGCGCAGAGCGGCGGTGATCGGAATGCACACGCAGCTAGCAAAGTGCTAGCTGCGTGTTGCAAAAAAAAAAAGTGAACAAATCGGCCCAGCAGGGCCTGAGAAATCCTCCTGCACGGCATAGTCTGAGCTCAGCTCGAGCTTACCGCCAGGGAGGTTAAACAACACCAAATTAGGTGTTTTAGCTAATTAAAAAAAATATTAAATGCTTGGAAATGATTTAGAACCAATTATCATGTAATACGATTAAATATATATTTGTCAAGGGGTACTTGTGATAATGTTTACTATACTAGGGGGTACTTGTTAAAGAGACTCTGTAACGTCAAAAAGATCCCCTGGGGGGTACTCACCTCGGGTGGGGGAAACCTCCGGATCCTAATGAGGCTTCCCACGCCGTCCTCTGTCCCACGGAAACTTGCGCCTGCGCAGTAGAGCAGACCCGACGGCGATCGGGTATTTCCGTGTAGTTTGGAGCCAACAGCCGTCTGAGCGCCTGCGCAGGAGCCAGGAAGGTAAATATTGACGTCATTATTCTCGGAGGGCTGCAGCGAGACCCCCGTGGGACAGAGGACGGCGTGGGAAGCCTCATTAGGATCCGGAGGCTTCCCCCACCCGAGGTGAGTACCCCCAGGGGATCTTTTGACGTTACAGATCCTCTTTAAGTATAGGGTTTTCAAAGGGGTACATACCAATAAAATGTTGTTAAACACTGCTCTAAGGCAACTGTTGATGTTTATGGCTGTTTTATAGAATATATATATCTTAAAGGAGGCCAAGTGCTTGACGTTTATATGTATCCTGATGTGCCTATTCCAGGCCTCTAATGTATCACCTGACACTTTGTTGTGCTCTCTCACTAATGTGTATTTGCCTTACTTCTACAATAAACTTGGCTACTTTAAAAATAAATGTTTAATGGTTGTAATTAAGCAAATTTCCTCATGAAAGATGCTGTTATCCTGTTTTTACTATTTTTACTACATCATCATGTCTGTTACTCTGTGTGAGGATGTGTTCCCCTTTAGACTGTCATTTGCATTGCCTAGCGGAGGGACATCACACTACTATTTAAAATAGACCTGAACTCAGATCTTGCTCTCTGCTATAAAAGATAAGCAACAGCACAATAACATTTGTTTTCCTTCTTTCCTGTGCAAGAGTTCAGGTCGAATTTAAGCACACATCTGTTGATTGTAATTAAGGCTATGACTAAGAGCTAATTTCTGTCCGGCACATGTTATATATTCCTTGATGTTCTGCTTTTACCAATTAAGACAATGTAAGTGCATCCTTGGTGAGCAGAGCGGTCTCCTGTGAAGGAATGTTGGATATGAGTGTTGGCTGCTGGGACCTGGCTCCCCTCGGAAGGTATGGTGGCTGAGCGGTGTATGTACATATACATGTACTACTTTTTATACTTACCTGAGACTTCCTCCAGCCCCATGCAGGCCTTGGGCTCCATCGCCGTCCTCCCCGGCCGCTCCGTTCCTCCTCCGTCTCACCCGGTACATTTCCCAGCCACCCTCCACTGCATCATACACAACTAATGCCAGTGAGGGCATGACAGGAGGTTGGTGTGGAGCTGCAGGCTCCGGGCACAGTACATAGGCATGCTGCCAGCTAGTGTAGGATTGCCCAGGTACGGTATCACACTGATGAGCTGTTGGTTAGTTACTGCAGTCACTAGGAAGCCCTGTTTTATAACAGAAGAGTACAGACAGACCCTGTATTTATGCAGAGGCAGCTGTCAGCCTGATTAGGATTGCTTGATATATAATATGCCCCTCCCCCAGCACCTCCTGTCAGATATGTAGTTGGGGATTGATGTGAGCGCAGACTGTTTATCTTTAATTTTAACCTATATTATCCTGACTACTCCTAGTCTGCTGCAGACATGCTTATATGTCAGTACATGGCTCCCTGTGAGCTCCTGTTAGAGCAGCCTGTGGGCAGCCAGGAGGCCTCTGCTGGGTGGAGCAGGGGGTGAAAGGGACATGAAGACACAGGCTTGTTCCCCATCCCAACAGAATGGACCAAATTCTGGGTCACCCCTGTCTTCTCTGTTAGAGAAGTGCATCACTGAATGAAGCAGGAAGAGGAAGCGAAATGCATGGCCATTGCAAGAGGCTCCTCCAGAGGGGTCATAGCACGACTTTGTTGGAAGTCGTCTGGCTTAAAGGCATGCCCATGAGAGGTGCTCGGAGTCCCTTTAATGGTGGATTTTGGAAGGGGACCCCAGAGCCAGATATGTAGCACCAGCAGGGGTGCAGCTCGGCCCAGGCAATCCAATCGGCTGCTTGGGCCCTCACCCACAGCAGGGGCTGCCCTGTCTGTGACTTGTATGGCCACAGCTCAAACACAGACCACAGATCAGTGCAACATTAACGGAGAGGAGAGCAGCGTAGCGACCAGGGAGTACACGTTGGATGGGGAAGTGAGGTCATTACTCACTTCCTGCATTGGAAGTGTCCTGCATGATTACTGTGCACTGCGCTCCTCTCTTTGGATCACCACTGATCTGCAGGCCTGTGACTGTTGGGGGTGGGGAGGCAGCAAGAAGCTACATACCCCCTCTGATACCAATGCCCTTTTGGGGTGGTGGGGACACCTGCTACCTGTTACTATGGGACAAGGGGCCTCTGACTGGGGAAGGGCCACAAACTGTGTGCTGCTTGGGGCCACAAAAGCCTCAGCAGCACCCCTCTGCACCAATTCGCTAAATTATCAAATATTTTTGTTAAACATATTGGCAAGACAATAAAATAAAAACCAGGAGGGGGAGGGGCAGAGGGGGGCACATGGCTAATAAAAATGATAGCGGTTGGAGTAGGCAATATTGGGCTATACTGCTCTGTAGAACAATAGAGCATACACCAGGATAGGAAACACTGCAATGTAGCAATCTGGATGTACTGGTATACCTAAAAAGCACTTTTTTTCAGACAAAAAAAAAATTGCAGTGATTTGGTCCAAGAAATTTGTAAATAAATGTTGGGGGCGGGAAATACAGGGACAAAAACCCCAGTGATGAAGTGACTTGTGCCCAACAACCAAACAATTCAATTCATAATGGCACATCAGTATTCCATATACTGTATATATACATAATGCTAATCAATACACAATTCATATGCCATACATTGTGAATAAATAAACAGGATGTCTCATCAATATTCCAATCAATAATCAATCCATATGTCCTATGAGGGGAATAAATAAACAGGACACCCACTAATAAACATAGCTAGCAGATTTAGTCGATCTAACATGCATAGGCCTCGATTCACAAAAGGGTGATAAATAACTCAGCACACCTAAAAGCTTTTACTGATCGGGTTGCAAAGTTTAGAAATGTGTGCAAAACTTCACACCGGGCGCGATCAAAACTTTGCACCCAGTGTGACGTTTTGTTTGCACTCGGTGTTACATTTTGCGCAGAGCTAAACTTTGCGCGCGATCAATAAAAGCTTTGGGCGTGCTGCTAACTAAGTTTGCTCCCTTTTGTGAATCAAGCCCTTAGAGGCTTCACTATTTATGTTTAAAATCGTCCCATTTGTGAAACATACCAAGGACTGGTTGCACAACTGAGCCAAGTAGCAGGTGCAGCGGTGCATCCGCCGGACCACAAGCTGACTCTTCAAGCATTGCGTTACAAAGACCAGCACACTATAAACTGAAAATCCGAAGAAACTTGTTTTATTTGCAATATTTTTTTTCAGTAGATTGCGGTGACAACACATGTAGATAGCCAGGCATATAACACATCAGTCCAAATGAGTCCATAGACCCTAAATTAGCACATCTGGCTACAAACAAAGCAAGGATAACATATTGCAACAGCGTTCATATTGCAGATCCTGAGATCAGGCAGTACATGTGTCACCTGGGGGACAGACACCGGCCAGGAGCTGTATTAGACAATGACAGTTTCCCAAAAAGTTTCTTATCCCAAAACATTTGGAGATATTCGATGGTAAATTCAACAAGCGTTTTGCAATAATGTCAGAGCCGTTTTCGCTCATCTCTACCATGGACATCTGTACTTGCTGCTCAATTTCACACACATATTGTTACAGTAAGGCTGGGAGCACACTGGGAGTACCATGAGTTGTCTGCCATGTGCATCTCTGTGTTTTTCTCTGCATTTTCCATGTTTGTATGTGTCTGTGGCTGAGTTTACATTTTCCATGCATCTTATTATTATTATTTTTTAGAATCTGCCTTTTTTTAAATTAAAGAATACAGTATCATATGTTATAAAAAAAAAAGGAATGCAAAACACGTACCATTGGGCTCATTCATGAAGCTGCGTTGCTATAGCAGCACGAGCTCCATAATCAGCACCGCATTCTAAATTGAAAGACACATGCTACGATTGCTCTTGAAGTGTAAGGAAGTTATGCATTCCTTAAAATGCTACTATGTTCATTTTCTCTGCATTATGCGTTTTTGTATGTGTCTGTGGTTGAGTTTGCTATTTTCATGCATCCACCACCCACATCCAAATCTGCCCTTTCCTGACCTCTGTCACCACCAGACTCCTTATCCATGCCCTCATAATTTCCATAATTTCCCGCCTGGACTACTACAATGCCCTTCTGTCTGGTCTCCCTATGACCAGAATTGACCCGCTGCAGTCCGTTATGAATGTGACAGCCAGAATTATCCACTCCTCCCATCGTTCCACCACGTCAGCCCCCTTCTGTGAATTCCTTCACTGGCTTCCTTTCCACTCCAGAATCAGATTCAACATACTGTGTCTGACCTGCTAATCTGTCCACAAAACCTGCCAAACCTACATTTCTGATCTTACTCAGAGGTACACACCTAGCTGCTCACTCTGCTCCTCCAATGACGACCACCCCCCACATCACCCAGTCCCATGCACACCTCCAGGACTTCTGAAGACCTGCTACAGCACTATGGAACTCCCTATCTCCCTCCATTTGGGTCACACCATCCTTCAACATCTTTAACAATGCCCTCAAAATGCACCTTTTCACCCTGGCCTTTCCACCCTCACTGGTGCTCTAAACCGGCTGCTGAACACTGAACTCTGGTCCCCTAACTTTTGTGTCCCTACTCCCTACCTCTCCCTCTAGATTGTAAGCCTTCAACAGGGTCGTCCTCCTTGTGTCTCCTACCTGATCACGCACCTCCATCAACCTACACCCATCCTATGGATCTGAGGAAACTCAACTTGCCTAATCTTCATGCACCCATCCAGTGACTGACTAAGCATCACCTTGCACTCATACTGTGCTGCGTGATCTGGTTTTTATGTATTCCTGTATTGTATAATTGTTGTATGTCACCCCTAAGTATTGTCTGTAACCTAAACTAATGTCTAGCACTGCATGTTGGCGCTTTATAAATACAAATATATATATATACAGTTTATATATATATATATATATATATATATATATATATATATATATATATATATATATATATATATATATATATATATATATATATATATATATATATAATGCAAAACGCATGCATGTTTCGCCATAGGAAAACCACTATATTAAAACTGCACTTTGTAGGAAGATCCAACATGTACGATTTTAAAATGGTACAAAAAAAAAGAGGTAAAGAGTTGTGATTTGGAATGCAGCCCATAGGCTTTTACTGAGTTTGATTTTGCATCTGTTTTCTGCTATGTGGATTTAGCAAAATACATTGAAATTGTGAATGTTCAACATGTGAAATGTCCAACAGGCATGCATCTGCTGGTAATGATAATAGAAGGTGATGAAGATGTATATAAGGGAGTTGTGCTGTGATTATAATTATTAATAATAATAATAATAATAATAATATTCAAAGGCTGACTGCAGGTGATTCCACAAAAGGAACTTGTAGTTAGCTTATTCACCACAAGGTGCCGCTCCCACCTCTCCCACGTGGAACGCACAGAAAGGAGGAGATTAATCCAAAGACAGGAAGTGATGTAACAGCAGGAAGAGAAGTTGCAGGAGGTGAGAGAAAACGCGGCTGGAAGAGGTAATTGTGTGGATCTTGTTATATATGGAGCAGAGCAGAGGTTTGGGGTGGGCATGCTTTGTTACAGAGGAGGACATAGTACACCTGTCACTATCCTGATCATCCTCCTTGATGAGACTTATATATAACTGTTGTGATTTGTTTGCCAGTTTTCTCTTGCTCCCCCTACATTTACCATAGATTATGGGTCGGATCTCACCTTCCTAGTAATAATTCAGTCACATCACAGAGACAAGAGAAGATATATATTGAATATAGCCATGTCCCTCCAGTGCTGGCATTTACCCCTGTATAGCGTATTCTGCCCCCAGCATTGCTATATTACCATGCAGTGTAGCCGTATCCCCCCCAATCCCCCCTAGTTTCCAGCTTCCCCCTGCGGTACTAGTAATCTTGGGTAGTCGTCAGGGCAGAGGCTCAGGGGGCACCAGTCTCTGGGAGTGCAGCCCTAAGGGTGTGCCTGTTCCCCCCTCCCCGAACACTTCAGAGTTATGATGCAAGTTTTGGAGACTACCTAATACTGGGGGTACATCTGCCTATCCTAGGGGTGGAGGCTGCCTGTCTGACTTAGGGAAAGGGTCTGGGGGCACATGTGCCTGTCCTGAGAAGAGAGACTGCTTGGGGTATATTTGGGTATCGATACTTGGGTTACGTCTTGCTATCTAGGCTGGGAGGGGAGTATCCTAATACTGAGGGAACATCTGCCTATATTCGAGGGGAGGAGGCCTAATACTGGGGTACATATGGCTATTGTTTTGTTTTTAAATATGGGGAGGGTTTTGAGACTATTCGAGGGACTATTTAAGGGATTGTGCTTTGTATTGTAGTGTATCTTACATATGGCTATCTAACCTGGTTAGGGGTACTGCTAAATACATGGCATACATTGTGATATCTAATCTGGGGTTGGTGGGCTGCCTAATTCTGGGGGATACATCCGGCTATCTGTAATGGGGATGATGGGCTGCCTAATAGTGGCTATCTATACTGGGGAGGGGGGCTACCTTATACTAGGGGGACATCTGCTTTGTAATGTGGGGAGGAAGACTACTGATGCACCTGGCTTTTTAAACCCTTAAAGGGAAACTAAACTGAGAAGGATATGGATTTTTCCTTTTAAAATAATACCAGTTGCCTGACTTTCCTGCTGATCCTGTGTCTCTAATACTTTTAGCTACAGCCCCTCAACAAGCATGCAGATCAGGTGCTCTGACTGAAGTCAGACTGGATTAGCTGCATGCTTGTTTCAGGTGTGAGATCCAGATACTACTGCAGCAAATAGATCAGCAGGACTGCCGAGCAAATGGTACTGTTTAAAAGGAAACATCCATATCCCTCTCAGTTTAGGTTCCCTTTAATCACTTTATTTGGTCTGAGGGAGTGGGCAAAGACCCACAATTTGCGTTGCCTGTGCTTATTAAAAATTAATTATATTTATATATGTATATATATATGAATCTGTCGTTATTACGGTAAGCTACCTCCCCTTTTTCTCTTTTATTTGTTTTAAACTCAGTTTTATACACTCCTGGGTGCCTCTTACCCCCTATATGATGGCTTACCAAGTCTTCCAGATGCTGACAATTCAGACCACTCCTTGAGCTCCATCACTCTGTTATCAATGGCTGGAGTGAAACAGACTTTCTATAGTTTATAGATTTCTGAATTTTATACCACGGGAAAGGGTGAATATTTAGTGATATGAAGGGTGTGAGCAGGAATCCAGGTGCATGCATCTCTATGGAGAGAGCTTGCAGGGAGTAGTAGTTTTATTGTTAGGGTAGTCTGCCTTTATTCCTGAGAATGATACAAAGTATCTATGTGGGGGGTTAGTTTACATAATTGCCCCTTAGGGAGGGAGACATAGAGAATAATATAATCTGTGAATAGTGCAGAGCTGTGATTGGCTGATCTTGTATGCCATGGATTACTGAGCCCATAATGCTGGGAATACACGGTTCGTTTTTGCCTTCGTTTAAACCTTCGATTCGTTCGGTAAACGAATCGAGTGTTAAAAACGTATGTGAAAATAGTCATAATCTCATTATAGTTTCGATTAATAGACCCCAAAAACGAACGACTAGTGATCGAACATGTTTGATATTATCTCTCTTTATCCATCTAATCGAGCCATTGGTAGGCTTGATGGCTGTTCAGATCGATTATATGTTCGTTTATGCTAGTCCGTCCCTGTAAAAAGGGATTTTCGTTTCGTTTCTTTGCAGCCTTCGATCATTGGAAAAACGAAACCATCAGAATCGAAAAAAAAACGAAACCGTGGGTGGTGATATTAACCGTATGTCCGATTATTTCGGGATCGAAAAGGACAAAAGGCACAATCGAAACGAAGGTTTAAACGAAGGCAAAAACGAACCGTGTATTCCCAGCATAAGATCCTCGTGGAGCAGCTCCCACCTCCAGCTGGTGCCTCACACATATGCACACTCTCTGTGTTACCTTATCTCTGGAATTCCCTCACTTCTTGTGCTGTCAGAGGTGTTTCGTGTTTATCCCAGCCGTTATGGAAGGCAGGCCGGTATCTCTTCCCTGTGAAGGGGAAATTTTCCCTGATAGCTTTTCCCAGCAGCTGTTCATAGCAACAGTCATAATTACAATGCTGTACAATAGAGTTGTTGTGGATCAGTGGCGGTCTCAGGGAGGGAGGTGCTGAAGGAGCAGGATCTGTGCATTGTGTCCATTTTCAGCAGATGAGACAGGTGCACCATATGACCGTATCCATTGTATCTCTAATGAGAAGATGCCAGTGTGCAGTCAGGAGCCACTGGTGTTGGGTAATCCCACAGTGGGCGAGGTTGGAGTCTGCACAAAAATGATGACTGGTGGGTGGAGCCAGGTAACAAGAGGTATGACTGGTAGGACAGGTAGAGAAGATAAAGGCTGCAGCTGGAGAGTGGTTGGGTGGCCTCCCCTGCTTCTGTCCTGGTACTGGCACTGTCCCAGCTGGGAGATTTTTTTTCTATGGCTCTTGGAAGGTTTAGGGTTAGTAGGTGATGGACAGGTAGGGTCAGTATATGGAGCTGCAGTCCCATCTGCCCAGTTCATCAGCTGCCAGAGCCATAAGTAATGATAATTCATAGCTAATTAGCTGCAGGCCTCAGCTCTTATCTTCCTATATCTCCAGCTGTTCTCTCTTCACATTCTCATCCATCTATCGCTGCCTGCACTGCTGTAACCTCCCAGGAATGTGTGCATGGAGAGGAGGAGAGAAGCACCAGATGATGAGGAAGGCACACTGGGAGAGAGGACTGTGGTGCTGATTGTGCAGATACCACGGCTTATGGGATGTTATCACCCCCTAGCAATGTATGTTCTTTTCTGAGCATTGATTATTATTACTAATATCTTACAGCTATAATTTGTTATCCATTTCAGAACTGAGATCTGACCTTAAAGAACAAATTACATATGTGAGGAGTGATCAGCAGTCTACGGAGGAGGGTGACATTATGAGTACAATTAAAGAGGAAGAAGACGAAACATATGTGAGGAGTGATCAGCAGTCTATGGAGGAGAGTAGCATGATGGGGACAATTAAAAAGGAAGAAAGAGAGACCTATGTGATGAGTGATGAACAATCTAAAGAGGAAGGTGGCATAATGGAGACAATCAAGGAGGAAAAAGGAGACACCTATGTGAAGAGTGATCAGCAGTCTATGGAGGAGAGTGACATGATAAGGACTAGTGAAGAGGACATTATTACTGGCATAAGCATTGGTGAGTGATAAATGTATCTCCTTTTAATGTCCAGTACAGATAAGCTGTGTGCTCTACATGTTGTCAGTATACAGGAGTCCAGTCTGAGGAAGGCTTCATAGCTGAAAGCTTACTCCTCTTCTTCTAAGTTAGCCAATAAATGGTATCATCCTGATTCAAAACATCTTGCTTTCACTAGTGCAATAAGCTAACTCTCTAACTGAGTCACTAAACTCTCATTCACAGTTAGTCTCATATGAGCACAAATCTATCACAAAATGCAAATACACAGCACTGCTCTCTCCAGCACAACCTCTCACACAGTACTGAGTAACAGCAAGGAGATAATCCAAGATGGCATCCGCCTTATATAGGGAAGGGTGTGGCCAGAGCTCCGCTCATTCCTGTTGGTTGCTAGGGACATTGTGATTTAAAAAAAAATGCACATCCATAATAAACTCGAAGTTGTAATTACAGTTTACATTCGTAATTACTGGTGCACTTGCAGTCAGATTTTGTAACCGCGATGGATTACGGATTATGACTATGGTGCTGTAGGCCACAATTACAACTTGTCATTACAGATATCCATAAATTACAGGTCATTATGCCCAACACTACCTGGGACAGAGGAGGAGGCAGAAGGGAGTTAGAATGGCCTCCCCTTGACCCCCTGGGGGCCGTACCGCAAACAACAGGCCTTCAGGAATTACCGCTTTAGTACACGATAATCCCTGTCTGGCAGACGGCCAAGCAGGCAGTGCCACTCACTTCCTGTTGGTGAAGCAATCACGTGAGTAGAAGCGCACTGATTAAATACGCTTCCATGCATGCGCAGCGCGTCAAAATGTGGCCGTCAGTTTAAAAACACGTGCGTCTCCATAGACTTACATGACTTCTCGTCCGCCGCAAGAGCCGCACGGTAACGTAGGTATGCACTTGCTTTGGGGATGCAGCAAAAATGTTACTTCCATCGCATTGTGCCGCACCACGTCGGTATAAAAGACCCCATAGACTAACATTGCCCTAGAGGTAGGCTGCGGTGGAAATGTGGCACCGCGCTGTGTCAGTGTGAAAGGGCCCTCAGGCATCTGTAGTGAGGTGCACCCTGCCGCCAACTGCATGGTCCAACAACCAGGACACACATTCCACTACATGCTGGTGGGGGGGGCTGGGATGGCAGCCCTGGTAAAATAAGGGAGACTGGGGATCCCCAATTGTGGAACCAAACAGCACATCAGCTGGCGGAAGGCGGCACTTTCCACCAGCTGATAGGGCAGGAGCTGTTGGGCCAACAATCTTGCCAGGAGCCCATTGTTGAGGATCACTGTTGGGTCAGTTGAGGCGAGAGGCCTCTTCCATGCAATCATTTCGGGAGAGAGACCTGGCACTGGGTGACAAACTGGGGGGAGGAGACAGCTGATGAGGTCTGGATGCTGCTTCCAGCCTGGTGTGCAGAGGGGGTTGGCGTGCAGTGTGACTGGGCAGGCTGCACATGATGCACAGACAGGGCTGTGGAGTCGGTACAAAAAACTTCGACTCCTCGGTTAATGAAACTACGACTCCGACTCCGGGTACCCAAAAAAGCTCCGACTCAGTCTCCTCGACTCCGACTCCTTAGTCTTATACTTAACAGGGTGTAACGATTGGTGTCAGCACGCATAGAGAATCTAATTATTGGTGATCTGCAGTATCACCAAGAATACATATATATACCTGATTATTGATGATCTGCAGAATCACCGATAATACAGATATACTGCTAACCTCTGGACACCTGAAGTGTGTAAGTGTTTGGTGTAACAGTAGAAATTTGGACCATCGGGGTAGCAGGTGGTCCAATAAGTAGAGACAGACTCTACTGCAGTCAAGGACTCCCGGAGAAGGAGACCCTGACTGGTATTGCAGCAGTGCCCCCTCTGAAAAGCAGAGGGCACCTGCAGGAGGGTTGAGCACCCAAGGGGTGGGTGACAACCAGAAAGGTCGGGCTGGCCGGGTCTGCAACACACTGACAGATTAAGTACAAGACAGAAGGCTGATTCGGTATCCAAGGCAAGCAGGGTTTGGCAACGGAATATCAGATGTGCAAGGTACCGAATCAGAGATCAGAGGAGTAGTCAGGAAAGCAATAAGTCATAACAGATATCAAACAATGCCTAGTCTGGGTGTGAGGTCCTTGGTCTCTACACCCTGGAACTAGTCTGAAGTATAACAAGTTCCCTAGTCTGGGTGTGAGGTCCGTGGTCTCTACACCCTGGAACTGGTCTAATGAATAACACAGATGATACACAGTATTCCTAATCTGGGGTGTGAGGTCCGTGGTCTCTACACCCTGGGACTGGTCTAAGGAATATCACAGATGATACACAGTATTCCTAGTCTGGGGTGTGAGGTCCGTGGTCTCTACACCCTGGAACTGGTCTAAGGAATAACGCAGATGATACACAGTATTCCTAGTCTGGGGTGTGAGGTCCGTGGTCTCTACACCCTGGAACTGATCTAATGAGTAACACAGATAATACACAGTAAACTGGCTAAGTGTGGATTCCCAGGTCCACCTGGTTCCACCACACTGAACGATCTGACTGAGGTCTGAGTGCTAACACATAGGTATTCGCAACGCCAGACAACCAGCAACTGAACAGCAAGAGACATATATAGTGAAGCGCTCCCCAGCGCCGCCCAGCTCCCATCAACCAATCACGTGCTGAGCTGGGATCAGCTGACCGCCTCGATCAGCTGACCCTTTTCCTATTGGTATAAAGAGCCTGTCTTGCAGCGCGCGCAGCTCTCCATCTGTGTGCACTACTGGGTCCAGACAAACCAGACGCACGCTGCTGCGGAGAAACCGCCGCTTTGTGCGCGGAGACCGCCGCCTCACTGTCTGAAGGCGCGGCGGCTTCTCCGCAATTCGTCACACAGGGCTGTGGATTTTGTCCAAAAATCATCCGACTCCTCAGTTTATGTAATCAACGACTTCGACTCTGAGTGCCCAAAATTGCCTGGACTCCGACTCCTCGATTCCAACTCTGACACCACAGCCCTGTGCACAGAGTGGTAGATAAAGGAAGACGAGAGGGGCCTCTTGCTGCTGCTTCTCCTTCTGACACACTGTCCACTGCTGCCCTGTGCATTAAATCCCACTGTACCATGTGACGGTTCTTAAGGTGGGACATCATTCCCGGTGTCCCCAACTTGGTGCCGCTTACCCTCTGCTCACCGACCCACCACAGAGGTTGTAGACCATGCAGGACTCATCCTTGTGATGAATGGGGAAGTAGCCCCATGCCGAGGATGACCGTGACACACTCCTGCTAGTTGTAGCTGGCTGTTGCCCAACATGGGACTAGGCGCTCCTGAGTTTGGCTCTGCTGCTGCCTATCCTATCAGTGGAGTTCATGCCCCTAGACTGCACCTGGAGCACGATCCTGACCGATTGACGCCTGACTAATAAACCATCACTGCTGCCTGTAGGTGAACCAGTTGGCATCCACGATCGGTCGCCCATCTCATTGACAAAAGACAAATCATCCTCAAATAGTTTGGCCTGGGGACTGGATAGACGAGGTGCATCCAGTGATAGGCCCTCCACCTGGCCATGATGCACCTCTGAGGTCGACTGGGGGATGACTTTATTTTTGGGGCCTGGGTGAAGAAAAAACGGGCCATTTCCTTCACCACAGTCCCCACCAGGTCTTGGGAGTTTGGTCCCATTGTCTCCTCGAGGGATCTCCCCACATTCTGCCCCAAATACAATCCCCCATAGAGGCTGCCTGCTGCTGGCCAATGGTGCGCTGCACAGGTCAGGGGGGTTTGCCTGCTGCTGCTGCTGCCAACCACCACCTCGTCCTCTCCTTGCACAGGTTGTGGATGTGACGGGTGGGCCATGCCTACTGACATCCAGACAAGGACCCGCCTCATCCACCATCATTCCACCTGCGGCTTGGAGTGTCATCACCCTTGCTGTGCTTCATTGTGAACAAACATAGGGGGTGAAACACTACAAATGTATTGGGGCAGCTCAAGGCTTGGGGAACGCAAAAAAAAAAAATTAATTGTGAAAGAGGAAGTTGTGTGAATGTTCTCTAACTAAAACTAAAGCACAATGTATTTATTTATTTTTCTGAAAAGAAAAAAATTTAGACTAAAATAAAGAAAAAACTCAAATTACAAACTAAAATTAAAAAAAGAAAAGTGAAATAAAAAGAAAATAAAAACAATTTAAAATAAATGATATGAAGAATAAAAATGAAATAAAAAGAGCACAGAAACTTTCTAATCAAATCAAAATCAAATAAAAATATATATATAAAAAAATTAAAGTATATCAAATTTGAAATAAAGGAAAAAAAATCAAAGATTAAAAAAAAAAGAGAATCACACAACGCTCACTCACTACACTACACTAACGCTCACTCACTACACTACACTAACGCTCACTCACTATTACTCACTGCACTCACTACACTCACTACACTAACGCTCACTCACTACACTCACTGCACTCACTACACTAACGCTCACTCACTACACTAACGCTCACTCACTACACTCTGAGGCTGGGTTCACATATGGCATAGCTTTTTTTTTCTGGCATTTTCCGCAGGTGCATTTGCTTTTTTTGTATTGCATTTTTGGTGCATTTGCATTTTTTATGCAGATGCGTTTTTCATGCGTTTTGGGTGTGTTTGTACGCGTTTGCGGTTTGCTAATAGAAAACGCATATACGTTTTCTATGCGGTTTTATATTAAATATATGCAAATCATTAGGAAGACAACAGGAAGCGAAAACACATCAGAGATCTTTACTTTTAAATTAAAAATGCTGCAGAAACGCATGGAAAACGCAATGCATATGCGTTACCATAGACCTTCATTATGTGCGTTTTGGCAGCCAGCCAGCATATTATGCAACACTGCAAGCATCTGCAGAAAGCTTACTGTAAATTGCAGGTGGAACGCTGGTCCTTCTGCGTCTCATAGACTAACATTGTTGCATAAAACGCGCAGCTTTTTCCGCTCCTCCAGCGTTTCTGCCATGTGTGCTCCCGGCCTAAAACAAGCTAATTCTCTGACACACTACAGCTAACCTTCTCACTCACTCACTAGTCCCTCACTACACCAGCCAATCCCTCATAGGTGGGCTGGAAATGTGCAGTTTGCAATTGAGTTTTCAATGGCAAGCTTGCAGTGCAGGGAGAGATTGGGCGAGCGTGTGACTGCAGAACTCTCCTGCTGTTGCCTGTGGCTGGCTGTGTAGTGTGTTTAGCTGCTTGCCCGACCCGGTATGTGGCTGCTCGCCCTGCTTCATTGTTTGGATAGCTGTGGGCAGCCGGAACTGGCTGGTCTTGTGGGCAGAGAGTCACTCGCCAGATGTTTCCCACCTCCCTCCTCCTCACAGCAGAACTACCAGTCATTCACCTCTCCACTCGCCTCCAGTGCCAAAGCATCCTCTTCCCTTCCTCCGTCATCAGCTGCCTCTGCGCATCTCTGTCTGCAGCCAGCATTTCCCATCATGTGATTTGCCGGTAATGTGGCGACAAACCACATGTGAGAGACACTGGTGGCAGAAAGCAATGTACAGTGGCAGCTGATGGAGGAGGGGAAGAGGAAGCTCGGCGCTGGAGGCAGGCGGGGAGGTGAGCGACTTGTGGTGCTACTGTGAGGGGAGCAGTACTGAGGTGGGGATGGGACTGACAGGCTACCTAAGCTTCTGGGGGGGGGGGGGGGATCTGCCTATCTATACTACAAAGAGGGGAGGGGGAAACATCTGGCCACCTATACAAAAGAAGGGGGGGGGCTGGCCATCCATACTACAAGGAGGGGGAAGCATCTGGTCACTTATACAAGAAATGAAGGGGGGCATCTGGCCATCTATAGTACAAGGCGGGCGGGGCAACACCTGGCCATCTACTGTATTCTGCATGGTAGAGGGGAAAAATATCTGGCTATTAAAAGTACAAGGTGAGGCGGGGGGGGGGGGGGCATCTGGCCATCTATACTACAAGGAGGGCAGAAGCATCTGGCTGCCAATACTGCAAGGGAGGAGGGGAGCATCTGGCCACCTGTGGTGGTGGTGGTGGTGGGGGGGGGGGGGGGGTGACTGGTGTATTGCAGTGGAGCTGGGGGAGCATTTGGCTACTTATGTTGGAGGATGTTGTTCAGGAGATGCTGTTTGTCAGGGGGCAGCTGGTGACAGTTGGCTTTGGGCAGTAAAAAGTACAAGTCAGGCCCTGCACTACACTACAGTCTGCCTCTGCTCTCTCTATCACACTACAGCACACCCTCTCTCACTGTCACTAGGCCTCTCTACACTCACATCTGACTTTCTGCTCTATTCACACTAACTTCAGCAAACTACTCCTCCCCTCTCACTAGTGCACTACAATCTGTCTACTCACTCCTCACTCACTCACTATCTCACACCTCACTAGATTCTGTCACACAACTCAATCCACTCACAACTGATTCTCTGCAGCACAATGCAGCACACTGTCTCCCTCAATATCCTCCTCCTCACTGAACCCACAAAATGGCTGACAGTCTCAGCTCTCTTATATACAAGAGGGGAGGGATAGCCTGTGATAGGTAGCTAGGATCTGGTTGCTAGGGCCTATAATTGGCCCGGATTGGTAGAGAATCCGATTGGCCAGTTAATTCTGCTATATTTAATGTAAGCTAGAATTGTGGATGTACGCATAATTTGCACATTTCTACATGTAATCCGCAGTACACTGATAAGCCTGCAATGACCGTGGTGTTCCTTTTTCCACAGTAAATTTTGGAAATGTAATCCAGTCACAAGACTGGGAAATACTCGGTAGTATTGGACCAGATCTCTTGCTATAAGTACATATAGGTCTGTTGTCACAGGAGTAACACATTGCTTCCACTGTCTCATCAAGCTCTACATTCACTGCTGCTCAATGTATGGCCAGTGCTTTAGGTGTGGGAGGGGTCAGTGACATGCAAATATCTCTGATGTGTATGCAAATGTCATGCAGATTGTATGCAGATAATCAGATTGGTCAGGAAATGCATTTGATTGGCTGAACTCCCAGCTACATAAAATTTTCATGCAAGCCAAAGTTGTAGTCATGTGATTGGCCGCCTGTAATGAGCTCCACCTTCTGCAGTTCTCAGTCAGGCTGATAACTTGTGATGGTCAGTGGCATGCCAATAACTCTGAGATGGTGCAAACTGTATGCTAATTTTATGTAAAGTTATGCAGCTACTGCATCTGGTCCATTTCCAGTCTGCACAAACTTTGCCTCAACTTAGAATTATCAGCAGCTCACTGACCATCCCTAATGATAATTGTTCCTCCCCTCAGAATTCTCTAACAGGAAGTGATGATGTTTCTCTATTTTCAGCACAGAGTCCCGGCATCAGGAACCTCTCAGAGACTCGTCTCTCTGTATCCACAGACTGTACAACGGATGATGATGTCACTGGACAAGAGTCTCCTGCAGATATCCTGATTACTCAAAATATTACCCCAGGCCCTCCTCACCTGTATCATCCTGAGGGGCCTCTTCACCAGCACAGCTCTCCCCCTGCTGGAGGATCTCATTCCTGTTCCATATGTGGGAACTGCTTTTTGAAAAAATCAAGTCTGGTCATACACAAGAGAATTCACACTGGTGAGAAGCCCTATTCGTGTGCTGAGTGTGGGAAATGTTTTATACAGAAATCACACCTTGTCATACATGAGAGATATCACACTGGAGAGAAGCCCTATTCATGTGCTGAGTGTGGGAAATGTTTTGTACAGAAATCAGAGCTTGTCGGTCATGAGAGATCTCACACTGGTGAAAAGCCGTATTCATGTGCTGAGTGTGGGAAATGTTTTGCATGGAAATCACACCTTGTCCTCCATGAGAGAACTCACACTGGTGAGAAGCGCTATTCATGTGCTGAGTGTGGGAAATGTTTTGTACAGAAATTTGACCTTGCTAGTCATGAGAGAACTCACACTGGTGAGAAGCCATATTCATGTGCTGAGTGTGGGAAATGTTTTGTACAGAAATCCCAGCTTGTCAGTCATGAGAGAACTCACACTGGTGAGAAGCCCTATTCATGTGCTGAGTGTGGAAAAAGTTTTTTACTTAAAGCAAGTCTTGTCAGTCATGAGCGATCGCACACTGGTGAGAGGCCATATTCATGTGCTGAATGTGGAAAATGTTTTGTACATAAATCTCATCTAGTCAGACATGATAAATCTCACACTGGTGAGAAGCCCTATTCGTGTGCTGAGTGTGGAAAATGTTTTGTACAGAAATCAGACCTTGTCAGTCATGAGAGATCTCACACTGGAGAGAAGCCCTATTCATGTGCTGAGTGTGGGAAATGTTTTCTAACGAAATCAGAACTTGTCAGACACGAGAGATTTCACACTGGTGAGAAGCCATATTCATGTGCTGAGTGTGGGAAGTGTTTTGCACGGAAATCACGCCTTGTCATACATGAGAGATGTCACACTGGAGACAAGCCCTATTCATGTGCTGAGTGTGGGAAATGTTTTGTACAGAGATCACACCTCGTCAGTCATGAGAGATCTCACACTGGTGAGAAGCCCTATTCATGTTCTGAGTGTGGGAAATGTTTTGCACACAAATCATACCTTGTCAGTCATGAGAGATCTCACTCTGGAGAGAAGCCCTATTTATGTGCTGAGTGTGGGAAATGTTTTGTACAGAAATCTCATCTTCTCAGACATAAGAGATCTCACACTGGTGAGAAGCCCTATTCATGTGCTGAGTGTGGGAAATGTTTTGCACACAAATCCTACCTTGTCAGTCATGAGAGATATCACACTGGAGAGAAGCCTTATTCATGTGCTGAGTGTGGGAAATGTTTTGTACAGAAATCTCATCTTCTCAGACATGAGAAATCTCACACAGGTGGTAAGTAAGAGTCAGTGAAACATAACTTCACCTTTAGTGAACCTGAACTGGCCGCCCAACACAGCTGGAAGTAGGGAGTATGGAGAGTGGAGTGCAGCAGCCAATAACAGGCTTGTTCAGTTCCGCTTATCCCTCTCACATCGCTGGTGAGAAGCTCTATTACTGCACTGAGTGTGGGAAATGTTTTGGTTGTGGTTTATTTCTTGCTAGACGCACCTGGCAGCATATTATACAGAGTCCCGGGGCTCTTTCATGCTACTCAGCCCATTGGTTTGTAAAGCAAGTCCCTGAGCTGAGGTGGGATGATGGGATAAACATGGCTACATATAGTATTAAGTCTACTTAGTAATTGGTTGTGTTAAAATTCTATTTATTCCATTGCAAGAGTTAAAGTAAATCTGTAATTAAAATTAAAGCAAAAGTTTGAGCCGTACCCCTCTGGATCCTCCCCAGGCTCCCCACATCCTTTTCTCGACCAGCGATCCAGTTCTGCATCCTCTGGAAGGTCACAGCCGGGCTCCCATCCATGCAGGCTGGCACACTGCACGGGATGCCTTGTGCTTGCACCCTCTGGAAGGTCACAGCCGGGCTCCCATCCATCCATCCATCCATGCAGGCGGGCACACTGCACGGGATGCCTTGTGCTTGCTCCCTCTGGAAGGTCACAGCTGGGCTCCCATCCATGCAGGTAGACACACTGTGCGGGATGCCTTGTGCTTGCACCCTCTGGAAGGTCACAGCCGGGCTCCCATCCATGCAGGCGGGCACACTGCACGGGATGCCTTGTGCTTGCACCCTCTGGAAGGTCACAGCCGGGCTCCCATCCATGCAGGCAGACACACTGCACGGGATGCCTTGTGCTTGCACCCTCTGGAAGGTCACAGCCGGGCTCCCATCCATCCATGCAGGCGGGCACACTGCACGGGATGCCTTGTGCTTGCACCCTCTGGAAGGTCACAGCTGGGCTCCCATCCATGCAGGTAGACACACTGTGCGGGATGCCTTGTGCTTGCACCCTCTGGAAGGTCACAGCCGGGCTCCCATCCATGCAGGCGGGCACACTGCACGGGATGCCTTGTGCTTGCACCCTCTGGAAGGTCACAGCCAGGCTCCCGTCCATGCAGGTGGACACACAAAACTAACTGCATTTTCCAGATGAGTACAGGATTCCCTGAAGCACTGAACACATTTGTTTTATGGTGACACAGTCTTTAAATGTTTTGCATAACTAGCATCTGAATTTGACCTGCACCATAAGGTCTTTTATAAATATCTGTAGCTCAACCATGCAATGTATACCCAGTGTGAGAACTTTATATATGCAATGTGGGATATCAACCTAATGGTGGCCATACATGGTACAATTTTCTCATACAATCTTATAATTTCTATGTAGTATAATTAAGTGAATATACTGAAAGGATAATTTAGGCAGTTCCCTTATATTACATAGAAATGGTAAGATTGTATGAAAAAATTGTACCATGTATGGCCACCATAAGTATTCATTAGAAGTCTCACCTACAACCTGTGTAATTTATAGAAACAAAAAGTAGTTCAGGGAGCCTCAACTAGTCATAGAAAAAGGCACTTTATTAATAATAAATACATGCAGGAAAAAATCCCTTTAAACCTCCCCTTTAAAAACAAATATGGATGTGTATATAACGAGGCAAAGGACCTAGTACTAAAGGAGTGCACTCCTAATGTCCGTAACCGGTATGATTTATTCTTCAGGGCCCCCCTGATTATAGATAGTGTATATCCTCGCAATAGTATACGCCAGGTGACAGTAGCAATTCAAAAATCTCCATGCAGCAGATCAGTGCAAACGGTTAAAGCAGTCTCTAAACGCTCCTCATTACATGTGTGGCTCTGCTGTGCCATTCGCATAGCCGACTATTCATGTTAGCTGACCGGCGCTCGCCGGGACTCACGTGTCCGTAAGGTATATGCAGCGTAATCCTTCTAGTGCGGGTAGCTCCAGCTATCAGAACCGGATTGCTAACATCACTCCTGTTGTTTATTGCCTGATGAGGCGGGATTTTGCCTGCGAAACGTGTTGCAACTTGTTATAGGAGTTTGCGAATAAATTGTCTAAAACTTGAATCGACAGTACTTTTGTCTGTTTTGGGTTGGCTGGTCCACCACCGCACCCCGAACGTTTTAAACGGTTTTTAGTGACTTTTATCCTACTGGCGCCGCTGTACATCTCCACATATCAAGATTTGCACCCTTGGTGGAAGGGTGCTACACCCTCTTTTTTTTCCCTACCCACAGAGAGGGACGTCTTATTCCTGAGTGGGGACAGGCTTGTTCTCCCCACCTGCCTTTTCAGTGGTTGCCTTGGAGGTAACCCTGGTTTGTAAGTATATGACTTACGTTTCATATTACCTTGTCCATCCTCCAATACATACTACACTATATTGGGCTCTCGGTTTTCTACCCTTTATACGGATTGCTAACATGCATAGTCGGCTATGCGAATGGCACAGCAGAGCCACACATGTAATGAGGAGCGTTTAGAAGCACAGCTAACTGCTTTAACCGTTTGCACTGATCTGCTGCATGGATATTTTTGAATTGCTACCGTCACCTGACATATACTATTGCGAGGATATACACTATCTATAGTCAAGGGGGCCCTGAAGAATAAATCATACCGGTTACGGACATTAGGAGTGCACTCCTTTAGTACTAGGCCCTTTGCCTCGTAATATATACAGCCATATTTGTTTTTAAAGAGACTCTGTAACAAAATTTTAAGCCTTATTTCTTCTGCCCTATAAGTTCCTGTTTCTGTTCTAATGTGGTCTGTCTTACTGCAGCCTTTCCTAGTTGCACTGTCTCTGTAATAAATCTTATCTCCTTTCCTCTGTCGTGTCTGTCGGGTTGAGGCTGGAATGTGTGGAATGTGCAGCACTGCATGTCATTGGCAGAAGCTTTACACCCCCCCCCCCCCCCTCCAAGCTCTGCATGAGTCACACAGTAAGCTAGTTCTCAGCCTATGATACTGTGGTTAGAAGCCAGTCTTTTGTTTGTAAACACTGCCTAAAACTGTTCATTACAAACCAGAATTGCAGCAGGGAGTGGCAGAAACCACACAGATGGGCACAGGAGAAAATAAGGAATAGAATGGTATGCTTTTTATTGTAAGAATATTAGAGTACAGATTCTCTTTAAAGGGGAGGGTTAAAGGGATTTTTCCTGCGTGTATTTATTATTAATAAAGTGCCTTTTTCTATGACTAGTTGAGGCTCCCTTAACTATTTTTTGTTTCCAGTGTCAGAACTTCCCTACAAATATGACTCCTGTTCGTGGTCCAGTGGCTGGATAGTGTAATGGTTAAGGGCTCTGCCTCTGACACAGGAGACCTGGGTTCAAATCTCGGCTCTGCCTGTTCAGTAAGCCAGCACCTGTTTCAGTAAGGAGTTTCTTGGGCAAGTCTCCCTAACACTGCTACTGCCTACTGAGTGCGCTCTAGTGGCTGCCTCGCAAGCGCTTTGAGTCTGACAGGGGAAAGGCGCTATACTGCAATTATTATTATTATCATCTAACAAGCTTATTTCAGCTCTGTATAATACGATACACAACTGGAAACAGGCAGCAATAGATAGAGATGGATGGGGCAGAAAACTGAAGGAGGCCAAGGCTCAAATTGGGCTGTAGAGCCATTGGGCCATTGGAGGATAATACTATATTGCTACCCTCAGCCAGCCCCCGTGCTGCCTTCTGCCGGCCGGCCTGGGAGAGGGATGGAGGGGATATCTCAGAGGATGAGTGGGATTTGACACTGGAGCTAGTGACTAAGGCTGCTCCCCACACACCTGATAGACTGCTGTACTTATACGCTATACACCGAGCCTACCGTACTCCGGTACCCCTATCCAAATGTAACAACATTAACTTTATTTATAGCTCCTTTTCTCCCATAGGATTCAAAGCGCTTAGGCTCTCTCAGATTCATTAATTGGTAGTGAGATGAAGTATTAATACTGAGAATAAAATTATATTTCTGCAATTGCCAAACTATACAGGTGGGTATTCAGTCAGAATTTAAACACATCCAGAGATGGAGCTGTCCTG
This sequence comes from Hyperolius riggenbachi, assembly GCF_040937935.1. Taxonomy (NCBI): domain Eukaryota; kingdom Metazoa; phylum Chordata; class Amphibia; order Anura; family Hyperoliidae; genus Hyperolius; species Hyperolius riggenbachi. The sequence continues at coordinate 13,985,119 of NC_090652.1, read as the reverse complement.
AACTGCAGAGGTAAGGCGTTCCATGATGTAGGAGCAGCATGACAGGAGGCTCTGGCATGCAGCCTAACTGCCCCAAATGCCTTTTACACATAAAGTGGACCTGTCCTCAGGTTATCACATATTTGGCTTGATTCACTAAACCGTGATAACTCATAGCTGGGCCGCGCTAGCGTTATTGTGCGCATAATCACGCAAAAACGCTAGCGCGGCCGTGCTATGTGTTATCACGATTTAGTGAATCAAGCCCATTGTGCACTAGTCATCTATTTCCTCAATGACTATATGGGCTGCCCCAGAGGTTTGCCTTCTTTATATATTTCCTGAATCCTTTACTGGAAATTCCTGATACAATTTGCTATAGAGACGCGTCACATAGCTCGCTAACTCCTCACCGAGTGTTGGAGACTTACCACAGCGCCATCGTGCACTGAGTGGGTCAGGTCTGTGACTCGGATGCTTCCCCTCCACAAGGCAGTATATCACCGCAGAGGTACCCAATCTAATGTGACCAAATCTGCTCTACCTGGATAAATTCCCCACACACTAAGTTATAATATATCCCCTATACTGAGTACCCATCACTGTTATTAATCTCCAGCTGACGTCCGAGCTCCTTCATATTACTGCTGGTTATTTTGTATCCTCTAAGCCAAGTGCTTGACGTTTCTATGTATCCTGATGTGCTTATTCCAGGCCTCTAATGTATCATCTGACACTTTGTTGTACTCTCTCACTAATGTGTATTCGCCTTACTTCTTCAATAAACTTGGCTACTTTAAAAAAACGTTTTATGGTTGTAATTAATCATATTTCCTCATGGAAGATGCTCTTATCCTGTTCTTACTACATCATCATGTCTGTTACACTATGTGAGGTTGTGTTCCCCTTTAGACTATCATTTGCATTGCCTGGCGGGGGGACATCACACTACTATTTAAAATAGACCTGAACTCAGAACTTCCTCTCTGCTCTAAAAGATAAGCAACAGCATAATAACATTTATTACAAAGGATACAAATCCTGCAGTTACTCTGCAGTGTGTCTACTTCCTGCTTTCTTTGTAGTAGCACAGGGTTAAAATCCTTTGTTTACAAATTAGCTTTTCTGCAGAGACAGTCGGCTGACACAGCTGAGAGATCAAATACACTTGTCACAGATAAGGATGAATTAGACCGGCTAAACTCTCTAAATACATACAGGGGGCATTTCTCTCTGTTTTCCTTCTGTCCTGTGAAAGGAATTCAGGTCCACTTTAAGCACACATCTGTTGATTGTAATTAAGGCTATGACTAAGAGCTCATTTCTTTCTGGCACATGCTATCTATTTCTTGATGTTCTGCTTTTTTTTTTAACCACTTGAGGACCCACCCTTTACCCCCCCCCCCCTAAGGACCAGCGCTACTTTTTCAGATCTGTGCTGGGTGGGCTCTGCAGCCCCCAGCACAGATCATGTTACACGCAGAGCGATCAGATCGCCCCCCTTTTCTCCCCCCTATGGGGATGATGTGCAGGGGGGGTCTGATCGCTCCTGCGTGCAGGCATGTTGCGGGGGGGGGGGGGGGGCACCTCAAAGCCCCCCTCCGCGGCTAAATTCCCCCCCCCCCCCTCCCTCTCCTACCTGTCCCCCCTGGTGATCGGTGCTGCACAGGACGCGGCCTGTGCAGCGGCCGGGGATCGCCTCCATGTGAAAGGGGACGTCCTGTCACAGGCTGCACAGGACGGATAGTCCTGTGCAGCCTGTGACAGGACGTCCCCTGTCACATGGCGGCGATCCCCGGCCGCTGATTGGCCGGGGATCGCCGATCTGCCTTACCGTTCAATGTAAACAAAGGAGACATACGTCTCCTGCGTTTACATTTAGTCTGCGAGCCGCGATGAGCTATTCACGGAGACCCACTCCGTGATCTAACAGGAAACGGCCGCTCGCGCGAGCGGCCTTTCCTGATTAATTAGGGAAGCACCTGGCGACGCACATGTGCGTCGCTGGTCCTCCAGCTACCACTTTGCCGCCGCACGGTATGAGTGTGCGGTCGGCAAGTGGTTAATAAAGACAATGTAAGTGCATCCTTGGTGAGCAGAGCGGTCTCCTGTGAAGGAATGTTGGATATGAGTGTTGGCTGCTGGGACCTGGCTCCCCTCGGAAGGTATGGTGGCTGAGCGGTGTATGTACATATACTTGTACCACCTTTATACTTACCTGAGACTTCCTCCAGCCCCATGCAGGCCTTGGGCTCCATCGCCGTCCTCCCCGGCCGCTCCGTTCCTCCGCCGTCTCCCCCGGTACATTTCCCAGCCGCCCTGCACAGCATCATACACAACTAATGCCAGTGAGGACATGACAGGAGGTTGGTGTGGAGCTGCAAGCTCCGGGCATAGTACATAGGCATGCTGCCAGCTAGTGTAGGATTGCCCAGGTACGGTATCACGCTGATGAGCTGTTGGCTAGTTACTGCAGTCACTGGGAAGCCCTGTTTTATAACAGAAGAATACAGACAGTCCCTGTATTTATGCAGAGGCAGCTGACAGCCTGATTAGGATTGCTTGTTATATAATATGCCCCTCCCCCCAGCACCTCCTGTCAGATATGTAGTTGTGGATTGATGTGAGCGCAGACTGTTTGTCTTTAGTTTTCTCCTATATTATCCTGACTACTCCTAGTCTGCTGCAAACATGCTCCTATGCCAGTACTGGCTCCCTGTGAGCACCTGTCAGAGCAGCCTGTGGGCAGCCAGGAGACCTCCGCTGGGTGGAGCAGGGGGTGAAAGGGACATGAAGACAAAGGCTTGTTCCCCATCCCAACAGAATGACCAAATTCCGGGTCACCCCTGTCTTCTCTGTTAGAGAAGTGCATCACTGAATGAAGCAGGAAGAGGAAGTGAAATGCATGGCCATTTCAAGAGGCTCCTCCAGAGGGGTCATAGCATGACTGTGTTGGAAGTCGTCTGGCTTAAAGGCATGCCCATGAGAGGTGCTCGGAGTCCCTTTGTGGTGGATTTTGGAAGGGGACCCCAGAGCCAGATATGTAGCACCAGCAGGGGTGCAACTCGGCCCAGGCAATCCAATCTGCTGCTTGGGGCCTCACCCACAGCAGGGGCTGCCCTGTCTGTGACTTGTATGGCCACCGCTCAAACACAGACCACAGATCAGTGCAACATTAACGGAGAGGAGAGCAGCGTAGCGACCAGGGAGTACACGTTGGTAGAGATGTAGCGAACTGTTCGCCGGCGAACGGTTCCAGGCGAACTTTGGGGGTTTGCGTTCGCTTGCACCAGGCGAACTTTTGTGGAAGTTCGATTCGCCCCATAATGCTTTATTGAGCAAAACTTTGACCCTCTACATCACAGTCAGCAGTCACATTATTGCCAAACACACTGTTCTCACTGCTGGAGGCCCTCCCTCCTCCTCCTCCAAGCAAGGTCCTTATGCCATTTCACTCACTTGTCTGCCTACACTAATTAGTTAAGGGACAGCTGCTTTCCTCCTCCACCCTCAACACTTCTACCTCTTCCCTCCGACCGGAGGGAGGAGGGTCTCATCTGCCAGGGAATTATACTATTTCAAAAACCAGTTTACATACCATAGCTGGGAATCGAACCCAGGTTTAACTGTGTGGTGGGCAAGCACCCTAACCGCTGTACCACACCAGTACTAACTGAAGCTGGCCTAGCATTTACTATTTATGCTCAATGCAATAGAAACATTAGGTTTCTTAACCAGCTGAGCGGTCTGGACGAGCTCAGCTCGTCCAACACCGCCAGCGGCTGCCGCTCAGGCCCTGCTGGGCCGATTTTAATGAAATAAAAAGCAGCACACGCAGCCGGCACTTTGCCAGCCGCGTGTGCTGCCTGATCGCCGCCGCTCTGCGGCGATTCGCCGCGAGCAGCGGCGAAAGAGGGTCCCCCCAGCCGCCTGAGCCCAGCGTAGCCGGAACAAAAAGTTCCGGCCAGCGCTAAGGGCTGGATCGGAGGCGGCTGACGTCACGACGTCGGCTGACGTCGATGACGTCACTCCGCTCGTCGCTATGGCGACGATATAAGCAAAACAAGGAAGGCCGCTCATTGCGGCCTTCCTTGTTTATTCTGGGCGCCGGAGGCGATCGGAAGATCGCCTCCGGAGCGCCCTCTAGTGGGCTTTCATGCAGCCAACTTTCAGTTGGCTGCATGAAATAGTTTTTTTTTTATTTAAAAAAAACCCTCCCGCAGCCACCCTGGCGATTTAATCAGAACGCCAGGGTGGTTAAAGGTAACCTTAACTGTTAGTGATATGGATGTTTCCTGTAAACAATACCAGTTGCCTGGCTAGTCCAGCTGATCTCTGTGACTGCAATAGTGGCTGAATCACATCCTGAAACAAGCATGCAGCTAATCCAGTCTGACTTCAGTCATAGCACCTGATCTGCATGCTTGTTCAGGGGCTGTGGCTAAAAGTATTAGAGACACAGGATCAGCAGGCGATTCAGGCAACTGGTATAAAATCCATCTCCGTTTAGGTTCCCTTTAAGGATTTGTAGCATAAAAGCCAAGTCACATTGGCTGGGAATCGAACCCAGGTCTCACTGTGTGGTGGGCAAGCACCCTAACCGCTGTACCCCACCAGTACTAACTGAAGCTGGCCTAGCATTTACTATTTATGCTCAATGCAATAGAAACATTAGGTTGCTTAAAGGGAACCTTAACTGAGAGTGGTATGGATGTTTCCTGTAAACAATACCAGTTGCCTGGCAGTCCAGCTGATCTCTGTGACTGCAATAGTGGCTGAATTACACCCTGAAACAAGCATGCAGCTAATCCAGTCTGACTTCAGTCAGAGGACCTGATCTGCATGCTTGTTCAGGGGCTGTGGCTAAAAGTATTAGAGACCAGTGATGGGCCGAACCACCGATTTTAGGTTCGTGAACTTCCGCGGAAGGTTCGGTTCGCGGAAAAGTTTGCGAACCGCAATAGACTTCAATAGGGAGGCGAACTTTGAAAATTAGAAAAAATTATGCTGGCCCCAAAAGTGATGGAAAAGATGTTTTAAGGGGTCTAACACCTGGAGGGGGGCATGGCGGAGTGGGATACACGCCAAAAGTCCCGGGAAAAAATCTGGATGTGAAGCAAAACAGCGTTTTAAGGGCAGAAATCACATTGAATGCTAAATTGCAGGCCTAACGTGCTTTAAAACATCTTGCATGTGTATACATCAATCAGGTAGTGTAATTAGAGTACTGCTTCACACTGATGCACCAAACTAACTGTGTAACGCACCGCAAGTTACCAGCTGTTTGTGTAGTGATGGCCATGCTGGACTACTGCGCAACATGGCGAGATTGCTCTTCCTCACTCAGTGATGTCAAGTAATGTGTGACTGCCTTCTCAACTTTCCATGGCATCTTTAAAAAGCTTACGTTTTGTTTTTAAATTACATTTTCTACTTGCTGTGTACTTGTTCAGTACTGCTACAATGAGAATCCTATGGAGGCGGGCAAGTCTGGCATTGTGACCCCGGGTAATGGCCGGGGAATGAGGGATGGAATCCGGTGTGGAGCCTGAGCAACGGCTACCACTACACAGGCAAGGAGGGCAGCGGGCAGGCATGCACGCCCGCCCCGAGGTAGTGACCAAAAAAAACAATACAGGAGGACTATCGAGGGCTTGCTGTATTTGAAATGAATGTACTTTAAATCCTTTAACGAGAACCAGTTATGGCGGGCAAAGATGACACCACATTCCTTTCACGAGAATCATATGGAGGCGGGCAAGTCTGACATTGTCACCACAGGTAATGGGCGGGCAATGAAGGTTGGATTCCGGCATGAAGTGGGAGCCTGCTGAGACCCATGCTGTAGCTGCCCTGACCGTGCTTTTGCAGACCAGGCATCTGTGATCATCAGACCCAGCGGAAGACAAACCAAGTCGAAAGCATTTGCCAAGAATGTTTTACGGAGGGCAAGTTTTTTGCCTTTTTTTTTCAATTGTTTGAAACTGTAGATGGTTGTATTTTTAAATTGTTTTAAAATGTAGATGGTTGTATTTTTAAATTGTTTGAAACTGTAGATGGTTGTATTTTTCAATTGTTTAAAACGTTATCCATTCAAGTGCAAGTTATGCACTGACTGCCAGGTATAATGTGCAGTCACAGATGCAGTGAAAGGTATGCAGTGACTGCAAACAGCCGTTTGTGTAGGGCGTGCTGGACTGGTGCGCACCATGACGAGAGTGCAGGTGATGGTGGCTTTTCAGCCCATATGGTCGCCCGGCTAATGTAGCTGAATGACAGAACAGTGACTGTCCAGCTGATCAAATTTGGTCTGACCACAATGAAACAACGACCTTATTATCTTGGTGTGCCACCCCCACCCGAGACACTCATATAGCCGGCGGTCATTGCTTCATTGTGATACGCAAGCCCCTTCACCGCAGCAAGGTAATGATTACGAAGGGGGATGGGCACATGTACATGCCTTTTGTTTTTTTGTTGCAGCCGCCTGCAGTTCAGCCAGAAAAATTAGGCAGGCATTTGCGCGCCCCAGAAAAGTTGGTATAGCGGCCGCTGCTAGCAGCGGCCTAAAAAATTCTGGAATCCGCCTAGAGTCCTGGACCCTGGTGGTGGTGGCGGAGAAGGCAGTCAAGCGGCCTGCAGGCAGAGATGCTGTGTGTGGGGACTGACTTAGTCTTCGGTCGTGCAATAGCCCTCAGGGATCCATGCCTCGTTCATTTTCATAAAGGTCAGGTACTGAACACTGTCATGACTTAGGTGACTTCTCTTCTCAGTGACAATGCCTCCAGCTGCACTGAAGGTCCTTTCTGACAGGACGCTTGCGGCAGGGCAAGAGAGAAGTTGTATGGCAAATTGGGACAGCTCTGGCCACAGGTCAAGCATGCGCAACCAGTAGAGCAAGGGTTCATCGTCGCTGCTCGCAGTCGCAGCGTGTACATCCACACTTAAGGCCAGGTAGTCGGCTACCTGTCGGTCCAGGCGTTGGTGGAGGGTGGATCCCGAAGGGCTACTGCGAGGCGTTGGACTAAAGAATGTCCGCATGTCCGACATCACCCCGAGATCGCTGGAGCGTCCTGTCCTTGCCTGCGTGGACTGGTGAGGAGGAGGAGGAATACTGCCAGTGGTACCTTTATTGCGTTGTACTGTCACATCACCCTTAAATGCATTGTAAAGCATAATTGACAGCTTCAGCTTGTTCTGCAAGTGCTGCATCCTTTCCGCCTTGTGTTGAGTTGGTAACAGGTCTGACACTTTGTGCCTGTACCGAGGGTCTAGTAGCATGGCCACCCAGTACAGGTCATTCCCCTTGAGTTTTTTGATACGCGGGTCCCTCAACAGGCTGGACAACATGAAAGAGGCCATCTGCACAAAGTCGGATCCAGACGTACTCTCCATCTCCTCTTGCTCTTCCACAGTGATGTCACGCAACTCCTCTTTAGAGTTGGGCCGAACGGTTCGCCTGCGAACGGTTCCATGCGAACTTCAGTGGTTCGCGTTCGCGTCCCGCAGGCGAACCTTTGCGGAAGTTCGGTTCGCCCCATAATGCACATGGAGGGTCAACTTTGACCCTCTACATCACAGTCAGCAGGCCCAGTGTAGCCAATTAGGCTACACTAGCCCCTGGAGCCCCACCCCCCCCTTATATAAGGCAGGCAGCGGCGGCCATTACGGCCACTCGTGTGCCTGCATTAGTCAGAGTAGGGCGAGCTGCTGCAGACTGTCTCTCAGGGAAAGATTAGTTAGGCTTAGCTTGTTCCTGTCTGGCTGCATACCTGTTCTGTGAACCCACCACTGCATACCTGTGCTGTGAACCCACCACTGCATACCTGTGCTGTGAACCCACCACTGCATACCTGTTCTGTTCAGTGGACCCGCCACTGCATACCTGTTCTGTTTAGTGAACCGCCACTGTATACCTGTTCTGTTTAGTGAACCCGCCACTGCATACCTGTTCTGTTCAGTGGACCCGCCACTGCATACCTGTTCTGTTTAGTGAACCCGCCACTGCATACCTGTTCTGTTCAGTGGACCCGCCACTGCATACCTGTTCTGTTTAGTGAACCGCCACTGTATACCTGTTCTGTTTAGTGAACCCGCCACTGCATACCTGTTCTGTTCAGTGGACCCGCCACTGCATACCTGTTCTGTGAACCCGCCACTGTATACCTGTTCTGTTCAGTGAACCCACCGCATCAGTGCGCATACCTGTGCAGTTAAGTGAACCCGCCACTGCATACCTGTTCTGTTCAGTGGACCCGCCACTGCATACCTGTTCTGTTTAGTGGACCCGCCACTGCATACCTGTTCTGTTCAGTGAACCCACCGCATCAGTGCGCATACCTGTGCAGTTAAGTGAACCCGCCACTGCATACCTGTTCTGTTCAGTGGACCCGCCACTGCATACCTGTTCTGTTTAGTGAACCGCCACTGTATACCTGTTCTGTTTAGTGAACCCGCCACTGCATACCTGTTCTGTTCAGTGAACCCACCGCATCAGTGCGCATACCTGTGCAGTTAAGTGAACCCACTTACCTACGTGAGTGCACGCAGTGTGATATACCACTCCGTGCATACCCGATATGGACAAAACAGGTAGAGGAAGAGGTAGTGGCAGAGCCAGAGGAAGGCCACCCGGCAGGTCTGCGCGAGGTCGTGTAAATGTAATTTCGTGTGGACCTGGCCCACAGTACAGTGCTCGGAAGAAGGCACGTCCCATCACCTCCCGGAGGGCTGCTGCCCGCCCCAAGACTAAGTCAGTCCCCGCACATACAGCATCTCTGCCTGCACGCCGTGTGACTGGCTGCCTGGCCTGCCCCAAGAAGACTAAGTCGCTCCCAGTCCCTCCACACAGCATGTCTGCCTGCAGGCCGCTTGACTACCTTCTCCGCCACCACCAACAGGGTCCGGGACTCCAGGCGGATTGCTGAATTTTTTGGCCGCTGCTAGCAGCGGCCGCTGTAATAATTTTTCGGGTGCGTGTACATGACTGCCTAATTTTTCTGGCTGCACTGCGGGCAGCTGCAACAACAAAAGAAAAGGCATGTACATGCGCCCATTCCCCTTCGTGATCATTACCTTGCCGTGGTGAAGGGGCTTGCGTATCACAATGGAGCAATGACCGGCGCCTAGATGAGTGTCTCGGGGGGCACACCCACGATAATAAGGTCGTTGCCTCATTGTGGTCAGACTAAATTTGATCAGCTGGACAGTCACTGTTCTGTCATTCAGCTACATCAGCCAGGTGACCATATGGGCTGTAAAGCCACCAAAACCTGCACTCTCGCCATGGTGCGCACCAGTAAAGCACGGCCGTCACTACACAAACAGCTGTTTGCGGTGCGTTACACGATGAGTTTGGTGTGTCAGTGTGAAGCAGTACCTTAATTACACTACCTGATTGATGTATACACATGCAAGATGTTTGAAAGCACTTTAGGCCCGTCATTTAGCATTCAATGTGATTTCTGCCCTTAAAACGCTGCTTTGCGTCAAATCCAGATTTTTCCCGGGGACTTTTGGCGTGTATCCCACTCCGCCATCCCCCCCTCCAGGTGTTAGACCCCTTGAAACATCTTTTCCATCACTTTTGTGGCCAGCATAATTTTTTTTTTTTTCAAAGTTCGCATCCCCATTGAAGTCTATTGCGGTTCGCGAACTTTAACGCGAACCGAACCTTTCGCGAAAGTTCGCGAACCCGGTTCGCGAACCGAAAATCGGAGGTTCGGCCCAACACTACTCCTCTTCCTCCCCCCAGCCACGGGAACGTGGAGCAGCAGAAGCCCCCTGTGACGGCTGCTGCGGTTGTTCTTCTGCCGCTGCCGCCTCTTCCTCCTCCACAGAAACACCTTCCTCATAATCATCCGAGTCTGACTTCCCCACATGACTCCTCTTCTTCCTCCTCCTCCCCCCTCTGTGGTGCCGCAGGTGTTAAGGAAACCTGTGATTCAGCTGAAAATTGGTCCCATGACTCCTCCTGCCGGAGAATTCTCATTGGGGCACACAGAGATAACAACCATACAGACGGTATAGTTGGCCTAGGGCGGTAAAAAGTACACATCCGGCCCTGGCCGTAGCCGTTCCTGTTCCCGCTCCTCCACCGCTTCATCCACCACTCTACGCACGGCACGCTCCAGGAAGTAAGCGTAGGGGATCAAGTCGCTAATGGTGCCTTCAGCGTGACTCACCAGGTTGGTCACCTCCTCAAACGGCCGCATGGTCCTGCATGCATTTCGCATCAGTGTCCAGCTGTTGGGCCACAACATCCTAATCTTCCCAGATTGTGTCCTTCTACTGTAGTTGTAGAGGTACTGGGTGACGGCTTTCTCCTGGTCTAGCAGGCGAGAGAACATGAGCAGGGTGGAATTCTAGCGAGTCGGGCTATCGCATATCAAGTGTCTCACCGGCAAGTTGTATTTCCGCTGAATGTCCGCAAAGCGTGCCATGGCCGTATAAGACCGCCTGAAATGCCCACACAACTTCCTGGTCTGCTTCAGGACGTCCTGTAAGCCTGGGTACTTGGACACAAATCTTTGCACGACCAGATTCAGCACATGTGCCATGCAGGGTACATGTGTCAGCTTTCCCAAATTCAAAGCGGAAAGGAGATTGCTGCCGTTGTCACACACCACGTTGCCGATCTCCAGCTGGTGCGGGGTCAGCCATTGCTCCACCTGTTTGTTAAGAGCAGCCAGGAGAGCTGCTCCAGGTGTGACTCCGCTTTGAGGAAAGACATGTCTAAAATTGTGTGACACCGTCGTACCTGGCATGCAGCGTAGGCTCTGGGGAGATGGGGCTGTGTAGCTGGAGAGGAAGAGGAGATGGCAGCACCGCTAGAGTTCAACTGACACTCAGCCAAGGAGGAGGAGGAGGTTGACAGCGAAGAGGATGTAGCTGGAGGAGAAGGAGAGGAGGTGGCAGGAGGCCTGCCTGCAAGCCGTGGAGGTGTGACAAGTCGGTCCGCTGAACAGCCACGTAGTCCCTGCTTGCTGCCATCGGTCACCAGGTTGACCCAATGGGCTGTGTACGTAATGTAGCGGCCCTGCCCGTGCTTGGCAGACTAGGCATCCGTGGGCAGGTGGACCCTTGACCCAACGCTCTTCGCAGTAGATGACACCACTTGCCTCTGAACTGCACGGTACAGTTTGGGTATGGCCTTTCGGGAAAAATAAGTGCGGCCTGGTATCTTCCACTGCGGTGTCCCAATGGCCACAAATTTACGGAAAGCCTCTGACTCCACCAGCTTGTATGGTAATAGCTGGCGAGCTAATAGTTCCGCCACACCAGCTGTGAGACGCCGGGCAAGAGGGTGACTGGCCGAAATTGGCTTCTTCCACTCAAAGACTTCCTTCATGGACACCTGGCTACTGCTGTGGGCATAGGCGGTGTGAAGGAGGGTGGCTGTGAAGGTTCAAGGGAGAAAGTGGATGAAGACGATGCACCTGAAGGAGGAAGAGGAGAAGGAGGGTGGCTTGTCTTTTGAGGGGTGCTGCTTTTCCTCAGGTGTTCTTCCCATAGCGGTTTGTGCCTTATCTCCAGGTGCCTTCGTAAGGCACTTGTCCCTACGTGAGAGTTGGACTTTCCACGGCTCAATTTTTGCTGGCAGAGACAACAGATGGCTTTGCTCCGAACTGAGACACACACGTTAAAAAATTTCCAAACCGCTGAGCCCCCCTGGGGTGATGGCGCTACGGTGGCATCAGCAGCTGACATTGAAGGGCATGTTGGCTTGCTGGCCATAGCTGGCGATACATGGTGCCGGACACTGCCCCCAGCTGTTTCTGAGGACGAGCTCCCTCTGCTTCTATCATGGAGTCGTCTCCTCCTCCTCCTGTCTGGCCCCCCCTCTGAACTGTCCCCCTGGTCATCTCCTCTATTGGGAACATACGTGGCATCCATATAATCGTCATCATAATCCTCCTGCCCAGCTTCGCTTTCCTCAGACAACTCCACAACTGCACCAACTTCAGGTGGTTCATCATGCCCCTCCTCACACATTACGTCCATACTATCGCCACCTAACTCAGACGTATGAGGTGGTGTACCTGCGCCTTCTTCTTGTTGTTGCAGTAGTGGCTGTGAATCAGTGATTTCACCACCACCACCACCAAATAACTCCTGCGAAGTGTCAAATGCAGCAGATGTGGTGCTTGTACTAGCGCTGGTAGCACTGGCTGCGGGAGATGAGGTCTTCTGTGTTAAATACTCAAGCACGTCCTCACAATTTTGGGAAGTGATGGCACGTGCCTTCTTCTGAGCACTGTACTTTGGTCCAGGTCCGCACGAAATCACAGCAACACCACCTCGCACAGACCTGCCAGTGCCAGGTGGCCTTCCTCTGGGTTTTCCTCTACCTCTTCCTCTACCTGGTTTGTCCATTTTGTCCATCCCAAGGGGGAAGCTAGGTATATGCAGTGAGGTGAGTTCACTCAACCCAAAGGTAGTTATATATGCAGTGAGGTGAGTTCTCTGAACACAAAAAGGTAGCTATGTGCAGTGAGGCGAGTTCACTCAACCCAAAGGTAGTTATATATGCAGCGAGGTGAGTTCACTGAACACAACAGGTAGTTATATATGCAGTGAGGTGAGTTCACTCAACACAAAGGTAGTTATATATGCAGTGAGGTGAGTTCACTCAACCCAAAGGTAGTTATATATGCAGTGAGGTGAGTTCACTGAACACAACAGGTAGTTAGATGCAGTCAGCTGAGTTCACTCAACACAAAGGTAGTTAAATGCAGTGAGGTTAGTTCACTCAACAGAAAAGGTAGATATGCAGTGAGGTGAGTTCACTCAACCCAAAGGTAGTTATATATGCAGTGAGGTGAGTTTACTGAACACAAAAGGTAGCTATGTGTAGTGAGGTGAGTTCACTCAACCCAATACCAGTTGCCTGAATCACTTGCTGATCCTGTGTCTCTAATACTTTTAGCCACAGCCCCTGAACAAGCATGCAGATCAGGTGCTCTGACTGAAGTCAGACTGGATTAGCTGCATGCTTGTTTCAGGGTGTGATTCAGCCACTATTGCAGTCACAGAGATCAGCTGGACTGCCAGGCAACTGGTATTGTTTACAGGAAACAGAAAAGGTAGATATGCAGTGAGGTGAGTTCACTCAACCCAAAGGTAGTTATATATGCAGTGAGGTGAGTTCACTCAACCCAAAGGTAGTTATATATGCAGTGAGGTGAGTTCACTCTACAGAAAAGGTAGATATGCAGTGAGGTGAGTTCACTCAACTTAAAAGGTAGTTAAATGCAGTGAGGCAAGTTCACTCAACACAAAAGGTAGTTATGTGCAGCGAGGTGGGTTCACTCAACACAAACGTAGGTGTATGCAGTGATGAGGTGGGTTAACTAAACACAACAGGTACTAGTAGTAGGCAAATGCAGTACTGGGTAGGTAGTACAATGTGCAGCTCCCTGTCACACACACAGGTAGCCACTGAATGTGCTGCTGAATGCTGGTGGGCTGCTGGCAGTGGGACACACACATTATGAATTAGCAATGCTGTCTAAGCAACACAGGTGTCTCACACACACAGGTAGTAGTCACTGAATGTGCTGCTGCTGCTGGCAGTGGGACACACAGTATGAATTAGCAATGCTGTCTAAAAAACACAAGTGTCAGTTTCAAACACAGAAAACAAAAATTGATCACACGAGCAGGATGAGCTCTGAAAAGAGCTTTTCTGGGGCGCTATTATAGCAATAAGATTCAGCTAAGCAAGCTAAGAAGGCAAGAGCCTGACTAATCTGTCCCTAGGAGAACAAGTCTGCAGCAGCTGTCCCTATTCTGTCTCTAGCAGGCACACGAGTGAGGCTAATGGCCGCCGGAGCCTGCCTTATATAAGGGGGGGGGGGGGGGGGGGCTCCAGGGCTTAGTATAGCCGGATTGGCTACAATGCGCCTGCTGACTGTGATGCAGAGGGTCAAAGTTGACCCTCATAGAGCATTATGGGGCCCGATGTTCGCCTGGAACCGTTCGCCGGCGAACCGTTCGGCCCATCTCTATTAGAGACACAGGATCAGCAGGAGAGTCAGGCAACTGGTATTATTTTAAAAGGAAAAATCCATATCCTTCTCCGTTTAGGTTCCCTTTAAATGGATACTGTAGGGGGGTCGGGGGAAAATGAGCTGAACTTACCCAGGGCTTCTAATGGTCCCCCGCAGACATCCTGTGTTGGCGCAGCCACTCCCCAATGCTCCGGCCCCGCCTCCAGTTCACTTCTGGAATTTCTGACTTTAAAGTCAGAAAACCACTGCGCCTGCGTTGCCTAGAGATGAGCCGAAATTTTCGAAATTTCGAACTGCTTTTATTACGAATGCGAAATTTAACATTACGACCCAAATTCGTAATTTCGTAATTAATTTTCAAATCGTAATTTACAATTTCGTAATCGAAATTTCACTCCCGTAATGACGAATTTCGTGTATCCAACCGAAATTTTACTGTTTCAGGTTTGTAAGGGTTTCTATCCCTCTAGATGCCTAAAATGAATAGCCCAGCCAGCCTCCTCCTCCTCCCCTCCCTCTCTCTCTCTCTCTCTCTCTCTCTCTCTCTCTCTCTCTCTCTCTCTCTCTCTCTCTCTCTCTCCCCCCAGAGATCTGTAGTATTTCAAAACCATACTCACATTCATGACATGTCCAGGGATCAAACCCAGGCCAACCACATGGAAGACAGCTATGCTCACCACCATACCACCAAACACACACTAAATAGACTGCTAACCTAAATCTTACTTGTAGACAGTCATATGAGACACATGCTGGGTGCAGGGCTTTGTGATTGGACCATGCGATAGAGTGAGGTGCAAAAATGAAATCATGCCTAGCAGAGGATGGTTTCACAGTGCTAAATGCTAGGCTGGCTGTGGTGCAATTGGTTAGTGTGTCTGGCTGGTAACAGCAAGGTTACAGGTTCAATTCCATCCAGGCATGTCTTTTCCTTTTGCGTTCAACAGTTGTCCAAACAGAGCCAACAGAGCCCCAGATAGCCATGTAGAGTTAGGTCACAGCTAGCCTGGCTGTGGTGCAATTGGTTAGTGCGTCTGGCTAGTAACAGCAAGGTTACAGGTTCGATTCCATCCAGGCATGTCTTTTCCTTTTGCGTTCAACAGTTGTCCAAACAGAGTCAACAGAGCCCCAGATAGCCATGTAGAGTTAGGTCACAGCTAGCCTGGCTGTGGTGCAATTGGTTAGTGTGTCTGGCTGGTAACAGCAAGGTTACAGGTTCGATTCCATCCAGGCATGTCTTTTCCTTTTGAGTTCAACAGTTGTCCAAACACCGAGCACAAAGTTTTGCATGCGTAAAGTTTTACGCACGCAAAATACCCCATGGGGTTCAATGGCGCAGCGCGCGCACGCAAAAGGAAAAGACATGCCTGGATGGAATCAAACCTTGCTGTTACCAGCCAGACACACTAACCAATTGCACCACAGCCAGGCTAGCTGTGACCTAACTCTACATGGCTATCTGGGGCTCTGTTGGCTCTGTTTGGACAACTGTTGAACGCAAAAGGAAAAGACATGCCTGGATGGAATCGAACCTGTAACCTTGCTGTTACCAGCCAGACGCACTAACCAATTGCACCACAGCCAGGCTAGCTGTGACCTAACTCTACATGGCTATCTGGGGCTCTGTTGGCTCTGTTTGGACAACTGTTGAACGCAAAAGGAAAAGACATGCCTGGATGGAATCGAACCTGTAACCTTGCTGTTACCAGCCAGACGCACTAACCAATTGCACCACAGCCAGGCTAGCTGTGACCTAACTCTACATGGCTATCTGGGGCTCTGTTGACTCTGTTTGGACAACTGTTGAACGCAAAAGGAAAAGACATGCCTGGATGGAATCGAACCTGTAACCTTGCTGTTACTAGCCAGACGCACTAACCAATTGCACCACAGCCAGGCTAGCTGTGACCTAACTCTACATGGCTATCTGGGGCTCTGTTGGCTCTGTTTGGACAACTGTTGAACGCAAAAGGAAAAGACATGCCTGGATGGAATTGAACCTGTAACCTTGCTGTTACCAGCCAGACACACTAACCAATTGCACCACAGCCAGCCTAGCATTTAGCACTGTGAAACCATCCTCTGCTAGGCATGATTTCATTTTTGCACCTCACTCTATCGCATGGTCCAATCACAAAGCCCTGCACCCAGCATGTGTCTCATATGACTGTCTACAAGTAAGATTTAGGTTAGCAGTCTATTTAGTGTGTGTTTGGTGGTATGGTGGTGAGCATAGCTGTCTTCCATGTGGTTGGCCTGGGTTTGATCCCTGGACATGTCATGAATGTGAGTATGGTTTTGAAATACTACAGATCTCTGGGGAGAGAGAGAGAGAGAGAGAGAGAGAGAGAGAGAGAGAGGAGGGAGGAGGAGGGGGGGGAGGAGGAGGAGGAGGAGGAGGAGGAGGAGGAGGGCTGTGCTATTCATTTTAGGCATCTAGAGGGATAGAAACCCTTACAAACCTGAAACAGTAAAATTTCGGTTGAAGACACGAAATTCGTCATTACGGGAGTGAAATTTCGATTACGAAGGCATCTAGAGGGATAGAAACCTTTGCAAACTTTAAAATACTAAATTTCGTAATCGTAATTACGAAAATTTGCGTAATTTGCGAAAATTACGAAATTTCGATTACTGCTAAAATCGTAATTGTAGTAATTTCGCGAAATTTCGGAAATTCGTAATTAGGTCATTACGCTCATCCCTAGCGTTGCCGTGTCCTCACTCCCGCTGATGGCATCAGGAGCATACTGCGCAGACCAAAGACTATACTGGGCTTGTGCAATACACTCCTGGTGACATCAGCGGGAGCGAGTATGCAGCTGCGCAGGCACAGTGGTTTTCAGACTTTAAAGTCAGAAAACCACTGCGCCTGCGTTGCCGTGTCCTTGCTCCCGCTGATGTCACCAGGAGTGTACTGCGCAGACACAGACCATACTGGGCCTGCGCTGTGTGCTCTTGATGACATCAGCGGGATCGAGGACACGGCAACGCAGGCACAGTGGTTTTCTGACTTTAAAGTCAGAAATTCCAGAAGTGAACTGGAGGCTGGGCCGGAGCATCGGTGAGCGGCTGCGCAGGCACAGGATGTCTGCGGGCATTAGAAGCCCCGGGTAAGTTCAGCTCATTTTCCCCCGACCCCCCTACAGTATCCCTTTAAGGATTTGTAGCATAAAAGCCAACTCACATTGGCTGGGAATCGAACCCAGGTCTCACTGTGTGGTGGGCAAGCACCCTAACCGTTGTACCACACCAGTACTAACTGAAGCTGGCCTAGCATTTACTATTTATGCTCAATGCAATAGAAACATTAGGTTGCTTAAAGGGAACCTTAACTGAGAGTGATATGGATGTTTCCTGTAAACAATACCAGTTGCCTGGCAGTCCAGCTGATCTCTGTGACTGCAATAGTGGCTGAATCACACCCTGAATCAAGCATGCAGCTAATCCAGTCTGACTTCAGTCAGAGCACCTGATCTGCATGCTTGTTCAGGGGCTGTGGCTAAAAGTATTAGAGACACAGGATCAGCAGGCGATTCAGGATGGTGCGACCCAAATGGAGGGAGGTAGGGAGTTCCATAGTGCTGGAGCAGCTCTTGAGAAGTCCTGGAGGCGTGCATGGGAATGGGTGATGTGGGGGGTGGTCATTGGAGGAGGAGAGTGAGCGGCTAGGTGTGTACCTCTGAGTAAGATCAGAAATGTAGGTTTGGCAGGTTTTGTAGACAGATTCGTAGGCCAGACACAGTATCTTGAATCTTATTCTGGAGTGGATAGGAAGCCAGTGGAGGAATTCACAACAGGGAGCTGACGTGGTGGAGCGATGGGAGGAGTGGATAATTCTGGCTGCCGCATGCGTAACATACTGCAGCTGTGCAATTCGGGTCATAAGGAGACCAGACAGAAAGGCATTGCAGTGGTCGAGGTGGGAAATTATGAGGGCATGGATGAGGAGTCTGGTGGTGACAGAGGTCAGGAAAGGGCGGATCTTGCAGATGTTGGGGAGGTGGAAGTTGCAGGGCTTTATGAGGTTTTGTATGTGGGCGGTGGATGCATGAAAATAGCAAACTCAGCCACAGACGCATAAAAAAAACGCATAATGCAGAGAAAATGAACATAGTAGCATTTTAGGGAACGCATAACTTCCTTACACTTCAAGAGCAACCGTAGCATGCGTCCTTCAATTTAGAGTGCAGTGCTGATCATGGAGCTTGCGCTGTTATAGCAACGTAGCTTCATGAATCAGCCCAATGGTGCTTTCCTATGGTGAAAAATGCATGTGTTTTGCATTCCTTTTTTTTTTTTTTTATAACATATGATACTGTATTCTTTAATTTAAAAAAAAGGCTGATTCTAAAAATAATAATAAGATGCATGGAAAATGCAAACTCAGCCACAGACGCATACAAACATGCAAAATGCAGAGAAAAACACAGAAATGCACATGGCAAATAACTCGGAGTACTCCCAGTGTGCTCCCAGCCTTACTGTAACACTGTGTGTGAAATTGAGCAGCAAGTACAGATGTCCATGGTAGAGATGAGCCAAAACGGCTCTGACATTATTGCAAAACGCTTGTTGAATTTACCATTGCATATCTCCCAACTTTTTGGGATAAGAAACTTTTTGGGAAACTGTCTTTGTCTGATGCAGCTCCTGGCCGGTGTCTGTCCCCCCAGGTGACACATGTACTGCCTGATCTCAGGATCTGCAATATGAACGCTGCTGCTATATGTTATCCTTGCTTTGTTTGTAGCCGGATGTTGTGCTAATTTAGGGTCTCTGGACTCATTTGATATGGACTGATGTGTTATATGCCTGGCTATCTACATGTGTTGTCACCGCAATCGCCAGCTTCAGTTAGTACTGGTGTGGTCCAGCGGTTAGGGTGCTTGCCCACCACACAGTTAGACCTGGGTTTGATTCCCAGCTATGGTATGTAAACTGGTTTTTGAAATAGTATAATTCCCTGGCAGATGAGACCCAGTAGGAGGTAGGAGGTAGAAGGGGAGGAGGGTGGGCTTCCAGGTATTAGAGCCCTTGAAACATGTTTTCTATAATTTTTCCAGCCAGTAGAATTTTTTCAAATTTTCAAAGTTCGCCTCCCCATTGAAGTCTATTGCTGTTCGAGAACTTTTTCGCGAACCGAACCTTTCAAGAAAAACGGAGGTTCGCGACATCTCTACACATTGGATGTGGAAGTGAGGTCATTGCTCCCTTCCTGCATTGGAAGTGTGCTGCATGGTTACTGTGCACTGCGCTCCTCTCTTTGGATCACCACTGATCTGCAGGCCTGTGAGTCTTGGGGGTGGGGAGGCAGGTAGAACAATAGAGCATACACCAGGATAGGAAACACTGCAATGTAGCAATTTATGGGCAGCACGGTGGCGTAGTAGTTAGCTCTCTCGCCTTGCAGCGCTGGGTCCCTGGTTTGAATCTCAGCCAGGTTACTATCTGCAAAGAGTTTGTATGTTCTCCCCGTGTCTGCGTGGGTTTCCTCCAGGCACTCCGGTTTCCTCCCACATTCCAAAAACATACGGATAAGTTAATTGGCTCCCCCTAAAATTGGCCCTAGACTACAGTACTTACACTACATAATATAGACATATGGCAATGGTAGGGATTAGATTGTGAGCTCCTTTGAGGGACAGTTAGTGACAAGATATATATACACTGTACAGCGCTGCGTAATATGTCGGCACTATATAAATACTAAATAATAATAATAATAATTTGGATGTACTGGTATACCTAAAAAGCACTTTTTTTAAGACAAAAAAAATTGCAGTGATTTGGTCCAAGAAATTTGTAAATAAATGTTGGGGCCGGGAAATACAGGGACAAAAACCCCCCGGTGATGAAGTGACTTGTGCCCAACAAACCAAACAATTCAATTCATAATGGCACATCAGTATTCCATATACTGTATATATACATAATGCTAATCAATACACAATTCATACGCCATACATTGTGAATAAATAAACAGGATGTCTCCTCAATATTCCAATCAATAATCAATCCATGTGTCCTATGTGGGGAATAAATAAACAGGACGCCCACTAATAAACATATCTAGCAGATTTAGTGGATCTAACATGCATAGGGCTCGATTCACAAAAGGGTGAGAACTCAGTTAGCACGCCTAAAAGCTTTGAGCTAACTACGGTGCTAAGTAGTCAGCAGCACGGCCAAAACTTTTGTTGATCGGGGTGAAAAAATTTAGAATGTGCGGGAAACTTCACACCGGGTGCGCCTAAAACGTCGCACCGGGTGCGCCCGGAACGGGCACACCTGGAGCAACGTTTTTGATCGCACCCGGTGCAACGGTTTTCATGCAGCACTAAACTTTGTGTGCGATCAATAAACGCTTTGGGCGTGCTGCTAACTAAGTTTGCTCCCTTTTGTGAATCGCGCCCTTAGAGGCTCCACTATTTATGTGTAAAGTGGGCCCATGTGTGAAACATACCAAGGACCGGTCACTCCACTGACCCCAGTAGCAGGTGCAGCGGTGAGTCGGCCGGAGCACAAAGCTGACTCTTCAAGCATTGTGTTGCAAAGCCCAGCACACTATAAACAGCAAATCTGAAGAACCTTGTTTTATTTGAAATATTTTTTCAGTAGATTGCGGTGACAACACATGTAGATAGCCAGGCATATAACACATCAGTACATATCAAATGAGTCCAGAGACCCTAAATTAGCACAACATCCGGCTACAAACAAAGCAAGGATAACATATAGCAGCAGCGTTCATATTGCAGATCCTGGTCTCAGGCAGTACATGTGTCACCTGGGGGGGACAGACACCGGCCAGGAGCTGCATCAGACAAAGACAGTTTCCCAAAAAGTTTCTTATCCCAAAAAGTTGGGAGATATGCGATGGTAAAATCAACAAGCATTTTGCAATAATGTCAGAGCCGTTTTGGCTCATCTCTACCATGGACATCTGTACTTGCTGCTCAATTTCACACACAGTGTTACAGTAAGGCTGGGGAGCGCACTGGGAGTACCATGAGTTATTTGCCATGTGCATTTCTGTGTTTTTCTCTGCATTTTGCATGTTTGTATGTGTCTGTGGCTGAGTTTGCATTTTCCATGCATCTTATTATTATTTTTAGAATCAGCCTTTTTTTAAATTAAAGAATACAGTATCATATGTTATAAAAAAAAAAAAAGGAATGCAAAACACATGCATTTTTCACCATAGGAAAGCACCATTGGGCTGATTCATGAAGCTACGTTGCTATAACAGCGCAAGCTCCATGATCAGCACCGCACTATAAATTGAAGGACGCATGCTACGGTTGCTCTTGAAGTGTAAGGAAGTTATGCGTTCCCTAAAATGCTACTACGTTCATTTTCTCTGCATTATGCGTTTTTTTTATGCGTCTGTGGCTGAGTTTGCTATTTTCATGCATCCACCGCCCACATACAAAACCTCATGAAGCCCTGCAACTTCCACCTCCCCAACATCTGCAAGATCCGCCCTTTCCTGACCTCTGTCACCACCAGACTCCTCATCCATGCCCTCATAATTTCCCACCTCGACTACTGCAATGCCTTTCTGTCTGGTCTCCCTATGACCCGAATTGCACAGCTGCAGTATGTTACGAATGCGGCAGCCAGAATTATCCACTCCTCCCATCGCTCCACCACGTCAGCTCCCTGCTGTGAATTACTCCACTGGCTTCCTATCCACTCTAGAATAAGATTCAAGATACTGTGTCTGGCCTACGAATCTGTCTACAAAACCTGCCAAACCTACATTTCTGATCTTACTCAGAGGTACACACCTAGCCGCTCACTCTCCTCCTCCAATGACCACCCCCCACATCACCCATTCCCATGCACGCCTCCAGGACTTCTCAAGAGCTGCTCCAGCACTATGGAACTCCCTACCTCCCTCCATTTGGGTCGCACCATCCTTCAACATCTTTAACAATGCCCTCAAAATTCACCTTTTCACCCTGGCCTTTCCACCCTCACTGGTGCTCTAAACCAGCTGCTGAACACTGAACTCTGATCCCCTAAGTTTCGTGTCCCTACTCCCTACCTCTCCCTCTAGATTGTAAGCCTTCGGCAGAGTCCTCCTCCTTGTGTCTCCTACCTGATCACGCACCTCCATCAACGTACACCCATCCTATGGATCTGAGGGAACTCAACTTGCCTACTCTTCATGCACCCACTAAATGGTTTAAAGAGGCGCCCTGGTGGTATATAAAAGCGTTTAAAAGCAGTTTAAAACCGAGAAAGGTTTGAGGTTGCTTACCTCAAGGACGACAAATCTTTGTAGGGACAAAAGATTTTATTGGTAGCACAGGCAACGCGTTTCACGGGTCTGAGCCCGCTTCCTCAGGCCAATAGCAGTGCCAGGCCAATTGAAATAGCAAGCTAAGGGAGCCTCTCTTTTTTTGTTTCCTGTACCTTTTCCCCAGAAGGTGTCCTGACACCAATCATCCACCACTCTTCATGCACCCATCCAGTGACTGACTAAGCACTACCTTGTACTCCTACTATGCTGCGTGATCTGGTTTTTATGTATCCCTGTATTGTAGTATTGTTGTATGTCACCCCAAAGTATTGTCTGTAACCATAACTAATGTCCAGCACTGCATAGTATGTTGGCGCTTTATAAATATAATTTTACAGTTTTACAATTTTACATATATATACAGTGTGTGTATATATATATATATATATATATATATATATATATATATATATATATATATATATATATATATATTGCTAAACGCATGCATGTTTCGCCATAGGAAGGCACTATATTAAATCTGCACTTTGTGGGAAGATCCAACATGTACGATTTTAAAATGGTACAAAAAAAAGAGGCAAAGAGCTGTGATTTGGAATGCAGCCCATAGGCTTTTACTGAGTTTGATTTTGCGTGTTTTCTGCTATGTGGATGTAGCAAAATACATTGAAATTGGGAATGTTCAACCTGTGAAATGTCCAACAGGCATGCATGTTCTGGTAATGATAATAGATGGTGATGAAGATGTATATAAGGGAGTTGTGCTAATAATCAGTGGCGTAGCTAGGGTGTTTGACACCCGGTGCGGAAAATTTACTGACACCCTTTCCCCCCCCCCCCCCCCCCAAAAAAAAAGCGGAGAACGCAGCGGCAAAAAAATGGGTGTGGACATGACATCACATGGGTGTGAGTAACTGTAATGTAACTGTAGCAGTAAGGCAGTGGGCTAATATAGGTAGACAGAATAGTTGCCCCCAGCATAGGTTAGATAGGTAGGTGCCCACAAACACTGGTCCACATGACAGCCCAGGGGCCCCAGGTCTCTCTCACTCACTGGGGCCCCCAAACCACCATGCGACACCTAGAGGGAAGTGCGGGCAAGCCCTGGACCTCTCACCTCCAGGGAACTCACCCCACCACCTCTAAACTGAATGCCAACTGCAACAAACACAATTGCTAACTTCCAGTCAGAGCAATATCCTGCCTCTATCTGGCCAGCAGACGCTAGTCAGCCAATCAGGTGCACTGTCATACACCCTTTGCCTGCTGTACCATACCTAGCAGGAATTACATAGATTAGCATTCAGGTGGGAGGCTTCGGTTGGACGCAATCGTGAATTGCGTCGTTTACAGGGACGCCCCGTGTAGGCACATCTCCCACACGGTTCCCTCCCTAACCACTCACCTGTCAACCTCATCCTAGAAGCTGCAAAAAATAAATTTAAAATTAGGTGTCGCATGCTGGTTTGGGGGCTCCAGTGAGTGAGAGAGACCTGGGGCCCCTGGGCTGTCATGTGGACCAGTGTTTGTGATTTTAAATTTATTTTTTGCAGCTTCTAGGATGCGGTTGACAGGTGAGTGGTTAGGGAGGGGACCGTGTGGGAGATGTGCCTAAAATTCACGATTGCGTCCAACCGAAGCCTCCCACCTGAATGCTAATCTATGTAATTCCTGCTAGGTATGGTACAGCAGGCAAAGGGTGTATGACAGTGCACCTGATTGGCTGACTGGCGTCTGCTGGCCAGATAGAGGCAGGATATTGCTCTGGCTGGAAGTTAGCAATTGTGTTTGTTGCAGTTGGCATTCAGTTTAGAGGTGGTGGGGTGAGTTCCCTGGAGGTGAGAGGTCCAGGGCTTGCCCGCACTTCCCTCTAGGTGTCGCATGGTGGTTTGGGGGCCCCAGTGAGTGAGAGAGACCTGGGGCCCCTGGGCTGTCATGTAGATAGGTAGGTGCCCCCCAGAATAGGTTAGATTAGGTAGGTGCCCCGAAGTATAGGTTAGATTAGGTAGGTGTCCCCCAGTATAGGTTAGATAGGTAGCTGCCCCCCAGTATAGGTTAGATTAGGTAGATGCCCCCCAGTATAGGTTAGATTAGGTAGGTGTCCCCCAGTATAGGTTAGATAGGTAGCTGCCCCCCAGTATAGGTTAGATTAGGTAGATGCCCCCCAGTATAGGTTAGATAGGTAGCTGCCCCCCAGTATAGGTTAGATTAGGTAGATGCCCCCCAGTATAGGTTAGATTAGGTAGGTGTCCCCCAGTATAGGTTAGATAGGTAGCTGCCCCCCAGTATAGGTTAGATTAGGTAGATGCCCCCCAGTATAGGTTAGATAGGTAGCTGCCGCCCAGAATAGGTTAGATTAGGTAGGTGCCCCCCAGTATAGGTTAGATAGGCAGCTGCCACCCAGAATAGGTTAGATAGGTAGCTGCCCCCCAGTATAGGTTAGATTAGGTAGATGCCCCCCAGTATTGGTTAGATACGTAGCTGCCCCCCAGTATAGGTTAGATTAGGTAGGTGCCCCCCAGTATAGGTTAGATAGGTAGCTGCCCCCCAGTATAGGTTAGATAGATATTACAGCGCACCCCAGGGGCGTTGCAAGGATCCTGGGAGATCCGGGGTACCCCTGGGCACCAAGGGAGGGTGAACATGCGCGTGCCGCAGCAAAAAAATGGGCGTGGCCATTCAATGGGAAAGAGGGCGTGGTAATGGATGGGGTCAAATGTACATGAACGTAGCAGTGGTTTAACTTAAATATAATAAATAGGCAGCATTTCATCTAAGAAAGAAGAGTTCCCTCACCTGGCTTCTGTCTTGTTCTCGGCTGGCTGGCCTCAGTGCTGTGCTGGGTTTGCGGTTATGCTGTGCTGGCGGTGATGCTATGCATGCTGGGCTGCCTGGCTTGGCTGGAGGTGATGCTGGGCTACCTGGCTAGTTGTGATGCTGTGCTAGCCTGGCTGGTGGTGATGCTGGACTGTCTGGCGGTGATGCTATGCATGCTGGGCGGCCTGGCTGGTTGTGATGCTGGGCTGCCTGGCCTGTGGTGATGCTGGGCTGCTGGCCTGTGGTGATGCTGGGCTTTCTGGCTGGAGGTGATGCTGGGCTTCCTGGCTGGTGGTGATGCTGTGCTAGCCTGGCTGGTGGTGATGCTGGACTGTCTGGTGGTGATGCTATGCATGCTGGGCGGCCTGGCTGGTGGTGATGCTGGGCTGCCTGGCCTGTGGTGATGCTGTGCTGGCCTGGCTGGCAGTGATGCTGAGGCCCGGCTGGAGGTGATGCTGAGGCCCGGCTGGAGGTGATGCTGAGGCCCGGCTGGAGGTGATGCTGAGGCCCGGCTGGAGGTGATGCTGAGGCCCGGCTGGAGGTGATGCTGAGGCCCGGCTGGAGGTGATGCTGTGCTGGCCTGGCTGGAGGTGATGCTGAGGGCCCAGCTGGTGGTGATGCTTAGGCCCGGCTGGTGGTGATGCTGTGCTGACCTGGCTGGAGGTGATGCTGAGGCCCGGCTGGTGGTGATGCTGAGGCCCGGCTGGTGGTGATGCTGAGGCCCGGATGGTGGTGATGCTGTGCTGGCCTGGCTGGTGGTGATGCTGAGGCCCGGATGGTGGTGATGCTGAGGCCCGGATGGTGGTGATGCTGTGCTGACCTGGCTGGAGGTGATGCTGAGGCCCGGCTGGTGGTGATGCTGAGGCCCAGCTGGTGGTGATGCTGAGGCCCGGCTTGGTGGTGATGCTGAGGCCGGCTGGTGGTGATGCTGAGGCCCGGCTGGTGGTGATGCTGAGGCCCGGCTGGTGGTGATGCTGAGGCCCGGCTGGTGGTGATGCTGAGGCCCGGCTGGTGGTGATGCTGAGGCCCGGCTGGTGGTGATGCTGAGGCCCGGCTGGTGGTGATGCTGAGGCCCGGCTGGTGGTGATGCTGAGGCCCGGCTGGTGGTGATGCTGAGGCCCGGCTGGTGGTGATGCTGTGCTGGCCTGGCTGGAGGTGATGCTGAGGCCCAGCTGGAGGTGATGCTGAGGCCCGGCTTGAGGTGATGCTGTGCTGGCCTGGCTGGAGGTGATGCTGAGCCCGGCTGGTGGTGATGCTGAGGCCCAGCTGGTGGTGATGCTGAGGCCCGGCTGGTGGTGATGCTGAGGCCCGGCTGGTGGTGATGCTGAGGCCCGGCTGGTGGTGATGCTGAGGCCCGGCTGGTGTGATGCTATGCATGCTGGGTGGCCTGGCTGGTGGTGATGCTGGGCTGCCTGGCCTGTGGTGATGCTGTGCTGGCCTGGCTGGCAGTGATGCTGAGGCCCGGCTGGAGGTGATGCTGTGCTGGCCTGGCTGGAGGTGATGCTGAGGCCCGGCTGGAAGTGATGCTGAGGCCCGGCTGGAAGTGATGCTGAGGCCCGGCTGGAGGTGATGCTGAGGCCCAGCTGGTTGTGATGCTGAGGCCCGGCTGGTGGTGATCCTGAGACCCGGCTGGTGGTGATGCTGAGGCCCGGCTGGTGGTGATGCTGAGGCCCGGCTGGTGGTGATGTTGAGGCCCGGCTGGTGGTGATGCTGAGGCCCGGCTGGTGGTGATGCTGAGGCCCGGATGGTGGTGATGCTGAGGCCCGGATGGTGGTGATGCTGAGGCCCGGATGGTGGTGATGCTGAGGCCCGGATGGTGGTGATGCTGTGCTGGCCTGGCTGGAGGTGATGCTGAGGCCCGGCTGGTGGTGATGCTGAGGCCCGGCTGGTGGTGATGCTGAGGCCCGGCTGGTGGTGATGCTGAGGCCCGGCTGGTGGTGATGCTGAGGCCCGGCTGGTGGTGATGCTGAGGCCCGGCTGGTGGTGATGCTGAGGCCCGGCTGGTGGTGATGCTGAGGCCCGGCGGCTGGTGGTGATGCTGAGGCCCGGCGGCTGGTGGTGATGCTGAGGCCCGGCTGGTGGTGATGCTGAGGCCCGGATGGTGGTGATGCTGAGGCCCGGATGGTGGTGATGCTGAGGCCCGGATGGTGGTGATGCTGAGGCCCGGATGGTGGTGATGCTGTGCTGGCCTGGCTGGAGGTGAT
Source organism: Hyperolius riggenbachi (assembly GCF_040937935.1). Taxonomy (NCBI): domain Eukaryota; kingdom Metazoa; phylum Chordata; class Amphibia; order Anura; family Hyperoliidae; genus Hyperolius; species Hyperolius riggenbachi. Next base: position 13,957,835 of record NC_090652.1, on the reverse strand, counting down.
GCTGAGGCCCGGCTGGTGGTGATGCTGAGGCCCGGCTGGTGGTGATGCTGAGGCCCGGCTGGTGGTGATGCTGAGGCCCGGCTGGTGGTGATGCTGAGGCCCGGCTGGTGGTGATGCTGTGCTGGCCTGGCTGGAGGTGATGCTGAGGCCCGGCTGGAGGTGATGCTGAGGCCCGGCTGGTGGTGATGCTGAGGCCCGGCTGGAGGTGATGCTGTGCTGGCCTGCCTAGTGGTTATGGTGTGGTGATGCTTGTCTGGCTGGCGGTGATGTTGGGCTCAGGGCTGGCTGGGTTGCTGCAGGGATTTGGGTGAGCCCACCGGCAGGAGGGCTGGATTTGTACTTTTTACTAACCAAGACCCACTATCACTAGCTGCCCCATGACAACACAGCAGGGTTAGGATAGAGTTATCGGACATGACAAAGGAGGGAGATTAGGGATACTGATAGGTCAGGGTTAGGCATTTACACAAAAAGGAATTAAAGTTAGGTAAAAAAAACAAAACATGAATGCGGTAAGAAAAGATTAAAGGCTAGGGTCTTGGGCAATTTAGGGTGAGGCTAGTAGAAATATGGGAGAGGCTAGTAGAATTATGGGAAAGGGGATGAAATTAAGTATCAGCTTAGGGTTACTGATCACAATGATTAAATTGATGAGACTGTCAGTGACATGACTATGTGCTCTGTAAAGTGCTGCTGAAGATATCAGTGCTATATAAATACATAATAATATGGTAGGACATTAGACTAGGACTATGGTAGGATTAGATTGTGAGCTCCTCTGAGGACAGTCAGTGACATGACTATGTACTCTGTAAAGTGCTGCTGAAGATATCAGTGCTATATAAATACATAATAATATGGTAGGACATTAAACTATGACTATGGAGGATTAGATTGTGAGCTCCTTTGAGAACAGTCAGTCCAACACGAAAAGTCCACAGCACCACGTCAGTAATGTATAGCTCTTTTATTTAAAAGAAAGACAAAGAGATAGCCACAACAGCGACAGACGCTGTTTCGGACAAGGTCCTTCCTCAAGCTGTATCAGGCTCTCTCTGAAATACAATCCAAATGCTACTCCTATATATACTAGTCATGGCCAATCAGGATGCAGAGAGTACATGGAGGACCTGATGGGGAACTGCACAAAAGCCAGGTAAGCTTAGGGCTATTGGGTCTTTCCACTCTAGCACACGTCTGTCCCCATTTGGGTGCTGGTCTACCCAGTTTCTCTGAGGACAGTCAGTGACATGACTATGTATTGTGTAATGTGCTGCAGAAGATGTCAGTGCTATATAAATACATCATAATATGGTAGGACATAAGACGGACTAGAAAGAAGAAAAAAAAAAAAGGAAGAGAAGCAGAAAGGAGAAATATGGCAGCATGGGTGTAACAATAGCCCCTGCCAATGCTGGAGGGCCCAGGTTCTCTATGGTTATTATTATTTAGTATTTATATAGCGCTGACATGTTCCGCAGCGTTGTACACAGTATATTGTCTTGTCATTTAACTGTCCTTCAGAGGGGCTCACAATCTAGTCCCTACCATAGTCATCTGTCTATGTATGTATCGTCTAGTGTATGTGTATTGTCTAGGGCCAATCTTAGGGGGAAGCCAATTAATTTATATGTATGTATTTGGGATGTGGGAGTAAACCGGAGTGCCTGGAGAAAACCCACACAGGATATGTGGAGAATATACAAACTCTTTGCAGAGAGGGCCCTGGCTGGGATTGGAAGGTGAGAGCCCTAACCACTACCCCACAATGTTGCCCAGCCCCACAGAGCAGCAGAGGAGCGCTATACGTTACCTGCTCCTGGCTGCAGGACAGGGCCTGTTAACACCTCTTCAGTGTAGCTCTTCGCCGCAGCATGCAGCCAATCACCATGTGGCATGCAAAAACATGCATCAAGAGCTGCATGGTGATTGGCTGCACAGCGTAGCGATGAGTAACCCTAAACAGGAGAGAAGAGGAGAGGCCCGGAAAGACCGTCCTGCAGCCTTTTTTAAGGTGGGATTGGGGGGGATATAGATATGCCCCGAGAGGGTGAAGGGGGGAGAGAAAGATAGGAGAGAAAAAAGGTAGAGAGTGCAAGATAGAGGGGGAAGCAGCATAGTAACACAGAGATGGAAAGAGAGGAGAGGGGAGAGTTAAATCAGCAAGTTTTACCACCAGCCTTCACTACTGTGCAATCTTCACACAGGATGCAGAACTGCAAGTCAGTCTGCCTGTGCATCTGCCCATCTCTCCCCAGCTCAAGTCTCTCTCTGTCCTCCACTCCAGGACAGCTCGTTCAGAGGGGTGGGGGCTGCACTTCACATTCTCCCCTGCTAGACAGTAAACAATATAATGGCAGGGGAGAGATAACAGCACAGCCCCAGGCAGCAGCATCACAGCTCCAGCTCATAGAGTTCCGAACTTCACAACCTCACATGGCAGGGGGGAGAGAGCAGGACAGCCGGGCAGCAGCATAGGAGGAGAGCTCCAGCTCATACGGAGCTACACAGCCTCCATGCATGGCAGGGGGGAGAGCAGTGGCGGCTCCAGCTTCAGATTTTTGGGGGGGCTCAAAGGGGGCACGAGGGCTGGCAGGCCGGGCTTGGGGGGGGGAATTGCGCCGCGGCGAAAAATTGGGCGTGGTCATGATGTCATGTGGGCGGGGCTAACTGTAATGTAGTTGTACCAGCTAACGTAGTTACATGGAAAAAAAAATGAAGTAAACGCACATAATGACAGGTAGCCTTTCACCAGTAAATGCACATAAGAATCAGCTTTTCAGCAGTTAATGCACGTAATGACAGACTGCGTTTCTGCAGTAAATGCACATAAGAGCCTGCTTTTCACCAGTTAATGCATGTAATGACAGACAGTTTCCCCATTAAATGCACATAAGAGACAGCTTTTCACCAGTTAATTCACATAATGATAGACTGCGTTTCCGCAGTAAATGCACATAAGGGACAGCTTTTCACCAGTTAATGCACATAATGACAGACTGCGTTTCCGCAGTAAATGCACATAAGGGACAACTTTTCACCAGTTCATGCACATAATGACAGACAGCATTTCCCCAGTAAATGCACATAAGAGACAGCTTTTCACCAGTTAATGCACATGACAGACAGCCTTTCACCAGTTAATGCCCATAAGAGACAGCCTTTCACCAGTTAATGCCCATAAGAGACAGCTTTTCACCAGTAAATGCACATAAGAGACAGCTTTTCACCAGCTAACGCACGTAATGACAGACAGCCTTTCACCAGTAAATGCACATAAGTGACAGCGTTACCCCAGTATAAGTGACAGCGTTATCCCAGTATAAGTGACAGCGTTACCCCAGTAAATGCACATAAGTGACAGCGTTACCCCAGTATAAGTGACAGCGTTACCCCAGTAAATGCACATAAGTGACAGCTTTACCCCAGTATAAGTGACAGCGTTACCCCAGTAAATGTACATAAGTGACAGCGTTACACCAGTAAATGCACATAAGTGACAGCGTTACCCCAGTATAAGTGACAGCGTTACCCCAGTAAATGCACATAAGTGACAGCTTTACCCCAGTATAAGTGACAGCGTTACCCCAGTAAATGTACATAAGTGACAGCGTTACCCCAGTATAAGTGACAGCGTTACACCAGTAAATGCACATAAGTGACAGCGTTACCCCAGTATAAGTGACAGCGTTACCCCAGTATAAGTGACAGCGTTACCCCAGTAAATGCACATAAGTGACAGCGTTACCCCAGTAAATGCACATAAGTGACAGCTTTACCCCAGTATAAGTGACAGCGTTACCCCAGTAAATGTACATAAGTGACAGCGTTACCCCAGTATAAGTGACAGCGTTACACCAGTAAATGCACATAAGTGACAGCGTTACCCCAGTATAAGTGACAGCGTTACCCCAGTATAAGTGACAGCGTTACCCCAGTATAAGTGACAGCGTTACCCCAGTATAAGTGACAGCGTTACCCCAGTATAAGTGACAGCGTTACCCCAGTAAATGCACATAAGTGACAGCATTACCCCAGTATAAGTGACAACGTTACCCCAGTAAATGCACATAAGTGACAGCGTTACCCCAGTATAAGTGACAGCGTTACCCCAGTAAATGTACATAAGTGACAGCGTTACCCCAGTATAAGTGACAGCGTTACACCAGTAAATGCACTTAAGTGACAGCGTTACCCCAGTATAAGTGACAGCGTTACCCCAGTATAAGTGACAGCGTTACCCCAGTAAATGCACATAAGTGACAGCGTTACCCCAGTATAAGTGACAGCGTTACCCCAGTAAATGCACATAAGTGACAGCGTTACCCCAGTAAATGCACATAATGTTATACCTGGTCAGGAGGGTGGGGGACTATTTGCAGAGGCTGGGGAGGGGGGCCCCATCATGCCCTCACCTCAGTGGACCCCCCTCCTTTTATGCGCGGCGCCGAGCGGGAGATACAGCTAGCTATAGTCTCCGGGAGTCCGGGCTGCAGCAGACACTAGAGCTTCAGCCGACTGGTCCACTTCTGTCTCCTCCTCAGCAATACCGCTCTGCACGCACTGAATCAGGAAGTAGTGCGAGCGGTATTGCTGAGAAGGAGACAGGAGTGGACCAGGTGGCTGAAGCTCTAGTGTCTGCTGCAGCCCGGACTCCCGGAGACTATAGCTAGCTGTATCTCCCGCTCGGCGCCGCGCATAAAAGGACCCCTCTTTTTATCATTCCCTGAGGTGAGGGAATGATAAGTCTCTCGCCCCACGCTAGAGCCGGTGTTGGAACACCGGCCCTTGATTCAAGGGGGCTTTCTGAGGGGCTTGCAGTTTCTCAGCTGGGGCTTCAGCCCCGGCAAGCCCCAGTGTAGCACCGCCACTGGGGAGAGCAGATCAGCAACACCGGCAGCAGCATCAGAGGAAAGTAGAGGAGAGCTCCAGCATAGTTACACACAGTCCCCAATGGCAGGACAGGCGTTCCTCACTCCCTGGCTGCCTGGCCCCACGTGATTCCTCCTACATCCGCCCCCTGCTAGCAACAGTGGGACGCTGTGCATCTCCTCAAACTGCGCACAGCCAGCGGGCGTACCAGACCCACATAGCCACTCCACTCGTGCACCCCCTCTAGGGCGGCTGGGGTCACCCCACCTGGTGCGGGTCGCACCCCCGTCACGACGCTACTGCCCCCACCTGTCATGTACACTAGTGTTTGCATATTTTAAACTTCATTTGCAGCTCCTTATGCAGTTTAGTTAGGAGGGGGACGGATGAGAGGGAGTTTCCTGCACGCTGGTGCCCCCTGCTGGCCATGTAGCCTTTGTCCATATGCAACTGAAGCCCTCTCCAACAGTTGGCTGAATTGCTCAGCCTCTGTTTAATTAAAGGGAAACTGAAGTAAGAGGTATACGAAGTCTGCCATATTTATTTCCTTTTAATCAATACCAGTTGCCTGGCAGCCCTGCTGGTCTATTTCTCTGCAGTAGTATCTGATAACACCAGAAACAAGCATGCAGCTAGTCTTGTCAGATCTGACATTAATGTCAGAAACACCTGATCTGCTGCATGCTTGTTCAGGGGCTATGGCTAATAGTATTAGAGGCAGAGGATCAGCAGGAGGGCCTGGCAACTGGCATTGCTTAGATGGAAATAAATATGGCAGCCTCCATATCCCTCTCACTTCAGTTGTCCTTTAAGTACTGCAGACTAGGTGTAATGTATTTGCACTTCTTATTGGCTGACGGGCAGTCTGTAGACTATATGTAAGTGGCAGGGTGCTGTCCGGGAGCGAGCATTTCTTTTGTGTGTGGGAATCTTTAGACTTAGAAATTCTTATCTTGTCTCTGTAGTATCTCAGATTTGTTACTTCTAACATATTGATGTAGTGGGGTGTGGGTGTCAGGGCACCCTCTAGGAAAAGACACAGGAGACAAAAGCAAGAGCCCAATGGTACAGTACGTCAAAAACAATGGAAAATGTTGAAAATAAGAAACTACTCACAAAGGTGGTTGCTGAGTGGCAACCGACCACAGAAAGCAGGTGGAAACAATGAACCCGACTCCCCTTGGGGAGGTCACTGGGGACCAGGATGGGGTCGCTCTCCTTGAGAAAAGAAAGGAGACAGATATCCACCGTGGTACAGACCACGTGTGTTCTGTCTCCACCCCTCAAACAGGCGACGTATGGGTGTGTGAAAAAGTTTAATTAATGTCGCTTTCACCGGAAGATCGGGTGGCACCATTTTGGAAAGGGTCGCCTCTAGAGTTGGGCCGAACCTCCGATTTTAGGTTCGCGAACCTGGTTCGCGAACTTCCGCGGAAGGTTCGGTTCGCGTTAAAGTTCGCGAACCGCAATAGACTTCAATGGGGATGCGAACTTTGAAAAAAAAAAATTTATGCTGGCCACAAAAGTGATGGAAAAGATGTTTCAAGGGGTCTAACACCTGGAGGGGGGCATAGCGGAGTGGGATACACGCCAAAAGTCCCCGGGAAAAATCTGGATTTGACGCAAAGCAGCGTTTTAAGGGCAGAAATCATATTGAATGCTAAATGACAGGCCTAAAGTGCTTTAAAACATCTTGCATGTGTATACATCAATCAGGTAGTGTAATTAAGGTACTGCTTCACACTGACACACCAAACTGTTCACTGAACAGAACAGGTATGCAGTGGCGGGTTCACTGAACAGAACAGGTATGCAGTGCCGGGTTCACTGAACAGAACAGGTATGCAGTGGCGGGTTCACTGAACAGAACAGGTATACAGTGGCGGGTTCACTGAACAAAACAGGTATGCAGTGGCGGGTTCACTGAACAGAACAGGTATGCAGTGGCGGGTTCACTGAACAGAACAGGTATGCAGTGGTGGGTTCACAGAACAGGTATGCAGTGGTGGGTTCACAGAACAGGTATGCAGTGGTGGGTTCACAGTACAGGTATGCAGTGGTGGGTTCACAGAACAGGTATGCAGTGGTGGGTTCACAGTACAGGTATGCAGTGGTGGGTTCACAGAACAGGTATGCAGTGGTGGGTTCACAGTACAGGTATGCAGTGGTGGGTTCACAGAACAGGTATGCAGTGGTGGGTTCACAGTACAGGTATGCAGTGGTGGGTTCACAGAACAGGTATGCAGTGGTGCGTTCACAGAACAGGTATGCAGTGGTGGGTTCACAGTACAGGTATGCAGTGGTGGGTTCACAGAACAGGTATGCAGTGGTGGGTTCACAGAACAGGTATGCAGTGGTGGGTTCACAGTACAGGTATGCAGTGGTGGGTTCACAGAACAGGTATGCAGTGGTGGGTTCACAGTACAGGTATGCAGTGGTGGGTTCACAGTACAGGTATGCAGTGGTGGGTTCACAGTACAGGTATGCAGTGGTGGGTTCACAGTACAGGTATGCAGTGGTGGGTTCACAGAACAGGTATGCAGTGGTGGGTTCACAGAACAGGTATGCAGTGGTGGGTTCACAGAACAGGTATGCAGTGGTGGGTTCACAGTACAGGTATGCAGTGGTGGGTTCACAGTACAGGTATGCAGTGGTGGGTTCACAGAACAGGTATGCAGTGGTGGGTTCACAGAACAGGTATGCAGTGGTGGGTTCACAGTACAGGTATGCAGTGGTGGGTTCACAGTACAGGTATGCAGTGGTGGGTTCACAGTACAGGTATGCAGTGGTGGGTTCACAGAACAGGTATGCAGTGGTGGGTTCACAGTACAGGTATGCAGTGGTGGGTTCACAGAACAGGTATGCAGTGGTGGGTTCACAGAACAGGTATGCAGTGGTGGGTTCACAGAACAGGTATGCAGCCAAGGACAATTTATGCTGGCCACAAAAGTGATGGAAAAGATGTTTCAAGGGGTCTAACACCTGGAGGGGGGCATAGCGGAGTGGGATACACGCCAAAAGTCCCCGGGAAAAATCTGGATTTGACGCAAAGCAGCGTTTTAAGGGCAGAAATCATATTGAATGCTAAATGACAGGCCTAAAGTGCTTTAAAACATCTTGCATGTGTATACATCAATCAGGTAGTGTAATTAAGGTACTGCTTCACACTGACACACCAAACTGTTCACTGAACAGAACAGGTATGCAGTGGCGGGTTCACTGAACAGAACAGGTATGCAGTGCCGGGTTCACTGAACAGAACAGGTATGCAGTGGCGGGTTCACTGAACAGAACAGGTATACAGTGGCGGGTTCACTGAACAAAACAGGTATGCAGTGGCGGGTTCACTGAACAGAACAGGTATGCAGTGGCGGGTTCACTGAACAGAACAGGTATGCAGTGGTGGGTTCACAGAACAGGTATGCAGTGGTGGGTTCACAGAACAGGTATGCAGTGGTGGGTTCACAGTACAGGTATGCAGTGGTGGGTTCACAGAACAGGTATGCAGTGGTGGGTTCACAGTACAGGTATGCAGTGGTGGGTTCACAGAACAGGTATGCAGTGGTGGGTTCACAGTACAGGTATGCAGTGGTGGGTTCACAGAACAGGTATGCAGTGGTGGGTTCACAGTACAGGTATGCAGTGGTGGGTTCACAGAACAGGTATGCAGTGGTGCGTTCACAGAACAGGTATGCAGTGGTGGGTTCACAGTACAGGTATGCAGTGGTGGGTTCACAGAACAGGTATGCAGTGGTGGGTTCACAGAACAGGTATGCAGTGGTGGGTTCACAGTACAGGTATGCAGTGGTGGGTTCACAGAACAGGTATGCAGTGGTGGGTTCACAGTACAGGTATGCAGTGGTGGGTTCACAGTACAGGTATGCAGTGGTGGGTTCACAGAACAGGTATGCAGTGGTGGGTTCACAGAACAGGTATGCAGTGGTGGGTTCACAGTACAGGTATGCAGTGGTGGGTTCACAGTACAGGTATGCAGTGGTGGGTTCACAGTACAGGTATGCAGTGGTGGGTTCACAGTACAGGTATGCAGTGGTGGGTTCACAGTACAGGTATGCAGTGGTGGGTTCACAGAACAGGTATGCAGTGGTGGGTTCACAGAACAGGTATGCAGTGGTGGGTTCACAGAACAGGTATGCAGTGGTGGGTTCACAGAACAGGTATGCAGTGGTGGGTTCACAGTACAGGTATGCAGTGGTGGGTTCACAGAACAGGTATGCAGTGGTGGGTTCACAGTACAGGTATGCAGTGGTGGGTTCACAGAACAGGTATGCAGTGGTGGGTTCACAGAACAGGTATGCAGTGGTGGGTTCACAGAACAGGTATGCAGCCAGGGACAAGCTAAGCCTAACTAATCTTTCCCTATGAGAGAGAGTGTGCAGCAGCTCGCCCTACTCTCACTAATGCAGGCACACGAGTGACCGTAATGGTCGCCGCTGCCTGCCTTTTAGTAGGGGGGAGTGGCTCCAGGGGCTAGTGTAGCCTAATTGGCTACACTGTGCCTGCTGACTGTGATGTAGAGGGTCAAAGTTGACCCTCCATGGTGCATTATGGGGCGAACCGAACTTCCGCAAAGGTTCGCCTGCGGGACGCAAACGCGAACCACGGAAGTTCGCATGGAACCGTTCGCAGGCGAACCGTTCGGCCCAACTCTAGTCGCCTCATAGGCTAATGTATTTTGCCAATACTTCTATTGTATTAATAGGCTTACATAGAGGGATGTTTTATAATGCATTTTGAACACTAGATGGCAGCAAAGGATTAGAAATTGAATTTTAAATCCAATAGTCGAATTTTAGGTTAGAATATTTGTGTATGGATGAATTAAAATATTAAAACATGAGATATATTTTGACTAGATGACTTCTCAGTGGTGGCTATAATTAATTCATGTAAATTATTCATTCCAGAACTGTTTTTTGTTTACTTATATAGTAGTATATTATGATACTATTTCTTATTAGTCTTTTTAGCAATATATGTTTTTATGAGATTGAAGCATTTTTATTCCTTTATGTATGAGATTGAAGCATGATTTTTTTTTTTGTTTTACTGATATTTATTAAGAGATTTTCTTAACAGAAAAAAGAATACAGAGAATAATATACAGTGTTGGGTAGACATAGTAACCATGTAGAGAGTTAACAGCACCTAACAGGGTGAGATCGCTAACTATAACCATGTCCGTGGTCAGTTCATCTCGAAAGGATTGGTCCAGGATGGATAAAGTTCTGACGGCTTGAAGTCGTAGTGGACCTGTAACCGTCCAACAATAATACAAACATGTATTCTTGATCATCCTGCAGAGTGATTTAAGGACAGCTTGAACAATTGTAGAGAACATGTAACTTAATATAAATGTATATAGTACAATGGCACTGTTAGCCTAAAAAAAAAACATTGAAACTGGGGTCATAACAAAGTAAGGGGTCACACCAAAGATCAATGAATATTGGAGAGAAGGCCTATGCGTGGGAGATGAGAGAGATATATCGTTAGCCTTCTGATAGGGCAAAAGTCGAAAATTATGTATATGTGAGCAGGGGCTTAAAGGTACCTACTTGGGTATTTGACTCTTTAGAGGTAGGATATTCCATGAGTATCCATATAGTGCAGGGGAATGGACATAGTCTAGGGGTAAAAATTGCCGTATGTGACTTAGGGGGGTAGTAGGTCGGGAGAGGATAGGGACCAAGGGCTCCAGACTCTATGGAAGTGAGATTCATTGTCTCTTAACGATGCTGTCATTTTTTCCATCTCTTTGGTCCATTCAATCTTGTGTTTGACCTCTGATAATGTAGGGGGAGCAATATTTTTCCAGGATGAAGCAATTGATAAACGAGTGGCTGTAAGAATGTGGGTGATTAAGCGTACCGTGTGCTTAGGAGTATCAGGGGGGGTTTACCAAGGACCATATAAATGGGGTCAAGAGGAATTAATATCCCAGTTTTTAGTTGAATGAGGCGTTGCACTTCAGACCATAGTGGGAAGATCTTCGGGCAAAACCAGAAGATATGTTCCAGGCTTCCCTTTTCATTGCAACCTCTCCAGCACATCTGGGAGGAGTTTGGGTATATCTTCGAGAGCCTAGTAGGGGTAAGATACCACCGGAACATGACTTTGTAAATGTTTTCTCTTATCTGTATGCACATAGAGGAGTGCCTGGCGTTTTCCCATATCTCCTCCCAGTCCTCTAGTTGTATAGTTTGGGATAAGGCAGATTCCCATTTGGACATATATGTATGAGCAGGGGTGGTTAGTCCAGATTTAGTATGTAGCAGGGAATAGATCTGAGAGATCAGACCCTTTTGATAGCCCTTAGATTCACATATATGCTCAAAGGGTGTTAGTGAGGGAATATAGTGAGGGGAAGAGTTCCGCAGTAGGGAGAGGAGGAAGTGCCTTGTTTGGGTAAATTCTAATATGTATTGGGGTGAGGATGGTAGTTTATCTTTGAGGGAGGACCTAGTTTGTAAAAGGCCGGTGAGAGGATCTCTCCAATCAAGGAGGTTAAAAAAGTTCAGGTTATACCATCTGGACATAAAGTCCCTAGACATTCCAGGGGGGAAAGCTGGGTTACCTAAAATGGGTGTTAGTGGAGAGGGGGAGGATTTCAGGTTAGCTGTTGTAGCCGTTGACCTCCAGATTTGTAGAGTGAATTTTATAGTGGGAAGAAGTTGAGATAAGGGTATTTTAGATGGGTGATTGGACCAGATCAGGGAGGCAAGGGAATTTGGGAGTAAAGTAAGTAACTCGATGAGGCCCCATTTAGTATGGACTTTGAGTTTGGACCACTCACGTAGTTGGCGGAGATGTGCAGCTTGGTAATAGTACCGGAGAAGAGGTAACCCCAAACCCCCTTGTTCTCTAGGGGAAAGAAGGATTGAGGCTTGTACTCTTGGCCGTTTATGATTCCAGACAAATTTAGCAAAAGCTGTTTGTAACATTGACAATTGGGAGGATGGGACCAGGACTGGGAGGGTTTCGAAGAGGTAGAGGAGTCTAGGAAGTATGTTCATTTTTAAAGTATATATCCTTCCTATCCAGGAGATCTTGTAGGCGGTCCACTTGTGAAGGTCCTTAAGTATTTGTTGAATGAGAGAAGGGTAGTTATGTTTGTATAAGGTAGAGTATGTGGGCGTGAGATGTATGCCTAGATATTTTAGGGAATGTGTTTGCCATTTGTATTGGTAGTGTTGTTTTAATGAGGTTAGAAGATCAGGTGTAATTTTAATGGGTAGTGCCTCCGTCTTATCTTGATTTAGGCGAAAGCTTGAGAGTGATTCATAGACGGAGATGGTGTCGTGTAGGTTTGGTAATGAGATAAGGGGGTTTGTGATGGTGAGTAGGATATCATCCGCAAATAGAGAGATTTTGAATTCGTGTTTTTCTATCTGGACACCTGAGATGTTTGTATTTTGTCGTATGGCGCTGGCCAGAGGTTCAATGCTGAGGGCGAAAAGCAGAGGGGAAAGAGGGCATCCCTGTCTTGTGCCATTGCGGATCTGGAAGGGGGTAGGCGAGGCCATGGGGAGCTTTATGGTGGCTGAAGGGGAGGAGTAGAGGAAGTGGAGAATATTTAGAAAGGGTCCATCAAATCTTTGATGTTGCAGGACTTGAAAAAGAAAAGGCCATGAGAGGCGGTCAAAAGCCTTCTCTGCACCAAGGCTAAGAAGCAGAGATGGCTTGCCTGAACGGGCCATTAGGGAGATGAGATCAATAGCTCGCCGAGTATTGTCTCCTGCCTGTCTGTTTAATATGAATCCCACCTGGTCGTTATTTATTAATCTTGGTAGTATGGCGTTTAGACGACTAGCTAATGTTTTAGTGATGATTTTGAGGTCCGAGTTCAAAAGTGAGATGGGTCGGTAGCTTTGTGGGAGTTGTGGGTCCTTTCCTTCCTTGGGAATTACTGTCAATAGGGAGTTTAGGAAAGTAGAGGGGGGAGATTCCCCCGTCATGATTTTATTTGCTAGGGATGTCAGATGGGGGACTAAAACCATTTGGAAGTTTTTATAGTAGGAGTAGGGAAGACCGTCAGGGCCTGGTGACTTTGAGGAAGGAAGAGATTTAAGTGTATCAAGAATTTCTATATTAGAAATTGGGGCGTTTAGTGATGTGCGTTCCTCATCGGTTAGCTTAGGGAGTTGGAGATTTTCTAGGAAGGAAGAAACTCTATCTGTGTATGTGGGATCTAGGGAGGGATCAAGTAGATTATATAACTGTTCATAATATGAAGTGAAAAGTTGTTCGATTTTAGTTGGGTTATAGTGAGTGGTGCCCTCAGTATCCTTCATGGCATGGACCGCCTGAGAAGATCCCCTGGGGTTAAGTTTGCGTGCAAGGATAGTGTGAGGTTTATTCCCTCGTTCGAGAAACAGCTGTCTCGACCATTTCAAACTTTTTTCCAGCTGGGAGGTTTGATGGGACCTGATGTCGAGTTTTAGCTTTTGTATATGTGAGAAGGAGTCTTGGGTGGGCGATTGTTTATATATGGTATATGCATCCCTGAGGGCTTTTGTGAGTTCGGTCAGTTTTCGCGAGGAGATATTTTTGCGTTTAGAACCCTCAGCGATAAAATGACCCCTAACAAAGGCTTTGTGTGCTTCCCAGGCCATCCCCAAAGAAGAGACCGAAGGGATATTGGTGGTGAAGAAGGATTGAATTTCTTCTGACATTTTGGTGTGGAATGTTTTGTCCCGTAGTAGCGACTCATTGAGTCTCCACTGCATAGGTTTATGTGGCGTGTGTAGCCAATCAAGCTCAATTAAGACAGCATGGTGGTCTGACCAAGCGGTGGGGGAGATATCTGCTGTTATTAGGGATGGTAAAGTGGGCATTTTAGTAAAAAAGTAATCAATGCGGGAGTGTGTTGCGTGTGGGGGGGGGGAAAAAGAAAGTATAGTCTCTGGACGTGGGATTAGAAATTCTCCATAGATCTAAAAGACCATATTTACGGATCAAGGCCCTAAATTTCCTAGAGAGGCGGTCATGTGAGGGGAAGGATGGTGAATCTAGGGGTATTGACCTGTCATTAACGGAGGAAAATGCTAGATTAAAATCCCCCCCTAAGAGAAGGGAACCATTAGTCACTTTAAATAATTTAATAAGAAAGCTTGTTAGGAAGGGAATTTGGTTGGAATTCGGTGCATATACATTAGCTAAAGTTATAGGTCTACCCGAGAGTGTACCCAGCAAGATCAAATAGTGACCTTTTGGGTCTTTGATGGTTTTGGTTATTTGTAGAGGGAGGCCTTTTTTATAGACAATTGCTACTCCCGCCTTTTTTTTGGGTCCCGAGGCTAGATACATTTCCGGGTATGCCCTGCTATAGAGACGTACGGAGTCCCGTGAGGATATATGTGTCTCTTGCAAGAAAGCGATATCAATCGCAAGTCTCCGCAGATCTCGTAGCAAAGAATTTCTTTTTTGAGGTAAATTTAAACCCTTGCAGTTTAAGGTAAGCAACTTAACCATTATCTATATAGACAGTGAACCTATCAAAACAGACATTAATCAGTTGGTCTGGAACAATAAAAAAAAACATAATAAAGAAACATAAAAGCCAATGTGCATTTCCATACTGTGGGAGGGATGAAAATAAGTAACATAGGCCACTGAATATAACGTGGCTACATATTGCAGCAACTAAAGGTAGTTGCACTATCGAGAGTTGAGCGAGAGTTCCTGGTTCCTCCCAGGACCACTTGGCCTCAGAGTTAACTCCCCGGAGGAGCATGAGGGCGAAACAATTAGGTCGGCACATGACTCAAAACTGGGTGCCCAAAAAGTAGAACAACATGGAAAATAGTAGGTTGATCCGTGATCCTTTGCGCTGGACTGTGGCCAGTACTTACGATGGATGTATAATGTAAATGTACCTATGGGGCTTTCAGGATGGTTGGGAGTCCATTCTTTCCGGAGGCCCAGAATAGGTGAGGCTTCGGGAGGGTGCGCTTGTTGAATGAGAGATGTGACGCATCTTTCTGGGAGGTGAATTATCAGGAGGAGAACGTAGGTAATCGGTAGTGATGTTACTTGGGGGTGGGCGGATTCCCATCTGCTTCAGGAACATGGGGGCATCGTCGATATCTGAGAGCGTGAAGAAGGATCCATTCCTGTTTACCATTAAGCGGAAAGGGAAGCCCCATCTATAGTCAATTTTTGCGTCTCTTAGGAGTTGGGTAATAGGCTTGAAAGCCCTGCGTTTTGCCAGGGTGATGAGGGACAAGTCAGTGAAGATAGAGAGGTCGTCCCCTTTAAATGAGAGCGGAGAAGCTTTGCGGGCAGCTTTTAGAAGGGCCTCTTTTGCCTCATAGTAATGCATGTGAATTATTACATCTTTGGGCCTTTGAGAAGCAGTCTGCCTCTCTCCTAGTGAGCGATGAGCGCGATCCATTCTCCAAAGTTCAGTCGAGATATCTGGTGCTAATGTTTTAAAAAGATCAGTCAGATAAGGGTTCAATTGGTCGGGGCTCACAGACATGGATATACCTTTAATTCTCAGATTCTGTCTCCTATCTCGGTTTTCCTGATCTTCCTGCGCATTTCTTAGGAATTTAATGTCAGACTGCATCAGTTTCTGATCTTCTTCTAAATCTTTGTGCTTAATATTAAGAGCGTCCATTTTTCCCTCTAATGTGCTAGTGCGCTCCCCCAGGCTATTCATGTCCCTTTTCAGGTCGTTTACTGCTGTGAGGATTACCTGTTGGAGAGAGTCGTGGAGGGAGCGGTAGTGTCTTTCCAGAGTGGCCTCCAGTAGATCAGCCGTCAGGGGAACAGAAGATGGAAGCTGTGGGGCCTGTTGAGAGAGGGCTGCGTCAGGCTGTGCAGCGAGGCCGGCGCCATCTTGGCTGTCTGATGTGCGGAGGTAGCGTTCCATTGCCCGTCTGCGGGGTTGTTTTGGTGCCCGATTTCGCCGCCATCATGCTGCCTGTATGCTCGGAGGGGGATCCCGCCCGGATCAATGCCGCGCTGCAGAAGCGTAGAGGAGGCTATATGCAGCGGTGAGTAAGCTGCGTGGGGCCGGAGCTCCGAGTCTATGCGGCCATCTTGCTGTAGCCGCGCATGCGTCCTTGATTGAAGCATGATTTTTAATTTTAATTTCTATCTATTTATGGCTTAAAAATATCAGTAGCCTTATTAACTGAATTAATTGTTAACTCTCATAATATCCATTACTTATAACTTATTTAAAGAAACAACTGCCAAGAATGAATGTCTTAAACATAAAAAACAGAATTTGAATTTTCTAATCAAACTGGATAATGCAATAATAATAGTCTTATGCTGTAAATGTATGTATATTATCCTAAGGTACTAGTATATTGAGGAGTTTCTTTTTGCTGATGTAGGCACTGTTATTGGCCTGAGGAAGTGGGCTCAGCCCTGTGAAACGCCTTGCCTGTCTTACTAATAAAATATTTTGCTAATACAAAGATTTTTTTGGCACTGAGGTAAGCGACCTCAATCTCTTGTCCTTTTTAAATGCTTTTATAAACCATCAGGGCACCTCTTTCACCAAAATTGAACATATTGATGTGTTTGAGGTCTGTGTTGTTTTTTAGGCATAGTGCCAGCAGTTTCTGAGAATACCTCTCAGGTTCCAGGAAACGTTTGTCATACATGAATGTTATTACAGGCAAGGAAGAGGTATTTACCACGTTTTACAACAAAACACTCCCTGCAAACTTTGAGTGGAGGCTTCAGCTTGTTTGTTTCCTGGTGAGCCAGGCCCTACTTGTCCTCAGATTCTTCTCACCACAAGCATGCTAATTCTGACTCATACATGATTTATTTTTTTACCCTTACTATTTTTTTTTTGTGCTAAAGTTCCTCTTAAATTGTACCTGAGGGGGGGGAGGGAAGTGTGTGTGTGTGTCGCGATCACTCGAAATCGGCTTGACCGATTTGAACAAAACTTTGTATGCAGATCCCTTACTACCTGGGATGATAGGTTCTGGGGGTCTCGCGGCCCCCCTGCACACCTGGGCGGAGCTACAAACCGCAAATCAGATTTCACCCATTCAAGTCAATGGAAAAAATGTAAAAGGCTGCCATTCTCACAGTAATCCAGCCAGAGTCCCCACACTTGGCACAGTTGGTCACTTGGTGACTGAGGTTACAAATCCAGGAAGAGTGGGCGGAACATAATCAAATTTCAGCCATTGATTTTAAATGGGAAAATGTAAACTGCAGCCATTCTTAGACTGTTAATCGCAGGGTTCTCAAACTTGGCACATTTGGTCACTGGGTGAATGAAATTAAGATTCAAGAAAGTGGGTGGAGCCTACAACAGCCAATCAAAATTCACCTATTGATTTTCAAGGGGAATATTTAAACTGCTGCCATTCTTACACTACTTATGGCAGAGCCTTCAAACTTGCTACAGTCGGTAATTGGGTGACTGGGGTTCAAATTCACTAAAGGGGCGGGGCCACAAACAGCCAATCAGATTTCCTTGGTGGATAAACTGCTTCCATTCACACATTTTTGATGCCAGGAACCTGAAAGCTCACAAACTTGGTCATTGAGTGTCTGTGTGTCAAGGTTACAAAAAGTGGGTGGAGCCAAAACCAAATTTCCCTGGGAAAATATAAACTGCATACATTCATACACCGTTAATGGCAGGGTTCTCAAACTTTGCACAGTTGGTCACTGGGTGAATAAGATTAAGATTTTGGAAGGTGGATGGAGCCTACAACAGCCAATAAAAATTCACCTTTTGATTTTCAAAGGGAATATTGAAGCTGCTACCATTCACTTACACTGTTAATAACAGATGCCTCAAACCTGGTACAACTGGTCACTGGGTGACTGGAGTTCAAATTCAGAAAGGGGGCAGAGCCACAAATATCCAGATTTGTTTATTTTTCAATGGGAAAATACAAAGTATTGATACCAAGGACCCCAAAGCTGATAAACTTGATAATTGAGTGACTGTATGTCAAGGTTCGAAAAAGTGGGCGTGCCAACAACTACATTTTTAATATGGCAGGGTTCCCAAACTTTACACAATTGGCCACTGGGTGACTGGGATGAATATTCAGAAATGTGGGTGGAGCCTACAACAGCCAATCAAAATGTACCTATTTATTTTCAAGGGGAATGTTCACATTGCTACCATTCTTACACTGTTAATGGCAGAGGCCTCAAACTTGACACAGTCAGTCATTGGGTGACTGGGGTCCAAATTCACCAAAGGGGGTAGAACAAACAGCCAATCAGATTTGTTAGATTGATTTCAGCCATCCTGTTATTGGCAGGGTTCTCAAACTGGGTGGGTAGGTGACACAGTTGGTCACTGGATGACTAGGACTAATATTCAGGGAAGTGGGTGGAGCCTACAGCAGCCAATCAAAATTCACCTTTTGATTTTCAAGGGGAATATTTACATTGCTGCCATTCTTACACTCTTAATGGCAGAGGCCTAAAATCTGCTACAGTCAGTCACTGGGAGACTGGGGTTTACATTCTGAAGGGAGCGGGCCAAAAACAGCCATTCAGATTTGTTTAATTTCAATGGTAAAATGCAACTTATTGATGCCAAGGACCCCAAAGCTCATAAAATTGGTCATTGAGTGACTGTCACGATTAGAAATAGTGGGCGGAGCCAAAAACAACTATCTTTTTTCATGGGAAAATGTAAACTGCAGCTATTCTTACACTGTTATTGGCAGGGTTTCCAAACTTTGGCCAGATTACTATTCAGGGAAGTGGGTGGAGCCTATAATAGCCAATCAAAATTTACCTGTTGATTTTCAAGTGGAATATTTAAATTGCTGCCATTTTTACACAATTACACTTAATAGCAGAGGCCTCAAACCTGCTACAGTTGATCATTGGGTGACTGGGGTTCAAATGCTGGAGAGGGGGTGAAGCCACAAACAGCCAATCTGATTTGTTTAATTTCTATTGGAATATACAAATTATTGATGCCAAGGACCCCAAAGCTCACAAACTTGGTCATTGAGTGTTCGTGCGTTAGGGTTAGAAAGTGGGTGGAGCCAACACCAGTGAAATACATACCCGGGCAATGCCGGGTCATCAGTGGGTGGAGACAAATACAAATTTCACTGGGAAAATGTAAACTGCAGCCATTCTTACACTGCTAATGCCAGGGTTCTTAAACTTTGCACAGTTGGTCACTGGGTGACTGGGATTAATATTCAGAAAAGTGGGTGGGGCCTACAAAAGTGAATCAAGCTTCACCTATTGCTTTTCAAGGGAAATATTTAATTGCTGCTATTCTTGCACTGTGACAGCAGGGGTGACAGCAGCACCCTGCACATGCTGCGGGGGATATAGATTTGCATAGAGGTGTGGGGAGGGACACACATCAGCACTCTGCACCTGCCACAGGGTATACAGATGTGCACAGAGGTGTGGGGGGAGGAGGTGACAGCAGCACTCTGCTGCAGGCAGCTACAGAGGAGTCCAGAGCAAAGTAGCCAACCAGCTGATGGGAGCGCAGGAACAGCGTCTGCAGCGTGTTGCTGGGACTAACATAGATAAGACACCCTCAGGGCACAGCCAGACACAGAGCGAGACCTCCATGCACAAATCAGGAGGACCACAGCAGGAAGCTATTTGTCCCTTCTCCCCTCCGAGTCCCGACAGCAAAATACAGGGGATGGAGAGAGTGATCAGCTGATAGGGACTGAGCTCACACGTGGAGAAGCAAGGCACTCTGTGCAGCCTTCTCAGTGTACAGAGGAGAGGTCTCACACCACCATGCAGGAAACTGGATAATCTGTTTCCTGCTCCTTCCCCTCTATAGTGGCCAGGGAGAGGCTCCAGCCTCAGGGCGCAGTGTAGGAGGGGGCGCACAATTCATTCAGCTGTCATTCCTAATTGTGTTTGAAGCAGAAAGAAATAAGAAAAGGGGATACATGGCAGTGACTGCAAGCCATATAACTAGATATTAAGGTGTTGGGGAGGTTGTGGGCCCTGTGGCACCTCTTAGTCTAATAGCAATCAGTGAGTGACAGCTGGGGTGGCAGGGATGGAGGGGCGCACTTTGGTGTCTCAGCCTTGGGTGCTGGAGGACCTTGTCCCGCCTCTGATAGTGGCAATATATTGTAACTCCCAGCAAGAACCCTGCCTCCACAGAGGCACTACTGCTCCCAGGATGCTCCTTCTTCTCTTTAAAGGAGAACTGTAGTGAGAGGGATATGGAGGCTGCCATATTTATTTCCTTTTAAGCAATACCAGTTGCCTGGCAGCCCTGATGGTCTATTTGCCTAAAGAAGTGTCTGAATCACACCAGAAACCAGCATGCAGCTAATCTTGTCATATCTGTCTAAATTTGTCAGAAACACCTGATCTGCTGCATGCTTGTTCAGGGCCTATGGCTGAAAGTATTAGAGGCAGAGGATTAGCTGAATAGCCAGGCAACTGGTATTGTTTAAAAGGAAATAAATATGGCAGCCTCCATATACCTCTCACTACAGTTCTCCTTTAAAGGCAACATAGCTCCCAGCAAGCCCAACCCCCAATTATAAAGGCACATCAGTTCCAAACATGCCACTCCACCTCTATGTAGTATTGGGTTGTCCCCTAGGGCTGGCTGGTGAACCTCCCTGGTCTTCCCCAAAATGATAAGTGCTCCCCACCCCCGACCCCAGAGATTCTGCAGAGCATTCACAGCAGTCCACACTTACCTGTCTGGAATGCTCCACTGTGCTTAATCCTCACAGGCACCTCATCTCTGTAACCCATTGGCACATGAGTATGTACGTGCTGCCAGTCGATGAGGCGCATATAAGGATGACGCACACAGATGGAGGGATTGCGCTCCACTGTAAATACTCTACAGGGATCTCAGGGGACCACTGTTCACAATGGGTAACCCATCAGCCAGCTCTGGGGCCCTGGTGGTCATCTAAGTGCTATATGGTGATGGAGAGGCATGTTGGAAACTGCAGTGCCTCTGGAAGGGGAGGAGCATCCTGGGAGCTGTGTGGTGCCTCTGAAGGGATAGGGGCATGATAGCAGCTGTACAGTGGCGGCTCCAGGAATTTTTTTTAGGGGGTGCTATGCAGGTGCTGGACCAATTTCTGGGGGTGCTGACGACCGCGCCGCGGCGAAAAATTGGGCGTGGTCATGACCGGATGAGGGCGGGGCTAACTAATTTAAAGTGAACCCAGGGTGAGAGTGATATGGTGGCTGCCATATTTATTTCCTTTTAAACAATTCTAGTTGCCTGGCAGCCCTGCTGATCTATTTGGCTGTAGTAGTGAATTGAATTACACCAGAAACAAGCATGCAGCTAATCTTGTCAGTTCTGACAATATTGTCAGAAACCCCTGACCTGCTGCATGCTTGTTCAGGGTCTATGGTTGAAAGAATTAGAGGCAGAGGACCAACACGGCAGCCAGGCAGCTGGTATTACTTAAAAGGAGATAAATATGGCAGCCTCAATATTATTCTCACCTCGGGTTCCCTTTAAAAGTGCAAAGCAAAGATAGAGGGCCCAAGTTTTGGTGACCCTTTCCCCAGAAAATTCACATAATTGTGCAGGTTTTCTCAAGAAAATACACGTAATGTGAGCAGATTTGAACAAAAAACATGTTCACTAACCCCAATATGCACAATCGTTAGCAGATATGACCCCAATATGCACAATCGGTAGCAGATATGCCCCCAATATGCACAATCGGTAGCAGATATGCCCCCAATATGCACAATCGGTAGCAGATATGGCCCCAATATGCACAATCGGTAGCAGATATGGCCCCAATATGCACAATCGGTAGCAGATATGGCCCCAATATGCACAATCGGTAGCAGATATGGCCCCAATATGCACAATCGGTAGCAGATATGACCCCAATATGCACAATCGGTAGCAGATATGGCCCCAATATGCACAATCGGTAGCAGATATGCCCCCAATATGCACAATCGGTAGCAGATATATCGGTAGCAGAAATGACCCCAATATGCACAATCGGTAGCAGAAATGACCCCAATATGCACAATCGGTAGCAGAAATGACCCCAATATGCACAATCGGTAGCAGAAATGACCCCAATATGCACAATCGGTAGCAGATATGCCCCCAATATGCACAATCGGTAGCAGATATGCCCCCAATATGCACAATCGGTAGCAGATATGCCCCCAATATGCACAATCGGTAGCAGATATGCCCCCAATATGCACAATCGGTAGCAGATATGCCCCCAATATGCACAATCGGTAGCAGATATGCCCCCAATATGCACAATCGGTAGCAGATATGACCCCAATATGCACAATCGGTAGCAGATATGACCCCAATATGTACAATCGGTAGCAGATATGACCCCAATATGCACAATCCTTCCTCAGCAGTTTTGACCACAATCAGCACCACCTAAAAAAAAGAAAAGAAAAACCCATTTCCTCACCTACAGCCAGAAGACCTTCTTTCCCGACCTCCTGTACGGACCTCCTTGTGGCGCGCAGCGCCCGCGCGCCCACGATACTCTTCCTTCCCTACAATTCTAGGGGGTGCTTGAGCACCCCCCTGGCGCCGCCCCTGCAGCTGTAGTGTCTCTATAGGGGGCAGGGGGGCATGCAGGGAGTGGTTTCAGTTTGCCGCTATGGAAATGCTGGCCTTGGCTATTCCCTTAAATCGACCTCAGTTCTGACTGCCACCCTTTACCTTTTCTTTCCTCACCCCAACCTCGCTGATCCCTCCTCCCACTGACCACCTCTTCAGTTACTACTCCTTTCCCCCCTTACTCCCCCCCGCCCCTCAGCACCTAGCCCCCCCCCCCACAGCACCTAGCCCCCCCCCCCCCCCACAGCACCTAGCCCCCCCCCCACAGCACCTAGCCCCCCCCCCCCACCTCTAGTTGACGCCCTACAATTCTAACTGCTTACTTCCTTTCACACACACAGCGCACACATATCTACCTATACCCCACAGTTCCAATACTGAATCACTCTCTGTTTGAATAGGTTTATTCAGTGCGTAAGTGTGACTGTAATTGTACTTGCCATGGGCAAGTAAGGTCCTTACATGCCCAGTAAAATAAAGTGCTTGTTCATGGAGAAAAAAAAATCTAAGTGCCTTAGTTCTACTAGGCATGCACGGGCCTAACTTGCGCTTGCCCATTTGGGTCCTTTCTGGTCAAAACCAGAGAGGGACCCAGTGCTAGAATATGGATCTATGTTTTCTGTCGAGGTGGGGCGGAGGAATATTGTGTTTTGCGTTCATGTATTGATATATATGTGGGGGGGGGGGGGGGGGGAGAAAGCTGGTGACAGCAGTAAAAAGTACAAATCCGGCCCTGGGGTGGGAGGGAGGGAAGCAGCACTCTGCACATGCCGTGAGAGATACAGTTCTGCTCAGAGGTGTGAAAGGGGACACACAGAAGCACTCTGCACATGCCACGGGGGATACAGATCTGCACAGAGGTGTGTGTGTGTGGGGGACGGACGGACGCACAGCAGCATTCTGCACATGCCACGGGGGATACAGATCTGCACAGAGGTGTGTGTGTGTGGGGGGGGGGGGGGGAGGAAGCACAGCAGCATTCTGCACATGCCATGAGGGATACAGATCTGCACAGAGGTGTGGGGAGGGACACACATCAGCACTCTGCACATGCCGTGGGGGATACAAATCTGCACAGAGATGTGGGGAGGGACACAGTAGCACGCCACTCTGCACATGCCAGTTTAGCAAGTTATGGTCAGAGAGAGGGAGCTGATCATTAGCAAAATCAGTAACAGAACAGAGACGAGTGCACTCACTAGTGTCTGTCTACTCACTCCTCACTCACTCACTATTTCACAACTCACCAGAATCTGTCACAGAACCCAATCCACACACAACTGATTCTCTGCAGCACAATGCAGCGCACTGTCTCCCTCAATATGCAGATCTGCACAGAGGTGTGTGTGGGGGGGACACGGCAGCACTCTGCACATGCTGCGGGGGATACCGATGTGCACAGAGGTGTGTGTGTGTGTGGGGGGGGACAACACACAGCATCACTCTGCACATGCAGCGGGGGATACAGATCTGCACAGAGGTGTGAAAGGGGACACACAGCAGCACTCTGCACATGCAGCGGGGGATACAGATCTGCACAGAGGTGTGAAAGGGGACACACAGCAGCACTCTGCACATGCCACAGGGGATACAGATCTGCACAGAGTTGAAAGGGGAAAACATAGCAGCACTGTCTTCTGAAGTTTATTATCTCAACTGTCAGTCAAGGATTTTCTTTTTCTCTGCCAGAGGACAGGTCTATAGTTTACTGGGCTGCTCTGTAAAAACATTTAGAATGGTGAGTAATGTGTAAACTGCAAATATTAAAGAATGATGCAACACTATATAACTGAAAATAAAAATATTTTCTTTGCTACTAATCTTCTAGTAATTATCCGTACTACACAACCAATTCATTATATCATTTTTTTCCGCTTCAGTATCTCTTTAAGTACAAACAAAGGATTGAGGAAAATTTCGAGGGCCCGTTTCCACTGGAGCGGTTTCACTGGAGCGGAAACCGCTCCAAATCTGCAGAGTTTCCCCGCAGGCAAATCGCTGGGTGGAAACTCTGCCATAGGAAACTATGAAGGCGCCGGCCGAATCGCTTACCTTAGCAATTCGGCCGACACTGCCCACAGTTTTTGCGTGGAAGGCTGCGAATCCCATAGCTGTGCATGGCACGGCTTCTGGGATTCGCCTGCGTTCCCGCAGACCCAGACGTGCCGTCGCGCGTCTCACTGACGCGTGCGGCACAAGTGGAAACAGGCCCTCAAAATGACTCAAACCCAGAGAGGATGTGGCAAAGCATTCAACTATTTACAGATTACAAAAGGAAGAATAGCACACAATACACACTGGACAATAACAACCCCAGCCTAGCATAGGAACTTAACAACTTCTTTGCTAGATTTGAACAAGACATCAATCAGCCTCCAGTCAACTTTGGGCCCACTACAGACTCACAGCCTTTAATCCTTCACATACATGAAGTGCAGCAAGCACTCACAAATATCAACACCAGGAAAGCTGCAGGTCCTGATGGTGTGCAAGGACGTGTGCTCCAAGCCTGTGCTGGTCAACTAGCGAAAGTTTTTACACAAATATTCAACCTCTCTCTTTTCTTGGGTGTAGTCCCATCATGCCTTAAATCCACAACCATTGTGCCAGTTTAAAAAACCTAGGATAACCTGTCTTAATGATTATCGTCCAGTTGCTCTAACCAGGGTTGCTCGAATGTACCAAAATTCGATTCGAGTACATTTGATTTCGGGTCTGGGGTAAATTTGGATTCGAATTCGATCGAGATCACCAAATTCGATTCGGTTCATGTTCGGTAGCAAAATTCGTGAAAAAAATCGTGTTTGCGAATTCGGATGCTTTTTTTTTTATTTTATTTTATTTTTTTTAAAGAGTAACTGTCAGGCTGCAGAAGCTAATTTAAACCTCTATTATCCTGTGTTAAACAGTTTAGAAGGAAGCTCAAAAGCCATTAGTGAAGATAAAAATCTCAGTTACCTTTGATGTGTGCTTATCAGCAAGGCTGTTAAAACCCAAGAGGACGCAAGCCGCATACTATACTGCAAAGCATTCTGGGGCCCTCCCCTCGGCTGCTAATGAGACGTTACAGCAGCTTGTAATCAGTCCAGCGCGTAGCACTGATAAATCTCCGGGCAGAGTACACTGCAGGAGTCAGCTATTGTTCCTAGCCACATGGCTCATTAATATTCACTGCACACTGTGTTGTTCAAGTACGAGCTTTTCTGTGATCAGGAAGCAGGCAGGACATGACGACACATTTGACAGAAAAACATGGAGCCTGCCATGAGCTGTCAGGAGCATCTATCTCTGCATATACTATATACAAATTCTGTGAAATCCAAACGTGGACAGTGAAATGCATATGTAATGTAAGTACAGCCAATCTTTAGCTACTGATATATGTGTTTATTTTCTCTGAGACCTTATACCTAACAGCTCCTCTTTAAAAAGGGAAATCACGTTTAAATAGGTGTAATAAAAAACTGTGGTGGAAAACTTTTTCTGCATTTCTATTCTTCTTCACCGTCTTCACCGTATTCTTTTTGTTCTCTCCATCTTTTTCTTCACTGTCTTCTTTTTCTGTTTTACCATCTTCTTTCACGTCAGCAATCATATTCATTACTATCATCTTCATCATCTTCACTGGCATCTTGTTCTTCAAGTTCATCTTCTTCACCTGGTTCATCTTCAATTGGTTTTTCATCTTCTTCACCTGGTTCTTCTTCGTCTTCTTATTCTCCTTCTTCATCATCATCATCTGGTTCTTCTTCTTCATCATCTGGTTCTTCTTCTTCTTCATCATCTAGTTCTTCTTCATCATCATTTGGTTCTTCTTCTTCATCATCTGGTTCTTCTTCTTCATCATCTAGTTCTTCTTCTTCATCATCATTTGGTTCTTCTTCAAACATCTGGTTCTTTTTCAATCATCTGGTTCTTCTTCTTCACCTGGTTTTTCTTCACCTGGTTCTTCTTCTTCACCTGGTTCTTCTTCATCTTCTTCTTCACCTGGTTCTTCTTCTTCACATGGTTATTCTTCTTCTTCACCATCCACCACCATCTTTTTTTTCGTTTTGTGTTCATATTCTTCCTCTTTAACCCAACTTAATGTTTTTTTTCCCTTACAGAAGTGTATTTTTGTAAAATTTTATATTCAACACCAGCATAGCTAAATTTGTGGCGTAATAGCGCATAACTCTGTGGACCTGGCGGTGGGAACACAGACAGGCAGGAGAATAAGTACAGCAGCAGCAGATGCAGTAGGAGGAGTGATGTGTGGCAGCAGGCAATGTAACAAGGCCATGGTACTTAGCGTTGGTAGTACCACGGCTGTAAATAAAGACACCAAGATCAGGAGGTTCCGAACAGCAGTCGTGAAGCCCACATTGTGTCCAATGCACAACTGGGACAGCACAGTTTTCACCTCAGAATTTTTTTTTTTTTTTTTTACAACAGTATATAGCTATTGTAGTGGCGTAATAGCTACTGGCGCTTGGCAGCAGCACATAATTCTGTGGGCCCTGGCGGTGGGAACACAGACAGGCAGGAGGATAGATTCAGCAGGAAGAGGAGGAGTGACGAATGGCAGCAGGCAATGTATTCTGTGGACCCTGGCGGTGGGAACACAGACAGCAGGAGGATGAAAATCAAGTCAGTGCTGCGTAATAAATTGGTGCTTTATAAATACAATAAATAAATAAATAAATTCCTAAATAAATAAATAAATACAGCAGCAGGAGGAGGAGTGACGTGTGGCAGCAGCAGGCATGTCACGCGGGCCATGGTACCTAGTGTTAGTACCACAGCAATGAAAGAAAAACCAGGCCAAATTATCAGGACCCAGGGACTGAAGGTTGGTGTCAAAGAATAACTCCCAGGCACCTCATGTCCTCCTGTCACCGACAACAGGTGCCTGGAACATGCCTTCAATCCAGGCCTGGTTTATCTTAAGGAATGTGAGCCTGTCCATGCCCTCTGTGGGCAGACAAGAGCGCTTCTCGGTGACCACGCCACCGGCCGCACTGAAGCACCTCTCGGACAGCGTGCTGGAAGGGGGGCAAGACAGGACTTCCAGGGCGTACTGCGCCAGCTCACTACAGATGTGCAAGCACTCCACCCAGTACTCCATGGGGTCCATGCTACTGGTGTCAAGCCCACTGAAGGACCCCATGTAGTCGGCCACCATCCAGGTCGTGCGCTGGCTGTGACTTTGAGAGGAGGTGGCTGCTGCACGCACCTCCTCTCTCGGCTGCTCTACTGTCATGTAGAGCGCCTGCGTCAATGACAGCGGGTCTCCTGGGCGCCTTACACTGCAGCTGGCCGCAGGCACCGGCTGCTGTGCTGGATGGACAGCGACAGAGGGGGTGAAAGGCTGGGGGAAGGCTTCCTCCAGTCGCCGAACAAGGAGCTGCTGCAACTCCCTTGTTCGCTGCTCACGGCCTCTAGCAGGCAGAAACTGAGCCCATTTTTGTCTCCTGTCTCTGTACTTTATCTGTCTGTGTGTTAACGACCTGGCCTGTCCGACCTCGAGAACTATCTTCCCTGTTGGGAGATAGTTAACAGACCTGTCAGTGACACTTCACCATTGGTGTCACTCACTCTCTGGTCCTTCCCACTCTCAGCCTGGCTCCGCCCCTTGGGGAGCATCAGACCTGTGGAAGGAACCTGATCTCTAAGCAGTATCTCGTACTGCCTAGCACCCTCTATACGGGTGCTCTCCTCAAAGTATTACTGTTGCACCAAACACTCATATTACTCAGGTGTCCAGAGGTTAGAGATATATCTGATTATCGGTGATACTGCAGATCATCAATAATCGGGTATATATCTGTATTCTCGGTGATACTGCAGATCACCGGTAATCAGATCCTCTCTGTGTTACACCGATCGTTACAAGACCAAAGAAATTATTCTGGACTTTAGGACCACCAAAAAGACCACTCACTTACCGCTAATGATCAATGCAGAGGCTGTGGAGAGAGTTTTCAGCTTCAAATTTTTGGGAGTCACCATCACAGAGAACCTGTCCTGGGCAGACAATGCTGTAGCTCTAGTTGGCAAAGCAAAACAACGCCTCTACTTTTTGAGAAAACTAAGGAGCACTAACCTCCCACAGAAGCTGCTGGTTAATTTCTACTGATGCACTATAGAAAGCGTTCTGACCAATTGCATGACGGCCTGGTACAACAGCTACACGAAGGCTACTAGAGAAGCCCTGCAGCGAGTTGTTAAAACAGCAGAAGCCATTATTGGCACTGAACTACCATCACTGGAACTTTTGTATAAGACTTTTGTATAAGGTAAACGTCTTAGATCAATCCGCACATAGAGATGGCCCAAACCTCCGATTTTCGGTTTGCGAACCGCGATAGACTTCAATGGGGAAGCGAACTTGGAAAACTAGAAACACTTATGCTGGCCTCAAAAGTGATGGAAAAGATGTTTCAAGGGGTCTAACACCTAGAGGGGGGCATGGCAGAGTGGGATACATGCCAAAAGTCCCGGGGAAAAATCTGGATTTGACGCAAAGCAGTGTTTTAAGAGCAGAAATCACATTGAATGCTACATTGCAGGCCTGAAGTGCTTTAAAACATCTTGCATGTGTATACATCAATCAGGGAGTGTAATTAGAGTACTGCTTCACACTGACACACCAAACTCACTGTGTAACGCACCGCAAACAGCTGTTTGTGTTGTGACGGCCGTGCTGGACTGGTGTGGACTGTGCACCATGCCGGTTTTCAAGTCCATTTGGTCGCCGGCTGTGGTAGCTCAATGATATAACATTGAACTACCACAGCCCTGTACAGTTTAGGTATCGCCTTTCTAGAGAAATAATTGTGGCCTGGCATCTTCCACTGTGGTGTCCCAATGGCCACAAATTTACAGAAGGCCTCAGAGTCCACCAACTGGTATGGTAACAGCTGGCGAGCTAGCAGTTCCGCCAAGCCAGCTGTCAGACTCCGGGCAAGGGGGTGACTGGCAGAAATTGGCTTCTTCCGCTCAAAGATTTGCTTCACAGCAGTGGCGTTTCTACAATAGGGCGCAGGGGGGCGTTGCGCACCGGGTGACAGCCAGCCAGGGGGGTGTTGCCACGACCCCCCATTGTTGCACACAGTGCAGGAGGGGAAGAGCAGCGCTGGAAGGAGGGGTGACTGGGATAGCGACGGGGAGGGGGGAAAGATCCCCCCCCTCCCTCACCTGGGTCCCCTCCTTCTGCCTCTCTTCCCCTCCAAATGACAGCGGGGGCAGCGGGCAACTTACAGTCAGGGCGGGCGGGCAGAGACTACTCACTTTACTTCTGCGTTCCAGCAGCTGGAACGCTGGGTCGCCGTCACGTGCCTCTGCGCCTCCAATGCTGTGATACGCATTGGAGGCGCAGAAGAGGCACGTGATGGTGACGGAGCGCTCCAGCTGCTGGAACGCAGAAGTAAAGTGAGTAGTCTCCGCCCGCCTGCTTGCCCGCCCTGACTGTTCGTTGCTCACTGCCCCCAGCTATACTGGGGGCAGCTCTACTAGCTATACTGGGGGCAGCTCTACTAACTATACTGGGGGCAGCTATACTAGCTATACTGGGGGCAACTAAACTAGCTATACTGGGGGCATCTATACTAGCTATACTGGGAGCAACTAAACTAGCTATACTGGGGGCAACTAAACTAGCTATACTGGGGGCATCTATACTAGCTATACTAG
The DNA here is from genome assembly GCF_040937935.1 of Hyperolius riggenbachi. Taxonomy (NCBI): domain Eukaryota; kingdom Metazoa; phylum Chordata; class Amphibia; order Anura; family Hyperoliidae; genus Hyperolius; species Hyperolius riggenbachi. The sequence continues at coordinate 13,927,726 of NC_090652.1, read as the reverse complement.
TGGCAACTATACTGCGGGAAACTATACTAGCTATACTGGGGCAGCTCTGGGGGCAACTATACTATCTATACTGGGGGCAGCTATACGGGGGCAACTATACTAGCTATACTGGGGGCAGCTCTACTAGCTATACTGGGGGCAGCTCTACTAACTATACTGGGGGCAGCTATACTAGCTATACTGGGGGCAACTAAACTAGCTATACTGGGGGCAGCTATACTAGCTATACTGGGGGCAGCTATACTAGCTATACTGGGGGCATTTATACTAGCTATACTGGGGGCATCTATACTAGCTATACTGGGGGCAACTAAACTAGCTATACTGGGGGCAACTAAACTAGCTATACTGGGGGCATCTATACTAGCTATACTGGTGGCAACTATACTGCGGGCAACTATACTAGCTATACTGGGGCAACTATACTAGCTATACTGGGGCAGCTCTGGGGGCAACTATACTATCTATACTGGGGGCAACTATACTGGGGCAGCTCTGGGGGCAACTATACTATCTATACTGGGGGCAGCTATACTGGGGACAACTATACTAGCTATACTGGGGGCAACTATACTGGGGCAGCTCTGGGGGCAACTATACTATCTATACTGGGGGCAGCTATACTGGGGGCAACTATACTATCTATACTGGGGCAGCTCTGGGGGCAACTATACTAGCTATACTGGGGTCAACTATACTAGCTATACTGGGGGCAACTATACTAGCTTCACTGGGGCAGCTATACTAGGGGCAACTGTACTAGCTATACTGGGGGCAACTATACTAGCTAATACTTTAAATTACAGTTAGCTCCGCCCTCATCCGGTCATGACCACGCCCATTTTGCCTGTTGTGGCCACTCCCCCTTTTTTAAGGGGGGGGGTGTCTTTTAATACCCAGCACCGGGTGCCAAATGCCCTAGGTACGCCACTGCTTCACAGATACCTGGCTGCTGTGGGCAGAGGAGCAGGAATTGCTCAAAGTCAGAGGCGGAGTGGAGGAGGGTGGCTGTGAAGGTGCAAGGGAGAAAGCGGCTGAAGATGCTGCACCTGAAGGATCAAGAGGAGGCGGAGGGTGGCTTTTCTTTTGTGTGCTGCTTTTCCTCTGGTGCTCTTCCATTGCAGTTTTCTCCATGTGCCTTTTCTCCATCTTCCTTCGTAAGATAGTTGTCCCTAAGTGGGTGTTGGCCTTTCCACGGCTTAATTTTTGGAGGCAGAGAGAACAGATGGCATTGCTCTGATCTAAGGCATACACACTAAAAAATTTCCAAACCGCTGAGCCCCCCTGGGGTGATGGCACTATGGTGGCATCAGCAGCTGACGTTGAAGGGCATGTTGGCTGGCTGGCCATTGGTGGTGATACATGGTGCCGGACACTGCCACCAGCTGTTTCTGCTGACAACGAGCTCCCCCTGCTTCTTTAAGCAACTCGTCTCCTCCTACTCCTCTCTGACTCCCCCTCTGAACTGTCCCCCTGTTCATCTCCTCTATTGGGAACATACGTTGGATCCGTATCATCATAATCATCCTGCTCAGCTTTGCTTGCCTCAGACACCTCCAAAACTGCACCAACAGCCGGTACTTCACCCTTCCCCTCCTCCTCACACGTTACGTCCATAGTGTCAACTAACTCAGACATATGAGGTGGTGTAACTTGCTTAGCACCTTCATCTTGTTGTAGCAGTAGTGGCTGTGAATCAGTTAATTCCCCACCAAATAACTCCTGCGAAGTGTCAAATGCAGCCGATGTGGTGCTTGTAGTAGCGCTGGTGGCTGCGGAAGATGAGGTGTTCTGTGTTAAATAGTCAACCACGTCCTGAAAATCTTGGGAGTTGATGGGACATGCCTTCTTCTGAGCACTGTACTTCCAGGGCCGCATGAAATCACATTAGCACGACCTCAAACACACCTGCCAGGTGGCCTTCCTCTGGGTGGGAGGGGGGGATGAAGTGAAAGGTATGCACTGCCTTCACTAATACAATGTGCAGTCACACAGGTGCAGTTAACAGGTATGCACAGAGTGGTATATCACACTGTGTGCGCTCACTTGGGTAGGTGGGTGCACTGAACACAACAGGTTAGTATATGCAGTGATGGGTATTACAAATGTGCACCTGTCTCACACACGTACCGTGAACAGGAACAGTGACTGGTGGGATTACGTATCACACTGTGTGGGCTCACGTAGGTAGGTGGGTGCACTGAACACAACAGGTAGGTTTATGCAGTGATGGGTATTACAAATGTGCACCTGTCTCACACACACACACACACACACACACACACACACACACACACACACACACACACACACACACACACACACACACACACACACACAGGTACCGCTGTGAACAGGTGCAATGACTGGTGGTATTAACAATGTGTGCGCTCACATAGGGAGGTAGGCACTGAACAGTGAACAGGTGCAGTGATTGGGATGGGATTACAAATGTGCAGCTGCCTGTCACACACACACACACACAGGTAGTCACTGAATGTGCTGGGCCTGGCAGTGGCACAGTAGCAATTACACCAAAGGCCAGCTGCGACCGACTGACGGCTGTATATAATGCAAGTGGGCCACACACACACAAAAAAAAAATAGATCACAAGAACAAGATTAGCTCTCAAAAGAGCTCTTGAGGGGTGCTTCTATAGCAATACGAATCAGCATGGAGCAAGCTAACAAGCCTATAACAGCCTAACTAAGCTTTCCCTATAGGAGTCTGCAGCAGCTCTCCCTTCTCTAATTACTGTAGGCACACGAGTGAGTCCAATGCCTGACGCCGCCTTCCTTTTATAAGGGAGGGGAGTGGCTCCAGGAGGGAGTGTAGCCTGATTGGCTACAATGTGCCTGCTGACTGTGATGTAGAGGGTCAAAGTTGACCCAGTTTTTATCAAATAATACTGGACAACGAATTACAATAAGGCAATGCATTACATGCAATACTAAAGGAGTTATTTACCTGTTAAAATGCCAGTGTAACATGGAATACGTAGGCCGGACCACTCGTAAATTACAAGAAAGAATCAGAGAACATGTGGTCAATATTAAAAAAGGCCTAGAGACACATAATGTGTCTAATCATTTTCGTTTGGTCCATAATAGGGATCCAAGTGGAATGCAATTTATGGGCATAGAGGCCCATACGAAGAAATGGAGGGGGTCCAGCCTGGTAAGGGACATTTCACAAGCAGAAGGGAGATGGATATTCAACCTAAAAACACTGACCCCGAGGGGGCTCAATGTGGAATTCGACCTTAATTGCTTTATTACCAACGATCTCTGAAAGAGATAAAACTGAAACTGGAAGAAAAAGCACTAGAGTGAGGGTTTAGATACTGAGTAGTGGGAATAAAAGATATTAGGCAATTTTTACATGGGGAAATATGTTGTCACTGTGTGTTTGTATATTGGAGTGTTGAGAATCCTGGAGCACAATATATATACATGTAATAAGGGCATCCCAAATCTAGTAATTATTGGGGACACATTAAATTAACCACCCTGGCGTTCTGATTAAATCGCCAGGGTGGCTGCGGGAGGGTTTTTTTTAATTAAAAAAAAAACTATTTCATGCAGCCAACTGAAAGTTGGCTGCATGAAAGCCCACTAGAGGGCGCTCCGGAGGCGTTCTTCCGATCGCCTCCGGCGGCCAGAAGTAACACGGAAGGCCGCAATAAGCGGCCTTCCGTGTTTCGCTTACCTCGTCGCCATGGCGACGAGCGGAGTGACGTCATGGACGTCCTGACGTCAGCCGCCTCCGATCCAGCCCTTAGCGCTGGTCGGAACTGTTTGTTCCGGCTACGCTGGGCTCGGGCGGCTGGGGGGACCCTCTTTCGCCGCTGCACGCGGCGGATCGCAGCGCTGCAGCGGCGATCAGGCAGCACACGCGGCTGGCAAAGTGCCGGCTGCGTGTGCTGCTTTTTATTTCATTAAAATCGGCCCAGCAGGGCCTGAGCGGCAGCCTCTGGCGGTGTTGGACGAGCTGAGCTCGTCCAGACCACTCAGCAGGTTAAGCAAGGACCATAAGGGTACAGGGAATATGGGTTTTTAGCTCACAGGATTCTCCCCCTGTAGTTGCTCCCAGTTTTGGGAAAAACACTGTAAACGGGGGCCCGTGGGGACACATAGAGCTTGTTATACTATAATGTCACATTGTGAATAAATAGAAGGGCTATAGACCAGCCGTGTTCCCAGTTTAAAAACATAATGCAATCTTACAGAATATTGGTCTTTGGTAAGAGAAAAATCAGTAGTTATTAGTACATTAATTGAAGTTTGGATACAAGTATTGTATAATAGAATTTTATCAATGGAAGATGTTTTACATTTATCGCGAACTTTAATCAGCGTTATATTCATTTGATATTTATGTTGATGTTTAATAACATAAAGCAATCATAATAGTAACCAGCAGGGGGTGCAAGATAAGACTAAAGACCAATAGGCTGAAGCGTAAGCACTGCCTTTTACATGCGACGCCAAGGCCGCATGATAAAAATAAAGAAGTGTGGATGGATGGGGCCATGTGATGCGTTCCATGCGTCAATATGGCCACAACGGGTTGCATACCAAAACCCGGAAGTACTCGGCAATAAAAGACGTCGGCCGCTCCTGTGACGTCAGCCTCTGATGAGTCCAATCGGACGAAACACGTAAGGTGGAGCCGGGAGCGCCTGATGTCGCAGAGAGTTTGGTGGATTACCGATCGGAAGTTCAGCTTGAAACGAGCGCGGGGAGCCAAAGCGGAGACGGGACGCCGCGACCGCAGCAAGGGCAACACCGCTGGGCAATTTAGCCCGATAAGTGCAGAACACGTTGGGATGATGCAAGTGCGCTCTTCAGCGCAGGGCATTTTGATTTTTAAAGGATTTTATGCTATGTTCAATTTTATTGCATTTTAAGAAAAGCTGGATTAAAAGTCTGAGAACATATTACAACTGAGTTTGTGGCTGGTTTACCTATGCTCTAGACCCACCTGGATTTGAGGTGGTGTGAATCTGGTGAGCCTGCATTTTTTAAGGGAGCTTCGTGGATGGTCACAATTTTTTGAGTGGAGCACGAGTGAAGCACTTTTACACTTTGGGTGTATATGCAATTGTGTCATTATAACAGTAATGCACTATGTTTAGCTTTGTTTGACTTTACAGGTGCCATATTAACAGAAGAGGAGCGCTGTCTCAGTAATTAATTAAAATATGACCCTAATGATGCACTATGGGGGTGAATCTAACTTCCGGAAAATTTTGCGTTCCTGGGCGAACCACCGAAGTTCGCCGGGAACCGTTCTCTGTCGAACTGTTCGGGCCATCTCTATCCGCACACACACAAACAGACTGAAAAATAGCATTTTCCCATCCGCCATAAACTTGATGAACTCTGAATCCTCTCTGTAATAATTATTACTGTGTACAAATTGTTTAAACATCTGTAATACCTGGCATACTTGTATAATTTCTTCTCTTCCTTGTTACTATCACTATGTTCCCTATATGCACTGTGGGGTTGTCATGAAAAGTAATTTCGTTGTGTTACACAATGACAATAAAGGGCTTGAATCTTGAATTTAAAGAGGAACTGTAACATGAAAAGATCCCCTGGGGGGTACTCACCTCGGGTGGGGGAAGCCTCCGGATCCTAATGAGGCTTCCCACGCCGTCCTCCATCCGTCAGGGGTCTCGCTGCAGCCCTCCGTGGAGTCCGGGCAGTGGTGACGTCAATATTTACCTTCCTGGCTCCTGCGCAGGCGCTCTGACGGCTGTCGGCTCCGAACTACACGGAAATACCCGATCGCCGTCGGATCTGCTCTACTGTGCAGGCGCAAGTTTCCCGCGCCTGCGCAGTAGAGCGGACCCGAATGAGATTGGGTATTTCCGTGTAGTTCAGAACGGAAAGCCGCCACAGCGCCCCCGCTGGAGCCAGCAAAGGTAAATATTGAACTGACAGTCGGCACAGTCGCCGGCTGTTCGGAGGGCTGTGGTGAGACCCCCGTGGGACAGAGGACAGCGTGGGAAGCCTCATTAGGATCCGGAGGCTTCCCCCACCCGAGGTGAGTACCCCCCAGGGGATCTTTTTAATGTTACAGAGTCTCTTTAAGCCATGTTTTTTGGTAAATTACCAAACTTTAACCGCACCTATGAAAATCTTTATGAATAAGATTAAAAAAAAAGTCTACAATTCTGAATGCTGTATTTTACCAAACTGATTTTTTTTTTATCGAAAAAGCCAATTATGAATTTAAGCCACTGTATAAATCAGCCCTAAGGTGGGAGTTTCTGAATGATATGTACTCAAGGGTACTGTTGCCAAGGTTGCAGAAGAGACCAACTTAAAGCGGACCTGAACTCAGAACTTCCTCTCTGCTCTAAAAGATACGCAATCGCATAATAACCTTCAGACTGTGGATTGGGGGCCCAGGGGCTGCACCACACTACCAAAAACAGGCCTTTGGGTATTACCGTATTAGTTTGCGGTAATCCCCTTCTGGCTCACGTCCAAACAGGAAGTGACGCTCGCTTGCAGTCACTTCCTTTCTCAGAAATACGAAAGTGCACAGAAGCATATTGTAAAAATATGATTCCCCACATGCACGACATCATTTTTTAAACTCCTGCGTCGCCATAGACTTACATGATTTCTGGTCCGCCACACATTGCTGCAGGTCATCGTAGAGGTCGCACGGCAATGTTGATATGCGCTTGCGATAGATCGTTGACTATCAGCGCACCACAGCGCATGCTATATGAAAGCACCCATAGGCTTTCATTAGCATATTGGTGAGGTGCATTAAAATGATCCACCGCACCGCAGCAGTGTCAAAGGCGCCTTAAAGAAAAACATCTTTGTTACAGCTGATACAAATACTGCAATAAATCTGCTGTGTGTACTTTCTGCTCTCATGGAAGCAGGCATAGGGTTAACCTCCTGTGTTTACCATTTAGTTGCTCTGCCATGGCAGTCAGCTGACACAGCTGAGTGATCAAATTACAACTTGTGATTAATCATTAGATGAGATGGAATAAAAAAGGCTAAATGTTTTTCTTCTGTCCTGTTCAAGAGTTCTGGTACACTTAGTTTCAAAAATTTTTTTATTAAGTAGCAACAAAAACATATGAAGACATATAAGAGCATATAAAGATTATCGTAAATATGAGTTGTACATAGTTAGGGTTAGGAATAACAGAAATAACAGTTTCCAGAGCAAGAGTTCTGGTACACTTAAACCTTAGAGCTAGTAGCTGAATGTAAACTGAAATGGAATGTCTATGGAATCGGGATATGTGGAACCAACAATCTTTGGGTTGTTTTTTGTTTTGTTTTTAGTGGGGGGAGGGGAGGATTTGAGAAGCAATGCGAATCTGCTGGCTCCATGTGACTTTGAACCAACATCCCTCTAAAATGTGCAGGCTGTATGCCCAGCCTCTTCAGAGCACTGAAGAAGCCTTCCACTTGGCGGATCGTGATAGCGGTGGTAAGGGGACACGTGGAGGCATCCTTCTGTGGGACCTTTCATACTTCACTGCACTTTGGCTGTGGTATTTTGACTATGTTATTTCCTCATTCCTATTCCTTGCACTGCACTTTGGTTATTCATCTAACCATTTCGCTGCCCGAGTACAGTATATCTACACCCCTTTTAACTTAATTTCCCCGCCCGGGGCATAGATTTACACACCCCCACTCATGCACGCCGCTGTCCCCTCTCACCTGGAGCTCAATGAAAGGGAACACAGTTCCCGTTCTTGATCTAAGTCCCTGCAGCAATGATCGGCTGCTTCCAGGAGAAGCTGCGCGATCATTGTGAAAAAAAAAAAGTTTCCCATCCTCACTACACTTCCTGTAAGCATACTTACTATGCTTACAGGACCATTCACAAAAATTACTGTGGCCATCTTGTGGCCAAATAGTAAGACTACAGTCAAAAGCATTTTTTATATACAAATACATATTTTTGCATTTTTACTTTTTTAAAACACATTACCTCCCACACTCCCCAATTGTTAACAATTTTTTTTTTGTAAAAAATAAAAATAAAAAATTGACAAAAAAAACAAAAACATAAATAGTTACCTTAGGGACTGAACTCTAAAGCAGTATTGTCACTATAAAAATCAAATTTCAACAGGAACTGGTCTGAGTGTATGAAGTGATAAAGATGCTAATCCTGCACTTAAAACTTGCAAAACATTTTCTGCTGTTATGGTATGGAGTTATAACATACTTTAGGAGCACTGGCCCTAGTGCCAAACAGTTAAATGCTGGGAGTTCTTTTTATCTATAATATATTCCTCCTCTTCCATTTATTTCCCTGCCTAGCTGTTTATCAGAAACACCCTCTGATCACTTGTGTTTACAAGCAAGGCTGAGGTGACTCAGTGATTGGATGTGTAAATAGAAAAAAGACAGTGCAGTTGTTATGGCCCATACTCACGGGCTACAATTGTCGCCGCAACCACGTGGCATGCGCGTGTATGAGGCGCGCACCCCGAACCGTCGCTCGTCGCTGCGGTCAATCGCATGGCAACAGTTGCCGCCGCAACTGTCGCTAGTCCGCGTGAGTATGCGGACTAGCGACAGCCACCAATAAAGAATTCACGGCGCTTCCGGCGGCGGGGGGGAGGAACGTCGGCGACAGCTTCTGTCGCTTCAGTAATCCCTCTTCCGCGTGTGTACGCGGAGGGACCTGGCAACTAGCTGTCGCCGAACGGTCGCGCACACGCTCCCGTGTGCGGGCGACAGGGCACAAAAGTAGCCCGTGAGTATGGGCCATTAGTATACACCTCAGTGGGATTGTCTGAAGACTCTGGGAGGAGGGCAGCTAATGAATACACAATGAGCAAGAGAGAGGAGGGGGAAAACAAGAGTCAGGGAGGATATGATGTCAGCATTAACTTGGCAAGATGGCCACTGCCTAGAATAGGATTTTCTGCTTTTCCTTTATAAAATTCATAGGAATGATTACGTGGATAGCACAATACATCTGTTATGTAAGTAGAAGTAGTATTTATCTACTTATGTGTTTTTTTTATTTCTAGGTTAGCATAGGTGTCGCTTGTTCTTTAAATATCTATGTAAAGAGGGTATAACACTGTTACTTTATAAACTATGGGCTAGTAATTAGGGATGGATGCAAAACTGAAAAAATGCACCTTTATTTCCAAATAAAATATTGGCGCCAAACATTGTGATAGGGACATAATTTAAATGGTGTAATAACCAAGTCAAATGGGAAAATAAATTACATGGATTTTAATTATGGTAGCATGCATTATTTAAAAACTATAATGGCCAAAAACTGAAAAATGATTTTTTTCCCAATTTTTTCCTATTTTCCAATTAAAACACACTTAGAATAAAATAATTCTTGGCATAGTGTCCCACCTAAAGAAAGCCTAATTGGTGGCGAAAAAAACAAGATATAGTTATTTCATTGTGATAAGTAGAGATAAAGTTATTGCCAAATGAATGGAAGGAGAGCTGAAAGGTGAAAATTGCTTGGATGCTGAAGGGGTAAAACCCCTTAGTTGGGAAGTGGTTAATCTCCTTCCGGAGTCTGGTCTTGGCATTAGCACCAGCACTTTGATTGATTGTGCCTATATCAGTCTGGTACAGTGTTTTTGAGGTATTTTTTACCTGGTTGTTCTTCGGTGCTGTTTGTATTTTGATATAAACTCTCAGTGTAGCATTATTTCTTATTTATGATGGTGCTAAACCATTTATTTGTGTACCTGTTCTCTGTAAAGATAATTTCTAGCAGCATTATATGACATAAAACCTTTTCGTCTCCCGTCTATATTTATGCCAACTGTATCATAAAACAGAATTTCCCTGCAACCTCGGCCAAGAAAAGTACATCTTTTGCTTATTCACTTCTACATGTTTTTTTCCAAATTCCAACCACTCCCTGGTTCAAGTTTTTCTGGCTTTTCACCGATAGAATAAACATCAAAGTGAAAATGAAACGATTTGTATTCGTTATTTGAACAACGCAATAGCTGCAGTTCTACAACTTTCATATACCGTAGGCCTTAGTTCTGCTGTATTTTGTTGCTTATGGGACTTTGCATTCTGAAACAATGTCAAAAGAACCGCAACGGAACCTTGAAGCCCTACGAGCCCGAATTAAGGAAGATGGCTCTGTGGTGGCCCTGCAACTGTTCGGGATGACGGGACACGGCAAATCATCACTTATCAACTCGTGTGTCTGTGTGCTGAAAAACATACAGTACCATAATATTGCTGGAGCTGGGAGATCTGATGGTGGCATGTCAAAAAAAAGAGAAGAACACAAATTAACTAAGTCCCTGATAATTATCGACAACCGTGGTTTTCGGAAGATGATGCCACAAGAGATTGCAGAGGCTTGTGCTCAGATAAGTAAGTATCGCATACTGTTACACAGGAATACAATGTGGCTGATTATTTCTCTAAATCTGCTGGTAGATATATTGTGATTGAATAACCCCTTCAAGTGATTTTCCAACCTCAGTGAACAGTAAGAGAAACTGGATTGCACTGGAGGTCATAGATAATCCAGCAAACGTGGCCTGTTTTTTTTTTTTTCAAAAACATTTTTTAACATTGTCTGCTATTTTGGTGGCAAAAGCTTGCAGTCCTTGTATGAGTAACATCAGAAATAGTCAGGATTGAGTTAGAATTTGTACCATAAAAGTTAATCTGAAGTAAAATCTAAAAGAAAAGAAAACAGATGCTCACCTAAGGAGAGGGGAGGCTCTGGGTCCTATAGAGCCTTCTCGTTCTCCTGACGATCTCCTTGTTCCCCCGCAGGCTTCACCGTTTAAACCTTCTGCCTCGGGTGAGTTCAGCAGTTTGAAGCGCTCAGGCTTCCGAAGACCAATTGCTCTGTACTGCGCACACCCGAACACTGCCAAATAATCCCCAACCCGGAAGAAGGCAGTCCACGGCCAAATGGGGAGACTGCGGGGAAAAGGAGACACCGGTAGGAGAACGGGAAGACTCCACAGGACCCGGAGCCTTCCCTCTCCTTAGGTAAGTATCTGTTTTTTTTTTCTTTTAAATTTTACTTCAGACTATCTTCAAGTTGGTCAGAGAGGGATCTATCTGAATGAATCCCTCCAAACACTACACACAGATTTTCAACAGATTTCAGCATGAAATCTATCCGTTCCTCTGTCTGTCTGGCTCCACTGTCACTAGAGGCTGAGAGACAGGAAGAGGAGGAAATAGACAGACAGAGAGGAGGAGGGAGGATGAGACAGGCTGACCTTTTGGATTGGTTGGTGAGTCCACACACACAATACAATTTTGATTGTACTGTATGTACAATCGATACAATATGCAATCTTGTATTGCGATCAGGTTGCTGTCAGAAATTTTCTTTAGTGCGCAAATATGCAAATCTAACTGTAGCTAGTCCAGAAAATAACAATATCAATAAAAATGGTTATGGTGACGTTCTCTGCAGAGATATTCATAACAAGCCAATCAATAAACAATTATTTAATTGTTTATTTTAAAATAAAGTAATGCATAAAACTGAGTACAGAAATTGTTTTAAAAAAATGGGGAATAAAGTGGATTCAGTCTGACAAGTCTTTTAGAATAACCGTGTCCTTTTGGAATTGTAAATTCAAACAGAGGTTAGAAAGTTCTGCGAGTAATAGCGCTCTCGCCTTGCAGCACTGAGTCCCCGGTTTGAATCCCAGCCAGGTCTGGACAACATCTGCAAGGAGTGTGTATGTTCTCCCCGTGTCGGTTTGGGTTTCCTTTGGGCAGTCTGGTTTCCTCTCCCATCCCAAAAACATACAGATAAGTTAATTGGCTTCACCCTAAAAAATTGGACCTAGACTACAATACATGCACTACACGATACACACATAGACATATGACTTTGGTAGGGATTGTGAGCCCCTCTGAGGGACAGTTAGTGATAAGACAGTATATTCTGTACAGCGCTGCGTAATATGCTGGTGCTATATAAATACAGTGGAAAGCGAAAATTTGGGTAACCTTGTTAATCGGCATGATTTTCCTGTATAAATCGTTGGTTGTTACGATAAAAAATGTCAGTTAAATATATCATATAGGAGGCACACACAGTGATATTTGAGAAGTGAAATTAAGTTTATTGGATTTACAGAAAGTGCGCAATAATTGTTTAAACAAAATTAGGCAGGTGCATAAATTTGGGCACCACAAAAAAGAAATTAAATCAATATTTAGTAGATCCACCTTTTGCAGAAATTACAGCCTCTAAATGCTTCTTGTAGGTTCCGTTGAGAGTCTGAATATTCTGGTTAAAGGTATTTTGGACCATTCCTCTTTACAAAACATCTCTATATTGAGATATTGGATTGATGGCTTCCGAGCATGGACAGCTCTCTTTAACTCACACCACAGATTTTCAAATTATATTCAGGTCCGGGGACTGAGATGGCCATTCCAGAACGTTTTATTTGTTTATTTGCATGAATGCCTTAGTGGATTTTGAGCAGTGTTTAGGGCTGTTGTCTTGTTGAAAGATCCAGCCCCGGCACAGCTTCAGCTTTGCCATTGATTCCTGGGCATTGGTCTCCAGAATCTGCTGTTATTGAGTGGAATCCATGTATCCCTTAACTTTGACAAGATTCCCAGTCCCTGCACTGGCCACACAGCCCCACAGCATGATGGAACCTACTAGGTAGAAGGTGTTTTTCTTGGAATGATGTGTTTTTTTCACGCCATGCATAATGCCCCTTGTTATGCCCACATAACTAAATTTTAGTTTCATCAGTCCACAGCACCTTATTCCAAAATGAAGCTGGCTTGTCCAAATGTGCTTTAGCATATCTCAAACTGCTCTGTTTGTGCGGTGGGCAGAGAAAAGGCTCACTCTCACATACAGCATCTCCTTGTGTAAAGTGTGCCGAATGGTTGAACGATGCACAGTGACTCCATCTGCAGCAAGATGATGTTGTAGGACTTTGGTGCTGGTCTGTGGGCTCTCTCTGACTGTTCTCACCATTCGTCGCTTCTGTTTATCCAAGATTTTTCTTGGTCTGCCACTTCGAGCCTTAACTTGAACTGAACCTGTGGTCTTCCATTTCCTCAATATGTTCCTAACTGTGGAAACAGACAGCTGAAATCTCTGAGACAGCTTTCTGTATCCTTTCCCTAAATCATGATGGTGAACAATCTGTCTTCAGGCCATTTAAGAGTTGTTTTGAGACCCCTATTTAGCTACTCTTCAGAGAAAATAAAAAGAGGAGGGAAACTTACAGGGAAACAGACCCCCTAAAATACTCTCTCATAATTGGATTCACCTGTATATGTAGGTCAGGGGTCACTTAGCTTACCAAGCCAATTTGAGTTCCTGTAATCAGGGCCGGCGCTACCATAAAGGCAAAGGAGGCAGCTGCCCCAGGGCCCCAGAGCTTGTAGGGGCCCCCAGTGGCTACAAGAGGAAAAAAAATTCAAATCGACCTTATACTTTTTGAGAAAATTGATTTTAAAGTTTCAAAGGAAAAAAAAATACACATTTAAAAATCAGCCGACTTTAATGGTTAATAGCAAATCCATCTTAAAATTCTAGAAACCCTAAATTTGCAGGATATGTTAAGGAGATCATTGGGAATAAGAGGAAAAAAACAATTTTTCAAAAAGACATTATAGTTTTTGAGAAAATCAATTTTAAATATTCAAAGGAAAAAAGTATACTTTTAAATGCGGTAAATGTCACTTTTAGTACCTAACAGTAGTGTAATTTTACATGTATCAAAAGAAAGAGCAATACATTTCCTGACAGGGTTTCCAGGGGGTCCATACGCAGCCGTAGCGCTTTGGCCAGGGATCGCTATACAGCCGCAATATGGCTGTATGAAGATCCCTGGCATTTTTTTCCTATTTTCCCATTTTTTTTTTATGTTTAGAGTGTGGGAATTTAAAAAAAAATAAAAAATTATGTGGGGTCCCCCCTCCTGAAACTTTTAAACCCCTTGTCCCCCATGCAGGCTGGGGTAGCCAGAATGTGGAGCTCTGACCGATTGGGGCTTCAAACCCTGACTATACCAGCTGCAAAAAAGGTCCCTTAATGCCAATTTTTGCTCCGGGCTATCTTTTGGGGGGGCCCCCCAGGTTTATTTTGCCCTGGGGCCCCATTGTTGCTTAAACCGGCCCTGCCTGTAATTAGTTCTAAAGGTTTTGAAATCAATAAAATGACAACAGTGCCCAAATGTATGCACCTGCTTTATTTTATTTAAACAAATATTGTGCACTTTCTGTAAATCCAATAAACTTCATTTCACTTCTCAAATATCACTGTGTGTCTCTTATATGATATATTTAACTGACATTTTTTATCATAACAACCAATGATTTATACAGGAAAATCATGACGATTAACAAGGTTGCCCAAACTTTCACATCCCACTGTACTTCAATAAATGGTATATGAATTGGCAAAGAAAGGACTCTGGACAGCCTGTGTGTCCAGCAATTTAACCCTTTCTCCGCTGGAGGGGGGAGATGGTAATCAAAGATGGGCAGTCTCTGCCACATGATCCAGTTCCACCCCCGTCAGAGGGAAAAGAGATATGAAATATCTGAAGTTATATCTCTGCGTCAGTTTAACACACAATGTGGAAAATTAAATGAGACCTGTGCGTTCCTTGTGTCCTCTGTTGCTCCCAGAGACCAAACACATTAATTATTATATTTAATTTCAGAGAAAAACGTATCTTTGAGACAGAAGGTGGTTGACAAACGTTTTCTGGCTTAAAGGATACCCAAACTGAAATGTGACATAATGAGATAGACATGTGTATGTACAGTGCCTAGCACACAAATAACTATGCTGTGTTCCTTTTTTTCTTTCTCTGCCTGAAAGAGTTAAATATAAGGTATGCAAGTGGCTGACTCAGTCCTGACTCAGACAGGAAGTGACTACAGTGTGACCCTCACTGATAAGAAATTCCAACTATAAAACACTTTCCTAGCAGAAAATGGCTTCTGAGAGCAAGAAAGAGGTAAAAAAGGGGAATTCTTATCAGTGAGGTTCACACTGTAGTCACTTCCTGTCTGAGTCAGGACTGAGTCAGCCACTTACATACCTGATATTTAACTCTATCAGGCAGAGAAAGAAAAAAGGAACACAGCATGGTTATTTGTGTGCTAGGCACTGTACATACACATGTCTATCTCATTATGTCAAATTTCAGTTCAGGTATCCTTTAAACACCTTCAGATTGGGTCCAGCGCTCATTTGCTAATTTTGATATGGCTGACATTTATGGAAAGGCTGATCAATATAGCAAAATTTAGATTGTAAGCCTTTGCAATGGTCTCCCCTCCCCACTTAGTGTGTCCCTCTTGATCTTGCAACCCCAGCTATGACACCTTTCCCATGGACTAACACAAACTTGAATTGCTGGGTCTTTGTAAATTCAAATGATCATGCATCTTATACCCAGCTTAAAGCGGAATATAACCCTGCATTTCAACTTTGCTCTAAAACATTATTTACAGTATATTATATGCAACCAGCATTTTTTTTTAATAGACCAGCATTGGAAGGGTTACACAGGGCTTTAAAGTTCCTGGAGATTTCTGCAGACGCATCCGAAGCTCAGATAGTTACATTTTGTTTACATAAATGTATCTAAGTGTTGAATGTTACACACTTTGGCGGTCCTCCAGCTCAGTCAGAGAAAGTGAGTCACATTCAACACTTAGATACATTTATGTAAACAAAATGTAACTATCTGAGCGGATGTGTCTGCAGAAATCTCCAGGAACTTTAAAGCCCTGTGTAACCCTTCCAATGCTGGTCTAGTAAAAAAAAAAAATGCTGGTTGCATATACTATACTGTAAATAATGTTTTAGAGCAAAGTTGAAATGCAGGGTTATATTCCGCTTTAAGTGGTGCTCGGACACCCCCGATCATGGATTTGAGTAAATCCGGCCACGGTGGTATCAAAATCTGGATAAGCCGTGATTGCAATCCAGATTTGAAATGGACTTCCGAATTCGACTGGGATTTTTGCTGTGATTGCCTGTAAAATGTAGATGGACTTTAACATTAATAGCAAAGCCCCCATACATGCTACGCTCAGAGGCGGATCTGGAGGCGTGCACATGGGGCACCTGCTATAGGCGCCCTTGTTATTCACCTCCAAAGGGGCGCATAATTAAAAACATCCCTGAGTAGCTGCACTGCAGCCGAGTGACACACAGACAGGCAGGCAGGAGCCAGCATTGCTAGAGGCTGAGAACCGGGGCTAATATGTAATACAACCGGCAGCGCCCCGACTGTTTCCCTGGCTGCGGTCTGTGACTGCAGAGATACACACGCTTGTAGCCTGCATGCATGGGGATCACATGGGGCTGGGCAGCCAGTGAGAGAGAGGATTGTAACTCACTCCTCTCTCACTGGCTGCCCGGCCCCATGTGATCCCGGCCAGGCAGGAGTGCGACTGTGTATCTCTAACACGTGTAGTGCCAGTGCGATGTGTCAGAAGGAGCAGGGGATAGAACGTTGCTGCTCCTAAAGGTACTGGGCAGGGTGAGACTACTAGAGCAAAGATGGGTGCTGAGGAGACATGTGCAAAGTAAGAAAGAGGCAAGTTACTACCTGTCTCCAGTGCCAGCAGCCCAGCTTTGCTTCTTGCACACACAGGACTCAGCCTACGTCAGACTGTGCCTGTGTACTGATGCAGCTTACAGCTATGGATGGACGGAATGTTCAGCATAGAGTACGAGTCACCTGACCTCTCCTAGCAGGGGAGGACTGGCCCAGGGGGACGGGGGGCAATTGCCCCCCGGGCTGCCCAAATCTTAAGTAATTAGGGCCAGCCGCTGCTATACATATCGGCCCCCTGACACACCACAGGTGACAACTTCGCAGTGGGGATCGCAACCTCGCACGATATTTCCTGGCAAGTTGAAGTATCCAATCAGAGAAGGGGCTGAGGAGGCCGGCCGTGGTGTGCCCTTGTGCGTGGCTGCGCATGCGGTGTATGTGAGCGGCACAAGGACACAAATAGCTTAGGTCCTCTCCGGCCCGGTGGGTTGACCCTGCTTGACTCCGCCCCCCGCCTGGAGCCATTGCCGCCCGCAACGTGCTGCTGTGCCTGCAGTGTCATCGGAGTGAGCTGTCTCATTCTTCAGCTTTCTGTGCTGGGGGGGCTGGGGGCCTGGAGCTGCAGCTACGTGTGGCTGGCCTGGCTGGAGGAGTCGGACACAGTCCTCCCCTGTGCTGCTGTGCCTGAGGTGTCGTCGGAGTGAGCTGTATCACTCTTCAGCTTTCTGTGCTGGGGGGCTGGGGGCCTGGAGCTGCGGCTACGAGTGGCTGGCTGTCCTGGCTGGAGGAGTCGGACACTCGGGGGGGGGGGGGGGGGGGGCTGGGAGTCGGAGATGCCACCTATAGCTGCTTGCTGCTGTGGAGGAGGAGGAGGTGTAGGACTGAGGAGACAGGAGGATAGAGGAGGTCGGGTCCAGGTCGCCAGAGGAGAAGGTGGTTTTTATACATTTTGTTTCTGTACTTCTTCTCCCTTCTTGTCACTGAGTTACTCACACTTTGCTGCCTGTCTGCCTGCCTGCTACTGCTGTCAAATTCAATTCTCTGCCCAGGCCAGTGCCCTCTGAGTTTTTTTTGTGTGATAATCATCACCATTCTGACCCTGGCCTGAGGGGGAACGTTTTTTCTTCTTGTGGTGTGATTGGCGGCAGGGGAGGGGGGAGGCAGGCAGTTAGGCACTGTCAAACAGGTAGTTGGATGGGGGGGGTAGGTGTCAGACAAGTAGTTTGTATGGTGGGTGGGAAGGAGTGGGGTTAGGCATCACCAGGTAGGTAGGTTTGTGTGTGTGTGTGTGTGGGGGGGGGTTGTTTAAAGGAGTTATCAGGTATTTTTAATGAAATAAGTGCTACTTACCCGGGGCTTCCTCCAGCCCCACGCTCCCAGCATGTCCCTCGCCGCAGCTCTGCAGTCAGCCATTCGCTGCCGTTGCCTCCCAGTCCCCGACGATGGCACCAGTCCGACCTGGATGTCGGCCTGTACTGCGCCTGTGCGAGCAGCACTGTCAATCACCGCCACGTGGACCGGAGTGTACTGCGCAGGCGCAGTAGTTCTGCGTCTGCACAGTACGCTCTGGTCCATGTGGCAGTGATTGACAGCGCCGCTCGCACAGGCGCAGTCGGCCTGACGTCATCGCTGGGGGCTGGGAGGCAGCGGCAGTGAACAGCTGACTGCAGAGCTGCGGCAAGGGACATGCTGGGAGCTTGGGGCTGGACGAGCCCTGGGTAAGTAGCACTTATTTTCATAAAAGAAAAAAAGCCTGATAACTCCTTTAAGGTTAGGCATCAGACACAGACAGGTAGATTGTGCGGAGAAATGGGGTTAGGCATCAGGTACATAGTGTGTGTGTGTGTGTGTGGCTGGGGCTGTTAGTCATCACAATTTGAAGATTTGCACACAAGAAAGATATGGCTTTGGGCTGGGGATGCCGTGAAACGGGCCTCTAGTTTGTGTTGTCCCCCCAGGCCAAAAGGTCCCAGTCCTCCCCTGTCTCCTAGTGACCTGATGCACTAGCATCCACATTACTGTGATAATTGGTGGGCAGGCTGTGCTTCTTTCTCTTTACTCCCTAGCTCTTATCTGCAGCTTTTCTAACACTGGTTCAGGTAGGAGGGACAGTCTACAGACAACAACCAGACACACTGTGTAAGCTGCTCATCCCCCCTTCCTTCCACTATTCACTCTCTCACTGACCTCTGTACTGGTCTGCTCTTCACTCTAGCCTGCATTTTTCTTTCAATAACCCTTTCACTGCTGGTCCTAACTTCTTGAGCTCTCTGCATCCTAATTTTATAAAGTATAGTTGCTGTTTATCATTTTCTGTTAAGAAGGTCTTAAGGTTGCCATACATCAGGTGACTTGGCGGCCAATGACCATCTGATTTGATTATTATAATCGAATCGGATGAAAATTGGTGACACCAAGTGCACGTCCGATCGATCATGCAACCAATTTCAGGCTAAAATTGGCTGCATGTATAAGATGGATATACTGTAAGATGTAGGAGTCAGTAGGACCGACTTTCACGATCAGGTGCATGATGGAAACGGCGAGCAATATTGGGACAAATGTGTTGAAACTCCCTGCGCTGTTCCCCCCCAGTATATAAATGTACATGATGTGTGCATTTATACATTAGCTGTCCTGTGTCGCTGTGCCTGTCCATCTCCTGAATCTGCCACTCTTCCATTAGTTCTATAGCACGCTGGCGTGAGTGTGACGTCATGTGCTGGCGGCGTGTATACTGCTAATGGAGGAACGTCCGATTCAGGAGACGGACAGGCACACACTGCTTCTGCAGCACTTTATAGAGCACCTAGGCATGCCACTGAATGTCCTCCAAGGAGCTCACAATCTAATCCCGCCATAGTCATAGTCTAATGTCCTACCATATTATTATTATGTATTTATATAGCACTGAAATCTTCTGCAGCACATTACAGAGTGCATAGTCATGTCACTGACTGTCCTCAGAGGAGCTCACAATCTAATCCCGCCATAGTCATAGTCTAATGTCCTACCATATTATTATTATGTATTTATATAGCATTGACATCTTCTGCAGCACATTACAGAGTACATAGTCAAGTCACTCACTGTCCTCAGAGAAGCTCACAATCTAATCCTACCATAGTCATAGTCTAATGTCCTACCATATTATTATTATGTATTTATATAGCATTGACATCTCCTGCAGCACATTACAGAGTACATAGTCATGTCACTGACTGTCCTCAGAGGAGCTCACAATCTAATCCTACCGTAGTCATAGTCTAATGTCCTACCATAATATTATTATGTATTTATATAGCACTGACATCGTCTGCAGCACTGTTCAGAGTACATAGTCATGTCACTGACTGTCCTCAGAGGAGCTCACACTCTAATCCTACCATAGTCATAGCCTAATGATCTCCCATATTATTATTATGTATTTATATAGCACTGACATCTCCTGCAGCACATTACAGAGTACATAGTCATGTCACTGACTGTCTTCAGAGGAGCTCACAATCTAATCCTACCATAGTCATAGTCTAATATCCTACCATATTATTATTATGTATTTATATAGCACTGACATCTCCTGCAGCACATTACAGAGTACATAGTCATGTCACTGACTGTCTTCAGAGGAGCTCACAATCTAATCCTACCATAGTCATAGTCTAATGTCCAATGATATTATTATTAGTATGAATTCATATAGCTCTGACATCTTCTGCAGCACTTTACAGAGTACATGGTCATGTCAATAACTGTCTTTAGAGCTCACAATCTAATCCTACCATACTCATAGTCTAATGTCCAATCATATTATTATTAGTATGTATTTATATAGCTCTGACATCTTCTGCAGCACTGTACAGAATACATAGTCATGCCAATAACTGTCCTTAGATGAGCACTTTTCAAATGTGGGGTGCACATATAACTGCCTTATACTGATATTTAGAAGCACGACTCTTCTTAATTCTATTGTCTGTGGAACATATCTACTCTATGTATATAGGGGACACTGCTACTGAAATATCTTGACGCACCTGGCTATTTAATTTCTTATCTTGAGGCACCTGGCTGCTTTTATTATGGGGGAATGAATGAGACTCTTTTTGGGGGCGGGGCTGGGGATGTGAGGGGGGCGCAATTTAAGTGTTTGCCATAGGCGCTATTTTACCCAGATACGCCACTGGCTACGCTCCCCTAAATTACATGGATTATAAGGGTGTGAAGGGGCAACAAGTTAAAAAAAAATCCCTCCAATCAGCTTATGGAGGTGGGGAGGGAAGGGACATGGGTGGGGAGCGGCGATATAGAGGAGGCGGGGGAGCGGCGGTGACAGGCAGCACAAAGGTAAACGGCCAGCTAGTGACAAGGCGCATGTCGCTAGCATGGCATTGCCACAGCAGGAGGAGCAGCGTGTGTCAGCAGCACTAGCAGCATATGAGGCCGTCATGGGACATGACGGGGGGCACCACAGCAAAAAATTTAAATGAACCAGGCCAATTAGTAGTAGGTTGTAACTTGCGTTGGAAAGACAAGCATAATTAAAATTCCCAGGCAGCCACTTCATGTACCCCTATCGCCAACAGCATAGGCCAGGAACTCGCCTTCCATCCAAGCCCTAATGTGGGTATTACTTTTATTTTCAGGTGGGTGGGGCAGAGTAAGGATCATCCACAAGGCAAACCTAGAAAGTTGTCTAGCGGCCTGGCGGATGCAATTTTGCCTAGGGCCCCATTTCATCTTAATCATATTCTAGGTAGGGGTGGGCATTAAAGGACCACTATCGCGAAAAAAGTAAGCAGTTAAAATCTGACAGAACCGACAGGTTTTGGACCAGTCCATCTTCTCATGGGGGATTCTCAGGGTTTTCTTTGTTTTCAACAGTATTTCCTGAACAGCAGATTAACTGCCAAAATAGAAAGATACCAGCCCACCTCCCTAATCACTTGCACTGCACACTATTTTGTCAGTTGGGCTTTGCAACTGCCATTCAGCAAATGCTGTTGAAAATGAAGAAAACCCTAAGAATCCCCCATGAGGAGATGAACTGGTCCAAAACCTGTCTGTTCTGTCAGATTGTAACTGCTTACTTATTTTCTCGATAGTGGTCCTTTAACCACCCTGGCGTTCTATTGAGATCGCCAGGGCGGCTGCGGGAGGGTTTTTTTAATTAAAAAAAACTATTTCATGTAGCCAACTTAAAGTTGGCTGCATGAAAGCCCACTAGAGGGCGCTCCGGAGGCGTTCTTCCGATCGCCTCCGGCAAGCATAAGTAAAAAGGAAGGCTGCAATGAGCAGCCTTCCTTGTTTGGCTTTCCTCGTCGCCATGGCGACGAGCGGAGTGACGTCATGGACGTCAGCCGACGTCCTAACGTCAGCCGCCTCCGATCCAGCCCTTAGCGCTGGCCGGAACTATTTGTTCCGGCTGCGCAGGGCTCGGGCGGCTGGGGGGACCCTCTTTCGCCGCTCCTCGCGGCGGATCGCCGCAGAGCGGCGGCGATCAGGCAGCACACGCGGCTGGCAAAGTGCCGGCTGCGTGTGCTGCTTTTTATTTGAACAAAATCGGCCCAGCAGGGCCTGAGCGGCAGCCTCCGGCGGTAATGGACGAGCTGAGCTCGTCCATACCGCTAAGGTGGTTAAATAAAACACCTGGTTGACTATGTTTTTATTCTTACAGGATCCCTGCGGGATATTGGAAAAGTGGACTGGGATAAAGATAATCTGGAGGAGACAATAAGACAATTTCCACTTAAATACCAAACTTACCAAACCGAACAGCATCCTCACTTCATCCTTCCAGTGCTCGTGTACAGGTACCAAACTTATGTTCAAACAGATGTCTTTTCACGTGCAGAAGACTTAATGAGAACTAGCTCATAAAGCTGGAGTAATGGTTGCCCACTTTTGCCACCTACTATCAGGGAATTTTCTTAAAATCCAGTCCAGGTTTTCTGGATCACTTATGTTCTCAACTGTTCTTGCTTGTCCGAAGTTTAGCAAATCAATCCCAGTGACTATTTCTGTTTGTCAAAGGTAGGAGATTTAGTGAATAGGTGTATTTTGTACTATACAGTCTGTCTTGCTCTACCATTGGGGCAAAGGGGTCAATTGCCCCAGGGCCCCAACTGCTCCAGGTGGACCCTACCCAGCCAAACTAACGAACATGTGGGAGCCACAGGGAGCAAAAAGAGAAAGGCGACCTGGAGCGTTTAGCAGTGCAGGGGGCCCCGGGAGCTGACTTTGATGGGGAGCTAGGGCGCCCCCAAGTTACTTTTGCGTTACACAAACTACACTCCAAAACTTTGTCAGCGGTCACTCTGCATGGCTAACCTCTATCACCAGTTATAGATAGCCCCCAATCTCTGTCAAACAGTCACTCTGCATGGATAACCTCTATCACCAGTTATAGATAGCCCAACAATCTCTGTCAGCAGTCACTCTGCATAGATAACCTCTATCACCAGTTATATATAGCCCCACAATCTCTGTCAAACAGTCACTCTTCATGGCTAACCTCTATCACCAGTTATAGATAGCCCAACAATCAGTGGTGCTCAACAGAGCTCGAATATTCGAGTAGCTCGAATATTCGAGCTCTTTTTCAGCTATTCGAGCTCGGTATTCGAGCTCCGAATAGCTACAGCTATTCGAATGGGCTATTCGAGTAAACTCGAATAGCCCATTCACTATTCGCGCTATTCGAGCAAACAGCGCTATTCGAGCTCGAATACCGAGCTCGAATAGCGTCATAGCCCAGATTGATGTCCTTAGAGCCAATCAGAGGGCTCCCAGGCCCTATGACGGCAGCCAATCACAGAGGGGGACCCTGGCCAGCCCCTACCACGGCCGGCCTTTGACCTGAGCGACCGGAGCGGTCGCTCAGGGCGCCTGCTTTCAGGGGGGCGCACGCTTCCCTCCCTAAGATAAAAGTATCTTCCCCGCCGGCCGCTGCACAGCTTCCCTCTTTCCCTATGCGCCCGCTCTGAGCACCTCTTATTTCCCTTCCTTCCCTCCCTCCTAGAGATTGAACGGTGCAGGCAGTGGCTCTGACTCACCGTCTATCTCACAAACAAACAGCAGCTTTGCTCAGCTGAGCTCCCGGGACATTCTTCTGCATTGTGGCTTTAAGGGTGCTCGCTTGATGAGGTCATCAAGCAAAGCCCTTATGTCCCGGGAGCTGACCAGAGCTGCTGTTTGCGAGATGGATGGTATGTGACACTGCCTGCACCATTCTGTATGAGGGAGGGAGGGAAGGAAGGAAGGGAAATGACAGGTGCTCAGGAGCGGGGCGCATTAATCAAAGGGAAGGAGGGAAGCTGTGTGCCGGGGAAAGATACTTTTATTGGAGGGAGGGAAGCTGAGTGCCAGGGGGCTTCTTATTTGACTCCATGGGTGTGTGTGTGTGTGTGTGTGTGTGTGCGTGCGTGCGTGCGTGCGTGCGTGCGTGCGTGCGTGTGTTCTGCGTATGTGCGATCTGCTTGTATGTGATCTGCGCATGTGTGTGTGCTGCTTGTATGTGATCTGCGCGTGTGTGTGTGCTGCTTGTATGTGATCTGCCCGTGTGTGTGTGCTGCTTGTATGTGATCTGCGTGTGTGTGTGTGTGCTGCTTGTATGTGATCTGCGCGTGTGTGTGCTGCTTGTATGTGATCTGTGTGTGTGCGCGAGATCTGCTTGAATGTGATCAGCATGTGTGTGTGTGTGTGTGTGTATATATATATATATATATATATATATATATGTGTATATATATATATATATATATATATATATATGTATATATATATATATATATATGTATATATATATATATATGTATGTATATGTGTGTGAGTGTGTAAATGTGTGTGTGTGTGTGTGATCTGCATGTGTGTGTACGAGATCTGCGCGTGTGTGTGTGTGTGTGTGTGCGTGCGCGCGAGATCTGCGTGTGTGTGTGATCTGCTTGTATGAGATCTGCATTTGTGAGTGTGTGTATGTGTGTGTGCGAGATCTGCATGTGTCTGTGTGATCTGCATGTGTGCAATCTGTGTCTGCGTGCGTGAAGAGGATGAATGGGGGGGGCACCAAAATCTGGTTCGCTCAGGGCGCTGTGAAACCTAAGGCCGGCCCTGGCCCCTACCCTATAAATAGCGGCCGCCATGTTCCGTTTTTCCGTCCTTGCCTGACTTTGTACAGAGAGAGATCTGCTCCTTTGTGCTTTGGCTTAGCAAGTGCTTTATTGTGGTCAATCACCTAGCGTTTTTGCTCACATACACCTCCTATATACACCTATATTGTTGTTAGTTAGATAGACATTGTATTTTAGTTAGTAGCTTGTGTGTTACATAGAGACAGGCAGCTGCTGCAGGCAAGCTTACACAGCTTTAGGCCTCAGGGCCTTGCCTGTGTGGGCAGCTGTCCTCCTGTCCTCTGTTAGTTTATTTCTCATCTTATCTATACCAGTGTTTCTGCTGTCCTTTACTACTGAGTGATTGTATTTTGTAGTTATACTGTAACTGTACTAGGACACTCACTGTCACTGTTTGTTCATAGCTCCTGCGTGTGTGCGTGCACAGTACACACACTCTATTTCCTTCTGATTACTACTGATTATTGTAATTTCTAGTTGTACTTACTGACTGCTACTACTTACTGTACTAGGGACACTCAGTCACTGTTCATAGGCTAGCTCCTGCGTGTGTGTGTGTGCGTGCACTGTCTGTACAGTACACACACTATTTCCTTCTGATTACTACTGATTATTGTAATTTCTAGTTGTACTTACTGTTACTACTTACTGTACTAGGGACACTCAGTCACTGTTCATAGGCTAGCTCCTGCGTGTGTGTGCGTGCACTCACTGTCTGTAGTGTACACACACACTCTATTTCCTTCTGATTACTACTGATTATTGTAATTTCTAGTTGTACTTACTGACTGTTACTACTTACTGTACTAGGGACACTCAGTCACTGTTCATAGGCTAGCTCCTGCGTGTGTGTGTGCGTGCACTCACTGTCTGTAGTGTACACACACTCTATTTCCTTCTGATTACTACTGATTATTGTAATTTCTAGTTGTACTTACTGACTGTTACTACTTACTGTACTAGGGACACTCAGTCACTGTTCATAGGCTAGCTCCTGCGTGTGTGTGTGTGTGTGTGCGTGCACTCACTGTCTGTAGTGTACACACACTCTTTTTCCTTCTACTGAATCTGATTACAACTGATTATTGTATTTTCTAGTTAGTGTACTATTGGAAACACTCACTGTGTTCACTGTTCACACTTACTGATTACCAATACCGATTATTGTATTTTGTATTTGTACTGTACTAATCACTTAGCGATCTAATCACTTAGTGATTAGTGTCACCTCACCCACCAACCCACTCCATTAAAGTACCCCACTTTTTCACCCGCCCTTTTAAAAAACTTTTGTGTTTACGCCCAAAACATCTAAGATGTCTGGAAGTGGCAGCCAGCGCGGTTTGGGCAAGGGGAAGGGCAGCAAGGGAATCAGGAGAGGGAGCCGCGCCACCATGCACAGTTCCGCAGCAGCAGCAGCTGCGTCAGTGGCTAACATTCCTCCTATAGCCACTGGCCGTGGACGCCTTGGGCGCCCAGCAGGAGCATCTGCAACTCACGCTGCAGAGACACAGCAGCAGCAGCAGCGTGTAGCACCTGCTCCTATTTTCCTCCAGCTGGGTCGCAAACGTCCCATTGAGGAAAAGGATGCAGCCACTGTGGTGCAACTGATGACGGAGGATGAGCAGCCCGCCATCAGCTCTGCATCCGAGGCCTCCACCCTCACCACCACCACCACCCCTGTTCGCAGCAGCCGCCCAGCAGGGCCTGGGGAGGAGGCCAGTTCACCGTCAGTTGGCGATCTGTCATTCAGCA
Source organism: Hyperolius riggenbachi (assembly GCF_040937935.1). Lineage (NCBI taxonomy): Eukaryota > Metazoa > Chordata > Amphibia > Anura > Hyperoliidae > Hyperolius > Hyperolius riggenbachi. Next base: position 13,901,298 of record NC_090652.1, on the reverse strand, counting down.
GTCTTTTGACCCCAGGCATCATGAGTCAATTGTCTGCTGTTGGCGATTTTGAGGAGGAGATGCTGATGGGCACTTTGGGGGAGGAGGGATTGGACAGCAAGACTGTGGCGACAGTCAAGCAGCCCATCCATGCATCAGGAGAGGAGTTTGGGGGGTCATCATCCCAGCAGGACATGTTTCAGGAGGGGGAGGATGATGATGACACGGTGACAGACAAAGACTGGGTGCCACCAGCTCCTGGGGATGTCGTCATCAGCAGCTCTGAGGAGGAGGATGCGCTTGTGGGCCTTGCAAGGAGGCGCATCATTGCAAGCATTGGCAGCAGTAGGCAGGTCTGCCAGTACCACCACCAGCCGCACCCAAGCCCCCCCCCCAACCACCACAGGGAGACAGGCAGCAGTGGCTCCAGGCTGTAGGGGGTTGTTTTTGTCACCAATCTGGCGATTTTTTACAATGCCCACAGTGTACAGCAAGTACGCCACTTGCAACCACTGTCAGCGGAAGTTGAGCAGAGGTGCAGACCCCTTAAAGTTCAGCACCAGCTCGCTCATCAACCACCTTGCTGCTAAACATTTCCACCAGCATGAGGAGTTCCAGAGGCTGAAGGCATCTGGTGCTGGCAGTGGCACCACACCCATCACTGCACAGCCTTCAGCAGCAGCAGCAGCAACAGCAGCCACCCGCCCTCCTGCTCCTCCAGCAGCACCAGCAGGAGTGCGGAAACGCACTGCTCCTCCCCCCTCTGCAACTCCTGCCGCCGACACTGGGGCCTGTTCTGGCAGCCAGTCCTCAGTGGCCTCCTCTGCTGTGTCCGCTGATTCCCGTGCTAGCAAAAGGCCACGCCAGAGCCTTTTGAGCGAGTCCTTCCAGGGGGTGGTTAGGGCTCTGCCTCCCAGCAGCCGTCGCATGCGGCAGCTGAACGGCTTGCTGGCACGGGCCATGTGCTCCCAACTCCTGCCGTACACGCTCGTGCAGGAGGGGAGCGACATGCGTGCGCTGCTTGCTTGTGCAGCCCCAGACTGGCAGCTCCCCAGCAGACACTACTTTGCCCGCAAGGCCATTCCTGCACTGCACCACTTTGTGATGGCCAATGTGGAGCGAGGGCTGGAGCACGCGGTTGGTGAAAGGGTCCACGTCACCATGGACTCCTGGAGCAGCCGCTTCGGGACAGGCCGCTACCTGTCCTTCACTGTCCACTGGGTCAGCTTGGTGGAAGGGGGGGAGGATGGGAGAGCAGCAGCGGGCACAGCAGCAGCAGCAACACAGTGGGTGGTGCCACCCCGCAGGGTCAGGGGAACTGCAACAGGTTCCTCCGATCCTCTGCCATCCTCCTGCACACCTGGCCAAACCCCCCGCCTCAGCAGCAGCGTGAAGGCCCGCCACTGCCAAGCGCTGCTGCAGTTGGTCAGCCTTGGGAAGACCAAACTGACGGCAACCCATGTGTTGGCCAAACTCCAGGAGCAGGAGAGGATTTGGCTGACCCCCAGAGGCCTCAGAGTCGGAGAGGTGGTGGCCGACAATGGGGCCAATCTGGTTGCCGCAATCGGCAGGGGAAACCTGACCCACATCCCCTGTCTTGCCCACGTGCTGAACCTGGTGGTGCAGAAGTTCTTGCGCACCTACCAGGGGATGGGCGAACTGCTGGAAACGGCAAGGAACGTTGTGCGTCACTTCCGGCGCTCGGCTGCAGCCTGTGCGAGCCTGGAAGACGTGCAAAAGGAGCTGGAGCTGCCACGCCATCGGCTGATCATTGACGTTCCAACTCGCTGGAACTCCACCCTGGTGATGTTGGAGCGTCTGGTTGAACAGAAGCACGCTGTCAACCAGTACCTTGCCCTGGCCACTGTTTCCGCCGCTCAGAAAAGGGACAAGACCATCAACATCCCGTCCATCGTCCCCGATGATGACTGGAGGCACATGCAGCAGGTGTGCTTAGTGCTGGCTCCCTTTCTGCAGGCCACTAACATGGTGAGCAGGGACCATGCTATGGTCTGCGAGTGGGTGCCCCTGGTTTGTCTGCTGAACAGGGCCCTCGATGCTTTGCTGGAACAGGGAGCGGCAGCCTTGGACCAGCAGGAGCGGCATGCAGCTGCACAGTCCACCTCTGAGGGGGAGGAGGAGGAGGACTTGGTGGAGGTCCCTGACCTTGCTGCTGATGAGGGGGTTCAGCACAGCGCAGCTGAGTTGGTGCGGGGGTGGAGAGTGGATGAGGATGAGGAGGCAGAGGAGGAGGATGAGGACAGCACTGCCGTCGATGTGCCAGCACACGTGGCCCGCCTCTTCCCAATGGCAGCGCACATGCTGACGTGCCTGCGCAGGGACCCCAGGGTGATCCAGATGAAGCAGAGGGAGGACATCTGGATCAGCATGATGTTGGACCCACGCCTCAAGGGGAATTTGAGCCAGTTCCTGCCGCCTGCAGGAGGAGACCCAGCGCAACAAATAAGGAGCTTGCAGCAGGCCCTTGTTGAGCGCTTGGAGGAAGCCTTCCCCCAGCCTTCCACCCCCACTGTCCAGCCAGCACAGAGGCAGCAGCAGGTGCCTGCATCCAGCAGCAAGCGCCCCACAGACCTGCTGTCTCTCAGCAACGAGCTCTACAGGACTGTAGAGGCTCCGGCAGCAGTGACTAGAGAGGAGGTGCATGCAGCAGCATCCTCCTCCGGTCACAGCCAGCGCCTGACCCACATGGTGGCTGACTACATGGGGTCCTACAGCGGGCTTGACAGCGATGCCCCTGTTGATCCCATGGAGTATTGGGTCAAGCGCCTGGAGATCTGGAGCGAGCTGGCGCAGTATGCCCTGGAAGTGCTGTCCTGTCCCCCTTCCAGCGTGCTGTCCGAGCGCTGCTTCAGTGCAGCTGGTGACGTGGTCACCGAGAAACGCTCACGTCTGTCTCACAAGTCTGTGGACAGACTGACGTTTCTCAAGATGAACCAGGCGTGGGTGGAAGGCGAGTTCCTGGCCCCTGTTGTCGGCGAGAGGGGGACATGAACTGGCTACCGGAAGAACCATCGTTAATGTGCCTTACCACCCTTTACCACCTCCTGGCTCCTGCTCACTAAGCCAGCCTGGTTCACTTTGACTATTACGTCGCCTGCAGCCACACATTTTACACCTACAGTGGGCTGCTGTGTACTGCCCTTCTGCTGTCTGTCTGTGTTTCCCACTGCCAGGGTACACAGATTTACCTTCTGCTGCCACTCTGCCACCAGCTATTACGTCAAACAATAGCTATATCTGTCTGTGTAATTTGCTGTAAAAAAAATAAATAAATAAACCATTAAAAAAAAAAAGGTTTAATTTTTCTGAGGTGCCCGGGTTGAAAACTGTGTTGTCCCAGTTGTGTATTGGACACGATGTGGGCTGCACGACCGCTGTCTGGGACCTCCTGCCTGCTGTGTTTATTTACAGCCCTGGTATCACCGCTAGGTACCAGGGCTATTATGTCACGCTGCCTACCTACCTGCTGCCACACTCACACTACTCCTCCATTCCTCCTGCTGCTGCTGCTGTCTGTCTGTGTTTCCCACTGCCAGGGTACACAGATTTACCTTCTGCTGCCACTCTGCCACCAGCTATTACGTCAAACAATAGCTATATCTGTGTAATTTGTTGTAAAAACAAAACAAAAAAACCATTAAAAAAAAAAGGTTTATTTTTCTGAGGTGCCCGGGTTGAAAACTGTGTTGTCCCAGTTGTGTATTGGACACGATGTGGGCTGCACGACCGCTGTCTGGGACCTCCTGCCTGCTGTGTTTATTTACAGCCCTGGTATCACCGCTAGGTACCAGGGCTATTATGTCACGCTGCCTACCTACTTGCTGCCACACTTACACTACTCCTCCATTCCTCCTGCTGCTGCTGCTGTCTGTCTGTGTTTCCCACTGCCAGGGTACACAGAATTACCTTCTGCTGCCACTCTGCCACCAGCTATTACGTCAAACAATAGCTATATCTGTGTAATTTGTTGTAAAAACAAAACAAAAAAACCATTAAAAAAAGACAAAAATTACTTACGGTAATGTCTTTTCCAGAAGACGAAAGGACAGCAACCCTGAGACTTGTCTCCTTCCATAACTCACTGGACAGGAAGCTAGATAAGAATTTGCATAATAGATTAGATAGGGATTAGACAGGTATATACAACATAGTTCCCGCTTACCCCATCAGTTGTAAAAAAGAAAGACTCCACACAGAATGATGCTTCAAAATAAATTTTAATAAGACAAAATCCGGGTGGGTAGTAAGGGTGCTGTCCTTTCGTCTTCTGGAAAAGACATTACCGTAAGTAATTTTTGTCTTTCCCAGAACGTCTCAGGACAGCAACCCTGAGATGATATACAAGATCAATTTAGGGGGGGACTACAGCTTGCAATACTTTTCTGCCAAAACATAGATCAGAATTTGACAATACATCCAGTTTATAATGTTTGACAAATGTATTGTGACTTGACCAGGTGGCTGCCTTACATATTTGCTCGATAGTGGCTCCTGCCCTCTCTGCCCAGGAAGTCGAGACAGCTCTCGTCGAATGTGCTCTGATTGTAGAAACAAGCTGCTTCCCCTGATGAAAGTAGGATAAAGCAATTGCTTGTTTAATCCATCTGGCAATTGTTGGCCTAGATGCTTGTTTGCCTCTAAATTTACCTGCGAATAATACCAGTAAAGCATTAGATTTTCGCCATGACTTGGACCGCTGAAGATATTCGATTACACATCTTCTGACATCTAAAGAATGCAACTTATTTTCTTTTTGATTAGATGGGTTGTTACAAAAAGATGGTAAAAAAATCTCCTGGGATCTGTGAAACTTGGAAGATACTTTAGGAAGAAAGGATACATCTAGCCGTAGCGTAATCCTATCTTCACTGATAACACAATAAGGTTAATTTATTGAAAGAGCCTGTAGTTCTCCTATTCTTCTGGCAGTTGTTATTGCTAACAAAAAAGCAGTCTTTAGTGTCAATAGCTTATCAGATATATCAGAAATAGGCTCAAAGGGCGATTCACATAGAGCTTGCAACACCGTATTTAGGTCCCATGACGGAATCTTTGACTGGACAACTGGTCGAAGCCTCCTTGTTGCTCTAAAGAATCTGACCACATATTCTTCCACCGCTAATCTTCTCTCCAGGAAAACACTCAGAGCCGATACTTGTACTTTTAATGTGCTGATGCTAAGACCTTTTTGAAAGCCACATTGTAGAAACTCCAGCACCGAATTTGAGTGTGATGTGTCCAGCTCATTCTTCAAACACCAGGAGAGATATGTTTTCCAAGCCTTATGATATATCTGGCGTGTAACTTTTTTCCTACTCTGAATGAGTGTTTCTGATAATCTATTAGAGAAACCTTTGCTCTTTAATATCCTCCATTCAGGCTCCATGCCGAAAGCCGAAGAAGAGTCGGATTGGGATGAAACGCTGGGCCCTGGGTCAGTAGATCCTGACGACATGGAAGGATCAGATGGTCTGAGGCTAAGCGCTGAAGTGGAGCAAACCAAGGTCTCTTGGGCCAGAAAGGAACAACCAGAATGACTTGTGCTTGGTCTCGCCATATCTTGTTCAAAACCCTCGAGATGAGATGTAGGGGGGGAAAGGCGTACATCTTGTGCTGGCTCCAGCTGATTGAGAATGCATCCACTTCCCATGGATTGTCCTGTGGGCACAGGGAACAAAATAGAGGGCATTTCGTATTGATTCGTCTTGCAAACAGATCTACCTGTGGAGCCCCCCAGAGATTCGATATTTCCTGAAATATTTGATCGTTCAGGCTCCATTCGTCTTGAGAGAGGTTCCATCTGCTTAAATAATCTGCTAGATAGTTGAGTGTCCCTTTCAGATGTACTGCTTTTAAGGAAAGTAGACTCTTTTCTGCCCAATGAAGAATCCTTGATGCTTGGGACCTTAAAACTCTGCTCTTCGTACCCCCCTGCCGGTTCAGGTAGGCCACTACTGTACTGTTGTCCGTACGAATAGTCACATGGGATTGGTGAATCTGAGTCTGGAATGCCTGAAGTGCTTCCCATACAGCTTGCAACTCCCTGCTGTTTGAAGATCGTTTGTGAAGATGTGCAGACCATTGACCTTGAGCAAGAAGAGTATTCAGATGTGCTCCCCAACCCCCGGAGCTTGCGTCTGTAGTTATTACAGTCTGGGTTGGAAAGTCCCAAAGATTTCCTCTGGAGAGATGATTTGCCTCCAGCCACCAAAGAAGAGAGTGCTTGACACTCCAAGGAATCTGAAACTTCTTGTCTAGGGAAGATAACCTCTTGTCCCATTTGGATAAAATCCAGCTTTGAAGTACTCTCGAATGAAGTTGACCCCATTGTACTGCAGGAAACGATGCTGTTAATAAGCCCAGTAGCGCCATAGCCTTTCTTAGAGAAATGATCTTCATTCTCTGAAAAGAAAGAACAGAATTTAGTAAAACAGTAGATTTCCTGGAAGGCAAAACAAGTGTTTTATTGCCAGTACAGATCACAAAGCCCAGGAACTCCATACTCTGCTGAGGTTTTAAAGAGGATTTCTCCCAGTTAATCACCCACCCAAGGGACTGAAGAAAATCAAGTGTGAACTCTGTTTGGAGATTTACTGAGTGGACAGAAGGACCCCAAAGAAGTAAATCGTCCAGGTAGGCCATAATCTGGATAGAGTCTAGTCTCAGGACAGCTAAAACTTCTGCCATAACTTTGGTAAATAGCCATGGGGCTGAAGATAAACCAAAGGGGAGGGCACTAAATTGAAAGTGTCTTACCTCTCCGCGTAGAACCACTGCGAACCTCAGGAATTGCTGTGATTCTAGGTGAATTGGCAGATGTAGGTAAGCGTCTTTGAGATCTAGAGAGGTTAACCAACAGCCCTCTTGTAGCAGATTTATCACTGAGCGAATGTTGTCCATTCGGAATTTCCTGTAACGGACTGCCTTGTTTAATTTCTTCAGATTCAGGATAAACCTGTAGTTCCCCTGAGGCTTCTTTATCAGGAACACTGGAGAGTAAAATCCTAGACATTCCTGGCATCTTGGGACTTGTCTGATGACTCTTTTTTCTAGTAGAGAGTTTACTTCGTTTAGTAATGCCTGTGCCTGGTCTGGACTGTTTGGACAGGGAGTCACAAAGAACTGTGTCGGTGGGCGCTTGATAAATTCTATTTTGTATCCCTGTAAGATTATGTTTAACAACCAATTGTTCTGGAATGTCTCCTGCCATCTTTCGAAGAAATGGGCTAGTCTGCCGCCCACCGGTATTCTGGCGTCATTGTTTTGTTGGAGGGTTTGGATTGGAGTAAGAGGGATTTCCTCTTGGCCGCTGCGTTCTATTTGGCACCCACTTCTTCTTCTGGATATTCCTACTTTCTGTTTCTTGTTTTCCTGAAGGACAAAAGGAACGATTGAAACGAAAATTTCTCCGCTTAACTGGAAAATTTTTCTTTTTATCTGCAGATCTTTCCAAAGTCTCTTCCAACTTTGTTCCAAACAAGAGATTGCCTTCACATGGAATTCCGCATAGTTTAGACTTGGAAGAGGTATCACCCTGCCAGGTCTTTACCCACACTCCTCTCCTAGCAGAATTTACCAGAGCTGTTGTTCTAGCCGTTAGGCGTACTGAGTCATCTGCCGCATCCGCCAGATAATTAGTGGCATGTAGGATCTTAGGGAAGGCATTCAATATTTCCTCTCTAGGTATGCCTGACGCAATCTGTGATTGGATTTCCATTATCCATAACTTTAGGGATCTAGCCACTGCAGTAGATGCTACCGAAGGCTTGAAGTTTAAAGAAGCTGCCTCCCATGCCCTTCTTAAGATGTTATCCATTTTCCTGTCAATTGGATCTTTTAGGCAACCGAAATCTTCAAATTGCAGATCCGACCTTCTGGACACTTTAGATAGTGAAGGGTCAAGTTTAGGTGAGGTCCCCCAAAACTTTTGATCTTCTGCGTTATATGGGTATCTCTTGGCCAAAGACTTAGGCCAAAAGGCTCTCTTTTCAGGATTGTCCCATTCTCTTTTAATGATGTCTTTAAGACTATTATGCACAGGAATAAAGGACATCTGAGGTTCAGATAAAGTCTCATACATTTGATCTAGGGGTGTTAATGTTTTCTTTTCTGTAGCAATTCCCATTGCCGTGTGCATGGCCTCTAACAGTTCTTTCATAAAGTGGAGAAAGCAAACCTATGGCATTTACTACGCTTTTCTTCCGCATTATCTGTTTCAGAAGGTATTTCACCAAAAGAGGAAATTTCCATTTCTCCTTCGGATCTTTCTGATTCCTCTGAAACCACAACGTCTAATTTCCTCTTCTTAGTCGGAGGGGTACCTTCAGGAGCCCGATCCGGCTGTTTAGTAGCCACAGAACTCGAGGGTCCCGGTAGGACTGTCAAACCTGTCCTTACTGGAGACGTAGCTGAGCTTTTCATAGTCTCTACTGCTGAGGAGATTTCTGCTCTAATCCATCCTTTTAAATCTTTAAACATAAAAGGAGATTCTTCTCTGACCACTTTATCTGTACAAGACTGACATAACATTTTAGATGAGGATGAAGACAAATGACCCTTGCAAACTGCACATTTCTTAGAAGGCTTATGAGATGCTTTAGCTTCAGAGCCTTTAGATTTATCAGTGTCAGTTTTATCAGGCTTGTTAGGGAGTTCTTTATTAGACTTAGTGTCCATCTTCCGGGGTTTAGGCTAAAATAAAACACAAAGAAAAAAACCCCAATCAGCCTGATAACCCTCAATAATTAGCCAATATGAATCAAGGAACCACAATGATGCATACCAGAGAGGGTACGGAGCTTGACTCCACAGAGCCCTGGGAGGAAGATCCAGAGGCAGCCTCCATAGTCACAGACACTGTAAAGAGTGACTAAGTTAGTTAAGTAGAATGTACCTGCCCACAGCATAATAACATTATCCCTGGCTATCACCAGAGATCCTACCAGTCCAGAAGATTCCACAGCTTTCCAAGTGGTTACTGCAGCCTGCACGTCCGCTGTCCAGAGGAATCCGTGCTAAACGCTGCACTGGAGCGCACGCCGGGCCAGGAGACTTCCTGCTTCCAGCTTCTGGTCACGTGGGTGCCAATCACGTGATGCGCGGGCGGGACTTCCGGAATCCGTACGAACTTCCGTATGCTGGGGAAGGCTACGGCGTGCAGCGTGATCCCGCGCGAGGACAACTAGCCTGCGCAGCCAGGGAGATCACACAAGCAGCGGCTCCTGCAACAAGCATGGGTGGCCAGCCATATCCCCACACCTAGCATCCTGCTGGACAGGATAACAACTGATGGGGTAAGCGGGAACTATGTTGTATATACCTGTCTAATCCCTATCTAATCTATTATGCAAATTCTTATCTAGCTTCCTGTCCAGTGAGTTATGGAAGGAGACAAGTCTCAGGGTTGCTGTCCTGAGACGTTCTGGGAAAAAAAGGTTTAATTTTTCTGAGGTGCCCGGGTTGAAAACTGTGTTGTCCCAGTTGTGTATTGGACACGATGTGGGCTGCACGACCGCTGTCTGGGACCTCCTGCCTGCTGTGTTTATTTACAGCCCTGGTATCACCGCTAGGTACCAGGGCTATTATGTCACGCTGCCTGCCTCATTGACTGCCTGCTGCCACACACTCATCCTCCTCCTCCTGCTGCTGAATTTACCTCCTGCTGTCTGTGTGTTTCCACTGCCAGGGAGCACATACAATGGCGCTTCCAACATGCGTGCGCCACCAGCTATTTGTTACGCTCAAAAATAGCTGCATTTCTTTAAAAAAACAAAAAAAATATATATACTTTTTATTAATACTGTGTGATATTATTTTTAGAGGTGTCCGGGTTGAAAACTGTGTTGTCCCAGTTGTGTATTGGACATGATGTGGGCTTCACGACCGCTGTCTGGAACCTCATGCTGTGTATTTACGGCCTGGTACCACCGCTAGGTACCACACAGCCTATTATGTCTCGCTGCCTGCCTCATTGACTGCCTGCTGCCACACAATCATCCTCCTCCTCCTGCTGCTGCTGCTGAATTTACCTCCTGCTGTCTGTGTGTTTCCACTGCCAGGGAGCACATACAATGGCGCTTCCAACATGCGTGCGCCACCAGCTATTTATTACGCTCAAAAATAGCTGCATTTCTTTAAAAAAAAAATATAAAAGAGAAATAAGTGAAGAAGAAGAAGATATAGAAAAAGAAGAAGAAGGAGAAGAAGAAGAAGATATAGAAAAAGAAGATGATGAAGAAGATGATGAAGAAGAAGATGAAGAAGAAGATGAAGAAGAAGATGAAGATGAAGATGAAGAAGAAGAAGACGATATAGAAGAAGAAGAAGAAGATAAAGAAGAAGAAGATATAGAAGAAGAAGATGAAGAAGAAGAAGAAGAAGAAGTATATACAGTACTGAACAAAATTTTGGACACAACTTCTCTTTCCACTTTTTTTTTTTTAAAGGAACATCCCCACATAATCACTTGCTGTTGTTACTTAGAAAAAAAAGATGTTTCTTGCATCATTCACCCTCAAAACAAGTGTTGGAAGCTATTTAAAGAGAATCTGTATTGTTAAAATCGCACAAAAGTAAACATACCAGTGCATTAGGGGACATCTCCTATTACCCTCTGTCACAATTTTGCCGTTCCTCGCCGCATTAAAAGTGGTTAAAAACAGTTTTAAAAAGTTTGTTTATAAACAAACAAAATGGCCACCAAAACAGGAAGTAGGTTGATGTACAGTATGTCCACACATAGAAAATACATCCATACACAAGCAGGCTGTATACACTCTTCCTTTTGAATCTCAAGAGATCATTTGTGTGTTTCTTTCCCCCTGTTCTCATGCACTGAAGTTTCAAGCTGCTCTTTTCTTCCTGCAAACAGCTTTGCCCTTGTCTGTAATTCTTCAGTATGTGAAAGCCCAGCCAGCTCAGAGGACGATTTATCCAGCTTGTAAAAGATAAGAGAGAAGAGAGAAGCTGCTCTAATCCTAAATAACACACAGGCAGTGTGCATAGAGGGGCCTGGAAGGGGGAGTTCATAGCAGAACCACAACACTGAAGAACTTGGCAGCCTTCCAGACACAGGCCGACAAGTCTGACAGGGGAAAGATACATTGATTTATTACAGAGACTGTCATAGTAGAACGTGCTGCAGTAAGCTAGAACACATTAGAATAGCTTTTGGAACTTGTAGGATGATAAAAAACAGGATGCAATTTTTGTTACGGAGTCTCTTTAAGGCCAATTCGAATAGTCAGCTCGAATAATGAGCTCTGCATGGCTAATCTTTATCCCCCAGTGGCGGCTCCAGGAATTTTTTTTAGGGGGTGCTATGCAGGTGCTGGACAAATTTCCGGGGTAGGGTGTGGCTAAAAACTGCGTGCCGCGGCAAAAAATGGGCGTGGTCATGACCGGATGAGGGCGGGGCTAACTGTAATTTAAAGTGAACCCGGGGTGAGAGTGATATGGAGGCTGCCATATTTATTTCCTTTAAAACAATTCTAGTTGCCTGGCAGCCCTGCTGATCTATTTGGCTGTAACAGTGAACTGAATTACACCAGAAACAAGCATGCAGCTAATCTTGTCAGTTCTGACAATATTGTCAGAAACCCCTGACCTGCTGCATGCTTGTTCAGGGTCTATGGTTGAAAGAATTAGAGGCAGAGGACCAACACGGCAGCCAGGCAGCTGGTATTACTTAAAAAGGAGATAACTATGGCAGCCTCAATATTATTCTCACCTCGGGTTCCCTTTAAGAGTGCAACGCAAAGACAGAGGGCCCAAGTTTTGGTGACCCTTTCCCCAGAAAATTCACATAATTGTGCAGGTTTTCTCAAGAAAATACACGTAATGTGAGCAGATTTGAACAAAAAACACGTTCAATAACCCCAATATGCACAATCGGTAGCAGATATGGCCCCAATATGCACAATCGGTAGCAGATATGGCCCCAATATGCACAGTCGGTAGCAGATATGGCCCCAATATGCACAACCAGTAGCAGATATGGCCCCAATATGCACAATCGGTAGCAGATATGGCCCCAATATGCACAGTCGGTAGCAGATATGGCCCCAATATGCACAACCAGTAGCAGATATGACCCCAATATGCACAATCGGTAGCAGATATGACCCCAATATGCACAATCCTTCCTCAGCAGTTCTGACCACAATCAGCAGTACCACCTGAAAAAGAAAGGAAAAACCCATTTACTCACCTACAGCCAGAAGACCTTCTTTCCCGACCTCCTGTCCCGACCTCCTTGTGGCGCGCAGCTCCCACGATCCTCTTCTTTCCGGACGTCAGGTTACTTCCGGCCTGCATGCTAAGAGCAGAGCTATGGGAAAATGGCCGCCCGAAGCCCTGCACTGCAGACTCGAAGTCTGCAGAGCAGGGCTTCGGGCGGCAGGGATGCTCGGATGTGCCTCATCCACGAATTTGGCAATCCGCATGGTTGCAAAAAAAATTCCGCATTCGGCCCCGCCGCATGCGGATTTTCGTTCGCGTCCACGCAACCACGCGGATTTTCTGCCGTGAATGGCGTAATCACGCGTGGATTCCCGCCCGGAGGTGAATTTTCTTTTAACGTTAATAACAAAGCCCCCATACATGCTACAATCCCCCAAATTGCATGGATTATCGAGGTGATAAGGGGCAACATAACTTCAACATAAAAAATTCTTTATTTTTTTTTTTTTAATGGCTTTTAAAGACAAATCACCACTGTAAATGGGGCTATTATTTGGTAATACGTGGTCTTAAAAAGGGATATACGCGTTAAGCAATCAAAGAGGTGAAGGCGAGTTCCAATGGCACTTGGCGGCGAAGGTACCGCTGGAGGAGGATGAGTGGCTGACGCCAAAAAGGCCCCAGAGAGGTTTTTGTAATTTTTTTTTTTTTTTTGCAGCAATTAGCAATGATCGCAGCAGAGTTGTCAGTGGACACGGGCAGTGTGAACGCAGAGTGCAGTGGTGGTAGCGACTGAGTCAGAAGAAGGACTATGCGGGCGGTCAGTTCAGCAGCACAGAAGGACCATGGCAACATACTGGTGGTAGTAGTAGCAGCACAGCGTCATAGTGCTGGCCAAAAAATTAAATGCACCCGGTGACCCGGGCAGTGATAACTAGTGTTGGACGAACACCTAGATGTTCGGGTTCGCGAACGTTCGCCGAACATCGCCGCGATGTTCGGGTGTTCGCGCCGAACTCCGAACATAATGGAAGTCAATGGGGACCCGAACTTTCGTGCTTTGTAAAGCTTCCTTACATGCTACATACCCCAAATTTGCAGGGTATGTGCACCTTGGGAGTGGGTACAAGAGGGAAAAAAATATTTGAAAAAGAGCTTATAGTTTTTGAGAAAATTGATTGTAAAGTTTCAAAGGAAAAACTGTCTTTTAAATGTGGAAAATGTCATGTTTCTTTGCACAGGTAACATGCTTTTTGTCGCCATGCAGTCATAAATGTAATACAGAGAAGAGGTTCCAGGAAAAGGGACCGGTAACGCTAACCCAGCACAAGCAGCAGAACACGTGATGGAACAGGAGGAGGCGCAGGAGGAGAAGGCCACGCTTTTTGAGACACAACATCCCAGGCCTTGCATGAGGACAAATAGCGTGCGGATATAGCAATGCTTTTTGCCGCCATGCAGTCATAAATGTAATAAAGATGAGAGGTTCAATAAACAGGGACCGGAAACGCTAACCCAGCAGCAGCAGCACACGTGAGGGAACAGGAGGAGCCGCAGGAGGAGAAGGCCACGCTTTTTGAGACACAACATCCCAGGCCTTGCATGAGGACAAATAGCGTGCGGATATAGCAATGCTTTTTGCCGCCATGCAGTCATAAATGTAATAAAGATGAGAGGTTCAATAAACAGGGACCGGAAACGCTAACCCAGCAGCAGCAGCACACGTGAGGGAACAGGAGGAGCCGCAGGAGGAGAAGGCCACGCTTTTTGAGACACAACATCCCAGGCCTTGCATGAGGACAAATAGCGTGCGGATATAGCAATGCTTTTTGCCGCCATGCAGTCATAAATGTAATAAAGATGAGAGGTTCAATAAACAGGGACCGGAAACGCTAACCCAGCAGCAGCAGCAGCAGCACACGTGAGGGAACAGGAGGAGCCGCAGGAGGAGAAGGCCACGCTTTTTGAGACACAACATCCCAGGCCTTGCATGAGGACAAATAGCGTGCGGATATAGCAATGCTTTTTGCCGCCATGCAGTCATAAATGTAATAAAGATGAGAGGTTCAATAAACAGGGACCGGAAACGCTAACCCAGCAGCAGCAGCAGCAGCACACGTGAGGGAACAGGAGGAGCCGCAGGAGGAGAAGGCCACGCTTTTTGAGACACAACATCCCAGGCCTTGCATGAGGACAAATAGCGTGCGGATATAGCAATGCTTTTTGCCGCCATGCAGTCATAAATGTAATAAAGATGAGAGGTTCAATAAACAGGGACCGGAAACGCAAACCCAGCAGCAGCAGCACACGTGATGGAACAGGAGGAGGCGCAGGAGGAGAATGCCACGCTTTTTGAGACACAACATCCCAGGCCTTGCATGAGGACAAATAGCGTGCGGATATAGCAATGCTTTTTGCAGCCATGCAGTCATAAATGTAATACAGATGAGAGGTTCAATAAACAGGGACCGGAAACGCTAACCCATCACAGATGGTCATTGTTCATATTACTTGGTTGGGGTCCAGGAGTGTTGCGTAGTCGTTTCCAATCCAGGATTGATTCATTTTAATTTGAGTCAGACAGTCTGCATTTTCTGTGGAGAGGCGGATACGCCGATCTGTGACGATGCCTCCGGCAGCACTGAAACAGCGTTCCGGCATAACGCTGGCTGCCGGGCAAGCCAGCACCTCTATTGCGTACATTGCCAGTTCGTGCCAGGTGTCTAGCTTCGATACCCAATAGTTGAAGGGTGCAGATGGATTGTTCAACACAGCTACGCCATCTGACATGTAGTCCTTGACCATCTTCTCCAGGCGATCGGTGTTGGAGGTGGATCTGCACGCTTGCTGTTCTGTGGGCTGCTGCTGCATGGGTGTCATAAAATTTTCCCACTCCAAGGACACTGCCGATACCATTCCCTTTTGGGCACTAGCTGCGGCGTGTGTTGTTTGCTGCCCTCCTGGTCGTCCTGGGTTTGCGGAAGTCAGTCTGTCGGCGTACAACTGGCTAGAGGAGGGGGAGGATGTCAATCTCCTCTCTAAAGTCTCCACAAGGGCCTGCTGGCATTCTTACATTTTGACCTGTCTGACTCTTTCTTCAAGCAGTTTTGGAACATTGTGTTTGTACCGTGGATCCAGAAGGGTATAAACCCAGTAATTGGTGTTGTCCAGAATGCGCACAATGCGTGGGTCGCGTTCAATGCAGTCTAGCATGAATTGAGCCATGTGTGCCAGAGTCCTGCCAGAATCCTCATCATCCTCTTGTGAGCGTTGTGATAGTTGTTGTGATGCATCATAGTCGTCACCTTCTTCCTGGTCTGCTTC
Organism: Hyperolius riggenbachi; assembly: GCF_040937935.1. Taxonomy (NCBI): domain Eukaryota; kingdom Metazoa; phylum Chordata; class Amphibia; order Anura; family Hyperoliidae; genus Hyperolius; species Hyperolius riggenbachi. The sequence continues at coordinate 13,885,794 of NC_090652.1, read as the reverse complement.
TGCTGACCATTCGCGCTGAATTGTGGAAGTCCAACGTGCACCGCTCTGGCCCTCGTCAGTGGTGGCATGAAATTCCTGCTCCAACTCCAGCTGTTCCTCCTCCTCTTCTTCGTCATAGCTGCTGGGGCCAGCGTTTCCTGAGGCGGATGGCCTGATGTTGGTACCATCACGCTGATCGTTTTCTCCCTCAGATTCCCCCAGTTGCATCATGACAGCTGTTTCCTTGATTTTCAACATTGACCTCTTCAGTAAACACAGCAGTGGTATGGTAATGCTGACTGAAGAGTTGTCACTGCTCACAAGCAACGTGGATTGCTCAAAATTTTGGAGGACTTGGCAGAGGTCCAACATGTTGGCCCAATCGGATCCACAGAAGCTTGGCAGCTGTCCGGATGCGCCTCGGTACTGCGCCGTCATGTACTGGACCACTGCACTCTTCTGCTCGCAAAAGCGGGCTAGCATGTGCAGCGTAGAATTCCAGCGCGTAGGGACATCACACAGCAAGCGATGGTGGGGGAGATTGAAGCGCTCCTGCATCTTGGCGAGTGCCCCCGAAGCAGTACTGGAATTTCTGCAATGTTTAGCCACTCGTCGCACCTTCAACAGAAGATCGGCCACGCCTGGGTATGTCCTCAGGAACCGCTGAACTACTAGGTTCATCACGTGCGCCAGGCAAGGGATGTGTGTCAGCTTAGCCAACCTTAAAGCGCGAATGAGATTACTCCCATTATCACACACAACCATGCCCAGTTTCAGGTCCAGCGGTGCCAGCCATAAATCCGTCTGTTCCTTTATTCCCCTCCAAATTTCCTCCCCTGTGTGCTGCTTATCCCCAAGGCAGATCAGCTTCAGCAACGCTTGCTGACGCATGCCAACAGCTGTGCTGCACTGCTTCCACGATCCTACTGCTGCTGGGTTAGCGTTTCCGGATGAGGTACAGCTTTGAGATGCTTTGAAGGAGAAGGAGTCAGAGAGGTAGGTGCTGCTGTTGTTATCCAGTGGGAGGGACGGCGGTGCAGCTGTTTGCGGCGTGGGCAACACCCGCGCCGTAGCAGGTGAGGAATCGCTGCCAGGCTCCACAAGGTTCACCCAGTGCGCGGTAAGGGAGAAGTATCGACCCTGGCCGAACGCACTCGTCCAGGTGTCAGTGGTGAGGTGAACCTTGCAGGCAACGGCATTCTTCAAGCTTCGGGTTATTTTGCTGACCACGTGCTCATGCAACTCAGGCACTGCAGAGCGCGCAAAGTGGTAGCGGCTGGGAACCACGTAACGTGGGATGGCCACTGACATCATGCCCTTGAAGCTGTTTGTCTCCACCACTCGATATGGCAGCATTTCGCAGGCCAGAAGCTTGGCTATGCTGGCTGTTACTGCCACGGCCCGGGGGTCATTTGCTGGCAATTTCCTCTTGCGCTCAAACATCTCCGAGACAGACAACTGAACCGTAGCGCTGCACACGGAAGGGCTGTTGGTTGTTGTGTTTGATGAACACTGGGAGACCTCAAGAGCACTACTCCGGAAAGTGACAGTGTCAGCGTCGTCTGATGTTTGTGAATGTTGTGAACCACGCAATGGCTGGGCTACTGCTGCTGCTGAGGCGGGTCTGGTGGTGAGTCTGGTGAACCCAAGGGAGGCAGTGTTGCTGGTACCCTGTCCTGCCGCGTTTGCCCACAGAGTGGGATGTTTGGATACCATGTGGCGGCTCATGCTGGTGGTGGAGAGGTTGTTAATACTTTTCCCCCTGCTCAGGCGGGTCTTGCACACCTTGCAAATCGCCATGGTAACATCCTCAGTGTAGTCTTCAAAGAAAGCCCAGACTTTGGAGCACCTGCCTTGCTGACGATTTCTGTTTGCTCCTCTTTTGCCTCTCACTTGAACTTCCACGCTTGTGGTGCCTGAAATTGCGCGCCGCCTACCTTGTGGCACAAGGCGAACTCGTGCAGCAGTGGGTTCTTCAACAGACTCATCTGTGCTGCTGCTACGACGGCGATGTTCTCGTTCACAAACAAAATCTGGGTCTCTGTCCACATTGTCCATACCCTCCTCTTCCATCTCCTCAAACTCGTCATATGTCATTGTGGGCCGCCGCCGTGGAGTAGAGCTCCCCAGAACAACCTCTGCGCAGCTCACTCCAACGTCGTCTTCCAGATCTTGTCGCCTGACCTCCTGCAATTGCAACCCCTCCTGCCCAACTTGCTCTGGGATTTGGGTTTCCGAGTCCTCCTCGGACTCGCCTTGTATTTCAGTGCGCGGTGCATTTCCCACAGTTAATGGTTGTGAATCCGGGCACAACATTTCTGGCTGTTCCTCCATTGACCTTTGAAAGGTGGAAGTTTGTTAGCTCCTGCGAATACCCCATTGTGTCCTGAGGTAATTCATCGGACTGGTTATCTGGCAGTTGTGTGCGTGGTGTCGCTGCCGGTTGTTAGCTTTGTGCCCACTGGCTCCTTGTAACTGGCTGAGGACTCGGACCTCGTGCGTGATGTGCTGGTGCTGCTTAACCCACTGCTGGACGCTTGAGAGGTCATCCAAGTAATTATCTGGTCCTGTTCTTTTGGATTTGTGAGGGTTGTTGTCCTGGACAACATGGGCGGTATTGAGTGGGTTTTCTTGGGTGCTCCCCTGTGGCCTGTACGTGAACCGTCAGGGGAAACACCTCTTCCCTTGCCCCTCCCTCTTTCACCGGATTTCTTCCTCATTTCACTTATCCTTAAAGTACACGCTGACTGGCAGCAGTACAGTGGCAGTACAGAAATGCTATACAGTGGTGGGTGAGCGGTGTACCACTATTCCCAGCAGCGACACAGAGCACAATGCTATACAGTGGCGGGTGAGCGGTGTACCACTATTCCCAGCAGCGACACAGAGCACAATGCTATACAGTGGCGGGTGAGCGGTGTACCACTATTCCCAGCAGCGACACAGAGCACAATGCTATACAGTGGCGGGTGAGCTATTCCCAGCAGACACAGAGTGGCAGTAAACAGAATGCTATATAGTGTGGCTGAGCGAGGTACACAGAGTGGCAGTAAACAGAATGCTATATAGTGTGGCTGAGCGAGCGGTGTACTACTATTCCCAGCAGACACAGAACAGTAAACAGAATGCTATATAGTGTGGCTGAGCGGTGTACCACTATTCCCAGCAGCGACACAGAGCACAATGCTATACAGTGGCGGGTGAGCGGTGTACTACTATTCCCAGCAGACACAGAGTGGCAGTAAACAGAATGCTATATAGTGTGGCTGAGCGAGGTACACAGAGTGGCAGTAAACAGAATGCTATATAGTGTGGCTGAGCGAGCGGTGTACTACTATTCCCAGCAGACACAGAACAGTAAACAGAATGCTATATAGTGTGGCTGAGCGGTGAACCACTATTCCCAGCAGCGACACAGAGCACAATGCTATACAGTGGCGGGTGAGCGGTGTACCACTATTCCCAGCAGCGACACAGAGCACAATGCTATACAGTGGCGGGTGAGCGGTGTACTACTATTCCCAGCAGACACAGAGTGGCAGTAAACAGAATGCTATATAGTGTGGCTGAGCGAGCGGTGTACTACTATTCCCAGCAGACACAGAACAGTAAACAAAATGCTATATAGTGTGGCTGAGCGAGGTACACAGAGTGGCAGTAAACAGAATGCTATATAGTGTGGCTGAGCGAGCGGTGTACTACTATTCCCAGCAGCGACACAATGACTGGGGGGACCCTGGCTAGCGTGGCTGGAGCGCGAACTACCCTGCCTGCCTACCCAAAGCTAAACCCACAGACAAATGGCTGGAAATATGACGTGGTTCGGGTATTTATTTACCCGAACCACGTGACAGTTCGGCCAATCAGAGCGCGTTCGAGTCCGAACCACATGACCCGTTCGGCCAATCACAGCGCTAGCCGAACGTTCGGGTAACGTTCGGCCATGCGCTCTTAGTTCGGCCATATGGCCGAACAGTTTGGCCGAACACCATCAGGTGTTCGGCCGAACTCGAACATCACCCGAACAGGGTGATGTTCTGCAGAACCCAAACAGTGGCGAACACTGTTCGCCCAACACTAGTGATAACGCAGACAGAGTGCATTGGTGGTACCGTGGTAGCGACTGAGTCAGGAGGAGGAGGAGGACAAAGCGGGCGTTCAGAGCAGCAGCAGCAGCAGCAGCACAGAAGGAAGGACCATGGCAACATACTGGTGGTAGTAGTAGCAGCACAGCGTCATAGTGCTGGCCAAAAAATTAAATGCACCCGGTGACCCAGGCAGTGTGAACGCAGAGTGCAGCAGCAGGAAGCGACTGAGTAAGGAGGAAGAGGACAATTCGGGCGGTCAGTTCAGCAGCAGCAGCACAGAAGGACCATGCCAACATACTGGTGGTAGTAGTAGTAGCACAGCGTCATAGTGCTGGCCAAAAAATTAAATGCACCCAGTGACCCGGGCAGTGTGAACGCAGAGTGTAGTAGCGACTGAGTCAGGAGGACAAAGCGGGAGGTCAGTTCAGCAGCTCAGAAGGAGGACCATGGCAACTTACTGGTAGTAGTACCATAACACCAAAAAATTAACCAAGGTAGGCACTAGGCAGGTAGTAACTGTCTTTATAAAGGCAGGCATAGTTAACAACAGCACATGCAGCAGCCACTTCATGTCCCCCTGTGTCCGACAATAGGGGCCAGGAACTCACCTTCCACCCAAGCCTGGTTGATTTTCAGGAAGGTGAGTTTGTCCACAGAGACGTGGGAGAGCCGAGAGCGCTTCTCTGTGACCACGCCACCGGCCGCACTAAAGCATCTCTCTGAGAGGACACTTGAAGGAGGGCAGGATAGGAGTTCCAGGGCGTACTGGGAAAGCTCGCTCGAGATGTCCAGTCTCTTGACCCAGTACTCCAAGGGGTCCATGGGGCTGTCGGTGTCATTGAGCCCGCTAGATGACCCCATATAGTCAGACACCATGGTGGTCAGTTGTTGCTTGTGCTGGTTGATGGTGGATGCTGTGGCGGGCACCTCTGTTCTGGGCTGCTGCACTGCATACAGGCTCTTGCTTAGGCTCTTCAGGTCTCCGGGGCGCCAGTTGCTGCTGCTGCTGCTGCTGGTGCTGGTGGTGGTTGTTGTGCTGCTGGGGGCAATGGCAGGCACCTCTTGCTGGCTTGGCAGAGCAGTTACAGTGGGGGTGGAAGGCTGGGGGAATGCTTCCAGTAGTCTGCGCACAAGGGCCTCCTTCAACTCCCTTGTGCGTTGCTCGGTGGTGGATGGCGTCATTAAGTCTCCCAGCTTCCCCTTCAGACGGGGATCAAACATCAAGGTAATCCAGATGTCCTCCCTTGAACGCATCTGGATCACCCGGGGGTCCCTGCGAAGACAGCGCAACATGTGCACAGCCATGGGAAACAAGTGGGCCCTGCCAGCAAGATCTTCCTCGTCCTCGCCATTGTCCCATAACGCATGCCTGTCCTCTTCCTGTGCCATGTCGTTGTCCTCCTCAAACCGCCATCCACGTACAACGCCTGCTGCACTCTGCTCAGAGCCGGATTAAGGCCAAATGGGGCCCTAAGCAGACTTCCAGATTTGGGCCCCCCTCCCTCAACCACCCTTTAAAAATGTTATTAAAATTTTACTTTATTTAAAAAAGGATGTGTTATGTGTGTATGGGGTGATGTGCAGACAGCCCCAGTATGTAGGCAGAAAGCCCCAGTATGTGGCCAGAGGGTTCCTGTTTATAGCAAGAGAGCCCCAGTATGTGGCCAAAGAGTTCCTGTTTGTAGCCAGAGAGCCCCAGTATGTAGCCAGAGAGCCCCAGTATGTGGCCAAAGAGTTCCTGTTTGTAGCCAGAGAGCCCCAGTATGTAGCCAGAGAGCCCCAGTATGTGGCCAAAGAGTTCCTGTTTGTAGCCAGAGAGCCCCAGTCTGTGGTCAGAGAGTTCTTGTTTGTAGCCAGAGAGCCCCAGTATGTAGCCAGAGAGCCCCAGTATGTGGCCAAAGAGTTCCTGTTTGTAGCCAGAGAGCCCCAGTATGTGGCCAGAGAGCCCCAGCATGTAGCCAGAGAGCCCCAGCATGTAGCCAGAGAGCCCCAGCATGTAGCCAGAGAGCCCCAGCATGTAGCCAGAGAGCCCCAGTATACAGCCAGATCTAGTATACAGCCAGAGAGCCCCAATATACAGCCAGAGAGCCCAGAATACATCCAGGTTCAGTATACAGCCAGAGAGCCCAAGTATGTGGCCAAAGAGTTCCTGTTTGTAGCCAGAGAGCCCCAGTATGTAGCCAGCGAGCCCCAGTATACAGCCAGCGAGCCCCAGTATACAGCCAGAGAGACCCAGTATGTAGCCAGAGAGACCCAGTATGTAGCCAGAGAGTTCCTGTTTGTAGCCAGAGGGCCCCAGCATGTAGCCAGAGAGCCCCAGTATACAGCCAGAGAGCCCCAGTATACAGCCAGAGAGCCCCAGTATACAGCCAGAGAGCCCCAGTATACAGCCAGATCCAGTATACAGCCAGAGAGCCCCAGTATACAGCCAGATCCAGTATACAGCCAGAGAGCCCCAGTATACAGCCAGATCCAGTATACAGCCAGATCCAGTATACAGCCAGAGAGCCCCAGTATACAGCCAGAGAGCCCCAGTATACAGCCAGAGAGCCCCAGTATACAGCCAGATCCAGTATACAGCCAGAGAGCCCCAGTATACAGCCAGATCCAGTATACAGCCAGAGAGCCCCAGTATACAGCCAGATCCAGTATACAGTCAGAGAGCCCCAGTATACAGCCAGATCCAGTATACAGCCAGAGAGCCCCAGTATACAGCCAGATCCAGTATACAGCCAGATCCAGTATACAGCCAGAGAGCCCCAGTATACAGCCAGATCCAGTATACAGCCAGATCCAGTATACAGCCAGAGAGCCCCAGTATACAGCCAGAGAGCCCCATTGTACAGCGAGAGAGCCCCAGTATAAAGCCAGAGAGTATTTTTTCACACTGGGTGCTGCTAGTAGAAAGGGTGACATTAGGGGCTACTTTCAACAGGGAGTGGGTCACCCAAATATCCATACCTTTTCAGAGAGACAGAAAGATGCCTCTTACAAAACAGGAGACATTCTTTGGGGCTGGATATATATGAATAGCTCAGAGCCTTCTAAGTGAGACTGCTGAGCTGCTGAATGGGTTAAGCAAACCATCCCCTGGAGAAGAGCAGCCAGAAGGAATGCATGCAAACAGGGCCGGATTTACAACTCCGGAGCCTGTAGGCTCAGGTGTTCTGGCGCCCCTTAACTCTGCCCCTCAAATCAGGCCACACCCCAAGTAAAAATATTCTGAACCCAAATGATAGGTACACACCATGCAATTTGCTGACAGATTTACTGTCAAATCCATTATTTGCAACATTTCCGATCTGATTTCTGATCCATTTTATTTAACCGATTTTCTGTTCACATCTATAAATCGTTCTAAAAATCAATCGGAAATCAGATCAGACATGTAAATGATCTGACAGTAAATCTGTCAGAAAATTGCATTGTGTGTACCTAGCATAATCTGTCTCATTTCACAACCATCCTTTGCATCTTACACTCTTATCACGGTCTTAAATCATGCTTAGTGACATGAGACAATGATTGGGGTGTAAGCTCCTGAGGTTAGTGATATGGGGCAGGGATTAGACCGAAAACTCCTGAGGGCAGTTAGTGGCATCAGACAGGGAGCCCCCAATTACACACACACTGACTCAGAACGTCCTTCTCTGCTCTAAATGATACACAACAGCATAATAACCACAAAATGCATTTCTTTGTTACAGCTGATACAAATCCTAAAAAAAACTGCAATGTATCGACTTCCTGCTTTCATGGAAGTAATTGTGCTTTCAAATGAGCTTATCTGCCATCTTTGCAATGGCAGTCAGGTGACACAGGGGAGAGATTAAATTACACTTGTGATTAGACACAGATGAGGGGGGATTAGGTTAAACCCTTTAAATATATATGAGGGTGCATTTTTTCTTTTAGGTTTTCCTTCTGTCCTGTACACTTTTGGTCTACTTTAACACAGGCACACACATTTGAACGCAGGCAGGCGCACTCTCTCTCTCTCTCTCCAAAAGCACATACAGATTTGAACAAAGGCCCATATACATACACAATGAAAGAAGGCAGTGCACCCGAAATACACAAAATCTGGGAACTGAGTCCACTACTCCCCACCACCATACCTCTAAACTTGCTGCTAATTGCTTTCTAGGAATTTAGGCTTGCTGATTTTTAAACTGGTGGGGAGTAAAGGGTAAAGTTTCTAATCTTCAGGCAGCCGCCTGCAGACCAGGCTTGCATCTGTGTGAATGGTCCGCTGAATGCTTCTAGGAGGTGAAATAGCAGCAGGACACAAAGGTCAGAAGTTCAGACTGTGTTCTGCAAACCAAGATAGCAGAGCTGAGTCTCTTCTGCCTTTTCACAGCGACACAACCGAGTAGAGATGGGAAGTTCGGATCTTTTCAATGATCCGGATGATTCGAATCGGATCATTGAAAAGATCCGGATCTTTGATTCGAATCTCGGATCATTTTACTACCGAAGCATTCGGGGGTGAAATGAACAGCAGGACAGGTCTTTCCCTGCTGTGGACAGGAGAAGGGGAGGGGGGTGGGCACACAGAGAAGGGGAGAAGATGGACAGAGGGCAGGGAGTGGACAGAGAAGGGAGGAGGGAGGAGCAGAGAGCAGAAATGTTTGCACACAATACCCACATGCTGCAATCATATGTTTTACATGTATTTCACCTATATGCTCATCTGTGTACTTTGAAAGCAAACGCACAGTGAAAGAAAGCATTCCCCGAAGATAAGTGCAGCTGTTTAGTGCCGAGTGCAGGAGGATCATACTGCCCTGAAATCACAGTGCCTGCAAAGTTACTGAGCTGTGCTGAGCCAAAAGCTTCCAATGTGATCACTGTGCAGCACTACGGAACAGCCAGCCTATAATGGGCAGCACATTTCAGCCAGTATGTGTGCTCTACACATATCTGGCAGTAGCACCCATGTCCCCTCTCTCTCATCTACCTGTCTCCCTGCAAGGCTGCCTCCCCTCCAACAGAGCGATCCATCTCAGCTCTGCTTCCAGGACTCCGCTGCCCGCTGACAGGGGGCGTGTCGCTTCTGGCCCCGCCCCTTTTGCGATCCGAATCACTCATTTTGATGATTCGGATGATCGACTCATAAAATAGATTCGGATCAAAGATCCGAATCGTTCATGATCCGGACAACACTACAACCGAGCGCGGGGACTCTGTGTGCATACAGACAAGGGGCAGCAAGCGGCTCCTACATGACAGCCTTGTGTCACAGCTGCTATGTCACTTAAGTGCAATACTGCAGCTTTTTGATTGACTTTCCACTAAGCATAAATCTATTGCAAAGCACAGATTGGTGTAACATCAACAACGTGTATAATTCTGGTGCACTACTGCTCCATTGCTTCACCACTTGACCTCGTGCAGACGCTGCATGCAGACACTTTGGAATACGTGCAGACAGGGCTGGATTTCTGGCAAGGCCACATAGGCCATGGCCTAGGGCACCAGAAATTTAGGGGCGGCTCAGTGAGAGGCAGTAAAGCTGTTCTATACAGCCATCCCTATCTACAAGGACAGCTTTAACCTTTGAACACTCTGTCCTGTACTTGTGTCATCCCTGCAAGTCCTGTAAGCTCTATCCTGCAGGTACACATTAGCCTAAAGGTGGCCACACACCATACAATTTTTTAAATATCTGTTCAATTTAAGAATTGCAATCAATTTTTCTGACGGATTGTAAAATTTCAAAAATATGACCAATGTACCACACACCTATGTTCAATTTTTCCCCAATTATGATAAAAATGATTAGAAACTCTGAGAAAATTGCTATGGTGTGTATATTAATAAATTGGCAATCTACCACACACCATACAATCTTCAGAAAGATTGAAGAAAACTATCTGGCATTCCGAATCGATAAACACGGGAAATCCGATCGGATTTTTCAGTCGAATGAAAAAAAAAGCTTTCGGTTTTTTTTGAGAGTTCCGATCATTTTTATCGAATTGCCGTAAAATCGGATCATTTTATTGTATCGTGTGTGGCCACCTTAACTCAGATGAAGACACAATGGGTCCATCATTAACGAGATGGCAAACATAACATAAAAGTTCTTAACCCTCCTGGCGGTATAAAAAAATCTGCCAGGAGGGAGCGCATCAGTTTTTTAAAAAAAATTTTTTCCCTATATCATGTAGCGAGCCCAGGGCTCGCTACATGATAGCCGCTGCTCAGCGGCATCCCCCCACCCTCTTCGATCGCCTTCGGCGATCTCCGATCAGGAAATCCCGTTCAAAGAACGGGATTTCCTGGAGGGCTTTCCCCGTCGCCATGGCGATGGGGCGGGATGACGTCACCGACGTCACTGACATCGGGACGTCATTGGGAGTCCCGGGCCACCCCTCGGCGCTGCCTGGCACTGATTGGCCAGGCAGCGCACGGGGTCTGGGGGGGAGGGGGCTGTGCGGCGTGACGGATAGCGGCGATCGTGCGCGGGGCGGCGGCGATCAGTGTGTTGGCTGCGTCCAGCAAAAAAAATTAAACAAATCGGCCCAGCAGGGCCTGAGCGGCACCCTCCGGCGGCTTACCCCGAACTATGTTCGGGGTTACCGCCAAGGAGGTTAAGGAAAACGTAATTTATAATCTATACCCATATTACTGAAATAGCTATTGTCTGTGACATCCAATGATGGAAAGTAAGTAGAATTCTTATTGGGGCACAAAGAAATAACAACCATACAGACAGTATAGTTGGCCTAGGGCGGTAAAAAGTACAAATCCGGCCCTGCGTGCAGAGCACTTTTCATGTGAATGTTTGCCGGTGTGGAATACACTCACAACTCATCTGTTCTTCTAGCCCACTGAGCCCAGCTGCTTCACTTTGTGTACCTTTCACGTCTCTTCTTCCACATGTCACATGTGTGCACTGGCAGGCGGGCGGCTACTACACTGACTTCAGCCACTCAGGTCACTCAGAACCAAGTCGGTAACGCTGGCTGCTTCTCCCCGAGAACTGAATGGCTTTGGGTGTGGAGTCTGGTCAGTAGAAGGAGAAGCCTGGAGGGACAAATCTTGTGCTGCGGTTGGCTGGCTGCGCACAGGGGCGGGACTGACTGGAGTCTCTCTCCCATCAGCTATGCCTCGGCTGGTGGAACCCGTCCTCCCCCCCTCCCCCCGCCGGTATGTAATGTATCGTAGAGCAGGAACAGAAGGGAAGAGAGCGCTGTCACCGGGGGACATTTCAGGAGGGGAGAGGCCGCCTTTAACCCATGATGCGCCTGTAGGCACGTGCCTACAGTGCCTTATGGGAAATCCGGCCCTGCATGCAAAGCTCACCCAGTGTGTGCAGACTCTAGCACAGGGAAGCCCTGCACTGATGTTTGAGGAAGGGAGGGAGCAAGTGTCAGCCAGCCTGCCAGTGAGAAAAAGCGCAGCTAATCTAATCTATGGCATCCAGCAAGTTAAGGAAGGAGAACGTGCTTATTATACAGTTACACCCTGCCTGGAAAGACTCTCATCCCTCCTGCAATTCACAGCTCACTGCCTGATATCTATAACTGTACCTGCAGCTGAAGTTTCGCTATCTCCCTGGCTGGCAGAAGTGTGACTTTAGGCTGAATCAGGAGAAACACTGCCACCTGCACATCAGCAGAGCTCTCTCCTCTCTCGCTGGCCGGGATGGAGGCGGGGCTTGCTCGGCTGGCTGATTCTCTTGCTTTCATTGGCTGAAGAGAAGTGCCAGCCGAAAAATGAAAGCTACTGACTGGAGGGAGAGAGGGAGGGGGAGGCAACGCCAGGAACACTTACTAGCTGTGGTCACAGTGAGCCCTATGCGTGTGCACGAGAGTGCACTGCGGTGGGCAAAAATCGAATCAAATGGTTATGCAAGACTCTTGGCAACCCTGGCATGGGGCCCCAAGCAAGTGCTTGAGTTGCCTGGTCGAAAATCTGGCCCTGACTCTGCTCCTCCTCCTCATTCAGGTTAGGGACCTCCAACTCTTCCACTACCTGCTGTGAGCCCTCCTCTGAGCTGGACTGTGCTGCCATCTGCTCCTGTTCTTCCAACTGCCTCAGGGCTTCATCCCCACGCTCAATTAAATTGTCCATTGCCTGCTCCAGTAGACAAACCAAGGGCACCCACTGGCAAACAGAGGCCCGCTCCTCACTGACCATCTTGGTTGCCTCCAGGAAGGGACTCAGCACCAGGCATACTTGCTGCATCAGTGTCCACTGAGTGGCAGTAATCATGGGGACTTGCTGGTTGCTGGGGACACTTGGGTCTAGCATGTAGGCCCTAAGAGCCAGCCTGTGCTGACACAGCCGCTCCAACATGGCCAGAGTCGAATTCCAGCGAACTGGCATGTCGATGATCAGCCGGTGTTGTGGCCTTCCATACTGCTGCTGTAAGGTGGACAAGAGTGCAGAGGCAGTGGCTGACAGGCGGAAAAAGCGTACCACCACCCGGGCATCCTGCAGTAGCTCGCTCATCCCCTGGTAGGTGCGCAAGAAGCGCTGCACCACAAGATTGAGCATGTGGGCCAAGCAGGGGATGTGCTGGAGGTTTCCCTGCTGCACTGCTGCCACCAGGTTGGCCCCGTTATCGGCTGTCACATACCCCACTTCCAGGCCTCTGGGGGTCAGCCACCTCCGCTCCTGCTTCCTGAGGGCGGCCAGGACATTGGTGGCCGTAAGCCTCTCCTTCCCCAGGGTCACCAATTTTAAAAGGGCTTGGCAGTGCCGAGGCGGGCTTGCTTTCCGAGTGCAGAGGGAGTGTCGTGACAGGACCCTTCTGCATCCCCCCTGATCCCGCGTGGTGGCACCACTAGCTGGGCTGATGCGCTCTTGTCCTCCCTCCCTTCCATCAGTGTCACCCAGTGGGCCGTAAAGGACAGGTAGCGACCTGTCCCAAATCTGCTACTCCACGAGTCCATGGTCACGTGGACCCGCTTGCCCACAGAGTAGTCCAGGGAACGGGCCACGTTTTCCACCGCAAACTTGTGGAGTGCTGGGATCGCGCTCCTGCTGAAATAGTGGCGACTGGGGACTTGCCACTCGGGGATGCCAAATTGGAGCAGCGTCCGCATGGCGCTCCACTCCTGCACCAGGGAGTAGGGAAGCAGCTGTGATGCCATGGTCCGGGCCAGCAAGCCATTTAGTTTGCGGATCCGCCTGTGGCTTGGAGGCAGAGGCTTGGTCAGACCCTGAACGGTGTCGCTCAGCAGGGTCTGACGACGCTGGGATGCAGGGGAGACAGAGGAGAGAGACGAACACTGGCTGCCAGCCTCAATGTCTGTGTCCTGAGTAGCCGAAGTGGAAGAGCGCTTGCGTGCTACTACTGCTGCTGCTGTGGGGGATTCACGACCCTGAGGGAGGGATGATGCTGCTGCGCTGGTGGGCCTTCTGCTCTCAGGAACCCCTACCAGCAGTGCCTGCTTCCTCTTAAACTCCGCATACTCGCGGCAGTGGCGGCTTTTCAGGTGGCCCTGGAGGGATGAGGTACCCATCTTGCTCAGACTTTTCCCACGGCTCAATCTTTTGCTGCATAACCTGCACATCGCATACCTTTTGTCATCAGTACATTCGTCAAAGCAATCCCACACTGGTGACTTTAATTTACTGCGGCCCCCACTAGCAGAGGGTGCAGCGGAACAATGTGTGGTAGCAGTTGCCGGGGGTTGCATGGTGGTGGTGCCGGCTGAAGCAGTGTCCTGTCTACTTCCTCCACGCCCACTGCTGCCGATGCCCCTGCCCCTGCCTGACATATGGCGATATCCTTGCCTAGGCCGAGGTGACTCGTCATCCTGCTCTGACCATTCTTCCACGGACTCAGCAGGCTGCACATAGTTAGGGTCCACAACGTCGTCATCATCAGCAGCATCATCATAATCCAGCTCTTCCTCTGACTCCCCCGCCTCCTCTTCTGTCCCTACATCCCCAGACACAGACCCCTCTTCTTCATCACCAGAACTCAACAACGCTTGTGATTGTGGCCCGATCTCAATCTCTGCCACATCAGTCCCCAGTAAGTCCTGAGCTTCTTGCATCAGCAGGTTCCCAGATGCCGGACTGAGGGACAGAACGCTGTCATCCTGGGAGGGCTGCTGACCAGTGGGTGCTGGGGTGGATGTCACAACAAGCGTGGGATGTTGGCTGCTGCTGCTGCTGCTTGGAGTGGTGCTCACAGTAGAGGTCTGGGAGGAAGTCATGATGTCCATGAGTACGTCAGGTACCCTCGTATGCGTCATCACGTAGAGGACGTGAGGTCAGAGAAAGGGCGGAAGTACCGCAAGGGTACTACCGCTGAACCGCCCGCTGCCCGGCCTCAACGCGTCTCCTAGTAGTCACTGCCAGCCAGCCAGCCACACCAGGTACTATTAACTTTATGCAAACTTTTTTTATGGGGAAGCGGGCAGAGGGGGGAGCGCTAGCGGAGGGGGTGGGGGGAATTTCCGACCCCCCCCCGCGATCGGGGCATGCTCCCCCCTTATGCCTGCGACCCCATAGGGGGGCCGTATTTGGGCGAACAGGGCCCTGTTCGGCCGAACAGGGGCCCTGTTCGGGTCCTGTTTGGGGGGCATTGAGTAGTTCGGGCGAACCCGAACTAAAAGGCCGAACACCATCAGGTGTTCGGTCGAACTCGAAACAGCACCCGAACAGGGTGATGTTCTGCAGAACCCGAACAGTGGCGAACACTGTTCGCCCAACACTACTCTGCATGGCTAACCTCTATTACCAGTTATAGATATCCCCCAATCTCTGTCAGCGGCCACTCTGCATGGCTAACCTCTATCACCAGTTATAGATAGCCCCCAATCTCTGTCAGCCGTCACTCTGCATGGCTAACCTCTATCACCAGTTATATATAGCCCCCCCAATCTCTGTCAGCGGTCACTCTGCATGGCTAACCTCTATCACCAGTTATATATAGCCCCCCAATCTCTGTCTGCGGTCACACTGCATGGCTAACCTCTACCACCAGTTATAGATAGCCCCCCAATCTGTCAGCAGTCACTCTGCATTGCTAACGTTTATCACCAGTTATAGATTGTTCCCAATCTCTGTCAGCAGGTACTCTGCATGGCTAATCTCTATCAAAAGTTATGAATATCTCCACAATCTCAGAGTCTGATGACTCTGCATGGCTAACCTCTATCACCAGTTATAGATAGCCCCCAATCCGTGTCAACAGTCACTCTGCATGGCTAACCTCTATCACCAGTTATAGATAGCCCGCAATCTCTGTCAGCAGTCACTCTGCATGGCTAAAGCTGGCCATACATGAGGCCGATTACCCGCCGATCGACAGCAGATTCGATCACTGGGATCGAATCTGCTGTCACATCGTTCATGCTAAACGCTAATTTTCAATCTATTTCGGCCCGAAATAGATCGGTCCCGTCGATCGTGCGGAAAATTACCGTCGATCGCCGCGGGTAAGGAGCGCATCGCTAGCGGCGTACGACCGACGCAGGTATACATTACCTGAAGCTGGCTCCCGGCATCTTCTCCGCATCACCTCCCGGGTGCCGGGTGGCATCTTCGCCGCATCAGCTTCCGCATCCCGGCTTCCAGCATAACTTCCTGTGTCACTGCAGTGACAGCGGAAGTACAAATAGAGGGCGCTCTATTTGTACTTCCGCTGTCACTGGAGTGACAGAAAGTTATGCCGGATGCCGGGATGCGGGAGCCGATGCGGAGAAGATGCCCGGGACCAGGCTTCAGGTAATGTATGCGGGGGACCGGGGGGCGACAGCGGCAGCTCAGCAGATTGTGATCGGTTTCAGGATGAAATCGATTCACAATCTGTTTGCCGTAAAGGCAGCAATACTATCCCTCTCTGATCAGATTCGATCAGAGAGGGATCTATCTGTTGGTCGAATCTGATGGCAAATCGACCAGTGTATGGCTACCTTAACCTCTATGCCCAGTTATACTATAGATAGCCCCCAATCTCTGTCAGTGGTCACTCTGCATGGCTAACCTCTATGCCCAGTTATACTATAGATAGCCCCCAATCTCTGTCTGCGGTCACACTGCATGGCTAACCTCTACCACCAGTTATAGGTAGCCCCCCAATCTCTGTCAGCAGTCACTCTGCATTGCTATCCTCTATCACCTGTTATAGATAGCCCCCAATCTCTGTCAGCAGTCACTCTGCATTTATAACCTCTATAACCAGTTATAGATAGCCCCCAATCTCTGTCAGAAGTCACTCTGTATGGCTAACCACTATCACCAGTTATAGATAGCCCAACAATCTCTGTCAGCAGGCACTCTGCATTGCTAACCTCTATCACCAGTTATAGATAGCCCCCCAATCTCTGTCAGCAGTCACTCTGTATTGCTAACATTTATCACCAGTTATAGATTGTTCCCAATCTCTGTCAGCAGGTACTCTGCATGGCTAATCTCTATCAAAAGTTATGGATATCTCCACAATCTCAGAGTCTGATGACTCTGCATGGCTAACCTCTATCACCAGTTATAGATTGTTGTCCGTGTCAACAGTCACTCTGCATGGCTAACCTCCATGCCCAGTTATACTATAGATAGCCCCCAATCTCTGTCAGCGGTCACTCAGCATGGCTAACCTCTATCACCAGTTATAGATAGCCCCACAGTCTCTGTCAGTGGTCACTCTGCATGGCTAAAAACTCTATTACTGGTTATAGATAGCCCCCCAATCTCTGTCAGCGGTCACTCTGCATGGCTAACCTCTACCACCAGTTATAGATAGCCACCAATATCTGTCAGCAGTCACTCTGCATTGCTAACCTCTATCACCAGTTATAGATAGCCCTAATCTCTGTCAGCTGTCACTCTGCATGGCTAACGTCTATCACCAGTTAGAGATATCCCCTAATCTCTGTCAGCAGTCACTCTGCATAGCTAACCTCTATTGCTGGGAATACACGGTACAAATTTCTGTGCGATATAGATGGATGAGATACATACAATCCGTCATGTCCGATATTGATCCTGATGATAGCGCCGGTCGCAAAATCGCATGAAAAAAACATAACGTGTGTACCCAGCATAATACCAGTTATAGATAGCCCCCCAATTTCTGTCAGCAGTCACATCAGTCCCCAGTAAGTCCTGAGCTTCTTGCATCAGCAGGTTCCCAGATGCCGGACTGAGGGACAGAACGCTGTCATCCTGGGAGGGCTGCTGACCAGTGGGTGCTGGGGTGGATGTCACAACAAGCGTGGGATGTTGGCTGCTGCTGCTGCTGCTTGGAGTGGTGCTCACAGTAGAGGTCTGGGAGGAAGTCATGATGTCCATGAGTACGTCAGGTACCCTCGTATGCGTCATCACGTAGAGGACGTGAGGTCAGAGAAAGGGCGGAAGTACCGCAAGGGTACTACCGCTGAACCGCCCGCTGCCCGGCCTCAACGCGTCTCCTAGTAGTCACTGCCAGCCAGCCAGCCACACCAGGTACTATTAACTTTATGCAAACTTTTTTTATGGGGAAGCGGGCAGAGGGGGGAGCGCTAGCGGAGGGGGTGGGGGGAATTTCCGACCCCCCCCGCGATCGGGGCATGCTCCCCCCTTATGCCTGCGACCCCATAGGGGGGCCGTATTTGGGCGAACAGGGCCCTGTTCGGCCGAACAGGGGCCCTGTTCGGGTCCTGTTTGGGGGGCATTGAGTAGTTCGGGCGAACCCGAACTAAAAGGCCGAACACCATCAGGTGTTCGGTCGAACTCGAAACAGCACCCGAACAGGGTGATGTTCTGCAGAACCCGAACAGTGGCGAACACTGTTCGCCCAACACTACTCTGCATGGCTAACCTCTATTACCAGTTATAGATATCCCCCAATCTCTGTCAGCGGCCACTCTGCATGGCTAACCTCTATCACCAGTTATAGATAGCCCCCAATCTCTGTCAGCCGTCACTCTGCATGGCTAACCTCTATCACCAGTTATATATAGCCCCCCCAATCTCTGTCAGCGGTCACTCTGCATGGCTAACCTCTATCACCAGTTATATATAGCCCCCCAATCTCTGTCTGCGGTCACACTGCATGGCTAACCTCTACCACCAGTTATAGATAGCCCCCCAATCTGTCAGCAGTCACTCTGCATTGCTAACGTTTATCACCAGTTATAGATTGTTCCCAATCTCTGTCAGCAGGTACTCTGCATGGCTAATCTCTATCAAAAGTTATGAATATCTCCACAATCTCAGAGTCTGATGACTCTGCATGGCTAACCTCTATCACCAGTTATAGATAGCCCCCAATCCGTGTCAACAGTCACTCTGCATGGCTAACCTCTATCACCAGTTATAGATAGCCCGCAATCTCTGTCAGCAGTCACTCTGCATGGCTAAAGCTGGCCATACATGAGGCCGATTACCCGCCGATCGACAGCAGATTCGATCACTGGGATCGAATCTGCTGTCACATCGTTCATGCTAAACGCTAATTTTCAATCTATTTCGGCCCGAAATAGATCGGTCCCGTCGATCGTGCGGAAAATTACCGTCGATCGCCGCGGGTAAGGAGCGCATCGCTAGCGGCGTACGACCGACGCAGGTATACATTACCTGAAGCTGGCTCCCGGCATCTTCTCCGCATCACCTCCCGGGTGCCGGGTGGCATCTTCGCCGCATCAGCTTCCGCATCCCGGCTTCCAGCATAACTTCCTGTGTCACTGCAGTGACAGCGGAAGTACAAATAGAGGGCGCTCTATTTGTACTTCCGCTGTCACTGGAGTGACAGAAAGTTATGCCGGATGCCGGGATGCGGGAGCCGATGCGGAGAAGATGCCCGGGACCAGGCTTCAGGTAATGTATGCGGGGGACCGGGGGGCGACAGCGGCAGCTCAGCAGATTGTGATCGGTTTCAGGATGAAATCGATTCACAATCTGTTTGCCGTAAAGGCAGCAATACTATCCCTCTCTGATCAGATTCGATCAGAGAGGGATCTATCTGTTGGTCGAATCTGATGGCAAATCGACCAGTGTATGGCTACCTTAACCTCTATGCCCAGTTATACTATAGATAGCCCCCAATCTCTGTCAGTCGTCACTCTGCATGGCTAACCTCTATGCCCAGTTATACTATAGATAGCCCCCAATCTCTGTCTGCGGTCACACTGCATGGCTAACCTCTACCACCAGTTATAGGTAGCCCCCCAATCTCTGTCAGCAGTCACTCTGCATTGCTATCCTCTATCACCTGTTATAGATAGCCCCCAATCTCTGTCAGCAGTCACTCTGCATTTATAACCTCTATAACCAGTTATAGATAGCCCCCAATCTCTGTCAGAAGTCACTCTGTATGGCTAACCACTATCACCAGTTATAGATAGCCCAACAATCTCTGTCAGCAGGCACTCTGCATTGCTAACCTCTATCACCAGTTATAGATAGCCCCCCAATCTCTGTCAGCAGTCACTCTGTATTGCTAACATTTATCACCAGTTATAGATTGTTCCCAATCTCTGTCAGCAGGTACTCTGCATGGCTAATCTCTATCAAAAGTTATGGATATCTCCACAATCTCAGAGTCTGATGACTCTGCATGGCTAACCTCTATCACCAGTTATAGATTGTTGTCCGTGTCAACAGTCACTCTGCATGGCTAACCTCCATGCCCAGTTATACTATAGATAGCCCCCAATCTCTGTCAGCGGTCACTCAGCATGGCTAACCTCTATCACCAGTTATAGATAGCCCCACAGTCTCTGTCAGTGGTCACTCTGCATGGCTAAAAACTCTATTACTGGTTATAGATAGCCCCCCAATCTCTGTCAGCGGTCACTCTGCATGGCTAACCTCTACCACCAGTTATAGATAGCCACCAATATCTGTCAGCAGTCACTCTGCATTGCTAACCTCTATCACCAGTTATAGATAGCCCTAATCTCTGTCAGCTGTCACTCTGCATGGCTAACGTCTATCACCAGTTATAGATAGCCACCAATATCTGTCAGCAGTCACTCTGCATTGCTAACCTCTATCACCAGTTATAGATAGCCCTAATCTCTGTCAGCTGTCACTCTGCATGGCTAACCTCTACCACCAGTTATAGATAGCCACCAATATCTGTCAGCAGTCACTCTGCATTGCTAACCTCTATCACCAGTTATAGATAGCCCTAATCTCTGTCAGCTGTCACTCTGCATGGCTAACGTCTATCACCAGTTAGAGATATCCCCTAATCTCTGTCAGCAGCCACTCTGCATAGCTAACCTCTATTGCTGGGAATACACGGTACAAATTTCTGTGCGATATAGATGGATGAGATACATACAATCCGTCATGTCCGATATTGATCCTGATGATAGCGCCGGTCGCAAAATCGCATGAAAAAAACATAACGTGTGTACCCAGCATAATACCAGTTATAGATAGCCCCCCAATTTCTGTCAGCAGTCACTCTGCATGGCTAACCTCTATCACCACACCAGTTATAGATAACTGCCATTTGCTGTCAGCAGTCAAACATGGTCCTTCATTTGTTGCTGTTTTTATAAAATCCTAGCTGATGACCTGGCATTGCCTGGGTATGTATTTAGCTGCTATTGGCTCTGCCCACTTTTCTAACCCTAACACACAAACACTCAATGACCAAGTATGTGAGCTTTGGGGTACTTGGCATCAATAATTTGTATTTTCCCAGTGAAATGAAACAAATCTCATTGGCTGTTTGTGGCTCCGCCCCCTTTTCTGAATTTGAACTCCAGTGACCCGATGACCAACTGTACCAGGTTTGAGGCTTGCGCCATTAACAGTGCAAGAATGGCAGCAATTGAAATATTCCCCTGAAAATCAACAGGCAAATTTTGAATGGCTTTTTTAGGCTCCACCCTCTTTTCTGAATATTAATCTCAGTGACCCAGTGACGTACTGTCAAACGAGATAAACAGAGGAACACCAAGAGCCCCAATAGTGTAGTATGTATTGACAAAGGGGAAAATGACTAAGAGTAATAGTTGTTACACTCACAAGCATGGGTCACCAATAGGCAACCACTGTAAAGGCAGGTGGGGAGATTATGGTGACCCCACTCAGGAATAAGAAGTCGCTCTCTGTAGATAGTAGAAAAGGGCCGCAACCCTCCACCCAGGGTGGATACAATATTATATAGGAGAGAACAGAGGCGCCAAAAGGATAAAAGGGGTTTTAAAAGAGCTTAAAAGCCAAAAATTTGGTAATTAGAGGAGGCAGTGGTGGACTTGCCTCCTCCAAGCAGACACAACACGACTGTACATTCAGTCTATTTATTAACGAACTCCAGATAAAACAAAGCTATTTTTTAGAAAAAGGCGTTACAGCTGCAAATGACAGAGATCAGAGGGTATATTGTTTCTGCTATAATACATCCTACATTTAAAGCTTCGATCAATGAGTGACAAACATGTGCAACATAATATGGTACATTGGCAGTAAAGGTACAGTATTTTGTATTATAGAATTGTTATGTTGGTGGGTTGTGGTGGTGGGGGGGGGGGGGGGAATTTGATAAAGAGAAAGGGAGGGGAGGAGAACCATACAGGGGTGGGGGATGGAGGAAACCTGGGGGACAGGGGGGAGGGGGAGAAGCCAAGGGAAAGTTGTGTATCAGGAGGAGGGAGCGGGGGTAATGGCAGAGAGTGTCTGAGCATGCTAAGTAGTGTACAGGATGTGACATCAACTGGGGAGAGGAAGTGCATCATCAGTGGGCGGAGCCTACAAGGACTTACCCTTTTAAAGAGGAGTCAGGCCGCCATCTTGGAAGAGGCATGCCTGGTTCTCAGTACTGATGGGCCACCATGTTGGAGGTGGCCCAGATACACAGCAGTAACTACAACATTTGCCAAAAAGATATAATAAATAGCAGAGATTAACCAGGTCTTGATAAAAAGCATATACATGAATATACATACAACATATAGCTTATAATATTAAAAGTACAGAGTAAAAGGTCAGAGTAAAAGGTGTATGTTACATTTGTATTAAAAAAAGTGGTCTGATGTTGGTTGAAAAATTCACTATTAAACTTATGGTAGATCGTACGTACGATCGTATGGTAGTATGCTTAAAAAAAAGAAAAGAAAAAATTGTTCTGGAAACGTTGCCGGATCTGATTTGTATGGGGGGGAGGGGGTAAAGGGGGGTAAGGGGGAGTTCTGTTTTCAACAAAGATTGACATAGTCTTAATTTATTAGGTACAACAGTCAAAGCAGCATATAGCCAACAATATTAAAAAGTGTGGAATAAAACGTTTATGAAAAATAGTTCTGACGTTTGGTTAAAAAGAAACACTATTGTACTTATAGTAGATCAACGGTATGCTGAAGTGTTGTTAAAGTTGCCAGATATTATTTATTTTTTGGGGGGGGGAGGAGGAAGGGGGAGGGTTTGGGGTTGGGGGGAGTTTTTCCTGTTTTCAACATAGATTAGCAGGTGTGGAATAAAAAGTTTATGAAAAATAGGTCTGACATTTGGTTAAAAAACACACTATTGTACTTATGCTCATCCGGATTTCAGATATGCGGGTAACCCGGATATCCAAACTTTTTAGCACTATCCGACCGGATTCGGATTCCGGATACCTGGGCTGAAATCCGCATAGCACTATGCGGATTTCTGGCCGCATACCCGGATATCCACGGATATCCGATTCCGATTACTGCAATTTCCATTCCGGTAGTGTAATGGATAGCGGAAACGCCGCTGGAGCAGGCAGCGGTATGGCGGCGGTTTCCGCATCACAGGCGGCGGACTCCACTACGCCGGCGGATTCCGCCGCACAGTTACATGCTGGTGTGTTGCCTGGTCCTTCTGTCACTCACAGACTGAGGGCTACGCGCGCGCGTGCCAGGCGACAGGACCTTTATGCGAATAGAAGGGGAGTCAGCTGATCAACCGGTCAGCTGACTCTAGCTATGCTGCTGATTGGCTGAGTGACTGGGGCGGTGCTGTGGAGCGATTCTGCTATATATACACCATGCTGATCAGTCACTCCTCGTCTGCTGTTGCATATGCTACGTGTTAGCACTCAGACCTAGTCAGATGAGCCTACAGTGTGCTAGAACCAGCAGGAGCTGGGGATCCACACTTAGCCAGTCTCTTTGATAGCTTAAAGTACTAATTTGAATTGTATATTTGTTATGACCTTCTGCTACTCCTGACTACTCTTCTGCTTACTGAATCTGTACCTTTGCCTATCTGATCCTGTTGCCGACTCAGCCTGTTCATCACTCTGATTTGGCCTTCCGTTTCTGTACTGTATCTGTCCGTGTGTTGCCGAACCTGCTTGTCTGACTCTTCTGCCCTCCCCAGGGAACTTAGTCCTGGTGAGGGACTCTCAGTTTAGGAATCACCTGCTCCTCAGGTTGATAGCTGCAGTATAGTTTGAATCACCTGCTCCTCAGGTTGATAGCTGCAGTATAGTCTGAATCACCTGCTCCTCAGGTGATTAGCTACAATATAGTCTGAATCACCTGCTCCTCAGGTGATTAGCTACAATATAGTCTGTATTGCCTGCTCCTCAGGTTGATAGCTGCAGTATAGTCTGAATCACCTGCTCCTCAGGTGACTAGCTGCAGTACAGTCTGAATCACTTGCTCCTCGAGTGATCTCTCTGCATTGTCTCTGTGCTTCACCCGCTTCTCAGGTGAACCTAATTACTCCTCTGTGTCTCCAGCCTGCTGGAGTACTGACTACTGTGTTCTTTAGAGATACCCTCTGCTACCAGCTCCTCTGGGATACTGGGTATCTCTAACAAATTACTGTTGCACCAAAACACTATTCTACACTTTAGTGTCCTGTGTCTTGCTATACTTGTATTAGTGGTGATTCTGCAGATCATCATATAATCAGGTATAACATCTGCATTATTGGTGATACTGCAGATCACCAATAATCAGAAAATCTGTTCTTGCCGACACCAATCGTTACAGAACAGCAGACAAAAACAATATGGATGCACTGCATAGCCAGGTTGAAGTCCTGACCACCGCGGTGAATAATCTTACCGGGGTGATTAATAATCAACAGACTCAGATCACTCATTTGTCTGAAACTGTTCAGGTACTTCAAACGAAAAGTTTTCGGGACATAGGTCTGACTTCCAGAATTTTAGGAATCGTGTGCTCTCTTACTTTGAGTTGAGGCCAAATTTGTCAGGATCTGAAAACCAGAGGGTAACCTTGATAACCTCTTGTCAGGAGATTCGCAAACATGGGCCTATAGCAGGCATGGGCAAACTTGGCCCTCCAGCTGTTAAGGAATTACAAGTCCCACAATGCATTGCAGGAGTCTGACAGCCACAGTCATGACTTATAAAGGCAAATGTATTGTGGGACTTGTAGTTCCGTAACAGCTGGAGGGCCGAGTTTGCCCATGCTTGGCCTATAGTCTTCAGGCAGGACATGAGGCTTTATCCTCAGTTCAGGAATTTTTTAAGGCAATGGCGTTATATACGATGATCCGGATATTGCTATCACGGCTGAGAGGAAGTTAAAAACTCTCAGGCAGGGTCGAAATCCGGTAGAAGTTTATGCCGCAGAATTCAGGAGATGGGTGGTTTCAGCTAGATGGGGAACGTATGCTTTATTAGACTGTTTTCTGTCAGGTCTGTCCGATGCCGTTTCTGATTTGATGTTAGGGCATCCTGAGCCTAAATCCCTAGATGAAGCAATTTCTTTAGTGGTGCGGGTAGATCGCCGCATTCGCTATCAAAAACAGACCCGTGGAAAAACCACAGTTAGAACTGCTTCTTATGCCTCTTCTCCACCTTCGTCATCCCAAGATGAACCGATGCAGTTCGGACAGTCAAGGTTAACTCAAGTGGAAAAGAATCGCAGAAGGTCGGAAAGACTCTGTCTATACTGTGCTGGGGAGGGTAATGTTGTTCAGAATTGCCCTAAGAAGTCGTGAAACGCTGCCGCCTAGGAGTAGTCGGGGGTAATACCCTAGGCGAGCCGTGTTTACCTCTACATGATAACCGTTTACTCATCCCATGCTCCATTACCTGGGAGGGTCAAGCCACACCCACAGAAGCATTCGTGGATTCAGGCTTGGCCGCAAATTTCATAGATTATGTGTAACGATCGGTGTAACACAGAGAGGGTCTGATTATTGGTGATCTGCAGTATCACCAAGAATACAGATATATACCCGATTATTGATGATCTGCAGTATCACCGATAATCAGATATATCACTAACCTCTAGACACCGGAGAGATATGAGTGTTTTGGTGCAACAGTAAATACTTTGAGGACAATACCTGGAGAACAGGTATCAGAGCAGTAGACTATACTGCAAAAGAGAACAAGTGCCTTCCAGTAACCTGAGAATCTCCCGAAGGGAGGAGCCAGGCAAGGAGATGGAAGGACCAGAGCGTCAGTGACACCAAATAGGAGGGTGTCACTAATGATCTGTGAACTATCTCTAAGGTAGGGAGATAGCTCTCGAGGTCGGGCAAGCCAGGTCGGCAACACACGGACAGATAAGTACAAAGACAGGAGACAGATACAGTGATCCTAAGACATGCAGAGTTTGGCAACAGAATAACAGATATAGCGAAGTACCGAATCAGTAATCAGAAGAGTAGTCAGGAAAGCAGAAGGTCATAACAGATAATAAACAATGCCTAGTCTTGGTGTGAGCTCCGTGATCATCAACACCCTGGAACTAGTCTGAAGTATAACAGAATGATAATACAATTCCCTAGTCTGGGTGTGAGGTCCGTGATCATCAACACCCTGGAACTAGTCTGGAGTATACCAGAATGGTAATACAAGTCCCTAATCTGGGTGTAAGGTCCTTGATCATCAACACCCTGGAACTAGTCTGGATATAACAACTGGTAACACAGAATCTAACAAAAGGTCTGAGTGCTTCCACGTAGTGATCGCAACGGCAGACAACCAGTGAATGACCAGCACCCAGTATATATAGCACAGCGCTCTCCAGCGCCTCCCCTAAGTGCTGGACCAATGGGAACTGGTTGAATCGTCAGCTGACCGGCTTGGTCAGCTGACTCCCTTCTGACTGTCATAAAAGTTCTGCCTCTCAGAACTATCAGTCCCAGCCACACCAGTCATGTGTTGTGTACCACCCGCCGCGCTGGACGTGGAACCAGCCGCACCGCTATCAGGGCATGCGGCGGTTTCTCCGCGTTCAGCCATAATAGTAGATCTAGGCCTACGCGTGCAAACCGCCGCGTTGGACGCGGAATTAGCCGCCTTGTTCTGAACACACGCGGCGGCTTTTCCACGTTTTCTCACATTATGATTTTGTCAAGAAATTGGGAATTCCTTTACAACCTTTAGACCGTCAGATTTTGATTACTGCAGTGGATGACTCTCCGATACAGTGTAGACAGCCTCTTTCACAGACTCCCTCATTGTTGTGTACTATAGGGGTGCTACATAAGGAGAAACTGCAGTTTCTTGTTCTGAACATGGCAACCTCCACCATAATTCTCGGTATGCCTTGGTTGCAACTTCATTCTCCTCAGATTGACTGGGCTTCAGGTCAGCTAATGAGCTGGTCGGCCTATTGTCATCATCATTGTCTGGAGAAAGTTGCTGTGTGCGCCACCAAGATTCAGGTGGAAGGGGTGCCAGTACAGTATGCAGAATTTTCTGATTTGTTCTGTCCCAAATCAGCAGAGAAACTCCCACCACATCAGAGTTTCGACTGTCCTATTGAGTTACGATCAGGTTGTATGCCCCCTAGAGACCTTCTCTTTAACCTGTCCGGGCCAGAAAAATTGGCAATGCAGGAGTACATTAAGGAAAATTTGGCCAAAGGCTTTATCCATCCTTCCCGATCTCCAGCCGGGGCTGGGTTCTTTTTTGTAAAGAAAAAGGACGGTGGGCTTCGACCTTGTATTGACTATCGAGGCCTAAATAAGATCACAGTAAAAAATCGCTATCCATTGCCTTTGATAGACGATTTGATCAGGTGACCAATGCCAGTATCTTTTCTAAATTAGATTTATGGGGGCTTACAACCTGGTACGCATCAGAGATGGTGATGAATGGAAGACAGCCTTCAACACACCCGATGGGCACTATGAGTATCTGGTCATGCCCTTCGGGTTGTGTAATGCCCCTGCCGTCTTCCAGGAGTTGATTAATGAAGTATTTAGAGACGTTTGGGGGAAATTTGTATTAGTATATTTGGACGATATACTGATCTTTTCACCCAACCTGGTGGAGCACCGGAAACATGTGAAGTTTGTTCTTTGTAAGCTGAGACAGAATTTGTTGTATGCGAAATTAGAGAAGTATCTCTATGAAGTCACTGAGGTCCCTTTCTTGGGATATATTATTTCCACTTCAGGTCTCTCTATGGATCCAGCTAAAGTCTCTGCTGTTTTGGAGTGGCCTCAACCTGTTGGATTGAAGGCACTCCAAAGATTTCTTGGCTTCGCCAACTACTACAGGAAGTTCATCAAAGGGTATTCTTCTGTAGTATCACCTCTCACCTGTCTTACAAAAAAAGGAGCTGACCCTTATCATTGGACTGCAGAGGCTCACTCTGCATTCACAACATTGAAAAAAATTGTTCTGCTCTGCTTCCATTTTGAGACACGCTGACGTCACCTTCCCCTTTATAGTGGAGGTGGATGCATCAGAGATTGGGGTTGGGGCTGTACTGTCTCAGCGCTCTGGTCTACATGGTAAACTTCATCCTTGTGCCTTTTTCTCTCGTAAGTTCTCTCCATCCGTGAGAAACTACGATATTGGCAATCGGGAGCTTTTGGCGATAAAGTTAGCCTTTGAAGAATGGCGCCATTGGCTTGAAGGAGCAGAACATACTATCACGGTTTATACTGATCATAAAAATTTGGAGTACATCGAGGGGGCCAAGAGACTTAGCCCCCGACAGGCCCGCTGGTCTTGGTTCTTTTCTAAATTCCGATTTATCATTACGAATACACCAGGGAGTAAGAATGTTAAAGCGGATGCCTTATCTCGCTGTTTTGAGGCAGAGACAGTTCAGCCCACAACCCCTAAGACTATTTTACCCAAAAAATTGGTGGCTGCGGCCACGGAAACCTGGGAGGAATGGGCGGTTACCTTAGGGCCTTACCAACAAGATATCCCAGAAGGGAAGCCCGAGGGGGCTCTGTTTGTGCCACTTCCTTTCCGCCTACAAATCTTGGAACTATTCCATGCTCATAAAAATGCAGGGCATCCCGGGGCTGCTTGAACACAGGACTTATGGGCCAGATGTGTATGGTGGCCTTCCTTGGCTCTCGATTGTAAAGAATTTGTGAGAGAGTGTTCTGTCTGTGCCAGAAACAAACCCTCTCGTCAGGCACCAGTCGGTACATTACAGCCCTTGCCGGTGCCAAACGAACCTTGGACTCACTTGTCCATGGATTTTGTAGAAGAACTCCCCAGGTCTGAAGGCAAATCGGTCATCTGGGTGGTAGTAGGTTCAGTAAAATGAATATATAAAGTCAGCGCAGGTCTATAGTAATACAGCTTCCGTCATTTTCTGGTATACAGAATCTTCGAACAAAAGGGTAAAGAAGCAAGGCTTACCAGATTCCAACAACCCACATTATAAGGTTGTAAACGAGATTGATAGATGGTCTGCAGAGCTTTAAAATGGTGTCGTTTCACCAGCGATGTTGCACACCACAACTTCCTCCGGAATATAGTAGTTGTCCTGAGGTCGCAGAGACTCGCCAAAGGAGGGTCCAGTAGGATAGTGGCATGAAAGAGATGTATGGCACATCTAAGTGTAAACCGTCTTTATTACATAACAAGTAAAACAATTTAAAAACAAGGATAAAAGAAACTCACATACGGGGCCCGTGCACTGGGAACCCTGAAAAAGTAGCGCGCATAAAATGGTCAATAGAAGACCTCAAATAAAATGGTGCCGCCTGTCGCCTTCCCGACTGGTTTCGCAATCTTGCGTCATCAGGGGAGAAAGGCGACCAGGCGGCCAGCACCAGCTTTATAACATTTTTGAATTAAAAAGTGGGAGTGGTTAGGCTCCACCTTATTCAGACTACACTAGTCAAAGGCAGAAAGCATCAAACACAAAATAAAACATTGTGACAAATTACATTGTGTCAAAGGGAAAGTAGCAAAAGATCTCTCAGATAGTGTGAATAAGAAGAGGTGAATGCAATATTACCTGCATATTCAATTCGTAGTAGACTAGTTAAGGCTAAATTAAAAGCTAGATTGATTACTCTGCCCTAGGGCATGTCTTTCCTATGTACAAACTTTTCTCTAGGTGAAAGGCAGGCACTTCCTGTACCGGAAGTAGTCACTGGAACTCAGGAAGTAGCCTTGCACTCCACCAGGGTCAAGTGGAGCACAAGTTCATCCTGTGAGAGAAAAAAAAAATGCAATACGTATGCAATGACACATACGATCATAAAAGCGTAAACAATGAAGCACATAGCAGTGCAGTGTGGCTATAAATATGCATGAAGTGTACTTAGGTGTGCCATGAAAAGCACGTCTGATGTACTATGCTAAAAATACTAAGAAGGTGCATAAATCTGTATGCATAGTAGAAACAATTAATTGATAGAACAGCCTCCATGGGAGCTCCGAGGACCTTAAGTGGTGAAAGTGAGGAGCATCCATAGTGATCATACAAAACAGATCCCATAGGTATCCGATAGATGGAAATTATGCAAAATTATGCAAATGTATGTACACAGTAGTATAATGCAGCTATGATTACGCATAAAGATTGCCCAAGCGTGCCGTAAAGAGCACATCTAAAGTGAAAGCGATCTCTACTACAATGTAGAACACGCATGCGGCGACGCATACAACAACAAAAAGGGGCAAAAATCCACTGCGAGCATCTAAACCGACATATGGAACAATAGACAAAAATAATTGGTCTTATGCTGCAATAAAGTCGCATTTAGAAAAAAACAAATATATAAAAAAATGCAATGCGTATGCAATGACGCATACGGTCACAAAAGCGTAAACAATGAAGCACATAGCAGTGCAGTGCGGCTATTAATATGCATGAAGTGTACTTAGGTGTGCCACGAAAAGCACGTCTAATATGCTATACTAAGAAGGTGCATAAATCTGTATGTATAGTGGAAACAATGAAATGATAGAACAGCCTCCAAGGGAGCTCCGGGGAGTCGGGGACCTCAAGTGGTGAAAGTGAGGAGCATCCATAGTGATCATGCAAGACAGATCCCATAGGTATCCGATAAATGGAAATTATGCAAAGTTATGCAAATTCATGTACACAGCCGTGTAATGCGGCTATGATTACGCATAAAAAACTCCATGCACCGATAACAGAGGACAACAGACAGCACTCTGTGAGGTAGGGAACAAAAAAGGGAAAAAGAGGGACGACAACCTCCCAATATATCCTATCCAAATTAATGACGAGTCATCCGTGACGAAACTAGATGGGTGGAGCTGGGTCACGACCTATAGACTGTGTGAAGTGCACTGTGGGGTGTTAATCCTAAGACATACTACGCTATATAGTTTCTTTCCCTTGTATGTACGAGTGGAAAACGGCTGGAGGCAGAGGAGAACCAGAGGTATCTGACAGGCTGGGCCACATGCGATCAATGCCAACTGTTGTGATTGGCAACTTAAGTTGGTGAGCAGCAGGGGCGTTTCTAGGGTCCTTGGAGATCAGTGGCACCTGTGGGCGCCGCAGCAAAAAATGGGCGTGACCATGAGGTGAGTGGGCGTGGCCATGGGTGGGGCCAAATGTACATGAACTTAGCAGCGGTGTAAGCTACGGATAACGGGCCTGCCCATCGAAATATTGGACGGAGCCCCCTGTCCTTTATTTAGATCATTTACAATCAGTATAGGCATAGATCAAAGATGTATACGCACATACAATTTTGATTGGTCAATCACTGACCCCCAATTTTCCCACCCCCGTGCAGTAAGTGGGCCAACAGACAATGAATTTTATGAACAGAGCTAAAATTGGCTAATCAAAATTGTATGTGTGTACCAGGCTTTACAGCTAATACTGTACATACTGAAAGTAGCAGGGATCAGCATACAATACAGCTGGTTTACAATCAATAAAGGCACAGAGTAACACCTTACACTGTACACACTGGAGGTAAATCAGCACACAGTGCAAGCACTAGAGAACAGCGTATACTGTACATACTGTAGGCAGCAGAATTCAGCACACTGCAGCTAGCATGCCAAAAATATGACGATCACGTTGTGCGGCGTGCTTATCGCGCCGCACCAAAAAATTGGTGGGCCATGGACCAGAATATAGGTGTGGTAACGGGTGGAGACAAATTTACATGAACCTAGCAATGGTGGGACATCAGATTAGGACAGTGGTGGCGAACCTTTTGGAGGCCGAGTGCCCAAACTGCAACCCAAAAGTCACTTATCTATCGCAAAGTGGCAACAGCAATTTAAACTAAATACTGTACAAACGTTTTAACTCATACATGAACATTATGGAAAACCCAAGTTGAAAATAAACTGTGAAGATAAACAATTTCATCCATTCTACTCCTGAAAAATGTATTCAATTTTTTAGAACCGCCCAGTTTTATTTTCTGTTTTAAAAAGCTAAAAAAGTAGGTTTAATGCTATTGTCTCATATGATAAGGATTCAGCTTTTCCCATAGTCTCGCAGTTAGCAATCATGTGACCCCCAACAAGACAAATTCAGCAATCATGAGGCCCCTAACAAATCATGAGGCCCCCAACAAGACAAATTCAGCAATCATGAGGCCTCCAACAAATCATGAGGCCCCCAACAAGAAATTCAGCAATCATGAGGCCCCCAACAAATCATGAGGCCCCCAACAAGACAAATTCAGCAATCTTGAGGCCCCCAACAAATCATAAGGCTCCCAACAAGACAAATTCAGCAGTCATGAGGCACATAAATAGACAGCATTTCACATAAATAGGCAGAATCCCCCCTTAATATGGTAGCCCCCACGTTAGGTAGTGAGTGACAGGGACCCCCCGGTTAGCTAGTGAGTGACAGGCGCCTCCAGTTAGGTAGTGAGTGACAGGGACCCCGATAGTGAGTGCCAGGGAGCCCCTTCAGGCAGTGAGTGAGTGCCAGGGAGCCCCTTCAGGCAGTGAGTGAGTGCCAGGGAGCCCCTTCAGGCAGTGAGTGTGTGCCAGGGAGCCCCTTCAGGCAGTGAGTGAGTGCCAGGGAGCCCCTTCAGGCAGTGAGTGAGTGCCAGGGAGCCCCTTCAGGCAGTGAGTGAGTGCCAGGGAGCCCCTTCAGGCAGTGAGTGAGTGCCAGGGAGCCCCTTCAGGCAGTGAGTGAGTGCCAGGGAGGACCTTCAGGCAGCGAGTGAGTGCCAGGGAGGGCCTTCAGGCAGCGAGTGAGTGCCAGGGAGCCCCTTTCGGGAGTGAGTGAGTGACAGGGAGCCCCTTTAGGGAGTGAGTGAGTGCCAGGGAGCCCCTTTAGGGAGTGAGTGAGTGCCAGGGAGCCCCTTTAGGGAGTGAGTGAGTGCCAGGGAGCCCCTTTAGGGAGTGAGTGCCAGGGAGCCCCTTTAGGGAGTGAGTGCCAGGGAGCCCCTTTAGGGAGTGAGTGAGTGCCAGGAAGCCCCTTTAGGGAGTGAGTGAGTGCCAGGGAGCCCCTTTAGGGAGTGAGTGCCAGGGAGCCCCTTTAGGGAGTGAGTGAGTGCCAGGGAAGCCCCCCCGCCGCCGCCGCCGCTCCCTCCACCCCCCTTACCTTGTAGCAGACCTCAGGATCAGCGGCGACCCGACCTGTAAGAGAGGGCGCTGGACGCACCCGCTCGATATGCGGAAGTGATGTCACTTCCGCATATCAGTGCGGGCGCTGGGTCCTAGCGCCCGCACGATTGGTCGCCGGCTCGCCGCCTGATCCTGAGGTCTGAGTGACGCGGCAGCGGCGGCTGGAGGGAGCCGCTGCCAGAGGGGGCCGGGCGGAGATCCGTGGCACCCCAGGATAGATTGGGGGCACGTGCCCCCCCAAAACAGGGCTAGCGACGCCCCTGGTGAGCAGATATACAATACTTATGAGGATAAAGCATGCAGCTGTGAAAGTTTCTTTTTAATACTGACACTTTTCGTTTTTTGGACCTGGAAACTAGGACTTTTTTGAATGTCATTCTAGTGTGTTCTATTGAAAATTTAAGTCTAGGAAAAGGGTCCCATAGTAAATTGGAGTCATACCCTTGAAAGGCTATTTTTACATGAAGCTTGGGATACTGTTATAAGAACTTTTATTTGTCTCAGAACTTTTTCGTTTTAAAACAGGAGGTGATTTGAATGTATTACAACCTGAGGAACTTTAAGGGAATTGTATTTTAAAAGATTGTATTTTATAAGTATTAAGCTTACAACTGTTTGTGGGGTATAATCACAGAGTGGATGTACCAGTGACACACAGGGGAGACCTGTTGAGTGCTAATACTACCCTAACATATTATATATTTAAGGGCATACACCCCTGCTGTTGAAAGCGCACCAGGCAATTAGCTTTGGTATTTAAAGGAGTCTTTCTGAGGAGCGCACTAATCACCCCAACCCCAAAAAAATATACTTGTATTATTGGTGATTCTGCAGATCATCATATAATCAGGTATAACATCTACATTATTGGTGATACTGCAGATCACCAATAATCAGAAAATCTGTTCTTGCTGACACCAATCGTTACAGGTAGGAAAAAAAAAATAGAAAGACGACTACTTCCACCTCCTCCTCAGTCATGGATCTTGTCTTCCAGGGATTTGTAAGAAGTGAAAAGCCAGCTCACATACATTTGCCAGGAATCGAACCTAGGTCAACTGCTTGGAAGGCAGCTATGCTCACCAGTATACCACACTATACCACCAACGCTACATGCTGTGGTGTCACAGTTCACTCATCTCTTCAACTACAAGAAAGACCCAGGCGTAGTCTTAGCTACCGTAATATCTATGTTACGGCAGGGCCCTTATTACACTTTCTCTTACAGGGCTATGGAAACCGTTTTGCCCATGCGATAAAGCAAGGTGCAAAAATGAAACCATGCCTAGCAGTGGATGGTTTTGATCCACCAGCCTCTGGGTTATGGGCCCAGCACACTTCTGCTGCGCCACTCTGCAGTCTGCTTACATTTGTATACAATCTTTAAGTTTAAGAAGGGTACATCAGTTGAAATAGTTACATTACAATCTATGTTACAGCACGGCCCTAATGATGCTTTCTCTTAAGGGGCTATGGCCGCCGATTGGCCCATGTGGTAAAGCAAGGTGTAAAAAACAAAGTACACCTAGCAGAGGATGGTTTCAATCCATCGACCTCTGGGTTATGGGCCCAGCACGCTTCCGCTGCACCACTCTGCTGCCACACAGTGAATGCTTCGTTGTAGGAAAAAGTGGTGTTAAACTTCTTGGAGCAGACTTACTTCCTCCCTCCAAAAGACACACATACATCCCCATAAAATAATTTAGCAGCAACTGTGTGCACAGTCTCTGTGGTGCAATCAGTTAGCGTGTTCTCGACTGTTAACCGAAATGTTGGTGGTTCAAGCCCAGGGAGAGAGAGAGAGAGAGAGATGATTCTACATGGCTATCTGGTGTTCTCTTCGGACAACTGTAGAACACAAAAGGCAAGGCCTTCCCTGGGTGGGCTTGAACCACCAACCTTTCTGTTAACAGTCGAGAACACGCTAACTGATTGCACCACAGAGACTGTGCACACAGTTGCTGCTAAATGATTTTATGGGGATGTTTGTGTGTCTTTTGGAGAGAGGAAGTAAGTCTGCTCCAAGAAGTTTAACGCCACTTTTTCCTACAACAAATCATTCACTGTGTGGCAGCAGAGTGGTGCAGCAGAAGTGTGCTGGGCCCATAACCCAGAGGTTTATGGATCAAAACCATCCTCTGCTAGGCATGATTTCATTTTTGCACCTTGCTTTATTGCATGGGCAAAACGGTTTCCATAGCCATGTAAGCGAAAGTGTAATAAGGGCCCTGCCGTAACATAGATATCACGGTAGCTAAGACTACTCCTGGGCCTTTCTTGTAGTTGAAGAGATGAGTGAACTGTGACACCACAGCATGTAGTGTTGGTGGTATAGTGGTGAGCATAACTGCCTTCCAAGTAATTGACCCGGGTTCAATTCCTGGCCAATGTATGTGAGCTGGCTTTTGACATCCTACAAATCCCTGGAAGACAAGTTCCATGAACGAGGAGGAGGAAGGAAGGAATTGGTAATGTTTTTTTATGCTTCCAAAATGGTTTGGAAGCATTTTAAAGACCATTTCCGGTTTTCTATCCGGATATCCGAATCCGACCGGATATTGGGTTCGGATATCCAATTCTACTCGGATACCCAAAAGTTTGGATTCAGATATCCAATTCAGATCCGGATCCGAATCTATTCAGATTTTAAAAATTGGTATCCGAGCACCCCTGGTCGGGTCGTGGGTAGTCAAAACAAGCATAAGATAATTCTGTATCTTTTGCCTTCCCAAAATCTGTGATGAATGCTGGCACCAGAATACTTTCTTGCTGGCTTGTTTACTGTTTCTCATCTTTAATTATAGCAGACTCCTTCCTCCTCTCAAGCTGAAACCTCCCCTCCCCCCATACTAGTGCATATAACTGGGAACATGCCAGTGTGAAAGAGGAAAAGGTGTCATAGGAAAGATCTGTCTGTAATGGCTAATACACACGAGCCACCGCTGTGGCAAGAGCCATAAAAAAAAAAGCAGCGACAGCTCGTCGCCAGGTCCCTCTGTGCAACAGCCGTACACACAGCGCACAGAGGGACACAGATTCAGTGGAAGCTGTCGCCGAAGGTTCCTCCCCCCCCCGCCATCCCACCGCTGGAAGCTCCATACATTGTGTATGGAGTTGCTGTAGCTGGTCCGCATACACGCGGTGGACTAGCGACAGTTGTGTCAAAGTTGCGGCGACAGCTGTTGCCGGCGATTGGCCAAGTCAATCGCCTGGTGACAGCTCTGACAAGCGACGGTTCGTGGCTCAGCAGTGGCAAAACTCACCATTCATGATCCCCCTAAGAGTCCCTACAATGCTAGAAAATTTGCCACTGCTGAGCCATTGCCCTTTGAAAAGATTTGAGATTTTGGAAAGTTAAATAGGAGGCCCAATGAAAGCCTATGGGGGATTTTACCACTTTTGCACCCCTGTAACTCTGGTTTGCAGAGATGTATGGAACCCAACTTTGGAGTAAAAGTATAACAATATACCTTCTACCTGCATGAGACATGTCGTGAGATTCAGACGTTGCTAACGGCCATGGCTGCGATTTATGTTCGTTAGAATCTCCACCATTGAAATTGCCCAAA
Organism: Hyperolius riggenbachi; assembly: GCF_040937935.1. Classification (NCBI taxonomy): domain Eukaryota; kingdom Metazoa; phylum Chordata; class Amphibia; order Anura; family Hyperoliidae; genus Hyperolius; species Hyperolius riggenbachi. The sequence continues at coordinate 13,849,504 of NC_090652.1, read as the reverse complement.
TAAACAGGTTTTTGTGACCCTAGGTTATGACCTCTTTGGCCTAGGGGCCCAAAAATCACCAGTTATGATCCCCCTAACAGTTCCTACAATGCTAGAAAATTTGCCACTGCTGAGCCATTGCCCTTTGAAAAGATTTGAGATTTTGGTTTGCAGAGATGTATGGAACCCAACTTTGTAGTAAAGTAAATAAACAGGTTTTTGTGACCCTAGGCTATGACCTCTTTGGCCTAGGGGCCCGAAACTCACCAATTATGATCCCCTAAGAGTTCCTACAATGCTAGAAGATTTGCCACTGCTGAGCCATTGCCCTTTGAAATGGTGTGAGATTTTGGAAAGTTAAATAGGAGGCCCAATGAAAGCCTATGGGGGATTTTACCAATGTTGCACCCCTGTAACTCTGGTTTGCAGAGATGTATGGAAACAAATTTGGAGTAAAAGTATAACAATATGCCTTCTACCTGCATGAGACATGTCGTGAAATTCAGACGTTGCTAACGGCCATGGCTGCGATTTATGTTCGTCAGAATCACCACCATTGAAATTGCCCAAATAAACAGGTTTTTGTGACCCTAGGTTATGACCTCTTTGGCCTAGGGGCCCAAAAATCACCAGTTATGATCCCCCTAACAGTTCCTACAATGCTAGAAAATTTGCCACTGCTGAGCCATTGCCCTTTGAAAAGATTTGAGATTTTGGTTTGCAGAGATGTATGGAACCCAACTTTGGAGTAAAAGTATAACAATATTTCTTCTACCTGCATGAGACATGTCGTGAGATTCAGACGTTGCTAACGGCCATGGCTGCGATTTATGTTCGTCAGAATCTCCACCATTGACAGTGCCCAAATAAACCGGTTTTTGTGACCCTAGGCTATGACCTCTTTGGCCTAGGGGCCCGAAACTCACCAGTTATGATCCCCCTAAGAGTTCCTACAATGCTAGAAAATTTGCCACTGCTGAGCCATTGCCCTTTGAAAAGATTTGAGATTTTTGAAAGTGAACTAGGGAGCCTAATGGAAGCCTATGGCAGAATTCAGCACTTTTGCACCCCTAGAATTCTGGTTGGTTATCATCACCCGCCGACCTTAGCAGTTAATAGCAAAGACCGCTTACATCCTAGCAACACCAAATTTGCAGCAGGATAGGTTAAAAAGATAGCAGGAAACAATATTTAACGGAGTTCCGAGGCCACAGATGTGAAAAAAGTTAAATACCTTTTCATAATCCAGATCCATGGAGGACGCCATCCGCGCCCTCCCGTTCTTTCCCCATGGCTCCCGCAGTAATACCGGCCCCGGTCGGGTCCCGACTCCCGACCCCTCCGAACGGGTCGGGTTCTCATTCCCCACTCAATATGGGCGCCACAGATTGCCGCGGATGCGCAGTCCTCATAGACGCGATCGCGGCTGCGCAGCTCTAGGGCCTCCTCCTGATGTGTCAATATGCGTGCATACATCGGACGCATCGGGAGGAGGCCCTAGAGCTGCGCAGCCGCAATTGTGTCTATGCGGACTGTGCTGCCGCGGCAATCTGTGGTGGCCATATTGAGGGGGGAATGAGAACCCGACCCGTTTGGAGGGGTCGGGACCCGACCGGGGCCATTATTACTGCGGGTGCCATGGCGAAATGAACGGGAGGGCGCAGATGGCGTCCTCCATGGATCTGGATTATGAAATGGTATTTAACTTTATTCATACTAGTGGCCTCGTAAGTCCGGGCTTGTTTGCGCTGATCTGTGCAGTGTGGGTTCTCCAGCCCACAGCACAGATCAGCAGACAGCCAGGACGACCAGACTTCCCCCCTTTTTTCTAGGGGGTTGTCCTGCTGGGGGGGTCTGATCAGCGCCAGCTATTTTCGATCAGCAGGGGGGGCTCCTCAAAGCCCCCTCCGCAGCGATTTTCCGCCTCCTTCCCCTTCCCTCCCTCTCCTCTAATAGGCTTCAGCCTATCAGCTGCCGGCGATCCCTGGCCAATCAGAGGCCGGGGATCACCGATCTCCTTTACGGTGCTGCTGTGCAGCAGCGCCATATGATGTAAACAGCAGGGATTTTCTCGCATTTAAATTTTGCCTGCGAGCCGCGATCAGCGGCTCGCAGGTTGTTCACGGAGACACCATCCGTGAACTGACATAGAAAGGCCGCTCGAAATAAAACCACTTAACACCTAGGTCCGCCGATCGGCTGACTGTGGTCGTTTAGTGGTTAAAAAAATATATATAAATATATATAAATATATATATATATATATATATATATATATATATTTCCACATTTTGTCATATTACTGCCACAAACATGCATCAATTTTATTGGAATTCCACGTGAAAGACCAATACAAAGTGTTGTACACGTGAGAAGTGGAATGAAAATCATACATAATTCCAAACATTTTTTACAAATCAATAAGTGAAAAGTGGGGTGTGAGTAATTATTCGGCCCCCTGAGTCAATACTTTGTAGAACCACTTTTTGCTGCAATTACAGCTGCCAGTCTTTTAGGGTATGTCTCTACCAGCTTTGCACATCTAGAGACTGAAATCCTTGCCCATTCTTCTTTGCAAAAAAAAAATAAAACAAAATCTCATTTACAGAGATATTTCTACCACCCAGCATAAGTATGTGTAAAAATATACCCCAAAACACATTATACTACTTCTCCTGAGTACGACGATACCACATGTGCGACACTTTTTTGCAGCCTAGGTGCGCTAAGGGGCCCAAAGTCCTATGAGCACCTTTAGGCTTTACAGAGGTGCTTACAATTTAGCACTCCCCAAAATGCCAGGACAGTAAACACATACCACAAATGACCACATTTTGGAAAGTAGACACCCCAAAGTATTCAGAGAGGGGCATGGTGAGTCCGTGGCAGATTTCATTTTTTTTTTGGTCACAAGTTAGCAGAAATGGAAACTTTTTTAATTTTATTTTTTGTCACTAAGTGTCATTTTCCGCTAACTTGTAACAAAAAATAAAATCTTCTATGAACTCACCATGCCTCTTAGTGAATACTTTGGGATGTCTTCTTTCCAAAATGGGGTCATTTGGGGGTATTTATACTATCCTGGAATTCTAGCACCTCATGAAACATGACAGGTGCTCAGAAAAGTCAGAGATGCTTCAAAATGGGAAAATTCACTTTTGGCACCATAGTTTGTAAATGCTATAACTTTTACCCAAGCCAATAAATATACACTTATTGGATTTTTTTTATCAAAGACATGTAGCACAATAAATATGGACAAAAATGTTTCTAGAATTTTACTTTATTTGAAAAATGTCAGCACAGAAAGTTAAAAAAATAATTTTTTTGACAAAATTCATGTCTTTTTTTTTATTAGAATAATAAAAACTAAAAATCACAGCAGCAATCAAATAGCACCAAAAGAAAGCTGTATTAGTGACAAGAAAAGGAGGTAAAATTCTTTTAGGTGGTAGGTTGTATGACCGAGCAATAAACTGTTAAAGCTGCAGTGGTCTGAATGAAAAAAAAGTGTCTGGTCCTTAATTATAACTGCAGTCCTTAAGTGGTTAAAATTGCTGCCATTTTTGCACTGTTAATGGCATAAGCCTCAAACCTGGTACAGTTGGGTTGAGTCTCTGGGGTTCAAATTCAGAAAAGGGAGCGGAGTCACATTGATGCCAAGGACCCGAAATCTCACTGTGATAATTTGCTCAGCTGCCTGTGAAGGCAGGCAGCTTTTTGACCATTGTTTTGATTTGCATGCTGCAGGACTCTGGAAAGAAGAGCTTCTGTCAGTTTTGCAGCTTGTGCTTGCAGAGGAATTTGCATACGTTGTCATGCAAATTGCCTGGCCACATTCATTGGAGGCGTGTACTATAAGTACTATGTCTTTCCCACAATGCTTCGCTGTTCATAAGGATTTCGTCCTATGTAACACTCCTGGTGGGGTGTCAGCCTTGCTCTCTGTTTGAACATCAGCTTAGAGTAATTCCTGAATCTGCGCTAGGCAGATTTCCCTAGTGCAGTTAGGATTGTATTATCTGTATTGCCTGTTCTGTCTTGTCTTGCCTGTTGCCATTGTCCAGTCCCTACGGTGGTCGACAGGAAATGGTTCTGATCTCTGTTCTTGGAGTATAGCTGGTGCAGCGGTTGCTACCAGCTATCTCTTCTGTTCTGTCTCCTGGGATCGCGCTAGCTACTTTTCGCTAGCGCTGGGGATCCTTCTGTTCTGTCTCCTGGGATCGCGCTAGCTACTTTTCGCTAGCGCTGGGGATCCTTCTGTTCTGTCTCCTGGGATCGCGCTAGCTACTTTTCGCTAGCGCTGGGGATCCTTCTGTTCTGTCTCCTGGTATTGCGCTAGCTACTTTTCGCTAGCGCTGGGGATCCTTCTGTTCTGTCTCCTGGGATCGCGCTAGCTAATTTTCGCTAGCGCTGGGGATCCTTCTGTTCTGTCTTCTGGGATCGCGCTAGCCACTTTTCGCTAGCGCTGGGGATCCTTCTGTTCTGCTACTCTGTACCTGGATCGCGCTAGCCACTTTTCGCTAGTGCTGTGGATCCTATCTCTCGCTTGTCCCTGTTTTCGTGTGTCTGTCTGCTACGCTTGCTGGAGGCTCGGTGAGGTAACCGTTAAGCAAGCGCTCGTGTCCTCTGTTTCATGTTTGTCTGTTAATGGTTAGTTAGGCGTGCTTGTCTCTATTGTGCTTATGACGTGGAGACCGCACATAACCGCGTGCACTGTTGCGAATGAGTGCGGTGTTCGTGGTTAGCTAGCGTTTGTTATTTTCCGTATCTCCTCATTGTATTATTTGCTGTGCCTTTGCTAACCTCGTATTCTGTCCTGATCTGCCTTGTGTCTCGTCTGGCGATCGCACCTCTCGCGATCGCGTTCCAATTTCATATCTGCTGTCGTGTGTGTGCGGTCGCGGGGTGGCGACTGGATTGGCGCACACACATACAACCTGTCCCTTTTCTCATTCTCATTCGCAATCGCCTCTCTTGCGATTGCATTCTGCGTTTCGTACAATTACTGTCTGGCATTTGTGGAGGTACAGAGGATTGGTTCCTCTGCACTCCCCAGCGCCATCTGCCGACAGGAATTTTCCCTCTACGGGTGCGTAGCACCTTTTGCTGGGTTCCTGCAAATTATACGCTTGTGGAGGATTTCCGCCGTGTCAGCGCACGCGTTGTGCGCTGATCACGGGGAAAGTTCCACAATTGTTACACTCACAAACTTGGTCATTGAGTGACTGTATGTCAAGGTTACAAAAAGTAGGCAGAGCCAAAAACAAATTTCACTGGGAAAATATAAACTGCAGGCCTTCTTACACTGTTAATGACAGGGTTCTAAAACTTTTCCCAGATGGTCAATGAGTGACTGAGAATAATATTCAGGGAAGTGGTTGGTGCATATAACAGCCAATCAAAATTCACGCGCTGATTTTCAAGGGGAATATTTAAATTGCTGCCATTTTTACACTGGTAATAGCAAATGTCTCAAACCTGCTACAGTTGGTCACTGGGTGACTGGGGTTCAAATGCTGGAGAGGGGCGGAGTCAAAAATCTGATTTAATTTCTATGTAAATATACAAATTATTGATGCGAAAGCTCACAAACTTGGTCACTGAGTGTTTGTGTGTTAGGGTTAGAAAAAGTAGGCGGAGCCGACACCAGCCAAATACATACCCGGGCAATGCCGGGTCATGAGCTAGTTATATATATAGATAAAGAAGAGGCAGATCCACTGTATTGATCAGTATAATACAGTGCATATCATACATTGTTTTTTTTTTTATATTTCAGTGGAGCTCAGACATGGAATGCAAATGACGCTGAATGTATGGAGAAACTTATTACGAATGCCTACAGAATCACAGGTTTGTTACCCCAAAGATATAAATAAGCAGTGATTTTTTTTTCTTAATAACTCTTTAACTGGCAGAAATTTGACATGAAAGAGCAAGGTTCACTTAGTAAGCATACATTGCAAAAGCTAGGCCTCTTTTCCCCGGACAGCTGAACCGCTGAACTGTCAAGCAGTTCAACTGTTTGGCTGCCGGCCTCAAGCACCGTTCGGCTGCAACTACCCTGTACACGTCTCAGGAACACCAGCCGTCAAACATTCCTTCCTTCCCACTGGTGGATTTGCCAGCTATCCCTCCCCCTCTCCTACCCCTATTGGCACTCACAACCGCTATTTAACTACAGACACACAACTAAGCCGCTGCCCACAACAGCACACACAGCCACTGCGCTAAGACACCACCCACACTAAGCTGCCACTCACAGCAGCACACACAACCACTGCAGTAAGACACACCGCCCACACTAAGCCACCACCCACAACAGTGCAAACAACCACTGCACTAAGACACTGTCCACACTAAGCTTCAACCCTGCCAACCTAAGCTGTTGCTCACACTAAGCCCCACTTGCAACACCACCTATTGGTCAATGAACGTAGTTCACTATCGCCCAGAGCCTTCGCGTGCACACCACATTGCATCTGTGCATACTTACAATATATACATATATATATATATATATATATATATATATATATATATATATATATATAAATACAGAGGGTGCTGCAGCACAGAACAGGAAAACAGTGACAAGGGCTCTTGGTTACGCTTTAACGCGTTTAAGCTCACCAACTGCGCCAAAGTGTCCCCGATCTGGTGAGTCCTACTCTAACCAGGCAAAAATGCTAGTTTTTATCAGCGCTCTAGTGGGAACCATGCCAAAAGCCCAGGGGTCAGCTAAATGGGAGAAATGAAATTAAAAACACCTCACCTTCTATTTTATATATATATATATATATATATATATATATATATATATATATATATATATATATATATACAGTGGCTTGCAAAAGTATTCAGCCCCCTCGACATTTTCCACAATTTGTCACATTACTGCCACAAACATGAATCAATTTTATTGGAATTCCACATGAAAGACCAATACAAAGTGGTGTACACGTGAGAAGTGGAACGAAAATCATACATGATTCCAAACATTTTTTACAAATAAATAACTGCAAAGTGGTGTGTGCATAATTATTCGGCCCCCTTTGATCTGAGTGCAGTCAGTTGCCTATAGACATTGCCTAGTGAGTGCTAATGACTAAATAGAGTGCACCTGTGTGTAATCTAATGTCAGTACAAATACAGCTGCTCTGTGACGGCCTCAGAGGTTGTCTAAGAGAATATTGGGAGCAACAACACCATGAAGTCCAAAGAACACACCAGACAGGTCAGGGATCAAGTTATTGAGAAATTTAAAGCAGGCTTAGGCTACAAAAAGATTTCCAAAGCCTTGAACAGCCCACGAAGCACTGTTCAAGCGATAATTTAGAAATGGAAGGAGTATGGCACAACTGTAAACCTACCAAGACAAGGCCGTCCACCTAAACGCACAGGCCGAACAAGGAGAGCGCTAATCAGAAATGCAGTCAAGAGGCCCATGGTGACTCTGGACGAGCTGCAGAGATCTACAGCTCAGGTGGGGGAATCTGTCCGTAGGACAACTATTAGTCATGCACTGTACAAAGTTGGCCTTTATGGAAGAGTGGCAAGAAGAAAGCCAAGGTTAACAGAAAAGCATAAGAAGTCCCGTTTGCAGTTTTCCACAAGCCATGTGGGGGACACACACAGCAAACATGTGGAAGAAGGTGCTCTGGTCAGATGAGACCAAAATGGAATTTTGTGGCCAAAATGCAAAACACTATGTGTGACAGAAAACTAACACTGCACATCACTCTTAACACGCCATCCCCACTGTTAAATATGGTGGTGGCAGCATCATGCTCTGGGGGTGCTTCTCTTCAGCAGGGACAGGGAAGCTAGTCAGAGTTGATGGGAGGATGGATGGAGCCAAATACAGGGCAATCTTGGAAGAAAACCTCTTGGAGACTGCAAAAGACTTGAGACTGGGGCGGAGGTTCACCTTCCAGCAGGACACCAACCCTAAACATAAAGCCAGGGCAACAATGAAATGGTTTAAAACAAAACATATCCATGTGTTAAAATGGCCCAGTCAAAGTCCAGATCTAAATCCAAACGAAAATCTGTGGCAAGATCTGAAAACTGCTTTTCACAAACACTGTCCATCTAATCTGACTGAGCTGGAGCTGTTTTACAAAGAAGAATGGGCAAGGTATTCAGTCTCTAGATGTGCAAAGCTGGTAGAGACATACCCTAAAATACTGGCAGCTGTAATTGCAGCAAAAGGTGGTTCTACAAAGTATTGACTCAGGGGGCTGAATAATTATGCACACCCCACTTTGCAGTTATTTTTTTTTTTAAATGTTTGGAATCATGTATGATTTACGTTCCACTTCTCACGTATACACCACTTTGTATTGGTCTGTCACGTGGAATTCCAATAAAATTGATTCATATTTGTGGCAGTAATGTGACAAAATGTGGAAAACTTCAAGGGGGCCGAATACTTTTGCAAGCCACTGTATATATATATATATACACAGTGTATCTTACTAATATTATAAATGCGAAAGTTTGGATGTTTGGATGCTTGTTACTCGATCATGCAAAAATGGCTGAACGAATTTGAATGAAATTTGGCACACACATAGTACATTACCTGGAATAACATAGGATACTTGTTACCCCCATAACCAAAAAGTGGGCGGAGACAAATACAAATTTCACGGGGAAAATGTAAACCGCAGCCATTCTTACACTGTTAATGGCAGGGTTCTCAAACTTTGCACAGTTGGTCATTGGGCAACTAGGATTACAAGGCACAAGCCTCGAACCTGGTACAGTTGGTCATTGGGTGACTGGGGTTCAAATTCAGAAAAGGGGTGGAGCCACAAACAGCCAATTGGATTTGTTTAATTTTGATGCAAATTATTGATGCCAAGGACAGCAAAGCTCACAAAATTGGTTATTAAGTAACTGAGTGTTAGGGTTAGAAAAAGTGGGCGTAGCCAACACCAGGCAAATACATACCCGGGCAACTCCAAGCCATCAGCTAGTGTGTGTGCATATATATATATATATATATATATATATATATATATATATATATATATATATATATATATATATATATATATGTACCGGTATACAGTACAGACCACAAGTTTGGATACATACACCTTCCCATTCAAAGAGTTTTCTTTATTTTCATGACTATGGACATTGCAGATTCACACTGAAGGTATCTAAACTACGAATGAACACATGTGGAAGTATAGTACATAGCCAAAAAGTGTGAAACAAGTAAACAACTGAAAATATGTAATATTCTAGGTTCTGCAAAGTAGCCACCTTTTGCTTTGATTACGGCTTTGCACACTCTTGGCATTCTCTTGATAAGCTTCAAGAGGTAGTCACCTGAAATGGTTTTCACTTCACAGGTGTGCCTGGTCAGGTTTAATAAGTGGGATTTCTTGCCTTATAAATGGGGTTGGGACCATCAGTTGCGTTGTGGAGAAGTCAGGTGGCTACACAGCTGATAGTCCTACTGAATAGACTGTCAGAATTTGTATTATGGCAAGAAAAAAGCAGCTAAGTAAAGAAAAATGAGTGGCCATCATTACTTTAAGAAATGAAGGTCAGTCAGTCCTAAAATTAGGAAAACTTTGAAAGTCTCCCCAAGTGCAGTCTCAAAAACCATCAAATGCTACAAAGAAACTGTCTCACATGCAGACCGTCCCAGGAAAGGAAGACCAAGAGTCACCTCTACTGCGGAGGATAAGTTCATCCGAGTCACCGGCCTCAGAAATCGCAGGTTAACAGCAGCTCAGATTAGAGACCAGGTCAATGCCACACAGAGTTCTAGCAGCAGACACATCTCTAGAACAACAGTTAAGAGGAGACTGTGTGAATCAGGCCTTCATGGTAGAATATCTGCTAGGAAACCACTGCTAAGGATAGGCAACAAGCAGAAGAGACTTGTTTGGGCTAAAGAACACAAGGAATGGACATTAGACCAGTGGAAATCTGTGCTTTGGTCTGATGAGTCCAAATTTGAGATTTTTGGTTCCAACCACCGTGTCTTTGTGCGACGCAGAAAAGGTGAACGGATGGTCTCTACATGCCTGGTTCCCACGGTGAAGCATGGAGGAGGAGGTGTGATGGTGTGGGTGTGCTTTGCTGGTGACACTGTTGGGGATTTATTCAAAACTAGCTGGACGCCCAGCGTTGCCCGGGTATGTATTTGGCTAGTGTTGGCTCTGCCCACTTTTCCTAACCCTAACACATAATTACTTAATGACCAAGTATGTGAGCTTTGCGGTCTTTGGCATCAATAATTTGCAATGAAATAAAATGAATCTGATTGGCTGTGGCTCCACCCCTTTTCTGAATTTGAACCCCAATCACCCAATGGCCAACTGTACCAGGTACAGGTGATTAACAGTGCAAGAATGGCAGCAATTAAATATTCCCCTTAAAAATCAATAGGTGGATTTTGATTGGCTTTTATAGGCTCCATCCACTTTTCTGAATATTAAACCCAGTCACCCAGTGACCAACTTTGCAAAGTTTGAGAACCCTACCATTAACAGTGTAAGAATGACTGCAGTTTACATTTGCGCAATGAAATTTGTATTTTTCTCCACCCACTTATTTCCTAACATTGTTCAGGTATGTATTTGGCTGGTGTTGGCTCCGCCTACTATTTCTAACCCTAACACACAATTACTCAATAACCAAATTTGTGAGCTTTGCGGTCTTTGGCATCAATAATTTGCATTGAGATTAAACAAATCTTATTGGCTGTTTGTGGCTCCACCCCTTTGTCTGAATTTGAACCCCAGTCACCCAATGACCAACTGTACCAGGTTTAAGGCTTGTGCCATTAACAGTGCAAGAATGGTAGCAATTACATATTCCCCTTGAAAATCAATAGGTGAATTTTGATTGGCTTTTGTAGGCTCCACCCACTTCTCTGAATATTACTCCCAGTCACCCAGTGACCTATTGTGCAAAGTTTGAGAACCCTACCATTAAAAGTGTAAGAATTGCTGCAGTTTACATTTTCTCAGTGAAATTTGCATTTGTCCCGCCTATTGATGACCCGGCATTGCCTGATTATGTATTTTGCAGGTGCTGGCTGCGCCCACTTTTTCTAACCCTAACACACAACTAATCAATTACTCAATGACCAAGTTTGTGAGCTTTGTGGTCTTTGGCATCAATAACCTGCATTAAAATTAAACAAATCATATTGGCTGTGTGTGGCTCCACCCTGTTTTATGAATGTAAACCCCAGTCACGCAATGATTCTCTGTACCAGGTTTGAGGCTTGTGCCATTAACAGTGCAAGAATGACAGCAATGAAATATTCCCCTGAAAAATCAATAGGTAATTTTTGATTGCCTTTTGTAGGCTCCACACACTTTTCTGAATATTAACCCCAGTCACCCAGTGACCAACTGTGCAAGGTTTGAGAACCCTACCATTAACAGTGTAAGAATGGCTGCTGTTTACATTTTCCCAGTAAAATTTGTATTTGTCTCCACCCACTTATGACCCGGTGGTGCCCGCTTATGTATTTGGCTGGTGTTGGTTGTGTCCACTTTTCTAACCCTAACACACAATTAATCAATTATCAAGTTTGTGAGCTTTGCGGTGTTTGGCATCAATAATTTGCATTGGAATGAAACAAATCTAATTGGCTATTTGTGGCTCCACCCCCTTTCTGAAATTGAACCCTAGTCACCCAATGACCAACTGTACCAGGTTTGAGGCTTGTGCCATTAACAGTGCAAGAATGGCAGCAATGTAAATATTCCCCTTGAAAATCAATAGGTTAATTTTGATTGGCTTTTCTAGACTCCACCCACCTTTCTGAATATTAATCCCAGTCACCCAACGACCAGCTGTGCAAAGTTTGAGAACCCTGCCATTAACAGTGTAAGAATGGCTGCAGTTTACATTTTCCAGTGAAATTTGTTTTTGTGTTACGGACACGCATGTGAGCAAGCGCCCGAGCGGCGTGAAACGGCTGTAGTGCCGTCCTAAATCTTCCCCCTGGTCACCTCTCCCTCCTTCAAGAATTCAATAAATCATAGAACTGTTTGTGAGAGGGTGCACAGTATCCTTTCTTTATACGTGCTGAATCTGTTGTTGTGCTCTGCACTAATTCCACTTGCTGCACATCTCCAAGTTCTTGTTGTGAGCCAAGTAGAAGCTGCTTATGTAAATGCAAGGTGAAGATGTTGAACAATGTATGCGATATAGGTGCTTCCTGAGCGCGATCCTCCCACCCCCAACAGTAAGCATATGAGTGCCAGACTATAATCCTTGTTTACTATAGTGTACCAAATACAAATTTTACTGGGAAAATGTAAACAGCAGCCATTCTTACACTGTTAACCCCCTTGGCGGTATGAAAAATACCGCCAGGGGGAAGCGCAGCAGTTTTTTTAAATTTTTTTTTTAAAATCATGTAGCGAGCCGAGGGCTTGCTACATGATAGCCGCGTGATCGGGCGCGGCGGCGGCGATCGGGGTGCTGGCGCAGCTAGCAAAGTGCTAGCTGCGTCCAGCAAAAAAAAAATTATTTAAATCGGCCCAGCAGGGCCTGAGCGGCACCCTCCGGCGGCTTACCCCGTGTCTAGCACGGGGTTACCGCTAAGGAGGTTAATGGAAGGGTTCTCAAACTTTGCACAGTTGGTTACTGGGTGACTGGGATTAATATTCAGAAAAGTGGGTGGAGTCTAAAAAAGCCAATCAAAATTAACCTATTGATTTTCAAGGGGAATATTTACATTGCTGCTGTTCTTGCACTGTTAATGGCACAAGCCTCAAACCTGGTACAGTTGGTCATTGGGTGACTAGGGTTCAATTTCAGAAAGGGGGTGGAGCCACAAACAGCCAATTAGATTAGTTTCATTCCAATGCAAATTATTGATGCCAAATACCGCAAAGCTCACAAACTTGGTAATTGAGTAATTTATTAATTGTGCGTTAGGGTTAGAAAAGTGGGCACAACCAACACCAGCCAAATACATAAGCGGGCAACGCCGGGTCATAAGTGGGTGGAGACAAATACAAATTTTACTGGGAAAATGTAAACAGCAGCCATTCTTACACTGCTAATGGTAGGGTTCTCAAACTTTGCACAGTTGGTTACTGGGTGACTGGGATTAATATTCAGAAAAGTGGGTGGAGCCTACAAAAGGCAATCAAAAATTACCTATTGATTTTTCAGGGGAATATTTCATTGCTGCCATTCTTGCACTGTTAATGGCACAAGCCTCAAACCTGGTACAGAGAATCATTGCGTGACTGGGGTTTACATTCATAAAACAGGGTGGAGCCACACACAGCCAATATTATTTGTTTAATTTTAATGCAGGTTATTGATGCCAAAGACCACAAAGCTCACAAACTTGGTCATTGAGTAATTGATTAGTTGTGTGTTAGGGTTAGGTAAAGTGGGCGCAGCCAGCACCTGCAAAATACATAATCAGGCAATGCCGGGTCATCAGTAGGCGGAGACAAATGCAAATTTCACTGAGAAAATGTAAACTGCAGCAATTCTTACACTTTTAATGGTAGGGTTCTCAAACTTTGCACAATTGGTCACTGGTTGACTGGGATTAATATTCAGAGAAGTGGGTGGAGCCTACAAAAGCCAATCAAAATTCACCTACTGATTGTCAAGGGGAATATGTAATTGCTACCATTCTTGCACTGTTAATGGCACAAGCCTTAAACCTGGTACAGTTGGTCATTGGGTGACTGGGGTTAAAATTCAGACAAAGGTATGGAGCCACAAACAGCCAATAAGATTTGTTTAATCTCAATGCAAATTATTGATGCCAAAGACCGCAAAGCTCACAAACTTGGTTATTGAGTAATTGTGTGTTAGAATTAGAAATAGTAGGCGGAGCCAACACCAGCCAAATACATACCTGAACAATGTTAGGAAATAAGTGAGTGGAGAAAAATACAAATTTCATTGCGCAAATGTAAACTGCAGCCATTCTTACACTGTTAATGGCAGGGTTCTCAAACTTTGCACAGTTGGTCACTGGGTGACTGGGTTTAATATTCAGAAAAGTGGGTGAAGCCTATATAAGCCAATCAAAATCCACCTATTGATTTTTAAGGGGAATATTTAATTGCTGCCATTCTTGCACTGTTAATCACCTGTACCTGGTACAGTTGGCCATTGGGTGATTGGGGTTCAAATTCAGAAAAGGGGTGGAGCCACAGCCAATCAGATTCATTTTATTTCATTGCAAATTATTGATGCCAAAGACCGCAAAGCTCACATACTTGGTCATTAAAGAAAACCTGAACTGAAAATTGAAAGTCAAATAACCATACACAGGTCATACTTACCTCCTGTGTAGTCTACTCCTCAATCTCTTTCTCCTTTCCAGCATCCTGTTTGCCCACTGTGATCAAGGGAAAATGGCCATTACCCATTACAGCTTTCTGGTCAGCATACAGTTAAACTGTAACATCGCCCACTTGAGCCATAGGGAAACATGGACATTACCTGGTACATCACATTTCCTCTCAGCTATACCTGACAGCAACTGATATTTTACTGACAGCGTCTGATATATTTCAGATCTGACAAAATATTGTCAGAACTGGAAGGGATTATTGTCAGAAGAAAATGGTGAGCTTCTGAGAGGAACTGATGGCAAGGTAACTATGTAATGTTCATTTGAAGTTACCTCATGTGTTTATTTTAAATATTTTTACTCAGTACAGGTTCTCTTTAAGTAATTGTGTGTTAGGGTTAGGAAAAGTGGGCAGAGCCAACACTAGCCAAATACATAACCGGGCAATGCTGGGCGTCCAGCTAATATATATATATATTGTGATATTCTGGGGTTTTTTAACTCATTGGTAGAGTAAGTCAGCGGCATCAAAGGGTCACAACACACCAGCCAGTGAGTCTTTTTGGGTAAAAATAAAAGAATTCAGCTTTATTGTCAGTCAAACAGTGTCCATAAACAGCAACAAAATAAACCACTCTGAGTATGCAATAATCACACTGTCGGCACAGCACAAAAATATACAGCCTTCCGCAGCCACACTGGCTTTTTAGTGACACCCTGCCACGGGCCTAATGGCAGTCCTGGTGCCACTCACCTTTTTCCAGGCTTCTCCTGGTTTACCAGTACTGGAGTCCAACTCCCCTCCAGCACTTCCTCAGCAGCAGCTTCCCTGCAGCTACAGGCCTGGCTACACAGCCTTTCTGGAGCCTGCTTGCTCCACATACAGCCCACTGCATCCTGCCTGATGCAGGTACTTATGCAAATCCACACAGGTGGATCCATTAACCCTCCGCCTGCCAGACTCAGGCCTGGACTTGGAGGAGTGGCGTGTAAGGCCCACCCTTCTCCCAATAAACGCCAGCCCTGGATCCCAAACTATTCTACCAGATAATGTTGTTGCTAAATTGCAACAACAGTCATTATCCAGGACCTTTTCCTTCACATCCAGACCTGAAACGAGCAGACATCTGCTCTTACCATCACAATATTATATATATATATATATATATATATATATATATATATATATATATATATATATATATATATATATATATATACACATACATATATATAATGGATCTTTAGGTGTGGTAAGCACTCAGGGACAACAATGAGTGCTTTGCATATTCAGCTGTGATGCACAGGGCCAGTTGAAGTAACAATTGGGCCCTAGGGCAAAATTAGCCTGGGGGCCCCCCAACAGACACCCCCCCCGACCAAATAGCGTAATTAGGGGCCTTTTGTTGCAGCCAAATTTCCCTCCTGGGCCCCTGAGCTGGCTGCTGACCCTCCCCCAATCACCTCCTAACTTAACAGTGCTCCCTAGGACCTCTGCAGTGTCTATGTCAGTGTAGTGTCTCAACTGCCTGCCAGCACAGATGAGATGCTATTCTGCCAAAGACTCAGCAGAGTCCCTGGGCAGCAACAGTTAAGATGGGAGAGGGACAACTTTGGGCCCCCTACAGGCTCTGGGGCCCTGGGGCCATTGCCCATTTTTTCTTATGATAGCTCCGGCCCTGGTGCTGCATTGTGGGAGACATCTGAGAACTCACTCCAACCTGAATAATTGCAAATAGTTTCTGTTTTATGCTGGGAATATACCATGAGTTTTTTGTGGCAGATTGATGGCTCGATAGACATGGGCGTCCGCACATATGGCAAAACCGGGCATCTGCCCGAGCCTGGCCGCCCGCTGCCCCCCCCCCCCCCTGGCCGCGTGCCCGTGCAGCCAGCAGGAGGGGAACAGCGCAGAGAAGAGAGAGAGCTATGGGCACAGTGGGGAAGGGCGGACGTCTCCCCCCCCCCTTTCCTCACCTTAGGGGGCTCTCTCTCCCTCGCTGTCCCCTCCGGAATGAAGTGTGCAGCGGCTGGCAGCGGGCGGAACTTACCTCGTCTCGCTCCTGCGTCGGAAGTTCTGGTGCCGCACTCTGGTCTGGATCAGGCCAGAGTAGCGGCTAATCCATCTGGCGCGTGCGACGAGAGGAGGTAAGTTCCGCCCGCTGCCAGCCGCTGCACACTTCATTCCGGACTCCAGAGGGGACAGCGAGAGAGGGAGGGAGAGCCCCCTAAGGTGAGTGCCCATAGCTCTCCCTCTTCTCTCCGCTGCTCCCCTCCTCCTGCACACATGGCCACTTTTTCTGGGGACATATACCCCTGGCTACATATACTGGGACATATACCCCTGCCTACATATACTGGGACATATACCCCTGCCTACATATACTAGGACATATACACCTGCCTACATATACTGGGACATATACCCCTGCCTACATATACTGGGACATATACACCTGCCTACATATACTGGGACATATACACCTGCCTAAATATACTGGGACATATACCCCTGCCTACATATACTGGGACATATACCCCTGCCTACATATACTGGGACATATACACCTGCCTACATATACTGGGACATATACCCCTGCCTACATATACTGGGACATATACCCCTGCCTACATATACTGGGACATATCCCTCTGGCTACATATACTGGGACATATACCCCTGGCTACATATACTGGGACATATACTCCCTGCCTACATATACTGGGACATATACACCTGTCTACATATACTGGGACATATCCCCCTGGCTACATATACTGGGACATATACACCTGCCTACATATACTGGGACATATACCCCTGCCTACATATACTGGGACATATACACCTGCCTACATATACTGGGACATATACCCCTGCCTACATATACTGGGACATATACCCCTGCCTACATATACTGGGACATATACCCCTGCCTACATATACTGGGACATATACCCCTGGCTACTTTTTCTGGGGACATATACCCCTGCCTACATATACTGGGACATATCCCCCTGGCTACATATACTGGGACATATACCCCTGGCTACATATACTGGGACATATACCCCCTGCCTACATATACTGGGACATATACCCCCTGCCTACATATACTGGGACATATACCCCCTGCCTACATATACTGGGACATATACATCTGCCTACATATACTGGGACATATCCCCCTGGCTACATATACTGGGACATATACACCTGCCTACATATACTGGGACATATACCCCTGCCTACATATACTGGGACATATACCCCTGGCTACTTTTTCTGGGGACATATACCCCTGCCTACATATACTGGGACATATCCCCCTGCCTACATATACTGGGACATATACCCCTGGCTACATATACTGGGACATATACCCCTGGCTACATATACTGGGACATATACCCCCTGCCTACATATACTGGGACATATACATCTGCCTACATATACTGGGACATATCCCCCTGGCTACATATACTGGGACATATACACCTGCCTACATATACTGGGACATATACCCCTGCCTACATATACTGGGACATATACCCCTGCCTACATATACTGGGACATATACACCTGCCTAAATATACTGGGACATATACCCCTGCCTACATATACTGGGACATATACCCCTGCCTACATATACTGGGACATATACACCTGCCTACATATACTGGGACATATACCCCTGCCTACATATACTGGGACATATACCCCTGCCTACATATACTGGGACATATCCCTCTGGCTACATATACTATGACATATACCCCTGGCTACATATACTGGGACATATACTCCCTGCCTACATATACTGGGACATATACACCTGTCTACATATACTGGGACATATCCCCCTGGCTACATATACTGGGACATATACACCTGCCTACATATACTGGGACATATACCCCTGCCTACATATACTGGGACATATACACCTGCCTACATATACTGGGACATATACCCCTGCCTACATATACTGGGGCATATACCCCTGCCTACATATACTGGGACATATACCCTTGCCTACATATACTGGGACATATACCCCTGGCTACTTTTTCTGGGGACATATACCCCTGCCTACATATACTGGGACATATCCCCCTGGCTACATATACTGGGACATATACCCCTGGCTACATATACTGGGACATATACCCCCTGCCTACATATACTGGGACATATACCCCCAGCCTACATATACTGGGACATATCCCCCTGGCTACATATACTGGGACATATCCCCTTGGCTACATATACTGGGACATATACCCCTGCCTACATATACTGGGACATATACCCCTGCCTACATATACTGGGACATATACCCCTGCCTACATATACTGGGGACATATACCCCTGCCTACATATACTGGGCACATATACCCCTGCCTACATATACTGGGCACATATACCCCTGCCTACATATACTGGGCACATATAACCCTGGCTACCTGTTCTGGGGACATCTCTACCCCTGGCTACCAGTTCTGGGGACATCTATACCGCTGGCCACCTATTCTGGGGACACCTATAGACCTGGGGCTACCTATTTTTGGGGAACCACTGCTGTCAGATTGAGTGTATTTTGGGGAACTGCTGCCAGGTGAGAGGTGTCTACATATTAAGGGGGCATTCTGCCTATTTATGTGAAAAGCTGTCTATTTATGTGCCTCATGACTGCTGAATTTGTCTTGTTGCGGGCCTCATGGTTACTGACTTTGTCTTGTTGGGGGCCTCAAGATTGCTGAATTTGTCTTGTTGGGGGCCTCATGATTGCTGAATTTGTCTTGTTGGGGGTCTCATGATTGCTGAATTTGTCTTGTTGGGGGCCTCATGATTGCTGAGTTGGTCATGTTGGGGGCCTCATGATTGCTGAATTTGGCTTGATGGGGGGGGGGGGGGGGGCTCATGATTGCTGAATTTGTCTTGTTGGGGGTCACATGATTGCTAACTGCGACACTATGGAAAAAGCTGAATCATCATCATATGAGACAATAGCATTAAACCTACTTTTTCCGCTTTTTAAAACAGAAAATGAAACTGGGAGGTTCTAAAAAAAAAAAAAAAATTTCAGGAGTACGATGGATGAAATTGTTATTTTCAACTTAATTTTCCATAATGTTCATGTATGAGTTAAAACGTTTGTATTTAGTTTAAATTGCTGTTGGCACTTTGTGATAGTAAAGTGACTTTGCAGTTTGGACACTCGACCTCCAAAAGGTTCGCCACCACTGTCCTAATCTAATGTCCCACCATTGCTTAGTTCATGTAAACTTGTCTCCACCCACGACCACACCCACATTCTGGTTCATGACCACACCCATGACGTAGCTCCGTTTTTTTTGGCGCCACACAACACCAGCCCAAATTTGCTTTTTGCTCCCCACTTTTTGCCCCCCCCTGGAAAATTTTCGGCGGACACCCATGTCGATAGATCATTTCTGAAAGGTCTGATCTGATTTAGATCGATTTTCTCATAGATGTGAATGGAAATTGATTGCAAAAAAGATCAGAGAATTGATCAAAAAATGATCAGAAAATCTATCGGCCAGTAAATCTACAGAAAAAAAAACGTGTTGTGTATTCCCAGCATAAAGGAGGCAAACTTTTGTTTTACAAAGTATTTTAGTAAGAGGGCTTTTTTTATCCAATGTAGCCCCTCACACACTCCTAGGAGATCTGCTTCGCCATGATATAGGGTTTTTTTCTTTGGTGATTCTTGTAGGGACCAAGAATACCTAAGTGAGAAGTACTCCAGGTCCTGCTGAATACTGGATGGTCGCTCTCCTGTAGTGCTGCTCGGTACTGCAGGTCCTGCTGGATACTGGAGGGTCGCTCTCCTGCAGCCCTGCTCGGTACTCCAGGTCCTGCTGGATACTGGACAGTCGCTCTCCTGTAGTGCTGCTCGGTACTGCAGGTCCTGCTGGATACTGGATGGTCGCTCTCCTGCAGCCCTGCTCGGTACTGCAGGTCCTGCTGGATACTGGAGGGTCGCTCTCCTGCAGCCCTGCTCGGTACTCCAGGTCCTGCTGGATACTGGACAGTCGCTCTCCTGTAGTGCTGCTCGGTACTGCAGGTCCTGCTGGATACTGGAGGGTCGCTCTCCTGCAGCCCTGCTCTGTACTCCAGGTCCTGCTGGATACTGGATGGTCGCTCTCCTGCAGCCCTGCTCGGTACTCCAGGTCCTGCTGGATACTGGATGGTCGCTCTCCTGCAGCCCTGCTCAGTACTCCAGGTCCTGCTGGATACTGGATGGTCACTCTCCTGCAGCCCTTCTCGGTACTCCAGGTCCTGCTGGATACTGGACAGTCACTCTCCTGTAGTGCTGCTCGGTACTGCAAGTCCTGCTGGATACTGGAGGGTCGCTCTCTTGCAGCCCTGCTCGGTACTCCAGGTCCTGCTGGATACTGGACGGTCGCTCTCCTTTAGCCCTGCTCGGTACTCCAGGTCCTGCTCAATACTGGACGGTCGCTCTCCTGTAGTCCTGCTCGGTACTCCAAGTCCTGCTGGATATTGGATGGTCGCTTTCCTTTAGCCCTGCTCGGTACTCCAGGTCCTGCTGAATACTGGACGGTCGCTCTCCTGTAGTCCTGCTCGGTGATCCAGGTCCTGCTGGATAGTACTGTACAGTCGCTCTCCTCTAGTCCTGCTCAGTGCTCAAGGTCCTGCTGGATACTGGACAGTCGCTCTCCTGTAGCCCTGCTCGGTACTCCAGGTCCTGCTGGATATTGGATGGTTGCTCTCCTTTAGCCCTGCTCGGTACTCCAGGTCCTGCTGAATAATGGACGGTCGCTCTCCTGTAGTCCTGCTCGGTGATCCAGGTCCTGCTGGATAGTACTGTACAGTCGCTCTCCTGTAGTCCTGCTCAGTGCTCAAGGTCCTGCTGGATACTGGACGGTCGCTCTCCTGTAGCCCTGCTCGGTACTCCAGGTCCTGCTGGATACTGGATGGTCACTCTCCTGTAGCCCTGCTCGGTACTCCAGGTCCTGCTGGATACTGGACGGTCGCTCTCCTGTAGCCCTGCTCGGTACTCCAAGTCCTGCTGGATACTGGACGGTCGCTCTCCTGTAGCCCCGCTCGGTACTCCAGGTGCTGCTGGATACTGGACGGTCGCTCTCCTGTAGCCCTGCTCAGTACTCCAGGTCCTGCTGGATACTGGATGGTTGCTCTCCTGTAGCCCCGCTCGGTACTCCAGATGCTGCTGGATACTGGACGGTCGCTCTCCTGTAGCCCTGCTCGGTACTCCAAGTCCTGCTGGATACTGGACGGTCGCTCTCCTGTAGCCCCGCTCGGTACTCCAGGTGCTGCTGGATACTGGACGGTCGCTCTCCTGTAACCCTGCTCGTACTCCAAGTCCTGCTGGATACTGGATGGTTGCTCTCCTGTAGCCAGGCTCAGTACTCCAGGTCCTACTAGAGGCAGCTCTGCCTGTTCAGTAAGCCAGCACCTATTCTGCAGGAGACCTTGGGCAAGTCTCCCTAACACTGCTACTGCCTATAGAGCGCGTCCTAGTGGCTGCAGCTCTGGCGGTTTGAGTCCGCCAGGAGAAAAGCGCTATATAAGTGTTTGTCTTTGTCTTCTTTGTCTTTTACTAAACTCTGGATGGCCGCTCTCCTGTAGCCCTGCTCGGTACTCCAGGTCCTGCTGGATAGTGGATGGTTGCTCTCCTGTAGCCCTGCTCGGTAGTCCAGGTCCTGCTGGATACTGGATGGTTGCTTTCCTGTAGCCCTGCTCGGTACTCCAGGTCCTGCTGAATACTGGACGGTCGCTCTCCTGTAGACCTGCTCTGTACTCCAGGTCCTGCTGAATACTGGACAGTCGCTCTCCTGTAGTCCTGCTCGGTGCTCCAGGTCCTGCTGGGTACTGGACAGCCCCTCTCCTGTAGTCCTGCTCGGTGCTCCAGGTCCTGCTGGATACTGGATGGTTACTCTCCTGTAGTCCTGCTCGGTGCTCCAGGTCCTGCTGGATACTGGACAGTCACTCTCCTGTAGTCCTGCTCTGTACTCCAGGTCCTGCTGAATACTGGACGGTCGCTCTCCTGTAGACCTGCTCTGTACTCCAGGTCCTGCTGAATACTGGACGGTCGCTCTCCTGTAGTCCTGCTCGGTGCTCCAGGTCCTGCTGGGTACTGGACAGCCCCTCTCCTGTAGTCCTGCTCGGTACTCCAGGTCCTGCTCGATACTGGATGGTCGATCTCCTGTAGTCCTGCTTGGTACTCCAGGTCCTGCTAGACACGGGATGGTCACTCTCTTGTAGTCCTGCTCGGTAATTCAGGTCCTGCTGGATATTGGATGGTCGCTCTCCTGTAGTCCTGCTCGGTAATCCAGGTCCTGCTTTCCAGAAATACTGCAAAGCTAGTTCCAAAGTAGGTCTGACTGGTAATGGGCAGGATGGAGGCGCCCAATGTGTGTTCTATTTTAGTCATTTAAATTATAAATAAAAATAATAAAAAAGAGAGGAAATCTCTTAACCCTCCAACAGACACTGGAAAAATGTTTTTTATTCAAAGAGCAATCTAACAACATGTTAGATTCCTCAGGTCAATACAAAATACCTTGATAGCATAGGATAGGGTGTAGGTGCCTCTAATAGGTATAGGTACTTGGGGGCTACATCTGGCTACCTAATACTGTGGGCAACCTCTGGCTAACTCATACTGGGGGCTGCAAGTACTGCATTGCAAATAGCATTCTCGAGCCTATAGTGGGGATAGGATTTTGACACCCCCATCCTGTGAACAATTTAGCATAGAAACCGCCCTGCCCCTTTCAAGGGCAGGTCTCTCTTATCCTTTTGTGTCCTGGAATTTGGTATTCATTTTGTATCTTGTAATTTGTTATACATCTTGCTCATCTTGTTACATTTGTTACTGTTAATACCAATTCTGTATTTTGTGTCCATATTTGGTGTACACCATGGTCTCTATTATTATGAATCCCATGTTTGAAAAAATATCACCCCCTAACTTCCTTTTTATTGTATTAACTAGGAATCCACCCTGTAATTGTCATCACCAATCGTGACAACAGGAACCACAATTCCATACTGGAGAGGTTCGGGGAGCTCGGAGCCATGAGAAGGCTCTGCATACAGAATTACACCGAAAATAACCATCAACGTACAGATGAAAGAGACCAGCAGATCCTGGAGTTTCTGGATGTCTGTATTAGAGAGGCCAGGAGGGGGATTAACATGCAGGAGGGAGAGGATCCTCAGACAAGATTTGTCAGCCAGGCATCTGAACAGATTAAACTAGAGAGTGATCAGCTGAGGGAACAATTCAGACAAGAGAATGACAAGCTGAAAGGAGCGATAAAAAAGGATGGGTGTTCTGTCTCCTAAAGAGAACGGAGTGTTAAGGTGGCCACTAATGGTCCAATTTCTAGCGAAAAATCGTTCGAGCGATCAGAAGTTCTGATCGGATTGGTTGTAAATAATCTCCATTGGTGGGCACAATCGATTATGAACGAGTGAAAAAAATGTCGCCCGAATGAATTTTCGTCGAACCAAAATTTGGATTTTCTTTTTGGTTGTGATAGATAGGAAGTAAAGATTGGTTCGTTGATGGTGTAGTGAACGATTTATTACAATATTTCACTTCCGATCAGATTTTCTGATCGCTCGAACGATTTTTCACTAGAAATTGGACCGTTAGTGGCTACCTTTAGAAAGAAATGCTTTCGGAATCAGCTTTTCTGTTACTTCAATTATTTTTATTGAAAGAAGTATAGAAGCAATGCATATACAGTAAATACAATTGGAGCAATTTTGTTAAAGGGAGGGTCAGAGTAAAAAAAAAAAGAAAAGAAATGTACTTACCAGGGGCTTCCTCTGACTACCTATACTTGAGGGCTCACTGTCACCGGTAATCTATACTGGGGCTCTCTCTGACTACCTATACTGGAGGGCTTACTGTCACTGGTAATCTATACTGGGGCCTTTCTGACTACCTATACTGGAGGGCTTACTGTCACTGGTAATCTATACTGGGGCTCTCTCTGACTACCTATACTGGAGGGCTCACTGTCACTGGTAATCTATACTGGGGCTCTCTCTGACTACCTATACTGGAGGGCTCATTGTCACCGGTAATCTATACTGGGGCTCTCTCTGACTACCTATACTGGAGGGCTCATTGTCACCGGTAATCTATACTGGGGCTCTCTCTGACTACCTATACTGGAGGGCTCATTGTCACCGGTAATCTATACTGGGGCTCTCTCTGACTACCTATACTGGAGGGCTCACTGTCACTGGTAATCTATACTGGGGCTCTCTATGGCTACCTATACTGGAAGGCTCACTGTCACCGGTAATCTATAATGGGGCTCTCTCTGGCTACCTATACTGGGGGCTCTTGGGCTACCTACACTTGTGGGCTGTCTGGTTTCCTATACTGGAGGTGCTTTCTTGTTACCTATACTGGAGGGAACTCTAGTTACCTATACTGGAGGGATCTCTGCCTACCTACTGTATACTGGGGAACTCTCTTGGCATCTATGGGGGGGCTCTCTGACTACCTATACTGGGGGCTCTTGGGCTACCTATACTTGTGGGCTCTCTGGTTTCCTATATATATATAGCACCACTCTCTTCCTTTCAGCCCCTCAATAAGCCCCTGTCTCTGCTTCACCCTCAAACTAGCCCTTTCTCTTTCCCCCAGGTCCCCAATAAAGGCACAAAATCACAATCAGGCATGATCACTAAATAGCAGTAAAATTGTCATGTGCAGGCATCATTACTTGTGATAGTTGCACATCAGGGCAGCCCACATTATCCAAGTAATGTGTGTGCTCCTAGCACTATGCAACTGGTGGAAGTAATGGTGAAATTGCTGTGCGCTTCATACTCATTGCAATTTCTCCTCTATTTAGTAAATATGCCCCAGTGTGCTCTTTTTCTGCTCATTTGTTGGTACTGTTTAATTACTTAGTAAGGAAAGGGGGGGGGGGGGGGTTGATATTCTGGTGGGGGGGGGGCACCAAAGTCAAGTTTTTCTAAGGGCAATGTGAAACCAATGGCCGTCCCTGTATTTAAAGGAAACCTGTAATGCTTTAAAAAAAAAAGTTTCACTTACCTGTGGCTTCTGCCAGCCACCTGCAGCCACCCGCCGCGGCTTAGTTTCAGTTTTAGCAACTTGCAGATCAGCGTCCACTGCGACTGCACGGCCCCGGTCGTGCGTGTCCTCGTTCGTGCGCCTGTCACCTTGAGCGTCATGCGCAGGCACAATAGAGATTGTCTTGTACTGCGCCTGTGCAGGGTGCTACCATTTACGTGAGCATGAACAAGGTTGCACGGCCAGGGATGCGCAGTGGTCGGTGACTTAAGAAAGCGAAACAGCCACGGTGGGGACCGGAGGAACACTGAGTACCGGCGCGGGCACAAGGCGGCTGCAGGGGGCTGGCAGAAGCCCCAGAAAGTGAAACTCTTTATTTTAACCATTACAGGTTTCTTTTAACACTCCAGTCTTCTGAGGAAGCGAAAGCTACAGGCCACGAAAGACGCATCAGGCACTGACCGCAGCTATACATCACACAGCTAGACACAGAGGCGCTTATTTCAAGTTGGT
Source organism: Hyperolius riggenbachi (assembly GCF_040937935.1). Taxonomy (NCBI): domain Eukaryota; kingdom Metazoa; phylum Chordata; class Amphibia; order Anura; family Hyperoliidae; genus Hyperolius; species Hyperolius riggenbachi. The sequence goes on along the minus strand of NC_090652.1, from coordinate 13,823,614 downwards.
CTCCGACGTTTACAGATTCGCTATATATTCAAGCTATTTTTCCATGATATTGTTTGTTTGATGACTGGCTATTGCACCACCTATGTTATGTATAACCCATCATTAGGGGATGGCTTTTTCATGATGCAGTATAATGATATGTATGTAATGTATATCAGATAAGGTATTTTGTATCACTCATCATCACTTTCAATAAAACATAATAAATGCATTTGATTTTATGCCACACGTGTTCTTGATTCCAACCAAGGTCTAATATAACAGTTATCTGGTATATAAACCCCTCCCCCTGAAAAGCTCATGCTTGGGCCCAGTCTTAAGGTGGCCACTAACGGTCCAATTTCTAGCAGATTAGTTGTAAATAATCTCAGTTGTTGGGCACAATTGATTATGAACAATTATAAAAATAGTCGTCCGATTTGATTTTCGTCAGACCAAAATTTGGATTTTCTTGTTGGTTGTGATAGAGAGGAAGCAAAGATTGGTTTGTTGATAGTGTAGTGAACGATTTTTCTTCTGATCAGAATTATCTGATTGCTCAAAGGATTTTTCGCTAGAAATTGGATCGTTAGTGGCCTCCTTCAGGGATGCTCATTTGGATACCGCGGAATTGAAATTTCGCATTTCAGAATGGAAATTGATATTTCCAGTCTGAAAACGGAAATCCGATTTACCACAACTCGGTAATTTGAGCCCAATCACAGAACTTTGAAGCATTGGACCAATTCAGAGAATGCAGAATTTTTCCACAAAAATCAGATTACCGTGGTCACTGTAGACCAATCACAAGACTGATTTTCTGTTTTCCAATTTCCGATTTTTTTTTGTAATTTTTTGCATTCTCTGTTGCAAAAAAATGAAAAATAATATACTCCTCAGAATTCAGAAAGATGGAAATAAAATTGAAAATTGGAAAATCGGAAAAAGGAATATCGGAAATTTGCCACTTTGTAGGCCTCTGCGATTCTGCCAACACCTTTTCCACTAGTACTGTAAACACAACAACTGCCACAGAATAAGATATGATTAATATACCTAGCAAATTGCAGCAAATATTCTCCAGTATATTTATTTTTGAATTTTTGTCAAACTCTTGTCCCCCCTCAGCACACCTATTGATAGGATAATTTGCCCAGATCCCCTCTGGTCTCATCAGAAGCCCACAGACCTGGAAAACCAGACACCACATGCATATATATTGGGTAGTCTGAAATCAGCTTTTTTTTTAACAGTTAAACTTTATTGATTTTGTACAAGACACAGAAGATAGTAAGTACAGTTGCACAATAATTTGTTCATCCAATAAACCATGAGTTTATACAGTTCTAGATATCAGCCGTGCATATATCATAGTTAATTATAGCTTCATGTTTGACCCATGGTAGTAATCAGTTCAGTGATACAATACATCGTAGATTGTAATAATTCTACATATCTATATTGTGCGGAAAGGAAGTAGATAAGAAAAAGGAAGAATGATGACCAGAAGGTCGAGGAAGATAGAAGATGAGAAGAGAAAGCTGTCCATCCCCCCCCCCCCCCAGGCCCCCCAGTCCCCCTCAGCGCCACAGTAGCCTGGGTCTCATTCTAGAATGGGAATGAAGTTAGGATCAGTAGGATCCATTATTTTAGATTCCCAGATGCCCCACACTTTGGCGAATTTCTTAGGGCTACGTCTATTCAGATACGTGATCCTGTATAAAGGTAGCTGATTATTAATTGCTTTCACCCAGGTACCTATGGTTGGGACAGAAGGCTGCTTCCATAACTTGGCAGTTGGCTGATGGTGTAATGGTTAAGGGCTCTGCCTCTGACACAGGCGACCAGGGTTCGAATCTCGGCTCTGCCTGTTCAGTAAGCCAGCACCTATTCAGTAGGAGACCTTAGGCAAGTCTCCCTAACACTGCTACTGCCAATAGAGCGCGCCCTAGTGGCTGCTGCTCTGCTCTGGCGCTTTGAGTCCGCAAGGAGAAATGCGCAATATAAATGTTATTTGTCTTGTCTTATTTCTTTTTTCGCCTGAAAACATAGTATCCTAATCAGAGTCTGCCTATTCCTTGAGATGGTGATATCCTTAAAGTGACCTAAAAGCATCACTGGTATTGTAAAGGGTAAAGTTAGTTGCAGTAATTCATTAATCAATGCTAAAACATTTTTCCAAAATGGAGTAATTTTGGGACACGTCCAGAATATGCCACAAAATCTCCTAAGTCGGTCATACACCTCCAGCATCTATCAGAATTGACTCTAATCATTCTATGCATTCTTTCTGGAGTATAGTACACTCTATGCAAGAATTTGGTTTGTATTAATTGATCCCTGGCTGATATAACTGTTGTAGGAATGTCCATTAGTATCGTGTCCCAATCTTTGGTGTCCATATCAGGAACGTCTGTTATTAACCACTTCCGGTAGCACCTATCAAGCCTATGATTATTTATGCTTATTAGTTCTGTATATATGGCTGATAGAGGTTTGAGAAGATCTTTGGTCATCAGAAGATGTTCTAGTCTATCTGTTTTTAAGTCAGGAGGTTGCGACCCGAACTGGGATCTATGGGCGTGCCGTAGCTGTAGGTATCTAAATAGGTATTTATTAGGGAGGTTATATTGATCTTTCAGGTCAGCAAACGTGAGTAGGGATCTATCGCTCTGGATATTTACGATAGTCTTAATGCCATACTTAGCCCAAATGACTGGGTCTGGGATGGTGGAAAAGTGCTGCATATGTGGGTTTCCCCATAGTCGTGTATGAGGGGAGAGATTATTTGAACCAAGGAGTGGAGCTCTGGCCGCCCTCCACGCCCTCCAGGTGATCACCATAGCCACAGTAGCTTTGGTATGCGATTTCGGACCTCTGTACGGAAAGTTTGTTAGCTGCTCATACGATCCCAGCACAGCTGCTTCTACGTTTATAGCCGGGTTAGAGCTATCCTGCGAAAACCACCATCGCACACTGACCAAGAGGGATGCCCAATAATATTTCTGAAGGTGTGGCATAGCCAGTCCTCCTCTGTGTTTGGGAAGCTGCAGTATATCTAGGGCAATGTGTGGCTGTTTCCCCGCCCAGATGAAATTCAGCATCATTGTATCAAGTTTCTTAAAAAACGATTGTGGGAGCCAAACTGGGCATTGACGGAATAAATATATAAATTTAGGGAGAAAGATCATTTTTAGTAGATTGATTCTACCTATTAGTGTAAGCGGGAGTCTAGTCCATACTGCACACTTCGTTTCTAGTTGGCGGACAACTGGATCTAAATTAAGAGATCTGTAAGTGTGTGGGTTCTTGGTCACTTGGATACCCAAGTATTTAAACTGGGGTACCACCCTGAGAGGGCAGGAAGGGATGAGCAATGTTTGCGCTGGTATGTGTAAAGGAAATAGTAGTGATTTCGACCAGTTAATTTTTATGCCTGACATTGTACCGAATTGGTCAAACAATTGCAGAGCATTTGCTAGGGAGTTATCGGAGTTGCAAAGGTATAACAGTACGTCGTCTGCATATAGTGAGATCTTCTCCTGAAGGTTACCCAATTGTAGGCCCTCGACTAAGTTAGTTTGTCTAATATACGCCGCAATGGGTTCCATTGCTAGCGCAAACAGGCTAGGCGAGAGCGGGCACCCTTGTCTAGTACCCCTCTCTAGTTTTATGTAGGGTGAGATCACACTTCCTGTTCTAATTTTGGCTTTTGGCAAGTCGTATAATAATTGGACCCATTTTATAAAGACTTCCCCGAACCCAAATTTTCTGAGTACTGCCCATAAATATCTCCATTCCACCGAATCGAATGCCTTTTCGGCATCTAGGGAGGCAATCACCCTCTTTCCTGAGTTTGAGTGTGAAGCAGCTATATTGGTTAGAAGCCTACGTATGTTAATATCTGTGCCTTTGCCAGGCATGAATCCCGATTGATCGGAATGTATTAATTTTAGAATCACTTGGTTCAATCTATTGGCTAAGGCCTTAGCTAGTATTTTTGCATCAGTATTTAGGAGAGATATTGGTCTATATGACGAGCAGTGTAACGGGTCCTTATCGGGCTTAGGTATCACTACCACCAGGGCTTCCAACATAGAGGGCGGGAGGGTGCCCCTAGCAAAAGATGATTGAAGGGAGTCTTTTAACTGTGATGAAATGTGCTTGGAATATTGTTTATAAAATTCAGTCGGGAATCCGTCTAGGCCCGGGGTTTTACCTGCTTGCATGTCTTTTATAGCTCCTGATATTTCATCTACTGTTAGTGGGGCGTCAAGTAATTCAATATCTTCTGTCTGCAGGGTGGGCAAGTGGATGTCTACCAGGTAAGTCTGTAGTTCTCCGTCTGAGACCAAGAGGTTGCTTGAGTATAGTTGGGAATAAAATTTATAAAATGCCTCGTTAAACTTATCCGGGTTGTCAGTTATCGTTTGGTGATCTATTTGTAGCTGTGGAATAGTCGTTTTGGTCTGAGTGTCTCTAGAGAGCCAAGCCAACATACTTCCGCTCCTGTCTCCCTGCTCGAAGATGCGTTGTTTCTGGTCTAGTAGTCCTTTTTTGGTAGTGTCTACTCTATATGTTTCTAAGTTTTGGAGCGCTAACTGCCAGTGTGCATATGCCTCCTGGGTATTGGTACGAACAAATTCAGCTTCCTTCTCGTTTGCTATTTTTTCCCTCCATTGTAGTGAAGCATAGACTTGTGTCCTGGCTATTTTTATAGCTTCTATATAGTGTCCCCTTAGAAACACTTTTCCCGCGTCCCAAACCATTTCTGGCGTGGCAGTGTCCCTGTTAGTCTGCCAGTACAGTTTTAGTTTCTGCTTAATTATGTCATCTATAGTTGGATCTGAGATCCAATGCCTAGAAAGCCTCCAGACCATATCTGCGCGCCTGGTGCCTAATTGTAGGGTTAGTTCTAAAGGTGCGTGGTCTGATATTCCTCTTGCCAGGAAGCGGGTGTCTCTAACATCAGGGAGGACATCATTAGACACTAGACCCAAGTCTATTCTAGATAGTGTTCCGTGAGAGGCAGAGTGACAGGAGAACTCCTGTAGGGTAGGATGTTTCCACCTCCAGACATCTACGAGATTGCAAGCGTCTCGCCATTTATTAAAATCCAGGGTGTCCTTGCTAGTTGGCCTAAGTCTATCCCTCTTGGGGTCCAGTACCAAATTGAAGTCCCCACAAATCAGCAGTTTCTGCGAAGTTGTTAGAGCAGTGAGCGAAATTATTTTGTCTAATATTTTTAGATCTGCAGGAGGAGGCAGATACACATTGACCAGAGTCATTTTAACATTGTGTATTGTGGCTAGTAGTATTATATATCTTCCACTCGGGTCTATTTTAATGTCATGGAGTTGAAATGGCAGATTCTTGTTTACTAGAATTGTCACCCCTCTGGAGTAGGAAGAGTAGGTAGCGTGGTAAGCCTGTGCTACCCATGGTCTTTTAAGAGACAATATTTTCCCTCCCACCAAGTGTGTCTCTTGGAGCATGCAGATGTGCGGAGAGTGTTGTTTGAGGAAATTAATGACGAGGGAGCGCTTAATCTTAGAGCCTAACCCTAACATTCCACGTTATTAATTTAAGAGATGCCATTAGGTATAAGCATTATAACATCCTTTATTTAGACTAAGTAGTATAAGTATTACATTGATGCAACTTACCCAGCTCCACAGCAGAAGAGAGAGTGGGGACGGAGGAGCCCAGGTCAGAGGCGGACAGCCAGGAAAAAAGAGGAGAGAAAAACAGACTGCGACAAGATACATGGTAGTACTATGCAGCAGTAACCAACAAACCCAACCCAACACCCACCCCACATCCTGGAACAATATCTCGACCATCAGGACGTCTTATACCCCCAAACAAGAACTATAGCTTAGAGAACCTTCAGCCCTAAAAAGGGCTGGGGGGAAGGTCCACTGGTGCTCAACCAGTGGAGAAACAAAAACCTAAAACAAAAACCCTACACAATCTATCTACAACCTAAGGAAAGTTGGGGGCTGTGGTAGGCCTATCCAGAGGTCCGCTACCCAGCTTCTCCCAGCCGTATTGCTGGGGGCCTAACTTATAGTTAGAACAGTAGCATATTGTATGTTTCCAATAGCCTTTGACCAAAGGAATCCTAGTCTTCCATGGACTAGTTTAGTGTGAGATGTTTACAAATATGGGACATACAGATCCGCTAATATATATGAGGAGGGGAGGGAGGGGAGAGGGTCAATAGTGGGGGGGGGGGAGGCAAACACACATAACGTGTGTTTTATATCTAGATTGTTGTAGCTCCTGCGCGTAGGTCTATATACTAAACTATTTTTAGATGGTATATACCTTTGAATCCTCGAGTGACAGAGATCCTGCCATGGCTAATCATACCCCGCAGTGTAGTACCTGGCTGTGTATTGTTTATCCTTTATTAGTGACGTTTCTTGTGCAGCCATGCGAATGGTATGCATCCTCTGGTTCTGACCTTCCATTAGACAGTGACTCAAGAGATCTTACCTCGGTATTGTGTAAGAGAGAGGATACATCCTTATACAGTATATGTAGGGATGGAAGGGTCTAACTTCTTTACCTGTTGCTCCCCGCTCTGTCAGCAGCCCAAGCAATTGTGTCCATCCTTCCCCCTTATAGAAGAGGGGGGTACATAAATTATATCTCAGTAAGGTTTCTCCACAATATCCGCAGTGCAGGATATGTGTGAGTTAGTGTATAATTTCTGCCATAACTGCGCCGCCTCAGAGCAAGGAGCAGGCTAGGTTTATTCCCTGTTTGCATACTCGCCTCAAAGGTAGTACTTGTAGATAATATTCTCGACTAACTTTAGTAAAGAACAGGATGTAAACATATATATAATATATAAAGAGCTATACCTATACACAGTATATGATAATGTATTCTTTGCCTCCCAAGTACCCCTAATTAAATCATTTTTATACACAGTATATAACATTCTCATGCCCGTAGAAGAGGTGGGAGAGATTGAGGGAAGGCGAGAGAGGACAGAGGGCCCACCCGGGGTTTTCCCCCCCAGGACGTATCAAGATTCCAGTGGCACTCAATCAGTTTCCCATCAGCATGCCTCTCCTCGTTTTAGCACAATCTATAAGATTATTTTAATAGTAGGGAGAGGAGATATCGGATGTTGAAAAAAAAATAAAAAAATACAGTATTATATTTCTTATATATTGTGCATATTAACCTAGGTCTATCCTTCTTTCTTCATCCCCTCCCCAAAAAGGATTGTCCCTTAGTGTGTTTGATTCGTAGCCATATAACAGCCCCGGGTATGCCTGTTAATCATATATAAAATTCAGTTTATTCTATTTGTTATCCTATACTGCCCTCCAGTGGTCTCCCAAGGGGAAACCGGCAGAGCTTCCCAGGGATGTCATGGAGAAACATGCTTTTAATGGAGCACGTGATGAGTACACTGAATAATAATATAATAATAATAATCGGAACATTTATATAGCGCTTTTCTCCTGTCGGACTCAAAGCGCTCAAGAGCTGCAGCCACTGGGACGCGCTCAAGAGGCCACCCTGCAGTGTTAGGGAGTCTTGCCTTGAACTCCTTACTGAATAGATACTTGACCTAGCCAGGATTTGAACCCTGGTCTCCCATGTCAAAGGCAGAGCCCTTAACCAGTACACTATCCAGCCACTAGTTCCTCGACCCCAAGTTCATTAAACTATAAGGTAGTGTATTAGGGTGGGATAGACTGCCCCTCCAACCAGATTAGTAACACCATTGGGAAAGGAAGGGGGGTGGGGGGGGGGGGGGGGGAGGAGAGCAGAGGATGGAGAAGGCAATAGGGAGTCTAATGGGTATACGTGGCAGACAACCGACAGGACCCTGGGCCCAGCATATCTATATATATAATAGAGTAAGTGCCTCAACCTTCAAACAAGAAGAAGAAGTAGCGCCCTGCCCCCAGGGCCGGTCCAAGCAAGAAGAAGGGGCTGGTCCAAGCAAGAAGAAGAAGAAGTAGTGTCATATCAAACCAAGGGCAAAGAGGGATAATTTGCATATTCAGTAGCAGTGCATTGTGGGTAACCACAAATGTTCACTTATAGCTGAATTATTGCAGATTCGGTACTGTTTTAAGAAGGAAAATTACACCAAACTTTGCTTTTTTTGGTAGGAGGGATTTTTGGTCTATTTTATCCCCCTATACACTCTAAGTAGTTTAGGTCACCCTGAGCTGCTTGGTTACTCTGTTGTACTGGTCCAAGCCCAATCTCATACAGCCTTATCAATTTCTGCTATTTACTTATGAGGACCAAGAGTCTGAAATAGGCTGTCACATGTGGGTTTGATATGTCTGTATAAAATTTAAAGCTATAGGCTTGCTTGGCTTACTAAGGGTGAAAAAGATTAATTTGCATATTTAGTAGTGGTTCATTGTGGGTAATCACAAATGTTCACTTATAGCTGAATTATTGCAGTTTCTTCTGTTTTAAAGGACTTCCGAGACCAAAATCTGCCCCCAAAATGTAAAAAAGTAACTACCTGCATGACTTTGTAAGGCACGCCGTCCGCACCCTCCGTGCCGTTCCGCCTGGTCCCTTCTGCTCAATAGCCCCCCGAAAGACTGCGACCCCACGGTCCGGGTCGGTATCTGCAGCCTGCATAAAGAGGGCCAACCCTCCGATCCACGCTGCCTGTTACGTGGATCGGGGGTTGGCCCTAGAGCTGCACAGCTGCAGTAGCGGCTATGCGGATTGCGCAGCCGTGGCCAGCTCCGGCGGCCATCTTTATGCAGGCTGCAGATACCGACCCGGACCGTGGGGTCGCAGCCTTTCGGGGGGCTATTGAGCAGAGGGGACCAGGTGGAACGGCACGGAGGGCGCGGACGACGTCCTCCTTGCCTTACAAAGTCATGCAGGTAGTTAACTTTTTTTTACGTTTTGGGGGCAGATTTTGGCCTCGGAAGTCTTTTAAGAAGGCACATTACACCAAGCTTTGATTTTTTTAGTAGGAGGTCTTTTTGGTCCCTTTTATCCACCTATACATTCCGAGTGGTTTGGGTTACCCTGAGCTGCGTGGTTACTCTGTTGTACTAGTCCAAGCCCTATCTCATACAGCTGTATCAATACCTGCCATGTACTGATGAGGAACAAAAGTCTGAAACAGGCTGTCACATGTGGGTTTGATATGACTGTGTAAAATTTAAAGCTATAGGCTTGCTATACACCAGTGGTTCTGAATGCTTGCTTGGCTTACTAAAGGGAAAAAGGAATTATTTGCATATTTAGTTGCAGTGCATTGTGGGTAACCACAAATGTTCACTTATAGCTGAATAATTGCATATTTCTTTCTGTTTTAGGAAGGCAAATTACACCAAGCTTTGCTATTTTTAGTAGGAGGTCTTTTTGGTCCCTTTTATCCCCCTATACATTAAGAGTGGTTTGGGTCACCCTGAGCTGCTTGGTTACTCTGTTGTACTGGTCCAAGCCCTATCTCATACAGCCGTATCAATCCCTGCCATGTACTGATGAGGACCAAAAGTCTGAAACAGGCTGTCTACATGTGGATTTGATATGACTGTGTAAAATTTAAAGCTATATGCTTGCTATACACCAGCAGCTCTGGATGCTTGCTTGGCTTACTAAGGGGGAAAAGGGGTAATTTTCATATTTAGCATCAGTGCATTATGGGTAAACACAAATGTTCACTTATAGCTGTATTATTTCAGATTTCCTTCTGTTTTAAAAAATCAAATTACACCAATACAGTGTGTGGCATTGCAGGAAGTGACGACAGTGGAACGCACGATGGAATACGGTAGAGGTGAGTCATTCCCGCCCGCTGCCTCTAACTAATAGTGGCGGCTTCTACTGTGCTTAAAGGATACCCCAACTGAAATGTGACATAATGAGATAGACATGTGTATGTACAGTGCCTAGCACACAGATAACTATGCTGTGTTCCTTTTTTTCTTTCTCTGCCTGAAAGAGTCAAATATCAGGTATGTAAGTGGCTGACTCAGTCCTGACTCAGACAGGAAGTGACTACAGTGTGACCCTCACTGATAAGAAATTCCCCTTTTTTACCTCTTTCTTGCTCTCAGAAGCCATTTTCTGCTAGGAAAGTGTTTTTATAGTTGTAATTTCTTATCAGTGAGGGTCACACTGTAGTCACTTCCTGTCTGAGTCAGGACTGAGTCAGCCAATTGCATACCTTATATTTAACTCTTTCAGGCAGAAAAATAAAAAAAGGAACACAGCATAGTTATCAGTGTGCTAGGCACTGTACATACCCATGTCTATCTCATTATGTCACATTTCAGTTGGGGTATCCTTTAAGCAGGATGGGGGGTGCACATGGGGGACCAAGGTGAGAGGGGGGGGGGTTCCTGTTGAGCATAAACTGGAGGGGGAGGGCACATGGGGGACCTAGGTGAGGGGGGGGTTCCTGCTGATCTTAAGCTGGAGGGGGAGTGCACATGGGGGACCCAGGTGAGGGGGGGGGGGTTCCTGCTGAGCTTAAGCTGGAGGGGGAGTGCACATGGGGGACCCAGGTGAGGGAGGGGGGGTTCCTGCTGAGCTTAAGCTGGAGGTAGAGCACACATGGGGGACCCAGTTGAGGGGGGGTTCCAACCCCCCTCCCCACCGCTGTGCCCAATACCCCCTTCTTGCCCTCTTATGCGGCGTATGCTACGCCGCGGGTCGGCTAGTACTTATTAATCAGGATGGGTTAAAGTTACGGATTATCAACAGCTGAATCCGTGTCCCATCCCCCGTCCGCCACCCCCACTTGAAGAGCGATATCTGCCATATATGCCATCGTTAAGCACATAACATCATATTATAAATCAAACCTTTAACTATATATAACCTCTGCTCCTAATGCATTCAAATTATTAGTCCGTTATTAGCAGCGTCTCCACAGAGTGTGGTAGACGTGCTAGCGCATAGTTCAGCAAATTGAGCGGGGAGTTTTCCCGCCGATGCATGTGATTTTCCAGTAACATGTAAAAGTTCAAATAATTAGTTCCATCCAAACCGTCAGAAACAATGAAATTGGCTTGGAAAGTTCTGTATTTAACGCACTTACTTCTCATGCTTTAGAACTATTGCTATATGTTGTGTAGTTCAATAAAACACAATTTATGTCTGGGCTTTAGCTCAGGTCTGCCACAGGGCGTATTGCAAAATTACTGTCAGTTGGAACAAATATGGTTCACTTAGCAGTATGTAAATCCGTGCCCAGACCTTTGTTAAACTATCGAGACCTGGAGGCTCCTATCTGAACCGGGAGTCTAAGCCCGGGGGACTTTCAGGGTAGTCAGGTCCACGACCATAGCAAATATCATAGTCATAGCAGGAAGTTCAACACAACATGTTTTATCAGGCTAATGAGGGGGTACTCTTAAATCTGCGGTTGTACCACTTGTAAAAACTGCAGAGAATAGTTATTGTGCAAGGATCAAAACTCACCCACATTAGCCATGAACAAATAGGGATCCTAAAGGGATAGCTGATCAAGTCGGCTTATTCATCTCTGGGTGCCGGTAAAGTTTCCAGCCATTTGGTAGCGTTGGCCGGTGTGTCAAAAAAGAGAACTGTTTCCCCGTCTTCTACTCTTAGCTTAGCTGGGAACATCATAGAATATTTGATTCGGCGTTCCTGCAGCTTTTCTTTGACTTGTTGAAAAGTGCGCCAGCGTTTTTGCATTTCCGTGGTGTAGTCCGGAAAAATCATTAAGCGGGCATTTCCCAGCTTGAGATCGCTGATCTTTCTGGTAGCCGCCAAGATCGCATCACGGTCCCTGTAGTTCAGCAAACGAAAAATAAGAGGTCTGGGGCAAGCTCCCGGGGGGCCTTGGCGCGCCGGAATCCTGTGAGCCCTCTCTATAACGAAGTGAGCAGAGAAGGTGGAAGATGGGAGAAGGTCCCTTAGTAGATTTTCAGTATAGGCTGGTACGTCTTGGTCCTCTGCGCCCTCTGGAAGCCCCAGCAGCTTTAAGTTATTCCTCCTATTGCTGTTTTCCGCGTCGTTGGCGCGGGCCTCCAGTTGTGCCAGCCGTTTATTGGTCTCAGGAATAGCTGCCCGGTGGTTGTTGACTGTGTCCTCCACGTCGGACGTGCGACGCTCAAGTTCGGTGGTGCGAGCTCTAACTTCGGCGAGATCCTGGCGGAGCAGCTCAAATTTGGTCTTGATGTGGTCTATTTTGAGCGTAAGAGCGGTCTGGCAGGTTCTAATGGCGTCCATTAGTTCAGCCGTATTTGGGAGTACAGCAGTCTCCGCCAGGTGTTCCTCCTCCGACATTCCCGCCGCATTTGGTTCTTCCACCGGGCCTGGGTCTTCCGCCAGGTTGGGCATCTGCTTCACTGGTGATATTTTCGGAGGGTTAGTAGGGTGAGAACCCTCCGCCTTTTCCCTCTTGTCTCCTCGCTTGCCTCCCATGCTTTCGTATGGCGCAGAGCGGTAGTGTGTTCTCTGAGAGCGAGCCGGGCCTATGAGACCAGAGGTGCTCGGTAGCTCTCCGTCTGAGTCCGCCGAAGGCGTTGTCGGGGTATACCAGTCCTCCAGGGTGTCAGCAGAAGTTCAGGAGTGCACTGCAGGGCAATTTAGTCCGTGCTCTAACAATTAAAAAGCAGTTATATGTGGCTGGGCAGCGGAGCTCCAGAGAAAGCCGTCTGCTCAGAACGCCATCTTGGCCACGCCCCCCTGAAATAAGCTTTAGGGCTGGAATCCACTAGTGCAATTTTCTGAGCATTCAGGGAGCGATTCAAACCGCTAGCGATTTCCCTAAACGTTCAGCTAATGTTAATGGATGGGCCAAATTCCACTGGAGCGATTGCGATTACCAAAGCGCAAAATGCAGGACATGCAGCATGTTTAGCGTTAGCGTTTCTGCAATGTAAAGTATATAAACGCTGGCATAATGGCTCATCAAAACCTGCAGAGAGCGATTTTGCTAGCGTTTTGAAATGACTGCACAGTGTAAAACAATTAAAATTAATTGAAAGGACCAATCAGAAGTAAAAACGCTAATCACTACACAATTGCTGGCAAAAAGCTGACATTTTTTAAAAACGCTACCAAAATTGCTCATGAAATCGCTTACAAACCACTCATTAAAAACACTAGCGATTAGCAATAGCGTTTTGTAGTGGGTTCCAGGCCTCATGGAAAGATTTTTTTCAGTTTTATACATACCAATTTAATGTCTGACCAATCAGTTTGAGACAAGTTAGAAACCGTACACCCTTTGCTAGGAGTCCAACTCTTGTAACAACTCTGACATCATAAGAGGGGCATTGCTAGCCCTAAAGATCAGTGGCACGTGCCCCGGATGTCCCCCAGGGAGCATCAGCCGTGGTACCCCAATGGTAGGCATGCTGGGAGCTGTGGTGCATCGTTGGGGTTATGCTGGGTACTTTTGTGCCTCTCTGTGGGCCTACTGGGTGCTGTGGTGCCATGCTGGGTTATGTGATGCCATTATGGGGGCATGCAGGGAGCTGTGGTTCTTCTATCGGGGGAATGCTGGTAGTTGTGGTGTGTTAATGGGAGGCCTGTGGGAGCATGGGAGGGGGTACACTGGAAGGTCAGGGAATGCTATGGTGGAACTGCAGCACGGTGGCGTAGTGGTTAGCGTTCTCGCCTTGCAGCGCTGGGTCCCCGGTTCGAATCCCAGCCAGGGCACTATCTGCATGGAGTTTGTATGGTTTCCCTGTGTCTGTGTGGGTTTCCTCTGGGCACTCCGGTTTCCTCCCACATCCCAAATACATACAGATAAGTTAATTGGCTTCCCCCTAAATTGACCCTAGACTACAATACATACACTACACCATGCATAGACATAGGAATATGGTAGGGATTAGATTGTGAGCTCCTCTGAGGGACAGTTAGTGACAAGACTATATTCTCTGTACAGCGCTGCGGAAGATGTCGGCGCTATATAAATAATAATAATAACCTGGTGGCAGGCCATCCCGCTCAGCAGAAAGAATTACCAGCCAGCACAGAAGCCAGGTAAGTGACACTGTCTATGTAATATGCTGCATTTTTGGGTTTCTTTTTGTATGAATGGAGAGGGGGCTTTATCCAACATTTTGCTGGTCAGGCCTACTTAAAGGGACACTTAAGTCAAACAAAAAAAATGAGTTTTACTCACCTGGGGCTTCCAATATCCCCCTGCAGCTGTCCGGTGCCCTCGCCGTCTCCCTCCGATCCTCCTGGCCCCGCCGGCAGCCACTTCCTGTTTCGGTGACAGGAGCTAACAGGCTGGGGACGCAAGTGATTCTTCGCGTTCCTGGCCACAATAGTGCCATCTATGCTACTATAGCATATATCATATACCATATAGCAGCATAGAGGGTGCTAATGTGTCTGGGAATGCAAAGAATCACTTGAGTCCCCAGCCTGTCAGCTCCTGTCATCGAAACAGGAAGTGGCTGCCGGCGGGGCCAGGAGGATCAGAGGGAGGCGGCGAGGGCACCGGACAGCTAAAGGGGGCTATTGGAAGCCCTAGGTGAGTAAAACTCGTTTTTTTTTTTGTTTGACTTAAGTGTCCCTTTAAACTGCTCTCAAGTTCATGTAAATTTGGCTCCACCCATGACCACACCCACATTATTGTGTGTGACCACACCCATTTTCCATCTGGAATGCCCAAAAGTGCAGCGGATCTCTTAGGATCCTAGCAACGCCCCTGCCCTTAGGCCACACAATTCAGTCCTACTGCTATCCATTGCTAAACACACATCTTGCCTTAAAGTAAAATGATCATTTCATCCTCATCCAGCACTATAGGAATAAGCTCAGGAATTCACAAAGAGAACTTCCTTATAGGCGTTGAGTGAATGATTGGAATTTTTACAGCTGTGAGTTGCGATCAGCTGCACAGCAGGAAGCTCAGTGCGTAATGTTATATCACCTCTGTAGGAAGTAACAGACTTTGATACCTGAAATCTCCTCATGCAAATTCTGCGTATAAATTGTTCTTGTGTGAGCAGCTTGTGCTGTTATTCCAGACTTGGCAGCTGGCTCCTTATCCACAAGGAAAGCGCTGGATCTGTCGGTAAGTAACACAGGGGCAGATGTCAGTGGAAATTAGGATTTGGAGAGCTGAATTACAGAATACCCAAGCAGCTTGGAGTGACCTAAATCTACAAGGAAAGTATTAGGGACCAAAAGAGACAGAAAAGCCCGAGCTAAATGGAAAGTGCACTCGCCATTCTTAAGATCTGTCATGTGATTTTCTTACTGGCATAGCACTAGGCTACCAAAGCACAACCTAGGGGAGGCAGTGTGCTGAGAAGGGGCTGGCAAAAGTTTCTGAACTGGGTGGACAGTCCCATTCAGCTCTCTATGCTATGTGAATGGAGCTGAGCTGGTGGCCACAGAGGGAACATAGAGAGCTAGAAGTTCAGGGTGGATGGGCAGTCAGAAAATGGGGGCAGCCAGCACACTTGTGGTGCAGTTTGGTAAGATAACCCGCGTTTGCATTGGGACTTGAGGGTGCAGTTCAGGGTGTCAGAACTTGTGCCTATAGGCTCCTAAGATGTAAATCCAGCACTGGGCATAGCCAATGAGGCTTACATATCGCCAGGGCTGTCATCAGGGGGTGGGTATAGTTACGACTCCAGTCCTGGGCCCAGTTTGTGGAAGTCCTATTGTTTAACTGCTAGTGGCCAAAACAGGTAATTTGGGCAATAATAGCCCTTCAATATAATGGGCGCCACATCAACCGCCTTGTTAATTGCGACCATAGCAGTGCCCCGTGGGTCATTTGGGTTTTGGTGGCTACTTTTCATTTTTGGGTGGAGAGGATATCGGCGGAGGAAGTTTTTAGTGGCGTAGGCACAAATAATGGTGGGCATTGCTGCTGTGGTAGTTGGGGGGGGGGCTAGGCATTGATAGAGGGTTGAAGTGAGAATAGTGTTAAGTTTAGCACTAATGAAATGTTGGTAAAAAATATGGATATTCTACTGTCGTATTACCCATTGCCCAATAGTAGTATATTGGTAATTTTTAACGATATTCTACTAGTAGCTATCTCCAGCGCCCACATTACCACGGAGCCCTTTTTTTCACGTTCACGCTGGTATCGGCCTTGCATATGCTGCCTCGTTACATTCTGTCCAAAGAAATAAAACGCATTAGGCCTTGTTTACATTAGATACGTTTTTGTGCGCTTTTTCAGAGTGCATTGTGCTGTGCGTTTTGATCGTTATTCTCAAATTGCTGTAAAATTGGATCATTTTATTTTACCGTGTCTGGTCACCTTTAGTTGTACTTTTTTAAACCACCTAATAGTTCCTTCTGTTTCTCTGGTGGTGAAATCTTGGTGCTTGAGTGTTCCTGGTGAGGAACTCAACTCAATGGATTTTAATTTGTTTTATATTGTAAAGAAAGTAATGTAAGGGGGAAGGATGATTGATTTCTACATTTTTACAATGGAAGTGAACACGTCTCAAAAATGGCTAGAGCTTTAAAGTCCCCATGTTAATTTATTCTGTAATATTAAGAATGTAACAGGGTAACAGAAAGAAAGCACCAAGTAGGATAGGAGATTGTGGTGGTGATGATGGAAAGAGAGGGCTGTGGGGTGAGCAGTAGGGGTAGACTAGAATAATCCCTTGTATGGTAACAGCCACATCTCTGTGGTGAGACCAAGAACCTAAATCTCTGACAAAAAATATTTGAATCATCAAGGTAGAGTGGAACATCCAGACCTCCAATGTCCATTAGAACATTCAGATCTCCAAGGTAGGTTAGAAATTACAGCTCTCCAAGGTCCATTACAACATCCAGAGCTCCAAGGTCCATTAGAACATTCAGATCTCAAAGGTAGGTTAGAAATTTCAGCTCTCTAAGGTCCATTACAACATCCAGAGCTCCAAGGTCCATTAGAACATTCAGATCTCCAAGGTCCATAAGAACATTCAGATCTCTAAGGTCCATTACAACATCCAGTTCTCCAAAGTCCATTAACACATGCAGACCTCCAAGGCAGGTTAGACAATCCAGCTTTCCAAGACAGGTTAGAACACCCAGATCTTCAGGCTAAGATAGAGCACCCAGATCTCCAAGGTAGGTTAGAACATTTAAATCTGCACGCTGCAATGTTCGGAGAGGACAGGAATTCAAATGACCAAGACGAGTTCAGAGGTTTAAAGGTTCATTCAAATCTGTTTATCAGAACAGATCAAAGAAAAAAGTATAGGGATTTGAGGCCTAGTACGAGTCACATAGTTGCATATAAAACGTAAATTTGACTATAGCAGATAAAAGGTCAGGCATGTTAACAACAGTGCAATTATAGTATCATCATCATGCCAATAAAATCATATAACATTCAGCCTAACACACTTTTCACAGCTATTTAGCTACTTCTTCAGAGGCATACAATTGCAACTAGACGCTTTCCGATACCACATACCTGCCCAGTTTATTCCTACTACGGCAACCTCTAGATCGCTGATAGTCTGTTCACCTATCACTGGGGAGTCCTTGCCGCTCAAACATAGGATTACATTGTTTTGCTGCCATTCACACTCTTTTTACTATCTTTGACCTACAGTCACCTCTGATGCTACTTGCTCTGTAACTTGCAAGTCCCATGGCCACAATAGATAAACCCCTTCATTTTCTTCCCCCCCTCCACCCCCCACTCCCTCCTCCTGACACACACCCTTCCCTTGGTCTTCCCTCCCCCTCCCCCGTCCCCTAGGTTTCCCCCAACCCCCACCCCTGTGTGGTTCTCCCCCCCCCCCCCTCCCTCTCCCTACCAAATTCTTTAAACCCCCCCCCCCACCAACACAGCCCACCGACATAACAATTCTATAATACAAAATACTGTACCTTTACTGTCAATGTATTATATTATGTTGCACATGTTTGTCATTCAATGATTGAAGTTTTAAATGTAGGATGTATTATAGCAGAAACAATATACCCTC
Source organism: Hyperolius riggenbachi (assembly GCF_040937935.1). NCBI lineage: Eukaryota > Metazoa > Chordata > Amphibia > Anura > Hyperoliidae > Hyperolius > Hyperolius riggenbachi. Next base: position 13,805,723 of record NC_090652.1, on the reverse strand, counting down.
TGATCTCTGTCATTTGCAGCTGTAATTCCTTTTTCTATTGCCTGAGGAAGCGGGCGCTGACCCGTGAAACGCGTTGCTTTGTTTTATCTGGAGTTCGTTAATAAATAGACTGAATGTACAGTCGTGTTGTGTCTGCTTGGAGGGGGTAAGTCCACCACTGCCTCCTCTAATTACCAAGTTCTGGCTTTTAAGCTCCTTTAAAACCCCTTTTATCCTTTTGGCGCCTCTGTTCTATCTTATATAATAGGATTACATATGACTTCAGACCCACTTACCCCAGGGCCAGTTCTAGATTTTTTGCTGCCCGAGGCAAACTTGTGAGGATGTTCCCCCCCCCCCCCCCCTCCATGATTTCGAATGATCTTAGAGCACCCGTAAATTTTCACCCTCAGTATAGGTAGGTATAAAGGTATAGGTGTCCCCTGTATAGGTAGCCAGGTATAGTTGCCCCCAGTATTGGTAGCCGGTATAGTTGCCCCAGTATTGGTAGCCGGTATAGTTGCCCCAGTATGGGTAGCCAGTATAGTTGCCCCAGTATGGGTAGCTACTATAGTTGCCCCTGTATAGGTAGCCAATATTTTTGCCCCCTGTATAGGTAGCCGGTAAAGTTGCCCCCAGTATAGGTAGCCAGTATAGTTGCCCCAGTATGGGTAGCTAGTATAGTTGCCCCAGTATGGGTAGCTAGTATAGTTGCCCATATAGGTTAATGTCACAGGAGCCCTAGTGGTCAGACCGCAAATTGCCTTCCAATCGGTTTCAGCACACAGACCATGCAAGCTTTGGTTGCGATCAAAGATCGACAGAAACTTGGGCAGCAGCCCGACCAGAAGGGAGCCTGTGGGTTACGGAAATACACTTTACACACTAGTTCAGGGTATAACTGCCACCACCTCTGTTATCATGGGACACAGGGACCCGACTGACTGACTGACTAGTCCTGCAAATAAAAAACGGTTAAAACACGCTGTATTCTGTCTAGCTAACAATACAATAGTAGCGTCTCTCCAGAAGTCTGGTTCAGTTTGTGCGGCTGAGAAGCAGGGTAGCGGAACAGTGAATGACTTTGATAAAGTATTTTATTCACGGGCAATATAAATAATTAATATATACAGACAATTATTAAAATCAACAATTATTGAAACATTAATAGCCAGTATGAAAAATAAAAGAAAGGGAGAAAAAATACTTAGTTTCATGGAAAGATGTCCTTTTGTGGGAGAAACTTGTAGAGTTCCTTTTGTTTCAGATCAAAGTTCAGAGTTCAGACCAGGTGGATGCCAGCATATCCTCAAGCTGGCACAGATGAGATCAAGATGGTGTTTCAGGGTGGAGGACACTGAGTTTGGCTCCTCTGCCATTCTTATGCCCCTGATCCAGTAGGAGGTAGTGAGGGCGGGAGCCACACACCCCCTTAGAATATGAGAGGAGTCCTCCCCTTGTCCTGGAGACCAGAAATCATATCTAACCATATATGGGCTCTATCTCACAGAACTGTACAGGTCAGGGCAGATTTACTAACATTTTCAGGTCTGTCTCGATTTACCCACCGCCCTGATACCAGACATGAGGGGTGGGACCCCTGTGGTATCATCAGGGTACTTTCGAACTGCCTAACTGGCAGTCTTTACCTCAGAATGTTCTGAAACTTCCTCAGAACCAGCACCGGGACTCATGCTACACTTTCTCCACGTTTGGCGAAGCTGCCATCTCAAGAACTCCAGAAATATGACAGATCTGGGAAGTTATGGATTATGCTATGAACCTCAGGTCATTCAGGATGTGTGCTAGCAGCTGGCTTCCCATTGATCCTTACCAGGGAGCAAGGTGTCAAGACCTCCCGGGGATTCGTAGCCTGCCTGGCTGAATCTAGGCCTCCTTATCAGAGCGAGGCAGCTGGCATATCCTCTGAGAGGGGCCATTAGCTCTCCAGGGGGCGGGGAACCAGCTTGTCACAGCTATGTGCTAAACGCAATTAACTACCTTCCCCAGAAATGTCTGTCTTAAAACCAAAGTTTGTCTTTCTGAGCCCTGCAATAGATGTGCTATCGATTGCGGTGATCAGAAACGGCTGCTGGATCTGCGCTTTTTCTGCGTTTTGGACGACTGGGCGTCGCCTGGCGTCACAGGTAGCTAATATTGTTGCCCCCTGTATAGGTAGCCTGTATAGTTACCCTAATATGGGTAGCTAGTATAGTTGCCCCCGTATAGGTAGCAAATATTGTTGCCCCCTGTATAGGTAGCCAGTATAGTTGCCCCAATATGGGTAGCTAGCAGGGTTGCTCAAATCCGATCCGGGAGATAGCTGGAAAGTTGCTATCCGGATATCTCCCAGGAAAGCTGTGCAGGGGGGCGCGGGGGTCAAGCTTACCTGTCTGACGTCTTCTTAGGTATGTCCCTCAGCGCCTCCCATAATGCGCTCCACGCGCGTCAAGTGATTACAAACACTTCCTCCTTCAACCCGGAAGGAGGAAGTGTTTGTACTCACGTGACCGCCGCGTGGAGCGCATTGTGGGAGGGAGGCACCGAGGGACATACCTAAGAAGACGTCAGACAGGTAAGCTTGACCCCCCCTCGCCCCTCCTCACAGCTTTCCTGGGAGATATCCGGATAGCAACTATCCGCTATCTCCCGGATTTGAGCAACCCTGGTAGCTAGTATAGTTGCCCCCGTGTAGGTAGCCAATATTGTTTCCCCCTGTATAGGTAGCTAGTATAGTTGCCCCAAGTATAGGTAGATAGTATAGCTGCCACCAGTGTAGGTAGTATAGTGGCCCCAGTATAGCTAGTTAGTATAGTTGCCCCAAGTATAGATAGTATAGTTGCCCTCAGTATAGGTAGTATAATTGCCCCCAGTATAGGTAGTATAGTTGGCCCTGCAGAAACCCCCCTCCCTATCTGGCCACCGCTTACCTTGTTGAAAAAAGCAGCGGCCGCCTCCTGCAGCAAGGCAGACTCACCGGGTCCCCCTTGCCTGTCCTGCTTGTAGAGTCTGTAGACCTCAGATCCGCGTGACCCGCAGCGGCTCCCAGCGTGTATACCATAAGTAATTGCTTCCGGTATGCGCACGGCTATGGGAGCCGTGGCGGGTTACGCGGATCTGAGGTCTACTACAAGCAGGACAGGCGAGGGGGACCCGGTGAGCCTGTCCTGCTGCAGGAAGCAGCCACCCAAAATCAGGGGCGACCAGAAGCAAGGTAGGTGGGCGAGGGCTGACAGCAAAGGGGGCGGGCAGGATGCCGCTTGACATGTGACGCCACCTGAGGAAGCGGTGTCACCTGGCATCATTAGCTTATTGCCTTGGATTACCTCCTTCTTCTCCCTTGCTATTTTAGTTGGTATTCTGAACATCCGGGAGGATAGTATTATGCATTGCTGAATATATTGGGTAATTATTAATCCTATTTGTGGCTGTTTTCTTACTAAAATATTGAGCTCCTTCAATTAGGAGTACCATGCCCGGTGTATGCTTTCTTGGTTTGTAGATACCTTGGTTTTATTCTCATCTTCATGAACCTCTACTTTATTATTATTATTATTATTATTATTATTTTTTTTTATTTATATAGCGCCAACATCTTCCGTAGTGCTGTACATAGTACAAACAAATAATGGGGAACATATATACACAATAAATACAAGACACTGTACAGTCATGACATTGAATAGAATAAATACAGATACATACATAGTTGATATGTAGTTGGTACATGTACATATGTTAAAATAACAGCAGTATGAGAAACACTAGGAGGAGGTCCCTGCCCTTGCGGGCTTACAATCTAGAGGGTAGTGGGGAGGAAACAAAAGGGAAGGAAACACAAGGATTAGTGGGTGAGCCAGTGTGCCTTCAGTGCTGCCTATAGCAAATTATAGGCTTGTCTGAACAGGTGTGTTTTCAGAGTACGTTTGAAGGTTTCCAGACTCGTGGCATGACGAATCGGCTGAGGGAGAGAGTTCCAAAGGAGAGGGACAGCCCGTGAGAAGTCTTGGATGCGAGAGTGAGAGGAGGTGACTAGGCTGGAGGACAAAAGGGTCTCCTGTGAGGAATGGAGGGTCCGGGCGGGGAGGTATCTGGAGATTAAAGAGGAAATGTATGGAGGCGATAGCTTGTGTAGAGCTTTGTATGCAAGTGTGAGGAGTTTAAACTGGATCCTTTGGGCAACTGGTAGCCAATATATGCTTCTAAAAAACATGCTTTAGGCTGCTTATCATATAATTGTATTGACATGATGATGATACTGTAATTGCACTGTTGTTAAAGTGACACTGAGCAAAAAAAAAGTATGATATAATGAAGTGTATGTGTAGTATGGATAATTAATAGAACAATAGTAGCACAGAAAAGTGTCTCATATTTTTATTTTCAGTTATATAGCTTTTTTTCCCCCTTTTTAAATAACATTGCATCATTCTTTGATATTTGCAGTTTACAAACCACACGCTGAATTTTAACCACTTGAGGACCACAGTCTTTCTACCCCTTAAGGACCAGAGCCTTTTTCTCCATTCAGACCACTGCAGCTTTCACGGTTTATTGCTCGGTCATACAACCTACCACCTAAATGAATTTTACCTCCTTTTCTTCTCACTAATACAGCTTTCTTTTGGTGCTATTTGATTGCTGCTGCGAGTTTTACTTTTTATTATATTCATCAAAAAAGACATGAATTTTGTCAAAAAAATGACTTTTTTAACTTTCTGTGCTGACATTTTTCAAATAAAGTAAAATTTCCTATACATTTGAGCGCGAAAGTTATTCTGCTACATGTCTTTGATAAAAAAAAAACCATTCAGTGTATATTTATTGGATTGGGTAAAAGTTATAGCGTTTACAAACTATGGTGCCAAAAGTGAATTTTCCCATTTTCAAGCATCTCTGACTTTTCTGCCCACCTGTCAGGTTTCATGAGGTGCTAAAATTCCAGGATAGTATAAATACCCCCCAAATGACCCCATTTTGGAAAGAAGACATCCCAAAGTATTCACTGAGAGGCATGGTGAGTTCATAGAAGATTTTATTTTTTGTCACAAGTTAGCGGAAAATGACACTTTGTGACAAAAAAAAAAAAAAGTTTCCATTTCTTCTGACTTGGGACAAAAAAAAAAATGAAATCTGCCACAGACTCACCATGCCCCTCTCTGAATACCTTGAAGGGTCTACTTTCCAAAATGGGGTCATTTGTGGGGTGTGTTTACTGTCCTGGCATTTTGGGGGGTGCTAAATTGTAAGCACCCCTGTAAAGCCTAAAGGTGCTCATTGGACTTTGGGCCCCTTAGCGCAGTTAGGCTGTAAAAAAGTGCCACACATGTGGTATTGCCGTACTCAGGAGAAGTAGTGTAATGTGTTTTAGGGTGTATTTTTACACATACCCATGCTGGGTGGGAGAAATATCTCTGTAAATGACAATTTTTTTATTTTTTTTACACACAATTGTCCATTTACAGAGATATTTCTCCCACTCAGCATGGGTATGTGTAAAAATACACCCCAAAACACATTATACTTCTTCTCCTGAGTGCGGCGATACCACATGTGTGGCACTTTTTTGCACCCTAACTGCGCTAAGGGGCCCAAAGTCCAATGAGTACCTTTAGGATTTCACAGGTCATTTTGAGACATTTGTTTTTAAAACTACTCCTCACAGTTTAGGGCCCCTAAAATGCCAGGGCAGTATAGGAACCCCACAAATGACCCCATTTTAGAAAGAAGACACCCCAAGGTATTCCGTTAGCAGTATGGTGAGTTCATAGAAGATTTTATTTTTGTCACAAGTTAGCGGAAATTGATCTTAAGTGATTTTTTTCACAAAGTGTAATTTTCAGCTAACTTGTGACAAAAAATAAAATCTTCTATGAACTCACCATACTCCTAACGGAATACCTTGGGGTGTCTTCTTTCTAAAATGGGGTCATTTGTGGGGTTCCTATACTGCCCTGGCATTTTAGGGGCCCTAAACTGTGAGGAGTAGTCTTAAAAACAAATGTCTCAAAATGACCCTTGAAATCCTAAAGGTACTCATTGGACTTTGGGCCCCTTAGCGCACTTAGGGTGCAAAAAAGTGCCACACATGTGGTACCGCCGTACTCAGGAGAAGTAGTATAATGTGTTTTGGGGTGTATTTTTACATATACCCATGCTGGGTGGGAGAAATATCTCTGTAAATGACAATTGTTTGTTTTGTTTTACACACAATTGTCCATTTACAGAGAGATTTCTCCCACTCAGCATGGGTATGTGTAAAAAAACACCCCAAAACACATTATACTACTTCTCCTGAGTACGGCGATACCACATGTGTGGCACTTTTTTGCACCCTAACTGCGCTAAGGGGCCCAAAGTCCAATGAGTACCTTTAGGATTTCACAGGTCATTTTTGTTTCAAGACTACTCCTCACGGTTTAGGGCCCCTAAAATACCAGGGCAGTATAGGAACCCCACTAATGACCCCATTTTACAAAGAAGACACCCCAAGGTATTCCGTTAGGAGTATGGTGAGTTCATAGAAGATTTTATTTTTTGCCCCAAGTTAGCGGAAATTGATTTGAATTGTTTTTCTTCACAGTGTGTCATATTCCGCTAACTTGTGACAAAAAATAAAATCTTCTATGAACTCACCATACTCCTAACGGAATACCTTTGGGTGTCTTCTTTCTAGAATGGGGTCATTTGTGGGGTTCCTATACTGCCCTGGCATTTTAGGGGCCCTAAACCGGGAGGAGTAGTCTTGAAACCAAATGTCGCAAAATGACCTGTGAAATCCTAAAGGTACTCATTGGACTTTGGGCCCCTTAGCGCACTTAGGGTGTAAAAAAGTGCCACACATGTGGTACCGCCGTACTCAGGAGAAGTAGTATAATGTGTTTTGTGGTGTATTTTTACACATACCCGTGCTGGGTGGTAGAAATATCTCTGTACATGACAATTGTTTGATTTTTTTTACACACAATTGTCCATTTACAGAGAGATTTCTCCCACCCAGCATGGGTATGTGTAAAAATACACCCCAAAACACATTATACTACTTCTCCTGAGTACGGCGATACCACATGTGTGACACTTTTTTTGCAGCCTAGGTGCGCTAAGGGGCCCAACGTCCTATTCACAGGTCATTTTGAGGCATTTGTTTTCTAGACTACTCCTCACGGTTTAGGGCCCCTAAAATGCCAGGGCAGTATAGGAACCCCACAAGAACCCCATTTTAGAAAGAAGACACCCCAAGGTATTCAGTTAGGTGTATGGCGAGGTCATAGAAGATTTTATTTTTTGTCACAACTTAGTGAAAAATGACACTTTGTGAAAAAAACCCAATAAAAATCAATTTCCGCTAACTTTTGACAAAAAATAAAATCTTCTATGAACTCATCATACACCTAACAGAATACCTTGGGCTGTCTTTTTCTAAAATGGGGTCACTTGTGGGGTTCCTATACCGCCCTGGCATTTTACGGGCCCAAAACCGTGAGTAGTCTGGAAACCAAATGTCTCAAAATGACTGTTCGGGGGTATAAGCATCTGCAAATTTTGATGACAGGTGGTCTATGAGGGGCCGAATTTTGTGGAACTGGTCATAAGCAGGGTGGCCTTTTAGATGACAGGTTGTATTGGGCCTGATCTGATGGATAGGAGTGCTAGGGGGGTGACAGGCGGTGATTGATGGGTGTCTCAGGGGGTGATTAGAGGGGAAAATAGATGCACTCAATGCACTGGGGAGGTGATCGGAAGGGGGTCTGAGGGGGATCTGAGGGTTTGGCCGAGTGATCAGGAGCCCACACGGGGCAAATAAAGGGCCTGATCTGATGGGTAGGTGTGCTAGGGGGTGACAGGTAGTGACAGGAGGTGATTGATGGGTGTCTCAAGGTGTGATTAGTGGGGGGAATAGATGCAAGTAATGCACTGGCGAGGTGATCAGGGCTGGGGTCTGAGGGTGTGGGCGGGTGATTGGGTGTCCTAGGGGCAGATGGGGGTCTAATCTGATGGGTAGCAGTGACAGGGGGTGATTGATGGGTAATTAGTAGGTGTTTAGAGGAGAGAACAGATGCAATGCACTTGGGAGGTGATCTGATTGCGGGTCTGCAGGCGATCGGATGGTGTGGGTGGGTGATCAGATTGCCCGCAAGGGGCAGGTTACGGACTGATTGGTGGGTGGCAGTGACAGGGGGTGATTGATGGGTGGCAGTGGCAGTGACAGGGGCTGATTGATGGGTGGCAGTGACAGGGGGTGATTGATGGGTGATGGGTGATAGGTGATTGGCAGGTGATTGACAGGTGATCAGTGGGTTATTACAGGGAAGAACAGATGTAATTAATGCACTGGTGAATTTATAAGGGGGGGTCAGAGGGCAATCTGAGCGTGTTGGCGGGTGATTGGGTGCCCGCAAGGGGCAGATTAGGGTCTGATCTGATAGGTAAAAGTGACAGGTGGTGATAGGGGGTGATTGATGGGTAATTAGATTAGAGGAGAGAATAGATGTAAACAATGGATTTGGGAGGTGATCTGATGTCGGATCTGCGGGCGATCTATTGGTGTGGGTGGGTGATCAGATTGCCCGCAAGGGGCAGGTTAGGGGCTGATTGATGGGTGGCAGTGACAGGGGGGGACAGGGGGTGATTGATGGGTGATAGGTGATTGGCAGGTGATTGACAGGTGATCAGTGGGTTATAACAGGGAAGAACAGATGTAATTAATGCACTGGCGAATTGATAAGGGGGGGCGGGTCTGAGGGCAATCTGAGCGTGTGGGCGGGTGATTGGGTGCCCGCAAGGGGCAGATTAGGGTCTGATCTGATAGGTAACAGTGACAGGTGGTGATAGGGGGTGATTGATGGGTGATTGATGGGTAATTAGTGGGTGTTTAGAGGAGAGAATAGATGTAAACAATGGATTTGAGAGGTGATCTGATGTCGGATCTGCAGGCGATCTATTGGTGTGGGTGGGTGATCAGATTGCCCGCAAGGGGCAGGTTAGGGGCTGATTGATGGGTGGCAGTGACAGGGGGTGACAGGGGGTGATTGATGGGTGATAGGTGATTGGCAGGTGATTGGCAGGTGATCAGTGGGTTATTACATTATTACAGGGAAGAACAGATGTAATTAATGCACTGGCGAATTGATAAGGGGGGGGGGGTCTGAGGGCAATCTGAGCGTGTGGGCGGGTGATTGGGTGCCCGCAAGGGGCATATTAGGGTCTGATCTGATAGGTAACAGTGACAGGTCGTGATAGGGGGTGATTGATGGGTAATTAGTGGGTGTTTAGAGGAGAGAATAGATGTAAACAATGGATTTGGGAGGTGATCTGATGTTGGATCTGCGGGCGATCTATTGGTGTGGGTGGGTGATCAGATTGCCCGCAAGGGACAGGTTAGGGGCTGATTGATGGGTGGCAGTGACGGGGTGATTGATGGGTGATAGTTGATTGGCAGGTGATTGACAGGTGATCAGTGGGTTATTACAGGGAAGAACAGATGTAATTAATGCACTGGTGAATTGATAAGGGGGGTCAGAGGGCAATCTGAGCGTGTTGGCGGGTGATTGGGTGCCCGCAAGGGGCAGATTAGGGTCTGATCTGATAGGTAAAAGTGACAGGTGGTGATAGGGGGTGATTGATGGGTGATTGATGGGTAATTAGTGGGTGTTTAGAGGAGAGAATAGATGTAAACAATGGATTTGGGAGGTGATCTGATGTCGGATCTGCGGGCGATCTATTGGTGTGGGTGGGTGATCAGATTGCCCGCAAGGGGCAGGTTAGGGGCTGATTGTTGGGTGGCAGTGACAGGGGGTGATTGATGGGTGATTGATGGGTGATTGGTGGGTGATTGACAGGTGATTGACAGGTGATCAGGGGGGATAGATGCATACAGTACACAGGGGGGGGGTCTTGGGGGGGTCTGGGGAGAATCTGAGGGGTGGGGGGGTGATCAGGAGGGGGCAGGGGGCAGGGGGGGATAAAAAAAAAATAGCGTTGACAGATAGTGACAGGGAGTGATTGATGGGTTATTAGGGGGTGATTGGGTGCAAACAGGGGTCTGGGGGATGGGCAGGGGGGGGTCTGAGGGGTGCTGTGGGCGGGGGGGGCAGATCAGTGTGTTTGGGTGCAGACTAGGGTGGCTGCAGCCTGCCCTGGTGGTCCCTCGGACACTGGGACCACCAGGGCAGGAGGCAGCTTGTATAATACACTTTGTATACATTACAAAGTGTATTATACACTTTGTAGCGGGGATCGCGGGGTTAACATCCCGCCGGCGCTTCCGTATGGCCGGCGGGATGTTGCGGCGGGTGGGCGGAGCCAGTTGCCGGGGGAAGCGCGCGTCATCAATGACGCGATCGCTCCCCCGGCATAGTAAAAGGACGCAACGCCCTAAGGCGTATTGCGGTCCTTTAGGGATCCACTTTGCCGCCGCCCATGGGCTGTGGGCGGTCGGCAAGTGGTTAAACTATAAAACAGAGCAGAGCTAATGGCCCTTTGAACTTCCCTGCAGTAAAACGGTATCTGAAGCTGTCTCTCACTGTTTCTTTGGTGTATAAGTGATTCAGAAAACAGGAATGTCTTCAACAAAGAGCTCAGAGAAGATCTTTTGCATACAGGGCTGTGTGAGGATATATTGAGGTGAGGATGATATGTACAGTAATATGCAGAATATAGCCGCCGTATGGTATCGCACCGAAGCCATATTTTTGCATTTTCCTGTCTGCTGTGTAATTCAGATGTGTATGCCTGCTACAAGCAAGTCTGGCTTTGGGGGAAGCTACTAATTGTATATAGTACATTTGTGAACAGGAGAGCAGGAACTTCTGAATGGATTTGCTAATGTGTCAATAGACCTATGTTTGCATTAAATTCCTCTGGAAGTTGGATGCTGCTAATTGAATCTCCTGTAGTACATTTGCATGTGAGGGAGGACAATAGCAGACAATCTCGGAGGTGATTGTCTGTGTCTGTTTACAGGCAATTACAGGCAAGCTGCTACCTGTAACCAAAATGCAATCTTTTGATGTATGGACTAGACCTGTCAAACTGTAGACGTCTGCCTGTGGGAATTGGATTTGACCGAACACAGGATTGCTTTGAAGTCTGCGAGCCTGCGAAGTGTGACAGGAAAAGCCTTGAAATTCGCATGTCACAAGGGGCTCGGCAGACCGTGATGTCACAAACGGGGAAATTGCATTAGTTCCTGGGGGCTGGACATTAAATGCCCCAGGGGACACTTTGGACTATTTAAGTTGGTCCAGGACAGTCACAGGGATCTTCTCCTGGAGATAGCGCATAGCTAGGGATGATCTTGACACCTGGTCGAAAAACGGCGTGCTCCCGCCAACAACGTTCTAACCTACACTGGTAACATTCTTTTCCCCCCCCCCCGTTTATTTTACGCAAATCGCTTTGTGTGTACCTTTGTAAACTGTTAATTTTGTAACTTTTTACTTTGCTTTTGTAAATCTTTTGTATATATTATTTTCTGCATTGTTCCATTTTTTTCTGGAATATTAAATTGTAATTTAATAAGCTGACTTCTGCTGTACTAAACTAACACTCATAGCCTAGAAGAGACTGAAGTGTAACTGTGTATAAGTCCATGCCTAATTGTATGTTTGAGCAACCCTACCGTATAAGATTGTGATTGCATTGTGTGTGAGGCGTTTGTCATACGTTGGCCTAAAGCGCGCAGCTGACCCAACATACGAAAACGCCAGTGCGAGTAGCTCGACAGCAGAGTGGCTAACAGTATCATTCGGAACGACTGTTAGTGGTTTTGCTTCACTACAGTGTAAGATTGCAATTGTGCGTATGCGTGCGTGGCGTTCCTGTATTCGGCCTAAAGCGCAAAGCTGACCCGAATACGAAAACGCGGATTGCATGAGCACTCGACCACAGAGTGGACGTTTCTAGCAGCAGCTAGTGGTGGCAGTAAGGAGCGTTTGAGGGGTCCCAGCCTTGTCTGTAGCTTGAATAAGGCTGTTCCCCGCTTGATCTGGTCAAACCCGCAGTCGGGAACCGTATACGCAGGCGTGCCGCGGGCCGGTTCCTGACATAATTGGCTGGCAGTGGTGGGAACGTTTAGTACATTACTACGCAGTTTAGCTCGCTATTCTGAGTACTAAAGGCTGGAAGCTTGCTAGAAGCGACTAGCCTACAGAGGTCTACTCAGTGCAGAATTTATATACTTTTTTTTTTCACAAAGGTACACACTTGTCATTTTTGCTTTCCCTCCACCTTTTTCTTTTTATTTTGCAACACGATGGCTCAGAAAGCATCCAGTTATGCAAGGCAAAGCAAAGAGATGCTACTCAACCTGTGTGAGCACAGAGGCATCGAGACGGCGAGCGGCCAGACTAAGGAGCAATTAGTTCGTGCCCTCGAGGAGTATGAGGCAGAGCAAACCCATGCTCCAACGCCAGCGGATGCAGCTCACGACACGCCAGAGGAGGAATCGCTCCCGCCACAGAATGCGAGTGGAGACGATGTCCTGGACGATCCACCGAACACGGAGATGACATCTCTGGAAGCCGACCTACAGCTACTAGGTTCGGCTGAGCCCGAACTGCGCCTAAAGCTGATCCTGGAACATCAGCAAGCAGAGAGGGAAATACGACAAGCCCAGAGGGAACAAGCTGCACAGCGACTCCAGGCCAAGAGGGACAGACTCCGGGCAGAGGAGGGAAGAGCTGAACGGCAAAACCAGCTGGAGCTGGCTAAACTTCAGCAGCAGAACCGGTCTGCTGGACCGGACCCGCAGAACTCGAAGGTGAGCGAGTCCACAGAATCCCCCTGGATAAGTTCCCCGCTATGGACAAGGACTCCGACATAGACACTTTTTTACAGGGGTTTGAAAGGACTTGTCGGCAGTATGGGGTGCCCTGTGAGCAGTGGGCAAGATACCTCACACCAGGGCTGAGAGGCAAGGCCCTGGAGGCGTTTGTGAGTCTCCCCCAGGAGGAAGAATCAGACTTTGAGGCAATGAAGAAAGCCATCATTGCGCGATACCACCTCACGCCAGATGTGTATCGCAAACGTTTCAGGACAGTGCAGCGAGGTCCTAATGAAAGTTACCTGGATCATGCGTGCAACCTACGCACTGCCTTCCAGCAGTGGGTAAAAGGACTGTCAGTTGAAACCTTGGATTCCCTGCAGGAACTGATGATAAAGGACCAGTTCCTCCACACTTGTCCTGTTGATGTCCACCTGTTTGAGCTGGATCGAGAACCAAAGACTGTGGATGAGGCTGCAGAAATGGCCGATTCCTACACGGCCCATAGAGCACCCGAGTCCCGGAGGACTACTCCATCCAGCTGGAGGGGAGAACAGATTGCTAAACCTGTTTCACCCAGCACCCAGAGGAGGCAAGCACCGCTGTCTCCTGGATTCAAGCAACCAACCACTGACACTCGGAAATGCTTTGTATGTAACAGGGTGAGTCATATCAGCACGACTTGCCCAGAGAAGAAGAGGGAGGCCCCAAAATCCAGTGAGGCCTCAAACCCCAGTGAAGTCCCAACTGCTTTGTGTGCTACCAGGAATGCCACTGGCTATGCAGAGAATCTGCAGCTTGTCACAGTTCGGGGTACAGTTGCCACTGGGCTGAGAGACACTGGAGCAGAAGTGACTCTCATACATCCCCAGCTTGTGAACCTGGAGCAGTACATACCTGGAAAAATGATTGCTGTCAGAGGGGTTGGGGGTGTCACCCCAGCCATACCCACCGCCTTGGTCCACCTGGATTGGGGGGCCGGCAGCGGAATGAAAGAAGTTGGGGTAACTGACAAAATCCCCACCAACGTTTTGCTGGGTACTGACCTGGGACGGTCAGTAGCCCGGTATGAGCCTAATCCAACCCCCGTGGAGCCCGCCTCCCCAGCAGAAGTTCTGGACTCTTGCAAGGTACTGTTTGATAACTCTGTGCAAGTGGGGGGTGCTGGTGGGCCTCCCGGGGCTACGGACTGTATACTAGGAGCCAGCCCTAGTGATTCTCCAGTGCCTAGGCCTGGAGTGGGACATGTTGATACGGAGAATGCAGGAACTGATGATGTCATTTATGACGCACGGACTATCGAGGTGATCGATACAAGAACTGTTGATGCTACTTGTGAAGTGCTGAGTAGCACTGTGTATAATGCTGCAGATAATGTTGATGTGGAATGTGATGTTCTAAATGTCAATATGTGTAAGACGGATAATGTTGATATCATATGTGTTGTGCTACATAATGATGCTTGTCCTGTGGACACTCCATCGGCTGCAGGAGTAACCAGCAGTGTTCGCTGGCCTGTAGCAGATGAACTGCCCACTGAAGAGGCAGACGGCACCAGGCCAGATCTTTCCCCTTCAGATGTTTTTAAGACCAAATGTGATGTGATTTATGATGTGTGTAATGTGGGCACTCCCTCAGCTGCAGTGGTAACCTGCAGTGCTAGCGGGTCTACAGCAGAGGGACTGTCCACCGAAGTGGCAAATGTTGCTGGGTCAGCCACATCCAATTCGGAACCTGGCCCTGAGGGCCCAGGAGCCTCTCCGTCTGCAGCCTTCCTGGAATGTGTGACAGGCAGCACTGAGCTCTCCGGGGCTGTTCGATTTGACAGCAGCCTGGAAGAGCTCAGGGGGCTAGCCAGCAGGTCACCAGCTGGGAGGGGCGGGCTGAGAGGGTTCTGGGAAGTTATTCCCTCGGAGCTGTCCGAAGTGGAAGAGGCAGACCGGCAGATAATCGTTCCCCAAAGGGACCGAGAGATAGCTCCTGCCACTATAGAGAAAGTGCGGGTAGTGACGGTCGGAACCCGTCCCCAGCTGCAGCACTGTCTCTATGATCGCGAATTCACGGTCGTCACTGACCCTCATTCCCCTGGTTGGTTAGGTCAGGTTGCCAGGGGCAACGACACATTGCCGCAACCTGACCTAGCTTTCAAGTCGTGTAGCTTGGAATTAACTGCCAGGTGGGGAATCCTCGAGAGGATGCTAAGGGGTTACCCCCCCCAGGCCCGGCCGGCAATGTAGGCGCTGGCAAGGTGATTCATGGGAGTCACCTCCCAGCACCATTCTAAAAAAGGGAGGTGTGAGGATATATTGGGGTGAGGATGATATGTACAGTAATATGCAGAATACAGCCGCCGTATGGTATCGCACCGAAGCCATGTTTTTGCATTTTCCTGTCTGCTGTGTAATTCAGATGTGTATGCCTGCTACAAGCAAGTCTGGCTTTGGGGGAAGCTACTAATTGTATATAGTACATTTGTGCACAGGAGAGCAGGAACTTCTGAATGGATTTGCTAATGTGTCAATAGACCTATGTTTGCATTAAATTCCTCTGGAAGTTGGATGCTGCTAATTGAATCTCCTGTAGTACATTTGCATGTGAGGGAGGACAATAGCAGACAATCTCGGAGGTGATTGTCTGTGTCTGTTTACAGGCAATTACAGGCAAGCTGCTACCTGTAACCAAAATGCAATCTTTTGATGTATGGACTAGACATGTCAAACTGTAGACGTCTGCCTGTGGGAATTGGATTTTGACCGAACACAGGATTGCTTTGAAGTCTGCGAGTCTGCAAAGTGTGACAGGAAAAGCCTTGAAATTCGCATTTCACAAGGGGCTCGGCAGACCGTGATGTCACAAACGGGGAAATTGCATTAGTTCCTGGGGGCTGGACATTAAATGCCCCAGGGGACACTTCGGACTATTTAAGTTGGTCCAGGACAGTCACAGGGATCTTCTCCTGGAGATAGCGCATAGCTAGGGATGATCTCGACTCCTGGTCGAAAAACGGCGTGCTCCCGCCAACAACGTTCTAACCTACGCTGGTAATGTTCTTTTTTTCCCCCCGTTTATTTTACGCAAATCGCTTTGTGTGTACCTTTGTAAACTCTTAATTTTGTAACTTTTTACTTTGCTTTTGTAAATCTTTTGTATATATTATTTTCTGCATTGTTCCATTTTTTTCTGGAATATTAAATTGTAATTTAATAGGCTGACTCCTGCTGTACTAAACTAACACTCATAGCCTAGAAGAGACTGAAGTGTAACTGTGTATAAGTCCATGCCTAATTGTATGTTTGAGCAACCCTACCGTATAAGATTGTGATTGCATTGTATGTGGGGCGTTTGTCATACGTTAGCCTAAAGCGCGCAGCTGATCCAACGTATGAAAATGCCAGTGCGAGTAGCTCAACAGCAGAGTGGTTAACAGTATCGTTCGGAACGACTGTTAGTGGTTTTGCTTCACTACAGTGTAAGATTGCAATTGTGCGTGTGCGTGCGTGGCGTTCCCGTATTCGGCCTAAAGCGCAAAGCTGACCTGAATACGAAAACGCGGATTGCATGAGCACTCGACCGCAGAGTAGACGTTTCTAGCAACAGCTAGTGGTGGCAGTAAGGAGCGTTTGAGGGGTCCCCGCCTTGTCTGTAGCTTGAATAAGGCTGTTCCCCGCTTGATGTGGTCAAACCCGCAGTCGGGAACCATATACGCAGGCATGCCGCGGGCCGGTTCCTGACAGGCTGGATTTATGGAAAGGGCACAAAGGGCCTGGGCTTTGGGTGGCTGCAGCCCCTGGGGTCACCTGAAAATGAAAGAGAGATTGCTACATATGAAAGAGGATGCTGAGAATGGGAAACAATACATGAAAAAGGGAATCAGACGCCCAAGGGGCTGTTCATGAAAGAAAGGAGCTACAATACATGATTGATACACAAGGAAGGGAGAGCTGCACACTTGAGGACCACAGGCTTACACGCCCCTAGTGACCAGACGATTTTTTTTTTACAATTCAGCACTCTGCAGCTTTAACAGTTTGTTACTGGGCCATACATCTTAGCAACCAAATGAATCTTGCCTCCTTTTTTTGCCCACCAACAGAGCTTTTTGTTGGTGGGATCTCATTGCTGCTACGATTTATTTTTTTTTACATTAATTTTATTGTCATTTTTTTTTCTAATAAATAAAGCGGGTTTTTTTTACCCTCCCTCCCCCCGAGATCCAATCACCATGAACGCCTCTCATAGGCATCAGCCTATGAGAGGGTTCTGTTTCCCTGCCACTCCTGGGGACAGCTGAGTCACACAGCTGTCCCCTGTACAGCGCTGCGCTAGATTGCAGCTCTGTACAAATGAAAATAGCAGGGTTTTTTTTTTAACAGCCTCTGCTCCGCGTTCCCTGCTAATCTCCGCCCCCCCAGGACTTGAATGCCAATCGGCATTAGGCAGTCCTGGGGGAGCCTCTCTGCAACTACCCATTGGCGTGAGGTGGTCGTATAGTGGTTAAAGAAGAAGGTATTTGCGAAAATTCAGATTAAAGTTTGTAACTGTGGTTACCCATAATGCACTACTGCTGAATATGCAAATTATCTCTTTATTCCCCTGAAACCAGGCTTACATAAAGAGATAATTTGCATATTCAGCAGTGGTGCATTGTGGGTAACCACAGTTACAAACTTTAATCTGAATTATTGCAAATACCTTCTGTTTTAAGAAGGCAAACCACACTAAGCATTGCTTTTTTAGTAGGACGGCTTTTCGGTCTCTTTTGGTCCCCTATACTTTCCTAGTGGCTTTGGGTCACCCCAAGCTGCTTGGGTATTCTATTGGCATCACTGTAAGGCACAACAGCTGTATAAGCTTTCCACCAAGGTACATTGTTCCAGTTTCCTCATACAAAATCTTCCATTAATTAACACTTTGTATTTCTTTGGTTGTGTTATTTTGGTAACTTTGTTTTCTGTGTTGCAGTGAGCCATGCAGTACAGTGATGATGACCTCCTGGCCAGGATACGCTCTTATAGCCCAACGTCCGGGTGTGATCGAGTGTCTTTGCAGCTGATGGGGATGCCTGGACATGGCAAGTCCTCTTTGATAAACACATGTGCATGTGTGGCTCAAGATACAGACTTTACCAACATTGCTGGGTCTTTCCAATCTGATGAACCTATCACAAAGGAGAGAAAAGATTATAATCTGGCAAACAAAATCGCCATTACTGACAACCGCGGCATCAGCAAAATGACAGCGGAAGAGCTGCTGGAGATTTCGGCTCAGTTCTGTGAGTGACAACGATGAGTTAAATCTTAGCCTTACTGCTGGATACTTTAAAAACAAGAAAAAAAATATAGAGAGAAAATAATATAAAGAAGAACTTAACATTCTGGGGACCGCCTAACGCCAATTGACGTCAAGTCCTAGGGCGGGGATTTGCAGGAGATCGCATGTGCCGATGCGCGCTCATCTCCGCATGGATGACGGATCTCCATTACGCCATCAGTCTCCCAGCGGTGATCGCCACTAGGAGACTGTTAGACGGCAAAATCGCCATCTTTTAACAGGGTACAGCGCTGCGATCTATGGCAGCGCTGTACAGGGGACAGCCGTGTGACACGGCTGTCCCCCTGGGTGGCACAAAAGTGATCCGCTGTCATAGGCTGAAGCCCATCACAGCCCATCACGCTGATTGGCTGGCTGTGGGAGGGAGGGGGCATTACAAAATAAATTTAAAAAATAGGGAAAAATATTATGAAATAAATCAAATAAATATTTATAAAAAACATACATCTGCAGAGCGATCAGACCCCACCAACAGAGAGATCTGTTGGTGGGGAGAAAAGGCCTGCAGCAAGGCCTTAAAGCTGCAGTGGCCCTTTTTGTGAGAAAATGGCCTGGTCTTTAGGGGGTTAAAGCCTGTGGTCCTGACGTGGTTAGGCATATTATAGGTAAATGTTCACCCTGGTTATTGAAGTTAATCTTTAAAGGATATCTCTGATGTCCCTGATCTCTCCTCTGAACCTCTCAATTCATTTGGAGAGCTTCTTTGCTGCACTGTTGAGGGGGTCATTAATCAGGTGATTTTTGCTGACTGATGAACCTACCGATAATATGATAGTACCCTCCAGGGGCCCTGGGGACCACAGTTCACTTGGTGAGATAGCTGGGAAATCAACTAGGAGACTGGGGGCAGCGATCTGCTGCGGGGATGAGGTGTTTTAGCTTGGGTTATACTGCTGAAGAAAAATGTTAAATAAAAAGTGCAATTTTAGGAGGCTTCAGAGTCTCTTTAAGAAACACATAATTACCTATGTTAGAAAAAAAGGGTTTTACATATTGTATATATTTAGGGCACTAACTTTTTTGGGCACTTTTGTATTTGTGGATGCTACAACCCCCTTTAAGATCTCCTAGTGCAGTGTTTCTCAACATTTTATTGGTATGTACCCTTTTTAAAACCGGTACACACCAAGTACCCCCTAGCTTAGTAAACCTTATCACAAGTACCCCTTGACAAATATGTACTTAATCACAATACATGATAATTGGTTCTAAACAATTTCCAAGCATTTATTATTGCTTTTAATTAGCTAAAACACTAATTTGGTGTTGTTTAAATAAGATTTATCATTTTCTAAAACTCTAAATTTGTTATTCTTGGTTAAGTATAACAAGCTCGAGTACCCCCTGAAACCATCAGAAGTACCCCCTGGGGTACGCTTATCACACGTTGAGAACCTAGGTCCTAGAGTATTCCACTTAATGTAATCCTTTATTGGTCATCCACTCCTGCAGAGGGTAACAGTGGAGTCGTACTGCCTCCATTTATTTATGCGCTGGAATACTCTGTTTGGCCTGGAACCCACTGAAAACCGCAAACGCAAAACGCAACCGCTAGCGTTTTGTCTGAGCGGTTTGCAAGCGGATTCATGCGCGTTTTTGGTCGTGTTTTGCAACATTGTATTTTTTTCCCCAGCGGGTGCCTAGCGTTTTGCGTTTTGCGTTTTTATCCTGATTGGTCCTGTGAATTATTTTTCATTTTGTTACAGTGTGCTGAACCGCAAAACGCTAGCAAAACCGCTCAGTTTAGGTTTTGCTGAGCGTTTCCGCTAGCGGTTCAATACTTTACATTGAAGCGCTAACGCTCCCAAAATGCTGCAGGTCCTGCGTTTGCGTTTCTGAGAAACGCAAACGCTCCTGTGGAAGTTGCCCCATCCATTAACATTAGCCCAGCGTTTTGGCAAACTGCTAGCGTATCGCAGTGCTGCCAAAACGCTGCCAAAAGCGCTCCTGTGGGTTCCAGCCCTTTTGGTGTAATTTCTGGTGATTTTGGTGCCCCAGGCAAGGTATCATTTGGCCTCTTCCAATTTTATGAATAGGAAGATCATACCCTACAACAACAAATTAATAGGTTGTATAAAGAATTTAAATTAGGTATACAGAGAAATTATATTTTGTTTCTCAGAATAAATTTAAAATGATACACAAACTATTACAGGCGAAAAACATCTCACTGGCCAAAACTCACTAAAACCATAAAAGAAACCATAGGGGTGTGTAGCCACATTATACTCTTCACTCCTAAAACTCACCTGCTCACCGATGCCAGTGCTGTGTCTCCATGACTACAGGGCGTCACATGCAGGGCCGGCCCTAGACTTTTTGCCGCCTGAGGCAAACTTGGGAGATATCGCCGCCCTCCCCGGCCGTGGGTGGGGGGCCGCCGAGCTGGAGGGGGTAGCGGGCAGGAAGGGGGTATTGGGCACAGTGGCGGGGAGGGGGGTTGGACCCCCCCTCCCTCGCTGGGGTCCCCCGATCTGCACTCCCCCCCTCCAGCTTTTAAAGGAGTTATCAAGGCAAATGTAACGAAAATAAGGGCTACTTACCCAGGGCTTCCTCCAGCCCCAAGCTCCCAGCACGTCCCTCGCTGCAGCTCTCCCCGTCGTACGCTCCGGTACATGTTGCAGTGATTGACAGCGCCACTCGCGCAAGCGCAGTTCATGCTGACCTCCAGGTCGGCCTGACGTCATCACCGCGGACCGGGAGGCAGAGCGGGCGAATGGCTGTGGGGAGAGCTGCGGCGAGGGACGTGCTTGGGAGCTTGAGGCTGGAGGAAGCCCCGGGTAAGTAGCCCTCATTTTCATTACATTTGCCTTGATAACTCCTTTAAAAGCTGGAGGGGGAGTGCAGATCGGGGGACCTTCCCAGCCGCTGTGCCCAATACCCTCTTCCTGCCCGCTACCCCCACCAGCTCGACGGCCCCCCACACCCATGGACAGGCGAGTTCAACCCCGCCAGAAGTGCCGCCTGAGGCATTTGTTTCACCCCGCCTCATGGACGGACCGGCCCTGGTCACATGACACGCCCTCAGGATATGCCAGCGTATTACACTCTGGCAGGAAAGCATGTAATACGCTGACAACGCCCTGATGGCAAGTCATGCGATGCTCTGTTGCCATGGAGATGCAACGCTGGAATCATCAAGCGGGTGAGTTTTAACCTACTGCTAGCGCCTGCTTGTGACTCTGCATGGTGGGAGAAAGGGGAAGAATGCCAGGAATGCGGCTCTCGGTTTGCAGCATGCAGCCCGGGCTGTGCAAAGTTTGCGCAGCCCTGTTCTAACTGTAGGATTTGCATATTCAGGATTTTGCAATATTCCTAAGAGTTTGCAAACTTTCAAACACCTCGGTAGGTTTGCTATGATTTTAGGCTTTGTGATTTGATACAAGACTCCTTTGTGTTTATAGCCCAGCTGAGAGACCGGAGCACAGTAGAGTGGAACCGAAGCTTCAGAGAGAATGTAGATCACATTCTCCGCTATTTCCTGAGTCGGAAGAAGGAGGTGATTGTGCCGGTGTATGTGTACAGGTGAGCTGTCTACCAGCCACATCTAACCTCTCAAGCCTCATACACAGTGAAGACTTCTGTTCCCTGAAATTATCATTGTGATGCATTCAGGTGACAGTTTATTCTCAATCTCTATGAAGACATGTTTTTAGTGTGTAGTCACAAACCTGAGACTTATTGTATTTATTTATAGGGGATGGTCAGTGAGATGCAAAGTATTCTGAGTTGATGAAAAATTATGCAATTTTTTAATGTGCAAGTACGTTGTAAGTTTGAAAATGGACCAATCAAATCCCACTTCATCTTCATTAGATTAGTCCAGGGCCGGATTTACCATAAGGCACTGTAGGCACATGCCTACAGGCGCCTGATGATGGAAAGGCGGCTTCCTACCCCGAGTGTCTACATCCCTCCTTCTCTATGCAGAGTCCAGTGTAAATTAGAGTTTACTCCCCCCTGCTTTCAACATTTCACTGACGAGATCTCCCTTCAGTCGGGGCCACCTCTAGCCACTTAATACTGAGGTTCCTCTAGCTACCTAATATTGAGGGTACTTATAACTACCTAACTCTAAGGGGCGCCTGTGACGGGCAAGGGAAGTAAGAGAGAAGTGACAGCTGGGACAGCCAGCACACTTGCGGTGGAGCTTGGTGGGGGTCTGTAGGTTTATGGAGGGTGAACTCTAAGGTGCCAGGACATCTGTGCCTATGGGCTCCTGTGAGGTAAATCCGGGCTTGGATTAGTCCGTATTCAAGATGCATACATTTGCATTCAAAATTTGCATAATCCTAAACTCTGAATTATTTGCATCTCGTTGACTATCCCTATTTATTTTCTAGGATTGATAACAAACAATAACTGACTAAATTTCTCCCTTCATTAGGAAAAAAAGAAAATATTACAAATGAATCATTTTTCTCCCAAGCTTTACTTCCTGTTCTGATCCAGGATACACAAAAAAAACCCCCCAAAACACTGACACGTTTCACAAGAGGTGCCATTGCTTCTTCAGAGTCAAAATGTGTTACTGTTAGGTTAATAGGTTATTAGGTAATACATTATCACTCTGAAGAAGTGAGGGTGCCCTTTGTGAAATGCTTCAGTGGTTTTTCGTGTCTTTTATTATTTTAAATAAAAAACATTAATTCGTACCTTGGAGAAGCCATTCCCTGGTCTCCTCATGATCTGGATTAGAGGTGAATGCTCCTGTGGATCTCATTGATGTCCAGTCTCTGACCTTTACCACAAAATTCCTTAGTTTTGTATTTTAGATGTTATAACATTTCACCATAGTGCCTCCTTAAAGGGGAACTGAAGTAAGAGGTATACGGAGGCTGCCATATTTATTTCCTTTTAACCTCCTTGCCGGTTATCCCGAGCTCAGCTCGGGGTAACCTGCGCAGGAGGATATCTAAGGCCCCGCTGGGCCGATTTGCATAATTTTTTTTTGTTACAAGCAGCTAGCACTTTGCTAGCTGCTTGTAACGTCCGATCGCCGCCGCTCGCCGCCGATCCGCCGCAATGAGTCGCTCCCCCCCCGCCCCAGAGCCCTGCGCTGCCTGGCCAATCAGTGCCAGGCAGCTTTGAGGGGCGGATCGAGATTCCCTATGACGTCCCGACGTCCATGACGTCGGTGACGTCATCCCGCACCGTCGCCATGGCGACCGGGGAAGCCCTGCAGGAAATCCCGTTCTCAACGGGATTTCCTGCATACTCTGATCGCCGAAGGCGATCGGAGTAGCTGGGGGGATGCCGCCGCTTAGCGGCTATCATGTAGCGAGCCCTTGGCTCGCTACATGATTTAAAAAAAAAAAAATTAAAAAAATGTGCGGCGCTGCCTCCTTGCCGGATTTTTTAGACCGGCAAGGAGGTTAATCAATACCAGTTGCCTGGCAGCCCTGCTGGTCTATTTCTCTGCAGTAGTATCTGAATAACACCAGAAACAAGCATGCAGCTAGTCTTGTCAGATCTGACATTAATGTCAGAAACACCTGATCTGCTGCATGCTTGTTCAGGGGCTATGGCTAATAGTATTAGAGGCAGAGAATCAACAGGAGGGCCTGGCAACTGGCATTGCTTAGATGGAAATAAATATGGCAGCCTCCATATCCCTCTCACTTCAGTTGTCCTTTAACTCTTCTTTCTTGTCTCATTCCAGTTCTGGAGATTTGGTTACAGACGAACGATATAAAGAGATGGAATCGTTTATCAGAGAAGCTCACAGAATCACAGGTAAATATGGTTTTATTTAAAACTGACTCCATTGCT
This sequence comes from Hyperolius riggenbachi, assembly GCF_040937935.1. NCBI lineage: Eukaryota > Metazoa > Chordata > Amphibia > Anura > Hyperoliidae > Hyperolius > Hyperolius riggenbachi. Next base: position 13,781,878 of record NC_090652.1, on the reverse strand, counting down.
CTAAGTCTAGGGTCACACTCTGGGGTTGCGTTATAATATGTAAATAACACAACCAAAATCATTGTGTTGGCATGTGTCGCACGCAAAAACACAACTGACCAATGTGCACTTGCACGTCAACGTGTGCGCTTGTAGGTAGCAACTCACAGCATGGTGTGAGTGGTAGTAACGGAATCCCTTGAAACACAGTGCAAGGTGTGAACTGGTATTAGACTTAGAATTGCACCACATTAGAGGGTGCTAAACAGTGTCCATTACAATGAAGGCTGCATTTATACTTTTTCTTCCCCTATGCCATATATGTTGTGACTCCCCTTTCCTCGTGCAGCAGTGCCCCGCCCATTCCATGTGCTGCCCCCTCTCCCATATGCAGGGCTGTCACTTTGGCAGTGCGGGCAGGGCGACTGCCCTGGGCGCAGACTGGTAAGTAGAAGAAGGGGGGCGCAGGCAGAAGGACATAACTCCTAGGGAGCTGGTGATGCTCAGTGCAGCCAAATGGAAGAAGATTACCAGCACGATCACCTTCCTTGCCTCCCCCTGGGCTGCCTGCGTCAAACACGTCAAGTCATCATCACGTCACCACCACGTGATGACACCTGGTGTCCTGTAGCGGTACTGCAGGCTGTCAGTGTGCGGCGGCGGTGCCCATGGAGGAGTCGGCTTTCCAGGCTCTCCCCGCCTGTGTGTTTTCCTGGTCCCTGCTTCCTCCTGGATGAGCGGTGGTCTAAGTAAGGAGGCAGATCTACATGTGACCTGTGGCTGTGTGACTGTCCCTAAAGAGAAAGAGTTTGTGAGTCCACAGGGGTGGGGGGAGGAAGGGGGTGCAATTTTTACAGCCTCGCCCTCAGTGCAATTTAGCCTAGAAAGTGCCCTGTCCATGTGTATCGATGTACTGTAGCCCTTCTCTTTCTTGAACAGCTTGCATGGCATTAGCTTGTCTTGTGTAGCTCCCCATTTGCTGCCTCCTCTTTCATATGTATCAACCTCTTTTTCATGACCAGGTGCCCCCTTGGGCTGCAGCTGCCCAAGGCCTGGGCCTTTGTGGCCTTTCCAGAAATCTGTCCGATTGCAATGCGGCATAACGCAAAGTACCTTAAGACCTCCACTATCTAGTAAACCCCAAGGAAAGTGCATAGAACTTAGATTTAACATAGACAATTATCCAATAGGGCCCACTTCCACTACAGACAGATTTGCAGTATTTCCTCGTTTGAGAGCTTCACGGGGAAACGCTGCCTATCTGTGTGGTGGTTTGCTGTCTAGATCACACTTCGCTAGCATGCAGCCAAATCCTTAGCCGTGCATGGGTTGCGGCTGTAATTTGGGCAATGGGAGCCACAGCTGTATTGGAATCGGCCACTGCTCCCACTGGAAATAGGCCCTTAGTAATGCATATCTTTGGATTTTGCTTCAAAGCTTAAAGGGGTTCTGTGGAATGAAACAAAAACTGACACTTACCTGGGGCTTCTAACAGCCCCCTGCAGCTGTCACGTCCCGCGCCGTCCTCTTACAATCCTCTGTTCCCCGCCCCTGGTCTAATTATTTGTCTAACTAGACGAATACAACAACGGCAGCACAGCTGTAGTCCCACGGCTGCACGGGAGCGAGCACGCGTGCTCGCTCCCACGCACGTCATCGGGAGTTTACTGTGCAGGCACAGTACAATAAATCTTCGTACTTTGTCTACGCGGGAGCGAGCACTATTCATCTAGTTAGACGTATAATTAGACCCGGACTGGCAGGAGGGAATGGAAGATCGTAGGAGGACGGCGCGGGACATGACAGCTGCAGGGGGCCGATAGAAGCCCCAGGTAAGTGTCAGTTTTTGTTTTTTTATACATTCCACAGAACCCCTTTAACCACTCTGCATCCAGACCTTGTTTCCCTCTTATGGCCTAGAGCAGTTTTGACATTTTAGCTATGTCCCTATTTAATAATCAGCAATAACATTATCCCTACTTATGACACCTAAATGAAATATAAATATCATTTTTTCAAAACTAACTAGGCTTTCATTGTATGGCATTTTTTTCCCTCGAACAATGTGGTTTTCTATGCATTTTAATAGGAAAAAATTTGGAAAAAAAAAAGCATTTCTCAGTTTTACCAATTCCCGTTTAAAAATAAAACGCATTATTATAGATAAAAAACACAAATTTTGTTTGGCTATTTTTACTGTTCATCACAAAACTTAAATTACGTTCTTGTCACAATTGAAAGGACCAATCAGAATTAAAATCGCTAATCGCTATCACAATCGCTGGCAAAAAGCTTACACTTTTTAAACCAAAATTGCCGGAAAACGCTCATGAAATAGCTTACAAAATGCGAATTAAAAACGCTAGCGATTGCGCTAGCAATTTGCGATTTGTAGTGGGTTCCAGGCCTAACACTGCTATAAACACTGCTATAAATGTTACTTGTCTTTGTTTTCTCAAAAGCTACAAGATCTTTTAGAATTTTTTTTTTCTTTCACTTGTTCCTGCAGAATCAAATTTCGTATTTTTGCATGATAATGCATAATCATGAAATTACAGAATATAATTACAGTAATGTGCAAAATTAATTACAAATAAGCTAATTGTTTTGCACTACAATTTCACACCGACATTGAGAATTTTTTATGCCAAATTATGATTATGCGAAACTTGGTCTCAACTCTGTTAGTTACTGCAGGACATCTAGCTGTAAAGCGTTCAAGAGGTTGACAGCGGAGGAGAAAATAAAAGTTCCTATGCCTAGTGGCCCTGGCAGAGATGGCCCAAAACCTCCTACCAAATGGGAGCCATTGAAAAACCCATGAAGGTCTCATTGTAATTATTTCTTCTTCCTAGGCATTTATCCCATTATTGTCTTGACCAAAGTGAAGGACAACAGAAATCATGCAGCACTCTACAGTCAGAGGTTTCGACAACTGGGAGCAGTACACATCTATCAAATAGAGAACTACACGACAGACCAATCTGTGGGAGTCCCCGAGACAAGAAGAGAAATCCTGAAGTTCTTGAACACCTGTCTGGAGGAGGCCGACAGGAGGACATCTCAGAACCAGATGATGGATCCTCAGGAGGAGTATATAAAGAATGCCTTGGAGATTCTTGGCATGAGGATGAAAATAGAGACCGAGTGCTTACAGGAGGAGAAGGACAAGCTCAGGTTTGAAAAGGAGCAGATGCAGATGGACCTTGAAGACAAAGAGAGACAGCTTAATGAACTTCGGGAGAGAAAAAAGAAGAAAAAGTGTATTGTAATGTAATCTGAGCATGACGAGATGCCTGTCTATTGTTGAGGTCACTTCTATGTTCATATAATTATTCCTTACACCAACAGTGCTATGAACTTATCTGTCAGTAATATCTGCTAACTGCTAACAGTTTTCATTTTGAGTACCGTATATTCTTGAATATAAGACACACTTTTTCTTCCCCAAAACTTGGTGGTGGTGGGGGGGGGGTTGGTGCGCCTTAACAGTCAAATATGCGGTAAAATGTGCAATGCAGGCAGGGCAGTTTCGAGGCTAAATTACACTTAGGGCGAGGGTGTAAAAATTCTGATGACAGTTTGCCTGTGTTTACAGTCTGTCAGCAGGCTGATAAGGCTGGTTTTGACTGATTCGCTCGGCGGAGGCGGGAGTCTTTTGTTCGCCCATATACATGACAGGTGCTGCTTGGTTCAGAGCACTTGTGCTTTTTACACATACTTACACAAATCTGTTCATCAGCCCTGAAAAAGAGACAAATGGGGAAAGGACAAAGGTACAGGGTTCCCAAGGAGGAACTGTCCCTCCGAAAAAGGGACAGTTGGGAGCTATGCAGTGGTAGCTGGACATTATTCTCTTTTTCCTTCCAGGAAATACGGACAAAGGGAATTTAGGCTTGCAAGGCACATAGAGAGAATTTAGTTCGAGGGGGCGGGGCGGTGTCTTGGCACCCTGGAGAAAAGGGCACAGGAAACAGAAAGGCGGGAGCCCAATAGTGTGATGTTTGGGTACAGGTGTAACAATAGGTAAGTAAAAAACTACTCAAAAAGGAGGGTTGCAGTGGGGCAACTAACCACAGGAAGCAGGTGGAGACTATGAACCCAACTCCACTTGGAACGGTCCTGCTGGAACTGGATGCGGTCACTCCCCTGGGAAAACTGACACATGTCCACCGTGGTGCAGACCACGTGTGTTCTGTAACAACCCCTCTGCACACGTCCTCATATGCAGCCCCTCTGAGCACTTATATCTCTATGGCAACGCGATCAGGTTGGGCATCACATTGTTATACAGGGAGACAATGTACCAGCTGATTGGTGGACTTCGTGTCCATGCGATTTGATGGCTAGGCAGTGACGTTTGCGTCCTGCCTCTTGGTGGCGGAGTTTTGCGTACTCCGCCGCGTCCTGATTGTCTCCCTGGTAACGCCTGCTTCACTTCCTTCTTGTCAGTACTCGAGTGGTGACCGAGCTAGCCATGGCACATCCGCTGATTTATCTTTTGGGGTAGTGCATTTCCCCAATCCTGTTGACAGTTCTTTGTTCATATATGAACAGAATAAAATACTAAAATGCAATGAATATATACAGTATATTTAAATATGTGTGTATCATTATAAACATGTTTTCCCTTTTGATGTTGCATGTATATAGCTGTCTGTACCATCAGCCTGCAAACAAACAGGATGTAAGCCCGACGAAGGCTGCAAGGCCGAAAGCTTGCTTATTCTTATTCTTTTTAGTTAGCCAATAAATGGTATCATACTGATTTATAGTAGTAGCAGTAGGGTATTGTACCATGTTAGCCATCAGTAAAAGCAAGAAGTTTTAAAACATATAAGCGTGTATGTATGTATATACGCATTTGTGGGATTCTCTAAGGACTTGGCCAGCTGGCTGAGAGACAGGCTGTAGGGAGCGCTGAACTTACTAAACAGCGCTATTCTGCATATAAATACAAGCTGGTCACTAGTTAGAAAAAACGATGTCAGTGCATAGTGCTAGAACTAACAGCAGGGGGAGCGCTTACTGCAGCAGTCATAGGGAGCAAAGGAAGGTAGTGAGCTCCCCCTGCTGTTAGTTCTAGCACTATGCACTTACATTGTTTTATCTAACTAGTGACCAGCTTGTTTTTATGAGGCCGGGTGCACACATGGCAGAAATGCTTGCGGAGTGTTTTATGCAGCAATGTTAGTCTATGGGACACAGAAGGACCAGCGTTCCACAGTAAGCGTTCTGCAGATGTTTGCAGTGCTGCATAATATGCAGGCTGGCTGCCAAAATGCACATAATAAAAGTCTATGGAAATGCCTGGAGCGATTATTTATGACAGGTCCAATCTGATTTCTTATTGATTTTCTGTTCACTTCTATGAAAAATCAATCGGAAATCAGATCAGACCTGTTGGAAATGATCTGGCAGTAAATCTGTCAGAAAATGGTATTGTGTGTACCTAACAATAAGTGTGTACGTAGCACTAACCAGAACACTATCCATTACAAATGTTATTTCCAATGTGTATTCAAATCAAAAAAGATTTCAAGGAATACTATATTCAAAAGGATAAGAATTTATTTAATACAGAACAAAGAATATGAAACAATAAACCACAATAAAAATAATGTACAACCAAAAAGAGTTACAAACAAAAGGAATAACTGCTCGTATCACACAGGAAGAAGGGACGTCCCTGGCTGAAAATGTGCTCAAACCTGCAAAACTGATAACATTTTCCAGAAAATCAATATTCTTTATTTCACCTAGAAAATCTGAATGGAACCATTCAACAAATATAATAAACATTTTTTTTTTAATTTTTCACATTTATATTATAATTTGGACACAGCAGGTAATTGTATTGACATTTCACTTAGCTTTTCCATGGCTGCAACAGTAAAGGAAAGACTGTATAAGTACTTGTACTTGGGGTGCGCAAACACATATCCAATTTTACAACTTCCACGTAGTATGCGAACCAACTGATTTTGCATACTATGAAATGATTGTGCAGGTATGCTCTCGTACTACATGGGAGTGGTAAAACTGGAAAATAAAAATTGGATGTCTGTGCTCACGTGTGGTTAAAATGCCTAAAGGCTCATACACACATCAGACCATAGTCTTTTGAAAATGAAAGATCACAGACCAATGTTACCCCCTTCCATGTAGTATGAGAGCCATACTCTACACAGTCTATTCTATGGAGCTGAACTCCCCATCAGACAGAAATCTTTGCAAGATGCTGCACACAAAGATGCTGTAGACATTCAATAGATCAGTATCTGCAAAAGATCCGTTCCTGCAAAATGCATTCATAGTCTATGAGATCTGCAGATCATCATACACACCTTGTTTAAAGGGACTCCGAGCTCACAAAAAAAAGGAAAGTTATACTCACCAGGGGCTTTCTCCAGCCCAGTGCTGGTCGGGAGGTCCCACGCCGGTGTCCTGGCTCCTCTCCTTCTCCCCGCTCCGGAATGGCTGACAGGCCGCAGCCCGGGCGACACTCGGTAGAGTGTCGGGCTGCAGCTTCCGCGTATGACGCAGATTACGTCACACGCCGGCCGCCTCGCGTCATCACGGCGGCCGGCGTGAAAGTACTGCGCATGCACGATTAAAGCGCGCATGCGCAGTACTTTCACGCCGGCCGCCGTGATGACGCGAGGCGGCCGGCGTGTGATGTAATCCGCGTCATACGCGGAAGCTGCAGCCCGACACTCTACCGAGTGTCGCCCGGGCTGCGGCCTGTCAGCCATTCCGGAGCGGGGAGAAGGAGAGGAGCCAGGACGCCGGCGTGGGACCTCCCGACCAGCACTGGGCTGGAGAAAGCCCCTGGTGAGTATAACTTTCCTTTTTTTTGTGAGCTCGGAGTCCCTTTAACTGACATTCATCTTCAGATCAGATCCACCAGGATGGATTTTCAGATCTGCAGATGATTGTCTGATCTGCAGATGAATGTCTGTTAAATAAGGTGTGTATGATAATCTGCAGATTTCATAGACTATGAATGCATTTTGCAGGAACGGATCTTTGGCAGGAACAGATCTTTTGCAGATACTGATCTTTTCTGTCTGTACAGCATCTGTGTGTGCAGCATCTTGCAAAGATTTTTTTCTGATGGGGAGTTCAGCTCCATAGAAAAGACTGTGAAGGTATGGCTCTCATACTACATGAAGGGTGGTAAGATTGGTCTGTGATTTTTCATTTTCAAAAGACTATGGACTGATGTGTGTATGTGGCCTTAAAATGATACTCTGATCAATCATGTAAGGAATCTAGGTGATGGATTTTAGCCATAGTTTAAGAAACTGGCATCTTACTCCTTTCTACCGTGTGCCTCCATACTCAGTGTTTTTGCACTGTTGCCAAGATGTGCAGGGATAACGAGGTGTGCAAATATTTACAAAAAAAATAATGGAAGTAGGAACACTTTGGAATGACTGGCAAAATTTTTTAAGCACATTGTTCAAGCGAATATCAGCCCACCCTGCAGCTAGTTTATGCCAATATGTTAAAGAGACATAATTCTAATATTGCATTCTGAAAGAAAAGAGTTTAAAGGATACCTTAGCGCAAATAAAAAACGCGGCATGTGTAGTGGGATCTCCTCTGTCCCCCTCCATTACCGCATACCGATCCCCCTAAGTTACCTCCAGCTTGCGGTGGTCGCGGCAGACTGCACAGGTGCTGCCCAGCGGGGCGCATCCTTTTTTGTGCGCCTGGGAGCGCTCTGCGCAGGTGCATTACGTACTTTTGATGTCAGAACTATGTAAAGCACCTGCACAGAGCGCTTCCGTCCGTGGGCGTGAAAGCAAGGACACACATAGCCAGGCAGTGCCTGCACAATCGACCGTGACCACTCCGACCAGGAAGTAAGGAGGATCGGTACGCAGTAACGGAGAGGAGCAGAGAAGAACGGGGGCATGAAGAGAGCCCACTACACATGCCTGCTCCCCTCGTTTTTCAGTTTTATTTGCGCTAAGGTATCCTTTAATAAAAGTGCTCTTGCTGTTTCCAACCCTGATAGTTTTCCTCTTGATAATCCAGCTGTGTTGAAATCTGACACAGCATGATGGGACCTGCAGCTGTATGCAGCCTCTCGCTTCTGAAGAGTCATGCTGTCTGCTGTAACATATGCATAGATAAGACAGCTGCATTGTGTGTTCAGTGCTGTCTCAGGAGTGAGCCTGACAAAAGCAGAGCACACACATACAGTGCATAGCATGACTCAACAGAATTGAAGGAGTGAGGAGAAAGTTAGCAGAGAGGCTAAGCAGAGCTGCAAATCTGATCATACTATAGTCAAACAGTTTTCACCTGGTGGGATTAGGAAGAGATAGAATGACAAGATAAAAAAAACAAAAACAGCAATCTTAGCGAACACTCCTGCTTCAGGACTCATATACCTGGATCCACTAGGGTTTCTTTAAAGTCAATTTAATTATCAAAAAACTAAGCTCTTGCTGACTAGTTCAATTCTAGCCCATAACTCCTATCCTTTCAGTCTGTGTAGATAGGGCAGGTGACTTGTCTACTTTAGACTTTATAGTCTCTTTAACAAAAAGTAATCATTGTAATTGATTACCTGAAGTAAGCTGTGACAAAACTGAATTAAAAGAAACCTGAAGTGAAAAAAAAGAAAGTAGTACGAAGCCTCTGGATGGCCCAGATCACCCTACAGCTACCTGTTCCAGTGCAGGTTCCCTTTAAACCCAATCAATAAAAGCTTGTGGAATAGGTTTCTCTTGGCTGGGTTCCTGATGCATCCAGACTGAGCATGTGCGAGTAAAGTCCGAGCATGCCCAGTACAATGAAGCACTCATGTAAGGAGAAAAAAATCTGTGCTGAAGGTCTGCTGAGTATGCATGAATTAGTAGCACAGCCAGGAGATAAGAGGGACCTGGCACTGGAATAGTGGGCTCTATGAGGGCGCAGGAAGTCTCTGGACTATCCATTCAGGTGTTCTTTAACTGTACCGAGAGGTTCAGCAACTTAAAACAACCTTCTTAACAAATGCCAAGTATTTAAAGCAAACATGAAGCAAAAATAAACTTATGATATAATGATTTGTATGTGTAGTACAGCTAAGAAATAGAACTTTAGTAGCAAAGAAAAGAGTCTCATTGTTTTCCAGTACAAAAAAAAGCCACTTTTCAATCTTTGACAGCTCATCACTTGTCAGCAGTGCTGTTGACAAGGATGATGATCCCCCTATTCACTTAGTCAATCGGTCAAATACTGCTGACGGAATATTAGCAAATACTGCTAAAGGTATTAGAGGTAGAGGATCAGAGGGATAGCCAGGCAACTTGCATTGTGTAAAAGTAAATAAATATGGTAGCCTCCAGAGTCCTCTCAGCTAGGGTTCCTTTTAATAGATATGTCCCTTTAAGGCCAAGTCCAGCGGAAGTAAGATTCCGGAGAGAAGTATATCCAGCAAGTTGGTGAATCTGGACTTCATGGTTCACAATGACTATAGTTGCCGCCATTTTTTTGTCCTTGAACCCTCTTCTATATACTCCACAGATCAACAGTCTGGTATACCTGACTCTACAGCACAATGTATTTAGGATGACTGGGATCAGATGACTCCTGCTGTAGCAGATGACAGTGGCGGTATTGCCATGAACATGCCGATCCAGCAGTACATCTGACTACGACACAATGTATTTAGGATGATGGGGATCAGATGACTCCTGCTGTAGCAGATGACAGTGGCGGTATTGCCATGAACATGCTGATCCATCAGTACATCTGACTCTACAGCACAATGTATTTAGGATGACGGGGATCAGATGACTCCCGCTGTAGCAGAGGACAGTGGCGGTATTGCCATGAACATGCCGATCCATCAGTACATCTGACTCTACGGCACAATGTATTTAGGATGATGGGGATCAGATGACTCCCGCTGTAGCAGAGGACAGTCGCGGTATTGCCATGAACATGCTGATCCATCAATACATCTGACTCTACAGCACAATGTATTTAGGATGATGGGGATCAGATGACTCCTGCTGTAGCAGATGACAGTGGCGGTATTGCCATGAACATGCCAATCCATCAGTACATCTGACTCTACGGCACAATGTATTTAGGATGATGGGGATCAGATGACTCCTGCTGTAGCAGATGACAGTGGCGGTATTGCCATGAACATGCCGATCCATCAGTACATCTGACTCTACGGCACAATGTATTTAGGATGATGGGGATCAGATGACTCCCGCTGTAGCAGATGAAATTCGCGGTATTGCCATGAACATGCCGATCCATCAGTACCTCTGACTACGACACAATGTATTTAGGATGATGGGGATCAGATGACTCCCGCTGTAGCAGATGACAGTGGCGGTATTGCCATGAACATGCCGATCCATCAGTACATCTGACTACGACACAATGTATTTAGGATGATGGGGATCAGATGACTCCTGCTGTAGCAGATGAAATTCGCGGTATTGCCATGAACATGCCAATCCATCAGTACCTCTGACTACGACACAATGTATTTAGGATGACGGGGATCAGATGACTCCTGCTGTAGCAGATGACAGTGGCGGTATTGCCATGAACATGCCGATCCAGCAGTACATCTGACTACGACACAATGTATTTAGGATGATGGGGATCAGATGACTCCTGCTGTAGCAGATGACAGTGGCGGTATTGCCATGAACATGTCGATCCATCAGTACATCTGACTCTACGGCACAATGTATTTAGGATGATGGGGATCAGATGACTCCCGCTGTAGCAGAGGACAGTCGCGGTATTGCCATGAACATGCCGATCCAGCAGTACATCTGACTACGACACAATGTATTTAGGATGATGGGGATCAGATGACTCCTGCTGTAGCAGATGACAGTGGCGGTATTGCCATGAACATGCTGATCCATCAGTACATCTGACTCTACAGCACAATGTATTTAGGATGACGGGGATCAGATGACTCCTGCTGTAGCAGAGGACAGTCGCGGTATTGCCATGAACATGCTGATCCATCAGTACATCTGACTCTACAGCACAATGTATTTAGGATGACGGGGATCAGATGACTCCTGCTGTAGCAGATGACAGTGGCGGTATTGCCATGAACATGCCGATCCATCAGTACATCTGACTCTACGGCACAATGTATTTAGGATGATGGGGATCAGATGACTCCCGCTGTAGCAGATGACAGTCGCAGTATTGGCATGAACATGCCGATCCAGCAGTACATCTGACTACGACACAATGTATTTAGGATGATGGGGATCAGATGACTCCTGCTGTAGCAGATGACAGTGGCGGTATTGCCATGAACATGCCGATCCATCAGTACATCTGACTCTACAGCACAATGTATTTAGGATGATGGGGATCAGATGACTCCCGCTGTAGCAGAGGACAGTCGCGGTATTGCCATGAACATGCTGATCCATCAGTACATCTGACTCTACAGCACAATGTATTTAGGATGATGGGGATCAGATGACTCCCGCTGTAGCAGAGGACAGTCGCGGTATTGCCATGAACATGCTGATCCATCAGTACATCTGACTCTACAGCACAATGTATTTAGGATGATGGGGATCAGATGACTCCCGCTGTAGCAGATGACAGTGGCGGTATTGCCATGAACATGCCGATCCATCAGTACATCTGACTCTACGGCACAATGTATTTAGGATGATGGGGATCAGATGACTCCCGCTGTAGCAGATGACAGTCGCAGTATTGGCATGAACATGCCGATCCAGCAGTACATCTGACTACGACACAATGTATTTAGGATGATGGGGATCAGATGACTCCTGCTGTAGCAGAGGACAGTGGCGGTATTGCCATGAACATGCCGATCCATCAGTACATCTGACTCTTCAGCACAATGTATTTAGGATGATGGGGATCAGATGACTCCCGCTGTAGCAGATGAAATTCGCGGTATTGCCATGAACATGCCGATCCATCAGTACATCTGACTCTACAGCACAATGTATTTAGGATGACGGGGATCAGATGACTCCTGCTGTAGCAGAGGACAGTCGCGGTATTGCCATGAACATGCTGATCCATCAGTACATCTGACTCTACAGCACAATGTATTTAGGATGACGGGGATCAGATGACTCCCGCTGTAGCAGATGACAGTCGCGGTATTGGCATGAACATGCCGATCCATCAGTACCTCTGACTCTACAGCACAATGTATTTAGGATGATGAGGATCAGATGACTCCCGCTGTACCCGCTGTAGCAGATGACAGTTGCGGTATTGGCGTGAATAAGCCGATCCATCTGCGCCTGTGCAATTTTCTGGCTTCATGGCTGCAATAGAAAACAGAGAAAACAGCGCTGAGAACAATGGCGTAGCTAGAAACTATGGGGCCTTCTAGCAAAATTTTCATGAGGCCCTCAGAACTAGGTTCTCTTGAGCAATGCCACCGGCTCCTACCCTACGGATATGAGGTGAATGGCCTGTTTACATTCCCGTACAATTTACACTGTGTGTAGTCCTTGGGCTAAGAGACAAATATTGTCAGAGGGTGGAGCAACAAAGGAAAGTTAATAGTGAACACATCAAGTATAACCTGGGCCCCCTAGCAGTTGCTATGGCTGCTGTGGCTATTGCTACGCCCGACTGAGAACTTCATTTCACTTATAGGGGCACTGTTGTAGGGGTGCTGGGTAATATAGGGGCACTGTTGTAGGGGTGCTGGGTGATGTAGGGGCACTGTTCTAGGGGTGCTGGGTGATATAGGGGCACTGTTGTAGGGGTGCTGGGTGATATAGGGGAACTGTTGTAGGGGTGCTGAGTGATATAGGGGCACTGTTGTAGGGGTGCTGAGTGATATAGGGGCACTGTTGTAGGGGTGCTGGGTGATGTAGGGGCACTGTTGTAGGGGTGCTGAGTGATATAGGGGCACTGTTGTAGGGGTGCTGAGTGATATAGGGGCACTGTTGTAGGGGTGCTGAGTGATATAGGGGCACTGTTGTAGGGGTGCTGAGTGATATAGGGGCACTGTTGTAGGGGTGCTGGGTGATATAGGGGCACTGTTGTAGGGGTGCTGGGTGATATAGGGGCACTGTTGTAGGGGTGCTGGGTGATGTAGGGGCACTGTTGTAGGGGTGCTGGGTGATGTAGGGGCACTGTTGTAGGGGTGCTGAGTGATATAGGGGCACTGTTGTAGGGGTGCTGGGTGATATAGGGGCACTGTTGTAGGGGTGCTGAGTGATATAGGGGCACTGTTGTAGGGGTGCTGAGTGATATAGGGGCACTGTTGTAGGGGTGCTGAGTGATATAGGGGCACTGTTGTAGGGGTGCTGGGTGATATAGGGGCACTGTTGTAGGGGTGCTGAGTGATATAGGGGCACTGTTGTAGGGGTGCTGGGTGATATAGGGGCACTGTTGTAGGGGTGCTGAGTGATATAGGGGCACTGTTGTAGGGGTGCTGAGTGATATAGGGGCACTGTTGTAGGGGTGCTGAGTGATATAGGGGCACTGTTGTAGGGGTGCTGGGTGATATAGGGGCACTGTTGTAGGGGTGCTGAGTGATATAGGGGCACTGTTGTAGGGGGTGCTGAGTGATATAGGGGCACTGTTGTAGGGGTGCTGAGTGATATAGGGGCACTGTTGTAGGGGTGCTGGGTGATATAGGGGCACTGTTGTAGGGGTGCTGAGTGATATAGGGGCACTGTTGTAGGGGTGCTGAGTGATATAGGGGCACTGTTGTAGGGGTGCTGAGTGATATAGGGGCACTGTTGTAGGGGTGCTGAGTGATATAGGGGCACTGTTGTAGGGGTGCTGAGTGATATAGGGGCACTGTTGTAGGGGTGCTGGGTAATATAGGGGCACTGTTGTAGGGGTGCTGAGTGATATAGGGGCACTGTTGTAGGGGTGCTGAGTGATATAGGGGCACTGTTGTAGGGGTGCTGAGTGATATAGGGGCACTGTTGTAGGGGTGCTGGGTAATATAGGGGCACTGTTGTAGGGGTGCTGGGTGATATAGGGGCACTGTTGTAAGGGTGCTGGGTGATGTAGGGGCACTGTTCTAGGGGTGCTGGGTGATATAGGGGCACTGTTGTAGGGGTGCTGAGTCATATAGGGGCACTGTTGTAGGGGTGCTGAGTGATATAGGGGCACTGTTGTTTTCAATATCCAGAACACATTTAACAAAGTCTGTGAGAGCCAGCAGCCCAACATGTTTCAACCCCTTAATTGTGGCCGTCGTCAGGGGTTGAAACATGTTGGATTGGTGGGGGGTTATGTCTTTTATGTGTGAGAAAAAGTAAAAGCATTTCTAGTCGAGAACACAGGGATTCAGATGGGAAGGATCTGCCTTGTTGGCAGATATACACAATCTCTGTATATATTCGTGAACCCTGCCTCCATCTGTATTTACATCTATTACTATACATACAAATATTTTAATGATTTAATTAAAAGTTATGTTTTATAATGCCTACATAGGAGCCAATTTTGTGTATAAGTAATAAATCAGAAGTTGTGGATATATGAATAATTTTGGAGTGGACACTTTTGCTCACATGTACATAAAAGCCAAGAAATGTTTTTCTCCACAATACTGCCTCTTGTACATCATCTTATTATATTTTGGGAGACGCCTATATCATTTCCCGTCAAAACATTACTTGCTCGTTGAATAAAAGTAACGGTAAGTCAAAATTTGCCAGGGGTATGAATAATTATGGGCAGCCCTGTAAATTGAGAAGGCAGTTTTGTAGCCCATCAGTATTTGACAATGCTCGTGCTGATTAACACAACTGATAATATTACAATGGCTCATTCATAATTGCAAATACCTTCTGTTATAAGAAGGAAAACTTTTGTTTTCCATAGCAATTTAGTAAGGCCCTGTTCACACCTAGAATCGCAAAACGCTAGCGATTACCACTAGCGTTTTGCGGGAATGATTTTTCACTGGATGACATAGCAGTTTGGGAGCGATCGTGATTAGCAGCTATATTCATGCTAATCGCGATCGCTCAGGAATCGCCGCCAAAACGCTGCATGTAACACGTTTGCGATTATCGCTAATCGCCCGCAATAGCGGCAGTGAGAACACTGCCATAGCAAACCATGTGCTAAGCGCTTTTGCAGTGTGCGGCAATCGCACGGTTCCCGCTCAGATGTAAACGGGGCCTCAGAGGGCTTTTTGGTCCTTTGTAACCCCTTACACACTCCTAGGAGTTCTGGTTCACCATGAGCTTGCTGGTTAGTCTGTACCTCTGGGTGTTTCAAGTCCTACCCCATAGAGCCACATTAATCCATGCCATGCACTGATGAGGATCAACCAGTCCAAAACAGTCTGCATGTATGGTGGATTATTGTGGCTCTGTAATATTAACAAGCTGACACATCATTGCATTCCAGCAGTTCTGGAGGTGTGGTTAGTTTACAGGGATAACAAAGGGATGATTTGCATATTCAGCAATGATGCATCGTGGGAGACATCGTATCCTCACTCCAATCTGAATTATTGCAAATACCTTCTGCTTTAAGAAGGCAAACTTTTGTTTTCCACAGCATTTTAGCAAGAGGGATTTTTGGCCCTTTGTAGCCCCTTACACACTCCCAGGAGTTCTGGTTTCACCTGAAGCTTGCTGGTTAGTCTAACTATGGCTTGTTAAAGCGGACTTAAATCAGCATACTTCTCTGCCTCTTTAAAACACAAAATGTGTCCCTCTAACAAGGGAGTACCTAATGTACTCTGAAGTCATCTCGTCTCCTCCTGCACCCACTGCCGCCTGAACACCCCCCCCCCCTCCCCCAAGCATGAGAAAAAACCACCATCGGCAGTTTTTGAGTGTGAGTGCAGAGAGAGCTTGATCTGACATCCACAATCTATAAGTCAGAGCTGGTGCACACCAAGAGCGCTCCTGAGGGCCTGACTGAATTACCAGTTAGGGCTAATGCACACCAAGAGCGCTTCTAAACACTTTTAAAAATGCTAGTGCAGTAAAAAGTGCTTGGCTAATGTATTTGAATGTTATGGTTCACGCCAGAGAGATGAGCTTTTTTCCCAAATGCAAGTCCTGCAGCATATCTGCTGATTTCTGAGGCGATTCAGCCTCAACGTAAAGTATAGGAAAGTGGAAAATCGCTCTGAAAAGCACTAGATCAGAGCGATTTTCCAAGCGTTTTTGTTACAGAAGCTGTTCAGTTACAGCTCTACTGTTACAAAAAATAAAAAACGCTACACCAAAACGCAACTCTCTCAAGAAAATCGCTAGGCACATGCCTAGAATCGCCTAGGAAAATCACTTCAAAAAGCGCTGAGTGTTTGCGATTTTTGGTGTGCACTGGCCCCCCAGTCAGTTAATGTAAGTACAGCAACAGTACTCTGCCCTGAGCCAGCTTCATTCCTGCAGTGTGTAGACATCCACCCGCACAGTGACAGTTATGCCGGGTACCTTAATCTGCACCAGGAGTCCGTTCCTGGAGAGCTTGTAGGGCAGGCTAGTAGAGAAAAAAAATATATAACTATACTGGCTATATGGGCACATACATGGCAGATGAAATTCAATGTTGAAAAATGTAAAGTCATGTATTTTGGTCGTACCAATGGTCTAGCACCATACAAAATAAATACGATACAGTTGGGGACATCAAACTTGGAGAAGGACTTAGGAGTACTCATCGACAACAAGTTAAATAATCGTACTCAATGCCAAGCCGCTGCAGCTAAAGCTAACAACATTTTGTGATGCATTAAAAGGGAAATAAAAACTCGAGATGCTAGCATAATATTGCCCCTGTTTAACTCTCTAGTAAGGCCACATCTGGAATATGGAATTCAGTTCTGGGCACCGCATTACAGGAAAGATATTGCAGTTTTAGAGCAGGTGCAGAGACGAGCAACAAAATTGATACGTGGGATGGAAGGTCTCGCTTACCAAGAAAGGTTAGATAAACTGGGTTTATTTAGTCTAGAGAAAAGACGCCTTAGAGGGGATCTAATTAACATGTATAAATACATCAGAGGGCAATATAATAGCTTGGCGGATGAGCTTTTTGTCCCTAGGCCTTCTCAAAGGACTAGAGGTCATGATCTGCGCATGGAGGAAAAACGTTTTAGCCATTTATTTAGGAAAGGGTTCTTTACAGTAAGAGTGATTAAGATGTGGAATGCATTGCCACAGGAAGTCGTTATGGCAAACTCTATACCTGCATTTAAAGGGGGCTTAGATGCTTTCCTTGCGTTAAAAGACATCCATGGCTACAATTACTAGGTAATGCCTAATGATGTTGATCCAGGGATTTTATCTGATTGCCATCTGGAGTCGGGAAGGAATTTTTTTCCCTTTTGGGGCTAATTGGACCATGCCTTGTAAGGGTTTTTTCGCCTTCCTCTGGATCAACACGGATATGTGAGGGAGCAGGCTGGAGTTGTACTTTGTTCTCTGGTTGATCTCGATGGACGTATGTCTTTTTTCAACCAAAATAACTATGTAACTATGTAACCAGTGTGGGCATGCATTACAAGGGTTCAATTTTACATTTTCTTTATATTTTATGCACATAAGAGGACCCAGTAATTAATGGGTCTGATGTAGAGGGATAGGAGCAGCTAATGATTACATTAAAGAGAAACAGTGACCAAGAACTGAACTTCATCCCAATCAGTAGCTACATAAGAAATCTGTTCCTTTTCACAAACGGATCATCAGGGGGCTCTGTATGGCTGATATTGTGGTGAAACCCCTCCCACAGGAAACTGAAAGGACCATGGTCTGTCTGTGAACCTCGTTGCATTGTGGGAAAAAGCTGTTTACAGCTGTTTCCAACTGCCAAAAAAGCAAGCAGCATCTCTTTCCACTGACATCACCTGCCAGCAGTAAAAATGTCACCATGTGATAAATGTCAGAATGTAAATCAGGGAGAGGAAAGCTTTTACAATGGGCAAACACTGACTAAATCATTTATACATAATTATTGTAAATATGAAGCACTTTTTTTACAACATTATTTTCACTGGATTTCCTCTTTAAAAAAAGGCATTCAGTTCCTCCCTGCCCAAATTGACTTTGAGACCTCGTTCACATCTATGCAGTGCAAATGGCCGTGAGATCAGAACGCAAAGCGCACAATTGCACGCCATGTTCGCCGCTACCAGCTGTGCTGCTGATCCCATCCATTGACAGTGAATGGGTCAGCTCTGCGCTTGCGGGCAGAAATATGCAAGCGCATCATAGCACATCGTACTGCTGCGCAGCGCCTTTGATGTGAAGGGCTGTCTATGCCCTTCTACCGTTCTTGCGTGTGACACGTCATACGCACTTCCAAATGCGCACAGAAGCGCGTATGATGTGAAGGAACTGGACCTGAGCTCTTGGACAGGACAAAAGAAAAACAGAGAGAAATGCACCCTGTATGTATTTAGAGAGTTTAGCCTGTTTAATTCCCCCTCCTTTGTGTCTAATCACAAGTTGTAATTTGATCTCTCCTGTGTCACATGACTGCCACGACAGATAAGCTCATTTGAAAGCACAGGATGCAATATGTCTGCTTCCATGAATCAGGAAGTAGCCACACTGCAGATTTATTTTAGGATCAGCTGTAGCCATAGCTCCCAACTGTCCCTCTTTTGGAGGGACAGTGCCTCTTTGGGAACTCTGCCCCTCCCCATTTGTCTATCTTTCAAAACTTTTTCCCACTTTCTATGTAAATATATATATTTCTCTACTAAAACATGTGTTGGATTGTTATTCCCATCCTTTAAACTGATAAATTACTGATTTTAAAATGTTAATATGAAGGAAAAGGAACCAAGATAGAAAGGACCAGTGTGGTTTGAATTATAAAACAACATATTTTTCTTATGAAATCTTTATGGTATGCGTGACTAGGGGTGTGACAGGGGTGTGATCGGGGGCGTGGCTTAAGTGTCCTTCTTTCTCATCTCAAAAAGTTGGGAGGGATGGCTGTAACAAAGAATTTTTTTGTTTAAAGGTTATCATGCTGTTGTGTATCTTTTAGAGCAGTTCAGGTCCGCTATCAAGTGACTCAGAGCTGAAATAAATAAAGAGATTTATGCATACCTGAGGCTTCCTCCAGCCCCATCTGCTCAGATCACTCCCACTCTGCCGTCCTCCACTGCCTGCAGCTTTGGGAGCCAGTCTGATGTAAGAGAAGTGCGCTGTTTGCGTATCTCTCTAGCAGCCACTGGAGAGATACGTAGAGGGTGCACTTCTCTTACGTTAGACTGGCTCCGACTGATGTAAGTGACGGGACCCGGTTTCTGAAGCTGAGGACAGCGGTGTGGGAGAGATCTGAGCTGATGGGGCTGGAGGAAGCCCCAGGTATAACCAAAACTTTTTATTTATTTCAGCTCTGGTACACTTTAAGGCTCCACCCCTTGGTACTTGTTGCCATTGCTGCAGAAGTGCCTGTCCATCCCTGGCTGTTTCCCAGCTTGACACATTATGTGATGTCAAGGTGTGCATGCGTGTGCAGGGCACATCAGGAACAGAGGGGACCACAGACCAGCCCCTTATACGTTAGAGCAGCGCGGGTTGCCAATATTGTAACTGTAAAGATGCCCCGTTGGAACCTTACTGTCTTCTCAGTCTGCAATTTGTTAGAAGTTGGAGCAACTCGCACCTGGGCAGTAGAGCGGACCTGATCATCTATTTCCACCTGAGCCCGCTACTGCACCTGCACCGGGGAAGGTAAATATTGCAGGCGCTCCTGCACCACAGCCTACATCCTTGTCGCCTGTGGTTTCGGGGGAGCCAGGACTGGAACCGAGCGGCAGAGGAGGACGGGGGAAGCTTCATTAGGATCCAGAAGCTTCCTCCTCCTGAGGTAAGTATCCCTGGGAGGAGGGGGCTCGTTACAGTTCCTCTTTAACCCCCCTCCCGACCACCCAACGCCAAGTGGCGTCGGGAGGGTGGCAGCCCCAGGACAGCATAACGCCAATTGGCGTCGAGTCCTGGGGCTCCACTGTTAGCGGGCAGAAAAGGGGGGGGGGGGATTCATTTGTGTTCACAGATGTGTGGCTCTGCAGAAAGCCATTAAAGCTGCAGAGCCCTAATTTATAAAACATAGTCTAGTCACTAAGGGGGTAAAGCTTGTGGTCCTAAACCTCCTTAGCGGCATACCGCTCGCTGGCCCCAGGAGTCCCCCATGCTTAATTAATTTGATCAAATGGCTGCAAAACCTCTAGCTAGCACTAGACTAGCTAGTACAGGTGTCCGGCATCCCCCGATCACCCCGTTTATACGTTACACCCCCCACCCCCCCCTGGATCCAGCGATCGCGCCGCCTCCCGACACAGCTCCGGTCTCTCTATGGGGAGGATCGTGTTTGCGCATGATGTCGGTGACGTCATGTGCGATCCTCCTCATAGTGAAGATCGGATCTGTGCAGGGAGGCTGCGTGATCGCTGGATACAGGCTGGGTAATGTATAAACGGGGCGATCGGGGGTGACGGACACCTGTACTAGCTAGCCTTGTGCTACCTAGAGGTTTTGCAGCCATTTGATCAAATGAATTAACCATAAGGACACAAACTAGCAAAACCTTCTGAGCGGCGTAACGCTCAGGAGGTTAAGTTCATTCATGCTTTCAGTCACACCAAATATCAGAAGCAGGATATTCTCCTTCAGTGTGATGATAATGGAAGTAATTATTGGCAAGCAAAAAGATACAGGTAGCCCATTCAGAAGTGGCAGTATAACAGTATAACACATAATGCTAACATCTTACTCAGTGAGGGTTGGTTCCAGCATGTGGACGAGGCCCAGGGCAGAAGAAAGTCCATCTGAAATAAGCAAAGTATAGTTATCCTAAGCTTCAGAAATAGCAGGCAAAGATTTCTAACAGAAATTAGTAAGAAAGATAGCCTATCATTAGTTTCTATTGTGCAATAAGATATGTACGCAACAATATTATTATTATTTACAGTATATAGTGCAAACATATTCCGCAGTGCTTTACAGAGTACATAGCCATGTCACTGACTGTCCTCAGAGGAGCTCACGCTCTAATCCTACCATAGTCATAGTCTGTCCTACCATATTATTATTATGTATTTATATACAGTGGTGTGAAAAACTATTTGCCCCCTTCCTGATTTCTTATTCTTTTGCATGTTTGTCACACTTAAATGTTTCTGCTCATCAAAAACCGTTAACTATTAGTCAAAGATAACATAATTGAACACAAAATGCAGTTTTAAATGATGGTTTTTATTATTTAGTGAGAAAAAAAACTCAAAACCTACATGGCCCTGTGTGAAAAAGAAATTGCCCCCTGAACCTAATAACTGGTTGGGCCACCCTTAGCAGCAATAACTGCAATCAAGCGTTTGCGATAACTTGCAACGAGTCTTTTACAGCGCTCTGGAGGAATTTTGGCCCACTCATCTTTGCAGAATTGTTGTAATTCAGCTTTATTTGAGGGGTTTCTAGCATGAACCGCCTTTTTAAGGTCATGCCACAACATCTCAATAGGATTCAGGTCAGGACTTTGACTAGGCCACTCCAAAGTCTTCATTTTGTTTTTCTTCAGCCATTGAGAGGTGGATTTGCTGGTATGTTTTGGGTCATTGTCCTGCTGCAGCACCCAAGATCACTTCAGCTTGAGTTGACAAACAGATGGCCGGACATTCTCCTTCAGGATTTTTTGGTAGACAGTAGAATTCATGGTTCCATCTATCACAGCAAGCCTTCCAGGTCCTGAAGCAACAAAACAACCCCAGACCATCACACTACCACCACCATATTTTACTGTTGGTATGATGCTCTTTTGCTGAAATGCTGTGTTACTTCTACGCCAGATGTAACGGGACACGCACCTTCCAAAAAGTTCAACTTTTGTCTCGTCGGTCCATAAGGTATTTTCCCAAAAGTCTTGGCAATCATTGAGATGTTTTTTTAGCAAAATTGAGACGAGCCTTAATGTTCTTTTTGCTTAAAAGTGGTTTGCGCCTTGGATATCTGCCATGCAGGCGGTTTTTGCCCAGTTTCTTTCTTATGGTGGAGTCATGAACACTGACCTTAATTGAGGCAAGTGAGGCCTGCAGTTCTTTAGATGTTGTCCTGGGGTCTTTTGTGGCCTCTCGGATGAGTTTTCTCTGCGCTCTTGGGGTAATATTGGTCGGCAAGCCACTCCTGGGAAGGTTCACCACTGTTCCATGTTTTTGCCATTTGTGGATAATGGCTCTCACTGTGGTATGCTGGAGTCCCAAAGCTTTAGAAATGGCTTTATAACCTTTACCAGACTGATAGATCTCAATTACAGTACTTTTGTTCTCATTTGTTCCTGAATTTCTTTGGATCTTGGCATGATGTCTAGCTTTTGAGGTGCTTTTGGTCTACTTCTCTGTGTCAGATAGCTCCTATTTAAGTGGTTTCTTGATTGAAACAGGTGTGGCAGTAATCAGGCCTGGGGGTGACTACAGAAATTGAAATCAGGTGTGATAAACCACAGTTAAGTTATTTTTTAACAAGGGGGGCAATCACTTTTTCACACAGGGCCATGTAGATTTGGAGGTTTTTTTCTCACTAAATAATAAAAACCATCATTTAAAACTGCATTTTGTGTTCAATTATGTCTTCTTTGACTAATAGTTAACGGTTTTTGATGAGCAGTAACATTTAAGTGCGACAAGCATGCAAAAGAATAAGAAATCAGGAGGGGGGCAAATAGTTTTTCACACCACTGTAGTACTGACATCTTCTGCAGCACATTACAGAGTACATAGTCATGTCACTGACTGTCCTCAGAGGAGCTCACAATCTAATCCTACCATAGTCATAGTCTAATGTCCTACCATATTATTTTTATGTATTTACAGTGATGTGAAAAACTATTTGCCCCCTTCCTGATTTCTTATTCTTTTGCATGTTTGTCACACTTAAATGCTTCTGCTCATCAAAAACCGTTAACTATTAGTCAAAGATAACATAATTGAACACAAAATGCAGTTTTAAAAAATGTTTTTTTATTATTTAGTGAGGAAAAAAACTCAAAACCTACATGGCCCTGTGTGAAAAAGAAATTGCCCCCTGAACCTAATAACTGGTTGGGCCACCCTTAGCAGCAATAGCTGCAATCAAGCGTTTGCGATAACTTGCAACGAGTCTTTTACAGCGCTCTGGAGGAATTTTGGCCCACTCATCTTTGCAGAATTGTTGTAATTCAGCTTTATTTCAGGGTTTTCTAGCATGAACCGCCTTTTTAAGGTCATGCCACAACATCTCAATAGGATTCAGGTCAGGACTTTGACTAGGCCACTCCAAAGTCTTAATTTTGTTTTTCTTCAGCCATTCAGAGGTGGATTTGCTGGTGTGTTTTGGGTCATTGTCCTGCTGCAGCACCCAAGATCGCTTCAGCTTGAGTTGACGAACAGATGGCCGGACATTCTCCTTCAGGATTTTTTGGTAGACAGTAGAATTCATGGTTCCATCTATCACAGCAAGCCTTCCAGGTCCTGAAGCAGCAAAACAACCCCTGACCATCACACTACCACCACCATATTTTACTGTTGGTATGATGTTCTTTTGCTGAAATGCTGCGTTACTTCTACGCCAGATGTAACGGGACACGTACCTTCCAAAAAGTTCAACTTTTGTCTCGTTGGTCCACAAGGTATTTTCCCAAAAGTCTTGGCAATCATTGAGATGTTTTTTAGCAAAATTGAGATGAGCCTTAGGCTGGTTTCACAGTGGGACG
Source organism: Hyperolius riggenbachi (assembly GCF_040937935.1). Lineage (NCBI taxonomy): Eukaryota > Metazoa > Chordata > Amphibia > Anura > Hyperoliidae > Hyperolius > Hyperolius riggenbachi. The sequence continues at coordinate 13,758,211 of NC_090652.1, read as the reverse complement.
TTAAAGTCCCACGTTACAGCAGCCAGTAACATAGCCTAACTCACAGCACAGTAAAATCAATGTTGCTGTTCACAGTAACACGTTGAGTTACATTGTAACGCAGCACGTTAAAAACAAAGTGCTGCATACTGTACGTTATACTGGGCTAAGCAGCGTTAGACTGTTTGCACATGCTCAGTAATGTTGGAGGAGGAGGTATCCCCCTCCTCCTCTGCAGCCAGCCACATGGCTAATTAATATTCACTGCACTGCATAGACTAGTAGTAGGACTGTAGTGTTGTCCGGATCATGAACGAATCGTTCATTTGATCCGGATCTTTTTTGTGAGTCGAATCATCCAGATCACCAAAATGAAAGATTCGGTTCACAGTGGATGTTTGTCTGGAAGAAACAGGAAATACAGAATGTACAGTGCAGGGAAAGTCCTGTCCTGCTAGTCATTTCACCCCCAGTCTGCTTCCCTAGTAAAATTATTCAAATGATTCAGTTCAAAGATCCGGATCTTTTCAATGATCCGATTCAAATGATCCGAATCCTTGAAAAGATCCGGACTTCCTATGACTAACCTAGAGCGGCTGCTTTGAGAGCCGCATAACGCAGCTCAATCTGACGTCCAACTTCAACACCACCACGCGTTGCATTAGGGGCACGTTATGCGACCATAACGTCCCCTAAAACGCAACGTCTTGGTGTGTAAGTAGCCTTAATGTTCTTTTTGCTTAAAAGTGGTTTGCTCCTTGGATATCTGCCATGCAGACCGTTTTTGCCCATCTCTTTCTTATGGTGGAGTCGTGAACACTGACCTTAATTGAGGCAAGTGAGGCCTGCAGTTCTTTAGATGTTGTCCTGGGGTCTTTTGTGGCCTCTCGGATGAGTTTTCTCTGCGCTCTTGGGGTAATATTGGTCGGCCGGCCACTCCTGGGAAGGTTCATCACTGTTCCATGTTTTTGCCATTTGTGGATAATGGCTCTCACTGTGGTTCGCTGGAGTCCCAAAGCTTTAGAAATGGCTTTATAACCTTTACCAGACTGATAGATCTCAATTACAGTACTTTTGTTCTCATTTGTTCCTGAATTTCTTTGGATCTTGGCATGATGTCTAGCTTTTGAGGTGCTTTTGGTCTACTTCTCTGTGTCAGATAGCTCCTATTTAAGTGATTTCTTGATTGAAACAGGTGTGGCAGTAATCAGGCCTGGGGGTGTCTACAGAAATTGAACTCAGGTGTGATAAACCACAGTTAAGTTATTTTTTAACAAGGGGGGCAATCACTTTTTCACACAGGGCCATGTAGATTTGGAGGTTTTTTTTTCTCACTAAATAATAAAAACCATCATTTAAAACTGCATTTTGTGTTCAATTATGTTATCTTTGACTAATAGTTAACGGTTTTTGATGAGCAGAAACATTTAAGTGTGACAATAATGCAAAAGAATAAGAAATCAGGAAGGGGGCAAATAGTTTTTCACATCACTGTATATGGTACTGACATCTTCTGCAGCACATTACAGAGTACATAGCCATGTCACTGACTGTCCTCAGAGGGGCTCACACTCTAATCCTACCATAGTCATAGTCTAATGTCCTACCATATTATTATTTTGTATTTATATAGTACTGACATCTTCTGAAGCACATTACAGAATACATAGCCATGTCACTGACTGTCCTCAGAGAAGGATGACAATCTAATCCCACCATAGTCATAGTCTAATGTCCTACCATATCATTATTACGTATTTATATAGCACTAACATCTCCTGCAGCACTTTACAGAGCACATAGTCATGTCACTGACTGTCCTCAGAGGAGCTTACAATATAATCCTAAGATAGTCGTAGTCTAATGTCCTACCATACTATTATTATGTATTTATATAGCACTGACATCTTCTGCAGCACTTTACAGAATAAGCCATGTCACTGACTGTGGTCAGAGAAAGAAGACACTCTAAATCCTACCATAGTCATATCTCCATTGTAGTCTAGGGCCAATTGTTAGGGGTAAGCCAATTGAGCTATGTATATGCTTTTGGAATGTGTGAGGAAACAGGAGTGCCCAGGGGAAATCCACACAGATATGGAGAAGACATGCAAACTCCATGTAGGTAGTGACCTGGCTGGGATTCAAACCGGGGACCCAGCACTGCAAGGCAAGAGTGCTAATCACTACACCACCGTGCTGCCCACATATGAAAATATCTGACATCATAGCGACTTCATAGCAGGAAGTGGGCCTCATCCTCCAGGGCCTCCTGGTCACGCTGCCTGCACAGGCTCTCCTCCTGTGGCTTCCATGTCGGGCTTTATCAATGTAGGGCCCCTGCCTCCCAGCATGGATCACGTCCAGGTGGCATAAGTGGTAAAAGTGTATCTCCCTGTGCAATTGGGTATAGCCTGACTGTGGTTTTAGCAGCTTGGTGGTGGCCACATCACTCTGTTTTGTGAGCACTGGTGATTGCAGGCACCACAGAGAGAGGTTTAGACAGGCCAAGCGCCGAGGCATATACATGTTACAGCCAGAACCCGAAGTCTGGCAACTAGAAATGGCCATCACATTGCAGCCAATGTAAGAAATGAAAAATAAAAGATCTCTGGATTCCCTGGCCGCCTTATACTCTGACAAATGAAGCTGGCTTCTTGGCTCTGGCTCCTCCCCCTGCTATTTAGCTCTGGCAGCCGGGGTCACACCTGTGTCCCCCAGAGTCGTTCGTCGCGGCATGGAAGCAGAGCGGGAACGCAGCAGACATACCTTCTGCCAGCACCCTCTCTGCAGAAACGAACGGCAGGAATGACTCTGGGTCCCCGGCTGCCAGAGCTAAATAGGATGAGGACAGGGGGAGGAGCCAGAGCCGAGAAGCCAGCTTCATTTGTCAACACTGAAACAGTAATTAGGCGACCGCCGGGAATCTCGCAAATCTTATTTTCATTTCTTACATTGGCCGCAGTGATATGGCCACTTCTAGTTTTGCCTGGCCAGAACCCGATGTGCCAGTAACATACATATTCTGTGCTGTTTATCCATTGTGGAGGGGGAACCTCTGGCAGCTGTTTATCAGGTTCAACGCTTACATCATCACCTACCAAGTGTAAGGAAGTACCGGAAGTAATATAAGAGTGTGCTATATTGTGCAACATGACTTACGTATGACTTTCAGGGTCATGTCAAGAGGGCGACATATTTTACAGGTGAGCAGCTCGCAGGACTTGCAGTGCAGGAGGAGTATGCGGGAGGTGGCACACATGGGATCTGAAATAAAGGGACCAAACGTCACTCATGTGTAGATGGCTAAATAACTATGGTGTTGTTTCATTGATTAAATAAAAAACAAAGAAACAATTCTTACAAAACTTAAAGGATCACTCCAGCAAAAAATAAATAAAAATAAACTGTAATCCGACAGAACCGACAGGTTTTGGGCCTTGAAAAAAAGGCAAAAACACCCTAGATATGAGTCCTTAAAGTGGATATACCATAAAAAGTAAATAAATATATACGTACATATAAAAACTGAACCTATCCTCTTCCATAGGACACTATGGGCTTGATTCACTAAAGTGTGCAAAGTGTTAGCACGCCAATGAAAAGCCACGTTGCACAACTAACATGCTTTGCACGTGCTAACTAGGGTGCTAAGTAGTTTGCACGTGCTAACTATGGTGCTAAGTAGTTTGTATGTGCAAACTACTTAGCACCCTAGTTTGCACGTGCAAAGGTTTTAGGCATGATAACTGAGTTATCACGCTTTTGTGAATCAAGCCCTATGTCGGCAGAGCAGGATTACTATGCTGCCACACAATATACTGTTACTTCTCTCCCCAGCAGAAACCTGTCACAGCCTCCTCCTGCCCCAGCTTGCACCTCATGATGCGTACCTGTGTGCATGCATGTTGTCATCATCAAGCCCGGCACACCTCATGTTGTTAGTATTCTTCCCCACCCTTGACACCATGTAGAGGGGGTATACGGCATTGTACGAGTTGCAGGGACCCGCAAAAAGCACGGTCATTGGGTGGAATTTGCAAGTCATTCGAGATCGGCCACTGCAAAGGGGTGAACTGGCCAAGTATAAAATATACTGCTGTCTTTTTTGGAAACTTAAAAAGAAACCGTAACCAGGAATTGAACTTCATCCCAATCAGTAGCTGATACCTCCTTTTACATGAGAAATCTATTCCTTTCCTCAAACGGATCATCAGGGGGCTCTGTATGGCTGATATTGTGGTGAAACCCCTCCCACAGGAAACTGTGAGAACCATGGTCCTAGCAGTTTCCTGTCTGTAAAGCTCATTGCATTGCGGGAAATAGCTGTTTACAGCTGTTTCCAACTGCCAAAAAAGCAAGCAGTAGCTGTAACAATAAGTGTCAGCAAGTAACAGATCTGATTATGTGGTGATCTGCAGTATCACCAATAATACAGATATAATACCTGATTATGTGGTGATCTGCAGAATCACCAATAATGCAAGTAATACCAGGAGACAAGTGATAGCAGAATGCACAAGTGGTGTATTGGTGCAACAGTAAGTACTATGATACTATAGAGGTACCTCACCAGAGGAGCTGGTGGGAACTAACAGTACTGAGCGCTCCTCACCAGTGACAAGGGCTCACTGGTGACAGTAGAATGGTCAGACGGATCGGGTCGGCAACAGACAGATAGATCAGGTACAAAATCGGAAGGCAGAGACAGAAAGGTTTAACAGGCAGAGTCGGCAACGAGATCAGATGGGCTAAAGTACAGAAGCGTAAAGCGAAAGAGTAGTCTGAAACGAGCCAGAGTCATACACAGATAAACAAATAATACAATCAAATATACTAGCTAGAGATAGATGTATATCGCAAACACTGCATATACATCTATCACAACAGGAACCTGACTAGGTCTGAGCGCTAACACAAGGTATTCGCAACAGCAGACAAGGAGCAACTGACAGCCAGCTCCTTATATGCTGAGGATCACTCAGCAGAGCCGTCCAGAAGCCCAGCGAATCAGGAGGCCTCATGAGGTCAGCTGACCGGAGAGTCAGCTGACCTTCCTTCTGGAGAGATAAAGGTCCTGCCGCCGGGAGCGCAGCCCGGTCTCTATGCGCGGCTGAAGGACCTATGTGAAATGACTGTGCGGCGGGGAACGCCGCTGGCTGGTATGCGGAAGCGGCGGACACGCTGCTCTCTGCCGCATGTTACAGTAGCTACTTCCAGTGACATCACCTGCCAGCAGTAAAAATGTTACCATGTGATAAATGTCAGAATGTAAATCAGGGATGGGAAAGCTTTTTGCAAACACTGACTAAATCATTTATACATAATTATTGTAAAAATGAAGCACTTTTTTATTACATAATTTTAACTGGAGTTCCTCTTCAAGTAAAAATAAACTTATGATAAAATGAATTTTATGTGTAGTACGAATAATGAATAAAACATTAGTAGCAAAGAAAAGAGTCTCATATTTTTTTCAGTTACATAGCTTTTTTTTTTTTTTTTCAGAACATTGCATCATTCTCTGATATTTGAAGTTTACAACCAACACTCTGAATTTTAAACTATGAAACAGAGCAGAGCTAATGACCATTTGAACTTCCCTGCAGTAAAATCTCATCTGAAGTTGTTTTTCATTGTTTCTTTGATGTATGAGTGCTTCAGAAAACAGGACTGTATTGTGCCAAGTTGGGTCAGAGCTCAGAGAAGCTCTTTTTGCATAGAATGCAAGTAAACTTTAACTCTTCCTGTACTGGAAACAATGAGACTCATATCTGAGCTACGAATGTTCTATTTCTTAGCTGTACTACACATACAATTCATGATCTCAGAAGTTTATTTTTACTTCAGATTCCCTTTAACCACTTGAGGACCGTAGGCTTACACCCCCCTAGTGACCAGGCTATGTTTTACAATTTAGGCCACTGCAGCTTTAAAGAGAGTCTGAAGCGAGAATAGATCTCGCTTCAGACCTCATAGCTAGCAGGGGCATGCGTGCCCCTGCTAAAACGCCGCTATAGCGCGGCTTAACGGGGGTCCCTGTCCCCCCAAACCCCCTCCGAGCAGCGGGGAAGCGCTTCCTGGTTGGGGCAGGGCTAACCGCCGCAGCCCTGCCCCATGCGCGTCTGTCAGACGCGTACCTCCGCCTCTCCCCCGCCCCTCTCAGTCTTCCTTCACTGAGAGGGGCGGGGGAGAGGCGGCGATGCGCGTCTGATAGACGCGACTGGAGGCAGGGCTGCAGCCGTTAGCCCTGCCTCCAGGAAGATCAGGTCCAGCGACCTTTTTTCCGACCCAGGTTTGCGGGGGGTGGGTTGGGGGTGAAGGGACCCCCGTTAAGCCGCGGGATAGCGGCGTTTTAGCAGGGGCACACGTGCCCCTGCTATATATAAGACCTGAAGCGAGATTTAGTCTCGCTTCAGTGTCTCTTTAAGGGCTCGCTGCAGGCCCTACAACTCAGCACACAAGTGATTCCCCCCTTTTCTGCCCACCAACAGAGCTTTCTGTTGGTGGGCTGTGATCGCTCCTGGAATGTTTATTTATTTTTGTATAAATATTTTTTAAATACATTTGCTATTTCTTTTATATTTTTTTTTAAATCTTCCCTCCCACAGTCAGCCAATGACAGCGATCGGCCTTCATAGGCTTCAGCCTATGACAGCGGATCGCTTTTCTGCCTCCAGAGGGCACAGCCATGTCACACGGCTGTCCCCAGTACATCGCTGCCGTAGATCGCAGCGCTGTACAGTGTAAAATCGCCGTCTAACAGTCTCCTAGCCGCTGGGAGACTGATGACAGCGCGGCGATGCACGCGCATCGGCGTGTGGGCGTTCTCCTGCTAAACACGCCCCCAGGACGCCAATCGGCGTTAGGTGGTCCTGGGGTAGCCACCACATTCACGCCCATCGGCGTGACGTGGTCGTTAGGTAGTTAAAGGACAATCGAGGTGACATGATGAGATAGACGTGTATGTACAGTGCCATGCATACAAATAACTAAGCTGAGTTCCTTTTTTTCTTTCTCTGCCTGAAAAAGGTAAACATCAGGTATGCAAGTGACAGTTTCTGTCCGGGTCAGACTATAGCATATTTAAGCACAAGAAAAAAAGCAAAGCTGTGTGGCACTTCCCATAGGCGTATTCATGAGCTAGGTGGATAACACTGGCAGGTTCACACTATGACAGCGTGTAGCAACTCACTGCAGAAACTGTCACACGACATGTGCTCCGTTGTGATGGTGGAAAACAGTTCAGAAACGTGGCAACAGCATTCTAGAAACGTGCACCTTCCGTACAAAAATGTATTGTATCATTGTGACAGTATAAAACAGTAGTGTAAAAGTGTCATAGTCACATAAAACCTCCAGACAAGGCTTACATATCTGATGTGGACGCTGTCATCTGTGGAGGAGGTGGGTAGTAGGCACTATGGTGGAGAGCAGCGGCCATCCCGCGTCAGACTGACGCTTGGTCACGATTAGTACCACTAGGACTATAGCATAGCCCAGTGATCTGCAAACTTGGCTCTCCAGCTGTTAAGGAACCACAAGTCCCACAATGCATTTGCCTTGATGAATCATGACTGTGGCTGTCAGATTCCCGCCATGCATTGTGGGACTTGTAGTTCCTTAACAGCTGGAGAGCCAAGTTTGCAGATCACTGGCATAGCCCTCACCGATAAGTAATTACAGCCATAAAACACTTTCCTAGCAGAAAATGACTCCTAAGAGCTGAAAAGAGCTAAAAAGGGTCACTAATGCATAGATTCGAGCTCTGGGATACTTCAATGAAGGTGTCATTGAGCAGAGACAATGAAACAGTAAAAACTAGATTTAAATATAAAATAAAATTGTAGGATTTCTAAAAAAGTCATTTTTAGGAGGAGGATAGATACAATTGTTTTTCTCATCAGTTTATTTTTACCTCGGATTGCTTTAAAGAGACTCTGTAACAACAAAAACCTCCCCTGGGGGGCACTCACCTCGGGTGGGGGAAGCCTCCGGATCCTAATGAGGCTTCCCACGCCGTCCTCTGTCCCACGGGGGTCTCGCTGCAGCCCTCCGAACAGCCGGCGACAGATCCGACTGTAAAATCAATATTTACCTTTGCTGGCTCCAGCGGGGGCGCTGTGGCTGCTTTCCGCTCCGAACTACACGGAAATACCCGATCTCCGTCGGGTCCGCTCTACTGCGCAGGCGCCGGAAAATTGCGCCTGCGCAGTAGAGCAGACCCGACGGCGATCGGGTATTTCCGTGTAGTTCGGAGCCGACAGCCGTCAGAGCGCCTGTGCAGGAGCCAGGAAGGTAAATATTGACGTCACCGCTGCACGGACTCCACGGAGGGCTGCAGCGAGACCCCTGAGGGACGCAGGACGGCGTGGGAAGCCTCATTAGGATCCGGAGGCTTCCCCCACCCGAGGTGAGTACCCCCCAGGGGACGTTTTGATGTTACAGATCCTCTTTAAGGTATCCATACATCATGCGATGTATTGGCAGATCGACCACTGAATCTGATCAGAGAGAGATCTGTTGCCTGCCCATACACCACAGATCGATTTTCAATAGAATTCTGCATTAAATCTATTATGAATCGGTCTAGCAGCACCGCCTTCATAGTCCGCCCAAGTGTTAAATGCCCCCCTTCCTAGTGCTCTGTAAATTCCTACCTTTCTGCTGTAACTCAAGGTTAGCTACTCTCATAAGATACACTGCGTTGTCTTTAATCTACAAGACAGCAAAACAATCCCCAGCTGCATCTTCCATTCCCATGAACTGCCAGAAACTGTGTGAGAGAACCTGTTTTTACTGAGAATAAAATGTATTGTACAGAGGAAGTGTGGCCAAATGGCTTACAGGTGGCCATTTTGAACACTATCAATTTTACTTCATTATCAATGGGAGGGCGGGGGTTACTTACGAACGACACGCCAATACGAACGGCTTGGATTCTGTGTTTCCATGAGAACGAGTCAAAACAATTTTTTTTCCAAACTGGACTTGTAGTTGTTGAGAAAATCGATTTTAAAAAATTCAAAGAAAAAATGGCTTTTAAACTTTTACAAGCAGGTACAGGGGGCAGAGGTGACACAGAGGGGGACACTGGAGGCGCAGAGGACAGAGATGGCACAGTGTTCTGACTTAAGAACAGATTTAGGTTAAGAACGAACCTACAGTCCCTATCTCGTTTATTAACCGGGAACTACCTGTACAGGTTTGCAGGGTGATCAAAGAACAGCCTGGAGGGAAAAAAAGCACAGAAACAACGGGAGCCCAAATGGTGCAGTATGTCACAACAGTGGTTAAGTGGTGAAGATGTAAATTGTGCTACTCACAAAGGAAGGTTGCAGACAGGCAACCGACCACTACTGGCAGGTGGAGATGTACAAACTGACTCCACGCGGGTGTCCAGTTGGGCTGGAGGAGGTCGCTCTCTTTGTAAAAAACTCTAGTAGGTTATGGGGGTGGTGAAAACACTCCTGACCAAACCCTTCCAGAAGTGTGTGTGTGTGTGGGTGGGGGGGAGGTTAACACAAAGGGGAAAAAAGATGCATCAAGGTATAATAAAACCGTGTTAAAAACAATTAAAATGAAAAAGAAAAGTGTTAGGTCGCTTGCATCAAGGAAGGCAAATTCACATAATAAACAACAAACGTTAATTAGCACTGGCAATGCATATTGAGGGTATGTGTCTACTTCCTCAGGTCGAATACAGTGCCAAAGTAGTAATAAGCCTAAAGGACAACTGTAATGAGAAGGATATGAAGGCTTCCATATTTAATTTTAAACAATACCAGTTGCCTGGCTATCCTGCTGGTCCTCTGCCTCTAATACTTTCAGCCATAGACCCTGAACAAGCATGCAGCAGATCAGGGGTTTCTGACATTATTGTCAGATATGACAGGATTATCTGCATGCTGGTTTCTGGTGTGATTCAGGCACTACTGCAGCCAAATAGGCCAGCAGGACAGCCAGGCAACTGGTATTGTTTAAAGAGGAACTCCAGTGAAAATAATGTAATCAAAAAGTGCTTCATTTTACAATAATTATATGTAAATGATTTAGTCAGTGTTTGCCCATTGTAAAAGCTTTCCTCTCCATGATTTACATTCTGACAATTATCACATGGTGAAAATTTTACTGCTGGCAGGTGATGTCAGTGGAAGTAGCTGCTGCTTGCTTTTTTGGCAGTTGGAAACAGCTGTAAACAGCTATTTCCCACAATGCAATGAGGTTCACAGACAGGAAACTGTCAGGACCATGGTCCTGACATCACACTGTGGGAGGGGTTTCACCACAATATCAGCCATACAGTGCCCCCTGATGATCCGTTTGTGAAAAGGAATAGATTTCTCATGGGAAAGGGGGTATCAGCTACTGATTGGGATGAAGTGCAATTCTTGGTTACGGTTTCTCTTTAAAAGGAAATAAATATGGCAGCCTCCATATTCTGCTCACTTCAGTTGTCCTGTAAGCAGAAAGCGCAGCTACTTCATTACCAGTATGCAGCAGCATATAGATATAGTACAAGTGGGGAACCTGAATAATTCACTGCATTCTACTATACGTCATTACAGGGCCTCTTTAATGCAGAAGCAATAGCTTACATAGACAAGCCCTGTGATCCTCACGGGAGCTGAAATGCCTCAGTAAGTTCTTCATGGTGTGGCACTGAGGAAAGGTACAGTCCCAGTCACGCTTTTCCCCCGGCGGATGTGTTGCGCACTCCATCGCGTAAATCATGAGAAACAAGTGCTTGCGAGCATACGCGACATCCCAGCCGTCAGGTTTGGGGTTCGAGGAGCAAACACCAATCCGCTGCTGCAGATGCTGAAATGAACGACCAAAACAGAAATAAATGAAATAGCAATGATAACGTTTCCACTCATTCTTAACCACTTCACCACTGAGGGGTTTTACCCCCTGAGCACCAGAGCAATTTTCACCTTTCAGCGCTCCATCCATCCATTCATTCGTCTATAACTTTATTATTACTTATCGCAATGAAATGAACTATATCTTGTTTTTTCGCCACCAATTAGGCTTTCTTTAGGTGGGACATTATGCCAAGAATTATTTTTTTCTAAATGTGTTTTAATGGGAAAATAGGAAAAATGTGGGGAAAAAAATAATTATTTTTCAGTTTTCGGCCATTATAGTTTTTAAATAATGCATGCTACTGTAATTAAAACCCATGAAACGTATTTGCCCTTTTGTCCCGGTTATAAAACCATTTAAATTATGTCCCTATCACAATGTTTGGCGCCAATATTTTATTTGGAAATAAAGGTGCATTTTTTTCAGTTTTGCGTCCATCCCTAATTACAAGCCCATAGTTTATAAAGTAACAGTGTTATACCCTCTTGACATAAATATTTAAAAAGTTCAGTCCCTAAGGTAACTATTTATGTATTTTTTTTAATTGTAAATTTTTTAATTTTTTTTTAATTACAAAAAAAAAAAAAATGGGGAGTGTGGGAGGTAATGAGTTAATTTTATGTGTAAAAGTCATTTATTTGTATGTGAAAAATGTGTAGGGTGTAGTTTACTATTTGGCCACAAGATGGCCACAGTAACTTTTTGTTTTAATGCGACCTCCAAGCTTCCGGAAGAATAAGGAGGCTGGACACGTGAGTTTTTTCTCACAATGATCGCGCTGCCCATAGGAGAGCAGCTGATCATTGCGGGGCTTAGATCAACGAACGGGAATGGATTTTCCCGTTCATTGATCTCTGGGCGAGCGGGCGGCGGCGGTTTTACTAGCGGCGGGCGGCGTGTTTACGAGCGGGAGCGCGGGCAGCGTCGGGAACGCGGAAAGTACGTGTTTCTCCGTCCCTGGTTTTTAAAGGATGGAAAAAGGGGCGGAGAAATACGTACGCGCGGGGGTAAAGTGGTTAAAGGACCACTATCGTGAAAATCATAAAAATGTAAAATAATGTAAACACATATAAATAAGAAGTATGTTTCTTCCAGAGTAAAATGAGCCATAAATTACTTTTCTCCTATCTTGCTGTCGCTTACAGTAAGCAGTAGAAATCTGACATTACCGACAGGTTTTGGACTAGCCCAGCTTCTTATGGGGGACACTCAGGGTTTTCTTTATTTTCAAAAGTACTTAGTGAATGGCAGTTCCTCTGTCCAACTGTCAAAAAAGTATGGAAACAGGTAGGGGGCGGTCTGCATCTTTACATAAATCCTTTTCAAGGATTGTCTCTTTAGAAATAATAAAGGCCATGCTGAGAATCCCTCATGAGGAGATGGACTAGTCCAAAACCTGTCGGTTCTGTCAGATTTCTGCTGCTTACTGTAAGTGACAGCAAAATAGTAGAAAAGTAAATTATGGCTCATTTTACTCTGCAAAAAGCTTACTTCTTATTTGTTGATTTACTACACCTATGCCTGGCTACCTATACTGCAGCCACCTATTCCTAGCTACCTATACTGTGGCCACCTATTACTGCCTACACATACTGCAACCACCTATTACTGCCTTCACCTATCCCTGGCTATCTATACTACAACCACCTATTATTGACTACACCTATCCCTGGCTATCTATACTGCAACCACATATTACTGGCTACACCTATCCCTGGCTACCTATACTGCAGCCACCTATTCCTAGCTACCTATACTGTGGCCACCTATTACTGGCTACACCTATCCCAGGCTACCTATACTGTGGCCACCTATTACTGGCTACACCTATCCCTGGCTACCTATACTGCAACCACCTATTACTAGCTACACCTATCCCTGGCTTCCTATACTGTGGCCACCTATTACTGACTACACCTATCCCTGGCTACCTATACTGTGGCCACCTATTACTAGCTACACCTATACCTGGCTACCTATACTGCAGCCATCTATTACTGGCTACCTATGCTGCTGCCACCTATTATTGGCTACACCTATTCCTGGCTACCTATACTGCTGTCACCACCTATTACTGGCTACACCTATCCCTGGCTACCAAATACTGCTACCACCTATTACTGTCTACACCTATCCCTGGCTACCTATATTGTGGCCACCTATTAAGGTGGGTACACACATCAGATAAAAGTCATGAAAAGATCACAGACCAATTTTACCACCCTTCATGTAGTATGAGAGCCATACTCTACACAGTCTATTCTATGGAGCTGAACTCCCCATCAGATAAAAATCTTTGCAAGATGCTGCACACACAGATGCTGTACACATTCAACAGATCAGTATCTGCAAAAGATCTGTTCCTGCAAAATGCATTCATAGGGCCTGATTCACAAAGCGGTGCAAAGTGTTTGCACGCCTGTGAAAAGCCCTTTATCATGCCTAAACTCAGTTTAGGCATGATAAAATGAAATTCGCGCGAAATTCCCGCGCGCGCACGGCGCAGTGCGCGCGATGCGCCCATTCAACCCTATGGGCGATGCGCGCGGAGCTGCGCGATTGCGCACGCAAAACTTTGCGCGCTGGACTTTTTGCACGATAAAGAGCACAAAACGGTGCTAACTCAGCAGTGCAAAGGTTATCACGCCTAAAGTCTTTTAGGCGTGATAACTGAGTTATCACCGCTTTGTGAATCAGGCCCATAGTCTATGATATCTCATTCACACCTTGTTTAATGGACAATCATCTGCAGATCAGATCCACCAGGATGGATCTTCAGATGATTGTCTGATCTGCAGATGAATGTCCATTAAACAAGGTGTGTATGAGATCTGCAGATATCATAGACTATGAATGAATTCTGCAGGAATTGATCTTTTGCAGATACTGATCTGTTGCATGTGTGCAGCATCCTGCAAAGATTTCTATCTGATGGGGAGTTCAGCTCAATAGAATAGACTGTAGAGTATGGCTCATATACTACATGAAGGGTGGTAAAATTGGTCTGTGATCTTTCATGACTTTCATACAAGTTTTTTTTTTCTGCTTCAGTGTCACTTTAAAGGGATACTGTAGGGGGGTCGGGGGAAAATGAGCTGAACTTACCCGGGGCTTCTAATGGTCCCCCGCAGACATCCTGTGTTGGCGCAGCCACTCCCCGATGCTCCGGCCCCGCCTCCGGTTCACTTCTGGAATTTCTGACTTTAAAGTCAGAAAACCACTGCGCCTGTGTTGCCGTGTCCTCGCTCCCGCCGATGTCACCAGGAGTGTATAGCAGAAGCCCAGTATGGTCTGTGTCTGCGCAGTATGCTCCTGGTGCCATCAGTGGGATCGAGGACATGGCAACGCAGGCGGAGTGGTTTTCTGACTTTAAAGTCAGAAATTCCAGAAGTGAACCGGAGGCGGGGCCGGAGCATCGGGGAGTGGCTGCGCCAACACAGGATGTCTGCGGGGGACCATTAGAAGCCCCGGGTAAGTTCAGCTCATTTTCCCCCGACCCCCTACAGTATCCCTTTAAGCAGTCCGTGGAAGAGAGGAACCTTTCAAACAGGAGGCTAAAGGTGGTGAATCTTCTGCCATGCAAGCTGCATGCTTTCTAGCGTGCGGCATGGCCGAAGGTAAATAAATATAGTGATTCCCTCTCTAACAAGCATACATCGCACAGGAAAGATGCATTATGTCATCTCCCCGCAAGTCATGAGCTTTCTACATCTACAGAAGCTGGAACTCTACTGTATGGTAGTGATGGTCAAGTAGATGCAAATTACTTAAGAGTTGATGCAAATGTATGCTGCTTGAAAATGAAGCAACCGAATTTAACCTCTGGTTCATTTTCAAGCAGCATACATTTGCACAAAATTTGCATCAACTCGAAGTGATTTGCATCTACTTGACCATCACTACTGTATGGCTTCAGACTTATAATTCCAGTAAAAAGCCCTCTTAGGGCTCGTGCACACCAAAAACCGCAAGCAGATCCGCAAAATGCTAGCAGATTTTGAAACGCTTTTTTTTATTTTTCTATGGCATTTTGCTAGCGTTTTGCGGATTGCTGCTGCGGTTTTCAGTATAGTAGATTTCATATATTGTTACAGTAAAGCTGTTACTGAACAGCTTCTGTAACAAAAACGCCTGCAAAACCGCTCTGAACAGGCGTTTTTCAGAGCGGTTTGCGTTTCTCCTATACTTAACATTGAGGCAGAAACGCATCCGAAATCCAAAAAATGCCTCACCCAGGCATTTTTCGTTTCTGCAAAACGCCTCCCGCTCTGGTGTGCACACCCCATTGAGATACATTGACCAAGCAGATCCGCAGCCGCAAGCGGATCTGAAAACGCCTAAAAAGCCGCTCGGTGTGCACCAGCCCTTACCCTCGTCCATTCCACGTGTTTTGCATTCAGACTCGAGACCACTGCACAATTCAGTTTCCTGCAGCCGGTCGCATGGGACACGATTTTCCGAGAGGAGCGGCAACTGGGAACTAAGAACGACATTACAATGTAACTCATAATCATTGGTCACAAATACAAGAGTATAGCTGGCCATACACCATACAAGTAAAAGATCCAATTTTTCACAAATTCGATAATTTCAATCGGTTGTCCCGAAAATTTGAGAGCTTTTATGTGTTTTCGATCGATAAATCTGAACGAATTTTCCCATTCTTTTTTTTTTATTTTTGGAGTTTGGACATTTTGAAAATTTCAGACCAACTTTATCAAGAATTGTATGGTGTGTGATGGATTGGCAATTACTTGATGTACAGTTCTAATCAATTTATTCAGAGCTTTCAATTAACCTTTTTTATTCATGATTGGGGAAAAATTTAACGTAGGTGTGTGGTACATTGGTCAGATTTTTGTACATTGGTCAGATTTTTTGTTACAGTCAGAAAAAATTGATTGCTATTCTTGAATTGAACAGATAAAATTGTATGGTGTGTGGCCACCTTAAGGACCCTTTCACGGCGTGCAAGTTGCATTGAGATCACAACGCTGCTGAGTAGTCTAGAGGTGCGTACAGTCGTTTGTAACGATCGTTCCCCGATCTTTACCAACGACGATCGTTACAAAAAACGAACCAACGACTATTAAGGCAAACGACGAACGAGGCAAATCGCTACAAAACAAAGTTCTGTCTTGGCGGACTTTTACCACCGACGATCGTTAGCAAAAGTGGTACATCGTTGGAAACGATCGTTCATACCAGGCTGGACATGCGCATTTCTCTTTTTCTCCAAGGAACTTTACAATTTTATGCGCAGGCGCATTAAGTGCTTTTACGTGGTGTAACGTTCGTTCTAACGATGTGATCGTTACACACTTTTTACAACTAACTTTACTTCGGTCGTTCTTTCGTCAATTAAAAGATCGTTCGTCGTTGACAACGAACGATCGTTGTCGCATGTGTGTACGTAGCATAACACCAGGTGCAACTATACGGTGAAACATACAATATAATGAAAGTATGCTTCACTGCCAATGTAGACGCACGTGTTCCCCAGTACTGCAACAGAACAGACCCGCCGCACTCGATGTGTAAGTCCCATAGGAATATTGGGAATTGGAATATAGCATCCAATTAGGATCGGCCAATTTTACCTCTTCACTGTAGTATGAGAGCTTACCAGCATAATCTGTTCATAGCATTGGGAATCCGTTGGCCCTCATACTACATGGGGAGGAACAAATTGGCCAGTTCATGGGACATGTGTACCAATTGGACTTTAAATTACGGATTGGCCGATCACTGACCAATTTTATCACCTCCATTTAGCTTGAGGGTCAACAAACATTGAATACCATGAGCAGATTGTGGAATTAAACCCCTATACTACATGGAGGTGGAAAATGGTCAGTGATTGGCCAATAATAATTGAAAGTGTGTACCAGGCTTAAAGTGCACCTAAAGCAATAAGTTTCACTTACCTGGGGCTTCGACCAGCCGTCTTGTGCTCGCGCAGGTTCTCTAGGATCCTCCGTTCTCCTGTCGCAAGTTTTGTTCTTAACCAACCGGGAGTCGGCGGGCCACTGCACCTGCTCCCTTGCCACACATAGTTTAGCTTGCATTCCCGTGCGCAATCCTGTGTCCTGTGCATGACTCCCGGTTGGTGAAGAACGAAACCTAGCCGTGGCGGGAGAACGGAGGATCCCAGAGGACCGGCGCAGACACAGGACGGCTGCAGGGGGCTGGTCGAAGCCCCAGGTAAGTAAAACTCATTGGTTTAAGTTCACTTTAAAGTAAACCTGTAATGAAAACTGACCCTGAGGTTGCTTACCTTGGGAGGGGGAAGTCTCTGGATCGTAATGAGGCTCCACTCCCCTGAAAATCCACCGATAAGCTAGTAGGTAGATGCGCACAGGCACAGTAGCGACTGCAGCATGTGGCGATATTTACCTCTGAGATCCAGCACAGGTTCATCTTCCTGCTCGGGCTCTGAGCCTTGCATATGGGAGAAATTTATGTGGTGGGGGTCTTATCTTTGGCCCAGTGCACACTGAGCGGTTTTAGGTGTGATCTGCTGGCCGCATCCGCCTGTAAAAACGCTTGGCTAATGTATTTCAATGGGATGGTGCACACCAGCGGTTTGAGGTTTTTTCCAAACCGCAAACTTGCCTCCTGCTGCACGTTTGCGGTTTTCTGAAGCGTTTAGTCCTCAATGTAAAGTATAGGAAAAACGCAAACCGCTGTGAAAAACGCTAGATCAAGAGCGGTTTCCCAGATGTTTTTGTTACAGAAGCTGTTCAGTAGCAGCTTTTACTGTAACAATATGTGTAATCTGCTACCCAAAAACTCAGCCAAAACTGCTAGACATGTTTAGAAAAGGTCTCTAAACATGCCTAGAATCACTCTGAAATCAGCTCCAAAAACCGCTAGCGTTTTGTGGATCTGCTAGCGGTTTTGGTGTGCACTGGGCCTAAATGTCTGTTAGCACTTTATCTAGCTCCTGACGAAATCTTATTCAGATAAAACATGTCGAGCACTAACATTGTACATATTTATGTACTCCTTTCTTCTACTGTTATCCCTCACAGTGGCTTAGGGGGTGCAGAGGTTGCAACCGCATCGGGGCCCTTGGGCTAGAGGGGCCTTCCCTTAACCACAGAGTTAGCTCTTTATTAGTCCTATCCTGATAATAATCACTTCTAGTAATCATTAACCAGCCGGGCGGTATGGACGAGCTCAGCTCGTCCATTACCGCCGGAGGTTGCCGCTCAGGCCCTGCTGGGCCGATTTGAATGAAATAAAAAGCAGCACACGCAGCCGGCACTTTGCCAGCCGCGTGTGCTACCTGATCGCCGCCGCAGCGCGGCGATGCGCTGCGTCGAAAGAGGGTCCCCCAGCCGCCTGAGCCCTGCGCAGCCGGAACAAACTGTTCCGGCCAGCGCTAAGGGCTGGATCGGAGGCGGCTGACGTCAGGACGTCGGCTGACGTCCATGACGTCACTCCGCTCGTCGCCATGGCGACGAGGTAAGCAAAACAAGGAAGGCTGCTCATTGCGGCCTTCCTTGTTACTTCTGGTCGCCGGAGGCGATCAGAAGAACGCATCCGGAGCGCCCTCTAGTGGGCTTTCATGCAGCCAACTTTCAGTTGGCTGCATGAAATAGTTTTTTTTTTATAAAAAAAAAAACCTCCCGCAGCCGCCCTGGCGATCTTAATAGAACGCCAGGGTGGTTAACAAACTGTCCCCATCCCCTTCTTGCACCTCTGACACTGTAGTTGCCATCGCCAGGTTTGGTGCGCCATATCAATTGTTATGTAAAGAGTGCTTGGGGGACCCCAATGTAAAACTTGCATCGGGGCCCACAGCTCCTTAGCTAGGCCACTGATCCCTCATATTGTTCTCTCACTGTTGCTACTGTTTATTCCCTGTGCAATCATTCGGCATCGTTGCAAGCTCCGGCAGAAATAGCAGAGCCCGATCCGGTCTGCTCTACTGTGAATACGTCTCGGGTAGATCAGGCTTTGCCCGAGGGGGAAGCTGGTGCTGCGCCTGCGCTGGATCTCTGAGGTAAATATTGCTGTCTGCTGCTGTTTGAGGGAGCCAGTGCTGCATGGGTGCTGCACAGCAGGACGGGGGAATCCTCATTAGGTTTTAGGGGCTTCCCCCACCCGAGGCAAGTATCCCCCAGGGATTGGGGGGTTGCTCTCTCTCTGCTGGGTCGCTCATATACCTTAAGACATGATCAATAGATATAAGAAAACTATGATTACTAACAGGGCCGGATTTGTACTCTTTAGCTCCCAAGGCCACTGTCAGCAGCCCCCTTCAGTATAGGTAACCAGATGGCCCTTCCCCCTCCCTCCAGGATAGGTAGTGTGTTGACCTTTTATTGCAGCATAGGCAGCCAGATGACCCATCACCACCTCCTCCAGTTTAGATTCCCCCTTTTCCCCAGTATAGGTATCCTGATGACCCCTCCCCCCTTCTCTCTAGTAGAAGAAGCCAGATGACTCTCCCCTTTCCATATAGATATCCTGATGACCCCCCCTCCCTCCAGTATAGGTAACCAGATGGCCCCTCCCCATTCTCCCCAGTATAGGTATCCTGATGCCCCCCCCCCCCTGCTTTTAGTATAAGAAGCCAGTTGACTCTCCCCTTTCCATATAGATAGCCTCCAGTATAGGTAGAAAGGTGACTCTTCCCTTCCCCCTAGTATAGCCTGCTGCCCACCCACCCTTGATCCCGTGGTGCCCTAGGCCATGGCCTGTAAGGCCTTGGCTTAAATCCGGCACAGATTACTAATGTTTGTCAACAAAAAAGGTTACATTGCATCACTGGAATCAACCTATTGTACCAAAATAGGAGGTGATAGATGTGGTTAATAGGTCATTGCACTTGATTAAATTGACATACAGTATGCTAGCAGAAATTGTCCTACTAAATTTGATAAAATCTGGGCAAGATGGTGTGAGCTAATATTGGGTACTGCTGATATATGTTGACTCCTCTGGGTTCTGAGATGTCAATTGATTGCTCGATTCATTTTCAATACTACTGAGTCAACAACCTTGTAACGTGGATATTGACAAGTGGTAATAATTACCCCCCGAACCTACTTCCTGGTCGGGGTGGTCGCAGCTGAGTACACAGCCGCGACCAACCCAAGCAGGAAATAAGTTCGGGGGGGGGGGGGGAGTACCGGAGGGGGAAGGAGGAGAACGGAGCCATCGGTGGGCATAAGGAAAGCCCACTAAACACCCCTGCTCCCCTGTGTTTAAATTCCTTTTGTGCTAAGTTATCCTTTAAAAGGAAATAAATATGGCAGCCTCCATATTCTTCTCACTTCAGTTGGCCTTTAAAGGAACCCTGAGCTTAGGCTCAAAATGAAATTTGGACTTACCTGGGGCTTCCTCCAGCCCCCCTTAGCCCTTGTTAACTCTGATAAGGCGTGGTAACTCTGATAAGGCATGCTATTTGTCTTAGTGAATCAAGCCCCAAATGCGGTATTCTACCGACCAAAATTATTTTACCGAACTGCCCTTAGTGAATTGAGGCCAATGTGCATTATGACAGTTTTTGTGGTCTTACTTTTGCAGGACATCCCAGCTCGGCAGTGCCTGATATGACTTAGCAGCGCCCCTACGCTGTGACATGAGGGTAGTGTGATGTGCTTTAGGTCACTGTTTGTTCTCTCACATTGCTTACACTGGTGATCGTGGAAGAGAAAGACCAGCTGCTTATAGAAGAAACTGCAGGGGCTGCTTATATATTCCATGGCCTCCTGCAAAAAGAAAGACTTATTAAACAATGTGCCTTATGACTGACAGACACTGATTTCTCAAAACCATCGCAAAGAACATTTGTTTCACTTAACCACTTTCACCATGCGCGGATCGTGGGCGTGCACGCGCACTCCCGGCCGCGGATCGTTAGCCCAGATATCAATGAATCGGGCCATGGTGCCCGATCACTGATTCCTCTCCCCTGCAGAAAAAGCAACAGCTTCTTTCGGAAGCCTCGCCTTTTCTGCCTCCTACGTCCCTCTAAGCGTACATGTGACGCGAGTGACGTCATGTAAACAAACCTAAGGTTGCCATCTTGTGGCCAAAAAGTAAAATTACATCTAGTAGAAACTACGTCCAGGAACCATGCGCGCTACTGCGCGCTCCCGCGGCCGATCGCGCGCGTGTACGCGTGCTCCCGGCCCGCGGTTCGTTAGCCAGGCAATCAGTGAATCGGGCTATGGTGCCCGATCACTGATTCCTCTCCCCGCTGAAAAAGCGACAGCTTCCGAGAGAAGCTGCGCCTTTTCTAGCTGTTACCTCCCCCATGCGTCTCTCTAAGCGTGTGTTACGCTTAGAGTGACGTCATGTAAACAAACTCATGGCCGCCATCTTGTGGCCAAAAAGTAATACTACAACTAAAAGTAAAAAAAATAAAAATCA
The DNA here is from genome assembly GCF_040937935.1 of Hyperolius riggenbachi. NCBI lineage: Eukaryota > Metazoa > Chordata > Amphibia > Anura > Hyperoliidae > Hyperolius > Hyperolius riggenbachi. Next base: position 13,736,974 of record NC_090652.1, on the reverse strand, counting down.
ACACAGATTTACATTATAAACCAATTGTTTACATCCCACCCTCCCAAAACTACCCAAATAAAATGTTTAATATAAAAAAAAAAAAACATTACAATAAAAAACAAACAAACATGTAAATATTTACCTAAGGGTCTAAACTTTTTAAATATCAGTGTAAAGATGAAATATTTCTATATTTTTTTTATGTTAAACTTGTAAATAGTGATAGATGCAAAACGGAAAAAATGCACCTTTATTTCCAAATAAAATATTGTCGCCATACATTGTGATAGGGACATAATTTTAACGGTGTAATAACCGGGACATATGGGCAAATACAATACGGGAGTTTTAATTATGGAGGCATGTATTATTTTAAAACTATAATGGCTGAAAACTGAGAAAAAAGGAATTTTTTCCGTTTTTTCTTATTCTTCCTGTTAAAATGCATTTACAGTAAAGTGGCTCTTAGCAAAATGTACCCCCCAAAGAAAGCCTAATTGGTGGCGGAAAAAACAAGATATAGATCAGTTCATTGTGATAAGTAGTGATAAAGTTATAGGCTAATGAATGGGAAGTGAACATTTCTCAAGTGAAAACGACGGAACGCGAATGGGTTAAAGGGAAGGTTCAGGGAGGGTGGGTAAAAAATAAAAATCAAATTCCACTTACCTGGGGCTTCCTCCAGCCCGTGGCAGGCAGGAGGTGCCCTCGCCGCCGCTCCGCAGGCTCCCGGTGGTCTCCGGTGGCCGACCCGACCTGGCCAGGCCGGCTGCCAGGTCGGGCTCTTCTGCGCTCCAAGGCCCGGAACTTCTGCGTCCCACGCCGGCGCTCTGACGTCATCGGACGTCCTCCGGGCTCTACTGCGCAGGCGCAGAACTACTGCGCATGCGCAGTAGAGCCCGGAGGACGTCCGATGACGTCAGAGCGCCGGCGTGGGACGCAGAAGTTCCAGGCCTTGGAGCGCAGAAGAGCCCGACCTGGCAGCCGGCCTGGCCAGGTCGGGTCGGCCACCGGGAGCCTGCGGAGCGGCGGCGAGGGTACCTCCTGCCTGCCACGGGCTGGAGGAAGCCCCAGGTAAGTGGAATTTGATTTTTATTTTTTACCCACCCTCCCTGAACCTTTCCTTTAAAAAAATTACTATTTACCTCCCACCCTCCCAAAAAGACCCAAATAAAATGTTTAATAATAATAAAAAAAACCATTACAATAAAAAAAAAAAAAATTTACCTAAGGGTCTAAACTTTTTAAATATCTATGTAAAGATGAAATATTTCTATTTTTTTTTATTATAAGCTTGTAAATAGTGATGGATGCAAAAAACTGAAAAAATCCACTTTTATTTCCAAATAAAATATTGTCGCTATACATTGTGATAGGGACATAATTTAAAGGGTGTAATAACCGGGACAAATGGGCAAATACAATACGTGGGTTTCAATTATGGAGGCATGTATTATTTTAAAACTATAATGGCCGAAAACTGAGAAATAATGAATTTGTTCAACTTTTTTCTTATTTTTCCTGTTAAAATGCAGTTTGAATAAAATAATTCTTAGTAAAAAGTACCACCCAAAGAAAGCCTAATTGGTGGCGGAAAAAACAAGATGTAGATCAGTTCATTGTGATAAGTAGTGATAAAGTTATAGGTTAATGAATGGGAGTGTCATACTCACCAGGTCAAGGACTCTCAGCTTGCTCAGGCAGGGGGCTTCACGCGTACGCGCGGAGGAATGCTGGGCCTGGTAGTTCCTCTCAAATCCAAGATGGCGCGCTGCGCGCGCATACACGGAGTTGTGCGCGCGCACGCCGCTGCGCACAGCGCTTGCGCAGGAGTGCGCGCGTGCACGGAGCATTGCGCACGCGTTAATTCTGGCGCCAGAATTCAAATGGCCACCAGTATTTAAGCAGCACTGCCCTTCATTGCAGTGCTGCTTGTTCTGGCAGTTTGGCTTAGTGTTCCTGTGCAGTACCTATTGATTACCTGATTTCCTGTTGTGACCCGGCTTGTGACCTTGACTCCGCTTGATCTCTGCCCGCCCTGACCCTTGGCTTGTGACCTCGATAACCTGGATTGCCGCCTGCCCTGACCTCAGCTTGTGACCCCGACCATCCTTGATATCCGCCTGCCCTGACCTCCGGCCTTGCCTTGTGGACTACGCCTATTATCATCAGTCCTACACCCATCAGTATTCACCTGTTCTCCGAGTCACTGTGGAGCTATTTCCAGCGCAACCTGGTGGGCACTAGGCAGCGAAGCGCGGCATCCCCATTAGGGGGGTGTTCCGGCATTCCCTTTAGGGGAGTGTTGGTGAAGACCCGTGGTCACTTAGACTCTGCGCTGGGGTAGTTCTATCTCAGTGGTAAGGTCAACAGTCTCCTGGACCATAACAGTAACAAACAGCCATTATGAATACTGGTGTAGGATCAACTCAGATGGACCTCTTGTGTGAGATGGTCTCTCAACTAAGACTTTCGGTCGCAGAAGTTCAGAAAGAGAACTCCGAGATCCGGGAATTCCTCCGAAGTCAGCCAGCGGCTCCTGCGGCAGTGGCGCAAGCTCCAGCAGCTAACCTGGCACCTGTTCCTGTGGAAGGCGCCCTGAGCTTGATACCAGAACCTAAATTACCCTTACCTGATCGGTTTTCAGGGGACCGATCTAAGTTCCGTCTGTTCCGGAGTGCTTGTCAGCTTCACTTCAACTTGCTGCCGAGAACTTTCTCCCGTGAAGAGACTAAGGTCGGAGCTATCATCTCGCTTCTACAGGGTGAACCACAGGCCTGGGCCCTCCGGTTGATCGAACGTGAGGATCCAGTTGTTAACAGTGTCTCCTCCTTCTTTGAGGCCATGGCCGAATTGTACGATGACCCCGGAAGAGGGGCATCTGCAGAGACCGCCCTTCAAGCTCTACGCCAAGGGAAAAGGCCAGTGGAGGAATATGTTACGGACTTTCGCCGCTGGTCAGGTGACACTTCCTGGAATGAGCCGGCACTCAAGTTCCAGTTTAGACAAGGGTTATCTGAGGTTTTAAAGGACGAACTAGCCAGAGTGGGAGTACCGGAGACCCTGAAGGACTTGGTTCAGCTGTCTGTCCAGATCGATCGACGACTAAGAGAAAGACGGGTGGAAAGATCAGGACCTACCCGTCCCTTGTGGGTTCCTTCCATGGCTGAGACTCCTTGTTCTCCAACCGTTCCGACTCCTTCTGCCGCTGCTGATGATCCCGAGCCCATGCAACTAGGATCGGCTCGTCCTGCCATTTCTCAAGAGGAGAGACAACGCCGAAGGTCTGCCAACTTGTGTCTCTATTGTGGAGCATCCGGCCACTTCCGTTTGAACTGCCCGGTCAGGCCTGCCGGTAAGCCTGATCCACTTCTTTACAAGGACAAGACTATCCAACTTCTAGCGGTCTCTCATATCCCTCTCACTCTCTCGTTTCAGGGCCCCAGAGGAGAGATCGTTAGAGTCAAGGCTATTGTTGACTCTGGAACCTGCTCCTGCTTCCTAGACATCAACCTTGCCGTTCACCTTCAGCTTCCAACCCGGTGTAAACGGGTACCACTCACCATTCAGTTAGCCGACGGCTCTTCCACCAACTCTGGCCCCATTACAACAGAGACTCTTCCACTGAAAATCATCATTCAAGAGGAGCATCAGGAATACCTCTGTTTTGACTTGCTTCCTTCTCCTCTCTTCCCGATTATCCTGGGCATGCCCTGGTTAAAGATGCACAACCCCACTATTAACTGGAGGACGGGGGAAGTGTCCTTCCATTCAGACTATTGCCTTCGCAGTTGTTTCCCCCGGGTATTCTTTTCTGCCTGAATTCCAAGAAGAAAGACTCTGTTCCCTCGGTTTACCACGATTTCTTGGATGTGTTTGACAAGTCAGGAGCAGACGTTTTACCCCCTCATCGCATCTACGATTGCCCTGTTGATCTCCAGCCCGGAGCTGCTATCCCTTTTGGGAGGACCTATCAATTATCTGAACCTAAAGGACTATATTGATGAGAACCTGAAGAAGGGGTTCATCCGTCCCTCCACTTCACCAGCCGGGGCAGGAATCTTCTTTGTGGAGAAGAAGGACGGTTCACTCCGTCCATGCATTGATTACAGAAAGTTGAATAGAATCACGATCAAGAATCGGTATCCTTTGCCACTCATGTCGGACTTATTTCAAAGACTTCGTACTGCCCGGATATTCTCCAAGTTGGACCTCCGTGGAGCCTACAATTTAGTTCGCATAAGAGAAGGAGACGAGTGGAAGACGGCTTTCCGTTCCAGGTTCGGACACTTTGAATACTTAGTTATGCCTTTCGGGTTATGCAATGCCCCAGCCACGTTCCAACACTTCGTGAATGACATCTTCCGGGATTTCATCGATGACTTCATGGTCGTGTATCTGGACGACATACTGGTATTTTCCTCATCTCTGGAGGAGCACCGCATTGACGTTAAGAAGGTACTGTCGCGACTCAGAACTCATGGACTTTATGCAAAACCCGAGAAATGTGAGTTCGAGAAGGGGTCTATCCAGTTCCTGGGTCTAAGGATTTCCCCAGAGGGGTTAGAGATGGACCCACAGAAGGTCTCATCCATTCTGGACTGGCCAGTTCCTTCAGACAGAAGAGCCGTACAAAGGTTCATCGGATTTGCAAACTTCTATAGAAGATTCATCAGGAATTTCTCCCGAGTTGTGGCTCCCATCACGAGGTTGACCAGTACCCGACAAACCTTTCACTGGACTTCCGAAGCTCAGGAAGCTTTTGAGAGACTGAAGACTTGCTTCACTTCAGCACCCATTTTGAGACATGCAGAACCCTCTAGACCCTTTATCCTGGAGGTTGACGCCTCGGAAATAGCTATTGGAGCTATCCTGTCGCAACGGTTTGATTCGAAAGACATTCTTCACCCCATTGCCTTCTTCTCCCGGAAGCTTAACAGTGCTAAGAAGAACTATGATGTGGCAGATCGGGAACTCCTTGCTATCAAGGCAGCCTTGGAGGAATGGCGCTACTTGCTAGAAGGAGCAGAGCATCCTATCCTCATCTTCACAGACCACAAGAATCTCGAGTATCTCCGTTCAGCCAAAAGATTAAAGCCTCGACAGGCCAGATGGTCCCTGTTCTTCTCAAGATTCAACTTCCACTTAACCTACCGCCCTGGCTCTAAGAATACCAAACCGGATGCCCTGTCACGCATGTTCCATTCAGAGGCCAGCCCTAACTCCGTTCCAGAGAAGATCCTTTCCTCACAACATTTTCTACTCCTCCAATCAAGCCTACTTACAATAATAATACAATAACATTTCTATAGCGCTTTTCTCCCATAGGACTCAAAGCGCTTAGGCTCTCTCAAATTCAGTAGTTAGTAGGATGAAGTATTCACACAACAAAAGTTATATTTCTGCAAATGCCAGACTGAACAGGTGGGTTTTCAGTCTGGATTTAAACACATCCAGGGATGGGGCTGTCCTGATCTGTTGAGGTAAGGAGTTCCAAAACATAGGGGCAGCATGACAGAAGGCTCTGGGACCAAAAGTTTCCAAGTGGACTCTAGGTATGACTAGATTATTAGAACCTGTGGATCTGAGAATGCGGGGATTGCTACGCAGCTGTAACATATCTTTCAAGTATCCAGGGCCTAGATTATTCAGGGATTTAAATGTCAGTAGGCCGATCTTGAATAGGACCCTCCATTCTATAGGTAGCCAGTGAAGGGAATGTAGGACTGGCATTATGTGGCAGTAACGGGGTTGGTTGGTTAGCAGTCTGGCAGCAGTATTCTGTATCAGCTGTAGGCGGTACAAGACCTTTTTTGGAAGGCCAGTGTAGAGAGCATTGCAGTAGTCCAGTCGGGATGTGATGAAGGCGTGGACTAAGGTTGGCAGATCTTCTGGGGGTATGAGGTGCTTGATTTTTACTTACCTCTATCCAGCAAGAATCCGCTCTCCTCGATACCCCTCCTGACCGCCTTCTCAAAGATGGCCTTTACTATCATCAGGACAAGATTTTTGTTCCCCGCAAGTCACGACTTCTGGTCCTGCAGGCCTGCCACGATGATAGACTCACAGGTCATTTTGGAGTTTCCAAGACTCTCGATCTACTTCTGAGAACCTTTTGGTGGCCTGAAATTTCCAAGGATTGTAAACAATTTGTGAAGACCTGTGAGACTTGTGAGCGATCTAAGAGCTCCCGCACTAAGCCATGGGGTTTGTTGAACCCATTACCAGTTCCAGAACGGCCCTGGGAGGACATCGCCATGGACTTCATTGTTGAACTACCCCCTTCTAAGGGGTTCACAACTATCCTGGTGGTGGTTGATCGCTTCTCCAAAATGGCGCACTTTCTCCCTCTCCAAGGGTTACCTACGGCTGCAGAGACTGCTGAGATCTTCCTGAAAGAAATAGTCAGGTTGCATGGCTTACCCAAGAACATTGTCTCAGATCGGGGAGTCCAGTTCACCTCTAAATTCTGGCAGGAACTGTGCAGGAAACTTAAGATTCATTCTTCATTATCTTCAGGTTACCACCCGCAAACGAATGGTCAGACAGAACGGACCAACCAAACTCTTGAACAATACCTCAGGTGCTTCACCTCTGCTTCACAAGACGACTGGTCCTCACTGCTGGCTACTGCAGAATTTGCCTTTAATAACACGGTCCATACCTCCACTAACCAATCCCCATTCTTCATGAACTATGGATTTCATCCCTCATTCCTACTAGATATCAAGTCTGAATCTAAGTTACCCGGAGTCCAGGAGAGAATATCTTTTATCACTAAAAACTTCACTAAGATACAGGAAGCTCTGAAAGCATCTCAAGAAAGGGGAAAAAGATTTGCAGATAGACGCAGAAAGGAGGGGCCAAGTCTTGTACCAGGAGATCAGGTTTGGCTCTCCACAACTAACCTGAAACTGCGTTGCCCTTCGAAGAAACTTGGGCCAAAGTTTATTGGGCCTTTCCCTGTTCTGGAACAGATTAATCCAGTGGCTTTCAGACTATCCTTACCAAGATCCTTACGGGTCCATCCAGTGTTCCACGTCTCCTGCTTGAAGAAGGTTGAGGTTAGTGACTTTCCGGGACGTTCTGCTTGTCCTCCTGCTCCCATCCTGGTTGAGGGAGTGGAGGAATTTGAGGTCGAGAAGATCCTTGATAGCAGAAGGGTTAGAAATTCCATCCAGTATTTGGTAAAGTGGAGGGGGTTTGGGATGGAGGAGAACTCTTGGGAACCAGGCCAGAATGTTCATGCTCCCAGATTAGTCAAACTGTTTCATCAAAGATTCCCACAGAAACCTAGACCTGGAGGCACCCAGAGGTTGCCCGTAGGGGGGGGCAATGTCATACTCACCAGGTCAAGGACTCTCAGCTTGCTCAGGCAGGGGGCTTCACGCGTACGCGCGGAGGAATGCTGGGCCTGGTAGTTCCTCTCAAATCCAAGATGGCGCGCAGCGCTGCGCGCGCATACACGGAGTTGTGCGTGTGCACGCCGCTGCGCACAGCGCTTGCGCAGGAGTGCGCGCGTGCACGGAGCATTGCGCACTGCGCACGCGTTAATTCTGGCGCCAGAATTCAAATGGCCACCAGTATTTAAGCAGCACTGCCCTTCATTGCAGTGCTGCTTGTTCTGGCAGTTTGGCTTAGTGTTCCTGTGCAGTACCTATTGATTACCTGATTTCCTGTTGTGACCCGGCTTGTGACCTTGACTCCGCTTGATCTCTGCCCGCCCTGACCCTTGGCTTGTGACCTCGATAACCTGGATTGCCGCCTGCCCTGACCTCAGCTTGTGACCCCGACCATCCTTGATATCCGCCTGCCCTGACCTCCGGCCTTGCCTTGTGGACTACGCCTATTATCATCAGTCCTACACCCATCAGTATTCACCTGTTCTCCGAGTCACTGTGGAGCTATTTCCTAAATACAACAATTTGGGGAGCACCATCCATAACATTGGTACAGTCCTATCTATAATTTTGGAGGAACCCTGACATGTGCAGAATGGCCAATAAGATACAATATTACACAAAAAGACACCAGCTATGGCCTCAATGAACCGCACCACATCAGACATGAATCATATAGAAAAAAGTTACATCCTTTATTTATCAATCCACAAACAATTAAAAAAAACTTAAAAACAGGTGGGGAATAGCATGTAAACCCAGATTGTCGGAGAACCGGCAGGAATTTGAAGTGCTAATATTGTGTGTGACACACCACTAAGGGTGTGAACCATAATTGGTGACACACTGATGTAATGAGTGAACGTTGGGGCTGCAAAGTACACAGCATAAATAGCAAAAACAAGGGACCAAAGTGCAAAGTGCATACAACAATGTATAATTAAACAACAATCATGAAAAAACACACATAAAACCACTGAGGTGATCACTGTATAACTGGATGTAATACAGTGGAATAACAAACAACAACTGATCAATATCAAACCAATGTTCAGATAGAGTGAAGGAGAAATCCCCTGAAAATGTAAGGCAAGTAAAGAGTAGTGATAGACATGTTAGTGAAACATGTACCCAATCAAGTGAAGAAACCTACCAGTAATGAAGTAGCTCCACGGGTCCCCCACCGCTGCTATCGCGATTCGCCACGTTATGTGGCTTTCTCAAAGCTACTGTGTTACCTCCTGCAGCCATTTTATCCTAATCCAAGAGGAGGGGAGGAGGGAATGGACGCCCGAACGTAGCGTGGCCACGCTACTGCCTCCATCACTCCACGCTGCTGAGCAGCGTGAGAGCTCTGTCGGCTCCCGTACCTATGGTGGCCGCATTGTGGCCAAAAAAGTATAACACGTACGTTCGTACGTAACTCTAGAGTAAACATACGCATAGGCGCCATCTAGAGTCTAAAAATAGACTGCAGGTTTTAAAGCATGAAATAATACAAACCTGCAAGACTATATTAACTATGTGCACACCCACCCCATCTACTGGCTGCAAAAAAGAACTACACGTACTCTATGTAAAAAGAATGAAGGGGAAGACAAAGGATAAAGGAAATGTAGTATAAAGAAGAAATTATAAGGAACATTTGTATTATTATTTCCTTATCTATACATTACCACAGTACTAGATAAGAGCGCAACAACCAATTGGTACATGGGTACATTACAGATGACCTCAAACTGGTCAGATAAATCAAGGCTACTCCCAAGATAAAATAATAACTGTCGGAACCACATTATCATGTCTAAACAATAGCAAACTATGTAGATAATGTACAATTAAATAAGCACATGCAATCCTGAATTTAGAACGTCCAAGTGGACCAGTCCATATAAGAAACACTGCATAGACAATCCAACATCCTCTTCAGGGGTCCAGAATCTGTAGAGAAGTCCTGTCAGAGATTCTTCCTTACTTCAGACAGAGATAAGGGATGTATACTGTCCAAAATGATCATGTGTATAATCTGCAACTAGAAATAACACAGTAGCTTTGAGAAAGCCACATAACGTGGCGAATCGCGATAGCAGCGGTGGGGGACCCGTGGAGCTACTTCATTACTGGTAGGTTTCTTCACTTGATTGGGTACATGTTTCACTAACATGTCTATCACTACTCTTTACTTGCCTTACATTTTCAGGGGATTTCTCCTTCACTCTATCTGAACATTGGTTTGATATTGATCAGTTGTTGTTTGTTATTCCACTGTATTACATCCAGTTATACAGTGATCACCTCAGTGGTTTTATGTGTGTTTTTTCATGATTGTTGTTTAATTATACATTGTTGTATGCACTTTGCACTTTGGTCCCTTGTTTTTGCTATTTATGCTGTGTACTTTGCAGCCCCAACGTTCACTCATTACATCAGTGTGTCACCAATTATGGTTCACACCCTTAGTGGTGTGTCACACACAATATTAGCACTTCAAATTCCTGCCGGTTCTCCGACAATCTGGGTTTACATGCTATTCCCCACCTGTTTTTAAGTATGTTTTAATTGTTTGTGGATTGATAAATAAAGGATGTAACTTTTTTCTATATGATTCATGTCTGATGTGGTGCGGTTCATTGAGGCCATAGCTGGTGTCTTTTTGTGGAGCTATTTCCAGCGCAACCTGGTGGGCACTAGGCAGCGAAGCGCGGCATCTCCATTAGGGGGGTGTTCCGGCATTCCCTTTAGGGGAGTGTTGGTGAAGACCCGTGGTCACTTAGACTCTGCGCTGGGGTAGTTCTATCTCAGTGGTAAGGTCAACAGTCTCCTGGACCATAACAGGGAGGTGAACATTGCTCGGATGCATAAAGTGAAAATGACTGAGGGCTGAAGTGGTTAAAGGGATACTTAACCACTTCAGGATTCGGCGTACGCTTAACTACGCCCCTGAATCCTGAAGTGGATTGCATGGAAACCGTTCCATGTCAGTTCACGGAGCGTGTCTCCGTGAACACCCTGCGAGCCGCCGATCGCGGCTCACAGGGTAAATGTAAACACACGGGGAAGATCTGATTTGGCCGGGGATCGCCGGCATCTGATAGGCTAAAGCCTATCCTATCCGGCGCAGGACGGAACTCCGTCCTGCGCCGCTCACAGGGGGAGGGAGAGGGAGGGAAGGAGGCCAGGAAGCGCTGCGGAGGGGGGCTTTGAAGAGCCCCCCCCCCCCCCCGCAAGCGCAGGCAGCCGGCGGCAATCAGACCCCCCCAGCAGGACATCCCCCTAGTGGGGAAGCCTAATCGCCCTGGCTGCTATCTGATCGGTGCTGCGGGCTGGAGAGCCCACGCAGCACCGATCAGGCAACCCCCCCCCCCCCCCCCGGCACTGAAGTGGTTAAAGAGACTCCGTAACAAAAATTGCATCCTGTTTTTTATCATCCTACAAGTTCCAAAAGCTATTCTAATGTGTTCTGGCTTACTGCAGCTCTTTCTACTATAACAGTCTCTGTAATAAATCAATGTATCTTTCCCCTGTCAGACTTGTCGGCCTGTGTCTGGAAGGCTGCCAAGTTCTTCAGTGTTGTGGTTCTGTGATGAATCTCCCCCCTCCAGGCCCCTCTCTGCACACTGCCTGTGTGTTATTTAGATTATGGCAGATTCTCTCTTCTCTCTTATCTTTTACAAGCTGGATAAATCGTCCTCTGAGCTGACTGGGCTTTCACATACTGAGGATTACAGACAAGGGCAAAGCTGTTTGCAAGAAGAAAAGAGCAGCCTGAAACTTCTGTGCATGAGAGCAGAAGGGGGAAAGAAACACACAATGATCTCTTGAGATTCAAAAGGAATGCTGTATACAGCCTGCTTATGTGTGGATGTATTTTCTATGTGTGGACATGCTGTACATCAACCTACTTCCTGTTTTGGTGGCCATTTTGTTTGTTTATAAACAAACTTTTTAAAACTGTTTTTAACTACTTTTAGTGCGGCGGGGAGCGGCGAAATTGTGACAGAGGGTAATAGGAGATTTCCCCTAACGCACTGGTATGTTTACTTTTGTGCGATTTTAACAATACAGATTCTCTTTAAGTCTTAGAAAAAAAATGACTTTTACTCACCCGAGGCTCCCCTCAGCCTCCTGCAGCTGAACGGTGCCCTCGCCGGGTCCCTCCGATACACCATGACTTGCCGGCGGCCACTTCCGGCCGCAATAGCGCCCTTTATAATGCTATTGCGGCCGGGGACGCGGATAATCAGCCGCGTTCCCAGCCTGTCGGCCGGTGACGGCCAAACCGGAAGTGGCCGCCGGCGAGTCCAGGTGAATCGGAGGGACCCGGCGAGGGCACCGTTCAGCTGCAGGAGGCTGATGGGGAGCCTCGAGTGAGTAAAAGTCATTTTTTTTTCTAAGACTTAAGGTTCCCTTTAAAGGGAACCATAGATGAACAGGAAAAAGATGTTATACATACCTGGGGTTTCCTCCAGCCCCATACGCTCTGATCGATCCCACTCCGCCGTCCTCCGCTGCCCGCAGCTATGAGAACCGGGACCCTGCTCTGCCGTCAGTCGGAGCAAGTCTGAGCGTAAGGGAAGTGCGCTGTTTGCGTATCTCTGCAGCAGCCGCTGGATACGTAGAGGGCACACTTCTCCTGCGTAGCCTCGCTCCGATGACGTCAGTGACAGGAACTGGTTCTCGTAGCTGCAGGCAGCGGAGGACGGCGGCGTGGGATCGATCAGAGCATATGGGGCTGGAGGAAGCCCCAGGTATGTATAACATCTTTTTCATGTCCCCATTTTTTTTATAATGATACAATATAATCTCTGTTTTAATGTGGATGATCCTATATACTGAGTGGTATATACTCCTATGTGCACAGGAGGAGCGATCTGGATAGGTGGTGTGAATTTGTAGAGACAACAATTGTATGATGGCACATAATGGTAACAATGTGTAGACTGACAGTGCAACCTAATAAGCAAACAGCTCAATACATGGCCCCACCCCCTGGATTCAAACATATCATCTCTCTATATTGGTGGTATGTAAGTACTCAGTCTTCCTGGTCCCATCCTCACTATGGCTTATGTATTTTTTTCATATTCATCTGTCGCTGTGCCTTTGGTTTAAGTACCATTATGCTGTTTGTACGGGTGTGAATATTTCCATGGGTTCACATGTTAGTATAATTGGATGTTGGTTATACAAGTTTTCTTTACGAGAGATTATCAAGTGCTGACACTTAGCTTATTTACTCAGCCTTCATGGCTGTTTCTAGGCACTTTCTCTGTGTGACATCCTGGTTCTCAATTGTGACATGCATAATTTGCATGCTGCGCATATGGTGTGATGGGCTGCTATGCGGCCCGGCGACCTATGCGTATCTCTATGCGGCCCAGCCTCCCTCCATGTGGAGGTGTGGCTGGCTGTGACGTCGGAGGGAAGGGAATTTTCCTCCCAGTTTGACTGGCGTGCGGGGATGGCGGCGGACTGGTTGCTCAGCAACCATCATGTGGCCAGGGGATGTTTGACGGCCACGCCGTCTGGCCTATCATGGTTCACCCTATACGCGGATGCGCCAATCAGAGCGCATCAGAAGCGGCCAGCAAAGGAGAGGTGTGACGTAGTGCCCGGTGAGAGACTCTCACGGGTGCCTGTCACATCCACCCACATAGTGCACCACGGGAGAGGCGGGATATCCGCCCTTTGCATGTCGCAGGGACAATCAGGATGTTCAGCAACTTGGGGACAAGTACTGGTGTGATGCATCACAAGTACCATGCAGCTTATGTACAGTTTGACTATGATACGCAGTGTGAACAGCTTATGATAACAAGATGCTTGCTTTTTATGAAGATGCAATGTGTTTACATATGCTAATGATGATATGTTTGAATCCAGGGGGTGGGGCCATGTATTAAGCTGTTTGCTTATTAGGTTGCACTGTCAGTCTACACATTGTTACCATTCTGTATTGTTTTACCTTGACAAAGGGGACCCCACGGGGCCCCGAAACGAATCGTCGGTATATGGAGTGGACTTGTGTCACATTGGTTGAATAAACCTTGATTTTGGATCACTTGAGTGTGCGGACCTTCCCGATTTTGTTTGCAGTTTCCAATGGTCCAGCATCTCTATTGTGGTGTGCGATTCTCCCTTTGATTTTTGAACAATTGTATGATGATGGTGCCTGTACCATTTGTGGGGCGATTTTCCTATAATGGACGGTATAGGGAAATCCCAAAACGCTTTAAAAAACGATTTGTATATCGATTTCTTCAGCTCTTTATAGAAGAAATACTGTACATTGTATTTATTCTTATCCGGGTCGAAGAGTTCACCTCCTGACTTGTGTCAGGAAGTGAAAAAACAAATTGCCGGACAAAAACACTTAGAAAAGCGTTTTACACAAAATCGCAACGTGCAAGTAAGTGCTGGGAGGGGGAAAAACAATTGCGCAAAAAAAGAAAATCGCTGCCGTCAGCAATTTCGATTTTAGATGTGGACAAAGCCTTATAGTACAAGTCCTGGCCAATATCTATTATACGTCTACGGGAGGAGCGCCTGGAATAGTAATCTCTGATATAATAAAACTCCTGTTACAGTAAACATATTTTCGGCGCCTACTTGACACCGACTCTGGATATAGTAAACAGTGGGAGGTGCATGCGTCATATGTCAGTGGGCAATGCATGCGTCACATGTCAGTGGGCGGTACATGCGTCATATGTCAGTGGGCGGGGCATGCGTCACATGTCCGTGTATATCCCATGGCCTGCTGCTCTCTTCAGGCTGGTTACAAGTGAGTTGGAGGAGTGAGAGGAATGGCCCCGGCGCTGGATATGCAGTACTGTACAAATAAGCAGCCTGGAGGAAATGAGGCGTAATGTGAATGTAAACAAAAGAGGATGCAGTGTTGCCACTTCCACATTGCAATCACTGATAAAAGTACTGGCACTGTCCTCCCGTGGGATTGTACGCACTGACCGGTTATCTCTTCCCTTGTAAGCAATGATGTTCCTGGTAGCGTGCGGAACGCAGTACAGGCTACTTTCTAGCGATTACTAGCGATTTGTCCAGCCTGGCTGTAGAGCCCTAAAGTATACTTAACCTTGTATATCTCAACCCCCGGCCCAGGGGACGTGTTGCGTTGGGCCACGGCCAGGTCTGGATTTACATCACAGGAGCCTATAGGCATAGATGTCCTGGCACCCTAGGCTTCCTCCTACATGAACCTACAAACCCCCATCAAATTGCACCGCAAGTGTGCTGGCTGTCCCAGCTGTCGCTTCTCGCTTACTTCCCTTGCCCATCATAGGTTGCTACAGGTGCCCCTTAGTATCAGGTAGCCAGAAGTACTATCAATATTAAGTAGCTAGAGATTCAGCCTAGTATTAGGTAGCTAGAGGAGCCCTCGACTGAAGAGAGTTCTCATCAGTGGAGTGCCAAATGGAGGGTGAGTAACCTCTCATTTACACTCTCATAATGTTCTGCATAGGGAAGGAGGGAGGGAGGCACTCGGAGGGGAGTGAGGTGCCTTTTCATCATCGGGTGCCTGTAGGCATGTGCCTACAGTGCCTTATGGTAAATCCGGCCCTGGCCACAGCTACATCCACTGCCTCTTCTCACTGCAGAGTCTGCACAAGTTGAAAACCTCCAGTCCCACCCCCTCCAACTCCGCTACTTCATTAGCCGTCCGTACACATGGATACATCACCCTGCTATATTCCCACCTCTCCTCACTGCAGTGCGCAGCCGCGACTTCAATGAGGGAGGCCGTGTGTGGTACACCCATATGGAAACTGACTGCCTATTCGCGGAGGAGCACTGGCAATCAGCAGCGGGCAGCAAGTGAGGGACTGAGCACAGGAGGGCCCAGCAATGGTTTCATCGCCCGATACAGGCAAGATAGCAAAGTTCTGTATCTGTTAAAGGGAGTCTGAAGCGAGAATAAATCTCGCTTCAGACCTCATAGATAGCAGGGGCACGTGTGCCCCTGCTAAACCGCCGCTATAGCACCGCTAAACGGGGGTCCCTTCACCCCCAAATCCCCTCGTTTCAGCGGGGGAGCGCTTCCTGGTTGGAGCAGGGCTAACCGCCGCAGCCCTGCCCCACGCGCGTCTGTCAGCGCGTATCTCCGCCTCTCCCCCGCCCCTCTCAGTTTTCCTTCACTGAGAGGGGCGGGGGAGAGGCGGCGATGTGCCGCTGATAGACGCGACTGGAGGCAGGGCTGCAGCCGTTAGCCCTGCCTCCGTCTGCGACCAAGTGTCGCAGTGGGGGGTTTGGGGGTGAAGGGACCCCCGTTTAGCGGCGCTATAGCGGCGGTTTAGCTAACTATGAGCTCTGAAGCGAGATTTATTCTCGCTTCGGAGTCTCTTTAAGGGAGGAGAGAGCCCTGCATGTTGGCATCATTCACCTTTCCACACGCTCTTCCGATGCAGCCCCACTGTGCCGTTCTCTCCACTGGTTACCCATTACCCAGAGGATCCAGTTCAAACTCCTGACTCTAACATACAAAGCCCTCCACGAGTTGTCTCCTCCATACATCTCCTCACTAATCTCAAGATATTGTCCCTCCCGCAATCTTCGCTCCTCCCAAGAAATTCTCCTGGCCTCTAAGCTGATCACCTCCTCTCATGCTCGCATCCAGGACTTTACACGAGCATCATCCCTTATCTGGAACTCTCTTCCACAGCCTGTACGTCATGCTCCAAACCTGGACATCTTCAAACGCACTCTTAAAACACACCTTTTCAGACAAGCTTATAACATTCTATAGCCCTTATTTAGTTCTCTGTCACAATGTAATCAGAGGCAAAGAATCACTGCCTCATCCATCCTCCACCCCCTTACCTAGTGTGTCCCCCACAACCCATTAGATTGTAAGCCCGCAAGGGCAGGGTCATCCTCCTAATGTTTACTGTTCTTGTAACAATATTTGTGCTGCTTGAAACTCTGCTGTACATTTGTTAGCTGTATCTATGTTCCTCTTGTCGTCTTATTGTGCTTTGTAAAGCGCTGCGGAATATGTTGGCGCTATATAAATAAATAATAATAATAATAATCAGCATCACAGTGACTGTAAGCTAAAAGCCCTGTTCCCTGTCCAATCCAATTTACTGACCAGTCCCCTCCACAGAGAAATGTTTGGAATGGAAAGGGCCTGGCTGAAAAAGGTTGGGTACCCCTGTTGTAGTCCACTAAATGTGCCAGTGCTTGTACTGTACCTCCAATGGGAGGACAGAGCTGCTCCTGTGCAGCAGAGAATGCACCAGGGCATGCTGGGCCATTTCTAGGACAAGTGCTTGTACTGTACCTCCAATGGGAGGACAGAGCTGCTCCTGTGCAGCAGAGAATGTACCAGGGCATGCTGGGCCATTTCTAGGACAAGTGTTTGTGGGTCCCCACTAGAGAAAAACTATCATTTCCATAGCTAAATATTTACTGTTTCAGGAAAGGGAAAAAGATAAGGAGCACAGCATAAGTGTCTGTATGCTTGCCACTGTATATACACACGTCTATCTTATCATGTCACATGTCATTTGGGGTACACTTTAACCAAATGAGGACCGACGCAGTACAAATCTACGTCCAGCAGGTGGTGCTGCCGTTATGATTGGACGTAGATTCAACGTCGCAGTAAACAAAATGTTCCGATGCAATTGTGCGCACCCGAGATGGGAGATTAAGCTGCCATATTACAGCTGACATCTCCCCTCAGTGATCAGGAGCCATCGCGATTGTCTCCTGATCACTACGATCGCCGGCGGATCGTAGTGATCACTGTTACTGATGCGGTGGGGGAAGGTATAATGCCCTGGTTCTTGGGGGTTAGGCTACCGGTCTCCAAAAGGTTAAAGTGATATATAAGTGAAAACAAAGTTAAGAGATAAACAATTGTATCTATCCTCCCACTCCTAAAAAAATGACTTTTAGATTTCTTATGTTATGTTTAAAAAAGAGCAGATAATATTGTTTTGTCTAGCTGAATGTAACACTCTATTTCTGTGTCTCTCAGGCACAGTTCACATTGGCAGTAAAAAAACTGTCAGTTTGCAGATCGTAACGGATGCAAACAGTTCCAATGTTAATCTATCGATATGTTCGCATTGATCCGTTTGAACAGATCCATTCTGCAAACTCCGCTGAACGGGCCACAAGTTTGGTGCTGCAGCAATTTTTCTGGACTGCTGAGCCCAGCAAAACTGGAATGGAGGCTGAAGCACCGCATTGGGGGCAATGAGAAACGGATCCCATTGGCTAGAAAACGGACCATTCTAGCCAGCAAAAATCTACGTAACTGAATCAACTGAAATGTGAACAGATCCTTTTCCAAGAAAGTGCCAGTGTGAAAAGACCCTGAGAATGCTTATCTACATGAACTATCTAGGAGATACTGCGCATCACTGGAACAATATCGATCACACTTATTTTCAGGAGATCGCAGCAATGATTAGGGTCACTCCACCCTTAAATAAAACTTTATCCACAAACAACCACTGCGCTTACTTGTACCCTGCAACAAAATCAAAGAATGCACATAGTGCCCAGTACTGTTTGCAACTGGCTACAATGGACACCCCGTGCCGCACTCCAGGGGGTAGTGCCACCACCAGGAAAAAGGTAAACTCTCAGCTCCCCCTTTGTGGTTGCACTCACCAAAAGCACGTCTTGTTATATTGCGTATCACATCCACCTCTGTTATCCAGCTAGCCAAGGAGTAGGGTCATCAGATAGCAATAAAATTGTGATGATCTGCTCAGCTGCCTGTGCAGGCAGGCAGCTTTTTGACCATTGTTTAGGTTTGCATGCTGCAGGACTCTGGAAAGAAGAGCTTCTGTCAGTTTTGCAGCTTGTGCTTGCTGAGGAATTTGCATACGTTGTCATGCAAATTGCCTGGCCACATTCATTGGAGGAGTGTACTATAAGTACTATGTGTTTCCCACAATGCTTGGCTGGTCATAAGGATTTTGTCCTATGTAACACTCCCGGAGGAGTGTCAGCCTTACTCTCTGTTTGAAGATCAGCTTAGAGTAATTCCTGGAAAACTGCACTAGGCAGGTTTCCTTAGTGCAGTTAGGATTGCTTATCTGTTTGTTTGTTCTGTTGCCATTGTCCTGTCCCAACGGTGGTCGACAGGAAATGGTTTTGATCTCTGTTCTTGGAGTATAGCTGGTGCAGCGGTTGCTACCAGCTATCTCTTCTGATCTGTCTCCTTGGATTGCGTTAGCCACTTTTCGCTAGCGCTGTGGATCCTTCTGTTCTGTCTCCTTGGATCGCGCTAGCCACTTTTCGCTAGCGCTGTGGTTCCTATCTCTCGCTTGTCCCTGTTTTCGTGTATCTGTCTTGTCTGCTACGAACGCTTGCTGGAGGCTCGGTGAGGTAACCGTTAAGCAAGCGCTTGCGTCCTCTGTTTCATGTTTGTCTGTCAATGGTTAGTTAGGCGTGCTTGTCTCTATTGTGCTTATCACGTGGAGACCGCGCATAACCGCGTGCACTGTTGCGAATGTGTGCGGTGTTCGCGGTTAGCTAGCGTTTGTTATTTTCCGTATCTCCTCATTGTATTATTTGCTGTGCCTTTGCTAACCTCGTATTCTGTTCTGATCTGCCTTGTGTCACGTCTGGCGATCGCACCTCTCGCGATCGCGTTCCTGTTTCATATCTGCTGTTGTGTGTGCACTGTCACGGGGTGGCGACTAGGTTGGCGCACACACATACAACCTGTCCCTTTGCTCGTCTCATTCGCAATCGCCTCTCTTGCAAAAGCGTTCTGCGCTTCGTACAATTCCTGTCTGGCATTTGTGGAGGTACAGAGGATTGGTTCCTCTGCACTCCCCAGCGCCATCTGCCGACAGGAATTTTCCCTCTACGGGTGCGTAGCACCTTTTGCTGGGTGCCTGCAAATATACGCCTGTGGAGGATTTCTGCCGTGTCAGCGCACGCGTTGTGCGCTGATCACGGAGAAAGTTCCACAATCGTTACAGTATGACCAGCCCAACCCAAAACCCCAGTGTAGACGGAAATTCCGATTTGTACGATTTTGTCGAGTTTGGGTCCTGTGTCTTTAAGAGCTTTAAAAGGCTTAACTCAGAGACCAACGCGGAATTTCTTTCTGAATGTGTGAGGTTTTGTCTGGATCCCACCTTTCAGATTACTGATCCGTCTACGTCGGCTCTTCAGTTTGCCTATGTGCTCTTAAAAGACGATTTGTTCACCTGGGCATATGATGTGCTAAAAAATAATTCTTGGAATGGTTATCTGTATCAGTTGCTTGCAGTGATATTCTCTCACTGGTTTAAACTGCCTGGCTTACCACCTGCTCTGATTAAATGTGTAGCTGCTGATAAGTCAGCTGATCTTTCCCTTCCATGCAAAACTTTTCAGTATGACAATCAGTTCAATGTGTCTGTTGCCACTTCAGGTTTTAAACAGCAGACATGCAAAGTGGCTAAAAAGAGAAAAACTAAAAAACGCAAGCAACGGAATAAAACACTCCCTATTGAAGTTTGTAATGATGTTGTTCCGTCTCCGGCTTTTTTGCCCCAATCCAAAGCTTATGTGGATCCTGCTATAGGTAGGATCGCACACTATATTAACCATTTCCGCCGCCCGGACGTGAAGCTCACGTCCGGGCGGCAGCTCTGCAGCGCTCCCGCGCTTGGGCGCGCTCCCTCCCGCAAACGCGAGCGCGCCCCCGCATCCCCGCTGTGTCCCCCGGTAGCCCTGGGATCAGTGAAAGGGAACATGGTTCCCGATCACCGATCCCTTTCCCCCGCAGAAAAACCGAAGCGCTCACCTGTGAGGCTCCGGCTCTTCTGCCCGGACAGATTTCCGCATCCCCCTTGTACTTCCGCTTAGAGAGGAGTACAAGGAGGGAAACTAAAAACGAAGGTGGCCATCTTGTGGCCAAATAGTAAAACTACATCTGCACATTTTTACATTACAATTACACATTTGACAACATTAAAAATTAACTGTTTATGTCCCACACCAAAATATTACCCAAATAAAAGTTTTAATAGTAAAAAAAAAAAAAAATTACAATTAGAAAAAAAAAAAAAGACATAAATAGTTACCTAAGGGTCTGAACTTTTAAAATATGCTTTTGAAGGGGGTATACTATAAACATTTTTAAAATTATAAGCTTGTAAATAGTGATGGACGCAAAACGGAAACGATGCACCTTTATTTTCAAATAAAATATTGGCGCCATACATTGTGATAGGGACAAAATTTAAATGGTATAATAATCGAGACATACGGGCAAATAAAATACATAGGTTTTAATTATGGTAGCGTGGATTATTTTAAAGCTATAATGGCCGAAAACTGAGAAATAATGATTTTTTTCCATTTTTTTCTTATTAATCCTGTTAACCATTTCCGCCGCCAGCTCAGCAGCGATCCCGCCCGCGATCGCGGGCGCGCCCCCGCATCCCCGCTGTGCCGCCCGGTAGCCCTGGGATCAGTGAAAGGGAACATGGTTCCCGATCACCGATCCCTTTCCCCCGCAGAAAAACCGAAGCGCTCACCTGTGAGGCTCCGGCTCTTCTGCCTGGAGAGACTTCCGCATCGCCCTTGTACTTCCGCTTACCAGGAAGTACAAGGATGGAAAAAAAAATGAAGGTGGCCATCTTGTGGCCAAATAGTAAAACTACAGCTACACATTTTAATCATTACAATTTACACAAATAACAACATTAAAAATTAACTGTTTATGCCCCACACCAAAATATTCCCCAAATAAAAATTTTAATGGAAAAAAAAAACAAAACATTACAATAAAAAAAAAAAAAAAGACAAATAGTTACCAAAGGGTCTGAACTTTTTAGATATGCATTTGAAGGGGGTATACTACAAACATTTTTTAAATTATAAGCTTGTAAATAGCGATGAACGCAAAACGGAAACAATGCACCTTTATTTCCAAATAAAATATTGTCGCCATACATTGTGATAGGGACAAAATTTAAATGGTATAATTACCGAGACATACGAGCAAATAAAATACATAGGTTTTAATTATGGTAGCGTGGATTATTTTAAAGCCATAAAGGCCGAAAACTGAGAAATAATGAATTTTTTCCATTTTTTTCTTATTAATCCTGTTAAAATGCATTTACGGTAAAGTGGCTCTTAGCAAAATGTACCACCCACAGAAAGCCTAATTAGTGGCGGAAAAAACAAGATATAGATCAATAAATTGTGATAAGTAGTGATAAAGTTATTAGCGAATGAATGGGAGGTGAAAATTGCTCCGATGCATAAGGTGAAAAATCCCCGCGGGCTGAAATGGTTAAAATGCATTTACGGTAAAGTGGCGCTTAGCAAAATGTACCACCCACGGAAAGCCTAATTAGTGGCGGAAAAAACAAGATATAGATCAATAAATTGTGATAAGTAGTGATAAAGTTATTAGCGAATGAATGGGAGGTGAAAATTGCTCTGATGCATAAGGCGAAAAATCCCCGCGGGCTGAAATGGTTAAAGCAGTTAAAAAATCTGTTCTTGTTCCTGAACTCCACCCCTATGGAGACTATTTGGATACTGGCCTGTTTGATCCCCCATTTGCTTCCTGGGATATTGGGGCCTTGCTGGAGGAATTCGATTTTGATTGGAAAGCTTTTTGCGATTTTTACATCGCAAAAAGCCAGGATGTCTTGAATGATTGTCTCGATTCTATGTACCTTTTGATTGATTCCGATGAATGTGACGAGGGTGATGTGGATCTGGTGATCTATGTATGGCAAACGATTTTGGATGAGTTGCACACACACCAACCAATTGATTCCAATAAAGAGACATCGTTGTCGGATGATTGTTCCTGCCTTTCTGGGGTAAAGCATGAGAGTCTTGACTTTGTGCAATCTGAAATGAATGAGTGTGCCGCTGTGGTTGATTCCTGTGCGAATCCTGAAGGATTCGCTCTTGACAGTGTGCAGTTTGAATCTGTGCGATCAGATGCCTGTTTCTCGGATGTTCCTGCAGATTGTGATCGGCATGAGTCTGCCGGTTTCCTCAAGGATGTGTGGGATCCTTTGTCATTTAGAAACAGATCTTTGAGATATTCCGTCTGTGACCCTGCTATGGGGAAAAGTTCTCGACTATGCAGCATCAAAAGTAAAATTAATATGCCTAATAAAGTTTATCCTGTTGATGTCGCTATTTCTTCTACAGATGAGTCTCTGTCTTACCCTGTTCACACCTGTAAGGGCCCGTTGCCTGGTGACAGTTGCTCCAGTGTTTCGGTCCTAGATGCCTTGCAGTCTGCTCCGCAGATCGCGGAGGTTTGCGCTATGGAAGCGTCAGTTTCACAACCTAAAGTGATTTTTGATTTGCAGGTTTTGCGTTCTGATTCTTCGGATTCGACATTGTTAGCCGAATCTAAGAGTGAGACAGCGCTTCGGTTTTGCGAATCTGATGCTGAACCTTCTTTGCCTTATTCAGAGACACTTTCTCTGAACCTGCCCTGTACCATGAATGAAAACATGTTTTCCTTTCACACTGACGTTTGTGAGCCCCTTTCTTGCTCTGAGAGAAGTGCTGATTCTGCACCCTGTACTCTGGATGAGTCAATGTGGCCTTGCTCAGAATCCCCTGCAGTGTCCCTAGAGGCTCGTCTAGGTATTGCCACGATACGCACCTGTTTTTCTGCAGTTTTGGAGTTACAAGCTAGTTTGACTGCCACACAGAATTCTGGATACAGTGAGAATGAAGTTAGGGAGTCAGTGTGTGTTCCAGTAAATATACCTGTACATTCCCCTCATGATGATGAGATCCAGTCTCAGGTTATGGTGGAACCATTCCTGGGACATCTGCTCTGTCCACAAAATAAAGTTCCAGTTTTGCCCTGTAACATGGATAGTTCAGAATCCTTCTTAGAAAACCTGGAAAATGATGTTCCTGAGGTCTTGTTTGATGTTCTGGAGGTCTCCAAGTTCCTCCCAAAGGGTGCAGAACTTGTAGGAGATGTCTCCTGCCCCCCAAGTCCTTCTGAGGTGTTGCCCTCTTCCGTGGGCATTGCTGCCTTGCTGGCTACCTTTTCAGCTCTGGTGGAGCTTCAGTCATGGGTAGTCAATGATGAATTTCTGTCAGATACCATTACAGTCATTGAGATCTCTAAGCCTGAGATCGAGTCTTCTTTTGAGAGTCCAGTACCTGTGACCTCTACTCGTGATGTTTTTCTGCCCGGTCCTGGTTTTGGTCTGGTCGTGCCGGACTCTGAGGTTGGCAGTTCCCCGACATGTCCTGAGGTTTCTCCTGTGCTGGTGTACCCCAGTGTGCTCTGTGACCCAGAAAGCCCAAGTGTGCCTTGGTTACCAGCGTACTCAGATGCTTCCTTGGTGGAGACATGTTCTGATTTAGCCTGCCTGCTTGCATGCCCAGAAGTGGTCCCTGAAAGTCTTGATCTTGATGGGTGTCCTCGTAATTCTGAATCCGGAATTGTCATTGGTTCCATGGGGGTTCTTGGTAATTCTCCATGTGAGCCTGGTGATTGTTCTGCCCTCTTGGGATCTCTGTGGAGCTTCAAATGGTTCTGGGAGATTCCGGGAGAAATTTTGCTTGGTATCCTGGATAAGATCAACGGTGGCTTTTGTGTTGTAAGGGACACTTCGAACAGGTATTGTGGCAAGTTTGGTATTTTCGGACGCTCCGTGGAAGGTGGTGGGTATTGTCTGGAGTAGGGCTGCACGATTTTAGGGAAAAATTGAAATTGCGATTTTTCTCTTAGAAATTGCGATTTCGATTTTTCCACGATTTTTCACAACAGAAGGAGGAAGTGCACTGTAGACGCAGCTAACACTACACAATTAAAGGGAAGGTCCAAGCAGATGTATTTTTGTCGTGTCATACCTTTCTTAAATCCTTATCTTCAGCCTGTCATGCCTGTGTAATTCATATCCCCCCTCCACAGCAGCGTTGAGCGGCGATTCATCACCCGACCTCCGAGGTCGGGTGTACTGACCCGGAAAGCCATATAAGGAACGCAGGCACAGTTTATAATTTATGACTGTGTGGGACGCAGCGCGGAACACCGGAATGTTGTGCAACACAGGCATCGGCAGCTCTCTTTGCTTTTTTTTTGTCTCGGAGCACTGGGCTATTTTTAGTCCTGCTCGGACAAGCTTGCCGTTCACACTTTGCTCGCTTTCTCAGACACAGATAAGCTGTGCTGGGAGCTCGCACACTGCAGGGAGGAGGCAATAGGCAGACAGATAGTGGGTGGAAATGATGCAATGTGAGGGCAAACACCACATGTTCCTTGCCCTCAGCTGTGCCCCATACAAGTGCATTGATAGAGGAAATGCACATACTAATCTACTTCCGGGTCACCTAGGAATACCGGAGCATTTTACTCCCCAATGGAGGGAGTAAGAGGGAATCAATTACGGCGATTAGAGTCAGCTGTCCAGCCTGCACAACGGACGCATTGAACACGGAAAAACGGCCGCAATAAAAAAAAAAAAAAAAAAAAAAAATCGCCGCTCTGACGATACTGAAATCGTCTTAGCGCACATCGCGATTTCGATTAAAAATCTATATATCGTGCAGCCCTAGTCTGGAGGGTGTCGATGGCTTCTTCTCTGGTGTTCACAGTCCTGATGGGCGTTATGCTGAGACTTGTAGTGCTGATGGGCATGTTTCGGTGGCTTCTGTCTCCGATGAGGTCGGTTTCGGGTGGACTGACTTTGGAATTGGACCTTGTCGGGCTGTCCCGACCTTCATGAGTCTTCGGTTGGAGTCTTGGTAATTCTCCATGTGAGCCTGGTGATTGTTCTGCCCTCTTGGGATATCTGTGGAGCTTCAAAAGGTTCTGGGAGATTCCGGGAGAAATTTTGCTTGGTACCCTGGATAAGATCAACGGTGGCTTTTGTGTTGTAAGGGACACTTCGAACAGGTATTGTGGCAAGTTTGGTATTTTCGGACGCTCCTTGGAAGGTGGTGGGTATTGTCTGGAGGGTGTCGATGGCTTCTTCTCTGGTGTTCACAGTCCTGATGGGCGTTATGCTGAGACTTGTAGTGCTGATGGGCATGTTTCGGTGGCTTCTGTCTCCGATGAGGTCGGTTTCGGGTGGACTGACTCTGGAATTGGACCTTGTTGGGCTGTCCCGACCTTCATGAGTCTTCGGTTGGAGTCTTTTGCTAATAGCAGTTTTGAGGGTCGTCTGGAATTCGACCCTGGAGGGGGGGGGTACTGTGATGATCTGCTCAGCTGCCTGTGCAGGCAGGCAGCTTTTTGACCATTGTTTAGGTTTGCATGCTGCAGGACTCTGGAAAGAAGAGCTTCTGTCAGTTTTGCAGCTTGTGCTTGCAGAAGAATTTGCATACGTTGTCATGCAAATTGCCTGGCCACATTCATTGGAGGCGTGTACTATAAGTACTATGTGTTTCCCACAATGCTTGGCTGGTCATAAGGATTTTGTCCTATGTAACACTCCCGGAGGAGTGTCAGCCTTACTCTCTGTTTGAAGATCAGCTTAGAGTAATTCCTGGAAAACTGCACTAGGCAGGTTTCCTTAGTGCAGTTAGGATTGCTTATCTGTTTGTTTGTTCTGTTGCCATTGTCCTGTCCCAACGGTGGTCGACAGGAAATGGTTTTGATCTCTGTTCTTGGAGTATAGCTGGTGCAGCGGTTGCTACCAGCTATCTCTTCTGATCTGTCTCCTTGGATCGCGCTAGCCACTTTTCGCTAGCGCTGTGGATCCTTCTGTTCTGTCTCCTTGGATCGCGCTAGCCACTTTTCGCTAGCGCTGTGGATCCTATCTCTCGCTTGTCCCCGGTTTTCGTGTATCTGTCTTGTCTGCTACGAACGCTTGCTGGAGGCTCGGTGAAGTAACCGTTAAGCAATCGCTCGCGTCCTCTGTTTCATGTTTGTCTGTCAATGGTTAGTTAGGCGTGCTTGTCTCTATTGTGCTTATCACGTGGAGACCGCGCATAACCGCGTGCACTGTTGCGAATGAGTGCGGTGTTCGCGGTTAGCTAGCGTTTGTTATTTTCCGTATCTCCTCATTGTATTATTTGCTGTGCCTTTGCTAACCTCGTATTCTGTTCTGATCTGCCTTGTGTCACGTCTGGCGATCGCACCTCTCGCGATCCTGTTTCATATCTGCTGTTGTGTGTGCACTGTCGCGGGGTGGCGACTAGGTTGGCGCACACACATACAACCTGTCCCTTTGCTCGTCTCATTCGCAATCGCCTCTCTTGCGATTGCGTTCTGCGCTTCGTACAATTCCTGTCTGGCATTTGTGGAGGTACAGAGGATTGGTTCCTCTGCACTCCCCAGCGCCATCTGCCGACAGGAATTTTCCATCTACGGGTGCGTAGCACCTTTTGCTGGGTGCCTGCAAATATACGCTTGTGGAGGATTTCCGCCGTGTCAGCGCACGCGTTGTGCGCTGATCACGGAGAAAGTTCCACAATCGTTACAAAAATCCATTTATTTATAACCTTTAAAATGCAGGCTTACAGGCTTTTCCGTCACCGCTCCTACCGCGGATATTATAGAGCAGCACGGACACCTCTGCCTTCAACTTCCTTCTCTGACGTCAGCGCGTCTCCGACTCCGCCCTACGCGTTTCGTCAAGCTCTGTGACTCATTCAGGGGCTGGAGGTCGCAGCCAACGTCAGACTAATATACGAACACCGTGCCTCCTCCGCTCCGAGTCCTGCCCGCCGCACCGCCCTCTACCTGTTGCTAGGCAGCCTCAAAAGCGTGCTGGCTATAATACCCCACGGTGTACATCACTAAACATTCTACGAACATATCAAGGCTCCTTTCATGGAAGAATTAACATCGCCTCCTACCCTCCCCTCCTAAGACATAAATTGCTGCATATAACCACAGATTAATATTAATTCATATATCATTATCCCTCTACATATTACACCTATAGTGAATTCATCTTACAACCATTATTATATCAGTAACCTTGATTGCTATAACCAATTACTACCTTCTTTAAAGTGACCTTACAAACTTACAAGTGCCACACTAATCATATATATATATATATATATATATACATACATACATGAAGCAGACACTACACTGCTTCCCGCATAAAATCTAACTAGCAGTACCTTAATACCCCCTAACTTTTACATCCGTATTCACCCACTTCATTTACCCTGTACCCTTACACATTTAAAGTTACAGTGGACTATTATCCTGCCCACTGCATAATACCTCAGTGTATTATACCCCAAAACAGCCCATTAAATATTCATATAACAATGGACTAGCTACTGCCCATGGCATAATTCCTTAGTGCAAAACCTCACTACACTCTAACATTACAAAATGTACTACAGTGTCTAATTCCCATAATACCTTAAACATCCCAAAACACCAATCTATAACCCTTCATAACCATACTTACTAATAACATTTGTGTAAACCACCTGATTAAGATGGTTGTAAACCTAATCTCAGTGCCATAACATCCCACTATATCTATCACATCACCACACAATCAATAATAAACAATGTTATACCCCCCTACACCTTAGATACACATCTTAATGCAACTAACAAATAATATACCACAATTTCTTAGTCATTGGAAATGTAACAATTAATGTCCAACTCAATGTTGAAAAAAATACAGGGCCAGAGTTAGGACACCTATGTTTACCTGGGTACTTCTGCGCAGTATAGGTGACTAAGCATAAGAATGCATTCTTCTGTGAACTAAAACCCCGGCTTTTAACTTAGCTGTAGGGATAACAGTTGTGCCTGGATGGGTGAATCTGTGGGTGCATTTGTTTGAACATTTGCATGCGAGAGTGCGAAGGGTTAATAGATTTTTGCTGTTTCCTAGCCACACCCCCTTCAGCACCTCCCTTTCCTTAATAACTTATTTAATGTCCTAACTAGAGGCGATGTGCCTGGATATATGTATTTTTTTCTTGCTACTGACCCCTGTGGCTAGGGTCTAATTCAGTGCACTCCCTCCTTCCCCTGTATGTGTTTGTCAGCATGCACACAGCTTATGCTGGTGTATATGCATGATGCACATGGACACATAACGTTAGCTCCCTTGTGGGATTGGTAAGATGCACTGTCTGTCCCAGGAGAGGACGTCAGGATGTGTGCTCCTAATCCATTGATAGGTTTGATGCAATGAATGTGTTTGCATGTTTGCACTATGCATGTTACAGGGCCAGAGTTAGGACACCTATGTTTACCTGGGTACTTCTGCGCAGTATAGGTGACTAAGCATAAGAATGCATTCTTCTGTGAACTAAAACCCTGGCTTTTAACTTAGCTGTAGGGATAACAGTTGTGCCTGGATGGGTTAATCTGTGGGTGCATTTGTTTGAACATTTGCATGCGAGAGTGCGAAGGGTTAATAGATTTTTGCAACTCAATGTTGAGTCCTCTCAGAGCAAGAGTCCCCAACCTATATATCCACTCCGTCTCTTTTTTACATAACTGCTGCAGTCGGTTTGACCCGCGCCAGTGCGATCGTACGTGCTCGACCGCAGCAGCTTTGAGACATCCTGGATCCTTTGCATGTGCTTCCAAGTAGTGGGCAGATACACTATGCCATTTATATCCTTTCCTTATGTTATACATATGTTGATACAATCTTTTCTTTAATGGCTGCGTAGTCCTGCCCACATACTGTTTGCCACACCCACATGTTAACACATACACCACATAGGTGGTTGCGCATGTCATGAATTGCCTAATTTTAAAATCTTTCTGGAAAAAGTTAGATTTAATAATATCTGTAGACACACTAGATGTGTCACTACAGATACAACACCCCCTACACACGAAATAACCCGGTCTTTGCCCTGGAGCATTAGTTCTGAGAGGCGGTTCAACACAGCTGGGTACCAATATGTCCCTCAAATTCGGCGCTCGCTTGTAGATGAATTTAGGCTTAGAGGGGACAATAAGATTCAGTTGAGCATCCTGCTGCAATACTGGCCAATATTTACAAAAAATCTTCTCCACATCTTTGTATTGTGCACTAAAAGTGGAGATGAACGGGATATCTGGGGGTTTCTTTTGCTCGTGAATTTTCCCTTCTATTAAAGAGACACTGAAGCGAAAAAAAAATTATGATATTATGATTTGTATGTGTAGTACAGCTATGAAATAAAACATTAAGATCAGATACATCAGTCTAATTGTTTCCAGTACAGGAAGAGTTAGGAAACTCCAGTTGTTATCTCTATGCAAAAAAAGCCATTAAGCTCTACGACTTGACTTTCAAAGTCGTGGAGAGGGCTGTCTTCTGACTTTTATTATCTAAACTGTTTTCTTTTTCTCTGCCAGAGGAGAGGTCATTAGTTCACAGACTGCTCTGAAAGAACATTTTGAATGCTGAGTGTTGTGTAATATGCACATATTAGAGAATGATGCAATGTTAGAAAAAACACTATATACCTGAAAATAAAAATATGAGAATATTTTCCTTGCTGCTAATCCTCTAGTAATTATTCATAGTACACAACGCCAATTCACTATATCATATTTTTTTTTTTTTCGCTTCAGTGTCTCTTTAATCTACTCCTGTCCATCAATGCCACTTCTTTCTCCACCTCCCCCATCCTACATGGATCATAACCCTTTTCCACAAAACGTTTAGTCAGAATGGATGCTTGACTATGATAATCAGTCACCTTAGAGCAATTTCTTCTCACTCTCTGGTACTGACCTCTAGGGACCGCCTTAATCCAAGAGGGGTGGTGGCAGCTAATGGTCGGTATAAATCCATTGCGATCCGTTTTCTTAAAAAAACACCGAGTGGATAAGCACCCATCTTCCTTGAAGAGGCGAGATCCAAAAAATCTATGCTGGATAAGCTCATAAGTGCCTCCAACTTAATATTGGGGTGTAAACCATTGATGGCTTCCAAAAAATTACACCATTCCTGAACAGAGCCCCCCCACACTATAAACAGATCATCAATGAATCTCCGCCACTCCACCACCCCTCCTGGACACAGCTGTATTGCCTCCTCCTCCCATTTGGACATAAAAATATTTGCCAGGGCCGGAGCATAAGGTGCCCCCATGGCACATCCTTTAATCTGTGCATAGAACTCACCCCTGTACCAGAAATAATTCCTGGACAGGGCAAACTCCAATAGTTGTAACAAAAACTCTATTTGTATTACATGCAAGGTCCCTTGCTTACTAAGAGCTTCTGCAACCGCTCTAACACCTCCCTGGTAATCAATATTAGTATATAATGATGCGACATCTGCTGTTACCAGCAGTGCCGCATCATAAATCTTCCTCCCTTCCAAAACCCGTATTGTATGAGCTGTGTCTTTTAAAAGACCATTAGAAGCCCCGGGTAAGTTCAACTCATTTTCCCCCGACCCCCCTACAGTATTCCTTTAAAGCATATGGTTGCAACATGTGGGTAATGTGTGCAAAAAAACATTTCTGCTCTCTGCTCACCCCTCTTCGTCCACCTCCTCCCTTCTCTGTCCACCTTCTCCCCTTTTCTGTGTGTCCACCCCCCTCCCCTTCTCTGTCCACTCCCTGCCCTCTGTCCATCTTCTCCCCTTCTCTGTCTGTCCACCCCCCTTCCCTTCTCTGTCCCCTGCAGGGAAAGTCCTGTCCTGCCAGTCATTTCACCCCCGAATGCTTCCCTAGTAAAATGATTCAAGATTTGGATCAAAGATCTTTTCAATGATCCAATTCGAATCATCCGAATCATTGAAAAAATCCGAACTTCTTATCTCTATTGGCCAGCCCGATCCTATGCTGGGTCCCCCAGACTATAAAAAAGACAAGTGACTGTGCGCAGTGCCAGCTTCCGTGTGCAGGTGTGAGGCGTCTGCGCAGTATAGCGGACCTGATTGGGCTCGTCCACTCCCGCCGGAGCCAGAGCGGGAAACCGCTAGCGTGCACAGCACTGACAAGCAGACTTTTGGGGCTTCCACCGCTGGATTGCCTCTACTGAGAAGGACAGGGGAAGCCTCTTTTCAGATCCAGATCCAGAGGCTTCCCCCACCTGAGGTAAGTACCCCTCCCAACACTTTTTCATTAAAGAGACACTGAAGCGGAAAAAAAAATGTGATATAATGAATTGGTTGTGTAGTACGGATGATTACTAGAACATTAGTAGCAAAGAAAATATTCTCATATTTTTATTTTCAGTTATATATTTGTTTTATAGCATTGCATCATTCTCAAATATTTGCAGTTTACACACTACTCAGCATTCTAAATGATTTCACAGAGCAGGCCAGTGACCTTTTGAACTGTCCTCTGCAGAGAAAAAGAAAATACAGTGACAGACAGTTGAGGTAACAAGCTTCAGAAGACAGAGCTCTCTGCGACTTTGAAAGTTGTGGAGCTCAATGGCTCTTTTGCATAGATAACAACTGGAGTTTCTTAACTCTTCCTGTACTGGAAAGAATATTATGCTGGATCCACACCATACAATTTTTCGGCAGATTTACTTGCCCGATCGATTATTTCCAACATGTCCGATCTGAGGATCGATCGATTTCATGAGTGATTTTGTGATCGATTTCCATAGAAACGAACAGAAATCAGTCGGAAAATCGCTCATAAAATCGATCGATCCTCAGATCGGACATGCTGGAAATTATCGATCGGGCAGGTAAATCTGCCAAAAAATTGTATGGTGTGAATCCAGCATAAGACTTGTCTCTACTTTTATTTCTTAGCTGTACTACACATACAAATCATTATATCATAATATTTTTTCTCGCTTCAGTGTCTCTTGGCCACACACGATACAATAAAATGATCAGATTTTACGGCAATTCGATAACAACGATCGGATCTCCCGAAACAATCGAAAGTTTTCTTTTAATTCAAGTGAAAAATCCGATCGGATTTCCCGTTTTCTTCTATTTTTATCGATCCGGAATGCCAGATATTTTTCTTCAATCTTTCTAAAGATTGTATGGTGTGTGTTAGATTGTCAATTTATTAATATACACACCCTGGCAATTTTCTCAGAGTTTCCAATAATTTTTATCATAATTGGGGAAAGATTGAACATACGTGTGTGATACATTTTGAAATATTACAATATTTTTGAAATATTACAGTCAGTCAGAAAAATTGATTGCAATTCTTAAATTGAACAGATATTTAAAAAATTGTATGGTGTGTGGCCACCTTAAAAGGTCGCTTTAAAGTAAAGTAAAACAAGGGGTGTATAAAAAATGTATACATACATGCTTACTCCAGCCCCCTCTGGCCTGATCGCTCCCATGCCGCTGTCCTTTCCTTCCTAGTTTCCGCAAATTGCTCTGGAAAGTCCTCCAGTCCAGGGCATAAAGCGCAGGCGGGCTGTGCACGCTCCCATGTCTCGCTCCTGTGGAGCAGAATGCTTCTGGCCAAGGGAACAAGACAAGGCAGCGCGCACAGCCTGAATGAATGACTTACCAGGGCCAGTTGCAAAGGCTGCCGGCAGCAGAGGACGGCGGCGTGGGAGTGATCAGTCTGGAGGAGGCTGGAGGAAGCCCCAGGTACATTTTCTTATATCTTCCGTCTCAGCTACACTTTGACCACCCCTCATGGATTTGTGCTCGGATCTCCCCCCCCCCTCCTCATTTCCTGCATTCTTTACCATCCTGCCAAATCCAAATAAACCCAACTCACATACCACATTAAAGTTTGCAACCTGCCGTGCTCTGGCTACACTGTACTCATGCAACCCACCGCCAGCAATGCACACAGCTGCGCCCCCCCCCCCCCCCCACTGCACACAGCATTGCAGAGCTGCCCCCCCTCCCAGCACTGCAAACAACATTGAATAGTTGCACCCCCCCCCCCCCACTGCATTGCACAGCTGCCCACCTCCCCCCCCCCCCCCCACTGCTACCACTGCCCCAACCCCCCGACTGCCAGCACAGCTGCACCCCCCACTGCCAGCATTGCACAGCTGACCCCCCCACAACACAGAAGCCACCCAGCACTGCACTGCTGCCCCCCCCCCTCCCCCACCTGTGTTAAGGCTACCCAGCTCCTCCCACACACGCACACCTTCCCGCCAGAGAGAGCAGCAATTACCTGGCACGCGGAGTGCAGAAGCAACAGTAGGCGGAGCTCCGTCCTCTCCGGAGACAAGAATATCAGCCTGTGAAGCGCGGATAGTCTTCACCTAGATTCTGATTGGCTCCCTGACGCACGTGCACCTGCAGCGGAGCGGCGGCTCGAGAGAGGGCGGGCACGTGACTTCCTGTCAGAGTGGCTCGTGTGCGCTTCACCAGAGAAAAGTGCGGGAAACATCCGGGCTTCGGCATCCTGAGCTGCTGCACTGAAAATGGCGGGATTCTCGTCACACGCTGAGCCAGGGCGCCTTCTCTCCTCCTGGGTGGAGCCAAGTGCTGCGCCAGTCACTGTTCTCCGATGGTTCTGAGGAGCTCCGCCTCTCAGACGCCTCACAGAAAGACATTGCAGTATTATTATTGCGCCTTCTCCTAGACTTATTATTTCTGCGGCACTTTACAGAGTTCAGAAGAGTTTGGCGTCACTAACGGTCTGCCATTCAGGCTTGTGGAGGCGACTATGATACTGACTAGTCTCTAGCACTAACTAGTAGCAGTAACTAGTTGGTTGGACTCATTTGATGGTGGGACATCGCTTGTCCTTGAAAGCAGCATTCTACCTAATAAAAGGCCCAGGAATCTGTCCATGAGCTGTGTCTGTGTCAGGCGAGGAGTGCGCAGGCATGGAGCCGAGGCTGTTACCATACGGGCGCATTGTGGAGTTTGGGCGGGCATTTGGCAGAAGTGCCCTATGTGTGAATCTTCAAAACGGGATGAATTGATTGGTATGATATGCCTGTCAGAGCAGGATCATCCACAAGGCAATTTAGGCAGGTGCCTTGGGCCCAGTGGGTGTGAGGGTCCCCAACTGCATCCTCTGACCCTTCTCCCATCTTGGATTACCATAAGGAGGAGCCAAAGCTAGTACCTTGCCTAGGGTCTCATTCCATCTCTGATTCCTGCTATAATAGCGTTCTGGATCAGGATTCCACCCCTGGACTCCGGTGCTGCAAGGTGAGAAACAAGCACAGGTTTGGGAAGAGTGTATTCAGTAGCGGAAGTGAAGTTTTTAGTGAACCAGAAACGAAGAACCCCCATGTATTTTACCATATATATCAGTGGGAACATTAGAGAAAACGCCGACCCTGCTCTCTGTTTCATTCTTTACTTCTCAGCCTGCTTGATATCAGCTCTGATAAAATCCCCCACTGAGCATTCAGTCTGGCTTTGCTCAGGAATCATTATAGCTGAGTCATTATAGCAGAGCCAGAAGGGGGCAGGCTTGGGCTTGAAAAGACATCAGAGAAGACAGACTCAGCTATAATGATTCCTGAGCAAAGCCAGACTGCAAGCTTAACAGTGAAGAATGAAACAGAGAGCAGGGTAGATGTTTTCTCTAATGGTCCCACTGATATATGGTAAAATACATGAGGGTTCTTCGTCTCTGGTTCACTTTTAGCCGTCCTTCAAAGCATATCTGGCCTGATGCACAATGTGACGGTAATATTGCCGGTCACATGCATAGGAAATGTTACCAATGCCAGCAGAGGCTTCCCCACCCTCCTCTGGCCAGGTGTTCCTGTGCGGCCGCAAAACGCCTTGGCAGTAATTGGAAACAAGCGAGCCCAGTCGGATCCATGCTAATGTGCAGCCATCTGGGCAGTAGCATGGACCCTATCAGGCTCAGCTTTTTCCACCGAAGCCCGATTGGGTCTGTGCTACTGCACATGCATGAACCCTCAACAAGCCCTTGTCAACAGTTTTTCCACCATATGGCCCAGGGGAGGAGGACGGGAGGAAGCCACTGAGGATCCATTTGGTGCACTATTTTCTTTTTTTCTTCACAGGTTTCCTTTAACTCTTGCACAGGGCAGAAGGAAAACAGAGAAATGCACCCTGTATGTACTTAGAGAGTTTAGCCTGTCTAATTCCCCCTCACCTGTGACTAATCACAAGTGTAATGTGATATCTCAGCTGTGTCAGCTGGCTGCCTAGGCAGAGCAGCTAATTTGTAAACACAGGATGTAAACCCTATGTTCGCTTCCGTGAAAGCAGGAATTAGACATACTGCAGATTTCTTGCAAAAAGCTTGCACGTGGGTAGAAAATTCAATGTTTAGGCCTGTTGGAAATATTTATGTAATGTTATTTTTGTTTATGGTGTGTTTGTTTTCCAAATGTTGTTTTTTAGTTAAAGGAATCATCAAGCAATCTGCTACACTTACCTGGGGCTTCCTCCTCCTTTGCAGCCGACATATCCCACACCACAGCTCCGCTCCTAGCTGCTGGACTGGGGTCCCCGACAGTGCCTCGCTAGGCCGTCCTCTACTGCGCCTTCGTGAGCGCCGCTGTCACTCAAATCCAGTACAGCCCGGACAAGGTGGGTTTGATTGACAGTGGCACTCGCGCAGGTGCAGTAGAGAACGAAAGTGTTCTCCCCAGAATTTTTTTCTAGCCTGGTGGCAAGAAATAGTAGCCGGGTGGCAAGAAATAGTAGCCGGGTGGCATGAAAAAAGTAGCCGGGTGGCATGAAAAAAGTAGCCGGGTGGCATGAAAAAGTAGCCGGGGCAATATGGGAGAATGGCAGGCCGGTGTTTCTGTGCATAACTCTGCTTACAGCATAGGAGGAGGTGAGCCGATAACAACCAGGTGCTCATTAAAACTAGCCGGGTGGAGCACCTGGCTAAAAGAGCCTGGGGAAAACGCTGGACGACCTAGAGGTCAGCCTCCGCACCAGCGGGGAACCCCAGGCCAGCGACGGAGAGCGGAGCTGCGGCATGGGACATGTCAGCTGCAAGGGGCTGGAGGAAGCCCCAGGTAAGTAGATCGGGGCGGGGGATTAGCAGAGATTGCTTGATGATTCCTTTAAAATTCTCCTTTATTTTGTCTCCATGAGGTCCCGTTCCCACTTCCTGCCTATAGACTGGCAGTAAATCATCACAAAGCAAATAGAGCTGAGAAATAGAACCTCACAGAGACCTAGTAAAGGTGTGTAGCTAATAATCCTCTATAGAACATACCAATCGTTTTACAGTGGGATTTAACTCCCTAAACTAAAATTGACTACCTACTCTTAAGGTAGCCATACATCTAGTGATTTTGATTCAATCAAAAAAGTGATTGACTTTATTTGGTGATTAACTTCAGTGTGATTGATCAAAAGTCAATCGACTAGTGGCCCACCCACTTCAAGTGATATCCTATGCGATTCACCTTCTCTAAACAATCTGTTTTGTCTCAATGGGATGATATGCGAACAGTATCCAATTCCTGTGGAATTCACAAATATCTTCCATCCAGCTTGATCGACCAAGCTGGTTGGTTAACCATGATATCAGCCACTTTTGATCGATTGGGCATACTCGAACACACTCAAATATCTCTCGTATCAATAAAATGGGAGCTGCACCTATCTGCACAACCTCGGAGTTACTCCTGCTCTTGTATTTGCCTGAGGAAGCGGGCTTGGGACCAGCGAAACGCGTTGCATAATTTTATGTGGAGTACTTATTATAAATATATATTTTTCTGGATACCATATATGGTGGTTGTGTCATATATATTGGGGAGACGAATCCACGCCGGTCCACCAATTTTTTATATAGTTTTAATAGACTACTAATTTTTATTCTGCTGGCGCCTCTAACTACTACAGATATCATTATCCACCTGGTGGATGGGTGGGTACACCCTTATTTTTCTTCTACGGAGAGCGACTTCTTAGCCTGAGTGGGGACAGGCTTAATATCCCCATATGTGATTGGAGTGGTTGCCTGAGGTTGGCAACCCAGACTTGTGAGTATATCCATATCTGCTGTACAAAGGGAAGATTACCTTATATCAACAATAATACACTATTGGGGGCTCTCGATTGTTCTTTCTTTTTGTCTTTCTACATACTTTTTCATGCCACCCGGCTGGAAAAAATTTCCGTGGAGAACACTGAGCTCTGTCCTCACATTGGAGGTACAGTACAAGCACTTGTCCTAGAAATGGCCCAGCATGCCCTGGTACATTCACTGCTGCACAGGAGCAGCTCTGTCCTCCCATTGGAGGTATAGTACAAGCACTTGTCCTAGAAATGGCCCAGCATGCCCTGGTACATTCTCTGCGGCACAGGAGCAGCTCTGCCCTCCCATTGGTGGTACAGTACAAGCACTTGTCCTAGAAATGGCCCAGCATGCCCTGGTACATTCACTGCTGCACAGGAGCAGCTCTGTCCTCCCATTGGAGGTACAGTACAAGCACTTGTCCTAGAAATGGCCCAGCATGCCCTGGTACATTCTCTGCGGCACAGGAGCAGCTCTGCCCTCCCATTGGTGGTACAGTACAAGCACTTGTCCTAGAAATGGCCCAGCATGCCCTGGTACATTCACTGCGGCACAGGAGCAGCTCTGTCCTCCCATTGGAGGTATAGTACAATCGCTTGTCCTAGAAATGGCCCAGCATGCCCTGGTACATTCTCTGCTACACAGGACCAGCTCTGTCCTCCCAGTGAAGGTACAGTACAGATCGACCAAGCTGGTCGGTTCACCATGATATCAGCCACTTTTCATCGATTGGGCATACTCAAACACACTCAAATATCTCTCAAATCAATAAAATGATTAAATCGGTTGGTCGATTGTACAGCCAAGTCACTAGATGTATGGCCACCTTTAGGTACATTACAGAACTTTTATGTTTACTTTCAGTGCAGAGAGAAGTCAGAGTTTAAGCTGCTCTGCTAATCAGTAAATGTAATCATTTCCGGCCAGGAAAAGCTCTCTGCCTGGTTTCTTCACTCTGCTCCCCCTCTCTCCTTTGCTGAAGTGACTTAGCCTTTGCCACAATGATGTGTCTATTTGGCAGAGGGGAGAGGGGGAGCAGAGTGAAGAGACCAGGCAGAGAGCTTTTCCTGGCAATGATTACATTTTTCAATTAGCAGAGCAGTATAAATTTCTACTGTTCTCTGCATTGAAAATACATGTTTTTACTTACAGGGGATGCTTTCAAATGTTCATTTATGTATATAAGAGCGAGTACTTAAATTTTAATTTCACAAGTTTTTAATCCCACTTTAAGCACACTTCCTTTGATGCTTTTTTGATTTTAACACACAGATAACTGTTTACTTTTTCTAGGTTCTTTATGTCTGAATTGCAAGCCTCAA
This sequence comes from Hyperolius riggenbachi, assembly GCF_040937935.1. Taxonomy (NCBI): domain Eukaryota; kingdom Metazoa; phylum Chordata; class Amphibia; order Anura; family Hyperoliidae; genus Hyperolius; species Hyperolius riggenbachi. The sequence continues at coordinate 13,698,459 of NC_090652.1, read as the reverse complement.
AAGGTAAGCTTTAGCTAAGTGTGTTTTAATACGGGGTCTTGTTTTCTAACCTGACAGTACAAATTTATTGGTTATATCAGTACAGGAAGTCTCCATTATAACTAATCCAGTATAATCTTGTTATAGTAAACGCCAAAGGACCAGGAAATGCGGTTTACTATATCAGAAGTTTAATGTATCAGAAATTGTCCTAGAAATGGCCCAGCATGCCCTGGTACATTCTCTGCTACACAGGAGCAGCTCTATTCTCCCATTGGAGGTACAGTACAAGCACTTGTCCTAGAAATGGCCCAGCATGCCCTGGTATATTCTCTGCTGTACAGGAGCAGCTCTATTCTCCCATTAGAGGTACAGTACAAGCACTTGTCCTGGAAATGGCCCAGCATGCCCTGGTATATTCTCTGCTGTACAGGAGCAGCTCTATTCTCCCATTGGAGGTACAGTACAAGCACTTGTCCTAGAAATGGCCCAGCATGCCCTGGTGCATTCTCTGCTGCACGGGGGCAGCTCTGTCCTCCCATTGGAGGTACAGTACAATCACTTGTCCTAGAAATGGCCCAGCATGCCCTGGTACATGCTCTGCTGCACAGGAGCAGCTCTGTCCTCCCATTGGAGGTACAGTACAAGCACTTGTCCTGGAAATGGCCCAGCATGCCCTGGTGCATTCTCTGCTGCACAGGAGCAGCTCTGTCATCCCATTGGAGGTACAGTACAAGCACTTGTCCTAGAAATGGCCCAGCATGCCCTGGTACATTCTCTGCTGCACAGGAGCAGCACTGTCCTCCCATTGGAGGTACAGTACAAGCACTTGTCCTAGAAATGGCCCAGCATGCCCTGGTACATTCTCTGCTGCACAGGAGCAGCTCTGTCCTCCCATTGGAAGGGCAGTACAAGCACTTGTCCTAGAAATATCCCAGCATGCCCTGGTACATTCTCTGCTGCGGAGGTGGCACACCTTGCCCCAAGGTGCGGGTGCTGTGCCCTGTAGATGCTGTGCCCAAACATCCAAACATTCAACAGTAAAGCAAAAAGTGCAGATTGTCTCAATTTATTGCTTCATAAGCACGTGAAAAAGGACAATTGTTTCAGGGCCACGGCAGGTCCCCTTCTTCAGATAGTGCAAACAAAACGATTCTGAAGAAGGGGACCTGCCGTGGCCCCGAAACAATTGTCATTTTTCACGTGCTTATGAAGCAATAAATTGAGACAATCTGCATTTTGAAAGGGTGTGCTGACCTGGACTTTTTGCTCTACTGTCCTACAGTACAAGCCCTTGTCCTAGAAATGGCCCAGCATGCCCTGACACATTCTCTGCTGCACAGGACAGCTCTGCCACCCCCCCCCCCCCATTGGAGGTACAGTACAAGCTCTTGTCCTAGAAATGGCCCAGCATGCCCTGGCACATTCTCTGCTGCACAGGACATCTCTGACCCCCCCCCCATTGGAGGTACAGTACAAGCACTTGTCCTAGAAATGGCCCAGCATGCCCTGGTGCACAAGACAGCTCTGTCCTCCCATTGGAGGTACAGTACAAGCACTTGTCCTAGAAATGGCCCAGCATGCCTTGGTATATTCTCTGCTGCACAGGACCATCTCTGTCTTCCTATTGGAGGTACAGTACAAGCACTTGTCCTAGAAAGGGCCCAGCATACCCTGGTGCATTCTCTGCTGCACAGGACCAGCTCTGCCCTCCCATTGGAGGTACTGTACAAGCACTTGTCCTAGAAATGGCCCAGCATGCCCTGGTGCACAAGACAGCCCTGTCCTCCCATTGGAGGTACAGTACAAGCACTTGTCCTAGAAATGGCCCAGCATCAGAGGCGTAGCTAGGGTTTTCAGCGCCCGGGGACAAAGACTATTAATGCGCCCCCTAAGGTGAAGGGTCGTGACCAAATGTGGGCGTGGTTATGGGTGCTCCACATTTGGTCACGCCCCTTCAAATGTACATGGAGGTTAGCAGGCTCACGCTCACCCACCCTCCCTCAGTATGTACCTTCCAGCATGTTCCAAGACAAATTCAGCAATCATGAGCCCCCCCCATCAAGACAAATTCCGCAATCATGAGTAAACATGAGGCCCCCAACATGACCAGCTCAGCAATCATGAGGCCCCCAACAAGACAAATTTAGCAATCCTGAGGCCCCCAACAAGACAAATTCAGCAATCATGAGGCCCCTAACAAGACAAATTCAGCAATCATGAGGCCCCTAACAAGACAAATTCAGCGATCTTGAGGCCCCCAACAAATCATGAGGCCCCCAACAAGACAAATTCAGTAACCATGAGGCCCCCAACAAGACAAATTCAGCAGTCATGAGGCACATAAATAGACAGCATTTCACATAAATAGGCAGAATGCCCCCTTAATATGGTAGACACCTCTCACCTGGCAGCAGTTCCCCAAAATACACTCAATCTGACAGCAGTGCTTCCCCAAAAATAGGTAGCCCCAGGTCTATAGGTGTCCCCAGAATAGGTGGCCAGCAGTATAGATGTCCCCAGAACAGGTAGCCAGGGGTAGAGATGTCCACAGAACAGGTAGCCAGGGGTATATGTGCCCAGTATATGTAGGCAGGGGTATGTGTCCCCAGTATATGTAGCCAGAGGTATATGTGCCCAGTATATGTAGCCAGGGGTATATATGCCCAGTATATGTAGCCAGGGGTATATATGCCCAGTATATGTAGCCAGGGGTATATGTACCCAGTATATGTAGTTAGGGGTATATGTGCCCAGTATATGTAGGCAGGGGTATATGTGCCCAGAGTAGGTAGCCAGGGGTATATGCCCAGTATATGTAGGCAGGGGTATATGTGCCCAGAGTAGGTAGCCAGGGGTATGTGCCCAGAGTAGGTAGCCAGGGGAATATGTGCCCAGAGTAGGTAGCCAGGGGTATATGTGCCCTGAGTAGGTAGCCAGGGGTATATGTGCCCAGAGTAGGTAGCCAGGGGTATATGCCCAGTATATGTAGGCAGGGGTATATGTGCCCTGAGTAGGTAGCCAGGGGTATATGTGCCCAGAGTAGGTAGCCAGGGGTATATGTGCCCAGTATATGTAGGCAGGGGTATATGTGCCAAGAGTAGGTAGCCAGGGGTATATGTGCCCAGAGTAGGTAGCCAGGGGTATATGTGCCCAGAGTAGGTAGCCAGGGGTATATGTGCCCAGAGTAGGTAGCCAGGGGTATATGTGCCCAGAGTAGGTAGCCAGGGGTATATGTGCCCAGAGTAGGTAGCCAGGGGTATATGTGCCCAATATATGTAGGCAGGGGTATATGTGCCCAGAGTAGGTAGCCAGGGGTATATGTGCCCAGAGTAGGTAGCCAGGGGTATATGTGCCCAATATATGTAGGCAGGGGTATATGTGCCCAGAGTAGGTAGCCAGGGGTATATGTGCCCAGAGTAGGTAGCCAGGGGTATATATGCCCAGAGTAGGTAGCCAGGGGTATATGTGCCCAGAGTAGGTAGCCAGGGGTATATATGCCCAGAGTAGGTAGCCAGGGGTATATGTGCCCAGAGTAGGTAGCCAGGGGTATATGTGCCCAGAGTAGGTAGCCAGGGGTATATATGCCCAGAGTAGGTAGGCAGGGGTATATGTGCCCAGAGTAGGTAGCCAGGGGTATATGTGCCCAGAGTAGGTAGCCAGGGGTATATGTGCCCAATATATGTAGGCAGGGGTATATGTGCCCAGAGTAGGTAGCCAGGGGTATATATGCCCAGAGTAGGTAGCCAGGGGTATATGTGCCCAGAGTAGGTAGCCAGGGGTATATGTGCCCAGAGTAGGTAGCCAGGGGTATATATGCCCAGAGTAGGTAGCCAGGGGTATATGTGCCCAGAGTAGGTAGCCAGGGGTATATGTGCCCAGAGTAGGTAGCCAGGGGTATATGTGCCCAGAGTAGGTAGCCAGGGGTATATATGCCCAGAGTAGGTAGCCAGGGGTATATGTGCCCAGAGTAGGTAGCCAGGGGTATATATGCCCAGAGTAGGTAGCCAGGGGTATATGTGCCCAGAGTAGGTAGCCAGGGGTATATGTGCCCAGAGTAGGTAGCCAGGGGTATATATGCCCAGAGTAGGTAGCCAGGGGTATATGTGCCCAGAGTAGGTAGCCAGGGGTATATGTGCCCAGAGTAGGTAGCCAGGGGTATATATGCCCAGAGTAGGTAGCCAGGGGTATATGTGCCCAGAGTAGGTAGCCAGGGGTATATGTGCCCAGAGTAGGTAGCCAGGGGTATATATGCCCAGAGTAGGTAGCCAGGGGTATATGTGCCCAGAGTAGGTAGCCAGGGGTATATGTGCCCAGAGTAGGTAGCCAGGGGTATATGTGCCCAGAGTAGGTAGCCAGGGGTATATGTGCCCAGAGTAGGTAGCCAGGGGTATATGTGCCCAGAGTAGGTAGCCAGGGGTATATGCCCAGTATATGTAGGCAGGGGTATATGTGCCAAGAGTAGGTAGCCAGGGGTATATGTGCCCAGAGTAGGTAGCCAGGGGTATATGTGCCCAGAGTAGGTAGCCAGGGGTATATGTGCCCAGAGTAGGTAGCCAGGGGTATATGCGCAGTATATGTAGGCAGGGGTATATGTGCCCAGAGTAGGTAGCCAGGGGTATATGTGCCCAGAGTAGGTAGCCAGGGGTATATATGCCCAGAGTAGGTAGCCAGGGGTATATGTGCCCAGAGTAGGTAGCCAGGGGTATATGTGCCCAGAGTAGGTAGCCAGGGGTATATATGCCCAGAGTAGGTAGCCAGGGGTATATGTGCTCAGAGTAGGTAGCCAGGGGTATATGTGCCCAGAGTAGGTAGCCAGGGGTATATGTGCCCAGAGTAGGTAGCCAGGGGTATATATGCCCAGAGTAGGTAGCCAGGGGTATATGTGCCCAGAGTAGGTAGCCAGGGGTATATGTGCCCAGAGTAGGTAGCCAGGGGTATATGTGCCCAGAGTAGGTAGCCAGGGGTATATGTGCCCAGAGTAGGTAGCCAGGGGTATATGTGCCCAGAGTAGGTAGCCAGGGGTATATGTGCCCAGAGTAGGTAGCCAGGGGTATATGTGCCCAGAGTAGGTAGCCAGGGATATAAGTCCAGTATATGTAGGCAGGGGTATATGTGCCCAGAGTAGGTAGCCAGGTCAGGTGTCCCCCTCCCCAGCAGGAGGGGAGCAGCGCAGAGAAGAGCTGCTCTCCCTTCCTCGCTGTCCCCTCCAATGTCCGGGTGGCTGGCAGCGGCGGGCGGAACTTACCTCCGTCTCGTCGCAGTGCCGGATGGATCTGCCACTACTCTGGTCTGGTCCAGACCAGCGGCTGCGCACCCGAACTTCCGCCCGGCGCTGGAGCGAGACGGAGGTGAGTTCCGCCCGCCGCTGCCAGCCAAGAGCCACCCGGACATTGGAGGGGACAGCGAGGGAGGGAGAGAGCACCTAAGGTGAGGGAAGGAGGGGGGATATGGCCCCCCTTCCTCACCGTCCGCACAGCTCTCCCTCTTCTCTGCGCTGCTCCCCTCACCCGCAAAAAAAACCCCGCAGCTCAGCCAGGCGGAGGGCGCCCTTGGGGACCAGGCGCCCCGGGGCACTTGTCCTACCCCGACCCCCCCTAGCTCCGCGCCTGCCCAGCATGCCCTGGTACATTCTCTGCTGCACAGGGCCAGCTCTGTCCTCCTATTCGATGTACAGTACAAGCGCTGGCACATCTGGTGGACTACAAGGTTAAGTATACCTTAGGGCTGCATAGCCAGGCTGGACAAATCACTGGTACAGTAACCAGGGCTCCTTAAAAATTGCAGCTGTCATTAAATAGAGGTAACCACTCGCTTCCTGTGGGTGGCTCCAATACCTCTGCAGGCGGGACTTGCAGCACCTGCTTGAAGAGAACAGCCGACTACGGGTTTCACACTGACATATGACACATGCATTCTACTATGTGCAGAGTCAGCGTCACGTAGAAAACATGTTTACTATAACAGAAGTTTTATTATATGCGGGTTTACTTTACCAGGGGCTCCTCCCATAGACTTATAATGGAGATTGGCGGTGCCCTGAGAGGTAGTTTACTATACCCCAATATTTACTATACCCAAATTTATTATAACAAAATAATACTGTAACAAGCCGTAGGGTATTGTACCGTGTTAGCCATCAGTAAAAGAAAGAAGTTTTGAATCAGGATGATACCATTTATTGGCTAACTTAGAAGCCAATAGAGCCAATAAATGGTATCATCCTGATTCAAAACTAATGACAACACACTCACTTTTCGTTACTCTGCCGCTTAGTTGTAGCGAAAAGATGGCCAAGGCGATATTAAACGTTCCAGTTTACATGCACATTTCATGCAGATTATATGCAGCCTGGAATTGGTAGAAGTGAATATGATTGGTCCAATTTCAGGCCTGGAACCCACTAGGAGCGCTTTTCTGAGCGCTTTGTGATTTGAAAAGCTCTTGCTAATGTAATGCTATGGGTGTGATCCCACTTGAGTGATGTGATTTAAAAAAAAAATCCCCCATAGCATTGCATTAGCAAGAGCTGCTTTTCAAATCACCAGCTTTAAGAAAAGGCTGCTAGTGGGTTTGAGCCCTCAAGCTGCATGAAACTGGCATGACACGTGCAGGAAAACTGCAAGCCTAAGGCTACTTTCCCACCAAGACGTTGCGTTTTAGGGGATGTTATGGTCGCATAACGTGCCCCAAACGTAACGCATGGTGGTGATGAAGTTGGACGTCAGATTGAGCTGCGTTATGCGGCTCTCAAAGCAGCCGCTCCAGGTTAGTGATAGGAAGTCCGGATCTTTTTAAGGATTTGAATCATTTGAATCGGATCATTGAAAAGATCCGGATCTTTAAACCGAATCATTTGAATCATTGTACTAGGGAAGCAGACTGGGGGTGAAATGACTAGCAGGACAGGACTTTCCCTGCACTGTACATTCTGTATGTTCCTGTTTCTTCCAGACAGACATCCACTGTGAACCGACTCTTTCATTGTGATGATCCGGATGATTCGACTAACAAAAAAGATCCGGATCAAACGAACGATTCGTTCATGATCAGGACAACACTACAGTCCCACCAGAGTCACCACAGTGCAGTGAATATTAATTAGCCATGTGGCTGGCCGCGGAGGAGGAGGGGAGACCTCCTCCTCCAACATTACTGAGCATGTGCAAACAGTCTAACGTGGCTTAGCCCAGTATGACGTACAGCACGCAGCACTTTGTTTAAACGTGCTGTGTAACCCAACGTGGGCACTGTGAACAGCCCATTGATTTAGCAGTGCTGTGAGTTAGGCTGCGTTACTGGCTGCTGTAACGTGGGACTTTAACGTCCCACTGTGAAACCAGCCTAAAGGTAGACATACAGTACTTCTAGGGATGTCGTTTCTATCGACTAAGAGATCATCTTTATTAGGGGATCAACTGCAGTGTGGTTGATCCAAAGTCGATTGACTAGTGGCCCACACACTACAAGTGAGATCCTTTACGATCCAGCCTCACTCATCGATCTGAACCATGATTTGCCTCCATGCTCTTTATCCAAAAATGGACTCTTTGGCGATTGAAAACAGTAGCTGGTTCCTCTACGATTGACCGATAGCTTCCAACCTGATTGATCGACAAATCAACTCGATTCACCCAGATTTTGGTTGTCGATCGCTCATACTGGAACACACTCGATTCTCAATTCGCTAACATTATCAAATTGGTTGGTTGATCGGGCCACCAAATCACTAGATATATGGCCATTTTAAGCCTCTCATTAAAGTGCCATGAAGCGAAAAAACTTATACAATTAGTTGTATGTGTAGTTTGAATAATTGATAGAACATTAGTAGCAAAGAAAAGAGTCTCATATCTTTATTGTCAGTTATATAGCCTTTTTTTTCATTACACATTCTGTAATATTTGCAGTTTATAAACCACACTCTGTATTTTAAACTATGAAACAGAGCAAAGCTAATGAGCAATTTGAACTTCTCTGCAGTAAAAATCTTTAACAAACAAGGAACAGTGGGAGACAGGTTGAGATAAATGCTTCAGAAAACAGCACTATAGCTCACTCCAGTTGGGTCGGAGAGCTCAGAGAAGCTCTTTTCCATAAATAACAAATGGAGTTTCTTAAATATTTCTGTACTGGAAACAATATGAGACTCATATCTGTGCTACTCATGCTCTTATTCCTTAGCTGTACTACACATACAATTAATTATATCATTAGTTTATTTTCACTTCAGATTCCCTTTAAGCGTCTGTAGCTGCGGATATAGCTGGCATAGACACGTTTACATGGAATTCTTAAACATACCGTATACACTTGAATACAGGCCGACCTTGTGTGTAAGTTGACTCCAATATTAAACCACCTTAAGCTGGAATTTTTTATTGACTCAAGTATAAGTTTACCCAGCAAAGTTAATGGCTGCACTTGGGGCTCAGGAGGGGTTAAAGGGAAGGTCCAAGCAAAACAAAAAAATGAGTTTTACTTACCTGGGGCTTCTACCAGCCCCATGTAGCCATCCTGTGCCCTTGTAGTCACTCTCTGCTGCTCCAGTCCCCCGCTGGCAGCTTTCTGACCTCGGAGGTCAGGGCCACATTGCATACATTTTTACGCATTCCAGCTAGTGCAGGAACAAAAATTTACTCGTTGCACCACTAACGCGTAAAAATGTATGCGTTAATGTTCCTGCACTAGCGGGAATGTGTAAAAATGTACGCAATTCGGCCCTGACCTCCGAGGTCAGAAAGCTGCCAGCGGGGGACTGGAGCAGCAGTGAGTGACTACGAGGGCACAGGATGGCTGCATGGGGCTGGTAGAAGCCCCAGGTAAGTGAAACTCATTTTTTTTTTTTTGCTTGGACCTTCCCTTTAATGACTGCACTGCATACAGTATTGCATCCATTAATCCCTCCTGTCCCTAAAGTGCAGCCAATAGCTCCTCCAGGTCCCGAAGTGCTGCAATTATTCACTCCCTTATGCAGCCCAGTATTACCCCCCCCCCCCCCTGCCCCTTTCCTTGTTAATTGTTGTGGCCAGGACTTTCAGCCCTGTGTTTTCTTAGCATTTCCTTTCCTTAAAGAGCAACTGAAGCAAGAGTGATATGGAGGCTGCCATATTTATGTCCTTCTTGCTGATCCTCTGCCTCTAATACTTTTAGCCATAAACCCTGAACAAGCATGCAGCAGATCAGGTGTTTCTGGCATTACTGTCAGATCTGACAGGATTAGCTTCATGCTTGTTTATGTCATTATTCAGATACCATTGCAGCCATATAGATCAGCAGGGCTGCCAGGCAACTGGTATTGTATAAAAGGAAATAAATATGGCAGCCTCCATGTATCTCTCACTTCAGTTGTCCTTTAAAGCGGATCCGAGATGAAAAACTAACTATAAAAAGTAACTTGTCTATATATCTTATCTAAAGTTTAGATAGTTTACACAGCAAATTTAGCTGCAAACAGCTTCAGTAGAATATGATTATTTCTTCCTGTGATACACTAAGAGTGGCCATGTTGTTTGTAAACATTACACACAGGCAGGCTTATCTGCATCTTCGGCACTCAGCCTAATCCCCCCTCCTCCTCCCCTTTGCCTCTTAAATCTCTGGCTAGTAATACCTCCCCCCTCCTCCTGCCCAGACTGAGCTCCCATGAGCCCTTGCTACTGTCTGAAAGTGCCTTGGCTCTCTTAACACCTGTGGGTGAGGCTTGTTTGGTTTATAGGGAATTAAAGTATTAAAACAAAAAAGTATTTAGCTTATGGAATGCCCTATAAACAATAGGAAAGGAACACAATTAAGCAATGAATAAAAGTTAATCTCGGATCCACTTTAAAGTGCCACTTACCACTGGGTAAATTGCTGCAAATGGGAATGTCACTATTAGCACACATATTACTCAGTGTGCTCAGTACTGCCCGTGACTGGTGTATAAGCTGACCCCTATACTTTTATGAAGTGAATCAGACTTATACTCGAGTATATACAGTATTTGACCCAAATAACAAACTCTCCACCGCCCCAAAACTCCAGTAATAAAACAGACGGCAGCCATGAGTTTAACTTATTGTTTAATTTTAATAAATAGCTAGAACAGTGTTTATTTGGTTTTCTCGCTTCCGTTTCTCTCTTTTCTACAAGCTGCAACTCCCACATAGGGTCGTGGCTAGGATATCTTGACGCTGGGATTTACAAAACACTGACTCGGTAACTTTCACTGATGGAGAAGACAGGAGGAGTGGGGGGTCATGGGGGGGATCTGTTCTCAGTCCTGGCATACTTTTCCAGCCGGGTGGATCAGTTCCTTCATGTGTATGCGGAATAGTTGAGGCGTTGATCAAGAAGGGGGGAGCGCTATAAAAAGGGGGGCAGAATTGGAAGCACACCTTTGAAGGCACTTGGAAAAAAAAAACAGAAAAACAGCCCATCAATAACACAGCCCCTGCCTTGTGACCCTGGCGGACGCCAGGCGGTGGAGGGCGCTCGGAAGACGGATGCCGGTTTGGCAGTGATATCTTGCAGAATATCAAGATGAGATGTCAGAAAGGGACAGTGAAACAGAAAGTCTTAAAGGAGGTTTTGGGCTGATATCTGACGTATTTTTCAGTAAAAAGCTGAATCCTTTTACTGTGCTTTTTCTGTTAAGAGAAAGATAGAGACACATAGTTAAAAAACCTGCAAGGTCAGTTTTGCATCAGTATTGGCATTTGTATGAGGTTTTATTTCCTATTCGGTTTAAACTGCCACTATTGCAAAAATTCGTTGAACCACGTCCCTTCCATCTCCCCTCTTTTACCACCAGGTGGCGCTGTAACACTGACACAGTCTCCTGGATCCTGAGCCAAACAAGGTTTGCCAGCAGAGATTCAGAATGCACAGCAGCTTTCAAACAAAAAAAAAATTTGTTTGAAGCTGTTAACCACTTGCCGACCAATGGATTTTTCACTGATCGGTGCTGCGGGGGCTCTACAGCCCGCAGCACCGATCAGGAGTGCAGCAGGGCGATCAGACTACCCCCCTTTTTTCCCCACTAGGGGGATGTCCTGCTGGGGGGGTCTGATCGCCGCCGGCCATCTGCGTTTTGCGGGGGGGGCTTCTCAAAGCCCCCCTCCGCAGCCATTTCCGCCCTCTTCCTCCTTACCTCCCTCCCTCCCTCTCTCCGTAATGCGCAGGACGGAGTTCCGTCCTGCGCATTGAAGGATAGGCTTCAGCCTATCATATGCCGGCGATCCCCGGCCAATCAGAGGCCGGGGATCGCCGATCTGCCTTACGGCGCTGCTGCGCAGCAGCGCCGTATGATGTAAACAGCGGGGATTTCTTCCCCGCCTGTTTACATTTTGCCGGAGAGCTGCGATCGGCGGCTCTCCGGCTGTTCACGGAGACACCCTCCGTGAACTGACATGGAAAGGCCGCTCGGTCGAGCGGCCGTTTCCATGGTAACCCGCAGACGACCAGTTTACGCCAATCGGCGTTAGCTGGTCGTCAAGAGGTTAATGGATTAAATAGTTGTCACTGTGATTGGCTCGCAGTAATCACATGGTCAGGAGCCAATGAAATTAATTTGTCTCCTGCCTGGCCCACGGAGCTTTGCTGTCATAATGACAGGAGAGTGAGTGGGCTGCAGTAACCATAGAGTGGTGCGAACGGAGGGAGTAATGCAATCGCACGGTGTGAGTGATTGAAGTCTACACCCCAGTACAAGCTACAGGCTGTAGATTTCAATCGGGTAAAATGCAGATCTATAAGATGTGCATTGGTCCCAGAGTAAAAGGCTGTATAAATTATTTTTCTTTCCTGTGTCGCTTGTCAGCTGTGGCAGGTTCTAGACTAATTCATCTCCTCAAGGGGGTCTCTCAATATTTATTTTCAAAAGCACTTCTGGAAGGTATTGGCGCTGTTCAGTAGCCAGAATAAAGTGCAAGAGAATAGGCAGGTTGGATATTATCCTTTTAAGGCTTCCTGCACACTACATGCGATTCCGATTTGGATTTTTAATCTATTTTCACATGGGATTCCGATTTCCGATTTTTAATCGGTACTGCATGCTGCGTTTTTTTCTGCGTTTTTTCTTTTGATAGCATCCAGGGAAAATCGGAATCGCAAATCGGATTTGCAGTGTGCAGGGAACCTAATACGTTTTTTCCAAGGAGTGCTTTTGAAGAGAATAAACCAAACTTTGAGAATCCCCCATTAGGAGATGGTCTAGCCAAAACCTGTCAGAACTGTCAGGTCAGTAAATTAGGTGACAGTGACAGTGACATAGGAAAACAAGTAATGTATAGAGCATTATGCTCTTTATACTGAAGTGCAGAGGTATTGAGAGCGAGCTTCGTTTTCAAGAGATTTTCTCTTGATTTGGTCTTTCAAATCGAATGCCTAGTCTTTTTAACAGGGTACGTGCACCCCAGGGGGTACCTCAAATGGGTACTTGGACTTGATAAACTTAAACACGCTTACCAAACATTGGCTGTTTTAGAAAATGCTAAAATACATATAAACAAATCTGAATATAAAATTCAGATGTTTAAAAGCAATAGAGAATGTTTGGAAATCGTTTTGTCAAGGGTACTTAAAGGGAACCTCAACTGAGAGGAATATGGATGTTTCCTTTTAAACAATGTAAGTTTCTTGTCAGTCCTGCTGATCTCATTGGCTGCAGTAGTGGCTGAATCACACACCTGAAACTAGAATGCAGCTAATGCAGTCTGACTTCAGTCAGAGCACCTGATCTGCTGCATGCTTGTTGAGGGGCTGTGGCTAAAAGTATTAGAGACACAGGATCAGCAGGCCTGCCAGGCAACTGGTATTACTTTAAATGGAAAAATCCATATCCTTCTCAGTTTAGGTTCCCTCTAAGAGGTACTTAAAATAATTTTACAAATAACGGGGTGTACTTGATAAGCACAGGCTTCCATGGGGAGCGTACCAAATAATATTGAGAAACACTGGAATAATCCATGTATCACACTTTCACCCTTTGAAGTGTACCCGACATGAAAGCCATCTCAGGTCCTATACTTACCTGGGGCTTGATTAAGCCCCCTTGAGGCCGCTCAGTTCCTCGCTGTCTTCCCGGGTGGCAGTATGGCCCGGTAGCCTGGCCGAGGTGCGCTTCTTCGTGCATCCCGGCCAGACACGCTCCCCCGTTTTGCTCCTGTGTCCGGGAGCATTCTGCGCTTGCGCAGTACTACTGCGCAGACGCAGAATGCTCCCATTGACAGGATCACAACGTGGGAGCGTGCCCCGCATGCGCGACAAAGCGCAACTCTACCAGGCCATACTGCGAGGGACAGGAGCCACCCAGGGAGACAGCGAGGGACGAGCGGCCTCAAGGGGGCTTAGTGAAGCCCCAGGTAAGTATAGATCCTGAGATGGCTTTCATGTCGGGTACACTGGATGTAAATAGATTTCCTAAAACAACTTATTTAGTAGAATAGACAATTATTTGCACAGATGCCATCAAGGAAGCCTAGGGTGAGCCAAATGATGGCTCTCAAATTCCCGACGGCGTTAAATACTATTCCCCCTCCGAGTTGTAGTAACTTAGAGAGAGATGTAATTCATGGTCCAGCGATCGCTGGAACCCCGATTTACCCTTATGCTTCCTGCGTACTATAGCATTACTGCTATAACGGCACCCTGCTGCTTCAGCTCTGTAATATTCAATAAGGTTTCCACCTGTGCTGTTCTATTGCTGAATACAGAATGACAAAAAAATGGGAAGCATGAATAGTTTTCTAAGAATGTTTTTAATAAGTTCTTACCCTTTGCACTTACCGCCGAACTGTGGCCAAACTTGAGCCTGAACTGATCTCTCCAATCATGCACGATGTTCATGTGCAGACAAATTTAACAAGTATGTAGCTATATTACAACGCAACTTTTTCATGCAGCCCCCCCAACCCCAACTCCACCTCATAACAATTCAACAGAAAACAAAATTACACTTAAGGAAAAAAGTTTGATACCTGCAGGGTTTATGGACAGAACCCAGTAACATGGCTCTTTTGCAGTTACCTTTCTTCCAAACATTTAGCCAGCCGCAATGACATATGATACATCGTTCATATCATATGATTGTTGACACAATGCTTACTTTACAACACGTAACTAACTGCGAGGGAGTGTGGTGCTGCCGTATGTTGTGTGCAGACGTCATACATTGTAGAATAGTACTCTCCAAATGTGCAGTTAAGGAGAAGGGACTAGATGTGAGAGGTTGAGGAAAAATGATTAAAAACTTTCCTGAGGTAGCCACACATGGGTCAGCTCTAATGTGGTTATAGAAACAATCCATTTTATTTGGTTGAGAGCCAATCAATTCAACATTTGATGTCAACAGATTTGTGCTGAAATGATCAAAAATCGATTGGTCCGCTGCTCCACAATTAATCAAACACTAATTAGTCCCATTAGGCAACGAAGCAGTGATCAAAATTGCTGGGACTGACTCATGTATGGCTGCCCTTAGCATTAATGTGGATAAGGGGAAGATCAGTAGGAATGGGGGGAGGAGAATGGACTTGTCTTTGTTAAAGGGATTGCATAGTGTTTTGATGAGACTGATGACGTGTATGCATAGATGAAATAATGGTTGATTACAGCGATGAGGTGTTTAGTGCCAGCCTCCTTCTGTCCTTGCACCCTAGGCCCGGGCCTATGGTGTCTTGCCACAAATTTGGGCCTGATGTGTGCATAGTTGTAATGAATGGTGATATTGGATGATGAGATTGATGACGTGTATACATAGATGTAATATGAATGGTGATACTGGATGATTAGATCTATGAGGTGTTGAGTGCCAGCCGCCCCTTCTTTCCTGCCGCCCTAGGCCCGGGCCTATCTGGCCTTTCCACAAATCTGGGCCTGATGTATGCATAGATTTGATGAATGGTAATATTTGGTGGTGAGATGTGTATGCATAGATGTCATGATAAAGTAATTGCAATGATTGGATAGTGAAATGATAGCAGTGATTGGATGGTGAGATAATAGCAGTGATTGGATAGTGAGATGATAGCAGTGATTGGATGGTAAGACTCATGAGTTGTACTTAGTAACAGACATAGGCAGGCATTAAAAATGAACAGGCATAGTCCATGGAGCAACACATGGATATGAATCAGAGGAATCACATGCAGACAAGAAGGAAGTTGGTCAATGCATGCAGTATGATGGGATACCTGTTAGACAACAACAGGGAAGTGGTAAGGAAGGGTTTATCCTATGGGAAATGATAGAAAAACAATGGTTTAATATGGAGGCATGATAAATGGAAATGATAATTAGGGAGGTCTGTAACTTAGCCAGATAGCGATTGACTTTCTTTTCTTAGATTGGTAACAGAGATATGTGCTGAATGGCATCTCTACATATGTATTGTAAAGAGCAGCATTAAATTCATCAGCACACTAATACATACATTATCTTAACACTGTTTATTTCACTTCTGGATAAGTTCTTCAAGGAAATGGTTGTTATTCGGTTGTGATTAGAAAAGTTTCTAGTATTTGCATAACAATGACCTAGTAGGCATAGTCAATGAGATACTAATAATTCAGTGTTAATTCAGAATTTTTAGCATCTTAGTGACAATCCCTCATTTTAAGCGAGTCAGACTATGTACTGTGTAGTGCTTTATTATACTATAAATAGCAATTGAATGATGAATGGCTATTGAAGCGATCATTTCACCAAAAATGATGGTTCTTACCTTCAAGGTAGTTACGGGCAACAAATTTCAACAGCTCATCCAATAGGATGACGGGGAAGGAAATCTTCAATACGACCAACCACTTAGTGACATCCAGAGGAGTCAACTTGAAGATCATCTGAGGGTTGGATAGAAAGCATACATTGAAATGGTTAAAATTGTACAGTATGAGGCAGGGATCTGAAATAACTACGACCAAGTTGCAGCTGATTCTTGCGTTTTTTTCTTACACCTGTTTTGTTTGACATCTGACCCACGTTCCCCTCTGCTAGCTTGATAATAAGGGGTGGTAAGAAGAAATTTGGTCACATCTCCTCCACCCAAAAGGCAGCACTCCGACCACCCCAGGAGGAGAGAGGTTCACCATACTTATCAGTAATGTATAGATATGTTTTATATCTTATTAAAGTTCTAAGCCTCATACACATGTACAATGCAAGACTCCTGGCAGAGATCGGAACTCGATCCCTATGGCAAGAGTACAATGCCGACGCTGCACAGAGGTGTTGGTAGTCTCTTGGCTAGTGGTGCTTTCTGTTGCTATGGGGGAAGAGTAGAAGGAACAGTGGAGTGGGGGGGTTAATGCCCTTGGCTAGCAGTTGGTTGAGTTGATCTTCCAGGCAGATCGTTCCCCAATGCCTCGAGGGGCAGGGCCAGACTACATTTCCCTAGCTTAGAAAGTGATGGAGGTGGTAGCAAAGATCTGACAGAGGTAGAAACAAGGGTGGAGAATGGAAATGGTCTGCTCATGTTACACATTTCATCATCCTTGCCACCCATATTCAGTTTAATGGGCATGAGATCAGAAGGGACTTGTGTCAGTCACTTTGTTACCACAGTCTCCAGTAGACTTTGAGTTCACAGGAAGTGAAAATTCAGACCCCACTTCCTGAAAAGGAAAGCACCCAGTACGAGGTCTTCTATCTATACGGATAGTTGTCCAGCACAAGTAGCCTAAAGTAATAAATGTAATTTACACTAAATGACATGTGTGTCTTGAATTGATCAGCTTAAATTTTGGGTTTAGTTGGTCTGAAATCTCGGGAGTCAAACTTCTAACATTATTGATGAGGTATTTTACTTTTGTGTCAGCTTCAGTGAAAGTCTTTAGTGTGGTGTCTCTTGCATAATGTGCAGATTAAAGGTGTCCACTTACGGGCAGAGGATCAACATAGAGGATAAGGAAGTGCAGGGACATGGACAGGCAGATGGAGCCCAGCAGCCACAGGTTAGACCATGGGGGCATCCTGACCAGAGACTGGTTCTCTGAAAGACTGTAGGAGGAAATAATACGTCACCAGGTGTCTTACGATTATTAGAACACATACAGAAGAAGATAAGGGTCTATCAGTTTGCTTACCTGTTGAGAGCATTGCACATTTCAATTGTGACCAACACGGACAGAGCCATGGTCATTGGTACTGGAGACTCAAAGATTTCACATTCATGGCCCTCAAAGTCGGGGTTGTCTTCTGTGCACTGCATGAAGTGGCTCTGGAGAGAGAAAGGAAAAAAAATAATGATATTTCCTATACAGCTTTTTATGCGAGCGCTTCTGAAATATTTCCCTATAACTGTACTGATATGTCAGTTTAGGGATGGTGACAATGCCCTCCATGGTAAGAAAACTTTAATGTCATATATGCAATGCTCAATGGTATTTGAAAAGAAGCAAAAACACGTGCTTACCAGTTGGTAGAAGGACACACCGGGTCCATCCTCAGCGCACATAAACCACCAGGCAGCTGCACCAACAGTGGCTGCACCGACATACCCTGCATGAAAGGAAGGTGACCATAGTTATGGGAAAGGTGGCTGACACTTCCACCCAATTCAAACATGGCAGAGGCGCACTTGCCATGCAAAGTTTGCCATCCTACCTCCAATGGCCATGTAACGGAAGAAGAGCCATCCACTAATGAGGGGTTCCTTGGGGCTACGTGGTGGTCTGTCCATGATGTCCAGATCAGGGGGGTTGAAGCCCAGGGCTGTAGCTGGCAGACCATCTGTGACCAGGTTCACCCACAGCAGTTGTACGGGGATCAGAGCCTCAGGCAGACCCAGAGCAGCGGTCAGGAAGATACTGTAAGAAAAAACAGTAATGTGAAATCACTCGTCAAGTTTCCAACAGAATGCATGGACCACAAAAGTTTGAAAAAAGTGATATACAGTAGTAAGTGATATAAGTAATGTTTTCCATTAACCACTTAATGACAACCTGACTTATAAAAACATCCTGCTAGAGCCTCTTAATGGCTCCAGGACGTTTTTATAAGTCAGACAGAGCTGTTGTCGCTGTGCACGTGCACGCCTGCACGTGTGCATTCCTGTGAACGTGCACATGAGAATAGTGAACAAAAAAAACCACCATAGAAAAAAATACACCTTTATTTCCAAATACTATATTGTCACCAGAACAAATAGGCAGATAAAATGTGTGGGTTTTATGCACAGTAGCAGTGTTTATATTAAAACTAAAGGGGATGAAATTGGAGATATTGTGTATTTTTTTATTTTTTCCTTGTCTTTCCCTTTTAAAATGCATAGAAAATAAAGTAATTACTGAAAACAAATATCAACCCCAAAAAGCCAAATTGGTGGTGAAAAAAACAAGATATAGATCATTTCATTGTGATTAGTAGTGATTAAGCTATTGGCAAATGAAAGGGATGAGCACTGAAAGGTAAAAAAACGTTCTTGTCCGTTAGGGTAAAACAACTTTGGGGTGAAGTAGTTAAACCAAATAGAATTTTATTTCCATATGTAATCAGAAAGTATTACTTCAATTTATACTACCTTACCATCTCTGATCTTAACCTCTAAATACACTAGGTGGACATTCTGTATAACTTCAATATTAACTAAAAACTCACCAGACGACCTCTCCTACGTTGGAGGAAATGAGGTAGCGGATAAATTGCTTCATGTTGTTGTAGATGGCACGACCCTCTTCTACTGCAGACACAATGGTGGAGAAGTTATCATCAGCCAACACCATCTCAGAGGCTGTCTTAGCCACAGCGGTACCGGAGCCCATAGCAATACCAATCTCAGCCTTCTTCAGAGCTGGGGCATCATTTACACCATCACCAGTCTGGTAGAAGAAAGCAATGCATGGTGTTACAAGTGGAACTCAGATGATCAGCAGATAAATGCATGGTTCTATATTCTGACACGGCCTGTGGGTAGAAAAGGATCACTGTAACTTATTGACGTACCATGGCAGTAATCTCATCAAAGGACTGCAGGAACTCTACAATCTTGGATTTGTGAGTTGGCTCGACTCTGGCGAAGCAGGAAGCGCGTTTGCAGGCCTCTCTCTGTTCTGCAGGTGGCAGGTCATCAAACTCACGACCAGTGAAGGCACGGTTTGTCACATCGTCATCCTCACCAAAGATGCCAATACGACGGCAGATGGCAATAGCTGTGCCCTTGTTGTCACCAGTAATCATGATAACACGGATACCGGCTTCACGGCAAAGCTGGATTGAGCCCATGACTTCTTTACGTGGGGGGTCCAGCATACCCACACAACCAACAAAGGTCAGATCAGTCTACGGATAGAAGAATTCTGTTAGAAGCAGAATTGGGATGCACATTCAAATAACTTTGCATTTGAAATCAGCATATTTTTTTCTTAGATAGTTGTTTAATTGTGCATTTGCTATACTTCTATAAACATAATATTTGTTTGACTTTTGTGAACATGGTTTTGTTATGTTTAACTAATGCGTTCTGTGTATTATATTTGTGTGTTGCAGTGAGCTAAAATTCCTTCACATCAAACTATAAACAAAATCCATCCATAAACTTGCTTTATTGTTCCTTGCAATACAGAAGCCATGTTGCCTAAAGGAAAGGTTTTTTGTCTTGCACTCACTAAAGGATTCAACTTGAGTTGGTGTAAGGAGTGATGTAGTTGAAAAAAGGGGATGACATTGACACCCATCGTTCAACGTCAAAGTATAAACAAGCTAGCACATCCATAAAATGTCTATTGTTTCTTGCAATACAGAAGCCAAGGTTTCTTTATTAGGCTTCTACATTGAAAGAAACAATAAAGAAAGTTTATGGATGTGCTAGCTTGTTTATACTTTGATGTTCAACGAGGGGTGTCACCCCTTTTTTCAACTCCAGGACTCCTTACACCAACTCTAGTTGAACGCTTTAGTGAGTGCGAGACAAAAACCTTTCCTTTAGAAATTCCTCAACAGACCTATTTTTTTCAAACGTGAAGTTTTAGAATGTGTGATGTATTCATTTTTTGTTGTGTTTTTATATCCTTTTATTACCTCATAATCAACAAACTTGGTGGCGTCTTCAAGCACCATCTCTTCTCTCTTTGGTGGAGTGTCTCTTGTGGCAAGAGCCAAGCAACGCAGGGTATCTCTGCCTGTGCCCCACTCCTTCATCACAGTCAGAATCTTCTCCTTGATGGCATTAGTCATGGGTACACGGGTAGTTCCAACACGCACGTAGTTGCAGCGGTCAATCACACCCTCAGGGGCACCCTGCAAAACGGAAAAACTAACTTAGCGAAACAAAAACTCCATATTTTTAATTGTCATTTAAGGCTCCATCGGTGGTCTTACCTTCACAAACATCTTGTTGCCAACGGCAGCGCGGGAAGCTTTGGCGGGGGTGCAGTAGACAGACATGGACTTCCTGTCACGGGAGAACTCAAGAGTAAATTCCTTCTTCATCAGCTGCTTGATAACCTGAGTGACGGGGGAAATATAACATTACTTTCCTGGAGTTCTTGTGGATAACACTGGTTGTTGTTTCTATAAAGTTTTTTTTGTTTTGTTTGCTTTTTTAGCTGACATGTTGGAAGCTGATAAGGTTTGCGGTAACTAGTCAAGTAGTTTGGTGTCTTTTTTTAGTTTGAACAAGAGATTTGGAGCTTTAAAAGTTTACCAGTACGGTCCAACTTTTGTATAGTACTTGGGAGCGGGGGTACCCCAAAATAGGTAATGCAATGAGACAAAAATAATAATAAGGGGGGAGGGCGGTGTCTTTACCACTCCAAATGTAAGAACCCAAACCACAGAGTAAATGTAAAAAGGTTAAATGATTTATTCAGCACGATTAAAAGGACAATGCGTTTCACGGGGTTCAGCTCACTTTTTCAGGTCAATACAAGTGCCTTTAAAAAATGGTCACAAGCATGGACGCCACCTTTTGTATGACTGTGTGCATCGTCTCAGTGCACCATCGTACTTTTATAAAATGGCCCTTGGATTTCCGATCCATGTACATTGCCATCCTTGTTTATTGCTGTGCATTGTGTGTATTTTATATTCTTCACAGTATTTCCTCGGTCTTCAGGGATACGTTGTGCTTATAATACCACAATAACAGGTGTTTGGAGTAACGTATTACTCGGGATGGTTAAGGAGCAGATTGCTGGACGGGGAGGGATACGTTTCTCGTGCATGACAAGTACAGGGCAGGTGTCAGCTATAGAAAGGTTTTGGAATCAGTGCAGCCGGCTTGTTGTGTGTTACACGCTGTAATTAATCTCTCTGTAATTGTAGTAAGCGGGGTAGTCTGTTACATGATGACTGGTGATTCTTAGCATCAAGATTCATATGGACATTTGTGGATTGTCACAGTCAGATCTAGCAGCAATTCATATTACTTTGTGAACACTACATGGCCAGGAAGACCAACCCTGCTTAGAGGAATAGTAGGCTTTCCCTGTCTGCTCACAGTGGGGAGTTTTCTGCACCCACGTCTCCATATGAAAACAGCTACTATTGGTAATGGGCCTTCCTTCTGAATAAGAACACTAAAACCTCACTCAGGGAAATTCCGACATTGGAGCTGCTGGTCATGTTTCTGAATTACGACTGTTTGAGATTTCCTCCCTTTAACCACTTCACCCCCCCCCCCTCCGAGCCGTTTTCACCTTTCAGGGCTCCTCCCGTTTATTCACCAATAACTTTATCACTACTTGTCACAACAAAACAATCTATACCTTGTTTTTTTTCGCAAACCAGTTAAGCTTTCTTTGTGTGCTACATTATGTTAACAATTCTATCTGCTCCAGCATTGGTTGGCCCACTCTTCTGATTGCGGCAGTGCGTACCTAAAGCCTCGGAGAAGCATTCAATCAGCTGATTTGTAAGGCTCTGGTTCAGAGCCTTAAAAACTTTTCCAACTGAGGCTATCCTTCGCAATTTGCATGGGGGCCCAACAAAATAAAAATGACATGGATCAAGGGTTGGTGCTTTGTAAATAAAGGACAATAATTATAAAAATGAGTTCTGTTATGCAAATGATGTCATAGCTCAATTAAAGTATAAACTCATTATAGTAAACTCTGATATAGAAAAACTTCAGTTATTGAATGTCCAGGTCCTGGCCGAGCACCATTATAAGCATATGGGAGTAAACCTGATACAGTAAACAATATAATATAACTGTTATAGTAAACCTGCTTTTTGGCCCCTGCCGTATTCCGTATCCAGCTACAGTGGAAAGTGGGTGGGAGCATGCATCAGTCGGAGACCTGTTAGCCATGGTGAGTGGGTGGGCTGGCAGCCACTTGTAGCCTGCTCACTATCTGCGCACTACTTGACCTGCGTAGATTACCTTAAAAGCACCAGCCGGTGAGACCTATGCTTTCTGTGTAAGCTGCTATGCTTCCTGTGTAAGCAGCTTTTACTGATGTCCCTATTTAATCAGCAATAACTTTATCCCAACTTAAACTGGAATTGGTAAAATGTGGTGTTTTTTTTCAATTTGTCTCCTGGTTTTCCCATAACTTTATCCCTACTTATGACACCTAAATTAAATATATATAAATACATAGAGTTTTTTTTTCAAAACAAACGAGGCTTTAAAGAGACACTGAAGCGAGACTAAATCTCGCTTCAGCTCTCATACATAGCAGGGGCATGTGTGCCCCTGCTAAAACGCCGCCATCCCACGGCTGAACGAGGGTCCCTGACCCCCCAACCCACCCCCCGCATACCTTGGTCGTAAATTTGGTCGCAGATTAGCCCTTCCTAGAGGCAGGGCTAACGGCTGCAGCCCTGCCTCACAGCGCGTCTATCAGACGCGCATCGCCGCCTCTCCCCCGCCCCTCTCAGTGAAGGAAGACTGAGAGGGGCGGGGGAGAGGCGGAGATACGCGCAGACAGATGCGCGTGGGGCAGGGCTGCGGCGGTTAGCCCTGCCCCAATGCGGGAGCGCTCCCCCGCATTACAGAGGGGATTTGGGGGGACAGGGACCCCCGTTAAGCTGCGGGATAGCGGCGTTTTAGCAGGGGCACACATGCCCCTGCTAGCTATGAAGTCTGAAGCGAGATCTATTCTCGCTTCAGACTCTCTTTAAGCCCAGTTTAAAAATACTACTGTATATAAATACCACAGAATTTGTTTGGCTACTTCTACTGTTTATCACACAATTTGGATTATGTTCCTGTCACAATTCATGGTGAAGATATTTGGCTATGAAATAATGCTGCAGTGTGTATTTTTCACTATAAACTGAGAAAATTAAAGTATTTTTAAGGGTGAAAATCAATCTTAATGGCTCAGTGAACATATGTTCCCTTTCACCAGTTAGTGTTGCAGTAG
Organism: Hyperolius riggenbachi; assembly: GCF_040937935.1. Lineage (NCBI taxonomy): Eukaryota > Metazoa > Chordata > Amphibia > Anura > Hyperoliidae > Hyperolius > Hyperolius riggenbachi. Next base: position 13,675,189 of record NC_090652.1, on the reverse strand, counting down.
TTTGTAGCTGGAGGTTTGCACAGGAGAGATGCCTAACCGTGCACAGCTGTGCTTCAGCTACAAGACGTGTGTATATATACCTTATATACTCGCGTATAAGCCTAATTTTTCAGCGCTAAAAATGTGCTGAAAATTTACCCCCTCGCCTTACATGCGAGTCAGTGGAGCAGAACAGTTGGTGGAGCAGGTTTTGTTACTGGCAGAGAAGTACACAAATGATCCTGCTCTTGCCAGCTGGGCCTTGCTGTGTCCGTGCCCCCATCCTCTGCAACATGGTGTGCAGAGTGCGCTGCTCAAGACTACCTGTGTCCCCTGGCTTGTGGATCAGAGTGTGCCAGCAACATGTCAGTGGTGCAATGATTGTGGATTCTTCCTTTGTGGAAATCGCCGTGTCTCATATGTATGACCCCATCTAGTGGCATCTTGAGACACAGCTGTATCATCCTTGGGGCACATCTGGCTATGGGGAGGGGGGCTGACATATACTGGAGACACATCTGGCTACCATGGAGGGGACTGTATTGGGGAGGGGGCTTATATGCGAGCCAATCACATTTTCCTGGTTTCTGAGGGAAAAGTGGGTACCTCGGCTTATATGCGGGTCGGCTTATTTGCGAGTGTATATGGTAATGTATATATCCTCATGGCTTAGCTGAAGTCACAGAGGACATAGATATACTGTAGTGGTGGATAAATTGTTTAAGCTTGGCCAGTAATATAGAATGAAGCTGTAATTTGCTGGTACTCACAGAGTTGCAGGCGTTGGCACGCTCCACTTTAGACAGACTCTTGACCTCGGTATTAAATACATTCATCTTCTCAACCAGAGTTGTCAGTGCAGTCTCAGTGGCCTCACCGACCTTCTCAAACACTCCCTTAGACTGGTGGATAAAAAAGATTCAGAGAGTAAGTTCTGACTGAGCCATAGTGAACCCGTATCACACAGCCACACAAAACACATTAGTGCGCCCCTCACTGACCCTCTGTATGAAATTACTTACAGGTTAATGACTGCAAAAACTTTTCATGCTTTCTGTAGTACACTGTAATGCAGCAGATTTCAGTAAGTTGTTTCTGAGGGGCACCCAAGTACCCAGGCCACTGACATTATTGGGACATTTAAAGGGACCTTGAGCAGTGGAAGAAAATCAAAACTTACCTGAGGCCAGGAAGATGGCGGAGGGCCTCGTGGGCTACATGAGGGCTGGAGAAAGCCCCAGGTAAGTCCCGATTTTGATTTTCGTCCACTGCTCAGGGTTCCTGTAAGGCCTCTTGCACACTACCGGTGATCCCGATTTTTTTTGTAAGATCTGATTTTTGATTCCGTTAAAAACGTAGCAGCATGCAGTACTTTTTTTTTTAAATCGGAATCAAAAATCGGATCGTATAAAAAAAAAAAAATCGGATTTGCATGTAGTGTGCAAGAGGCCTAAAAGGCATTTTATCGATACAATGTGAAATTATCACCAAGAGAAAAATTATATCTTACATCCACATTTTATGCAACTGTTTTTTTTCTTCAAGCATAATTAGATTTTTAACCTACTGTTTTTTGTTTTTGTTTTTTTGCTGGGATATTAAGACATTTCAGTGCTGTCCAAAAAGTCCCTGATCATTGGGACAAGGGGGGAAAAGGGAGAATAAGGGGGAATGTAGTTGATATTTAACTAACTACTGCAAGCTAGTAGCATAAGTACAGGGCCGGCCCGCTCATGAGGCGGGGTGAAACTTTTGCCTCAGGCGGCACATTTCTAGGGGCGGCATCCGCCCGTCGGGAGCCGGCCGCCGAGCTGGAGGGGTAGCGGGCAGGACGGGGGTATTAGGCCTAGCGGCGGGGAGGGGGGGGGGGGTCGGACCCCCCTCCCTCGCCTGGGTCTCCCGTCCTCCGCTCTCCTTCAGCCTTAAATAGATCAGAAGCAGCCGATACTCGTAAGAGGCAGTGGGCGGGGAGGACTCACCTCTTCCTCGATCCAGCGTGCGCTCCACTGACGTCACTTCCTGCAACGCCGCCCACTGTATTGTAAGTGGACGGCGTTGCAGGAAGTGACGTCAGTGGAGCGCACGCTGGATCGAGCGAGGAAGAGGTGAGTCCTCCCCGCCCACTGCCTCTTACGAGTAGCGGCTGCTTCTGATCTATTTAAGGCTGGAGGGGAGCGCAGATCAGGGGACCCAGGCAAGGGAGGGGGGGGGTCCGACCCCACTCCCCACCGCTAGGCCCAATACCCCCGTCCTGCCCGCTACCCCTCCAGCTCGGCGTCTGCGGCAGCAATATTTTTTTAAAAATTTGCCTCAGGCGGCAAAAAGTCTAGGGCCGACCCTGCATAAGTACATCATGGTGTAGGCTTAAAGGGACTCAAAGCTCGTTTAAATAAAAAGATACATACCTGGGGCTTCCTCCAGCCCCATACGCTCCCATCATCAGTCTTCTGCAGCTCCGATACTGGGTCCCCGCACTTCCGTCAGTCATAGCCAGTCTGACATAAGAGAACCGCGCCCTCTACATATCTCTCCAGCAGCTGCTGGGGAGATACGCAAAGAGCGCACTTCTCCTGCGTAGACTGGAGCCAACTGAAGTGCGGGGACCCGGTACCGGCGCTGTAGAAGTACCGGTACCGCACTTCCGTCAGTTGGCTCCAGTCTACGCAGGAGAAGTGCGCTCTTTGCGTATCTCTCCAGCTGCTGCTGGAATGATACATAAAGAGCGCACTTCTCTTGCGTAGACTGGAGCCAACTGACGGAAGTGCGGTACCGGTCGCGACAGGCTGAAGTTACGGGACCCAGTACCGGAGCAGGAGAAGGCTGTGGACGGCGGCGTGGGAGCCATCGGAGCGTATGGGGCTGGAGGAAGCCCCAGGTATGTATAACATCTTTTTAGTTCCCTGAGCTCTGGTACACTTTAAGCCTCACATCCTGTACATTTCATTTTTGTTTCATTTACTGTAGATGGATTTTAAAAATACCCCGGGACTAATTTAATAAAGTATCCTTCAGAGATCCTAACACACCTTCAGAGAGGCTATCATACGTGATCCGGCAGACTTAGCGATGTGCCTGTATCAGACTTCAGTCAGACAACATTTAAAGAGGAACTTTAGTGAAAATACCGTCATGAATTAATTTGCCTATTTGTTTTATTTTACAATACTCCTTTATAAATGATTTAGTCAGTGTTTGCCCATTGTAAAATCTTCCCTCTCCCAGATTTACATTCTGAAATGCATCACTGGTGGGGACATCTTTAGTCCTGGCAGGCGCAGCTCTGTGGAATGCTTGTATAATGAGAGTTCTGAAGCCAGTAGAAAATATAACTGCTCTCTCAGAATGCTCGGAGGGATAATTCCACATTAGCCTAGGCTAAGCATCACTGGGAGGGTGGTGTTACATACCAATTTATACGGCAATATATAGCTATAGGAAGTGTTTTTGATGCTGAAATTGGGATCATTACTGTAAAAGTGAGTATCCTGAATAATTTACTGTCACTACAGGGCCTCTTTAAATTACTGAACATTTAGCAACCCTAAGGCCTCTTGCACACTGCAAGCAATTCAGATTCAGATTCCGCTTTTTAATCAGTTTTTACCTCCGATTCAGATTCAGATTTGCAGTGTGCAAGGAGCAAACTGCAAATCTGAATCTGAATCGGAAGTAAAAACAGATTAAAAAGCGGAATCTGAATCTGAATTGCTTGCAGTGTGCAAGAGGCCTTATGGTGTTTCATTTTGCCCCAGAAAATGACTGCAATATTTTATCACATACATTGAAAGTTAAAGGATACCCGAAGTGACATGATGAGATAGACATGTGAATGTACAGTGCCTAGCACACAAATAACTATGCTTTGTTCCTTTTATTTTCTTTCTCTGCCTGAAAGAGTTAAATATCAGGTATGTAAGGTGCTGACTCAGTCCTGACTCAAACAGGAAGTGACTACAGTGTGATCCTCACTGATCAGAAATTCCCCTTTTTATCTATTTCTTGCTCTCAGAAGCCATTCTCAGCTAGGAAAGCGTTTTATAGTTGGAATTTCTTATCAGTGAGCTTCACACTGTAGTCACTTCCTGTCTGAGTCAGGACTGAGTCAGCCACCTACATACCTGATATTTAACTCTTTCAGGCAGAGAAAGAAAACAAGGAACACAGCCTAGTTATGAGTGAGCTAGGCACTGTACATACACATGTCTATCTCATCATGTCACGTCGATCTGATCATGTCACATGTCACTTCGGGTATCCTTTACAAGAAAAGGTTCTCAGGTGTTGATGGATCACGGTTGAAGTCCTCACTGGAGATGCTTGGAGATCTCGGGGGATGTCTCAGCTAATTGACCCCTATGTGGAACCAATATTCTAACTGTGATGGCCTCACGTTAATAGCCGTGGCAGGTTACTCTTAGTTTTTAGTACTCTGATTTAGAACATAGCTCACAAAACCATTAGTGCATGCCGTGTTAGATGAACAGTTCAAACAGGGTTGGGGTGGAAATGGGGTGGTGTTGATTGTTTGAGTTTTTACCTCGTTAAAGTCGAGAGAAGAGTCATTGCAAAGTGCACAGATTGTGGCCAGCTCCACCAGCCCATCATATTGGCCGGCCTTCACAGTCTTATCATTCTTCTGACTGGGAGGACATCACAAAGAAACAGAGGGGAGCCGGGAAAGGGGGTGACAGGAAAGCAGAGACGGGGGGTAAAGTGGGAAGACAGATTTGGGGAAGGCCGGAGAGGCATCCAGACATGCAGAAATAGGGAGAGAAAATGGCAATGGATGAAAGGAATAAAGTAACAGATGTCATCGCACAGTGAAATAAATGAGATGGAAGACGGGAATGGAAAGAGATGGTACAAAGGGGGGTGGGAGGGAGAAAAAAAATAGAGATACAGCATAATGATTTACTGAGTAAAAGGCGATATGAGGAGGTTTGAAAGGAGACAAGGGTGGATGGAATAATGATTGGTGGAGAGTGAAAGTGAGGTCAGAATCATAACCAATGAGTAAGTGTGTAGGTTCTATGCTGTCCATTAGCTTAATTAGTGCATTGCAAAAATTCATGTGTTCTTTATCCTGTTGAAGTGCAGCAAAAACCCTTGGGGTAGAGGGGTGGATTGCGCTGCTCAGTAACAACGACTTTAAAAGAATAAAACTTACACTTCTCCTTCGGGGGCATAGGTGGATCCAGTAATGGTGAATTCATTCAGGGTGGCGACGTCACCATCAACTTTGTCAAGCACAAACATCTGCAGAAGCAAAAGGATAGACTTTCAGTTTGTACTATATTCTGTGAAAACATGCGCATCAACATTTGCATGCGAGTGTGCGAAGGGTTAAATGACTTTGCTATTTTGTGAGTCACACCCCCTTTAGCACCTGCCATATAACTTAAATGTCCTAACTTGAGGCGATGTGATCTGTGTGCTTTTCTTGTAACTAAGGGCCCGTTTCCACTACAGCGGAAAGCGGGCCGAATCCGCAGAGTTTCCCCGCAGGCAAGTCGCGCTGGGAAACTCTGCCATAGGGGATAATGCTCCGAATTGCTTGCCATAGAGATTTGGCCGACATTGCAGCATTTTTCCCTGCGGGGGGCAGCGAATCCCATAGCCGTGCACGCCGTGGCTTCCGGGATTTGGCTGCGTACTTGCTGAATAAGGAAGTGCCGTCGCGTGTCTCTCAGCCGTGCGGCGGGTAGTGGAAATGAGCCCTTACCCATGTGGCCAGGGTTTAATCCGGTGCTCTTCCTTCTTCCCCTGTCTGACCATTGTCAGCATGCACACAGCTTATGCGGCGGTGCAGCGGTGTGTGCATGGTGCACACGGATGTATTTTGTTAGCTCTCTTGTGGGATTAGTCCGATGCACTGTCTGTCCCAGGAGAGGATGTGCTCCTAATCGTTAGGTAGGTTTGATGCAATTAATGTTTGCATGTTTGCACTATGCATGTTACAGGGCTAGAGTTAGGACACATACGTATACTGGGGTACCTCTGCGGGGTGTCGGTGACTAAGCAAGAGAATGTGTTGTGTCGAATGAAGACCCTGGCTTTTAACTTAAAGAGGAACTCCAGTGAAAATAATGTAATAAAAAAAGTGCTTCATTTTTACAATAATTATGTATAAATGATTTAAGAAACCACGATCAGCAACACCACTCGAAGTAATAGCTCTTTATTCAGACACGTAATTAAAATCACATGCCAAAAATTGGGCTTAGATGCAGTATAAATGATTTAGTCAGTGTTTGCCCATCGTAAAATCTTTTAAATACCTGATTTACATTCTGACATTTATTACATGGTGATATTTTTACTGCTGGCAGGTGATGTAGCTGCTGCATGCTTTTTCGGCAGTTGGAAACAGCTGTAAACAGCTATTTCCCACAATGCATCAAGGTTCACAGACAGGAAACTGCCAGGAGTACCACGGTCCTCAGAGCTTCTTGTGGGAGGGGTTTCGCCACAATATAAGTCATACAGCGCCCCCTGATGGTCTGTTTGTGAAAAGGAATAGATTTCTCATGTAAAAGGGGGTATCAGCTACTGATTGGGATAAAGTTCAATTCTTGGTCGGAGTTTCTCTTTAACTGTAGGGATAGCAGTGTTTCCTGGATAACTGATTCCTGTGAAAGCATTTGCATGTGACAGTGCAAAGGCTTAACTGATTTGGCTGTTTTGTTGACCACACCCCCTTTAGCACCTTCCTTATAACTTATTTAAATGTCTTAACTTGAGGCGCTGTGCCAGGATCTATGGGTTTTTATCAAAGTCCACATTGTTCCACAGAATATTCATAGTAGCGAGAAGAACAATATTCATGAGGAGGTCGGTACATAACCTTCCCAATCTCGCCATGGTAAAACATGAGCTTCACAAATTATTTATATTAGAGAAACTTAATACCATGCAAGCAAAGGGGAAAAGAGCCAAGTCCTTCTTGAAAGTCTGGGGAATGTAGGTGTCCAGCCAGCTGTCTGCTACAGAAATAACTCTATTAATGGGATATTTTAAATTCACTACATGGAACATCATGGAGCAGTTAGAGGGGACCTTGGGAGCTTTAGAGCTACCCTCATGATGCAATGTAGCCATTATCTTATATGGGGCTTTCCTGAAGGGTCTTAAGGAATATCCTGTTAGGTGGACTTAACTTGAGGACTAGTTAACTTCGGATAGTCATGGTGGGCCAACAGGGATGAACAGCAGCACAGAGAGATAGAGGAAGGGGGAAGGATTCTTTGGTTTGTTAGCAAAATCTGTTTCTTAATTCTCAGAGGACGACAGGTAGAGAGGATGACAAGTGTTGTGATATTTTAACAAGCTGTTGTCTGTATCCAACGTCTTACTGCAAGGTAAAATGAATGACAATGACCTTTATCCTTACTACTGTGATAAGTGCTATCTCTGTATCGTGTCTTTTGGAATTGTTATAGAGAAAATAGTGAAAACGTAAAAAAATAATCCTGATTTCAAAACAGTCGCCGGCTATGTGATAGGAGGGGTTGTAGTTTATATGCAAAAGCTGGCAGTAAGGAATGCATACCCTGCAGACAGACATCTGGTTGGTGGTCAGAGTACCGGTCTTATCGGAGCAGATGACTGAGGTGCAACCGAGAGTTTCCACAGAGGGCAAGCTCCTCACAATGGCGTTCTTCTTGGCCATACGTCTTGTACCCAGGGCCAGACAAGTGGTGATTACAGCAGGGAGACCTGAATGTAAAGAGGGAATAAAGTCATGTATTGCTCTGGGGAAAATAGACATACGCTACAGAATTCGTTAGATATAGCAGTGGACTCACCTTCAGGGATGGCAGCTACAGCCAGAGCCACGGCAATCTTGAAATAGTAGATAGCTCCTTTGATCCAAGAGCCACCATGGATGGGGTCATTGAAGTGTCCAATGTTGATGAGCCATACAGCAACACAGATGAGGGAAATGACTTTGGACAGCTGCTCTCCGAACTCATCAAGTTTCTGCTGCAGTGGGGTCTTCTCCTGTTCAGTGGCTGCCATCTCATCACGGATCTTACCAATCTCAGTGTTGGGGCCAGTAGCAATGACAACACCAATAGCCTTGCCAGCTCCTACATTGGTACCCTAAAGAAGGGGGAGAAAAAGATTACCAAATTTTGTACAAAAAACACCCACATTTTTCTTTACTTCAACGTTCATACATTCTCCGCTAAATAACTGACTTTACTTTGAGCACAAAGACAATTTGCATCACAAATGTGTTGCAATTTGTTGGGAAAAACAAGTTCTCACACATATCCCAAAGTCAAGGAAAATCCATTATAAAACAGCATCTTCATTAACTGATCTGTGATATGGTGGATTGGCTTGCACATACCTCCAACTTACATCACCCAAAACTGACTTGTCCCAACTGTGGACACGTGATTGTGTACAGGTGTCCCCTGACATCCCCAGACTAGCTGTTGCCAATCAGATGTGCGGCAAGACTATGCCCTACCACCAATGTCATTTCTTACTGCAGCTCATTCCTAGTACCCCCTCTTTTCAGAGCAGAAAAGGCTGTCTGGCAGAGAGCCCAACTGCCGGTATGTATGTAGATCTTACACCTCAAAGGATCTTAACCATAATTTTTTTTTTAGATGGGTTATCCATAAAGTGCAAATTTTCCGACTTAGGGCAAATTTAGTGACAATTTCTGTGCAGCCTGTGCAGAACTTAGTCAAAATTGGCAGCAATTCCAGGCTTCATACATAAAATGTGCATCAACTTGGAAAATTAGGATCTCGATGATCATCTCTTATGGTTATGGTTGGAATTAACATACAGTACTGTATATGGAATTAACATGTGGTTTATACTTTATGTGGTATCTTGCATTCTTTCAAATCAGGAAACTAAGGAAAACTCTGTGCCATAATCTTTCTTTTAACGTGCTTGCCAGCAGTGAAATATCTAGGCCTATGGAGTTGTTACAAAACTCATCCGACTCCTCAGTTTCTGAAACCACCAACTCTGACTCCAGATACCTAAAATTGCTTAGACTCCTTGACACCAACTCCTTAGTCTCATTGTTACCAAGACTGTGGAGTTGGTACAAAAATCATCATCCGACTCGGACTCCAGGTACCCAAAATTGCTCCTTCTCTGCGACTCCACAGCCCTGGAGATATCTGCTTCTTTATAAGTGAAAGCTGTGCTGACTTGTTAAACTTTCATATATCGTATTAGCTCCCTGCAAGGGAACATGGAGAATAATGTTTTATGTCATCAGGCTACGTTCACACATAAAAAATAGCATACTGTTTTCCGGACAGGAGGCCAGTGGGCAAACAATCACGTTGAACGCATTCAGTGTTATTAATCAAACCCATTGACGCAGGTCCATTTAAAACGTATCGATTGGCTTCATTCCAAAACATCGATTTTATGGGTGGAAGATGGACATGTCATAACAGCATTGATGTTATGAGTTATCCAATGGACATGCCAAGGCACTGCACAAGCGTGGTGCTATCTTAAATTAGAAGAAGATTTGTGGGACGGCACTAGATCACTGGCTGGCTCTACTGAGGGTATGGTGTACTAAACCGGGCCTCCAGAAACAATTCAATTGCATCGCTAATACCGGTGCCCGGAATTTCTGTAGTTCTACAAAGATTGATGTGGTGAAATCTTAGCCTCAACCTCAAAGAAAGTCCTGTAGAATGGCAGGTAAATAGGAGAGCACTTACGGAGAACAGCATGTTCTTTTTGTCCTGGTTGACAGCTCTGGGGTCGGGTACGGCATCTGTGTGTTTGATGACAGAGACTGACTCTCCTGAAGAAGGAAAAACAAGATGAGATAATACATACGTAGCAAATTTGCTATACGCTTATAGGCTTTTAGACAGAAAGCGTGGCCTTACCTGTCAGGATGGACTGGTCAATACGCAGTGTTGTGGATTTGATGCTAATTAGCCTAATGTCAGCGGGGACTTTGTCACCAACTAGAAAGGAAAGACAGATTGTATGTGAAAACCGAGGAGTTGTAACTCCACCAAAATATCCTTTTTGTACTCCAAATGTGCCCTTACTTTTTGATGTAAGCAAAAACAAGAAAAGCATTTTACTTTTCAGTCCCTATAAACTTGGGCAAGAGGAAAGCTTTGTCCACACAAATGTAATTTCAGTTACTACAGAAATCTGTCGAGCAGTTATTACTTCACATTTCAGTCTAGTGAAGACTAAAGCAGTGGGACAAGATTCCCTGATTTGACAAGCCTACCATGGTGGTTTGGTATTCTTACCACCTTACGTATTCCCTGCCCCTCACATCTTTTCTGTCTTATAAAGTATGTATCACAGGGAATGCCATTGTTATGACCAATGAAGATATACAGATATAGTCACTAAAATGTGTACTCTTTCCTGTCCACCCAGGTCACTTTATCAATCTCCTCTGGGGTTTATCAGAGACATGTTTGGCGCCACTCCATCCTGGACCCAACTGCAGCTCTATGTATCCACCCATCTTCTTGCTCCTCAGACTGTTGGTTCTTACATTGCATACATATCTGGCTACTATAGATCTGAAAGGCTTGTGAATGAAATGTATGTTTATTTGCGATGTAACTTACACTCTAAGCACCGTTTATACTTTGTACCCTTGACGAAGCCCCCTGTTTGAGGGGGCGGAACATGTTGATAATTTTTCTAGCTGTCTGTAGGCAGGAGCTGGATATCACAGCCTACTAGCCAATAGTTGGGATGGGTGTGAGATTCAATACAAGAACCATCCTGCTTACAAATGTGTCCCTAGTCTCGGCTATGTAAAAATAGTTACCCAAGTTTAGAATACAACGTTTTTAATGTTTAATGACTAATAAAAGTTAAGTTTTAGCTTCAAAACTTCTTTATAAGGCTTTAAATTCAAAGTTCTTACACTTGTAGCCCATAAAACAAAAGATATGTTTTTGTGCCACTCTTTGACTGAGAAAATAAAATTAACTCGACCCTACGAGATAATTTTTTTTAATTTTTTTTTGCTGCCTCCATTTGTTGTTTATTTTACGTTTAGCTATCCCTGTTGGGGGTTTGAATTTTATGTTTTTGGCTTATAACCTCAACATCAAGGCTGAGTGGGGACGGTACTTCCTTACATGCTGTATTGGTGGTTGCTGGCTTAAGCAACCTGGATTTGTGAGTATCCACCAATTGAACTACACTAGTCCAATATTTTCACTAACATACTGCACAATATTGGCCTCCTGGCGTTCCTGTTGTTTTGTGTTTCTTTCCCTAATCTTTATGACTGTGTTCCTCTCCACTTTGCATAGTGGGGTATTTCTTATCCAACATGGGGACCCCCATGCTGTGCACTATGTTTATTTAAATACACAAATGTCTACAACAGAGTCCTGAATAAAATACAATTAGCTGGTGAGCTGGAATTGCTGTTAACTACATCACCCTAGTGCACACGTCAAACCCAGGCTCTTGGGTCAAATCTGGCCTCCAGAGCCATCAAATTTGGCTGGCAAGTGGTTTACCGACTTTGCATTCTAGACCACCAGGGAATCTATATTGGGGGTGACGCTCTAGATCACCAGGGAACTATTTAGGAGTGGGAGGGGAACCACTAAATGCCAGGGAACTGTAATGGGGAGGGGGCCACTAGACACCAGGAAACTGTATAGGATGGGGGGGTCATTAAACCCCAGGGAACTTTATAAGGGTGGGAGGTGGCCACTAGGCAGTGAGGTTGGCCCGCAACTTGGTTCCAGTGTTCAAATTGGCCCACTTTGTATCTGAGTTTGACACCCCCGCTCTAGCGGAAAGTCCTATCTGTCTAGACTGGTGGCCAGCTACAAACTGCTACTGCCAAGCTGCTGGAGTGCCAAAGGCTTTCTCCCTGCAGCATCTGCCATAGACTTACATACTAGTCTTAGAACATAGGACACTAAAAAAAAAAACCTCCAGCTATAGTTTAGGTGATGTAAATCTGAAAGAAAAATATGTATTTGTGACCTCCCTCTAATTGTGTTTACAAACATAGCGCTTTATAAAGACATATTAATGAACGCACTCATTGTCTGATAACTGTGAGGCAAGGAGGAATGGGAAGACTGCTGATAAATACATTTTCATGCTCACCTGCCACTTCCACAATATCTCCTGGCACGATCTCTCTGGCCTTGATTCTTTGTACCGATTTTCTGTCACTACGGTAGACTTTTCCCATCTCGGGCTCATATTCCTTAAGCGCTTCAATGGCATCTTCAGCATTTCTTTCCTAAGTTACAAGAGGGGACTTTTTAGACACAAATGTTTTCATCAGGTTTTACAGGACGTTTTTTTCTCCTTTTGTCTTCAGTCATTTTACAAGTAGAATCTTCTAAAGCCCCACACCATGCAAAAATGTTTTCCTAGATCAGCACGGCAGTCTGTGACAGACTGATGTCAGATAAATCCCTTGTAAAATACCTGGTTAGGAGCCCAGAGACAGACTGTGGGTATTTACGGCAATCTTTTCATACAGGTTCGGTCTGTGCCAGCCCCCTTGCAGTCTGTACAGTGGGGATGATGCAATCAAGGCAGCAACAGCAGCCCCACTCAAAGTATCAGAGTACTTGACTGGACTCCGTGCTTCTAATATTGTGAGTAACACTAAAGGTGGCCATACACTCGTTAGATTAGCAGCAGATAGATCATCAGATAGATTTCTGATCTATCTGATGTGTCTAGGAACATCTTTTACTAGGAACAGATTTCCAATAGATTTCAGTATGAAATCTATTGAAAATCGATCTGATGGCATTTTTTTGCCATCAGATTTCCATTAGGTCCAATGCAAAATGATAAGCAATCTCCTCAGATCGACCTAGATTTTTCAGCCTGCCGGATCGATTGAAATCCATCGGCTGCAAAGCGATCGATCTTTCAATCGATTTGCGATGGCCGCTAATCGGCTCAGTGTATGGACCCCTTTAGGATAGTATTCTTGTGAATAAAGTTGTGAATAAAGAGATGGGGGACGTAAACTCTTTTAGATATTTAGTTCTGTCACCATCTTTGTTTTGGAGATTTCCTGTAACAGCTGACCCCAAAATAGGAAGTTAAAGACAAACTAATATGAGCTTATGAATAAAATTGCTTAAATTTTTTCAATATTCATGTGTACATTTATTCAGTGTTTGACCATTGTAAAATCTTTCCTCACCATGATTTACATTCTTAAATTTATCACAGGTGCGCCATCTTTACTGTTGGCAGGTGCATTACTGCGGAATGTTTGTTGTTTGTTCCCGAATTTAGCAGAAACAATACTTGGTTTCCCGGAGGGCACTGGGAAAGAGGGCTGTGTGACAGGCAGCATAGCCTAGGCTACACATCACTGGGAGGGTGGGCCTACATACCAATATACACCAATATAATTAGCGTAAGCGTGGGTTTCCTGAATAGTTTATTACATTCTGCTTTGTGCTGTTACGTTCCTTATGTTACAGATGTACATAGAAAAGGTGGGGAGAGGGTTCATTCATACTATACAAAGCATGTGTGCATAGTAGCGTGTTGCCGCATGAATTCTAGCGAGGCTGTTTCGTTTGGCCAGAGGTTGCTTATCTCAGCCCCTTGTTTTCAGATCGTTATTGCACCCGGGATATACACATGCTCACTGAGGATGATGTATAAGTTGTGCCGCCTATCTTTTGGGTGTGTTACTGAACAACAGAGCCGGGACAAGGTCCTCCAGCACCCAAGGCTGAGACACCAAAGTGCGCCCCTCCATCCTTCCCACCCCAGCTGTCACTCACTGATTGCTGTTAGACTAAGAGGTGCCACAGGGCCCCCAACCTCCCTAACACCTTAATATCTAGTTATCTGGCTTGCAGTCACTGCCATGTATCCCCTTTTCTTATTTCTTTCTGCTTCATACACAATTAGGAATGACAACTGAATGAATTGTGCGCCCCCTCCTACACTGCGCCCTGAGGCTGGAGCCTCTCCAGCCTATGCCTCGGCCCGGCCCTGCTGAACAATACACCCCACCCAGCAAACCAGCCAAGAGCTTCAATCCACTAAGCATTACTAATCGTCTTATTAACGATCAGTAATATTATGAATGCAGAAAATGTCATTTGAATTTCACTAAGAATTACAGAGGTATTATTTTTCGGTAAATTTTTTATAAATTGGCAATATTTCTGCAAAAAACTGAGTTCACAAAGAAAAAATATATGGTTTGTGGGCATTGGGTAATCATTTCATTTTGCTGCCAGAATCGGGGAGGAAAGATGGAGCCATTAGTAAGGATTGCGGTTGATTTTGACTAAAAATCAATGGACAGTATAGATTGGATTTCGGAAAATCTACTTTGATCGGGGGCAGGGCAGGATCGGCAATAGATCGACAGGCTATAGTGTTGCACTGAATTGAGCGGTGCAATGATGTAGTGCGATCTGTTTTCAATACATCCCCCGCTGGAATCTATTTGTGCAGTGTGTGGTAGGAATCGATCCCTTTCAGAGAGGAATCGATCGTTTTGCCAATTATTTTATCACGTGCTCGAAATGGATAGATGGATAGAATGAATGAGTTTTGTTCTGCCTGGATTTTATCAGGAGCGGTAGTAGAAATTGACAGTTTTATTTGGGCTGAAGAAGCACCTGTCATCCCATCTATAATAGCAATAGAAGCGTTGTACTTACTTGCCAGACTCCTACGACTGCATTAGCGATCAGGATCAGGAGGATGACAAAGGGTTCCACAAAGGCTGTGATGGTCTCCTCACCTTCCTCAAACCAGGCCAACACCTGCAAAGGAGCAGCAGTCATCAGACATGTCACACATAACATCAAGGTCTACACTGACATACAGCATGCCACAATTCACAAGCCTCTCATGTACAGAATTTGGTCAGTAGGGGAGAACTGCTGAAAACAGGTTAACATCACAAAGTGGTATTATACTCAATTGTGATCTATGGTCTAAACTAAGCATTAAAGTGAATGGGAACCGCATTTAAAAAAAATGAGACAGATACTTACCCAAGAGAGGGAGGGCTCTGGGTCCTATAGAGCCTTCCGGCTCCTCTCCTGGTCCCGTCGTTCCGGTGCTGGCTCGCCCGGTAGCAGTATTTGACTCATTTAGTCAAATACTGCTTTACCCGGCCGTAGGAGGCTTCAGAAGTCTTCAGGGAGCCTGAGTGCTCCTGAAGAAGGGCGGCCCTGTACTGCGCCTGCGCAAGCACGCTCTCTTGCACGCTCACACCTGTGCAGTATGGAGCCGCACGTCTTTGGGAGGACACGGCTCCCGAAGACTTCCAAATACCCTTTCGGTGGGGTATGAAAAATGAAAAATGTGGTTCCCATTCACTTTAAAGGACAACAGATGTAAGAGAGATATGGTGCGGTGCCATATTTATTCCTTTTAAACTATATCAGTTGCCTGGCTATCCTGCTGATCTATTTGCCTGCAGTATTGTCTGAATCACACACCTGAAAGAAGCATGCAGCTAATCCAGTCAGATCTGACAATAGTGTCAGAAACATCTGATCTGCATATGCTTGTTCAGGGTCTATGGCTAAAGGATTTGAGGTAGAAGATCAGCAGGATAGCCAGGCAACTGGTATTGCTTAAAAGTAAATAAATATGGCAGCCTCCATATCTCTCTTGCTTCAGTTGTCCTTTAACTTTCTCTCCTTTATTTGCTCATTAATTGCGTTATTAGTTGTGAATCTGATATTTTGTCTTGCAGCTGGCAATGATATCAATTAGCTTCAAGGACGCCTGAAGTGGGAGGGATATGGAGGCGCCATATTTATTTCCTTATTAAGTGTAACTGTCGGGCATAACAACAAAAATCAATTATTTATTTTTATCTGGTAAACAACTAATAAGGATGCTAACCAGGCAATCCAAAAGTTAAAATCACTATTACTTTTCTTGTTGATAAATGATCATTCCCCAGTTTACCGGACTCTTATTTGGTACGCATGCTGGGTTGTCCTTTTTTGCTTCTCTACTTCCCCTCAGATTTAACTAATGCCCCTCAGATTTAACTAATGCAGGCTGATTGGCTGAAGCCTCTTTCCCTCCGGTTTCCCCCTCCCACATCTCCTCTCTGATTGGCCAATATTTCTCATGCTGAGTGCACTTTCTATAGTGAATGGCAGGCAATGCATACACAATTAGGCAGAGAAGAGTAAGGGAGGAAATGACACCAGGATTGGCTTCAAGATAACTACAGTTAGAATGGGGGATGCTAAGAAGGATTTTCACTTTTTTTACTGTAGAAAAATCACTAAAATCAAAACGTGGACAGTGCAATACATATGTTATGTAAGTAGAGCAAGTATTTATCTACTTATATATGTGTGGTTTTTTTCTGAGATAGTATGGCTGACAGCTCCTCTGAAGTGAGTGTGATATAGAGGCTGTCGTTTATATTTCCCTTTAAACAATACCAGTTGCCTGGCAGCCCTGCTGATCTATTTGGCTGCAGCAGTGTTTGAATCACACCAGAAACAAACATGCCGCTAATCTTTTCAGATCCGACAATAATATCAGAAACACCTGGTCTGCTGCATGCTTGTTCAGTGGCTGTGGCTAAAAGTATTAGAGGCAGAGGATCAGCAGGATACCCAGGCAACTAGTATTGTTTAAAAGAAAATAAATATGGCAGCCTCCATATCGGTCTTGCTTCAGTTGTACTTTAAGCAGAGCCCCCCAGATATGTGTATACACTTTTTCTGCCTTTAAACTTGGAAACCCCTTTAAAATTAGAAGTTGATTGCTATGGTGTTTCTGTGAAACCCAGGGCCGTGTGCCTGATTTAGAAATGTTAATGGCCACGGCTGCAGATTAACACTGAGCCTATCTGTTAACGTTGCTGGTAAGCATTGCTGATAGTGATGTGGCTCCAGCGATCTGCTGACAGAGAGATCATAAAGAGCTAGTTAGGATTCCGTAGAATAAATTCTATCGGTTGCGCTCTGGGGCGTTTTACTGTAAAATCTGAGTTGCTTAGGCCGCTATCCTGGGGTCCTGCATGGCACAGTGTCACCGCAGAACCCCTGTCATTATAAACAGGCTCTTGGGTTACAGTGGAGTAGATTTACAGCTATTTTATGGGGGCCTCTCATGCTTCGTGCAGCTGTTGCCCTCAGAAAACACACAGCCATGCGGGGCTGTCACTCACAATCGGCAAGGAACACCCACTGTCTCCCTGACCTCCCCTCTCCCTCTCTCTCACTGGGCCTCCTCTTGCAGTCTCCCAGCAGCTGTCTGATACTTGAGCTGGCCACTGGCCCTATCAGGTTATCTTCAAGACAAATTTAACCTGCAGAATGTGCAGCTCATTGGGAAAAGAAAAGGTCAGGGTTAGAACCGAGTTAACTCTTTCACACTTTTAGCATCACGTGTGTGTGAGCACAGCGTTCCGCTCCTGCAGTGTGTGGCCTTGCAGAAACTGCATATCATGGAAAGATAATGCAGACTCCCAGCCAAACAAGGGCACATGGTGGAACTACCCTATAGCAAATAGCGACCAGTCATCACCAATATGCTGCAGTTCTGTGTCCTTTTTAAATTAAATTAAAATGTTAGAAACATGACAGCATTTCAGATTTTGTATAAATAGCTACATGGACGCATTTCAGAGAAACCTTGGAGATATGTATGCTAAGTGCAAATAGACAAATAAAAACTTTTGTATGTTAAAGTTGTTAAATACTAAAGCAATATGGAAAACATTAGATATTATCCTATGGAAAGAGAAGGCTTTGGAGCCATAGAGCCTTCCCGTGCTCTCTCTGTGTCCTCGTTCCACCACTGGGCCCTGGTGAAGTTCTTTGAACAGCTTGGTCAAATACCTCTTCAGCCCTCCTCCAGCAGTCTTTGGTCCCCAAGTACTTCCAAAGGCAAATGCATGAGTACTGCACCCGCATGAGTCCGGGCTTAAGTATGCGCAGTGTGGATACACCTGTCTTTGGAAGCACTTGGTGGCGTGAAGCCTGCCGCGAAGTCCCAAAGGCCCAATGGGTGACAGCAGTGGAACAAGGACAGGAAGAGAGGACCGGGAAGGCTTGACGCGATCCAGAGCCTTCCTAGGCGATTATCTAACTTATTTTTTGCAGCTTACTTCAGTATCGCATTAAAAAAAAAATAACGTAGACCTGTCCGTACATCTAAACAAAAAAAGCAGGAATACTTTGTATAAGTTTGATGAAAAAAAAATGCTGACTGTAAATATCGCTGAGAAGAGTCTACTTAATTTTGATGGGCCTGTTGGTACTTTATTGGGTGCTGACCGCCTGTCATTCATGCAATAATGTGGTGCGCACACAGCCAAGATAGGCGTGTTTATGTTTTGTGTATGGTAAAGAAAAGCCTGCCAGTAGCCAGTAGTGTCATCTGACAGTGTCACAAGTCTGGGGACTTATTCCAGTGACACATTCAGGTAGGACGTGTGTGTCCTGGCCACAGGGTTGCCATATACAGAAGGGATGTATCCTGTGGTGAGGTTACTGTCCTCCAGTGAGACTTCGAGCCCTGACCTGCATGATTTTTTCAGACAGTGGACAGAAGTCGGACATGTCATAATAACAATGCTTTATATGACATGTCTAAGGCAGAGACACTGTAAATAATGTGGTCATGCCATGGACAGTGACAATGGATCCAATGGCATGAACCCATCGTAGTGTAAACGTAGTCTAAATCTATTTTAAGCGCTCCAAGTCTGAGTTGCTCAAGTTACAGACACCGTGGCCAATGTCTTATTAACTTTTCTCCTGAATTTTCTCCAAGGAGATATTTTTAAACCTCACCAATAACATACCTTAAAAGCTCCCACCATGCATGAAAATACTCAAGATAAGTTTGCTATTACTTTTTAGTGTGCTTCTGATTGCTGAAAAATTATTTATTATTATTTTTAGATAAGCTGAAAAGTATTTCCTAGGAGAAAACTCAAGATCAAAAGTGAACTGGCCAAGGGCCTGTATTTTGTGACATGAAGAAGTGGTTAAGGCCTACGAAACGAGTGGTCCTTTAGTGTCCAGTAAATTGAATAATTCTAAAGCTGCCCATTAATGGTACAATCTCCTAAATAACCCTACGATCTATTGGATTGGGTACAGTGGTACTGATTGACGAACAATCGTTCTATAAATCGTTTTGTCGATCTGAATTTGAAATGATTCTTTCAGTGTGATTTGATTGCTTATTATTTTCCCAACAATTGTTTCCGATCGATTCCAATGATTGGATCAGACAGTCAATTGCTCGGGAAATTGTATTATTATTGGCCGCCTTCCTCTACCAAGGTAAGAGTGTCTATCTCATAGAGCTTCCCAGCTGTTTGCAATTGTTTAGGGGCGCTTCCCTCCACCTCTCCTAGCCGAAATCCGTTAATGCTACAAATACCCAATCACATTCATGCAAGTATTTATATATATATTTTTTACATTTAAAGAGGAACTTCAGTCTACACAAACATACTGTCATTAAGTTACATTAGTTATGTTAATTAGAATAGATAAGTAATATAATCTCTTACCCACCCTGTTTTAAAAGAACAGGCAAATGTTTGATTTCATGAGGGCAGCCACCTTTTTGGTTGAAAGGAGGTGACAGGGAGCATGAGATACAGTTCCAACTGTCCTGTGTGCCGATTACCCCTCCCAGTTGCTAGGCAACGTGAATAACAACATAGGAAATCCCATCATGCTTTGCACAGCATCAGGGAAAAAAGCCCGGGCAGTTTTCTTTGATGGGGCGGAGCTTGAGCTTTTGTGCAGCTAAAAACAAGGCTTATGTAAGAAAAACAAAGTTCTGATGCTGTGAAACTGTTAAAGAAACACCAAGCCTTTTCAGTGCTGCTGAGTAGATTTTTAGTCTGGAGGTTCACTTTTTAACATAAAAAATATCTCCTTTTGACTTTGAGGCTGCATAGAAAATACGTTCCACTTTATTTCTTTTCTCTTCTATTAAACTTTTTAATATAATTCAGTATTTGAAGGGAAAACAATATGTCTCTCCTGACATCAGACCCTTTGGAAGATGGTGGCACTATATAAATAATAATGAGACGTGAGCTAAAGGCTTTTACTGCATCCTGGACATGCTTTGTCCATAACCAGTTCAATGTTTACATAGCTTTGCATTGGGTTGCATCAATTTGCATCCAACATGGTTGATGTGACACAACGCAAAGCAAGGACACAAACACGGCGGGAGACTGCCTCATAACTAACAATGGAAAGTTATGGCTTTGAGTTTGACAGGATTCAACAAACGTATGTTTGATGGACATGGACCCCACATTTGTTTGAAGGTTGTGGAGACTAATAGGTGCTGCTGTCTGCTAATGCTGAATGCACCAACGCTGCTTTTTTCGAGAAGAATTACATAGCAACAAGTTCCCGTCCGCTAGTTAGGTATTTCTGTTACTTTTATAGCTTCAGCGTGAAAATTAACAACTTGAAAATTTTTCTTATTAACAACCTGTCAGTATTCTTAATGACCCCTCAGTATTCTGTCTTCCATGTTTCATTCAGTGGGTTCAGTACTGCTCAGTTTTTAACCTTGATTTTTCATCATGTCCAAAGGTGCCCTTCAGTGACACAATCTTAATTGTATAATCTTACAACTCATGTAGCACGAGGACTATCATATCCAATCAAAGTATATTCTTCTGTAAAAGTGTTCAATCAAGGATGTGTCAATGATGGGCACTTTCAGAAGAGTGTGACATGGCTCTTGATGGCGTTGCAAAAAAAACCTGACAAAATATTATGGCAGGATTGTCAATCAAGTTCTAAAGTTCTACAAATGCCCACTGGCATTCTTTAAAACTGATAGGATTCTGTATAGCGAGGACATCTTTGTGGGATAACGTTCAAACTCTCATGTCCGTCTCAAACTGTTTATTTAACATTCGTGCCATACTCCTATATATTCCTAAAAAAGGGTCTCAGAAATAGGTACATAAAATATTGAATTCACAATATCACAATCACAGGTTAATATAAGAGGACCTGTTGCTTAATCATCTCTGTCTCGTTACAGTATTATGATTTTTTGGGCGTAGGTATTAGTACACCGCTGGTAAACTGGGTGCAGGTTGAGGTGAATGACGGCTTACCCTGCTGCCGCTCAAATCCCCAGTGACGTTAAATACTATTCCCCCTCCGAGATGTAGCCACTTGGAGGGAGAAGTAATTTGCTGGAACCCCGAATTGCCCTTATGCGCCCCGCATACTATGGCATTAATGCTATAATGGTGCCGTGCGCCAAAACCAGCTGCTTCGATGTTTGGGGCCAACAGAGGTTTACGTACAGCTGATGTACAGAAACTCATAGCAACCAGTCCATGATTGGGTCTAGGTTTGAAAGATGTCATGTGATTGGTTGGTATGAGGTGCCACCTCATTAATAGGTTACCACAACTGTGTGATGTGAGTTGCCCGTGAAGTACTTACGAATGAAATGATGGCAGCCAGAAGCAGAATTCGGACAAGCAAATCCTCAAACTGTTCAGCGACCAGTTCCCACAATGACTTTCCTGTGGAGAGTACAAGAGGCTATCAGTTGTCTGTGAAAAGCCACTGTCTGATTAGTAAACACCTAGAATGTCTATTAAAGTAAAGTAATCTGAAAAGGTGACACTTACCCTCCTCTGCTGGGAGCTCTGTTCAGATGAGGAGAGGGGAAAAAAAAGAACAAAGAAATAAGTCAGTTTATAGTCTTAACAGAAGCATAAAATAAACGATCTTGTACGATGGAATGTGGTTTTGTGTTTGGGTGTTGTGTTGTTGTTTGAAGCCTTGTTCCACAAGGCAACAGTATGAGGCCTGAGCAGTTTGAAGGCCCTCTGCTGTCAGTGGTAGTTTAGATAAATCTGGCTAACACTGGTCGGCATTATTATTCAAATCTTTGTTATGAAAGCCATTTTTACTGTGCACGTCTCTGCTATAGAATATGTAACTTAAGGCATTCATTTTGCATCTTGTTTCCTGCAACAAGGGGTTAAAGGGGAACTGAAGAAAGAGGTATATGGAGGCTGTCATGTTTATTTCCTTTTAAACAATACCAGTTGCCTGGCAACCCTGCTGATCCTCTGCCTCTAATACTATTAGCCATAGCCCCTGAACAAGCATGCAGCAGATCAGGTGTTTCAGTGGTTCAGACTTATAAGTCTGATCTGACAAGACTAGCTGCATGCTTGTTTCTGGTTTTAATCAGATACTACTTCAGAGAAATAGACCAGCAGGGCTGCCAGGCAACTGGTATTGATTAAAAGGAAATAAACAGGACAGCCTCCATATACCTCTCTCTTCAGTTCCCCTTTAAGTAATCAGAGTTTGGTTGCAATGACACTCACGTTTAGTCATACAATCTTGTATTTGTCAACAAATGAGTCTTTTGTATTGCCTTAACTCCCTGGTTGCTATCTAAACCAGGCATTGGCAAACTTGTCCCTCTAGCTGTTGAGGAACTACAAGTCCCACAATGCATTGCAGGAGTCTGACAGCCACAGTCATGACTCATAAAGGCAAATGCATTGTGGGATTATTTGTAGTTCCTTAACAGCTGGAGGGCCAAGTTTGCCCATGCCTGAACTAAACCCTATTCTTTATCATGGATACAATGAATTTGCTACAGATACCACTTTGTGAAAACATGAGTGAAAAATAGTGCCAGTGGTTTTAGAACCAACTAGAGTCCTCCTTTCATTTTCCCAATGAATGAATGCTGGAGCCTGATTGGATGTTGATATCGTTTTCTCTGCCTATCTGTGTCTTTTGTCACTGCAAGGGTTTTTTTTTTTTTAATGTTTTCCTGAATAAAGTAAGAAAATAGTTAATCATACTATGAATTATAATAACAACTGCAGGGGCATTGGACTATAAAAAGGGGAACCACTGATGGCACTGAATGTGTAATTGAGTGACCACGCTGGTGGTGTGTATGTGAGAAGCTGGCCTGGAGGGTTATGTGACAGCTCTGTAAATCCTGCTGTCAGTTTATGTCACGCAGATACTATGTATGTGCCTCATGCTAAGGGAACAGAATGCTCCCAGACATGAATTTCTGGATCTTACACCACACTGCGTTGTACTGGCCAAATGAAGCCCTCTCCTGCCCTTTAACCTTTTTTACTTATTACCCTTATATATAGCTTAGGTAAGTGTATTAATACATTAATGGAGATTCTTTGCTAGCAGCGAGTTACTTGAAAGCTACTAATAAGTCTGTGGAGCAGCCGTGTTTTTTAATTCGAAAAAAAGAATTAGGCTAATGACGTGCATTTTTACGTCTAAAACACGTAGATGTCATGCTTTAGTTGTCTTGTGGTTAATTATGCAGATTGTTGCCTGTGCTACACGGTTCTTTCTGCCGATGGGAAACGATTGCATTAGTTGTGGTGTCTTACACTGGAAATTATTTCAGGCTTGTAAAAAACGTAGAATTTAAAAACTAGGCCCTTTACTAGCAAGCCTTAGTAATCACTGATAACGTTAGTCCTTTTTTTCTTTAATTGCATCCGAGTGATTGGTTGGTCTTCTACCCTTCAAATTGAGCTTAACGGTGTAAATTGTAGATCTGCTAAATTTAGCCCTTCCGCGGCAGTAAGCCTGGGAATCGATATGTCTATATATAGAGATGAATGCTTATTATGAATGTATTTTGGGGAACACTGGCTGACATTGAGCCTTTGGGAAGACCATAGCAAGGATCACTTCTCTCAGCACTTTGCAGACTGGGACTCTCTTGAAGGACACAGCGGAGATGGCTGTATAAGGCGAGTGACATCATGGGCTGGATCTAATACCCCCAACACTAAAATACCTCTCACTGCCATGTGAGGAGCCAGCTAGGCTCCAACGTATAGGGGCGGCTGTATTTCAATACCTGCGCGGCCTCCTGCAGATCTTTGACCAGGCGGCACATATAGCTCATGTAGAAGTGCCCTGATATGTACAGGATGCACACAGAGCAAATCTATACATAACTCTGGCCATGACCAATACGCACCCACTCTATGGCACCTATACATTTTCATATCACTATCTTGTATCCTATATGCTCCTATTATTCAGATGTATTCAAAAATACTAGACAAGAAAGACTTTCTTTTGCAGATAATCACTAAACAAGTACATATTTCACACGAATGCATCCATCCATATATCAATTAGTTTATCCCAGCCTCTATAGGCCAACAAACCTAGACCCCCATGCTGCAGTCTGCTCTGCCAGCTCCTAGATGTGTGGCTTCTGCTTCAGGAATGTGACATTTACAGAGATCCCCTCTTCTCCCCTCGGGACTAGTAAAAAGACAATGATAGCAACTCCAGTAACAGCTATAGCCAGGGAACTCCTAAGTTATGCCGCTGAGAAATATATCCGTCCTACGCCTGTATGAAGTATGGACAACTTTACAGCACAAACCCAACAAAATACGCCTCTAAGAGCACTGCAGGACAACAACTCCATCACGAGATATCAAGGTCTCCCTCTTGTCAGGACAGACACAGCAGAGCTCATCCCTTTACAGACAGCACTATAATCACTAACAGCAGGGTGACAAGTGGCACTGTGCAGATGTCTTGCACTCTGCCAGCCCTTCAGTGCAAAGTGCATCACTTACATGGCCAAACATGCAGAGGGACTAGATAGAGGGGTCTGGCTTTGTCAGATCTAAGAGTTCCAGTACTGCCATTACTACAGCCATTATTTATCTCCTGCTAACTACCGGCATACATTCTGTGAAGCAAGCTCTGGATTTTCTGAGACATTTTCCTTGTTTCAAAACTCTTTTAGCCTCACCAGCTGAGGTTATTTTTCGTGTTACAGTTTTCACTATATTGCACAGTCATTCTCTCTGCTAGATACATTGAATTCTCCTGCGTTCAAATTTTTGCATTATGAGCAGGAAATTCTCAAGCAGGGTTAACTTTAATTACTGTCAAATCGGTGTGATTTATAGTTTGTGGCTAAATCATTTTATCTCAGCATTAACCTGAGTATAATCTGTGTTGTTCACATAGTGATTACAAAGGATAAACTGCTAGCCCATCTTTCAAATAACTTGAACAAAACACAGAAACCTGATGGTATTCTAGCAAAAGTTCCTTAAAAGGAAAACAATAGATTTTAAAAATGCTAGTCACTTTATTAGTGCCCGATTGACTCGTTGCTTATCTCATGAGGTCCATACGTCTACTGGGGCCGGGGATGAAGGTTTTTAAGCAAGTATAGCTTTCCCACCACCCATAATACCTGTTTTATGCCTACAAATGACTGCTTTCACAAATATTAAAGCGAATGCAGTATTTGGCAATGTTCGTACAACCAGTCTAGCATTATGAGCTAACGGTACTAAGTAAAATACTTTAAGGCGACGTTTGCAAATTAGTTATATCAGCATTATTCTACAATGTAAAACCAATTACAAACATTGAAGCCGACACAATTTTTCTCTTTTGCTTTATAGAGGTACACAGAGACAGATTTATCAATTCAAAGAACTGGGGATAAAATTGGTACAAAAGTGGAGTTGTTTTTTCTTTAGACTGACCCATCGGAAGCCTTGATTTGACTACCTGCCCGACTTTTGCACCAGTTTTGCCCCAAATTTTCTTTGCATTGCTTTTTGATGAATCTTCCCCACTGTTTTAGTTTTCCATTGACAGAGTAGGCATGCAAAAGGCCATCAGATGAGATTGCAACATACCATTGGGTCCAAACTTATCAAAGTTCTTCTTGACCTGATCAAGAGCCAGACCCGTATTTTCATTGACCCCAAAATAGGCCAAGCATTCCTCTGTGGTTTTGGTGTGTGCGTTCTCCATCCTTGCTCTTCAGCCCTGCCGAAAAGGGCTCACCGTGTCCTTATATTCAAGAAGTTTCTTCTCCTCCCCACCTCTTGTGGTCGACAGAGTCTTTGATGGGCAGATCCCCTTTCCCCTGCAGCTGAATATTGCAGCGTATTCTCCCTCACGAGCCGTCCCGTGGCTCAACAGCTCATCTCCTGCTCTCTGTCCTTAGCAGGAGGTCGGTACACCTGTAACCCCGGACCCCACACAGAAGCTGTCAGAGAAAACCTTTCCTGGAGAGGTGCTTATAAGAGGGTTGGGGAAGCCACACCCCAGCCGTGCGTTGTAATTGGTCAAGGGGAGGGTCAGAGTCAGCTCATACATTGACACTAAGCCCAGTCCTTTAGAGCAAGGAGACCCTCTTTGGTTTTTTGTTTTTGCTGACTTGATATGAGCTTTGTAGGCGGGACACAGAGGCACACACGCACATACGCACACACACATACACACACTAGCCTGTCAGTCAAAGCCCAGGACTAGCTTGTAAGAGGAGTCTGTGGGCGTCCCTCCCCTAGATCCCATCCTGGCAGACTCTGGGCTGTCTCCCTCCCTCTCAGTCCATTCAAGTTATTTCTGTCACCTGTCCATAATTGTTATATGTATATATATATTCCGACAGGGTCTCCTCTGCCACACACTAGCTGCTTGTCACTTACATAATTACCTTCCTTTTATCTTTCTTTTATCACTCTTGTAAATACCATTAATTGTTCCAGCTGGCCTGCCCTTCACGAAAAATGTTTATGCGTTAAACTCGGCTGCTTTTTATCTGCTGCCTCTCTGTCACTGTGCATACGTTGTCCAGCAGTTTTGCTGCTTCAAATGTGGTCAGTAATAAAATAAACCCATGCTCATCTACTGTTTGTTTATGAATGTTACTGTAGTGTGAAAATTCTTGCTGTTTATATTCATTATTATTCTTATTATGCATTTATATAGCGCTGGCATTTCCACAAGGCTTTAGGCTCCATTTACACTGGCATAAAAATTGTTCCGCTTAGTGTAATGCAACGGACCGGATCAGAACGGATGCAAAAGGATACTATTAAGCAATAGGATCTGTTCTCATCAGTCCATTCATTATGGGTCATGCACGTTTTTTTCCGAATCGACTGGAGGCGACGGGTGATGACAAAGGGCAACGGAATTAATACTAGCCTATGAGAACGGACAGTGTTTGTTTTCACTAGGCTGCTTGTTGCGTGCATTTCGCAATATACTCACCTGCCGCCGTTCGTATGCCACCGGTGAGCTGGGCGCAGGGTGAGCCAAGTGACAGCTCACCCTGCTGCTGCTCAAATCCCCAACGGCGGTAAATACTATACCCTCTCCGAGTCAACGCATCTCAGGAGAAGATGCGACTTGGGGTCCAGAGATCGCGGGAACCCCGAATTACTCTTACGCTCCCCAGGCACTATAGCTATAGCATTGCTGCAATAGCTGCGCCTAGTTTCTGTTCTGAATGCTGTGTGCCAAAACAACCTGCTTCGCCTGATAGCACGTGACCCACCTGTGACAGGAGTGAGGCCTGCAGGACAACCCAATCGGTACGTGAGAGCCCTTATGCCATTCCTCACCGGGACTTGCCAACCTTCATTGTGATCCATGTGTGAGAGCCCTTATTCCATTCCCCATCAGGGAGCGACTGAGCTAGATTACCGGGACCGATACCACGCTAACGGAGGCACTCGGGAGGACGGCGAGGTATGCATCGGTTCTCATTGGGCTTCAAAAAGCCCCAGGTTAGTATAAAATATTTTTATTTAGGCATCTCAGGTTTAGTTTAAAGTGCAGTAACACATTACAACCAGTCAGTGATTAAGTTTCATTACAGTAGACTTAGGCATGTACAGGAAGGGGTGGCAGCTGCAGGGGGGGGGGGGGGGGGGGAAGGTTGAACACCACTGTAATAATGGTTCAAAATCTTGCAGCGTCCGCATACTCCCCCTGCTCAAAAACGCACATGTAAAGGCCCATCTTAAGCTTGCAAGTGAACACCTAAATAATTCAGAGTAGTCTTCGAAGAAAGTGCTGTGGTCGAATTTTTTGGCATTAACACAGACTGTCATGTTTAGAAGAAGTGACATTCTGAGTAAGACCCAAAGAAGCGTGTTAAAAGGGTCGAATGACTGCTCCCTGCTACCACTAAACTCCCCGGTGGCGTTAAATACTAATACCCCTCCGAGTCGTAGCAACTCAAAGGGATATGTAATTTGGGGTCTGGCGATTTCCAGATCCCTTACTTACTCTTACGTGCCCCGCAAAGCATAACACTAGTGTAATGGCTTTGCCCAGCTTCGGCGCTGAAATGACCTGATTCGGCAAAGGACTCCATCCCCACAGTCACGCACAGAGGTGGAAACATTTTTCTTTGGGGCTTTTTTTCTGTGAAGGGTATAAGATGACATCACCACATTGTGGGCGCAATGGACAGAACCATGTACCATTATATTTTGAATTTTGAACTTCCTTCCATCAGTGGACACTGGAGATGTATCGTGGATAAGTCTTCCAGCATGACAATAACCACACACCCTCAAAACTCACCTTTTCACTCTGGCCTATCAACCCTCAGCTGAACTCTGGTCCCCTACCTTTCGTGTCCCTACCTCTCCCTCTAGATTGTAAGCCTTTGGGCAGGGTCCTCCTCCTTGTGTCTCCTACCTGATCATGCACCTCCATTACTGTGCACCCATGCTATGCAAGTGAGTGAACTCAGCTTGCCTAATCCCCATGCTCAATCCAGTGACTGACTAAGCATTACCTCATACTGTGCTGCGTGATCTGTTTTTCTTATATTCCTGTATTGCTGTATGTCACCCCTAAATATGGTCTGTAACTTTAACTACTGTCCAGCGCTGCGTAGTATGTTGGCGCTTTATAAATACGATAAAGAAATAAATAAAGCATGCTTCAGTCACAAGTCTGACCAGACAAATGGTTTTGTGTAAAATAAATAAATGTGGTGGCTTCTATTTGCCTCTGACTTCAGGTTCCTTTTAGGGTCACGGAGTTGCCTATCCAGATTCCAGACCTCATTCCTGTAGACAATCTGTGAAGGGAGTTAAAGCTTTGGTCAGTTAAAGAGACTCTGTAACAAAAATTTCATCCTATTTTTCTACTATCCTACATGTTTCTAAACCTATTCAAATGTGCTCTGGCTTACTGCAGCACTTTCTACTATCACCGTCTCTGTAATAAATCAACTTATCTTTCCCCTGTCGGATTTGTCGCCCTGTGTCTGGAAGGCTGCCAACTCTTCAGTGTTGTTGATCTGTTATGCACGCCCCCCTCCAGGCCCCCTCTATGCACACTCCCGTGTGTGTTATTTAGATTAGGCAGCCTCTTTGCTCTCTCAGTGAGAGAAGAGAGCTTTACAAGTTGGATAAATCGTCCTCTGTTAGGCTGTGAAAGGACCTAGCTGGGCTGTCACATGCTGAGGAATTACAGATACCGGGCAGAGCTGTCTGCAGGAAGAAACAATCAGCCTGTCACTCTTCAGTGGATGAGAGCTGCAGGGAGAAGAAGGTAAACACACAAAAGATCTCTTGAGATTCAAAAGGAAGGCTGTATACAGCCTGATTGTGTATGGATGTATTTTCTATGTGTGGACATATTGTACATCAACCTACTTCCGGTTTTGGTGGCCATTTTGTTTGTTTACAAACAAACTTTTTAAAACTGTTTTTGACTACTTTTAATGCAGCAGGGAGCGGCGAAATTGTGACAGAGGGGAATAGGAGATGTCCCCTAACGCACTGGTATGTTTACTTTTGTGCGATTTTAACAATACAGATTCTCTTTAAGTTAGGGTGGAAAATGGGAAAATCCTTTTGGAGATGCAATCCCTTAAATAAAGTATGTTAAAGGTGATGGTGTACACCGTGACTAACGAAGGCAGCTGAGACCTTTGAAACGCATTAGTCTTGCCTACTTACCTACGGAGCATGGTGACTCCGAAAGTACACCACTGCAACCCGGAAATAGCTACAATAAGAATCTAGTAGGGAGGGAAGAGGCCGGGGCTCTGGAGCAAAAGATGGATCAGCAGGACAGCCAGGCAACTGGTATTGCTTATAAGGAAATACACGTGACAGCCTCTATATCCCTCACATGTCAGTTGTCCTTTAAGTTCACTACACAATACGGCACAAGGGTTCCAGTACTGAGTTCCACCTTGAGGTCTGTCTGGAACTTAGTCAAGTGGAACAGTGGAACACACAGCCCTGCGGTTGAGTCTGTCTAAACGGGCAATCTATGTGTAGATGTATTGACATCATTGGTGGCATTCATATACTGTATACTCAGGATCGGGTGGAAAACATTTATGTAGGTCTATCCTTCTTGGGAATTTTCCTAATCCGTTGAGTCGCAGCAAAAATAATCAGTGCATCACAACACAAATGTAATGCTAGTCCTATGGGGCGATGTGACTGGTTCCATCAGAATGACACAGTGGATACTCTTGCATTTCATGATCACATGCATGTTCACATTGGCAGTGAAGCATACTTTCATGGTACTGTGTGCCTCACTGTATGGGGGCCCACACTGTCATGGTGCGATGTGGCTTTTCTCTTATGTTGCGATTGATGAGCATTCACACTGCAACGGATTCCACATAGTGCGGAAGGAGCCTAAGAGATGAGTGTAAATGAAATGAATGTAGGTGTGATGGTACCATATTGTTTACCTTTTATGAGCTTCGTTCCTAGGTCTTCTAAACCTCGTGACATTGTTTCTCAATGTTAATTGAAAAGATCTGGCTCCCAGAAACTTATTTTTTTCAAGCTTTTTACTAAACTACTGTCTGTTTATTTATATAAGTTGAGAATTAGAATTCTAACTCTGTACCTCTGGGTGTTTCAAGTCCTACCCCATAGGGAAGTACCCACATATTTTCAGTCAACGTTGCACGACCGTTTGCACAACAAAAGTTGTGCTTGATCAGATGGTTTGATCCCTCGTTCTAGGGCTTGACGGCAGACAGTCTTTGTTGCACAAACCATCCTCCATCGCCTGTTTTGAGAGACATTTGTATACCGTGTGAATGGGCCTGAAGAAGACAGCAGAAGAGTTCAAAAGTCTGCAGGGTGCTGATTGCACTCAAGCTGACAAAATTATTCAATGAATATCGGAAAACACTTAAATCAAGAAAAGAGGCTTCAATTAAGTTGGCTGAAAATAGTTATGTTGCCAGAGCAAACCCAAAATCTTTAATCAACATAAAAAGGAAAATTAGGTTTTACAATATTCAATGTGTGTTAAATACCTTTTTCCAGTATGATCACTAGTTAGTAGGTTTGATAGAAACAACTGTAACTTTTTGGCTGCAGCAGGGGTGCTGTTCAGTCGATTAATTATTGAAGTAACTAGATAGCACCATGAACCCCTTCATTAACAGGCACTCCCAGAGGGCAAGGGGCACCCACCAGCAGCGGGAACAGTGCTGTGTCAGCAGAGACACAGCACTCACAAGACACACCTCCATTGCTGATAGCAATAGGAAATTGGTAAATACAGATGGCAAGCATTGGCGTAGCAATAGGGGGTGCAGAGGTAGCCACTGCATCGGGGCCTTGGGCAAGAGGGGCCCTCCCTCAACCGCAGTATTAGTTCTTTAATGGTCTTGTGATGGTGATAATCACTTCTACAGATGCTTTGAATTGTGGTGATCATTAACAAGCTGTTCCCCATCCCCTTTTTGCACTTCTGACTCTGTGGTTGTCCTTGGCAGTTTTTGGTGTGCCGTATCAATTTTTATGTATAGAGTGCTTGGGGGGGGGGCAATGTAAAACTTGCACCGGGGCCAATTGCTCCTTAGCTACACCACTGATGGGGAGCCCCATATCCTCGCTTCATATTTTCTGTCTACTTTCTGTTTCTTCTTACTGATTTCCCAGCAAGCTCATAGTGAACCAGAACTCCTGGGAGTGTGTAAGGGGCTGAGAAGGACCAAAAAGCCCTCTTACAACTCTATGGAAAACAGAAATTTCCCCTCTTAAAACAGAAGGTATTTGTGAATATTCAGGTTGGAGCGAGCATATAATGTCTCCCACAATGCATCACTGCGGAATATGCAAACAGTCCCTTTATTGTCCCTGTCAGGCTGGGAACACACTAGGCAGAAACGCTAGCGTTGCGTAAAACGCAGAGTTTATGCGTATGTTAGTCAATGGGCCACATAAAAACACGCATATGCATTTTGTATGCGTTTTAAAATATGCATTTTTAAAAACACTGGTTTTGTTGCATATTTTTCAAAAACGCACATAATGAAAGTCAATGGTGATGCAATGTAAAATAAACTATGTTTTCTGACGTATTTCTGCTTCCTGTTGACTTCCTAGTGATTTGCATAAAACGCAATAGAAAAACGCATACAAAACGCATATGCGTTTTGTA
Organism: Hyperolius riggenbachi; assembly: GCF_040937935.1. NCBI lineage: Eukaryota > Metazoa > Chordata > Amphibia > Anura > Hyperoliidae > Hyperolius > Hyperolius riggenbachi. The sequence goes on along the minus strand of NC_090652.1, from coordinate 13,642,958 downwards.
TATGCGAACCGCAAACGCATTAAAACGCACGCAAAATACAATAAAAGCATGTGGGGAAGAAAAAACGCAAAACATAAACGCATACAAAATGCATGGAAAATGCAATACAAGCGCATATGCATAAAAACACGACGTTTCCTGCACGGCTAAGTGTGCCCCCAGCCTCAGCTAAACACACCTGCAGAATCGCTGGAATGCAATGATATGTCAGCTTGTTAATTGTACAGAGCCATAATAACAAGCTGACACATCATTGCATTCCAGTTGTTCTGGAGGTGTGTTTTAGCTTACATGGACAACACATGGGCAATTTGCATATTCAGCAGTGATGCATTATGGGAGATATCATATGCTCACTTCAACCTAAATATTTGCAATTACCTGCTATTTTAAGAAGGCAAATATCTGCTTTGCATTACCTATGCCTGGTTGATAGGAGCTAATAGAGGACAGGAAGGGTATCTGCATGCTGTTTTTTTTCTTCTTTTTTCCTTTAATATTTTTATTTTATATTCACTTAAAGTAAAATACATTTACTGTAAGTGTTTTACTTTATAGAAAACACTCCTGAATAATGTGCAGGGTATCACATCATCATTGGACTTTTGTGAATCAATGGCAATCTCAGATGTTTTTAGACTTTCATAAAAGTAGTTAAACAGAAGTTTGCCTTCTTAAAACAGAAGGTATTTGTGATCATTCAGGTTGGAGTGAGCTCTGAGGTGACTCTCACAATGTATCACTGCTGAAACATGCAAATAATCATTTGTTATCCCTGCAAGCTAAACACACCTCCATATCCACAATGCTGTGTCAACTTGTTAATATTACAGAGCCACAATATTCCAACATGCATACAGATTGTTTCGGATTGGTTGGTCCTCATCGGTGCATGGCATGGATTAAAGAGAACCCGAGGTGGGATTTAATTATGCTAGTGGGGCTCAGAGGCTGGTTGTGCACGGAGCAGTGCTTTTCAGCGCTGCTAGATTTGGGCGCAGCCGGCGCCTCCATAGACTTCAATAGGAATCAGTCCTATTGCAGCGCTCTGTGAGTAACGTCGGCTCCGTCAGAAGACGGAGCCGAGGTTGCTTAAAAACATAATAATTCGGCCTCCAGCAATCGCTGGAAGCCGAATTATTTCATTCCCCCACTATCCATGGCGGCCTGGAGGGGAAATAGTAATTCAATCGGCCCGGACTTGTGCAGAAGCAGGACCAGCCATATAACGCTGTGTCCTGCGCCCAAGTCTACCGGCGCCGTTTTCAAATGTACTCGGTTGTGCACACTAACACCAGCCTCTGTTGCCCCATGGTGTGCCTCCAGGACCCCCCTGCGCGCCGCTATACCCCCCGCAGTGCTGGCGACACACAGCGTGTCGCCAGCACAATGTTTACCTATGACTGTCTGTCAGCGCCGCTCCCCCGCCTCCTCAGTATCGGCGCTACCCGTCTGCGTCCCTTCCTTCCCGCTGATTGGAGGAAAGGGACGCGGGCGGGTAGCGCTGATACGGAGGAGGCGGGGGAGCGGCGCTAACAGACAGGCATAGGTAAACATTGTGCTGGCGACACGCTGTGTGTCGCTAGCACTGCGGGGGGTATAGAGGCGCGCAGGGGGGTCCTGGAGGCACACCATGGGGCAACAGAGGCTGGTGTTAGTGTGCACAACCAGCCTCTGTGCCCCACTAACATGATTAAATCCCACCTCGGGTTCTCTTTAATGTGGCTCTATAGGGTGGGACTTGAAGCACCCAGAGGTACAGACTAACCAGCAGGCTCATGGTGAACCAGAACTCCTAGGAGTGTGTAAGGAGTAAAGATGATCAATGAGACGCAAATTGTTCCAAAATTATGCACATTTTTATGCAAATGTATGCAGTTTGAAAATAGACCAATCAATTTAATCCCAGATTTCAATTGATTGGTCCATTTTCAAACTGCATATATTTGCATACATTTGCATCAACTCGGAATAAATTGCATATTTGTCATCATCCCTCGTAAGGGGCTGAGAAGGACTAAAACGCCCTGCAAATCAAAAAAATTGCCTTTTTAAAGCAGAAGGTATCTGCAGTAATTCAGGTTGGAGTGAGCATATAAGATCTCCTACAATGCATCACTGCTGAATATCACAACCTGAATTATTACAAATACCTTCTGTTTTAAGAAGGCAAACTTGTGTGTTGCTTAAAGGGGCACTATGGCGAAAAACTGTAAAATTTAAAATATGTGCAAAAATAAGTACTTTTTTTCAGAGTAAAATGAGCCATAAATTACTTTTCTCCTATGTTGTGTCACGGTAGGTAGTACAAATCTGACAGAAGTGACAGGTTTTGGACTAGTCCATCTCTTCATAGCGGATTCTCTGCAAGGCTTTTATTCTTTATAAAGAATTTGCATATAATTTAATTAATTAATTAATTTAATTAATTTGCATATATTCAGCAGTGGTGCCTGGGAGACATCTCGAGCTCACTCTAACCTGAATTATCGCAAATTCTTTCTGTTTTAGGAAAGCAAACTTTTGTTATTCTTTATAAAGATATTCCCTATAAAGGATTTAATCAATGATGCTGCCCGGCTTCCCTGCTCGCTACACAGTTTTTTTGGCAGTTGGACAGAGCAACTGCCATTCACTAAAGGTGCGTACACACATGCGACTATAGTCGTTTGTAACAATCGTTTCCCGATCTTTACCAACGACGATCGTTACAAAAAATGAACCACCGACTATTAAGGGAAACGACGAACGAGCCAAATCGCTACAAAAGAAAGTTCTGTCTCGGCGGATTTTAACCAACGACGATCGTTTGCAAAAGTAGTACATCGTTGGAAACGGTCGTTCGTACTAGGCTTGACATGCGCATTTCACAATTTCTCCGTGAAACTTCTCATTTTTATGCGCAGGCGCAATAGTTGCTTTACGTGATGTAACGTTCGTTCTAACGATCAGATCGTTACACACCTTTTAAAACTAACTTTACTTAGGTCGTTCTTTCATCAATTAAAAGTTCGTTCGTCGTTCTCAACGACGATCATTGTCGCATGTGTGTACGTAGCATAAGTGCTTTTGAAAATAAATAAATCCCTGAGAATCCCCTCTGAAGAGACGGACTAGTCCAAAACCTGTCACTTCTGTCAGGTTTCTACTACCTACTGTAAGTGACAGCAACATAGGAGGAAAGTAATTTATGGCTCATTTTACTCTGGAAGAAATGTACTTCTTATTTGTATGAGTTTACACATATTTTACATTTTACAATTTTTCGCCATAGTGTCCCTTTAACATTTTAGCAAGAGGGCTTTTTGGTCCACTGTAGCCCCTTACACACTCTTGGGAGTTTTGGTTTGCCATGAGTTTGCTGGGTAGTCTGTAGCTTTGCAAATATCAGATGTTTTGTTTTTAAAGGGAACCTAAACTGAGAGGGATATGGCTGTTTCCTTTTAAACAATACCAGTTTCCTGGCAGTCCTGCTAATCTCTTTGGCTGCGGTAGTGGCTGAATCACACACCGGAAACAAGCATGCAGCTAATTCAGTCTGACTTCAGTCAGAACACCTGATCTGCATGCTAGTTCAGGGGCTGTGGCTAAGAGTATTAGAGGCACAGGATCAGCAGGAGAGTCAGGCAACTGGTATTATTTTAAAAGGAAAAATCCATATCCTTCTCAGTTTAGGTTCCCTTTAAGGGATATAAATGAAGACTCCTAAAGTCGAAGCTTCTTCTTTATTTGCAGCACTTAATTTTCTGATGCTACTTCTTGGTAATGTTCACATCCCCTGAGAATCTTGTGACCACATGACATTGCAGTTCCACTCTGTCTGGTGTTAATTGAATGATAATGCTGAGAAACCCTGTGTTGTCGTCCTGATTTATTTACTTGGTGGTAACTAAGGGCATTGCACCTGTGCGTTGGGTTCAGTGGAGATTCATTTCTCAATGTCATTTGCCTGCGACCTTGTTGTGGCTTCATGACCTTGAACAAATAAGGCAGTCTGCAAGGAAATGAAATAGTATATAGAGTATGTCACTGTTGTATAAAATAAACCTGTAAATGTATTTATTGCGGGTGTACAGTAATATGTGACATGGTAACTTGACATGACTGGTTACAAGTGGCATTTAACTTCCCAAGCTAAAAGTACCTACTCTTAGGTGCATAAAATAACATTAAAAAGCATTCTGTGTGGATTTTTTTTAAAATGTGAATGCAAATAGTAGTAAAAGTTTATACTGCTCTGCTAATAGACCAGCTAGAAGCTCTCTGCCTGGTCTCTTCACCAGGGCCGGATTTGTACTTTTTCCCACCCTAGGCCCGTTGTCAACTCCCCCCCCCCCCCCCCCCTTCCCTTTTCCTTCTGCTCATCCTAACTTCCTAAAGCATTTAGGCCGGTCATGGGACGTTTCTATCCCATCCCAAAGGTCCCCTCCAGTGCTGCCCTGTAACTGCAGCTCAGATAAAACTTCACAGTAGCACAGCAGAGCAATTTTAAAGGAAACCTGTAGCGAAAAAAATCTGCCATTGGGATAGATTTACCTCGGGGGAGGGGGGGTTGAGGGTGAAGCCTCTAGAATCTAATGAAGCTTCCCCTGTCCTTCTCTGCTGCCCCGATTCAGCACTGCCACCCCCACCCCCATCCCCTTTTCCAGTGAAATTAACAATATATTTACACTGTGAGCTTCATGCAGGCGCAGTGTCAGCTCCTTGCTCAGGCTCTGGCGTAAATAGCCGAGCCCGATTGGATCTGCTTTACAGCACAGACGCAAGCCGACCACAAGGGGGCACAGTACAGCAGACCTGATCGGACTCCACTATTTCTGCCGGAGTCCAAGCGGAAAGCAGCTACTGCACCTGCACTAGGTGCACTATTCAGGGCGAACCAGCGGTGGAAGCTGTAGTGTGCCTGGGCGGAGTTTCCAGGGGGCCAGAGCTGAATCAGGGGTTCTAAGGAGGATGATGGAAGCCTCAGTGTCTACAGGCTTCCCCCTCCAGAGTAATATAACCCCTGGGCACTTTTTTCACTACAGATACTCTTTAATGCAGTGGGGTGCTATGCAGCAGCACACTTCTATACAGCACTTGACATGTCACATGACATGCAAGAACACCTGGGAGCTGTACAGAAGTATGCAGCATAAGGCCTGGTTCACATTGGAACTAAAAACCGCACTGTTAGTGGATGGTGACGGAACAGATTCTAACGGATCCAATTAACCTATTAATCCGTTCCCATTGCTCCGTTAGAATGGATCCGTTCCTCCGAACATACTGAAAACTTGTGTCTACAATTTTTCTGGATCAAAGGACACACATTGACCATGTGCTAACGGAACAGATAAATTATTGACACCTTTAAAAAAACGTATCCGTTTTAGGCCTCTACAATTTTTTATACAATCCAATTTTTGATTCTGATTAAAAACATAGCAGCACGCAGTACTTTTTTTAATCGGATTCATAAATTGGATCGTATAAGAAAAAAAAAAATCAGTGTAGTATACAAGAGGCCTGAGACGGATACATTTTTACAGGGATCAGTTTTTTATCTACAGTGTGAACCGAGCCTTAAAGTGACCAGAGATGAGTCATGTGGCTCTTTTTTTACTTACCTGGGGCTTCCTCCAGCCTCAGAAGCACGGATGCGTCCCTCGCCGTCCTCACGCGTGCCTCCCGCAGTCTGCCCGGAATCCTCGTTCAGCTGCAATAAACTGGTAGAGGGCTCAGTCTGACTGAGTGACGTCAGCCGCAGAAGGTCCGCGCATGCACAGAAGGCCTCCTGCTGACGTCACACAGCCGCTTACTGGAGAAGATTGCGGCTTAACGGAGGACCCGCAGGAGGATGGCGAAGGACGCATCCATGCTTATGGAACTGGAGGCAGCCCCGGGTAAGTAAAAAACACAGCCACATGACTCATCTCTGGGTCACTTTAAAGTGTCTAGGTGTAATGAACAGAGGAGAGTTTGGATCTGCCATTGGAGTAGGTAGAAGACCATGCTGTGCTGGATAGGGAGAGGAGGTCAGTGGTAAGGGATTTCACACACTGGTTTCTAGTTGTACAGAAATGTGCTGCCTGGCTGTGAGCCTCCCCTCCTGCCCAGAGGAACGTAAACTTACTTTTCTTTTCAAGGTCTGCACCTCTGCCCTGGGAGTCTATTATTCATCACTCCCAGCGGCATAACAAACCCTCTCTACCACTATTTCTTAGGAGGGAGTGCTGGGGAAGGGCAGACGTCACATCAACGAATACAGATGATGCTGCTCTAAACAGTGTAGAAGCAGAAGGAACAGCGAGACACAGAACAGGAAGGGGGAGAAGCAGGGGGAGTGCAGCTATACATTACAGCTAGGTGTAGATTGCAGAGCTAGTTACCTTACACACATGTTCAAGCTGAATTCATTTCTGCACGATCTCCTGTATCCCCGCCCCTCCGAATTTCTGATAGGCAGGAGCAAGCAGGAGGGCGGGGATACAAAGGGCTGGAAGCTGAAGTTTTTTTCTAAAGCCTCTTCTACGACTTCTATAGGCTGATTCTGAAGAGGGGCGGAGAGACAACCATTGAATGACAGCGGGCAGAGCTGCAATGATGCGGCCACTGCTCCTGTCATATTAGCAAAGCTGCCCGCTCTGTCCCTGTCTGTAGCCGCCGCTGCTGCACAAACAGATATGCTACTATGTGCATAGGAAAGCAGCGGGCGGCTGCAGACAAATTAACACTGCAGCATCATTGTAGGGAATAGCATGGGCGGCTATTGGGACACTGCTGTCTGTTTTTAATCCGCCCCTTCCTTGGCTCCGCCCTAGTCCCGAGCCTATTCGGCCTGCCCACAAATCCGGCCCTGCTCTTCACTCTGCTCCCCCTCCCTCATCTGCTAACTTGACTCAGCCATTGCCACGGCAATGTGTCTATTCATCTGAAGGAGGGAGGGGGAACAGAGTGAAGAGACTAGGCAGAGAGCTTACCCTGGCTGACAATTATTACATCTGCCCATTGGCAGAGTTTACCGGAGCAATAAAACTTATACTGCTCTCTGCATTGAAAGTAAACATTTTCTACACACAGGGAAAGCTTTCAATTGTTCTTTTATGTACTTAAAGAGACACTGAAGCGAAAAAAAATTATGATATCATGAATTGGTTGTGTAGTAGGGGTAATTACTAGAACATTGGTAGCAAAAAAAATATTCTCATATTTTTATTTTCAGTTATACAGCTTTTTTTTAAATAACATTGCATCATTCTCTAATATTTGCAGTTTACACATTACTCAGCATTCTACAGGCCCTAAAGGTACATACACACTGCGGATTTGCGCAAACGACCTGTCCAAATGACCAGTCGTTCGGACGTCAAATCGGGCATTTGTACAGTCCGTCGTTCAGCTGATAAGACCGGACTTGAGCGATCCGCTTGGCGGGTCGCTCAAGTCCGTTGTTATTAGCTGAACGACGGACTGTGCACACGCCTGATTTGACGTCTAAACGACCGGTCGTTTGGACGTCCAAACGATGGGTCGTTTGCGCAAATCTGACGTGTGTACGCACCTTAAAAGGTTTTACAGAACAGGCTAGTGAACTTTTGACCTGTCCTGAACTGTTCTCTGCAATAGAAAAACACAATACAGCTGAGATAACCTAAGCAGTAGTCAGAGTTTTCTGAGACTTTCAAAGTCACAGGGCTTGATTCACAAAGCCGTGCTAACTGTCTGCACGGGGTGTGCTAAACAGTTAGCACGTGAAGTGCCGTTCGCGGACTTTTGCGCAAACGGCACTTCACGTGCTAACTGTTTAGCACACCCGTGCAAACTATTAGCACGGCTTTGGGAATCAAGCCCAAAGAGCTCAATGGCTATTTGCATAGATAACAACTGGAGTTTCTTAATTCTTCCTGTACTGGAAACAAATATTAGACTTATGTCTCTGCTCTTAATGCTTTATTTCTTAGCTGTACTACACAACAAATTCAATGGGCTTGATTCACAAAGCGGTGCAAACAGTTAGCACGCTGGTGAAAAGTCCCTTATCACGCCTAAACTCAGTTTAGGCGTGATAAGTTTAGGCATGATAAGTTTTGGCGTAATAAGTTTAGGCGTGATAAGTTTAGGTGTGATAAGTTTAGGCATGATAAGTTTAGGTGTGATAAGTTTAGGGGCTCGATTCACAAAGCGGTGCTAACCCAGTTAGAGACTTTAGGCATGATAACCATTGCACCACTCTGGTGAAAAGCCAATGTAGGTGTGATAAGTTTAGGCATGATAAGTTTAGGTGTGATAAGTTTAGGCATGCTAAGTTTAGATAAGTTTAGATCGCTTGCAAAGTCCCGCACGCAAAGCAGTGCCATTAAACTTTATACGAAGTGCACCAGTCTTTGCTAGCGTAAAACTTTTGATCAGCTGTGCACTGCGGTGCTAACGCAGTTGGTGCTTAAACTTATCATGCCTAAACTTATCACACCTAAACTTATCATGCCTAAACTTATCACACCTAAACTTATCACACCTAAACTTATCATGCCTAAACTGAGTTTAGGCATGATAAAGGGCTTTTCACCAGGGTGCTAACTGTTAGCACCGCTTTGTGAATCGAGCCCTAGGCGTGATAAGTTTAGGTGTGATAAGTTTAGGCATGATAAGTTTAGGTGTGATAAGTTTAGGTGTGATAAGTTTAGGCATGATAAGTTTAGGTGTGATAAGTTTTGGCGTGATAAGTTTAGGCATGATGGGCTTGATTCACAAAGCGGTGCTAACAGTTATCACGCTGGTGAAAAGCCCTTTATCATGCCTAAACTCAGTTTAGGCATGATAAGTTTAGGTGTGATAAGTTTAGGTGTGATAAGTTTAGGCATGATAAGTTTAGGTGTGATAAGTTTAGGCATGCTAAGTTTAAGCGCCAACTGCGTTAGCACCGCAGTGCACAGCTGATCAAAAGTTTTACGCTAGCAAAGACTGGTGCACTTTGTATAAAGTTTAATGGCGCTGCTTTGCGTGCGGGACTTTGCAAGCGATCTAAACTTATCTAAACTTAGCATGCCTAAACTTATCACACCTAAACTTATCACACCTAAACTTATCACGCCTAAACTGGCTTTTCACCAGCATGGTGCAATGGTTATCATGCCTAAAGTCTTTTAGGCATGCTAACTGGGTTAGCACCGCTTTGTGAATCGAGCCCGATAAGTTTAAGGGCTCGATTCACAAAGCGGTGCTAACCCAGTTAGCATGCCTAAAAGACTTTAGGCATGATAACCATTGCACCATGCTGGTGAAAAGCCAGTTTAGGCATGATAAGTTTAGGGGCCTGATTCACAAAGCGGTGCTAACAGTTAGCACCCTGGTGAAAAGCCCTTTATCATGCCTAAACTCAGTTTAGGCATGATAAGTTTAGGTGTGATAAGTTTAGGTGTGATAAGTTTAGGCATGATAAGTTTAGGTGTGATAAGTTTAGGCATGCTAAGTTTAAGCGCCAACTGCGTTAGCACCGCAGTGCACAGCTGATCAAAAGTTTTACTCTAGCAAAGACTGGTGCACTTCGTATAAAGTTTAATGGCGCTGCTTTGCGTGCGGGACTTTGCAAGCGATCTAAACTTATCTAAACTTAGCATGCCTAAACTTATCACACCTAAACTTATCACACCTAAACTTATCACGCCTAAACTGGCTTTTCACCAGCATGGTGCAATGGTTATCATGCCTAAAGTCTTTTAGGCATGCTAACTGGGTTAGCACCGCTTTGTGAATCGAGCCCTAGGTGTGATAAGTTTAGGTGTGATAAGTTTAGGCATGATAAGTTTAGATAAGTTTAGATCGCTTGCAAAGTCCCGCACGCAAAGCAGCGCCATTAAACTTTATACGAAGTGCACCAGACTTTGCTAGCGTAAAACTTTTGATCAGCTGTGCACTGCGGTGCTAACGTAGTTGGCGCTCAAACTTATCATGCCTAAACTTATCACACCTAAACTTATCATGCCTAAACTTATCACAACTAAACTTATCACACCTAAACTTATCATGCCTAAACTGAGTTTAGGCATGATAAAGGGCTTTTCACCAGCGTGCTAACTGTTAGCACCGCTTTGTGAATCAGGCCCTAGGTGTGATAAGTTTAGGCATGATAAGTTTAGGTGTGATAAGTTTTGGCGTGATAAGTTTAGGTGTGATAAGTTTAGGCATGATAACTATAGCACCAACTGGGTTAGCACCGCAGTGCACAGCTGATCAAAAGTTTTGCGCTAGCAAAGTCTGGTGCGCGAAACGTCGCTTAGGGCTCGATTCACAAAGCGGTGCTAACCCAGTTAGAGACTTTAGGCATGATAACCATTGCACCATGCTGGTGAAAAGCCAGTTTAGGCGTGATAAGTTTAGGTGTGATAAGTTTAGGTGTGATAAGTTTAGGCATGCTAAATTTAGATAAGTGTAGATAGCGTGCAAAGTCCCGCACGCAAAGCAGCGCTATTAAACTTTATGCGAAGTGCACCAGACTTTGCTAGCGCAAAACTTTTGATCAGCTGTGCACTGCGGTGCTAACGCAGTTGGTGCCTAAACTTATCATGCCTAAACTTATCACACCTAAACTTATCATGCCTAAACTTATCACACCTAAACTTATCACACCTAAACTTATCATGCCTAAACTGAGTTTAGGCATGATAAAGGGCTTTTCACCAGAGTGCTAACTGTTAGCACCGCTTTGTGAATCAGGCCCTTAGAGTTTAATGGCGTTGCTTTGTGTGCGGGACTTTGCGATCTAAACTTATCTAAACTTATCACACCTAAACTTATCATGCCTAAACTTATCATGCCTAAACTTATCATGCCTAAACTTATCATGCCTAAACTTATCATGCCTAAACTTATCACACCTAAACTTATCACACCTAGGGCTCGATTCACAAAGCGGTGCTAACCCAGTTAGCACGCCTAAAAGACTTTAGGCATGATAACCATTGCACCACGCTGGTGAAAAGCCAGTTTAGGCATGATAAGTTTAGGTGTGATAAGTTCAGGTGTGATAAGTTTAGGCGTGATAAGTTTAGACAAGTTTAGATAGCGTGCAAAGTCCCGCACGCAAAGCAGCGCCATTAAACTCTATGCAAAGTGCACCAGACTTTGCTAGCGCAAAACTTTTGATCAGCTGTGCACTGCGGTGCTAACGCAGTTGGTGCTTAAACTTATCATGCCTAAACTTATCACACCCAAACTTATCATGCTGAAACTTATCACACCTAAACTTATCACACCTAAACTTATCATGCCTAAACTGAGTTTAGGCGTGATAAAGGGCTTTTCACCAGGGTGCTAACTGTTAGCACCGCTTTGTGAATCAGGCCCTTAAACTTATCATGCCTAAACTGAGTTTAGGCATGATAAAGGGCTTTTCACCAGCGTGCTAACTGTTAGCACCGCTTTGTGAATCAGGCCCTTTAACTGGATTATCACCGCTTTGTGAATCGAGCCCAATATATCATAATTTTTTTTTCGCTTCAGCGTCTCTTTAAGAGTAGGTACTTAGTAGGTACTTATGTTTTAGTTTAGAGAATTTAATTCCAGGTTAAGAAAAAATTCTAATAGTTAAATTCTCAATAAGTAATGTATGTGTGATACCTATGCTAATGCAAAAACAAACCACAACCAAAACCTTTTATGTGCAGCCTCATTTATTGTATAACACCTCTACTGCCTGTCTGCTGGGCTGTGTCTACGATGGGCAGCCTCATATATAACACCTCTACTGCTTGTCTGCTGGGCTGTGTCTGTGATGGGCAGCCCAGTCTGCTGGGCTGTGTCTACGATGGACAGCCTCATATATAACGCCTCTACTGCCTGTCTGCTGGGCTGTGTCTACGATGGGCAGCCTCATATATAACACCTCTACTGCTTGTCTGCTGGGCTGTGTCTGTGATGGGCAGCCCAGTCTGCTGGGCTGTGTCTACGATGGACAGCCTCATATATAACGCCTCTACTGCCTGTCTGCTGGGCTGTGTCTACGATGGACAGCCTCATATATAACGCCTCTACTGCCTGTCTGCTGGGCTGTGTCTGTGATGTGCAGCCTCATTTATAACACCTCTACTGCTTGTCTGCTGGGCTGTGTCTGTGATGGGCAGACTCATATATAACACCTCTACTGCTTGTCTGCTGGGCTGTGTCTGTGATGTGCAGTCTCATATATGACACCTCTACTGCTTGTCTGCTGGGCTGTGTCTGTGATGGGCAGACTCATATATAACACCTCTACTGCTTGTCTGCTGGGCTGTGTCTGTGATGTGCAGTCTCATATATGACACCTCTACTGCTTGTCTGTTTGGCTGTGTCTACGATGTGCAGCCTCATATATAACACCTCTACTGCTTGTCTGCTGGGCTGTGACTGTGATGTGCAGCCTCATATATGACACCTCTACTGCCTGTATGCTGGGCTGTGTCTGTAATGGGCAGCCTCATATATAACACATCTGCTGCTTGTCTGCTGGGAGGTGTCTGCGATGTGCAGTCTCATATATAACACTTCTACTGCCTGTCTGCTGGGCTGTGCCTGTGATGTGCATCCTCATATATGGCACCTCTACTGCTTGTCTGTTTGGCTGTGTCTATGATGGGCAGCCTCTTATATAGCACCTTTACTGCTTGTCTGTTTGGCTGTGTCATGTGATGGGTAGCCTCATATATAACACCTCTACTGCTTGTCTGCTGGGCTGTGTCATGGGATGGGTAGCCTCATATATAACACCTCTACTGCTTGTCTTCTGGGCTGTGTCTGTGATGTGCAGCCTCATATATGATGACACCTCTACTGCTTGCCTGTTTGGCTGTGTCATGTGATGGTAAGCCTCATATATAACACCTCTACTGCTTGTCTACTGGGCCATGTCTGTTATGGGCTGCCCCATATATAACATCTCTACTGCTTGTCTGCTGGCCTGTGTCTGTGATGTCTGGGACTACCATTCCTGTGTCTTCTTGTTACTTCTGATACCTCAGCAGGAGCTACACATAATATCACATGTTGTGTCTGGGCACAGCTGATCACGGCTCCTGTGGTTTGGAATCTTAAGTGACCATGGGTCTTCAGAGCCCTCTACAAGGCATAATGGGCTGTCACCTCCATGGTGACGGACTACATTGCTGCCTAGTAGCAACCATGTTCCAACCTCTGGGATCACCCCACCAGACAGAACAGGAGGGCGAACCTCTCAGTATGGAAAAGTAAACCATGGAAGATTCAAGTTTAAAACTAGCAGGAGGGACTGACAGGTAGGACAGACTGAAAGGAAACACATTGCAGCTGTATTGTGTACTGGATGCTGTTTGTCCAGGGTTTAAATACACAGTAGAGGCAGGGAATGGCGCGCGCCCAGGAGAGCACTTGCCGATACCACGTGACCACATGAGGACGACACTCACGCTGCCCCGGCTGAACTCTGGGAATGGCATCAGAGGATGCCGCAGCAGCATATGAGCCCTGCGCTGGAATGTCCGAGAGGTCAGTGCGACAATTACTAGAACATTAGTAGCAAAGAATATATTCTCATATTTTTATTTTCAGTTATATATATATATATTATTTTATAACATTACATCATTCTCTAATATTTGCAGTTTACACACTACTCTGCACTCCTTAAATGATATTACAGAGCAAGCTAGTGAACTTTTGAACCCTTCTCTGCAGAGAAAAATAAAATACATTGGCAGACACATGAGATAATAAGCTTCAGAAGACAGAGCTCTCTGCCACTTTGAAAACGGTGGAGCTCAGTGGCTCTTTTGCATAGAAAACCACTGGAGTTTCTTACGAACACAGCAAATGCAGCGCTGGAGTCCGGGGCGCCCAAGTCTCCTGGCGGCGATTTCTCTTACGCGTTTTTTAACTCTTCCTGTGCTGGAAACAATATTAGACTCATGTCTCTGCTCCTAATGTTTTATTTCTTAGCTGTACTAAACATACACATTTTTTGCTTCAGTATCTCTTTAAAGGGGCCAGATAATTCTGGTACACAAGGGGTTAAAGGCCCACTTTTGAACAGTTTACTTGAGTCTTTTCCAAGCAGCTTTGTTACTGTGAGTACATGCAGGCACCACAAGCAGCTGCTTTGAAATTTCTACAACTTCGCATATAAGCATATAAAGGCCCATACCCACTGAACAATTTTTGTGGGCCATTTTGTGCGAAAGACAATTTTTTTCCACGATATTGCGTAACCACGTTGTGAGGATTGTGCGGGTTTTGCCGTGTAAATGATCGTTTACACGATTCTTTGCTACCAGTGCTGCAAACGATGCTTATCAATTCGGCCAGATGGATCGGGAAAATGATCGTTCACCTGCAGAAATGCCCAATCCATCTGGCCGCATCTGCTGGTGGGTATGCAGCTTAAAGTAAACCAGAGATGGGTATACATACCTGGGGCTTCCTGTAGGCCCTTCCAGGCTTATCGCTCCCACACTGTCCTTCTAAGCCGCCTGGATCATTCACAACTGGCCCCGGAAGTCCTCCGCTCCCTGGCCTATTGCGCATGCACGTTCCTTTGTCTCGCTCCCGTCACCGGGAGCAGAACACGACTGCACAGTACTATTACGCAGGCGCACAACGTTCCTGGTGATGGAAGCAAGGCGGGAGTTCAGCCAGACTGCACCTGTGCTGACTGGCCCCGAGACAACTTACCGGGGCCAATTGCGGAGAAACGAGGAGGCGGGGGAAGATGATGTGGGAGTAATAGGCCTAGAGGGGGCTGGTGGAAGCCCCAGGTATGTATATTTTTTTTTATTAGGTCCCCATCTCAGGTAAACTTTAAAGGATACCAGATGCGAATAAAAGAAGAGAAACGGGGGGAACAGGCATATACTATAGCCTGTCCTGATGCCCACTGCTCCCCCCATTCTCCTCTCTAGCCCTCCATCATACCTAAAAGCCCTCAAGTCACCAGAGTCGGGCTTACTGCGCAGATGCTGGCCGAACTGTGTGCGTCCTACAGTGCGCGCCCATGGCCCGGAGCTTATTGCACATGCGTTAGATGTCACTACATCATGCTCATGATGTCATACGCATACTCAGTGCACTCCCTGCCACGGGCGGCCCGGCCATCGCCTGCGTAGTAAGCACGACTCCGGCGACTTGGAAGAGGATCTCCAGGCAGCTTTTAGGTATGATGGTGCTAGAGAGGAGAATGGGGGAGGTGATAGTATATGCCTGCTCCCCCATACCCCTCCTCCCTCCCCCCCCCTTCCCGTTTCTCTTCTTTTATTCGCTTCTGGTATCCTTTAAGAAAGCGTGATGCTTTTAGGTGCCTGGACAGATTTGGCTAGTATTTCTGAAAAGAAGTCAATGATTTGTAGACCTTTTTATTTGCATACACTCACACACCATCCATGACATGAATTCAGTGCAATGCTTTTGGGATGTCAGGATGGTCACCTGATTACCGTCTTTCTTTCTATTCCCAGGCCTCCCAAGCCTGTAGTACTGCTCTGCACCACGACAAGACAAATGGAAGAGCAAGCAGCAAGGAGGGCAGATGCAGGGCAAAGTTCTAAAGAAAGCCAGATTTCTGAGCCAGGTCAGGGGTCGCATTGCTGGGGATGGCATGGCAGTTTTGGGTTCAGACACAAGTGCTGAGTTGTCACACCTCAGTAACCAACACAGGACGTCTGTTGATTTTGCTGTCACCCATTGAGCTGGCTAAGCCTGTGCCTAAGACCCTTTTACCTTTTAAGGAGGGTCAGTAAGTGAAGCCCCCTTCTCATGGCCTCTTCTCCTTCTGTGTATCTTCTGTTTTTTTTTCTTCAGGCCCTGGGATATAGATCCTGCTGCTGGTGTGCTGATCAGTGCCGGATAGAGTGCGCTCCATAGAATATCCTTTAGGCTGGATTCACACTGTGCACATTGCATAACACACACATTATAATGTGCATAGACATAACTGAGCATAGACATAATTCAAAGCCTGCATGCGAATAACGCAATCAGTTACTAGGCAGAGATGTCAACAGGCCTGAAGAGTTGTATGAGCAATGCATTGACTTTTTTTATTATTATTTTAGCAGCGTTGTACAGAGTATATAGTCTTGTCACTAATTGTCCCTCAGAGGAGCTCACAATCTAATCCTTATCCCAGTCATATGTCTATGTATGTATCTATCGTGTAGTGCATGTATCATATTCTTGGGCCATTTTAGGGGGAAGTCAATTAAAGAGACACTGAAGGGAAAAAAATGATATCATTATTTGTTTGTATAGTACAGCTAAGAAATAAAACATTAGGAGCAGAAACATAAGTCTAAAGGGGCCCATACACCTAACGATTTTCCCGCCGATATACAGTAGATTCGATCACTGTGATCGAATCTGCAGTGAAATCGTTGCGCAAACGCAAACAATTGATTTCCATCCATAATCAATCGTTCCCGTCGATTCCCGTCGAGCCGTCCGTGCGGCAGCACCACCACGGATGCTGAAATCGATTTACAATCTGTTTGCAGTAAAGGCAGCCATAGGATCCCTCTCTGATCAGATTCGATCAGACAGGGATCTATCTGTTGGTCGAATCTGATGGCGAATTGACCAGTGTATTGCCAACTTAGTATTGTTTCCAGTACAGGAAGAGTTAAGAAACTCCAGTTGTTATCTATGCAAAAAAAAAGCCATTGAGCTCCACCACTTTCAAATCAGCAGAGAGCTGTCTTCTAAAGCTTGTTATCTCAACTGTCAGTCATTGTAATTTCTGTTTCTCTGTAGAGAAGGGTTCAAAAGTTTAACTAGCCTGCTCTGCAAAATCATTTCGACTGCTGAGTAGTGTGTAAACTGCAAATATTAGAGAATAATGCAATGTTATAAATATATATATATATATTTATATTTATACACTTTTGTAGGCTCCACCCACTTTTCTGTATATTAATCCCATTCACCCAGTGACCAACTGTGCAAAGTTTAAGAACCCTCCCATTAACATTGTAAGAATGGCTGCAGTTTACAATTTCCCAGTGAAATTTGTATTTGTCTTCACCCACTGATGACCCAGCGTTGCCGGGGTATGTATTTGACTTGTGTTGGTTCCGCCCACTTCTTCTAACCCTAACGCACAAACACTCAATGACCAAGTTTGTGAGCTTTGGTGTCTTTAGCATCAATAATTTGTATATTCCCATAGAAATTAAACAAATCAGATTGGCTGTTTGTAGCTCTTCCCCTCTCCAGCATTTGAACCCCAGTCACCCAATGACCAACTGTAGCAGGTTTGAGGCATCTGCTATTACCAGTATAAAAATGGCAGCAATTTAAATATTCCCCTTGAAAATCAACAGGTGAATTTTGATTGGCTATTATAGGCTCCACCCACTTCCCTGAATATTAATCTCAGTCACCCAGTGACCATCTGGGCAAAGTTTGGAAACCCTGCCATTAACAGTGTAAGAAGACCCGCAGTCTACATTTTCCCAGTGAAATTTGGTTTTTGCTCCGCCTACTTTTTGTAACCTGGACATACAGTCACTCAATGACCAAGTTTGTGAGCTTTGGGGTCCAAGAAATCAAACTGTTTGTGGCTCTGTCCCCTTTTCTGAATGTGAACCCCAATGACTAACTGTACCAGGTTTGAGGCTTGTGCCATTAACAGTGCAAGAATGGTAGCAATTTTAATATTTCTGTTAGGCTTGGAGGTGTAATCTCCACAGTCAGCATGCAACACATAAACTGACGTGAAGGAGGTACACACACCAGCACAAGGGATCAGGATATCCCCAGTTTAGTGGAGGAGAGGACTGACTCCAATAGGAGATTGTGGTGCACAGAGCCGGTGCAGATCCGAACAGCCACAAACAACACTTTCGTAATAACGTCTCAGCGCAAAGTAGCGCTGAGCGCATAAACCAGGACTGAGGAGATCAGGACAGGTAGACAGAATGAACGCTTGCTTAACTAGCCACTATTTAGTGACAGCAAGCGTCCACAATAAGACAGACTGGAATGAGGCAGCCAATGCGTTTGCAGCGATGGCGTGCCTCACAAAGACAGGACAAGATAGTCAGGAAATAGCAGGATCAAGATAGATGAACGTACCACAGACAAATATACAATAAGTATGTTTTCCTAGCGTATTACAATTACAGCTATCAATGAAACTATTTGTAACGTCTGACTAACATATGTATATATCGGCAATGAACCGATATATGACATAAGCAGGAACACTGACTAGCACTGGAGCAATACAGGGAACAGGACTCAGAAGGATTCGCTATCTCTTCGCAGAGATGGACGCAATCCACAAGCAGTAACAGGACAGGATTCAGAAGGATTCGTTATCTCCTCGCAGAGATGAACGCAATCCACAAACAGGACCAGGAGCAGGATACTAGCTCAGCACGGGTGCTCACGATACGCGCAAACTACCAAAACGTGCTGGAAGGCTGCCTAACTGAACACAGGAAATAAACAGTTCGTGTACGTATATATCAGCGACACTGATGTATCAACGTAACACGAATACAAGGAAAATAACAAAATGCGCAAGTATGCGTATATATTGGCGATGAACCAATATATGACACAAGACAAGCAGAGTAACAACTTCTAGAACAAGAGCAGAACTAGGAGGACTCGCTGACCTTTTCGCAGGAGTCAGCGCAGTCTACACGGACTAGGAACGAGGTGGGGCACGAGCAGAGTAACAGACAGAATCTGAGACTATGGTAGCCCATCAAGCATTGCAGGAAGCAGTTCTTTATACTGAGGTCATCCAATAGGAGCAGACCTGCAGATTCCCACACAAGTGAATGGTAATTAATCACAGGCTGACAGCAGGAAAAGGCAGACAATGATATGCAGCCTGCAGGAAAGGGATTGCCCCTCCATTGCAGCAGACAATGTTTGTTTACACAAAAGCATATTAAACTGTCATTAACTTCAGAGCGACTGCAGATGGAATCAGCAACTAGTTTAAGTGCAAACCAAACTATGCAAGAAAATGCATGTAATGACATCAGAACTGCTTGGGTTACAATACCACTGCAGCCAGCAGTAAACGCTGCAGACATGATCATAACAATTTCCCTTGAAAATCAACAGGTGATTTTGATTGGCTTTTTTAGGCTCCACCCACTTTTCTGAATATTTATCCCAGTCACCCAGTAACCAACTGTGCAAAGTTTGAGAACCCTGACATTAACAGTGAAGAAGGGCTGCAGTTTACAATTTCTCAGAAAAATCTGTTTTTGACTCCACCCACTTTTTGTAACCTTGACACAGTCACTACTCAATGACCAATTTTGTGAGCTTTTGGGTTAATGGCATCAAAATTGTATGCATGGAAGCAGTTTATCCAAAAAAAGCAAATCTAATTGGCTGTTTGTGGCTCCACCCCTTTAGTGAATTTGAACCCCAGTCACTTGATGACCGACTGTAGCAGGTTTGAGGCCTCTGCCATTAACAGTTGGAAATTTCCTGCTGATAATCATTGACACTTACCATGTTTACTGCACTTTTTCTTATGTTCTGCCTGTCTGCAAACATCTACAAGTTGCATTGCAATATGCATCCTCCCAGTGTACCTCACTCCATATTCATTTCATCTGCTCTGCTTTGCTCACCTTACTCAGCTTTTCATGAACTGTTAGCTCTGCTGAAATCTCTCTCTCCCTCCAGCAGCTCAAAAACCTCACAAACATTTAAATCCCATTCACATTTGCTTACTCTCTCCCTCCTACTCTTACTTGCTGCTGGTGATATATCGCCTAACCCTGGGCCACAGCCTGCTGCCAGACAAGCATCCCCTGCTGACCCGCTTCACAGCTCTCTGTCCACAAATAACTTCAACACCCATCCTCGCCCCAACCTCATTTCCATCCATCCCACTCACAAGCACATGCTCCCCCTACCCTGCGGTCTCTGGAATGCCAGATCCGTCCGCAATAAACTTACAGAGGTCCACAACCTCTTCCTCTCCAAATCCCTTACCATCCTCGCACTCACTGAGACATGGCTCACCCCTCTGACTCTGCCGCAGAGGCTGCCCTCTCATACGGGGGGCTTCACCTCAGTCACACCCCCAGACCAGACAACAGGACCGGGGGAGGGGTGGGTCTGCTCCTCTCCCCATCCTGCACATTCCGTGTCCTCACTCCACCTTCCTCCCTACAATTCACATCATTTGAGGCCCACACTATCCGCCTCTACAATCCCCTCCCAGCCATTGTTGCAGTCTTATACCGCCCTCTGGGCTCCACACGACAATTTCTCGACAACCTTGCCTCCTGGCTCCCACACATCCTCTCCTCTGACCTCCCCACCATCATCCTCGGGGATTTCAATATACCCATCAATGAACCCAAGAACTCTGTTGCGACCCGGCTAATCACCATAGCCAACTCACATGGCCTAGTACAACACACCAACGCCCCCACTCACACTGCACGTCACACTCTCGACCTTATATTCACTAAATCCACCACCATTGCAGACCTCGACATCGCACCATTTCCACCCTCAGACCATTACCTTCTCGCCTTCAACCTCCTCACGGAAGGCACCTCCAAACTACCCGCCCACCCACCTGGTCGATGGCAGCGAGACCTACGCAAGCTCAACCCTGGCGTCCTTGCTGACTCCCTCCATGGCCTATCCTCCACTCTCCCCACCCTAACCTGTCCTAATCTTGCTGCAGCTCAGTATCACCAAATTCTCTCATCAGCCCTAGAGAAAGCTGCTCCACCAATATTCCGCCGCAACCGACCCCCTAACCGCCAGCCCTGGCGCACTACCCATACTCGCAACCTCCAGAGGGAAACACGCGCCACTGAACGAAAATGGCGGAAAACTCGACTAAACCAGGATTTCCTACAGTACAAGACTAACCTGCAGCAGTTCCACACTACCCTTGCTCATGCGAAGCAGGAATACTTTACCAAGCTCATCGGAGCACAAGCTTCCAATCCCCGGCGTCTTTTTAGCACCTTCAACTCCCTGCTTAAACCCACACCCCCACCTTCTGTTTCCTCCCTCTCTGCCACAGATTTAGCCACCCACTTCACCAACAAAATAGTCTCCATCCGTCAGGAAATATCCAATCTTCAATCTTCACCTCCCACCTGCTCACAACCTACTCCTTCTCCACCCTATCCTCCCCTCACCTCCTTCACTCCTACTACCACTGAGGAGGTCAACCACCTACTGCAGACTTCCCATACCACTACCTCCCCCCTTGACCCTATCCCTTCTGATCTACTTCAGCCTCACTTCACGGATCTGGCCCCAGTCCTCACTGCCATGTTTAACCTCTCCCTATCCACAGGCACCTTCCCCTCAGACTTCAAGCAGGCCACTGTACTGCCTCTGCTCAAGAAACCCTCCCTCGACCCCTCGCTACCCTCCAACTACCGCCCGATCTCCCTCCTCCCCTTCGCCTCAAAACTCCTTGAGCGTCTGGTTCACAAACGCCTGACCCAGTACCTCAATGCCAACTCACTACTAGACCCACTGCAATCTGGATTTCGGCCTGCCCACTCAACCGAAACGGCTCTCACCAAAGTGGTCAATGACCTTGCCTTAGCTAAAGCTGAAGGTAAATACACCATTCTCCTCCTCCTTGACCTTTCAGCAGCTTTTGATACAGTAGATCATCCCCTACTCCTCCAGTCCCTCCAATCCATGGGCATTCACGATCTCGCCCTGACCTGGCTTTCATCCTACCTCTCCAACCGCTCCTTCACGACCTCCTTCAATGAGTCCTCGTCCACCCCCAACCACCTCTCAGTGGGAGTCCCCCAAGGCTCGGTCCTTGGCCCCCTACTGTTCTCCCTATACACATCCTCCATTGGCAAGGTTATCTCCTCCATGGGTTTTAACTATCATCTGTATGCAGATGACAACCAAATCTATCTCCACACCCCTGACATATCCACCACTACCATGGACAAGGTCTCCTCCTGCCTATCTGCCATCTCCTCCTGGATGTCCGCTAGGTTCCTAAAACTAAATCTAGACAAAACGGAATTTATGATCTTCCCACCCCGGTCATCCCTGGACCTCCCAGATGTGCAGGTCACTGTTAACCACACTACTATTCACCCTACCTCTCAAGCCCGCTGTCTGGGTGTCACCCTGGACTCCGCACTCTCCTTCACTCCCCACATCCAAAACCTCACAAAGTCCTGCAACTTCCACCTTCGTAACATCTGTAAGATTCGCCCTTTCCTGACCCCTGCCACCACCAAACTCCTCATCCATGCCCTCATAATTTCCCGCCTCGACTACTGCAATGCCCTTCTGTCTGGACTCCCTAAGACCCGAATAGCCCCACTGCAGTCCATCATGAATGCGGCTGCCAGAATTATCCACTCCTCCCATCGCTCCACCAGGGCGGCTCCCCTCCGTGAATCCCTCCACTGGCTTCCTATCCAGTCCAGAATCAGATTCAAGATATTGTGTCTGACCTACAAATCCATCCACAAAACCTGTCCAACCTACATTTCTGATCTTACTCAGAGATACACACCAAGCCGCTCACTCCGCTCCTCCAATGAACTTCGCCTGACCGTCCCCCGCATCACCCAGTCCCATGCACGCCTCCAAGATTTCTCAAGAGCCGCTCCGACACTATGGAACTCCCTACCTCCACCCATTAGGGCAGCCCCCTCCTTCAACACCTTCAAGAAGGCCCTCAAAACTCACCTTTTCACTCTTGCCTACCACCCCTCACAATTGCTCTAAACCCACAGCCGAACTCTGGTCCCCTACCTCTCGTGTCCCTACCTCTCCCTCTATATTGTAAGCCTTTGGGTAGGGTCCTCACTCCTTTTGTGTCCTACCTGATCATGCACCTCTATTACTGTGCACCCATGCTATGCATTTGAGTGAACCTAACTTGCCTAACTCCATGCTCCCATCCAGTGACTGACTAAGCATTACCTTGTACTCATACTGTGCTGTGTGATCTGGTTTTCTTGTATTCCTGTATTGTCATATTGCTGTTTGTCACCCATAAATATTGTCTGTAACCTAAATTAATGTCCAGCGCTGCGTAATATGTTGGCGCTTTATAAATACAACAAATAAATAAATAAAAATAAATAATAACAGTGTAATAATGACAGCAGTTTCAATAGTTCCCTTGAAAATCAATAGGTGAATTTTAAATGGCTTTTGTAGGCTCCACCTACTTTTCCGAATATTAATCCTAGTCCTTCAGTGACTAACTGTGTCAAGTTTGAGAACCCTGCCATTAACAGTGTAAGAATAGCTGCAATTTATATTTTCCCATATAGAAAGTTAGTTGTTTTTGGCTCTGCCCACTATTTCTAACCTTGACATACAGTCACTCAATGACCAAGTTTATGAGCTGTGGGGTCTTTGGCATCAATAAGTTGCATTTTACCATTGAAATTAAACACATCTGATTGGCTGTTTTGGCCCACTCCCTTTTCAGAATTTAAACCCCAGTCTCCCAGTGACTGACTGTACCAGATTAGAGGCCTCTGTCATTAAGAGTGTATGAATGGGAGCAATGTAAATATTCTGCTTGAAAATCAAAAGGTGAATTTTGATTGGCTGCTGTAGGCTCCGCCCACTTTCCTGAATATTAGTCCCAGTCACCCAGTGGCCAACTGTGTCAAGTTTGAGAACCCTTCCAATAACAGAATGGCTGAAATCAATTTTAAAAATCTGATTGGCTGTTTGTGGCTCCACCCACTTTAGTGAATTTGGACCCCACTCACCCAATAACTGACTGTATCAGGTTTGAGACCTCTGCCATTAACAGTGTAAGAATGGTAACAATGTAAATGTTTCCCCATTGAAACAATATGTGAATTTTGATTGGCTGTTTTTAGGCTCCACCCACATTTCTAAATATTAGTCCCAGTCACCCAGTGGCCAATTGTGTCAAGTTTGGGAACCCTGCCATGTAAAAAATTAAGTTGTTGGCGCCGCACACTTTTTCTAACCTTGACATACAGTCACTCAATTATCAAGTTTATCAGCTTTGGGGTCCTTGGTATCAATACTTTGTATATTCCCATTGAAAAATAAAGAAATCTGATTGGCTATTTGTGGCTCCGCCCCCTTTCTGAATTTGAACCCTAATCACCCAGTGACCAACTGTACCAGGTTTGAGGCATATGCTATTAACAGTATACGAATGGTAGCAGCTGAAATATTCCCTTTGAAAATAGAAAGGGGAATTTTTATTGGCTGTTGTAGGCTCCACCTACCTTCCAAATTCTTAATCTCATTCACCCAGTGACCAACTGTGTAAAGTTTGAGAACACTGCCATTAACGGTGTAAGAATGGCTACAGTTTATATTTTCCTAGTAAAATTTGTTTTTGGCTCCGCCCACTTTTTGTAACCTGGACACACAGTCACTCAATGACCAAGTTTGTGAGCTTTCAGGTTCCTGGCATCAAAAATGTGTGAATGGAAGCAGTTTATCCACCAAGGAAATCTGATTGGCTGTTTGTGGCCCCGCTCCTTTAGTGAATTTGGAGCCCAGTTACCCAAAGACCGACTGTAGAAAGTTTGAAGCCTATTGCCATTAACAGTGTAAGAATGGCAGCAGTTTAAATATTCCCCTTGAAAATCAATAGGTGAATTTTGATTGGCTGTTGTAGGCTCCACCCACTTTCTTGAATCTTAATCGCATTCACCAAGTGACCAACTGTGGCAAGTTTGAGAACCCTGGGATTAACAGTCTAAGAATGGTTGCAGTTTACATTTTCCCATTTAAAATGAATCTGACTGGCTGATATGAATGGCTGAAATTTGATTGGCTGTTTTATGCTCCGCCCACTTTTCCTGGATTTGTAACCTTTGTGTCACGTGTGGGGACTCTGGCTTGATTACTGTGAGAATGGCAGCCTTTTCCATTTTTTCCATTGACTTGAATGGGAGAAATCTGATTGGCTGTTTGTAGCTCCGTCCACGTGTGCAGGGGGGCCGCGAGACCCCCAGAACATTTCATCCAAGGTAGTAAGGGATCTGTATACCAAGTTTCATTCAAATCGGTCAAGGCGTTTTCGTGTGATCGCGGCACATACACACACACACACACATATACATACACACACACACATACATCCGATTTTATATATATATATATATATATATATATATATATATATATATATATATATATATATATATATATATATATATATATATATATATATATATACTGTATGTTTTTGTTTTTTTTTTGTTTCCTTTATTTGGTGTGCATTGGAAGAGGGGCAGTCTTATACGGTGAGTATATCCCAAACTCTATAATTTAACTGGAAAAGCTGGGGGGTCGTCTTATACGCAGGAATATACAGTAATTGTATAGTGCAGTGTTCGCCTTGCAATTTTTTTTTGCGCTCTCATAGAATTAACCCAAAGGTAAACACAGGAAAAATGTGGCATACACTGCGATTGCCTTTAGGGGAAAATCAAATCGCACCAGTGAGATAAGGGCGCCACAGTTACTATGTTAATCACAGTACCCGTGCAATTGGCAAATTGTGTCCTGGGAGAAACAGATTTTTAAGCCCATCAAGTTTCACATGTAAAGTGGGATTACTCTCTATACATGATGGATTTAAAAGCACACATTAGATGCTCCCTCAGAATAAATGTATTGTACCTGTAACATCTCCTTCCTGTGTCCAAATTCTGGCACCATGGTAAATACAGTAAATTGCTCCTCCCGCGCACGATGTACACTGGGCCTGCGCGAGCGGCTCTCAAGAGTCGCACTGACGTCATCTGGACTGTACTGCGCAGGCGCAGTAGTTCTGCATCTGCGCAGTACAGTCTGGATAATGTCAGTGTGACTCAGTAAGCCACATGGTGAAGCACAAGCAGATGCCGACCTGGCGAGGTTGGCAACTGCACCATAGGGGCCCGGGAGCCACTGGAGCTGCGGCGAAAGCACAGGGCGGCTGCCAGGGGGTAGAGGAAGCCCGAGGTAAGTGGATTTTTATTTTTATTCTGTTCGGACCTTCCCTTTAAAGGATACGTCCAGGCTAAATAAAAATTAAAATCCACTTACCTGGGGCTTCCTCCAGCCCCTGGCAGCCGTCCTGTGCCCTCGCCGCAGCTCCAGTGGCTCCCGGTGTCCTCCGCTGCAGAAGCATCCTCATCAGATGCAGAACATGCATTCACACTGCAGGCACAAAAGCCCTTAGGTGGACCTGAACTGTTGCACAGGACAGAAGGAAAACATAGAGAAATGCACCCTGTATGTATTTAAAGAGTTTAGCCTGTCTACTCCCCCTCATCTGTGACTAATCAAAGTTGTAATTTGATCTCTTCCCTGTGTCACCTGACTGCCACGGCAGATAAGCTAATTCGAAAGCACAGGATGTTAACACCATGCCTGCTTCCATGAAAGCAGGAAATAGCCACACTGCAGGTTTATTGCAGGATTTGTATCATGTGAAACAAAGAAATGCTTTTCTATAAAAACATTATGCTGTATCTTTCAGAGCAGAGAGGAAGTTCCGAGTGACATTCATGGTGCTGTACAGGACCCGGGATGTTCTGGGATTTGTGCGTTTTGGACTTTGGCTGACTGACTTTGGCCGTTTCTAGAACTGGCCGGCCAATGTCAGAAATTCCCAGCATTTTGGACTTTGGCCGACGTCAAATCGGCCAGTTCTAGAAACGGCCGGCCAATTCTAGAATTGGCCGATTTCTGGTTTTGGCCGTAACATATATATAAAATCGGATGTACCGTATGTGTGTTGTATGTGCCGCGATCACACGAAAACGCCTTGACCGATTTGAACGAAACTTGGTATACAGATCCCTTACTACCTGGGATGATATGTTCTGGGGGTCTCGCGGCCCCCTTGCACACCTGGGCGGAGCTACAAACAGCCAATCAGATTCCACCCATTGAATTGAATGGAAAACATGGAAAAGGCTGCCATTCTCACAGTAATTGAGCCCACACACATTGAGTCCCGACACTTGGCACAGTTGGTCACTTGGTGACCGAGGTTACAAATCCAGGAAAAGTGGGCGGAGCATAAAACAGCCAATGAAATTTCAGACATTCATTTTAAATGGAAAAATGTAAACTGCAGCCATTCTTACACTGTTAATCGCAGGGTTTTCAAACTTGGCAAACTTGGTCACTGGGTGAATGAGATTAATATTCAGGAAAGTGGGTGGAGCCTACAACAGCCAATCAAAAGTCACCTATTGATTTTCAAGGGGAATATTAAAACTGCTGCCATTCTTACACTGTTAATGGCAGAGGTTTCAAACTTGCTACAGTCGGTCATTGGGTGACTGGGGTCCAAATTCACTAAAGGGGCGGGGCCACAAACTGCCAATCAGACTTTTTGGGTGGATAAACTGCTTCCACCCACACATTTTTGATGCCAGGAACCTGAAAGCTCACAAACTTGGTCATTGAGTGACTGTATGTCAAGGTTACAAAAAGTGGGCGGAGCCAAAAATAAAGTTCACTGGGAAAATATAAACTGCAGCCATTCTTACACTGTTAATGGCAGGGTTCTCAACCCTGCCATGAAGGATAGGCTTTAGCCTATCATATGCCGGCGATCCCCGACCTCTGATTATGCCGGCGATCCCCGGCCAATCAGAGGCCAGGGATCGCCGATCTGCCTTACGGCACTGCTGCCCAGCAGCACCGTATGATGTAAACAGCGGGGATTTCTTCCCTGCCTGTTTACATTTTGCCGGCGAGCCGCGATCGGCGGCTCTCCGGCTGTTCACGGAGACACCCTCCGTGAACTGACATGGAAAGGCCGCGGACGTTTCCATGGAAACCCTCAGACGACCAGTTTACGCCAATCGGCATTAGCTGGTCGTCAAGTGGTTAACCATCTTACGACCGCGTCACACTGATTGTCGTGAACGCGGCAGCTCCCCCAGGACTGCCTAACGCCAATTCCTGGGGGCGTGTTTTGCTGGGGATCGCGCACGCTGATGCAGGCGCATCTCCATTTCAATGATGGAGCTCCGCTCCGTTATCAGTCTCCCCTCGGCGATCACCGCTGGGAGACTGTTACATGGTACGGTGCTGCAATCTACAGCAGTGCTGTACTGGGGACAGCCGTGTCATTCGGCTGTCCCCTGGAGAGGCTTAGAAAGTGATCGGCTCTCATAGGCTAATCTCTATGAGAGCTGATCACTGCGATGGGCTGCAGAAAGAGATGGAGGCAGCACAGAGATATAGAACAGCACAGAGAGGGAGTGCACATTGGAATGAATGTGAGATGGCCAAACTTCAGCTACACTGTCGGGCCTAACCACCACCAACATGCCATCAATGACACTTTTCCCTTAAGGCCCATACTCACGGGCGAGAAATGTGGCCTGTCGCCAGCACACGTGAGCGTGTGGGCGACAGGCCGGCGACAGCTTCTCGCCAGGTCCCTCCGCGTACACACGCGGAAGAGGGAGCAGCGGCAAGGCGGAAGCTGTCGCTGACGTTCCTCCTCCCCCCGCCGGAAGCTCCATGTACCTACATGGAGGTTGCTGTCGCTAGTCCGCGTACTCACGCGGACTAGCGACAGTTGCGGCGGGGGGGCAGCGGCGACTGTCGCCATGCGATTGAAAGTTTCAATCGCCTGGCGACATGAGCGACGGGCGACAGTTCGGGGTGCGCGCGCGTGCGGCGGCCCATACTCACGGGCGACCTGTCGCCGCAACACGCGCGCGCCGCGTGTTGCGGCGACAAATGTCACTCGTGAGTATGGGCCTTAGGACAAGGTATCTGACTCTAGGCCAGAAAGGCAAGAATCTGGATGTTTTGAGACCAGGAAGATGACTACCAGCCTGCAGCCATATAGTGAAGTTCAATCTGGCTGGTGGGGGGAGTGAGGTGTAGTACTTCATTGCCCATACTTGCATCATCACTTGCCAGAGTAATCTTTGCTACTGTTGCACTAGGATTGCTGCTGTACCTTATCTTTGCCTCTCTGTATCTTTGCCTTAAATTTTTGACTGAAATGACAAAGACCTCTCAGAAATGACAAGTGGTGCACAATCAGGGCTGGTTATAGAGTTTGCTGCCTGAAGCAATACATTGTGTGCCAGCCTCACCCCACCCCCCTTCCCAGATTTGTGTGCAAAGCTGAACCAGAGAGACACATTGGGCTGTGCACTGCAGGCACTGGTACAATGCTTCCTACCAAGTGGCATGTCCTCCCTGCTGGCTCACAGCATATGATCCCCAGGATGCCAGGTATGTGCTGCACCACCTCCCATAGCATCTCCTCCCTGCTGGCTCACAGCATATGATCCCCAGGATGCCAGGTATGTGCTGCACCGGCGCCGCATCACTCACCCGCTCTCAGCAGATTAGCGATGGGATCACCAGCCACATGTAAAGTCCTGCTTCCTCTCTGACTACAACACGTAACAGGTCACATGAGGCACCACTGTAGCCATGGATACAGGACACTGGATGGGCAGATAGAGATCCCATCACTGGAACGCTGAGAACAGGTGAGTGAAGCAGCACCGCGCATCTAGGGAGGGGGAGTGCGAGGAGGGGGACATGTGGGGAGGGGAGCCGCCTCTAATTGTTGCCACACAGAAGCACATGATTCACGTTTCTAAATGGAAGGACCTGTGTGCAAGGTCTCGTGCGGGCAAAGGTGACAGGTGGGCTGTGCCACTGCTTATTTCCTCACAGGTAGATCTTTCATTAAAATCCCTACACTGAGAACCTGCTATGAATGGCTGTAATACCTGTGGCTGGATAGTGTAATGGTTAAGGGCTCTGCCTCTGACACAGGGGACCTGGGTTTGAACCTTGGCTCTGCCTGTTCAGTAAGCCGGCACCTATTCAGTAGGAGACCTTAGGCAAGTCTCCCTAACACTGCTACTGCCTATAGAGCGCGTCCTAGTGGCTGCAGCTCTGTCGCTTTGAGTCCGCCAGGAGAAAAGCGCGATATAAGTCTTTGGGCCTGATTCACAAAGTGGTGCAAACTGTTTGCACGCCAGTGAAAAGCCCTTTATCACGCCAAAACTCAGTTTAGGCGTGATAAGAAGAAACTATCGCACAACGCACAGCGCGATGCGCCCATTAAACCCTATGGGCGCTGCGATTGCGCGCGCAAAACTTTGCGCGCGATCACCAGCACAAAGTAGTGCTAACTCAGCGGTGCAAAGGTTATCACGCCTAAAGTCTTTTAGGCGTGATAATTTGGTTATCACCGCTTTGTGAATCAGGCCCTTTGTCTTTTTTTTTTTTTTTAATAGTCCAAAAGCAGAAGCATCAGCAGCAGCAGCAGCCTGTCAGTACACGACAAGAGCACACACAACAAACATTTAGACTAAATAGAACTCTGTTCCTTATGTAGGTCTTAAATGCATGCGGGGATATGTGTTGTAATTTCACATTTCCCAGCCATTAATGGCCCTTTAACAGAAATGTTTATGAGGCATATAAAAATTCTCCAGTTGGTCCATTAGTAAATATAGCCCCATGCCACCCCTTCACTCTCCCCCTCACTCCATTGCACCCGCTATCTCAGGCAGGGAGGATGCTGGGAGATGTGACGGGGATTTAGTGTACTGATCAGGAACCAAGGACAGGATTGAATGTTCAGCTGAGACTCTAGCCTGCAGGAATAGAGAGAGGCGCAGGGCAGAAGGCAGAGCAGAAGGAAGATCTAAGGGAGATTGAAAGCTGATGACAGGAAAGCGGATATATATAGAAGCACTTGAAGACGAACAGATAGCAATGAATATATAGGCAGCAGTAGATGAGAGAGAACAAGATAGATGATAGATAGATAGATTACTCTCTTCATTATATCTGTAATTGTGTTTGCTTCAGCAATACTTTACCTATTTTTTTTTTTTTTATTTGTCAAGATTTAAAAGAAGCAGTAGAGTGTTGTACCTTGTTAGCCATCAGTAAGAGCATCCGAATGATACCATTTATTGGCTAACTTAGAGATAAATAAAAAGTAAGCTTTAGGATAAGGAGCCTTCTTCAGACTTAGTTCCTGTATATTAAAGTGATACTGAGCAGTAGGACCGGGCAGAAATCTGTGCTGCGTGGGCTCTTCAGCCCACAGCACAAATCAGCAGGCACGCAGGGCAATCAGACTTCCCCCCTTTTTTCCCCACTAGGGGGATGTCCTGCTGGGGGGAGGGGTCTGATTGCCGCCGGCTGTATGTGTTTAGCGGGGGGGGGGGGGGGGGGCTCCTCAAAGCCCCCCTCCACAGCGATTCTCAGCCTCCCTCTCTTTCCCTCCCTCCCCTCCTCTCTCTGGGCGGCACAGGACGGCGATCCGTCCTGCGCCGCCTCTGATAGGCTTCAGCCTAACAGATGCCGGTGGTCCCCGGCCAATCAGAGGCCGGGGATCGCCGATCTCCTTTAGCAGCGCTGTATGATGTAAACACAGGGGATTTCTTCCCTGCGTGTTTACATTTAGCCTGCGAGCCGCGATCGGAGGCTCGCAGGCTGTTCACAGAGACACCCTCCGTGAACTGACATGGAAAGGCCGTTTGAACGAGTGGCCGTTTCCATGTAAAACCACTTATGACCTGTCGCCGCCGCGTTAGGCGGTTGTTAAGTGGTTAAAAATCAAAACTTCTACTTACCTGGGGCTTCTTCCAGCCCACCGTAGGCCGCGAGGTCCCTCAGGGTCCTCCTGGCTCCTCTCCCGGTCTCGCTGGTGGCTCCGTTAATAAGCGACTTTGGCCTGAAGTCACCAGTACAAGTCCCCGCCACGCACGTGTCGCGTCATCATGCCGGCTAGCGTGAGAGTCTTGCGCATGCTTGGTTCTCGAACTCTGAACCGTGCATGCGCAGGACTCTCACTGCGGCTGTCGTGATGACGCGAAATGTTCCTGCTGGGGACTCGTACTGGTGACTTCAGGCCAAAGTCGCCAATTAACGGAGCCGCCAGCAGGACCGGGAGAGGAGCCAGGAGGACACTTGGGGACTTCACAGCCTATGGTGGACTGGAGTAAGACCCAGCCGTGTTCTCCCCAGAATTTTTTCCCAGCTGGGTGGCATAAAAAACTAGCCGGGTGGCATGAAAAAGTAGCCGGGTGGGCCGAGATGAGAGAATACAGGGCCGGCACTGCTCTGCACAATTCTGCTTACAGCAGAGGAGGAAGTGAGCCAATGACAGCCGGGTGCTCACCAAAACTAGCCGGGTGGAGCACCCGGCTAAAAGAGCCTGGGGAGAACACTGCCCAGGTAAGTACAAAATGTCATTTTTAAGCCTACTCGGTATCCCTTTAACAAGATGTTAAACCACATCACCTGGAGTCTGTGGTATGTAATGTTTAAAGGACTTACGAGGCGAAAATCAGAAAAAATGTTAGTTACCTTATTGTAATATCACACCTCAGGGCAGACGATCAGTGCCTCCCCTGTCAGTTTCAGGCGTTCTGTTACCTAAATCCAGGATACATTACAGGCCCCGACCCTCTGCAGGGTCGCCTGAACTGATGAGCTAAGAATTGCCGCTTTAAACAGCAATGTGAGAGTTACTCGTGGCCGCCACATAGCGGCTCCCTCCCCCGCTGTGAGCCGCTGCTAGGAGGGAGCCGCTGCTATAGTAGGCAACCCTGTCCCTGCCGGTATCATCCAGTCACACGCCGCCGCCTCCCTTCCCCAACCCGCCGAGCAGCCAGCACATCTATTCTACCCCCTTTTGCGGAGGAATTGCACGCTGACATGCTGTCACTGAAGAGCCGCTGGCTCATGAGCAGAGAGTCACTGAGCCGGCTGGTGAGCCGGCTCACGTACGAGCGGACTGCGGATAACAAAGAACCGCTGGTGAATCAGAATATTCTGATTCACCAGCGGTTCTTTGTTATCCGCACACCGCTCGTACGTGAGCCGGCTCACCAGCCGGCTCAGTGACTCTCTGCTTATGAGCCAGCGGCTCTTCAGTGACAGCATGTCAGCGTGCAATTCCTCCGCAAAAGGGGGTAGAATAGATGTGCTGGCTGCTCGGCGGGTTGGGGAAGGGAGGCGGCGGCGTGTGACTGGATGATACCGGCAGGGACAGGGTTGCCTACTATAGCAGCGGCTCCCTCCTAGCAGCGGCTCACAGCGGGGGAGGGAGCCGCTATGTGGCGGCCACGAGTAACTCTCACATTGCTGTTTAAAGCGGCAATTCTTAGCTCATCAGTTCAGGCGACCCTGCAGAGGGTCGGGGCCTGTAATGTATCCTGGATTTAGGTAACAGAACGCCTGAAACTGACAGGGGAGGCACTGATCGTCTGCCCTGAGGTGTGATATTACAATAAGGTAACTAACATTTTTTCTGATTTTCGCCTCGTAAGTCCTTTAAGTGAACAAGTGGTCTTATCTATTAGTCATAAATTAGCAAGCATCCCTGTGAGACCCTCCTGGAGTTGTATTTAAGGCATCTAATGACATTTATTTATGTTTGCACAAGAATGTTTCTCCTCCAAATGTCGAGTGTATATAAGCTGTGTGTTCTAACATCTTGTTAATATACAGGAACTAAGTCTGAAGACAGCTTATTGGCCAAAAGCTTACTTTTTATTTACTGTATTTCTAAGTTAGCCAATAAATGGTATCATCCTGATACAAAACTGCTTGTTTTGTCAAGACTTAAAACAAACATGTAGTTCAATTGCCGTGAACTCGTGTTAACAAGAAATTGATGTAAAACCTGCAGGCAAGACAATAATACACATTGATAAGCGCATAGTTTTGTGCAGCCACATGTAAGCAATCCGTCTCTATAAACTTGCCTCTGCCATTCACCCTTCGTCAGTGAGACTTGCTTCATGAAACAGGAGTAACACTTGACCAGTTGCTGTTGGACGGAAATGTGCGTCAGCTCATCTTGTTAGAACACTTTTTTTTATGGCTACACTAGTAGACCTAAGCCCGTTTAAAAACTGGCTCTAGGTCTGTGTCGGAACTCCCTCCCTCAATCCATCCCCTCCCCTGTGGCCGCCGCACAGTCAGCGCACGCTCCCGCCTGGCCAACCCTCTGGTCCGTCCTGCTCCTTGGCCCAAGGGTGTCCGTGCGGCACATGCACAGTAGCGTAAAGCACGGACACACACACACGGGGATGCAGAGACACGGGTTTTATTAGGTAGGATTCTAAACTGACTTAGCTTTTAATATATTGTCATCATTTATACTGCACCAAGATGTTTTCTGCAGGACACCTTATCAAATATTGTAAGATTCACATCCCTAAAGAGGCTGTACGCTTAATCATACGTATAATTAATCGGGATTTGTGTATTTGTAAAGTAATATTCAGCGTGGCCAACACCTTATACATCACCTAACATTCACCACTTTAAAAGTTAAAAATGTTATTGATGTCAGTGGGGCAGACTAGACAACAGGGGTGTTTTTTTTTCCCAAATATCAATTTGCCACTATTGCCATACAGGTAGTCCCCCGGTTGACAAACAAGATAGAGACTGTAGGTTTGTTCTTACAGGAAACCCGAGGTGAGAGGCATATGGAGGCTGCCATATTTATTTCCTTGTAAACAATGACATTCATTGCCCACCACCACCACTCTGTCCCCCTGTGCCCTAAGCGTACCACAGCAAAATGTCATTTTACTATGAATATATGAATGCGACAGGGGGGAGGGGTGTAGAATGGGTGTGAGGGTATTAGGGGAGGGGGAAGATAGGTTGTTTGAATAATTAGATGGTTAAGTGCGTGAGAGGGTGTCTGTTGGAAGTACTTGGCGAATAAACCTGATTCTGATTCTTCAGGTCAGTGAACAGTGTTTTAAAGAGAATCTGTACAAAAAAAAAAACCCTCTGGGGATACTTACCTCGGGTGGGGGAAGCCTCAGGGTCTCAATGAGGCTTCCCCCTCCCCTGTAGCTTCAGGGAATCCAGCGCTGGTTCCCCCGAATCCTTCCTAACGAGCTTGACAAGGGATGATAGATTTACCTCTCCGGAATCCAGCACAAGTTTGGGCTAGGCGGAGATAGCCGAGCTCGATCATATCCACTCTACTGCGCAGGCGCAAAAGGACTCACGTCTGCACAGTAGAGCGGATCCGATCGTGTTCGGCTATTTCTGCCTTAACCCAAAGGTAGATCGGCTAGTGCGCCTGTGCAGGATCGCAGTAGGTAAATATATTTACCTCGCCGCACTTCAGGGGATCCTGGCGGGCTAACGGAGGGATGGAGGAGGATGGGGGCAGCCTCGTTAGGATCCAACTTGGTTTATAGTGTACAATGTATTGGTTAAAGAGACACTGAAGCGAAAAAAAATTATGATATTATGATTTGTATGTGTAGTACAGCTAAGAAATAAAACATTAAGATCAGATACATCAGTCTAATTGTTTCCAGTACAAGAAGAGTTAAGAAACTCCAGTTGTTATCTCTATGCAAAAAAGCAATTAAGCTCTCCGACTTTCAAAGTCGTGGAGAGGGCTGTTATCTGACTTTTATTATCTCAACTGTTCCTGGACTATTTACTTTTCCTCTGCCAGAGGAGAGGTCATTAGTTCACAGACTGCTCTGAAAGAATCATTTTGAATGCAGAGTGTTGTGTAATCTGCACATATTATAGAATGATGCAATGTTAGAAAAAACACTATATACCTGAAAATAAAAATATGAGAATTTTTTCTTTGCTGCTAAACTTCTAGTAATTATTCATAGTACACAACCAATTCATTATATCATATTTTTTTTCGCTTCAGTGTCTCTTTAAGGGCTCTGCATCTGACACAGGAGACCAGGGCTCTGCCTGTTCAGTAAACCAGCACCTATTCAGTAGGAGACCTTGTGCAAGACTCCCTAACACTGCTACTGCCTATAGAGCGCGTCCATGTGGCTGAAGCTCTGGCGCTTTGAGTCCGCCAGGAGAAAAGCGCAATATAAATGTTCAGTGTTTGTTTGAGACAGATGAAGCTCTGGAGTTGGAGTGTTACGTAGTTGTGACTAAAATCAGATCAGCACTTCATATGTTTATTTAGTGTGTAGGTAGTCAATATAATTACAAAATCTAATAATATGCAGTCATTATATAGAACAAATCGTTCCTAAGGAACTCGACAGAAGTGTAAAGCAAATTCAACTTAATACAGCCTAACTTATGGACTTGATGTCTTCTACTCCTCTTTCGACCCACTAAAAGGACCTTGGTCTAAGAGGGGAAGCTAAACTGGCTTGTGTTTGCAGTGGCACAGGGAAAAAAGGGGGAAGAGTGAATGGTACCTTGAATGACGTATATCAGATCTGTATGTGGAGTTCTTAAAGTGAACCTGAAGTGTTAAAAAAAAAAGATACTTACCTAAGGAGGAGGAAGGCTCTTGGTCCTATAGAGCCTCCCCGTTCCTCTCCTAGTCCCCTTGTTCCAGCACTGCCTACCCCCACCAATGGGTCGGAGATGGTTCTCTTTTGCCGCCCTAGGCTTCGGAAGTCTTCGGGAGCCTGTGTGCTCTTGCTGACTCGCACATGCACAGTACAGAGCTGCCCATCTGCGGGAGCATTTAGGCTTCTGAAGACTTCCAAAGCCTCCTGCCATGGGATATTTGATCGGGTGACACAGCACTGGAACGAAGGGACCGTGAGAGGAACAGGATGGCTCAATAGGACCCAGAGCCTTCCCTCTCCTTAGGTAAGTATCTGTTTTTTATTTTAAAAACGTTTCAGGTTTGCTTTAAATCATATCTATCCAGGGCAGCCTTTCTCAACCTTTTTACCTTGGAGGAACCCTGTAAATAACTTTTGGATCTCAAGGAACCCCTGCAAACAATGTTTTGGTCTCGAGAAACCCCTACATTTATTTTTCAGGAGGCGTGGTCTTTAAATAGGTTAGGCTGCTAATTTCACTATCTCCTATTACACTGCCACTCATTATACTGTCTCCTGACCCCCCGAACTAGTGCTTCTTGTTACAGTACCACCTATTATAATGTGCTCTATTATACTTCCTCCACGATGGGGTAAAATGCCAAGGAACCCCTGCAGAGTCCTCAAGAAACCCTGGGGGTTTCAGGGAACCCTGGTTGCCTGATCCAGGGAGTGCTGATCTAATCTGGCTGATTACTCTTTCCAGTCTGTCTTTTAGGAAGGAAGGTGTTTCATCAAGGATGTTGGTGAATTTAGATGTTCCTCCATTTCTAGTTTGTACTGGGTGGAATACGTTAACTGCAAAAAGGAAGGGATATCTGTAGATCTTAAAGTTGCCAGTAACAGTTAGTGGGCAGCAGAAATGAGATGAACTATATTTCTCCAATGTGGCAATTTAATTTGGTGTATGTCTATAAGAAATAAGGCCAACTGCAGAGTTACGGTAGTTTACGTTGGGAACCCCTGATTAATGAAGTTATTTGGGAAACTAATTCCCAAAAGGAAGTATTAGTGGACATTCCCAAAGGATGTGGAATAGAGCGCCTGTCAGGTTGCATGCTCTCCAGCATAGTGGGGAGAATTGGTTTGAAAACAAAGCTATTGTTCTGGGGGCAAGTACCATTTTTGGAGTATAAATAGAATATTTCCTTAATGTGTTGTCTGCTTTGATGAAGTGGGATAAGGACCAGGTTGTTCACATTTTATGAGTAAAAAATGACACATATTTCTCCAGCTGTGACCTTTGAGGCTGGGCGAGGGACTGTGGAGGTGTTGCGGAGGGCTAGTGAAATATGAGGCAGTATTTTCTGAATTTTAACCTTTTTACACTTGAAGCAATGATGCAATTGGTAATATTGGAAATCAAAGTGTCTAGGCCAGAGGACTTTTGCACCAAATTTTAAGAGAATCCGCCACCATTAATTCATTTAAGGATTCCACTCCTGAGGCATACCACCTGGTATAATTAAAATCAGGGATCACTTGAGAGATAGCTGTCAATGGGATTTGGGGGATAATGGGGGTTTCCTGGTTTTCTCTGGCTGTAAATTGGTGATAAATTTATACCAAGAATTTAATAACGCCTTAATAACTGGATGAACTGTTTTTTTGTTTTGTTTTATTTCTAGTTAGCATACTGACAAATAATCTCTTGGAGTGGGGGATAATAGGGCCGAAGTATCTATTTTAATTCAGGATTTACTAGAGTGATCTGACTATTATTATTATTATTATTTAGTATTTATATAGCGCCGACATATTACGCAGCGCTGTACAGTGTGTATATATATATATATATATATATATATATATATATTTATATATATATATTTATATATATATATATATATATATATATATTGTCTTGTCACTAACTGTCCCTCAAAGGAGCTCACAATCTAATCCCTACCATTGCCATATGCCTATATTATGTAGTGTAAGTACTGTAGTCTAGGGCCAATTTTTTTTTTTTAGGGGGAGCCAATTAACTTATCTGTATGTTTTTGGAATGTGGGAGGAAACCGGAGTGCCTGGAGGAAACCCACGCAGACACGGAGAGAACATACAAACTCTTTGCAGATAGTGCCCTGGCTGGGATTCGAACCAGGGACCCAGCGCTGCAAGGCAAGAGAGCTAACCACTACGCCACCGTGCTACCAGTATCTTGTACCCACCCTGATGATATTTGTCTGGTAAACCATAGCCACCAGCTTTAAAGGGCATGGTAAGTGTGGCGAGGGCTATTTTGTCAGTTATAAAAAATAATAAGCATCGCTCAGGGCCTCACACCGTGGAACAAAAGTTATGTAACTTTGTATAATTTGACAAACAGTCTCAAGTCCACGCTCATCAGTGGTACAAGTATCCAGGTTCCGTCATCAATTGTTCATATAGGGCCAACGCATGACATGTAAGAGGAGAGAAAAAGAGAGACCAATAGCGTAACTCCGTTACTGACCAAAAGCCACCACCACAGTAAATACTAATGGCCAGCCGACCGTGGAAGTTACACTTAAGTTGCACCTCAGGTGAGCACCCTAACACTCCCCCACAATGTCTGCACTCACCCCGTCAACCTCCAAGAATCTCCGGAGGTAGGATTGATCACAGGGGGGAATAATGCATCCACATGGAGTCAGATCAGCAGTGTCAATCTACAACTAAAACAATAGCTCATAGCGTAAAACCATTTAATAGTCAAAGTTAAAATTATCAGATCCACTCACAAGAGGAGACTTGGGTAAGCGCATATTAAACAGTTGGGTCCCGGGTGACCTTCCGTTCAGCTGCAGCCTAAGATCCCCGCGTCCTCTTTGTAAAAACGTTCCTTGCCAGCAGCGTCCGACGTAGCTCCGCCCTACGCGTTTCGTCAGAGGTTCTGACTCATCAGGGGCTGACGTCAGGCGCTTGTGCTGGCCTCTAAATAGTCTACCTCATTCGTTTCCTATCACGTGGTATAGGACACGCCGCTCTCTTCGGCAGCGTCCTTACGTATTGCGCCATATTATCCGGAAGAGCGGGTCAGTCCCATTCACTTCACGGAAACCCGACGTGCGGACACACGTGACGTCAATCACGTGTTACCCGACACGTCATGCGCATCAACGTCTGGCTCCACAGTGCTCCGTGGAACGCAGACGTCACCACTCATCCCAAGATTCCGCTTCCGCCCTCTGTTTATCCGTCGCCTAGTAACTAGTCCGGCCTCCATGAGTGTTTATCCTCGTCTGCTGCATACATACATATCACAGCAGACATATCCAGGCCACCCAAAGCTCATAGGCTATACCGAGGGGAAATTATATTTGGTCCTAAAAATTATTATTGGAATAATGAATAAAACCGCCAAAAAGTGCACATAAAAAATTATAAAATATGAAC
This sequence comes from Hyperolius riggenbachi, assembly GCF_040937935.1. Classification (NCBI taxonomy): domain Eukaryota; kingdom Metazoa; phylum Chordata; class Amphibia; order Anura; family Hyperoliidae; genus Hyperolius; species Hyperolius riggenbachi. Next base: position 13,603,281 of record NC_090652.1, on the reverse strand, counting down.
ATAATGCATCACATTTTTAACCGCTAAAAAAACGCGATCTCAAGCTGGCAGCTGGCAGAAAAACCACTTACATCTTAGAGGTACATAAACATTGAACAGTTCTCTATCTCATAACGATACATCACTACCAGTATATTACATAAAAGACAAAACCTTTATATTCACCTAACTGCTATTCACTAATCATTCCTGATAAAGCAATTAAGATCGAGGTCTACGTTCAGACCACACGGTACCAGTGTGTCCAGCTCGAATATCCAACGTGTCTCTTTTTTTGAGATCTCCCTTACTCTATTCCCGCCCCTCCATGCCAATGTCAACTTTTCAACTCCGCAGAACCGCATACCTTTAGGGTTACATGAATGTTTTTGCTTAAAATGCATGGAAACACTATGCAGCTCAAAACCTTTTATGATGTTGGATATATGCTCACTAATCCTTTCTTTAAGTGATCTGGTGGTGCGGCCCACATATTGCAGGCCGCATTCACACCAGATCACATATACCACACCCACTGTGGCACAAGTGATGAAGTTATTAAGATCAATAACTTCATCACTTGTGCCACAGTGGGGTCTGCACACTAGTGCCACCCCCGTGACAGTGGGGGTCATGGGGGCACCATTGTTATGCCTGCTTTGGGTCCCTGATGATTCCTAGTAAGAGTGTTACATTCTCCAGCACATGTATTTAAAAATATATTTTTAACAAAGAACTTTTTAGTTTAGTTGTGATAAAGCCTGGCATATGACTCTGGAGATTTTTTTTAGCTAGTATGTGTCTATTTTGTGTGTAAATTTTGATTATACAAGTTAGGGGCGTAACTAGAAATCACTGCCCCCCCTGCAAAACTTTGGATGGGGCCCCCTCCCCCTGCACACTGAATAGGGACTGTCTACAAATATTTGTCTACAAAACTTTGTATTATTCATTATCAGTGGCTGAGCAAATGCAGTTATTAGAACAATTGTGCAGAGAGCAGAAAGCTTTTTCACTCCTTGCCCTTAGTTGTCAGTCTCTCAGCACGGGGCCCCCCTGTGGCTGTATCCCTTGCTGGATCTATTGTTACGCCCCTGATACAAGTTGTTCTTGTCCATACAGATATCTAGGAATATGTCTTGTAGCCATCATAGGGAGTTTGTGCTGACCTGATCTGAATTAAATACATTTTTTGGTTCCTGAAATTGATGAGCCCGCCTGACATTGTACTTCAGCTCATAGCAACCAATCAGAATTCATATTTTATCGCTGCTATAGATACAGAGCAACAACAACAATAAAAGATGGTTGCCTATTGCTTTGTGTAAAATACTCCACTTTTCACGGTTTCCTCCATTATGCAGGATTATCAACTCACAACATCAGTGCCTCTAATAATCTGTATTTCTTTTAATACAATATTCATATATAACCTACTTACAAGACAAATATCTATCTACAGTAAAATGACAACCGACTCAGTGACTATATGTCCACCGATGCTGTTCAGCGTATTTTGTGCTGTTGTTTTTGTACATGCATGAGTTGCAGGAATTTCACTTGTGTCATTTTTCACCACGGTAAATGTGCTGTTCGGAAAAAAAAGCAATGTCCAGCAGTAATTGGAGAGTTCCTTTCTGTAGCCATAGATTGGCCAAGGTTACTCCTTGTGTTGTAGGAATTCCGTTGGCCAGAAGTTGGGGTAACTCAAGAAGTTGGTATGAGCTGTACTGACCCCAGCAGTGACATCTCTGCTGGTTAATTTTATCAGCAGGAGATGGAACAGACAGATGCCAGAGTCAGTGTCTTAGTCATATAGAAATGCATCGTAGGGAACCTTTGGGGGGGGGGGGGGGGGGGAGCGCTCAGACAAATGCCCCTTAAGGATGATTTACTGGAGGACGGCTGCACAGGAATGCCTTGCAGACCTTATATAGTATAAGAGGAACTGTAGTGCAAATAATGTGATAAATAAAATTATTATTTTTTTTACTACAATATTTATTTATAAATTATTGAGTCAGTGTTTGCCCTGATTTATATTCTGATATTTATAACAGGTGACAACATCTTTAGTGCTGTCAGGTGCAGCTCTGTGGAGTGTTTGTTTACTGAGAGTTCTAAAGCCAGTAGAAAATAAACCGGGTCCCCCAAAGAGCTCTGGGAGGAGAATTCTGCATATCTAATCAGCCCAGGCTAAGCATTTCTAGAGGGCAAGGTTACTTACCAACAGACCGCAATAGACAGAAATAGGAAGCATTTCTGATGCTGAAACCAGGAAAATCACCATCAAAGCGGGTATTCTGAATAATATACTGCACTCTACTACAGTGCTGCCAATAATTATTCATACCCCTGGCAAATTTAGACTTAAAGTTAACTTTATTCAACGAGCAAGTAATTTTTTGACGGGAAATGACATAGATGTCTCCCAAAAGATAATAAGACGATGTCCAAGTGGCATTGTTGTGCGGAAATGTACCATTTACATTTGAGCAAAAAGTGTCCAGTCCAGAATTATTCATACACTTCTCAACAATCAAACGCTTCCTATAATTGCAGACCAGCTTTTTGCATGTCGCCACAGTTATTTTTGCCCATTCATCTTTAGCAATGAGCTGCAAATCTTTCAGGTCGGAGGGTCTTCTTGCCATCACCCTGATCTTTAGCTCCCTCCACAGATTCTCAATTGGATTCAAGTTAGGACTCCAACTCCAATACGTTAATGTTTTTGTCTGCTAACCATTTCTTTACCACTTTTGCTGTGTGTTTTGGGTCATTGTCATGCTTAAATGTCCACTGGTGCCCAAGGCCAAGTTTCGCTGCAGGCTGCCTGATGTTGTCATTGAGAATCCTCATGTATTTCTCTTTTTTCATGGTGCCGTTTACTGTGATTAGGTTCCCTGGTCCATTGGCTGAAAAACACCCATAAAGCATTAGGTTCCCACCATCATGTTTGACAGTGGGGATTGTGTTCTTTGGGTTGAAGGCTTCTCCTTTTTTATACCAAATGAAGGAAACATCATTGTGACAAAACAATTGAATTTTGTTTTATCTGACCATAACACAGAAGACCGAAAATCTTCTTCTTTGTCCAGATGAGCATTTGCAAACATCAAGCGTGATTTTGTGTGCCTTATCTGGAGAAGTGGCGTCCTCCTTGGTCTGTATCTGTGGAACCCAGCAGTGTACAGTGTCCGTTGGATTGTCTGCCATGAGACATTGCCACTAGCAGAGCCCAGATACACCAAGGTGGCCTTAGTGGTAATCCTTGGATTCTTTTTCACCTCTCTCACTATCCTCCTGGCCAGCACAGGTGTCACTTTTGGCTTCCGACCACGTCTTCTGAGATTTTCCACAATGCGGAACATCTTTTATTTTTTTAATAATACTTTGCGTTGTAGCTACTGGAGCTTAAAAACTTGCTGTCCTTTCCTGACTTGTGAGCAGCCACAATGTGCAGCCGCAGGTCCTCACTGAGCTTGAGCTCCTTTGTCTTAGCCATGACTGTCCACAAACCAACTGCAGATATCCAACTGTTTTTAACCTGTTGAGTTGATTACAATAGCTGTTCCCATATAATCAGGGTAATTAGGATGCTTTAGAATAGCTTTGACTAATTGGAATGGTATATAACTTTAGATTTTCCCACAGACTGTGACATTTGTGAAGGGTATGAATAATTTTGAAATGGACACTTTTTCCTCAAATGTAAATGAAAGTTGAGACATATTTTTTTCCCACAATAATGCCTCTTGTACATCGTCTTATTATCTTTTGGGAGACACCTATGTAATTTCCTGTCTAAAAATTACTTGCTGGCTGAATAAAAGTGACTTTAAGTCAAAATTTGCCAGGGGTATGAATAATTATGGGCAGCACTGTATGTGTCACTACAGGGCCTCTTTAAAATCCACTAATCGTTAAAATCACACATGAATCAGGAGAGCACAAGTTATCATTATTTAATCATAGCGTTATACTGAGTAAACATCTTCATTGTTGCAATGAAAAAAAAAATTATATTGCCCCATAAGTTTCGACGTCTGCTTGTTTGGGGCTGCACACTAGATAACGCCACATGAGAAATTTGGCTAGAGCAGGTGTAACAACTTACGTAACAACTGCATGCAGGAAACAGGAAGCCCATTGTTTCCAGTCACATAGACTCTGCCTGGGTAAATTGTAAGCTCTAGATTGCCTGTAAATTGTAAGCTCACAAGGGTAGGGACCGCCTCCTAGTGATTCTTATTCTGCTGTAAGTTATCAAATGAACGTGTACCAATCTTAAGGGGCCCATACACTGGTCGATTTCAGCCATCGATCGATCGATCAGAAATCTGTTCTTTCAAATCTACCAATTTATCAATTGTTGGCCGATTTTGATCGATTTCGATGGATTGGACAGGAAGATCTAGGTTAATCTGCTGCTGTTAGCAGATCCATAGCCCATAGAGTTGCATTGGATCTAATGATCCAATAATGCATTGAAGCCCCATCTACACTATACAATTGTTGTGTGATTTGATTCATAGATTCGATTCAATCCGACATGTCCGATCGGGATTCGAATTCAGTTTGCAAATGACAAATTGAATTGAATCAAATCGAATCCCGATTGGACATGTCTGATTGAATCAAATCGATGAATCCAATCAAATTGCACAAAAAAATTGTATAGTGTGGATGGGGCTTCACTGCATTATTGGACCATTAGATAGATTTCCAATAGATTTAATTCTGAAATCTATTGGAAATCTGTTCCTAGTGTGTGGCACACATCAGATAGATTCCTGTCAGACTGCTGCTGATCCCAGACAAGACACATCGCTGTCAGCGAGTGTTAGAGGAGCCAGACTCCCACTTCCTTTGCAGGAACTTTTGCACAGCAGCAGACAGATCTTTGCCTCCGAGCAAATGATGCCTTGATAAAGGGGTCCTACGTGGCTCCGAAACGTTGGCCATATGTTTTACATGGAACCAATAAAGATTCATTTTGGATGTGCCAGCTTTTTTCCTTGTTAGATTCCTGTCAGATTGGACTTGACAGGCATCTGACAGAAATCTATCTGATGGTCAAATCTGCTGCAAATCTATAAGTGTATGGCCACCTCTAGTTGTGTCTCAAAACACACATCAACTATGGATGTATTTGTATTGCTGGATGTCCTGATTATACAGAGTTTTTAACCCCTCATGTATCTTTGCTCCTGACTATTAGTTTTGCATTAGACAGAGCACTATGGAGGATATTGACACTATATAAATAAAAAATAATGCTAATAATAAACGTACACCTATACAGAATAATGGTAAAATGTCCTAAATAGATATGCAGCTGTAATGCACTAGTGATTTTGCCTTCCACAAAAAGGTCTGATAAAACACTACAGTCCTTATTCAATTCACTTTTTCTCTCCTAGCAGATCAGTCTTCGTCTTCTGTTTAACCTCCTGAGCGGTATGGACGAGCTCAGCTCATCTATCACCGCCGGAGGCTGCCGCTCAGGCCCTGCTGGGCCGATTTGCTTCAAATAAAAAGCAGCACACGCAGCCGGCACTTTGCCAGCCGCGTGTGCTGCCTGATCGCCGCCGCTCTGCGGCGATCCGCCGCGAGCAGCGGCGAAAGAGGGTCCCCCCAGCCGCCCGAGCCCTGCGCAGCCGGACCATTCAGTTCCGGCCAGCGCTAAGGGCTGGATCGGAGGCGGCTGACGTCCATGACGTCACTCCGCTCGTCGCCATGGCGATGAGGAAAGCCAAACAAGGAAGGCTGCTCATTGCGGCCTTCCTTGTTTGTTCTGGGCGCCGGAGGCGATCGGAAGAACGCCTCCGGAGCGCCCTCTAGTGGGCTTTCATGCAGCCAACTTTCAGTTGGCTGCATTAAATAGTTTTTTTTTAATTGAAAAAAAACCCTCCCGCAGCCTCCCTGGCGATCTCAATAGAACGCCGGGGAGGTTAAAATAACTTTTCATCACGTTACAATTAAAAAAAGTACCGAAACGTAGGTGAAAAACTCCTATAAAAATTATTTTGAGTATTTTTTTGTTTGTAAATGGTTTAAAGAGGAACTGAAGAGAGAGGGATATGGAGGCTGTCATGTTTATTTCCTTTTAAGTAATACCAGTTGCCTGTCAGCCCAGCTGATCCTCTGCCTCTAATACTATTAGCCATAGCCCCTGAACAAGCATGCAGCAGATCAGGTGTTTCAGTGGCTCAGACTTTAAAGAGGATCTGTAACATCAAAAGATCCCCTGGGGGGTACTCACCTCGGGTGGGGGAAGCCTCCGGATCCTAATGAGGCTTCCCACGCCGTCCTCTGTCCCACGGGGGTCTCGCTGCAGCCCTCCGTACAAGATGACGTCATTAATTACCTTCCCGGCTCATGCGCAGGCGCTCTGACGGCTGTCGGCTCCGAACTACACGGAAATACCCGATCGCCGGGTCTGCTCTACTGCGCAGGCGCAAGTTTCCGGCGCCTACGCAGTAGAGCGGGCGTACGTTAAAAAGGGGCGCTGGGAAAAAAGGGCGCCGGGTTTTTAACGATAAGCATGGATAACGTTTAAAAATGTATTGTACTGTATTTCGTTTAAAATTAATGTTTTTTAAAATTATAAATCATTAAATAATGTGCATTAAATCGGCAATTGTAAAAACGTTAATCTTTCGTTTAAATACTGAAACGTATAATAACGTTAAAAAAAAAAAATTAGTAAGTAACCCTCCCTGTACCTACCCCTAACCCCTAGACCCCCCTGTTGATGCCTAAACCTAAGACCCCCCCTGTTGGTGCCTAAGTAACCCTCCCTGTACCTACCCCTAACCCCTAGACCCCCCTGTTAGTGCCTAAACCTAAGACCCCCCTGTTGGTGCCTAAACCTAAGACCCCCCTGTTGGTGCCTAAACCTAAGACCCCCCTGTTGGTGCCTAAACCTAAGACCCCCCTTTTGGTGCCTAAACCTAAGACCCCCTGTTGGTGCCTAAACCTAAGACCCCCCCTGTTGGTGCCTAAACCTAAGACCCCCCTGTTGGTGCCTAAACCTAAGACCCCCCTGTTGGTTTTTTCGTTTAAAAATAATGTAAAAAAAATAAAATAAAAAAAAAAAATGTACTGTTTTTCGTTTAAAAATAATGTTTGAAAAAAATATTGTACTGTTTTTCGTTTAAAAATAATATTTAAAAATGTATAAATCATTAAATAATGTGTAATCATGAGAAGCAGTAATAAAACATTAAGTCTCCGGGCGCCGCTTTTAAAACGTTATTTTTCACCGGCGCCCTTTTTTCCTATCGGGCGCCCATTAAACGATATTTATTATAGGAGTGAATGGCGGCGCCCGATTTGTCCACTAGCCTCAGGCGCCCGAATTTACTGTTTCCGTAGAGCGGACCCGACTGAGATCGGGTATTTCCGTGTAGTTCGGAGCGGAAAGCAGCCACAGCGCCCCCGCTGGAGCCAGCAAAGGTAAATATTGATTTTACAGTCGGGTCTGTCGCCGGCTGTTCGGAGGGCTGCAGCAAGACCCCCGTGGGACAGAGGACAGCATGGGAAGCCTCATTAGGATCCGGAGGCTTCCTCCACCCGAGGTGAGTACCCCCCAGGGTATGTTTTTGAGGTTACAGAGTCTCTTTAAAGTCAGATCTGACAAGACTAGCTGCATGCTTGTTTCTGGTTTTATTCAGATACTACTGCAGAGAAATAGACCAGCAGGGCTGCCAGGCAACTGGTATTGCTTAAAAGGAAATAAACATGACAGCCTCCATATACCTCTCTCTTCAGTTCCCCTTTAAAAAGAATTTTATTGACAAGGTATGAAAATATCACCTAGGGGAAAACTCAGGAGAAAAAGTGAACTGCATTTGGGCCATTGTTTAATAAAAGTACCAAAAAGCAGGAGAAAAAAATGCTTTTAAAGGGACACTGAAGCAAAAAAAAAAAAATGATGATATAATGAATTGGTTGTGTAGTGCGGATGATTACTAGAACATTAGTAGCAAATACATTTTCTCATATTTTTATTTTCAGTTATATAGTGTTTGTTTTATAACATTGCATCATTCTCTAATATTTGCAGTTTACACACTATTTAGCATTCTAAATGATTTTACAGAGCAGTCTTGTGAACTATTGACCTGTCCTCTGGAGAGAAAAAGAAGATACATTGACAGACAGTTGAGATAACAAGCTTCAGAAGACAGAGCTCTCTGCGACTTTGAAAGTCGTGGAGCTCAATGGCTCTTTTGCATAGATGACAGCTGGCGTTTCTTAACTCTTAGGCTACTTGCACACCAAGACGTTGCGTTAGGTGCTACGTTAAGGTCGCATAACGTGCACCTAATGCAACGTATGGTGGTGCGGGAGAAGACGGTAGAGTGAGCCGCGTTGGGCGGCTCTATCCGTATGAGGTCTCCTAGAGTGTCGCTGATTGGCCGGCGGGACCACGTGATGCGGAGAGAGACACTCCGCATCACGTGGTCCCGCCGGCCAATCAGCGGCCGCCAGTGCAGTGAATATTAAGTAGCCATGTGCGCGGCTACTGTAGCTGCATCTCCCCGCCTCCTCTCCGCCCCCCACTGAGCATGTGCAAACAGTCTAACGCGGCTATAGCCGCTCTAATGCCGTAGCATGCTGCACTTTCGCCAGAACGTGCAGCGTTACATGTAACACAACGTGGGCTGTGTGAACAGCCCACTTGTGTTACATTGCTGTGCGTTGGGGGAGCGTTACAGGCGCACTAACGTGCGCCTGTAACGTCTTAGTGTATAAGCAGCCTTCCTGTACTGGAAACAATATTAGACTCATATCTCTGCCGCTAATGTTTTATTTCTTAGCTGTACTACACATACAAATCATTATAATCATTTTTTTTTCGCTTCAGTGTCTCTTTAAAAATATTCTGAGTATTTACTTGATTGCTGGTGGCTTAGAAGGCATTTTTTTTACAAAATGTGAAAAAGGCACTTAGGAGAAAGCGTGAATTGTATCAGGGCTGTGCCTTTTGTCCACTTTCACTTCCCCAGCAGTTTGTACACAGATAGCGAGCCGTAGTCGTAGTACTGCCTAATGATCTGGCTGCCTTCCCTGGCTCTACCTCTCCTGTGCACACTTCCCAGGTCATCCCATCCTGTGTATAACAGCATTGCTTACATAGCTGGGATCTCAATCACACATGTGTGATCTGTTATGTACACATTAGAGGGCAGGGCAGGTAGGGGATAACAGAGAGGCCTGTTCACATACATACAGATTGCAGATAGAAAAAGGTGCCTATACATCATACGATGCAGATCGACCTAGAGACAGATCTCTCTCTGATTACATCTGATTGGAGAGAAATCCGTTGTCTGTCCACACAGGCCGATTCCCGATCAACAGTGAGGGCCCGAGGCTATCCCCCCCAATGGTCAATGTGCACCCCCCCCAGGGCCCAGTGCACTACACATTTCCTGTCCACGTCCGCCGCTTGTCCGCTGCTGGCTCTGCACTCCCCCATCCATACACGCTCCCAGCGTGGTTGCCAGGATAACGTGGGCGCGTGTATGACCTCACATACGTACCCACGTGTACGGTGGCAACCACATGGGGTGCCTGTATGGACAGAAGACAGCGCCTGGCGCCTGCCTGGAGGCAGCGGGGGACCCTGAGAGGTAATCTGTAGTGATCTGGGCACTGGTGGGAGCACAGTGACCATTAGGGGTGACAGCGTCGGGTGTTTTATTGCTTGTCCCAATATCGCTCGCCATTACCGCCGCGCACCCAACCGACCACGATTGTCCAACTGATTAATGCAACCGATTTTCCCAGCAGTCACAGGCCTACTCCGCCTCTTCCTTACATTACAATTGGTCCTCCCTTCTCACTCAGCAGTAACAGCTGGCCTTCATTTTTCCCAGACATCGAAGGAGGTCTCCACCTCTTCCAGCCTCTCCCTGCAGTTACAAACATTTCTCATCTTTCCCAGCCATCAAAGGCAGTCTCAGCAGTCAGCTGGCCACACCTCCTTTCTCACCAGTCACAGCTGGCCACACCTTCTTTCTCAGCAATCACATCTGGCCACACCTTTCTTAGCAGTCACAGCTGGCCACACCTCCTTTCTCAGCAGTCATAGCTGGCCACACCTTCATTCTCAGCAGTCGCAGCTGGCCACACCTTCTTTCTCGGCAGTCAGAGCTGGCCACACCTTCATTCTAAGGAGTCACAGCTGGCCACACCTTCTTTCTCAGCAGTCATAGGTGACCCTTCTTTCTTTCCCAGCAGTCACAACTGACCACACCTTCTTTCTCAGCAGTCATAGCTGGCCACACCTTCTTTTTCAGCAGTCATAGGTGCACCTTCTTTCTTTCCCAGCAGACGCAGGTGACTCCATCTCTATCAGTTGCCACAGGTGGCTCTAATCTTTACAAGCAGTTACAGGTGATTTGTTCCTCTCCTAGCTGTTAGCGGAATCCCTCCATCTCTCTCAGCAGTCGCAGATGTCCATCATCTCTCCCAGCACTCCATGGTCCATCCATTAACCAGCTGCTGCCTTATCATTTGCAGTGTCCTTGCTTTCGGCCATTTCTGCCTCTGTCTCTTGTAAACATTACAGCTTTACCACCTGTGTCAGACCAAGCCCATCGCCCACTCATTAGCAATTAACACAAGTCTATTTTTAGACTTTGGTAGCAATCACCTGATTGATCCTTCCTCCTTATATCATCATCTCCCAATAGGCATTTCTCATCCTCTTTACAATCAGCTACATCCCGCCCAGGGCCCAATGTAATAGAATCCTCTGACTGGCTGCCTGATCTCTGCTCTACGGTGTACAGAGCGCTGGGGGACCCCAGGTTGCAGTAGTGAGAATGACTGCTGTCAGGGAGGGGGGTGAGATCCTAAACAGTCCCACCCAAAACAGTTGGCACCTATGTTATCATGTTGGAATACTGCTCTGCAGCCCAGTTTCCAAAGGGAAATGATCATGTTTTGCTTCAGTATTTTAGTACATGTTTACATTCATGGTTCCTTCCCACATAGAATTGTAGCTCCCCAGTGCCGGCAGCACTCATGCAGCTCCAAACTATGACACTCCCACCACAAGACACCCTTGTTTTTGTACTCTACACCTGGTTGAAACCACACATGCGGGACACTATCTGAACCAAAAAAGTTTATCTTGGTCCCATCAGTAATCCATGACCAGCCTGCTTGTCTTCAGAAAACTGTTTGCAGGCTTCCTTGTGCTTTCTGGGATAACAGCCATGCAGACCAATTTGATGCAATGTGTGGTGTATAGTCTGAGCGCTTGCAAACTTAACACCCACCACCACCCCTTCAACCTCTGCAGCAATGCTGAGTAGGGACACCAAGAGCCAAATATAGTGTAGTATGTACTGGTAGTTGAAATGAAGCATGATAGAGTAATAAGCTATACTCACAAAGTAGGGTTACCTCAAAGTCACTCCTTAGATAAGAAAAAAAGGGGATGTCACCCCTCCACCAGGGGTGGACTTGATATAGCATAGTATGGATACAGAGGGGCCAAAAGGATAAAAGTATCTTAAAAGTTGAAAACATGAGGAGGCAGTGGTGGACTTACCTCCTCCAAGCAAACACAAAAATTGCTAATGTGTTTGTGAAATACAACAAGTTTATTTACATACTCCGGGGGACAATGCAACACGTTTTGCAGGTTTGATCCTGCTTCATCAGGCAATAACAACGGAGCAATAGCATATGTTGTCAGTAGAAGAGCCAAGCACCTCTGTCGATAGGTCTACTGACCACATATGCTATTGCTCCGTTGTTATTGCCTGATGAAGCAGGATCAAACCTGCGAAACGCGTTGCATTGTCCCTCGGACTATATAAATAAACTTGTATTTGACAAACACATTGGCAATTTTTGTGTCTACTTGGAGGAGGTAAGTCCACCACTGCCTCCTCATGTTTTAAACCTTTTAGATACTTTTATCCTTTTGGCGCCTCTGTAGCAATGCTGCCAGCACGCATTTGTCTATTTGCAAAAGACAACCTCTGGATATGATGCTGAGCACATGCACTCAACTATTTTGGTCAACCTTGGCGAGGCCTGTTCTGAGTCCTTTCAAAAAATGAGAATTGCCTGACTGTTCTGCTTATCACCTGCCTCTGATACTCTTAGCCATAGACCCTGAACAAGCATAGGCAGATCAGAGGTTTCTGACTGATGTCTGACTGGATTAGCTGCATGCTTGTTTCAGGTGTGTGATTCAGACACTACTAATGCATGATAGATCGGCAAGATGCCAGGCAATTGGCATTGTAAGGAAACAAATATGGCAGCCTCCATATATCTCTCACTTCAGTTGTCCTTTAAAAGAATTGCTTGAGGTTGGCTTACATTTGAATAATATTGTAATGGAACCAGTATATACTGAAATAAACCTCAGTTTATAATTGAAGTTCAAATGTTTGCCCTCCTTTTATCACCTGTATGTTACTTAACGCTTCATTCGTATTATAAAGTGTCAGTAAGCCAAGAGGATTTTCTAGTAATGCCAAAAAGTGTCTTAAAGGGGTTCTGTGGGGGTTGTGGAAGAGAAAAACTGCCACTTACCGGGGGCTTCTATCAGCCCCGTGCAGCGGTAATGTCCCACGCCGTCCTGCTCCCATCCGCCGTTCCCCGCAGCCGGCACCGGGCTATTATTCGTCTGACATACAGACGAACAATGCGCGTTGCCGTGCCTCCGCTCGCGTCATCTGAGGCTTACTGCGCAGGCGCAGTACAACGGAGCCTTGTACTGCGCTTGCGCAGTAAGCTTCCGATGACGCAGGCGGAAGCGAGCGGGTGCGCGGCCACTCTAGCGCAGCCGCAGTTGGATCCCATGCCGCTTAGACCGGGGCCGGCGGCGGAGAGCGGCAGATGGGAGGAGGACGGCGTGGGACATTACCGCTGCACGGGGCTGATAGAAGCCCAAGGTAAGTGTCCGTTTTTCTCTTGCACAACCCCCACAGAACCCCTTTAATGTGATTTCTTTTGTTCAGTTGGACCCGTTTGTCCAGCAATTCAACTCCTCACATTTGTTTCATAATAATCTAGGTATACCAAGTTTTATCTTTTTGTAAGGAACTTTTGTTGAGCTAAATTGGTATCTCCTGTCAGATTGGCAGTCATCGCTGTTTGCAGCCCAGCTCTGAGAAGTCACGCTGATTTATTAAGTGTTGGCAGGAAGGTGATCTTACAGCGACTCTGGGGACGGCTAAGTATCTTTTATATCTGGCAGCAGTGACATCAGCCTAGACTTCACTGGCAAAGGCCAATCTTGTCAGTGCCAAGTGGTATCCTAACCTCACCTCTCCACACAGGTGGCCAGAGCCACACTGAGCTGCTGCTAAAGATGGTTCACCTTCGCAGGTGGCCTTATGGTAAATTATTTTAGCATTTGCCTTACTGGCTTTTGGACTTTAAATTAGGGTTGCTACGGTATGAAAATCCACGGTATGATAACCGTCTAAAAAAAATACCACGGTATGACGGTATCAAGGTATACAGTATTTATTTGGACCCGGGCCTCCTCCTTACATTAAATAATGTACCCCCAACCCCAGTATGGTAGCCAGATGTGCCCCACTCCCTCGTCATATATATGTTTAGGCCGCTGGGAAATTTTGGCGCAGGGTAAAGCTGTAAAATGGCTCCCCCTGCTCCTGCAAAAGTCCTGGCGACTATTCCCCCTCCAGGTTGCTTAACAGGGGTCCTGCGCATGTGTACTTACTTCTTTCTTCTTCCTGTTCTTGTGTTCCATCTCTTTGTTACAGCGCCCGAGGGGGGGAGGGGGGGCTGCTGTTTCAGGGAAATGGAATGCAAGAACAGGAAGGAGGAAGAAGCAAGTAGTACACGCGAGCAGGACCCCCGGAAAGTGAGTATTTGATTACCCCCGCCGTTGTTTATGTGCTCTGCCCGCCGCTGCGTGGTCCTCCCACGTGGAAACCAGTATACGTGATTGTGCATGGTATGGTAACTCCAATCGATGTCACGTTCTGGGGGGTGGGTTTGCTGGGGATCCACTCTGTTATTAGTCTCCCTAGTTCGCCGCTAGGAGACTGTTAGATGGCGAAACCGCCGTCTATTTACACTGTACAGTGCTGTGATCTAATGCAGCGCTGTACTGGGGACCGCCGTGTCACTCTTCTGTCCCCTCTGGAGGCTCAGAAGCATGTGGTCCTTAAGAGGTTAAAGAGGAACGTCAGGATTGAACTTCAACCCAACACATTTTTAGCCTATCACATCGTTATTGGGTATGTTTATAGATAATGGCCTCAATTCGTTAACCTTAACTCCTGTCTTTAATAACTCTTCTGAGCTGTTTTACAGTTATCACAATTATATCACCATGGTGATAACTGTAAAACAGCTCAGAAGAGTTATTAAAGACAGGAGTTAAGGTTAGTGAATTGAAGCCAATGCCAGTTGGTGCTGTCTGTTGTTTTTTTTTTCCTTGTCAGCCAACAGTAAAGATGATGGCCTGCATGTTCAAACAACATTGTCACTTTCCCTCTAGTGGCCGGACCGCTTAATGCCTTCCAATCTATTTCAACACACAGACTATCCATCCTCGTGGATGCAATAGGTGCGCTGAAACCGCTGGAATTGGGGAGCAGACAGGCTAGCAGGGAGCGGGCAAGTGACAAAAAACATGCTACTACACAATATTTCAGATACAGGGCTGCCCCCACTCTCATTTACCGGTTGAGAGAAACCTTCTGTCTAGTCTAAACCGACGGATAAAAAATGGTTAAAACACTCTGCTCTGGCTGACAATACAATTTCAGGGTAGCGAATCTGCAGAAAGGTTAGTATTCTTTCTGGGGTGCTTAGAGCAGGTATGTAGCTGAAGAAAATGACTTTTTAAAGTACTTTATTATAAATGCAATATAAATAATTACTGTATATTCCTGCGTATAAGACTACTTTTTAACCCTTGAAAATCTTCAGAAAAGTTGTGGGTTGTCTTATACGCTGGTTGTCATTGATGCCGGGTGATACACCCTGTCCTATTACCGACTCTCAGATCTCGCTGCTGAGGACTGTAGTGAAGCGGTGCAGGCACATGTGTGAGATTTGAGAGGCAGAGAAGGAGGTAAATAGGATAAAAGGGCGGGCCAGAAGGGTGAAAGAGGCGTGTTTTATGGGCACAGCGCAATCTATTCTTCCATACCGCTCTGATAAACAGGTAGACAAAGAGAGCTAACCAATCCAACCGGTCTGTCGCCTATATAATGTTATATACTGGGAACCACATACAGTATAGCACCAGTATCTGTTCATACATAGCACCAATATTTAATTTTTATTTGGTGTGCGTTGGAAGAGGGGTAGTCTTATACGGCGAGTATATCCGAAACTCTATATTTTAACTGGAAACATTGGGGGTCGTCTTATACGCCCAGTCGTCTTATACGCCGGAATATACGGTACTATATACAGATAAGGATTAAAAGTAACAAATAAAGAAATAATAGCCCAGTGTAAAATAAAAGGGAAAACAAACGATTAATACTTAGACTTCGGAAGAAATATGTCCTTTTGTGTGGAAGTTCAAGGAGTTCCTTTGTTTCAGTTCAGGAAGCCAGCCTTACGGCCCTCAGTCATGTTAAAAAATGGAGGACTATTTGCTGAAAATGCTCTGTCTTTTTATACAGATTGGCTTCTGAGGGGGCATATCTCAAAGCTAGCCCTCTGCGCTGGGTTTTATTTTGGCAGGTAGCTGTCCAAAAGATATCACATTTTTCATATTTCAGCCCATGTTCATTGCACACCAATAATAATAGCAAATCCACAATCGCCCAAAAATATAGATCAAATTGACACGAATATTTTATGACATTTTGCCACTGAGAAGTTTAATAACTCTGTTGCTGGGCATGTCAGTGACATATAGTCTTGTCACTAACTGTCCCTCAAAGGAGCTCACAATCTAGTCTCTACCATAGTCATATGTCTATATTGTGTAATGCATGTATATTTTAGTCTAGAGCCAATTTAGTGGGAAGCCAATTAACTTATCTGTATGTTTTTGGGATGTGGGAGGAAACTGGAGTACCTGGAGGAAACCCACACAGACACGGGGAGAACATACAAACTCCTTGCAGATGTTGAGGTGGCTGGGACTCAAACCAGATACCCAGCAATGCAAGGCGAGAGCGCTAACCACCACGCCACCGTGCTGCCCTTACAAAACGATGATTTATAATATAATTCCCCTATCACAAGTAAGGTATCTCTTAGAAAGGCAAAAATCATACATTTATGTTAAAGATGATTAGAGTGGCTCCAGCAAGCCAGCTCTCATGCTGGGTTGGAAGCTCCTTTTGCTTCCTTTTTCAGTTTGCTCTCCAGAATCAGAGTGCAAAAATCAGGTGTAACAACTTACTTAGGAGTGGCATAGTAGCCTAAGGGATTGCCTTACAGCATTAGGCCTCTGGTTCAAATCTGGGCCAGGGCACTTTCTGTACGGAGGTTGTATGTTCTCCTGGTTTCTGAGTGGGTTTCCTTTGTGCGCTCCAGTTTCCTCCCACATCCCAAAAACATATAGATGGTTAATTAGTTCTAGGACAGGGACATAATATTACGATTATGGTGGGGATTTGATTGTGAGCTCCTCTGAGAGACTGTTACTGACATGATCATATTCTCTTTTAAGTGAACCCGAGGTAAAAATGAGATAAACAATTGGATCGGTCCTCCTACTCCTAAAAATGACCTTTTTTTAGATACCTCATGCTTCTGGGCATTAACCACCAGGTGCTGTCTCCCCCTCTGCCCACAATCCTGTGAAATCTAAGCCCAGGATCTGACTCACAGGTTAAGGCATGGCCACATTGCCACTGATCCTGGTTCACTTATGCCATGTATAGAGGCCCTCCCAGCTGCAGGGTAAAATATAATGCAGACATATATGAAAGATCTCATGCTGTCCTTTAAAATATCTCTCTCTAAAGAACTTCAAGATATCACCAATACTTTACAACAGGCTGTAAGTTCTCTGAGGGACAGCATTTCATTTAAAGGGTAACTGAAGTGAGAAGACTATGGAGGCTGCCATGTTGATTTTGTTTTAAACAATACCAGTGGCCTGGTAGCCCTGCTGGTCTGTTTGGCTGCAGTAGTTTCTGAATCACACCAGAAACAAGCATGCAGCTGATCTTGTCAGATCTGACAATAATGTCAGAAACACCTGATCTGCTGCATGCTTGTTCAGGGCCTATGGTTGATAGTATTAGAGGCAGAGGATCAGCAGGGCTGCTAGGCATCTTGGATTGCTTAAAAGGAAAAAAAAACATGGCAGCCTCCATCAGGGCTGTGGAGTCGGTCCAAAAATACACCGACTCCGACTCCTCAGTTTAGGATTCCACTGACTTCGACTCCTCTAATTTGCATATTACAATTTTGTTGATTAAAAGTATGTAACATGAAATTCGTATCTTAACTGCCAACGCTTAGGAATTTTACAAGACAACTGAAGTGAGAAGGATATGTAGACTACTATATTTATTCCCTTTAGACTAAAACTAGTCCTTGGTAAGAGTACTTGTAAAAGGGACAAACTGGAACAAAGAACATCTATCAGGCCCTAGGCAATGTAAGTGTGCGTACATGTAAGAGTGATGTGCAGGTACTCTGCAGGGGAATGAGGAGATTCTTCCTCTATTACACATTCTCCATGCACAATCTGAACTAGGTTTATGGGTGACAGACAACACCTCTGTGTTCAATGTGCACAGCATTCTCAGTGGATTCCCTGCAGCTCTGTGGGGAGTGCATATGTAGAGTATAGTACTACTGTGTAACAAAGTAAACCTGAGACAGATGAAATTAAAGTTTTATACATACCTGGGGCTTCCTCCAGCCCCCTTCAGGCTAATCAGTCCCTCGCTGTCCTCCTCTGCCACCTGGATCTTCTGCTATGAGTCCAGGTACTTGAGCCAGTCTGGTGTAGTGCGCATGCACACACTCCGCCGCCGGGAGCGCACTACACCTGCGCAGCACTATTTCACAGGTGCAGAATGCTCCTGGCTGTGGAAGCGGCATGCGGCCGAACAGCACTGACTGGCTGAATTACCAGGACTCCTAGCTGAAGATCCGGGTGGTGGAGGACAGCGAGGGACTGATTAGCCTGAAGGGGACTGGAGGAAGCCCCAGGTATGTAAAAAACTTTACTTTTCATCTGTCTCAGGTACCCTTTAATTTGTAGTCGCCAAACCAAATTTTAACAACATATCAAATTATTTGATTTCATCAGCAAAGGGAGTGCATACATTTGCATAAATCAGCATCAGTGCAGAATTATTTCCATCTCATTGACCATCTCTATTAGTGACACAGCTACACATCAGGCTTTATTCTTACAGCATAGATGTTATTTAGTATATATAAGAGATTCCTGTGTACACATCATATATACTGTACAGTCACAATCAGATATGTATATCTGACCTTAAAAATACGGGGACTGCTTTATTGAAGCAGCACAAGTAACTAATTTTGATTGGTTTATTTCATTTTTGTGGACTAAGCACAGCTATTACTGTATATATACATTATTTTTAATGACTATTATCTGACAAATAGAACATTTTATCATATTTTCTATTTTAATTACAGTTACAAATTCATTAGGAGTCGGAGTCGGTGCATTTTTTCCCGACTCCGACTCCAGGCACCCAAAATTGCCCGACTCCACGACTCCGACTCCACGACTCCGACTCCACAGCCCTGGCCTCCATGTACTTCTCTCTTCAGTTGTCCTTTAAAGTGTACTTGAGATGGTATCATTGGATGTATTTATACTTAGCTGAGGCTTCATCCAGCCCCATGAGATGCATGGGCTCCCTCAGCATCCTCTCTGGCCTCTCTGTTCACTTGCTATCGATCCCGGTAATCTGACAAGTTGTGTGCTTCTGCGCAAGCACGGCCGCCTGCCTGCGCCCCCGCCGTGTTCCCATGCCCAGGAGGGTTCTATGCCTGCACAACTGGGCCAGAAGTGCATATGTAGATTATAGTACTACTGTGTAACTACATTTGTAGTAACCAACCCCAAATTGAATATCATCAAAGGGAGCAAAGGGAGTTTGGAAATCATGTAGAATTGGTGCAGGAGCTGACAATATTTACATGTGTTACGTTAACACCATTTAAACAAATTACAGCTCATATAGTAGCAAGAAAAAGTATGTAAACCCTTTGGAATTATGTGGATTTCTGCACAAATTGGTCATAAAATCTGATCTGATCTTCATCTAAGTCACAACAATAGACAATCACAGTCATCTGCTTAAACTAATACCACACAAATAATTAAATGTTTTCATATTTTTATTGAACACATCATTATTTATTTTATTTATTTATTGTATTTATAAAGGGCCAACATATTATGCAGTGCTGGACATTAGTTACAGACCATATTTAGGGGTGACATACAGCAAGAAGACAATACAGGAATACAAGAAAAACCAGATCACACAGCACAGTATGAGTACAAGGTAATGCTTAGTCAGTCACTGGATGGAGCATGAAGATTAGGCACGTTGAGTTCACTCAAGTGCATAGCATGGGTTCACAGTAATGGAGGTGCATGATCAGGTAGGACACAAAAGGAGAAGGACCCTGCCCGAAGGCTTACAATCTAGAGGATCATGTAAACATTCACAAGGCAGGGCGAAAAGGTATGTGAACCTTTGGATTTAACTGGTTGAACCTCCTTAGTAGCAATAACTTCAACCAAACATTTCCTGTAGTTGCAGACAGGGCTGTGGAGTCGGAGTCGTGGAGTCGGAGTCGTGGAGTCGGGCAATTTTGGGTGCCTGGAGTCGGAGTCGGGAAAAAATGCACCGACTCCGACTCCTAATGAATTTGTAACTGTAATTAAAATAGAAAATATGATAAAATGTTCTATTTCTCAGATAATAGTCATTAAAAATAATGTATATATACAGTATATATACAGTAAAAGCTGTGCTTTGTCCACAAAAATGAAATAAACCAATCAAAATTAGTTACTTGTGCTGCTTCAATAAAGCAGTCCCCGTATTTTTAAGGTCAGATATACATATCTGATTGTGACTTAAAGCGGACCCAAACCAAACATTTTTTTTAATTAAAAATATTTAGTTGCACCACTCTGACGCATACAAAGATAAATAAATACTCCTTCAAGTCTATGATCATTTCAGTGCATGCTTTTCACTCTTCTCTTTTCATAACTAGGGTTATACCGGGGGCAGCCATTAGCAATTCCTCCATTGCCGGACACTACCTACTTCACCAGTTTGCCGGATTTTGTTCCGGCAATTTGAAAGGAAGGGAGGGGTTCCTCCAATAAATGTAAAATATATTATATTTGTCATCATGCAGCTGAAAAAAGGCTGCTATTTATTATTATAATTTAGAAAATAGATTTTATTTCTGAAATCTTGTATTTTTAATTTGGGTCCACTTTAATATATATTGTGTACACAGGAATCTCTTATATATACTAAATAACATCTATGCTGTAAGAATAAAGCCTGATGTGTAGCCATGTCACTAATAGAGATGGTCAACGAGATGGAAATAATTCCGCATTGATGCTGATTTATGCAAATGTACGCACTCCCTGTGCTGATGAAATCAAATAATTTGATATGTTATTAAAATTTGGTTTGGTGACTACAAATTAAAGGGTAACTGAGACGGATGAAAAGTAAAGTTTTATACATACCTGGGGCTTCCTCCAGCCCCCTTCAGGCTAATCAGTCCCTCGCTGTCCTCCACCACCCGAATCTTCTGCTATGAGTCCTGGTAATTCAGCCAGTCAGCGCAGTCCGGCCGCATGCCGCTCCCACAGCCAGGAACATTCTGCACCTGCGCAATAGTGCTGCACAGGTGTAGTATGCTCCTGGCGGCGGAGTGTGTGCATGCGCACTACGCCTGACTGGCTCAAGTACCTGGACTCATAGCAGAAGATCCAGGTGGTGGAGGAGGACAACAAGGGACTGATTATCCTGAAGGCGGCTGGAGGAAGCCCCAGGTATGTATAAAACTTTAATTTCATCTGTCTCAGGTTTACTTTGTTACACAGTAGTACTATACTCTACATATGCACTCCCCACAGAGCTGCAGGGAATCCACTGAGAATGCTGTGCACATTGAACACAAAGGTGTTGTCTGTTTACAATCTCCTCCTTCCCCTGCAGAGTACCTGCGCATCATTCTTACATGTACCCACACTTACATTGCCTAGGGCCTGATAGATGTTCTTTGTTACGGTTGTACCTTTTACAAGTACTCTTACCAAGGACTAGTTTTAGTCTAAAGGGAATAAATATAGTAGTCTACATATCCTTCTCACTTCAGTTGTCTTGTAAAATTCCTAAGCGTTGGCAGTTAAGAGACGAATTTCATGTTACATACTTTTAATCAACAAAATTGTAATATGCAAATTAGAGGAGTCGGAGTCGTGGAGTCGGAGTCGGAGTCGGTGGAATCCTAAACTGAGGAGTCGGAGTCGGTGGATTTTTGGACCGACTCCACAGCCCTGGTTGCAGATCAGACATGCACAACGGTCAAAAGTAATTTTTGACCATTCCTCTTTACAGAACTGTTTCAGTTCAGCAATATTCTTGGGTGTCTGGTATAAATCGCTTTCTTGAGGTCATGCCACAGCATCTCAATCGAGTTGAGATAAGGGCTCTGACTCGGCCAGGCGTATTTTCTTCTGTTTAAGCCATTCTGTTGTTCATTTACTTCTATGCTTTGGGTTGTTGTCCTGTTGGAGGACACATTTTGTGCTGAGCTTCAGCTGGTAGACAGATGGCCTTAAGTTCTCCTGCAAAATGTCTTGCTAAACTTGGGAATTCATTTTTCCTTCAATGATAGCAAACCGTCCAGGCCCTGACGCAGCAAAGCAGCCCCAAACCATGATGCCCCCACCACCGTACTTCACAGTTGGGATGAGGTTTTGATGTTGGTGTGCTGTGCCTCGTTTTCTCCACACATAGTGTTATATACACAGAATATTTTGTCAGTACTGCTGTGGAACATCCAGGTGCTCTTTTGCAAACTTTAAACATGCAGCAATGGGCTTTTTCTGGACAGCAATGGCTTCCTCTATGGTATCCTCCCATGAACTCCATTTTTGTTTAGAGTTTTACGTATCGTAGATTCGCTAACAGGGATGTTAGCATATGCCAGAGACTTTTGTAAGTCTTTAGTTGACACTCTGGGATTCTTCTTTACCTCATTGAGCATTCTGCGCTGTGCTCTTGCAGTCATCTTTACAGGATGGCCACTCCTAGGGAGGGTAGCAACAGTGCTCAACTTTCTTCATTTATAGACCATGGGCCCTATGCAATTACCAAACTCGCCAGCGATAAGTGCTGGCGAGTTTTTAAATTAGGCGTCAGTAAGGTCGCCTAATGCAATTGCATTTAACACCCCCTGGGGCGGTAAAGAACTCGCTTGGGCGATTTAACCGCCGAGTGAGTTCCTTGCCCCTATGCAATTGCATTTTTCACCCCCCTGGAAGCAATGCTTCCCACCAAACAGAGATGTTAACTTTTCACCTGTACAAATTTTTTTAGAGGAAAAGTCAGGAGGGCGTACATCCCAATAAAATCACCAAAAACACTTATTATCAATTTTAAAATATCATAACTTTTATTCATTAACCAAAAAATACAAAATCTTAAAGAGACACTGAAGCGAGAATAATTCGCTATCCCGCGGCTAAACGGGGGTCCCTTCACCCCCCCCGCAAAATCAACGACCAAATTGGTTGTAGATTTTGCTGCTGCTGAAGGCAGGGCTAACGGCTGCAGCCCTGCCTTACAGCGCGTCTATCAGCGGTGCATCGCCGCCTCTCCCCCGCCCCTCTCAGTGAAGGAAGACTGAGGAGGGGCGGGGGAGAGGCAGAGGTACGCGTCTGATAGACGCGCGGGAGGCAGGGCTGCGCGGGTTAGCCCTGCCCCAATGCAGAAGCACTCTCCCGCTGCACGGAGGGGGATTTGGGGGTGAAGGGACCCCCGGTAAGCCGCGGGATAGCGGCGTTTTAGCAGGGGCACACATGCCCCTGCTATCTATGAGGTCTGAAGCGAGATTTATTCTCGCTTCAGACTCTCTTTAAAAAACGCCAAGCAATGGTGGATCGAAAACCCCGCAACTCTCATGCACAGCTCACGCCTCACTCCAGACTCACACACTTGCCCCTATGACTGATTACTGTCACAACCACTGGTACCAGTGAAAAAACAATGTTCCTTCCAAAAACATAAAGTCCTCATAAAATGTAGTAATTCAAAAAATATATTATAAAGAAGGACAAAATGTGCAATATATCCTCCTGCTTCAGCTCAGTTCACTTGGATATGATGATAAATGATGCATCAGTTAATTCCATAGACACACTACTGCTTATTCAAAGCAATCATAGGTATATAGACTCAAAGCCCATTCAGTCAGTGGAGAAAGTGCTAGTGTTGTTAGTACCAAAGGAGAATATATAGCATAGCATGGCAGAATAGAAGAGCCATAGTTGCAAGAGTACTTCATAGCAAGCAGAGAAAGGAAGCCGACACTGTATGCATTGATTGATAGCAGCTGCATATGTTCATGTAATAAAGATGCTTTGTCATACAGTACCGATCCGTCGGTGTCCAGCTCCCAGGGATCCTGCAATTATATCCAAGTGATGTGACAGCCAAAGTAATCCACTCTTCACCATATGTATCGTGGAGACAATGGTCTCAACCAGAGCACGTAAAGTAGTCCAGGAGGGAGTGGAGAGGGGCGCCGGGGCAGTGATCACACAAACGCCAGGCAGACCACGCTAGCCCACGACATGTTTCTCTGGACACTTAGGGTTTCCTCAGGTGGGCGTGGTTCAGGCATTCATTAACTAGCTCTGAGCAGGCGAAAAGACCTATCGCAGGTGTCTGCGGGCTGTTTTTGGCATCTGGGAGCCTCCTTTACTAAGGACACCTCAGATGCCAGGGATTTAAATAGGTAAAGCCTATTTAAAATGTAACAAAAACATACCTCCTTTGTTCCCGTCTCGCCACATGTCCCACGCCACTTCTCCGCTGCTCCGCTCATTCTTCCTCCGTCTCTGTGTATTCTCAGTGCCCGGCAAAGCATCTTTGGGTCTCCCGTCGGGGCTCCCTATTTGTCCACTAGGTGGCCCAATGAGAATCATCCTGATTATCATTGGTCCAATTAGAATCAGGATGATTCTCATTGGGCCACCTAGTGGATGAATGTGGAGCCCTGGCGGGAGATTCAAAAATGCTTTGCTGGGCTCCGAGAATACACAGAGACAAAGGAAGAATGAGTGGAGGAACGGCGTAGGACATGCGTCGAGACGGGAACGAAGGAGGTATGTTTTTTGCCGAAGGTCCCAGAGGGTCCTGCAGTAGCGATGAGCGTCAGGAGGCGATGGACAGCGGGTAAGAGTGAAGGCTGGCTCTTGCGACGGATGCGCGCGCATCTCCCGGGGGAGTGAGGCCGCAGTGCTGTGGTGCTGAAGGACAGCTCCCCGGCACTAATGCCTCGCTCCACATCGCTCACTACACAGGAGCATCACTCAGCGAATACCTAGTATTCGCCTGAGTTATGCTCCTTTACGCATGGACATCCCTCAGGTGAAACTGGCAATTGAATTTGCCGGTAAATCCTGAGCGATGTGAGGAGATAAGAAGCTTGCATGTTAAGCTTCTTATCTCCTCGAATTGCATATGGCCCCATTTGTCTTACCATGGACTGATGAACTGCAATGCTTTTGGAGATACTTTTATAATCCTTTTCACCTTTATGCAAGTCAACTATTCTTAATCTTAATCTTCTGAGAGTTCTATTGTGCGAGGCATCATTCACATCAGGCAATGCTTCTTCGGAAAAGCAAACCCAAAACTGGTGTGTGTTTTTATAGGGCAGGGCAGCTGTAACCAATACCTCCAATCTCATCTCATTGATTGGACTCCAGGGCCCCTATGCAATTAACTTTTTCTCCTACATTTTCTCCTAGGTGATATTATCACAACTTGTAAATAAAATGCTTTTTAAACAACCAGCACAGGAGAAAGTACTCAAAATAATTTTGATAGTACTTTTTCATCTAATTTTTAATACTTTTTCAACTGCAAAGTGTTAAAAAAAGGTTTTCTAAAAAGAAGTTGAAAATTATCTTCTAGAAGAAAACTCAGGTGAAAAAGCTCAAAAAAGCGCTTATAGTGTGGATTCGGCCTTCCAGAGCAATTTTCACCTGTCAGCGCTCCTTCCATTCATTCACCTATAACTTTATTACTACTTATCACAATTAAACAATCTATATCTTGTTTTTTTCACCACCAATTAGGCTTTCTTTGGGTGGTACATTTCTCTAAGAATTCTTTTCTTGTAAATGCATTTTAATGGGAAAAATAAGAAAACAATTGAAAAAATGCATTATTTCTCAGTTTTCAGCCATTATAGTTTGAAAATAATACATGGTACCGTAATTAAAACCCACACATGTTATTTGCCCATTTTTCCCGGTTATTAAAACATTTAAAATATTTCCCTAGTACAATGTATGGTGCCAATATTTTATTTGGAAATAAAGGTGCATTTTTTCAGTTTTGCATCCTTCACTAATTACAAGCCCATAAATTCATAAATAACATTAATATACCCTTTTGACATACATATTAAAAAAAGTTCAGTCCCTAAGGTAACTATGTATTTTTTTTACATTATTTGTCATTTTTTTAATATGCATATTATTTATATAGGTAACTATGGGAGAGGGTGGAAGGTAAGGGGTTAATTTTAAATGTAATTGTGGGTCTTTTTATAAAAAAAAAATGATTGTAGGTGTAATTTTACTATTTGGCCACAAGATGTCCTTGCACATTATTTCCTATTAGCATACTATAAGTACGCTAAACAGGAAGTAATGCGTCACGTGTTACTCCGGAAGATACAATGATGTTTTTATTGTGATCTTATTGATGCTGGCAATCATTCACACAGGGACTTAGATTAATGAATGGGAACTGCGTTGCCATTCATTGATTTTCCCTCTCATGGGCGGCGGCTAGTACCTATGCAGATGCGTGCACGGGAGTGAGTGGCTGCCATCCGCAGCCATTGACGCATATATACGTCCCTGGGCAGGAACTGAAGTCCTGCGGGATGGAGATATACCGTTGCTAACCACATAAGTGGTTAAGCGATATTATTCATTTAACAGGATTAGCAATAATTAATTACTGAAAAAGTCACTGCCTCTTATAGTCCAAATGCAGAGAGTTCTTGACTTGTGAATTCCTGCCAATACGAGCCTCCAACCCACCACAATGTCAGGGACTGTGTACTGTGCCTATACAGAGGAGGACACAGGGGGATAAAGGTGGGGCAGAGGAGGACACGGAGACTCAAAGGGGCATAGTGGACATGAGGACAGAGACAGACACATGGGGGGACACAGGGAGACACAAGGGGGACTGAGGAGGACGCAGAGAGACACAAGAGGTACAAAGGAGGCATAATCCAGAAGATGCCCCTTCACCATGGATGCACCAGGTTTAGTATATATAGTTTTTCCCCTGTTTTTGGCCTTGGAAACCTAGGTGCATCTTATGGTCAGGAGCGTCTTATAGTCCGAAAAATACGGTATATCATTAAACTGGACCTGAACTCTTGCACAGGACAGAAGGAAAACAGAGAGAAATGCCCCCTGTATGTATTTAGAGAGTTTAGCCTGTCAAGTTGTAATTTGAGCCCTCAGCTGTGTCAGCTGCCTGCCTCGTCAGAGCAGCTAATTTGCAAACTTAGGATGTTAATCCTATGCCTGCTTCCATGAAAGCAGGAAGTAGACACACGGCAGATTTATTTTAGGATTTTTATCAGTTGTAACTAAGAAATGTTTTTTCGTTTAAAGTTATTATGCTGTTGCTTATCTTTTACAGCAGAGGGGAAGTTCTGAGTTCAGGTCCACTTTAACAGCTGCTTTATCTTTCTTCAGCTTGTAGCGGACACAGAGGTTTGTGGAGTGTCACTCAGCATGATAGTAAATAAACTCAAAATGGCTTATTATGATTGTGTATATTTACAGACCATTTGTATGTACGAGCCCCTTAGTACTGCATAATTCAGGCAGCATGCATCCATGTGGGTTTGCAGTGAGTTTAGCAGCCCTGGAACCATCTCGGTGGGCTGACACTTTGTTCTTTGCGCTTCCTCACTAAAAAGACTTGGACGGCAGATCAGAGGATCAGGGAGCACCGACTTGTTTAAAACTTGGACTAACAGTTTAACCTCTCCTATGAGAGAAGCCGTGTATTTATACATATTTATTTATATAGCCCAAGTAATTAGAAGCCTATCAGGTGGCAGCAGTTGGTGGGATTCAGGATCAAGTGACCTCCTTAAGTATCCTGTGAAGTGCAAAAGGCCACTCAATATACATTGCCCAACAAAAGCAATGTTACAGTAACATTGTGTCACCCACTCATAGGATTGGGCCGGAGGAAATGTCCAGTTATGTCCCAGTTACCAGCACCTGTGCTCTGTGGCTTAGTCCCCTGCTACAATACCGCTGTACTATGGTGGGAAGATAGAACAGATTCTGGATGGATGCCCGGGCTGATACAGTTATACCAGAGGAATTGTTATAATCATAAATATGTAATGATGTCATTGCTGTTTTGTGAGGAGGGAAACATCGGCACTAGTGTAAAATACTGTCCATGGGCTGGTGCACACCAAGAGCGCTTCTGAGCACTTCGAAAAGCGCTTGGCTAATATATTTGAATGGGATGGAGCACACCGGAGCGTTTGGATTTTCTCCCAAACGCAAACGTGGGTCCTGCAGCATTTCTGCTGATTTCTGAGGCGATTCAGCCACAATGTGAAGTACAGGAAAGTGGAAAATCGCTCTGAAAAACGTTACGTCATAGCGATTTCCCATGAATTGTGACAGAAGCTGTTCAGTTCCAGCTCTGCTGTAACAAAAAGTAAAAAATGCCACACCAAAACGCTCCAAAAATCGCTAGGCATGATTAGTAAATCGCTAGCATCATGCCTAGAATCGCTCTGAAAACTCACTTCAACAATCGATGAGGGTTTGCAATTATGCTAGCACTTTTTGATGTGCACTGGCCCCTAGACTGTTTTTAAACTTAATGAAATATACACTTCTTTCTGCTAGTCCCACCTCTATGTGTCATACTGCCCTCTGGTTTCTCACCCATCTACAAATCTGCACTGAGTGGTACTCCTATCAGCACCCTTTCACTAGCCTATCAGCACCCATCCACCCACCTACACATCAGCAAAGTGCCGTACACCTATCAGCACCTATTCACTAGCCTATCAGCACCCATCCACCCACCTACACATCAGCAAAGTGCCGTACTCCTATCAGCACCCATTCACTAGCCTATCAGCACCCATCCACCCACCTACACATCAGCAAAGTGCCGTACACCTATCAGCACCTATTCACTAGCCTATCAGCACCCATCCACCCACCTACACATCAGCAAAGTGCCGTACTCCTATCAGCACCCATTCACTAGCCTATCAGCACCCATCCACCCACCTACACATCAGCAAAGTGCCGTACTCCTATCAGCACCCATTCACTAGCCTATGAGCACCCATCCACCCACCTACACATCAGCAAAGTGTGTACACCTATCAGCACCTATTCATTGGCCTATGAGCACCCATCCACCCACCTACACATCAGCAAAGTGTGTACACCTATCAGCACCTATTCATTGGCCTATGAGCACCCATCCACCCACCTACACATCAGCAAAGTGCCGTACTCCTATCAGCACCCATTCACTAGCCTATCAGCACCCATCCACCCACCTACACATCAGCAAAGTGCCGTACACCTATCAGCACCCATTCACTAGCCTATGAGCATCCATCCACCCACCTACACAT
Source organism: Hyperolius riggenbachi (assembly GCF_040937935.1). Taxonomy (NCBI): domain Eukaryota; kingdom Metazoa; phylum Chordata; class Amphibia; order Anura; family Hyperoliidae; genus Hyperolius; species Hyperolius riggenbachi. The sequence goes on along the minus strand of NC_090652.1, from coordinate 13,574,370 downwards.
CAGCAAAGTGCCGTACACCTATCAGCACCCATTCACTAGCCTATGAGCACCCATCCACCCACCTACACATCAGCAAAGTGCCGTACACCTATCAGCACCCATTCACTAGCCTATGAGCACCCATCCACCCACCTACACATCAGCAAAGTGCCGTACACCTATCAGCACCCATTCACTAGCCTATGAGCATCCATCCACCCACCTACACATCAGCAAAGTGCCGTACTCCTATCAGCACCCATTCACTAGCCTATGAGCACCCATCCACCCACCTACACATCAGCAAAGTGCCGTACACCTATCAGCACCCATTCACTAGCCTATCAGCATCCATCCACCCACCTACACATCAGCAAAGTGCCGTACACCTATCAGCACCCATTCACTAGCCTATCAGCACCCATCCACCCACCTACACATCAGCAAAGTGCCGTACTCCTATCAGCACCCATTCACTAGCCTATCAGCACCCATCCACCCACCTACACATCAGCAAAGTGCCGTACACCTATCAGCACCCATTCACTAGCCTATCAGCACCCATCCACCCACCTACACATCAGCAAAGTGTGTACACCTATCAGCACCCATTCACTAGCCTATGAGCACCCATCCACCCACCTACACATCAGCAAAGTGCCGTACACCTATCAGCACCCATTCACTAGCCTATCAGCACCCATCCACCCACCTACACATCAGCAAAGTGCCGTACTCCTATCAGCACCCATTCACTAGCCTATGAGCACCCATCCACCCACCTACACATCAGCAAAGTGCCGTACACCTATCAGCACCCATTCACTAGCCTATGAGCATCCATCCACCCACCTACACATCAGCAAAGTGCCGTACTCCTATCAGCACCCATTCACTAGCCTATCAGCACCCATCCACCCACCTACACATCAGCAAAGTGCCGTACACCTATCAGCACCCATTCACTAGCCTATCAGCACCCATCCACCCACCTACACATCAGCAAAGTGCCGTACTCCTATCAGCACCCATTCACTAGCCTATGAGCACCCATCCACCCACCTACACATCAGCAAAGTGCCGTACACCTATCAGCACCCATTCACTAGCCTATCAGCATCCATCCACCCACCTACACATCAGCAAAGTGCCGTACACCTATCAGCACCCATTCACTAGCCTATCAGCACCCATCCACCCACCTACACATCAGCAAAGTGCCGTACTCCTATCAGCACCCATTCACTAGCCTATCAGCACCCATCCACCCACCTACACATCAGCAAAGTGCCGTACACCTATCAGCACCCATTCACTAGCCTATGAGCACCCATCCACCCACCTACACATCAGCAAAGTGCCGTACTCCTATCAGCACCCATTCACTAGCCTATGAGCACCCATCCACCCACCTACACATCAGCAAAGTGCCGTACACCTATCAGCACCCATTCACTAGCCTATCAGCATCCATCCACCCACCTACACATCAGCAAAGTGCCGTACACCTATCAGCACCCATTCACTAGCCTATCAGCACCCATCCACCCACCTACACATCAGCAAAGTGCCGTACACCTATCAGCACCCATTCACTAGCCTATCAGCACCCATCCACCCACCTACACATCAGCAAAGTGTGTACACCTATCAGCACCCATTCACTAGCCTATGAGCACCCATCCACCCACCTACACATCAGCAAAGTGCCGTACACCTATCAGCACCCATTCACTAGCCTATCAGCACCCATCCACCCACCTACACATCAGCAAAGTGCCGTACTCCTATCAGCACCCATTCACTAGCCTATGAGCACCCATCCACCCACCTACACATCAGCAAAGTGCCGTACACCTATCAGCACCCATTCACTAGCCTATGAGCATCCATCCACCCACCTACACATCAGCAAAGTGTGTACACCTATCGGCACCTATTCATTGGCCTATCAGCATCCAGCTTGAATTAGATAAAAATGGCGCCACCATAGACGTTAATGTATATTTTTTTAATATATATTAGGCAGTGTTTTTCCGTGGGGAGAAAAGTGCATCCTCACAAGTCTGCTTCAGACAGTAAAGAGTCTAGAGCCGGTCCTGAATGCTTTGAAAACGCATCAGATCTCAATGGAAAAAAAAATCATGCTGGGCATCTATACTGATATGAACTGGGTAATGTGTTAAGCTACGTACACACATGCGACAACGATCGTTCGTTGTGAACGACGAACGAACTTTTAATTGATGAAAGAACGACCTGAGTAAAGTTAGTTTTTAAATGTGTGTAACGATCTGATCGTTAGAACGAACGTTACATCACGTAAAGCAACTATTGCGCCTGCGCATAAAAATGAGAAGTTTCATGGAGAAATAGCGAAATGCGCATGTCAAGCCTAGTACGAACGGCCGTTTCCAACGATGTACTACTTTTGCAAACGATCGTCGTTGGAAAAAACCCGCCAAGCTAGATCGTTGGTTTTTAACGATCTAGCTCGTCCGTCGTTAGACTTAATGATCGTTGGTTGCTTTTTTTTAAACGATCGTCGTTTGAAATGATCAGGGAACGATCGTTTCAAACGACTATAGTCACGTGTGTGTACGCACCTTTAGAAATGAAAGGACGCCACATCATTTAATGGAAATTATCAATGTACAGAGGGCTGAATTCAAAGCCCCCCTCCCCCTGAATGTAGCTTGTTATCAGAAAATACTGGAATACAGTTTGCACTCACCAGCCGCACTTGGGACACATTCAATTTTCCAAGTTCACAGCAATCCTAAACACAAGGCCAAAGCTACCAATCACCGGCTACAATGGTCAGAAAGTGAATGTTGTAGAGTGGTCATCATAGTTTCCTGACCTCAATATTATTGAGCCACTGGGGAGATTGTAAATGTTCAGTTCACACAAGACAGGCCAAGAATCTACAGCCCAAGGACACAGCATTACCATTTAAGAACATTTGTCTTGTTGTATTAGATCTTGGTGTAATACAAGTGTTTTAACTGTATTGTCTTTGTTGCTGCCTTCTCTGTGTGCGATAAAACTAACCTCTTCCTTATGAATCATTGAAGAGAGGCCTTTCTGAATCCTATTTGCTACTGTTTTGCTGTGTATTTTAGTATACAAGTTCAGAAGAGAAACAATGTGATAGTTTTAATATAATTGTTTGTCTTTCCCAGGCTTAGCAATGACTGTGGTCACTGCTTTGGGGTTTTTCTGGGTTGTGTGTTGTATCATCTCCAAGACTGTAATATGCGTCTACTAAGTGTAAGACAAAGATGCTTTCGTTGAACTCTTTTCATCATTTGACTGGTGCTTTTTGCCAATGTTAATGATGTTGTCATTGCCTTTGTCTTATGTTCTTCCTGACTTAAAGGACTCCTGAAGTGAGAGGGATGTGGGGGCTGGCATATTTATTTCCTTTTTAACAATTCAGATTGCCTGGCTGTCCTGCTGATCCTCTGTCTCTAATACTTGTAGGCTGCTTACACACAGGGACGTTACAGGCACATGTTAGTTCAGCCTGTAACGCTCCCCCAACGTACAGCAATGTAACACAAGTGGGCTGTTCACAGTGCCCACATTGCGTTACATGTAGTTTGCCTCCGTTGAAGCGCATTGTAGTGCGAAACGGCCGTCAGGCACCTCTCCCCAGCACCCACCGCATCACCCCACTCTATCCTATGGTATGTGAATCACTTTTATCTTTACGATTTTTTGTACTGTACCTGTTCCTGCTTTTGGAATAAAGCACCTGCAGTGCCGATTGACCTCCTGTCTCTCCATTCCTTCAAACATCTGCTCTTCATATATCTGAGCACACAGCCTGCACCATAGCAGGAGAAGAGAGTGGGTTTGCATCCTGCCTATGCTCTTCCAGCAGCAGCTGCCCCTAAGCTGCAGTGCCAACTAATTTTCCTTCCCTTCTTCTTTTGCCTGCATGTAACGCTGCACGTTCTTCCGAAAGTGCAGCATGCTACGGCGTTACAGAGGCTTAAGCCGTGTTAGACTGTTTGCACATGCTCAGTCATGTTGGGGAGGAGCGGAGAGCGACCAGGCACATGGCTAATTAATATTCACTGCACGTTGTGACGTGCAGTGTTTACTTCCTGGTGCGGCTGCTCTGTGCGGCGGTTGGCCGGCGGGACCACGTGATGCCGCATGCGTCCAAGAGTACGCATCACGGACGCCAGAGTGAGCTGCACAACGCGGCTCACTCTGACGTCCACGTCGAAGAGCACCAGGCCTTGCGTTAGGTGCACGTTATGCGACCTTAACGTAGCACCTAACGTCTTGGTGTGCAAGTAGCCTTAGTCATAGACCCTGAACAAGCATGCAGATCAGATGTTTCTGACTGAAGGCTGACTGGCTTTTGCTGCATGCTTGTTTCAGGTGGGAGATACAGACAATACTGATGCATGAAAGATCAACAGGCTGCCAGGCAAAAGGTGTTGTTTACAAGGACATAAATATGGCAGCCTCTGTATCCCTCTGGCTTTAGGTGTCCTGTAGGGCTCGTACACACGTCAGATGAATGATGGAAAGCCAAGTTGCGAGCTGTACATCGTTAGCGATGGTGCACGCATACAATGAATTGTCAGATAAAATTTTTGTGCAGCCGGAAACGTCACTCCTCCTTTTTTACACAGCCGCACTTTGCGGAATCCTTATTCATGATCTACCAATTTCATGCGTTCGTTTGCTTCAATTTTTGATAACTATAATTGGTTGTTCAGTCGTTCTTTTTTAAAGACTTCCATCTGATGTATGATCTGTATGTTCAAAGCTTTACCTCTGATCCCAGGTGGAAAATAAACATTTATAAAATCTTTCTTAAAACTAAATAGATTTAACGTGGATATAGTGAGGCTGTTAAATAATTTTTGAGTGAGAAGAATATGGTGGCTGCCATATTTATTTCCTTTTAAACAACACCAGTTGCCTGGCAGTCCTGCTGGTCTATTTGGCTGCAGTAGTGTCTGAATAACACCAGAAACAAGCATGCAGCTAATCTTGTCAGATCTGACATTAATGTCAGAAACACCTGATGCTTGTTCCGGGGCAATGGCTAAGGGTCCGTTTCCACTTGTGCGGTGCAAATTCATTGCGGGAAACGTGAAAACGAATTTCGCATTCCAATTTTACTTGGTATTCGTGTACATTTTCGCGTACTTTTGTATGTATGCGAATTTACCGATGTCAGTGCCTGTGTGCTTTTACATTGATTTTACGTGAAAACGTATTCAAACTCGTAAAATTTGCATAGCGAAAACGCATGCGAATGTCCTATTAAATACATTGTACAGGTAGTCCCCGGGTTACAAACGCCCGACTTACGAACGACCCGCCGATACGAACCGCCCCGTCGCATGACGTCATGCCCGCCGCGGACTACCTGTTCTGCCCCGTTGAAAAGGAAGAATATGGGCAGTGGAAGGTAAATAGAGGCCTACTCACCTGATCCTCGGCGGTAGAAGGTCCCCTCGTGGTGCCCGGAAGGTCCGCAGCCCGTCCTCTCGCTTCCTCAATTATTCCCCGGCAGCTCCTGGCTTCACATGCGGCGCATAATGACGCAATTAGGAAGTGGGGGTTCTTCCTGGTTACGTCATTATGTGCCGCATGTGAAGCCAGGAGCTGCCGGGGAATAATTGAGGAAGCGAGAGGACGGGCTGCGGACCTTCCGGGCACCACGAGGGGACCTTCTACCGCCGAGGATCAGGTGAGTAGGCCTCTATTTACCTTCCACTGCCCATATTCTTCCTTTTTAACGGGGCAGAACAGGTAGTCCCGACTTACGGACAGATTCAGGTTAAGAACAAGTGGGCAGTCTCTAACTCGTTCGTTAACCGAGGACTACCTGTATGCGAATCGCACACCGCCTTGCGGTCTGCGAATTCTGAGGGCTCTGCCATGCAGATTTTTTCTGCACAGAAAACTGCAAAGAAATCCTGACAAGTGGAAACAGTCCCATCCACTTGCATTGGTTATGCGAATCTGCATGCAGAAAACCCATGCAGATTGGCGATAGTGGAAACGGGCCCTAAAAGTATTAGAGGCAGAGGATCATCAGGATAACCAGGCAACTGGTATTGCTTAAAAGGCAATAAAAGTGGCAGCTTCCAAATCTCTCTCACTTCAGTTGTCCTTTGATTATTTGCTGAGCAGCAGCAGCAGTAGCACAGACAGCAGCAGTGAACGTGTAGCAAGCAAATGATTTGACTGTGTTTCCTGCGTCATAAGTAGCGTCCACGCTCTATTTTGGTAGCCTAGACCCCACGGTGTCATGTGATGCATTATGTAATCAGAAGCAGGGGGAAGCTCCTGGCTATATTAATTATAGGAAGTTAATTATGGTTCATAACTCATCACATGCCCCTTCCCGGAACCCTGCGGTGATGTCACTCATAAACTCTGCACTTCAGACACATCCTACTTGGGAAGTTGGGAACATAAAATCATTTCACATTTGTTGCTTTTTTGTTTTTTGACTCATTTAATGGTACCTCTTACCGGATGTATAGTTACAACTTAGAGAAACGACTCATATTTACATTTCTAGCCGTCAGCTGCTCGTCCCATTATGCGGATCTCAGTGTTGTCATGAGTGTGGCTTTTTTATAGAATCCAGAATGTTTGTGTGTGCTGGGAACCCGCGAATGTTATATGTCAGTGACCAGGGAGGCCAGTTTTACTTATCCCTGCAATGCAAGTAACAGCTGCGGACAGGGGGGACTCCAGTTACCTCTTCGCCCTTTCCAGTTTGGCAGAGTCAGCAGAGGAGGGAGAGGAGGGGGAGGAGCTGCTGAATGAGGGAGAGAATGAAACAAGGAAGAATAAAGAGACCGCTACAAAGGATAGAAAAGATAAAGCTGGTAAAGTCTGGCCTTGCAATGTCAGAGAGAAGGGATTTTAGAAACAAAGAGGCATGTAAATCTTAAGGTGAACCTGAACTGAAAATAAAAAGTCAAAATAACCATACACAGCTCATACTTACCTCCTGTGTAGCCTACTCATCAATCTCTTTCTCCTCTCCTACACATGGCCAGTTCTAGATACAATGGGGCCCCCTGGCAAAATTAATGCAGGGGCCCCCCTGACAGACATCTCCCCTTTTCCAAAACCATAAAGCAGCATTTATTGCAGCCATATTTTCCCACAGAGTCCCTGAGCTGGCAGTGCCCCCTCCTCGCTCAACCTCCAAATTAACTGTGCTCCCTAGGGCCCCTGCAATGTCTTCAACAGAATAGCAACTCACCTGTCCCAGTAGGCATGCTCCCCAATCACCTGCGCCCGCCGGGACAGGTGAGATGCTACTCTGCCAAAGATGGTTCTGGAGAGACACCTTCGGGGGCTCCAGCAGGCTCTGGGGCCCTGGGGCAATTGCCCCCTTTGCCTCTGTGGTAGCGCCGGCCCTGCTCCTGCCTCTTGTTTGTCCACTGTTATCAATGGAATTCTCCGTCCTCCATGTTAAAAATGGCCATTACCCCCAACAGCTTCCTGGTCACAACACTGTTAAACTGAAACATCACCCACTTGAGCCATAGGGAAGCATGTACATTACCTTTCACATTCAGTTGTACCTGCCGCTGCTGATATATATCTGACAGCAACTGGTATATTTCAGTTCTGACACAATATTGTCAGAACTGGAAGGGATCACTGTAAGAAGGAAATGCTGAGCTTCTGAGAGGAACTGACAGTGAGGTAAGAATGTAATATTCATTTGCAGCTACGTAATGTGTTTATTTTAAATAATTTTGCTCGCTTCAGGTTTCCTTTAAAGCGGAACTGTAGATATAAAACACAGTGTTTCACTTACCTCGGGCTTTCCCGCGCCGAATCTCCACGAGTTGCCGTTCCCCCGCCGCCGCTTGGTCCCGTACCTCGACTTGTAATTCGATGCCAGCGCAGCCCTGCCAAGCGTATCCTTTCTTCGTGTTCCCCTCTGCAATAGCAGGGAACGCGAAGAAAGGATACGCGTGGCCAGAGCCGCGTAGGCGCAGTGGCCCGGCGGCAAAACCGAAAGTAGCTGGCGGCGGGAGAACGGAGGCTCGTTGAGGAGCGTCGCGGGACAGGACGGCTCCTGGGGGCTTGGGGAAGCCCCAGGTGAGTGAAACAGCGTGTTTATTTTATATCTACAGTTTCTGCTTTAAGGTGGCCATACACTCATTGATTTTCTCATTTCCTTGCAGATTTGATAAATCTGCTGGGAATCGATTCCCCAAAATTACATATTGATCAATTTTGACTAAAAATCGATTGAAAGTATCGATCGGAAAGGATGGAAAGTGTAAAACAATCGGCGGTGAGGCAAGAGCATTGGCAGATCAGTGGCCTATAGCTTTGCACTGCATGGAACCGTGCAACTCTGTAGTTCGATCAGTTTTCAATTAGTTCCCTGATGGAATCTATTGGAAATTGATGTGCCTGGTAAGAATCGATTCCTTCTGAATCTATCGTTTTGGAACATTGGATGGAAATCTATAAGTGAATGGCTGTTTTAGTGGCAGATCAGTCCATATCAATTTGCATTTCACACACTTCTCCAAACAAGCCAGACACTAGACCAGGCATGGGCAAACTCGGCTCTCCAGCTGTTACGGAACTACAAGTCCCACAATGCATTTGCCTTTATGAGTCATGACTGTGGCTGTCAGACTCCTGCAATGCATTGTGGGACTTGTAGTTCCGTAACAGCTGGAGGGCCGAGTTTGCCCATGCCTGCACTAGACCATAGTGTAGGCCTTTCTCTGCCTTACAAAAAAGCCTTTGCTGTTTGTGTTTGCCACTTAAAGTACCACTGTCACAAAAAAATTGTCAAATTTAAAATATATGCATACCTTTAAAAAGTACATTTGTTTCAGAATAAAAAAACACTACAAATTCCTTTTATCCTTTCTCACTGTCACTTACAGTAGGCAGTCAAAACTTTTATTTAACCAGTTCACCACTGAGGGGTTTTCCCTTTGTGGACCAAAGCAATTTTCACCTTTCAGTGCTTCTCCCATTCTTTCGCCAATAACTTTATCACTACTAATCACGACAAAATTATCTATACCTTGTTTTTTTTCCACCACCAATAAGAGTTTTTTGGGGGGTTGGTAAGTTTTGCTAAGAATTATTTTATTCTAAATGCATTTTAATTTGAATAAAAAGAAAAACATTGAAGAAAATCATTATCAGTTTTCAGCCTTTATAGTTTCAAAATAATACATGCTACTGTAATTAAAACCAACATATTTTACTTGCCCATTTGTCCTGGTTATTACAATGTTTAAAATATTTCCCTAGTACAATGTATGGCGACAATATTTTATTTGAAAATAAAAGTGTATTTTTTTTCATTATGCGTCCATCACTAATTACAAGCCCCTATTTGCATAAATAACAGTAATAGCCCCTCATGAAATACGTATTAAAAAATGTAGTCCCTAAGGTAACTATTTATGTTTTTTTTTTAAATGTCATATTTTTGGTGATAAGGGGTTAATTTTAATTGTATATGGACGCATTTTTATTTTAAAATGTATACAAAGTCATCCTCCATACACACTCTCCAACTCGCTCTCTCTCCTCTCCTCCAGCACTTTACAGATGTCCATCACTTGCTCACTTGCAAGGCTCCAGTACTTCTCCAGAGCAGCCCCTCATCTATGGAACTCTCTCACCTTCAAACAGCCTCACCCCTATCTTCAACTCATTCAGGCAGGCCTACACATCTGTTCACCATTATTTACCCACCATCTTCATAGCTCCAACCCCCTCCCTTGGATTCCAACCCCCTCCCTTGGACTTCCACCCCCGCCCTTTATATTGTAAAGGAAATAAAGCAAAGGAGGAGCGCTTCGTAGTGTAACAACACACTTTGTATTGTAACAACAATGCAAAGAACATGCAACAATCATACGCACTTACTGCAATGTCTTGGGCAAAGTGCAAACATCTACTGTGGCCAGAATCAGTAGTGGTCCAGATGGTAAGGTAAAGCTATGTACTCATCACCTGGCAGCTCCAGCGACGTCCCCTTGATGACGGTCGTTCTGTGACGCTTCTACCTTTAGGTGGGTTTGCACAACGTCATTCAACATTACACATCGGGTGCAAGTGAGACTTCAAGCTATCGCGGTACTTTGCACGAGAGTCGTTGGGAGATCTCAAAGATCCAATCCGCTGTGATGGTCGTTATTGCCACCTGATGCTAAGCGACATTCTCATGGTTGTGCATCTGTACCCACGTTGCGATATCACAGAAACGTCCACTCGACGCTCTAAAAAATCACCCGTTGTAAGGAATATCGCAATGTGGGTACATAGCTTTAGACACAAGCTACCCTGGAAGACTTCATTGTGCCAGGGACGTTACTACGCGTTTTGGCATCTCTGTACCCTCGTCAGGTGAGTCACTGACATGCACACGTCAGCTAAAAAAAATGAAGCAGGTATTGCGTTGCCATAGGGACACAGGTTGTGTCTAGGCACATGCGCACCTGTTCACTGTATTAAGTGGAACCGGATGGCGCATGGCCTGATGAGCAAGGGTGGAAGTAAACAGCGTGTATAGTGGCAGAAATTGCAGCCCATCTTCATTATTATATCCCAGCAAAGTCGATATTTAAATGAACATTTATCCTTGGAGAATTTTTTACGCTGATTGAAGCCAACTGAATGCAGGTGTTGTTAGGAGCCAACTAACTGCAGGTGTTGTTAGGAAGCCAACTGACTGTACAGTCGTGGTTTCAATGCTGAGTGGCTAATTACTGTAGGTGAGTTTTGAAAGTAAACCTTCACATGGGGCTAATATTTTTGACCGCACCTGTTTTACTGTATTTTATATAAAGCAAGCCTAGAAATGTATTTTACATTACAAAATGTACCAAAAGCCACTAAATGGCACTGGTGAATGTTTTATCATACTGTATCAAGTTGCATCAATACTGCAAACATTGGAAGACATTTAGGAAATTGTTCCATAATTTGGGGGGGAGACTCGCCTGTATGTACCAGGGCTGTGGAGTCGGTCCAAAAATCCACCGACTCCGACTCCTCAGTTTAGGATTCCACCGACTCCGACTCCTCGACTCCGACTCCTCTAATTTGCATATTACAATTTTGTTGATTAAAAGTATGTAACATGAAATTCGTCTCTTAACTGCCAACGCTTAGGAATTTTACAAGACAACTGAAGTGAGAAGGATATGTAGACTACTATATTTATTCCCTTTAGACTAAAGGTGCGTACACACATGCGACTATAGTCGTTTGTAATGATCGTTCCCCGATCTTTACCAACGACGATCGTTACAAAAAACGAACCACCGACTATTAAGGCAAACGACAAACGAGCCAAATCGCTACAAAAGAAAGTTCTGTCTCGGCGGATTTTAACCAACGACGATCGTTTGCAAAAGTAGTAAATCGTTGGAAACGATCGTTCGTACTAGGCTTGACATGCGCATTTCACTATTTCTCCATGGAACTTCTCATTTTTATGCGCAGGCGCAATAGTTGCTTTCTGTGATGTAACGTTCGTTCTAACGATCAGATCGTTACACACATTTTAAAACTACCTTTACTTAGGTCGTTCTTTCATCAATTAAAAGTTCGTTCGTCGTTCTTAACGAACGATCGTTGTCGCATGTGTGTACGTAGCATAAAACTAGTCCTTGGTAAGAGTACTTGTAAAAGGTACAAACCGGAACAAAGAACATCTATCAGGCCCTAGGCAATGTAAGTGTGGGTACATGTAAGAATGATGTGCAGGTACTCTGCAGGAGAATGAGGAGATTGTAAACAGACAACACCTCTGTGTTCAATGTGCACACCATTCTCAGTGGATTCCCTGCAGCTCTGTGGGAAGTGCATATGTAGAGTATAGTACTACTGTGTAACAAAGTAAACCTGAGACAGATGAAATTAAAGTTTTATACATACCTGGGGCTTCCTCCAGCCGCCTTCAGGATAATCAGTCCCTCGTTGTCCTCCTCCACCACCTGGATCTTCTGCTATGAGTCCAGGTACTTGAGCCAGTCGGGCGTAGTGCGCATGCACACTCTCCGCCGCCAGGAGCATACTACACCTGTGCAGCACTATTGTGCAGGTGCAGAATGTTCCTGGCTGTGGGAGCGGCATGCGGCCAGACAGCGCTGACTGGCTGAATTACCAGGACTCATAGCAGAAGATCCGGGTGGTGGAGGACAGCGAGGGACTGGTTAGCCTGAAGGGGGCTGGAGGAAGCCCCAGGTATGTATAAAACTTTACTTTTCATCCATCTCAGGTACCCTTTACTTTGTAGTCATCAAACCAAATTTTAACAACATATCAAATTATTTGATTTCATCAGCAAAGGGAGTGCATACATTTGCATAAATCAGCATCAGTGCAGAATTATTTCCATCTCATTGACCATCTCTATTAGTGACACAGCTACACATCAGGCTTTATTCTTACAGCATAGATGTTATTTAGTATATATAAGAGATTCCTGTGTACACATCATATATACAGTCACAATCAGATATGTATATCTGACCTTAAAAATACGGGGACTGCTTTATTGAAGCAGCACAAGTAACTCATTTTGATTGGTTTATTTCATTTTTGTGGACTAAGCACAGCTATTACTGTATATATACTGTATATATACATTATTTTTAATGACTATTATCTGAGAAATAGAGCATTTTATCATATTTTCTATTTTAATTACAGTTACAAATTCATTAGGAGTCGGAGCATTTTTTCCCGACTCCGACTCTGACTCCAGGCACCCAAAATTGCACGACTCCGACTCCACGACTCCGACTCCGACTCCACAGCCCTGGTATGTACAGTATATACAGGTGAAAAATTAGAATATAAAGTGCAAAAATCTATTTATTTCAGTTATTCAACTTAAAAGGTGAAGCTAATATATGAAACAGGAAGCCTTTGCAGGTGTTTTGGATGAATTAGCTGATAAGAGTCTGACACTTTGAGCCTACAATATTCAAACTTTTCACAATATTCTAGGCCTGGAACCCACTGAAATCAGCAAACGCAAAACGCAACCGCTAGCATTTTGTCTGAGCGGTTTGCAAGCGGATTCATGCGCGTTTTTGGTCGTGTTTTGCAACATTGTATTTTTTTGCCCAGCGGGTGCGTAGCGTTTTGCGTTTTGATCCTGATTGGTCCTGTTAATTATTTTTAATTTTGTTACAGTGTGCTGAACCGCAAAACGCTAGCAAAACCGCTCAGTTTAGGTTTTTCTGAGCGTTTCTGCTAGCGTTTCAATACTTTACATTGAAGCGCTAACGCTCCCAAAATGCTGCAGGTCCTGCGTTTGCGTTTCTGGGAAACGCAAACGCTCCTGTGGAAGTTGCCCCATCCATTAACATTAGCCCAGCGTTTTGGCAAACTGCTAGCGTATCGCAGTGCTGCCAAAAGCGCTCCTGTGGGTTCCAGCCCTAATGGACTGAAATTTTGATTTTGGAGTCCTCATAAGCTGTAAGCCATAATCATCAACAACATTATAATAAATAATGGCATGAAATATCTCACTTTGCATACAGTGAGTCTACTTCATCTATTAGTTTCACTTTTTAAGTTGAATTACGGAAATAAATGGATTTTTGCACAATATTCTAATTTTTCGAGCTTCACCTGTAGATTAGTCAGTTCCAGCACCCCAGTCACTTAATGACTGACTGTAGCAGATTTGAGGCCTCTGCCATTAACATTGTAAGAAAGGCAGAAGTTTCGATATTTCCCTTGAAAATCAATAGGTGAATTTTGATTGGCTGTTGCAGGCTCCACCTACATTTCTGAATATTAATTCCAGTCACTCAGTGGCCAACTGTGTCAAGTTTGGGAACCCTGCCATCTAAAAAATCAGTCACTTAATTACCAAGTTTGATTGGCTGCTGTAGGCTCCACCTACTTTCCTGAATATTATTCCCTGTCATCCACTGACCAACTATGTCAAGTTTGAAAACCCTGACAATAACATAATGGCTAAAATCAATTTAACAAATCTGATTGGCTGTTTGTGGCTTCAGCCCCTTCAGTGAATTTGGACCCAAGTTACCCAATGTCTGAGTGTATCAGGTTTGAGGCCTCTGCCATTAACAGTGTAAGAATGCTAGCAATGTAAATATTTCCCTTGAAAATCAATAGGTGAATTTTGATTGGCTGTTGTAGGCTTCACCCACATTTCTGAATATTAATTTCAGTCACCCAGTGATCAACTGTGTCAAGTTTTAGAACCCTGCCATGTAAAAAAATTAGTTGTTGGCACTGCCCGCTTTTTCTAACCTTGACATACAGTCACTCAATTACCAAGTTTATGAGCTTTGGGGTCCTTGGTATCAATCATTTGTACTGTATACCCCCATTGAAATTAAACAAATCTGATTGGCTTTTTGTGGCTCCACCCCTTTCTGAATTTGAACCCCAGTCACCCAGAGACAAACTGTACCAGGTTTGAGGCCTCTGCTATTAACAGGGTAAGAATGACAGCAATTTGAATATTCCCCTTGAAAATCAACAGATGAATTTTGATTGGCTGTTGTAGGCTCCACCCATTTTCCTGAATATTAATCCCATTCATCCAGTAACCAACTGGGCAAAGTTTGAGAACCCTGCCATTAACAGTGTAAGAATGGCTGCAGTTTATATTTGACCAGTGAAATTTGGTTTTGGCTCCGCCCACTTTTTGTAACCTTGACACACAGTCACTCAATGACCAAGTTTGTGAGCTTTCAGGTTCCTGGCATCAAAAATGTGTGAATGAAGCGGTTTATCCACCAAGGAAATCTAATTGGCTGTTTGTGGCCCCGCCCCTTTAGTGAATTTGGAATCCCAGTCACCCAATGACCGACTGTAGCAAGTTTGAAGCCTCTGCCATTAACCTCCCTGGCGGTTTATTAAAATCCGCCAGGGGGCAGCAAATACGGTTTTTTTTTTTTCATGTAGCGAGACGTCTCGCTACATGATAGGCGCTGCTCAGCGGAATCCCCCTAGCCCCTCCGAACGCCTTCAGCGATCGAAGGTCAAGAGATCCCGTTCAAAGAACGGGATCTCTTGGAGGGCTTCCCCGTCGTCGTCATCGACGTCGTGATGTCAAAGGGGAATCCGATCCACCCCACAGCGCTGCCTGGCACTGATTGGCTAGGCAGCGCACGGGGGGGGGGGGGGGGGGTGGCTGCGGCGCGACGGATAGCGGCAGATCGGCGGGTAGCGGCGGCGATCGGAGGTTACACGCAGCTAGCAAAATGCTAGCAGCGTGTAACAAAAAAAAATTATGCAAATCGGCCTAGCGAGGCCTGAGTGGTGCCTCCTGGCGGCATAGCCCGACCTCAGCTCAGGCTTACCGCCAGGGAGGTTAACAGTGTAAGAATGGCAGCAATGTAAATATTCCCCTTGAAAATCAATAGGTGAATTTTGATTGGCTGTTGTAGGCTACACCTACTTTCCTGAATCTTAATCTCATTCAACCAGTAATCAAGTGTGACAAGTTTGAAAACCCTGCGATTAACAGTGTAAGAATGGCTGCAGGTTACATTTTCCCATTTAAAATGAATGGCTGAAATTTGATTGGCTGGTTTATGCTCCACCCACTTTTCCTGGATTAGTAACAGGTGACAAACTGTGCCAAGTGTGGGGACTCTGGCTGGATTACTGTGAGAATAGCAGCCTTTTACATTTTCTGATTTGCTTGTTTGTAGCTCTGCCCAGGTGTGCAGGGGGGACGCGAGACCCCCAGAACATATCATCCCAGGTAGTAAGGGATCTGTAAACCAAGTTTCGTTCAAGTCCGTAAAGGCATTTTCACGTGATACACACATACATACATACATCTGATTTTGTATATATAGATTAAGCAATACCAGTTGCCTGGCAGTCCTGCTGATCCTCTGCCTGTAATACATTTAGCCATAGCCTCTGAACAAGCATGCAGCAGATCAGGTGTTTCTGACATTATTGCCAGATCTGACTACATTAGCTGCATGCTTCTTTCTGGTGTGATTCAGACACTACTGCTTCCAAATAGATCAGCAGGGATGCCAGGCAGCTGGTATTGTCTAAAAGAATATAAATATGGCAGCCTCCATATACCACTCACTTCCTCTTCCAGGTCTTCCTCTCACCTGTTTCTATTTTGCATAACATTTTAGTAAGAGAGCTTTTTGGTCTCTTTCAGCCCCTTACACACTCCTAGGAGTTCTGGTTACCCACGAGCCTGCTGGGTAATCTGACAGGGCTGGTGCACACCAAAACCTGCTAGCAGATCCGCAAAATGCTAGCAGATTTTGAAACGCTTTTTCTTCTTTTTCTGTAGCGTTTCAGCTAGCGTTTTGCGGTTTTGTCTAGCGGTTTTGGTATAGTAGATTTCCTGTATTGTTACAGTAAAGCTGTTACTGAACAGCTACTGTAACAAAAAACGCCTGGCAAACCGCTCTGAAGTGCCGTTTTTTAGAGCGGTTTGCGTTTTTCCTATACTTAACATTGAGGCAGAAACGCACCCGCAATCCAAAAAATGCCTCACCCAGGCATTTTTCGTTTCTTCAAAACGCCTGCCGCTCTGGTGTGCACCACCCCATTGAGATACATTGACCAAGCAGATCCGCAGCCGCAAGCGGATCTGAAAACGCCCAAAAAGCCGCTCGGTGTGCACCAGCCCTAACTCTGTAATAAAGAGAAATGAAGGAAGGCTGAGCAATTGCACCATGTTGATACATAAGCAGTTTGAGTGGCTCGGCAAGTGGTTGGAAAATATTCTCATAGCGTGGAGAGGAATGCTGACCTTCTACTCCTGTGGCGGTGAAAGGGTTTAGTCACAAGGAATATTATGCCTCCCTAGCAATGTTAATTGATCATTTTTCTCGACTGATTGAGTTACACTGCATTTCAGATCTGATTCTTGCTGTAAAGAAATAACATTGTTGGACAGGCAGCAATAAAGGGCCGTTGACAGGTGACTGATAACCCTTTCCTTTCCTTCTCGTTCATTCATAACTGCACAGTGAGCACATGCAGCACTGAAATCCTAACCTTACCCGCCAGCTTGATTGTAGGCAGACAATTGGCTGCAGCACTGAAATCTTAACCTTATTTGTGAGCTTGATTGTACACAGACGATTGGCTGCAGCACTGAAATCCTAACCTTACTCGCCAGCTTGATTGTAGACAGACGATTGGCTGCAGCACTGACATCCTAACCTTATTCTCCAGCTTGATTGCAGACAGACGATTGGCTGCAGCACTGACAGCCTAACCTTATTCGCCATTGTAGACAGGCGATTGGCTGCAGCACTGACATCCTAACCTTACTCGCCAGCTTGATTGTAGGCAGACGATTGGCTGCAGCACTGACATCCTAACCTTTTTCTCCAGCTTGATTGTAGACAGACGATTGGTTGCAGCACTGACATCCTAACCTTACTCGCCAGCTTGATTGTAGACAGACGATTGGCTGCAGCACTGACATCCTAACCTTACTCGCCAGCTTAATTGATTGTAGGCAGACAATTGGCTGCAGCACTGAGATCCTAACCTTATTCGCCAGCTTGATTGTAGGCAGATGATTGGCTGCAGCACTGACATCCTAACCTTATTCTCCAGCTTGATTGCAGACAGACGATTGGTTGCAGCACTGACATCCTAACCTTATTCGCCAGCTTGATTGTAGGCAGACGATTGGCTGCAGCACTGACATCCTAACCTTATTCTCCAGCTTGATTGCAGACAGACGATTGGTTGCAGCACTGACATCCTAACCTTATTCGCCAGCTTGATTGCAGACAAACGATTGGCTGCAGCACTGGCAACCTAACCTTATTCGCCAGCTTGATTGCAGACAAACGATTGGCTGCAGCACTGACATCCTAACCTTACTCGCCAGCTTGATTGTAGGCAGACGATTGGCTGCAGCACTGACATCCTAACCTTTTTCTCCAGCTTGATTGTAGACAGACGATTGGTTGCAGCACTGACATCCTAACCTTACTCGCCAGCTTGATTGTAGACAGACGATTGGCTGCAGCACTGACATCCTAACCTTACTCGCCAGCTTAATTGATTGTAGGCAGACAATTGGCTGCAGCACTGAGATCCTAACCTTATTCGCCAGCTTGATTGTAGGCAGATGATTGGCTGCAGCACTGACATCCTAACCTTATTCTCCAGCTTGATTGCAGACAGACGATTGGTTGCAGCACTGACATCCTAACCTTATTCGCCAGCTTGATTGTAGGCAGACGATTGGCTGCAGCACTGACATCCTAACCTTATTCTCCAGCTTGATTGCAGACAGACGATTGGTTGCAGCACTGACATCCTAACCTTATTCGCCAGCTTGATTGCAGACAAACGATTGGCTGCAGCACTGGCAACCTAACCTTATTCGCCAGCTTGATTGCAGACAAACGATTGGTTGCAGCACTGACATCCTAACCTTATTCGCCAGCTTGATTGCAGACAAACGATTGGTTGCCTCACTGACATCCTAACCTTATTTGCCAGCTTGATTGTAAACAGACGATTAGCTGCAGCACTGGCAACCCTAACCTTATTAGCCATATTTGAAGAGCGTAATATTAGGTTTTTTTGGGAGGGTCAGGGTCAGTTTAAGGATATTAAGAAAAAGGTTAGGCATCTTAGGCATACTTAAAGAGAACCTGAACTGAAAATAAAAAGTCAAAATAAACATACACAGGTCATACTTGCCTCCGATGTAGTCTGCTCATCAATCTCTTTCTCCTCTCCTGCATCCTGTTTGTCCACTGTGATCAATGGAATTCTCTCTCCTCCATTTTAAAAATGGCCATTACACCATAACAACTTCCTGGTCAGCACACTGTTAAACTATAATATCGCCCACTTGAGCCATAGGGAAACATGGACTTGCACATTCAGTTGTAACTGACAACAGCTGATATATAACTGACAGCAACTGGTATATTTGAATTCTGACAAAGGGCTTGATTCACTAACCGGCGCTAAGTGTTAGCGCCGGAGTAAAAAAGTATTTTCCGGCGCTAAACCGGTTAGTGTGCCTTATCTGAGGTTAGTGTGCCTTATCTGAGGTTAGCGTGCCTTATCTGAGGTTAGTGGGCCTTATCTGAGGTTAGTGTGCATTATCTGAGGTTAGTGCGCCTTATCTGAGGTTAGTGTGCCTTATCTGAACTTAGTGCCCCTTAAAGGGATACTGTAGGGGGGTCGGGGGAAAATGAGCTGAACTTACCCGGGGCTTCTAATGGTCCCCCGCAGACATCCTGTGTTGGCGCATCCACTCACCGATGCTCCGGCCCCGCCTCCAGTTCACTTCTGGAATTTCTGACTTTAAAGTCAGAAAACCACTGCGCCTGCACGCCCGTGTCCTCGCTCCCGCTGATGTCACCAGGAGTGTACTGCGCAGACATAGACCATACTGGGCCTGCGCTGTGCGCTCTTGATGACATCAGCGGGATCGAGGACACGGCAACGCAGGCGCAGTGGTTTTCAGACTTTAAAGTCTAAAATTCCAGAAGTGAACCGGAGGCGGGGCCGGAGCATCGGTGAGTGGCTGCGCCAACACAGGATGTCTGCGGGGGACCGTTAGAAGCCCCGGGTAAGTTCAACTCATTTTCCCCTGACCCCCCTACAGTATCCCTTTAAGTAGCTTTGTGCACACTAAAAGATGCACAAAGCTACATCGCACACTGCAGATAAGGCACACTAACCTCAGATAAGGCACACTAACCTCAGATAAGGCACACTAACCTCAGATAAGGCACACTAACCTCAGGTAAGGTTAGCGCTGTAGTTTGTGCCCACTAAGTGATAAGGCACACTAACCGGCTTAGCGCCGGTTAGTAAATCAAGCCCAAAATGTTGTAAGAACTGGAAGGGATCACTGTTAGAAGAAAATGGTGAGCTTCTGAGAGGAACTGACGGTGAGGTTAGTATGTAATATTCATTTGCAGCTACATCATGTGTTTATTTTAAATCATTTTGCTCAGTTCAGGTTCCCTTTAACATTAAAGTGTTAATTCATTAATGCTTTAGTGCGCTTAAAGTGTACCCGAGGCCTACCTTGGGTCAAAAGTTAAATACTTATGTAAGAGAGGGAAGCCTCTGAATCCTGTAGAGACTTTCCACACTGATCTCTGGTCCACCAATGCCGAGAGCGGACCCACCAAAGGAATCCAACAAACTCTTGTTGGATCCCAAGCTCGTGACCGTGCACCTCTTCAAGCACGAGCACCACCATACTGCGATGTTTTTTTCCCTAATCTGAATAATGTGAGTCCAGTGCTTTAACCCTCCTGGTCGGTTTGGCAAAATCCGCCAGGGGGCAGCAAATACGTTTTTTTTTTATTTTTTTTATTTTTTTTCATGTAGCGAGACGAGGTCTCGCTACATGATAGCCGCTGCTCAGCGGCATCCCCCCAGCCCCTCCGATCGCCGGCGATCGGAGATCAGGAGATCCCGTTCAAAGAACGGGATCTCCTGGAGGGCTTCCCCCGTCGCCATGGCGACGGGGCGGGATGACGTCAAAGGGGACTCCGATCCACCCCACGGCGCTGCCTGGCACTGATTGGCCAGGCAGCGCACGGGGTCTGGGGGGGGCGGCTGCGGCGACGCGTATAGCGGCGGATCGGCGGGTAGCGGCGGCGATCGGGCACTGCACGCAGCTAGCAAAGTGCTAGCTGCGTGCAGCAAAAAAAAAATTATGCAAATCGGCCCAGCGGGGCCTGAGCGGTGCCTCCCGGCGGCATAGCCCGTGCTTAGCACGGGCTTACCGCCAGGGAGGTTAAAGGATACCCGAGGTGACAGTTGCCATGATGAGACAGACATGGGTATTTACAGTGCCTAGCACACAAATAACTATGCTGTGTTCCTTTTTTTTCTTTCTCTGCCTGAAAGAGTTAAATATCAGGTATGTAAGTGGCTGACTCAGTCCTGACTCAGACAGGAAGTGACTACAGTGTGACCCTCACGGATAAGAACTTCCTATAGTTTTTAAATAATGCATGCTACTGTAATTAAAACCCATGAAATGTATTTACCCATTTGTCCCGGTTATTACACCATTTAAGTTATGTCCCTATCCCAATGTTTGGCGCCAATATTTTATTTGGAAATAAAGGTGCATTTTTTTCAGTTTTGCATCCATCCCTAATTACAAGCCCATAGTTTATAAAGTAACAGTGTTATACCCTCTTGACATAAACATTTAAAAAGTTCAGTCCCTAAAGTAACTATTTATGTTTTTTTTTTATTGTATTTTTTTTTAATTACAAAAAAAAATAAAAATTGCGGAGTGTGGGAGGTAATGAGTTAATTTATTGTGTAAAACTAATGTTTTTGTATATGTAAAATGCTTTAGGGTGTAGTTTTACTATTTGGCCACAAGATGGCCACAGTGATGTTTTGTTCATGCAACCTGTAATCGTCCGGAAGGACGCATACAGGAAGCAGAATGAGGCTGGGGAAATCACAATGATCGCGCTGTTTCTCATAGAAGCAGCAGATCATTGCGGGGGCTTAGATGAACGAACGGGAATGGAGTTTCCCGTTCATTGATCTCTGGACGAGCGGGCGGCGGCGTGCACGAGCGACGGGAGTGCGCGCATGAGCGGCGGGAGCGCGGACAGCGGCGGGAGCGCGGGAGGTACGGATTTCTCCGTCCCTTGGTTTTGTAAGGGTGGAAAAAGGGACGGAGAAATCCGTACCGCGGGGGGTAAAGTGGTTAAAACACAGTTAAAAAATCAGTCCACTATCCACATTTTTCCCTATCATAGGCACCGCTTGGATGGACCTGCTTTTTATTCTCCCATGCAATCTCTTCCCTGTCTTATGGCAACATCCTGCCTATGTGTATTTTGACTGTCACCCACTTAGCCTTAGCTTCTGATTGGAAGAAAGTAGCTTCCCCAGAACTTCCTAAGATCTTTTTAAAAATCACTTGGACAAAAAAAATGGGGGTGGGGGGGACTAACTGCCTTACTACGAAACACAGCCTGATTTTGTATAGAATTTGGGGTCCCAGGGATAATAATGTACATAATTATATTCTTCAACATTCTATCATGACTAGACCTTACATGACTGGGGGTCCCAGGGTTAAGCTGGCCATACACTGGCCCGATTTCCCGCCGATCGACAGCAGATTCGATTACTGGGATCGAATCTGCTGTCAAATCGTTCACGCAACACGCTAATTTTCGATCTATTTCGGCCCGAAATAGATCGGTCCCGTCGATTTCGCCGTGCGGAAAATTACCGTCGATCGCCGCTGGTAAGGAGCGCATCGCTAGCGGCGTACGACCGACGCAGGTATACATTACCTGAAGCTGGCTCCCGGGATCTTCTCCGCATCACCTCCCGACTGGCATCTTCTCCGCATCAGCTTCCGCATCCCGGCTTCCAGCATAACTTCCTGTGTCACTGCAGTGACAGCGGAAGTACAAATAGAGGGCGCTCTATTTGAACTTCCGCTGTCACTGGAGTGACAGAAAGTTATGCCGGATGCCGGGATGCGGAAGCTGATGCGGAGAAGATGCCCGCCGGGAGCCGATGCGGAGAAGATGCTCGGGACCAGGCTTCAGGTAATGTATGCGGGGGCCCGGGGGGCAACAGCGGCAGCTCAGCAGATTGTGATCGGTTTCAGGCTGAAATCGATTCACAATCTGTTTGCAGTAAAGGCAGCCATACGATCCCTCTCTGATCAGATTCGATCAGAGAGGGATCTATCTGTTGGTCGAATCTGATGGCAAATCGACCAGTGTATGGCTACCTTTAGAGTATCTCCTCCCTGTACCTTCCTTATCATATTACCCCAGAGGGACCAGACATACAATGAAACTCGCTATCTTATGTCTGCTTTGAAACTGTACCAAAAAGTAGGTGAAAAAGTACTGACAAAATGATTCTATTTTCTTGCTTGCTGGTGGCTTAAAGTGAATGGGAACCGCATTTAAAAAAAATGAAGCAAATACTTACCTAAGGAAAGGGAAGGCTATGGGTTGTATAGAGCCTTCCGTCTCCTCTCTCGGTGCTCTCTATCCTGTGCTGGCTCCCCCCCCCTCCTGTTTCAATCCCCCACCGAAAGGGTATTTGGAAGTCTTTGGGAGCCGTGTCATCCCAAAGACGTGCAGCTCCATACTGCACAGGCGTGAGCGTGCAAGAGAGAGTGCTTGTGCAGGCGCAGTGCACGGCCGCCCTTCTTCAGGAGCACTCGGGCTCCCTGAAGACTTCTGAAGCCTCCTTCGACCGGGTAAAGCAGTATTTGACTAAATTAGTCAAATACTGCCACCGGGCGAGCCAGCACTGGAACGAGGGGACCGGGAGAGGAGCGGGAAGGCTCTATAGGACCCAGAGCCTTCCCTCTCCTTGGGTAAGTATCTGTATCATTTTTTTAAATGCGGTTCCCATTCACTTTAGGCCCCATACACACGCTCAACAAAAGTCTTTTAAATGCACAATTATCAAACAACTTTTGCTGTTGAAATGAACCAAAAAAGTCGTTTGCTATTGTTCAAACAACCGATAAGACGCAGCTCAAATCAATCCAACTGTTGGATTGATTTGAGCTGCGTCTTATCGGTTGTTTGAACAATAGCAAATGACTTTTTTGGTTCATTTCAGCAGCAAAAGTTGTTTGATAATTGTTCATTTAAAATACTTATGTTGAGCGTGTGTATGGGGCTTTAAAGGACTTCCGATGCGAGAATGTTTAAACAGATTTTACTCACCTGGGGCTTCTTCCAGCCCCTATACCACCAGTCTTAGTCCCTCGCCCCAGCCCCGGTCCTCCGCATTATCCTGCTGGCCCCCGGTAAAGTTCACAACCCCGTCAGCAGGTCAACTCTTTTGCGCCTGTGCGGGCATTCGTGCCCATGCATCCACATCGTCTGCCGCATACTGCCCCTGCGCAGTAGTTGTGTGCAGGCGCAGTATACACAAGAAGATATATCCGAGTCAGAGAATATCCGAGTCGAGCAATAAAATGTATCTTTACCTACCTGGGGCTTCTTCTAGCCCCTAGGAGTCATTTGTGTCCCTGGCCGCAGCTATGATCTTCTTCGAGGTCACGCTGGCAGCCTCTTAAAGAGAACCCGAGGTGTGTTTAAAGAATGTTATCTGCATACAGAGGCTGGATCTGCCTATACAGCCCAGCCTCTGTTGCTATCCCAAACCCCCCTAAGGTCCCCCTGCACTCTGCAATCCCTCATAAATCACAGCCGTGCTGTGAGGCTGTGTTTACATCTGTAGTGTCAGTCTCGGCTGCTCCCCCGCCTCCTGCATAGCTCCGGTCCCTGCCCCCGTGCCTTCTCTCCAATCAGCGGGGAGGGAAGGGACGGAGGCGGGGACCGGAGCTATTGAGGAGGTGGGGGAGCGGCGGAGATTGATAGGCAATTGTAAACAGTCAGCTGGTGACACGCTGCGTGTCGACAGTGCGGCTGTGATTTATGGGGGGGCAGAGCAGAGCGCAGGGGGGCCCTGGAGGGACGATATATAGCAACAGAGGCTGGTCATTATATGCACAGCCAGCCTCTGTCTGCTATTAGGATTCTTAGAACCCACCTCAGGTTCTCTTTAAGCCCACAGGGTTGTTTATTTTTTGCATCTGAGCAACTTTCACCTCCCATTCATCTGTCAATAACTTTATCACTACTCATCACAATGAATTAATCTTGTTTTTCGCCACCAATTAGGCTTTCTGTGGGTGATACATTTTGCTAAGAAGGAATTTATTCTAAATCCATTTAAACGGGAATATTAATGTAACAACTAGTAGCTCAGCGGCTGCCGACACGCAGGGGGTGTCTGCAGCCGCTTCCTTCCCTGGCTCGCAAGCATTCTCCGTTCCCTCGGCGTCTGGCACGCCGGGAACGGTCGGTTCTCTGACTCACAGGAGGTCTGTCTCGCACGGGCGCGCTCGGAGACAGGACCTTTATGCTAGCAGAAGGCGCGTCAGCTGACCTGCCGGTCGGCTGACGTCAGGGATGACTCTCGCCGCTCGGATTGGCGGAAATCCGAGGTGGGAGTGGCTGAGAGTCTCCCTCTTCCTCATAAGTCTTCACTTGTCATTCAGTCTTCGTCTGCTGTCGTGAATACTTACGTGTTAGCGCTCAGAACTTAGACTAGATCCCAGGGGTTGAAACCAAGGACTTCACACCTAGACTAGGAATTGGTATATTGTTATTGATTACCTGTGTATGATTCTGGCTAAATCTCTGACCTTGCTTCCTGTTTAACGTTTCTGTACTTCTCCCTATCTGACTAGTTGCTGAACCTCTGCCTGTTACCCGTTATCCCTTTGCCTCACGATTCTGTACTGATATTTACCTCTCTGTTGCCGAACCTGGCCTGTCTGACCACTCACCAGTGGGCTTAGCCTCTGGTGAGGAGTTGTTAGTATTGAATCACCTGCTCCTCAGGTGATCCTTACTTGCAGTATTGTTTGTAACACCTGCTCCTCAGGTGTCCACTAGACTGCAGTATAGTCTTAATCACCTACTCCTCAGGTGATCAGTAGTTGCAGTGTTGTTTGTAACACCTGCTCCTCAGGTGTCCACTAGACTGCAGTATAGTCTTAATCACCTGCTCCTCAGGTGATCATTAGTTACGTTATTGTTTGTATCACCTGGTCCCCAGGTGATCACTAGGTTGCAGTATAGTCTAAATCACCCGCTCCTCGGGAGATTCCATCAGCATCACCAGTTGCTGGGGCTTGTTCTCTGTTACACTGTCTGTGTACTGATTCTACCTCACCAGCCCCTCTGGTGAGGTCTCGCCAAATTACTAAGTTACAGTCTGTGTATTATAGTACCTTACCAGTCCCTCTGGTAAGGTCTTGCAAAACTAATAAAGTTACGGTTGCACCAAGCACTACACTCTTAGCACCCTTTTAGCTATACTAGTATTATTGGTGATTCTGCAGATCACCACATAATCAGGTATAGCGTCTGTATTATTGGTGATTCTGCAGATCACCATATAATCAGACATCTGAGTTGCTACACCCAACCGTTACAATTAACCTCCCTGGCGGTTAATTTTTTTTTGCCAAATGGGCAATTTTTTTTTGTTTCATGTAAAGCTACCAGAGTGGTAGCTACATGAAACACCACTAGAGGGCGCATGTGTCCCTCTAGTGCGATCGTCGCCAGCACTAATAGCAAACAAGGGAGCGCGTATATAACGCGTTCCCCTGTTTAGCTTCTCCTGTCGCCATGGCGACGGTTGGAATGACGTCATGGACGTCAGCCGACGTCCTGACGTCAGGCGCACCCGATCCAGCCCATAGCGCTGCCCGGAACTCATTGGTCCGGGCAGCGCAGGGCTCTGGCAGGAGGGGGGGCCTCTTTCGCCGCTGCGTGCGGGCGATTGCCGCAGAGCGGCGGCAATCAAGCTGTGCGCGCGGCTAGCAAAGTGCTGGCTGCGCGCACAGCACTTTGAATGGGGTGAATCGCCCCAACAGAGCCTGAGAAATCCTCCTCCGCGGCATAGCCCGAGCACAGCTCGGGGGGCTTACCGCCAGGGAGGTTAAGAAAGAAATGGAAAAAAATCATTATTTCTCAGTTCTTGGCCCTTATAGTTTGAAATTAATACATGCTACGATAATTAAAATAAAACCCATGTATTTTATTTGCCCATTTGTCCCGCTCATTACACCATTTAAATTATGTCCCTATCACAATGTATGGCGCCGATATTTAATTTGGAAATAAAGGTGCATTTTTTCAATTTGCGTCCACCACTATTTACAAGCCCATAATTAAAAAAAAAAAAATATACACCTTTGACATGCATATTAAGAAGGTTCAGACCCTTTTATTTAAATTTTATTAGGGTAATTTTTGGTGTGGGAGGTAAGCAGCTATTTTTTTAATGTAAAAACCGTATTTATTTAAAGAAAAATTGATGTGAGTGTAGTTTTACTATTTGGCCACAAGATAGCCACAGTCAAAAAGTACTGGAAGCGTACGATCAAGCTTTCAGGACGCATTAGGAGGACAGGAAATTTTTTTCAACTTAGAAAAACTGCAGCCTCTGGTAAGAGGCTGTCATTTTTTTCTGCAGGGGGCTTCGATCAATGAATGGGATCTATATTTCCATTAATTGATCTCTGGGCTAACGGCCGTCGGCGGGAGCACGCGCGTCCCGCGGGAGTGCGCGCAGCCTATCTGGACGAGAATGTTCGTTAAAGTGGTTAAAGTGTACCTGTGAGAAAAAATGGGAATAGTTAGATACTTACCTCTGTAGAGGAAGGCCTCTGGATAGTCTAAAGGTTTCCCCCACCTTCCTCGGCGTCACCGTTCTATGGCTGTGACACTTTAACATATTCCACAAGCCTTGTCAAACATGTTCTCCTGGCCTGTGCCGTAACATGGCGTTGTGCATGACTGGCTTTGTGGCTTTGTGCTACTGCGCAGGTATGGGCCGTACTTGGGCCTGCACAGTGTGGAACTGCTCATACACAGATGGGAGCATGACCCCAAAGAAGAAGGCCCCCCCGGGTGAACAGTGGTGGGATGTAGGTGGATCGGAAAAGCCTCTAGATCAAGCATGTCAAACTCAATCACAGAAGGGGCCAAAATCTCTCAAATCAAAAAGTTGTGGGCCAAATTGTTTTTTATAATTTACTATTTATTGAACAGTCTTTAACCACCATGGCGTTCTGATTAAATCGCCAGGGTGGCTGCGGGAGGTTTTTTTTTAAATAAAAAAAAAACGATTTCATGCAGCCAACTGAAAGTTGGCTGCATGAAAGCCCACTAGAGGGCGCTCCGGAGGCGATCTTCCGATCGCCTCCGGCGGCAAGAGATAACACGGAAGGCCGCAATGAGCGGCCCTCCGTGTTTCGCTTTCCTTGTCGCCATGGCGACGAGCGGAGTGACGTCATGGACGTCAGCCGCCTCCGATCCAGCCCTTAGCGCTGGCCGGAACTGTTTGTTCCGGCTACGCTGGGCTCGGGCGGCTGGGGGGACCCTCTTTCGCCGCTGCACGCGGCGGATCGCCGCGCTGCAGCGGCGATCAGGCAGCACACGTGGCTGGCAAAGTGCCGGCTGCGTGTGCTGCTTTTTATTTCGTGCAAATCGGCCCAGCAGGGCCTGAGCGGCAGCCTCTGGCGGTGTTGGACGAGCTGAGCTCGTCCAGACCGCTCAGCAGGTTAAACTAGTGGTGTAACTATAGCGACCATAGGCGGCCCACTCCTCCCCCTTCTGCAGAGTAGCACAGAGGAGCAGTTTTATATTTACCTGCTCCAGTGCTGCTTCAGGTCTCCTCTAATCTTCCTGACAGCCAAATGCTCTATGCTGCACACCTCTGGCTCTGAATGCAGGTCACGTGATCGGGAGAAGGAGGTATGGAAGCACAGAGCGTGCAACTGCTGGGAATAACTGAAGAGACACGATGCCTCTATGGAGCAGGTAAATATTACACCGCTCCTCTTCGCATTTCTGTTTTGTGAGGAGAGGGTGTCGGGGCAGGAGGGAAAAAGGCGTGTGTTTTACCAGCCACATGGGGCAGTGTGGATCCCAAGATGGGGCCTCATGATATTTTTGCTGTGGGTCCCCTGTGTGGTTTCTGCTCTCTGACAGTGTTTTAACCAGAAGCACCATCACTTGCGAGCTCCTCCTGATGAGGAGACAGTGTGCCACCGTTCTTTTACTGCTTACAATGATGCATATTTAAAGCTCTTGAGCGCTGCATAAAATGGCAAGGAGGGTTGCATTCGGCCCGTGGCCCTTGTGGTTGATACCTGTGCTCTAGAATATCCAGAGGATTTCCTCTACCTTGACAGAGGTGCCTGGCTCTTCTACTGACCACATATGCTATTGCTCTGTTGTTATTGCCTGATAAAGCGGGATCAAACCTGCGAAACGCGTTGCATTGTCCCTCGGACTATATAAATAAACTTGTATTTGACAAACACATTGACAATTTTTGTGTCTGCTTGGAGGAGGTAAGACCACCACTGCCTCCTCATGTTTTAAACTTTTTAGATACTTTTATCCTTTTGGCGCCTCTGTACCCATACTACAATCTACTGCGGTAAGTATCTATATTTTCTTTCTTTTTTTTTCTACAGGTTTGCTTTAACAAGTTCTTCCCAGTCTTGAAGGAACACTCATACTCTTCAATGAACTCCCACCTGGCAATGTCGACATAAAGCATTATCTATTTGTTTTTGTTTTTTCTAGTGACGTGCAGTGTATGCTACGCTACCAAAGAACAAGAGCAGAGAGTAAATGCAGAGGGATTTAGAAGAATCATCTTTAATTATGTGAGTACCTTTGCCATAAATAAAAGCATGACATAACATCCAGCTTGCTTCAGAAAGTATTCCGCTACGGGACAGGCGGCAGATCCTGCAGCTACTGAGATATATTCTGCACAGACAGGTGGCGAAATTCTGAGGATGCCACTTGTCCACAAAGGCCACTTATAGACCTTAGAACTGTGAAGCCAAAAATAAGTGCTACACAAACTCAAAGGAGCAAAAATTCCATCAACTACAAAGAAAGATGTGAATTCTGAGTGCATGATGCAAAGCCCTCTCAGCTTGCGATGACAGAGTAAAGTGTACTGGCCAAGAGTACAACATGGAGACATGAGCAGGGCCTGCGTGCTTTCCTGTCATTCTGCTCTTCATCTCTGTCTTCTAAGCCATACTCTGAATCTGGTAGAGAAAGAGCCACCAGAACAGAGAAAGAAGAAGCTACCAGAACAGAGAGAGAAAAAGCTACCAGAACAGACAGAGAAAAGCTACCAGAACAGATAGAAAAAATGCAACCAGTAAAGAAAGAGAAAAAAACGACCAGAACATATAGAGAAAATGCAACCCAAAAAAAAGGGGGGGGGGGGGAACTACCAGAACAGAGAGAGATAAAGCTAACAGAAGACATAGAGAAAAAGCTACCAGAGAAAAAACTACCAGAACAGATAGAGAAAAACCTAACAGAAGACATAGAGAAAAAGCTACCAGAACAGATAGAGAAAAAGATACCAGAACAGATAGAGAAAAAGATACCAGAACAGATAGAGAAAAAGCTATCAAATAGTGAATAAGCTACCAGAACAGATAGAGAAAAAGCTACCAGGACAGAGATAAAGCTACCAGAACAGATAGAGAAAAAGCTACCAGGACAGAGATAAAGCTACCAGGACAGAGATAAAGCTACCAGGACAGATAGAGAAAAAGCTTCCAAAACAGATAGAGAAAAAGCTACCAGAACAGATAGAGAAAAAGCTACCAGAACAGAGTGAGAAAAAGATACCAGAACAGATAGAGAAAAAGCTACCAGGACAGATAGAGAAAAAGCTACCAGAACAGAGTGAGAAAAAGCTACCAGGACAGAGATAAAGCTACCAGGACAGAGATAAAGCTACCAGAACAGATAGAGAAAAAGCTACCAGAACAGAGTGAGAAAAAGCTACCAGAACAGATAGAGAAAAAGCTAAGAGAACAGATAGAGAAAAAGCTACCAGAACAGAGTGAGAAAAAGCTACCAGAACAGATAGAGAAAAAGCTACCAGAACAGACAGAGAAAAAGCTACCAGAACAGATACAGAAAAAGTTACCAGAACAGACAGAGAAAAAGCTACCAGAACAGACAGAGAAAAAGCTACCAGAACAGACAGAGAAAAAGCTTCCAGAACAGATAAAGAAAAAGCTACCAGAACAGATAAAAAAAAGCTACCAGAACAGACAGAGAAAAAGCTACCAGAACAGACAGAGAAAAAGCTACCAGAACAGATAAAGAAAAAGCTACCAGAACAGATAAAGAAAAAGCTACCAGAACAGATAGAGAAAAAGCTACCAGAACAGATAGAGAAAAAGCTACCAAAACAGATAGAGAAAAAGCTATTAGAACAGACAGAGAAAAAGCTATCAGAAAACAAATAAATTGGCCACCTTACGCTATGAGCAGGCCAGGACAATTGTGGGATGAGTTAACGCTCCCCTCTAAGATGTTTTATTTATTTTTGGGTTGTGGACACTGGACACAGGTCAGTGGGTTTATTTCAGACTTTTGCAGGCGCTTTGGGCTCTTGACCTGATTCACAGTAATGCTTTTAAACCCAGGGCCATGGGAGCGATTAATGTAATATGATGCCATGCTTGTCCCAAATATAACCACATGGATCAAGCTTATTAGACTACGCTCTCTACACACTTGCACTTCCTGCAGTCACAGTGCGTGCAGCGAGGAAGGAGACCGAACGGTTTGTGCTCCCCCCCATGTGAGCATTGATCACTCCGGCTCCACTATGGGTCTGATTCGGTCCACTTTTCTCCTAAGTTTTAAGTTCCAAATAGGTGAAAAAGTAGTCAAAGTTATTCTGAGTATTTTCTTGCTTGCTGGTAGCTTCGAATGGCTTTTTCCCACTAGCCACGATTTTGCCTTTTATCCGTCGGGAACGGAGTGCAAAAAAGTGACACGCACTAGTGGGAAATGAGCACAACTATTTGCACGGAAATCGCGGTGCTCTAGTGATGGGCAAAACGGCTATGATCCAATTTTTTTAAGCGGATCGCAGCTAGAGGAAAAGGGCCCTTAGGCATTTTATTGATAACTCGTGAAAATATTACCTAGGAGAAAACTTAGCAGAAAAAGTGAATTGCATTGGGCCCTGTGCATCATATCATTTACATATGAGTCTAAGTACATTTTTTACCAAGAGAAATGCATAAAGAGATAATCACAGCATGTAAAAGCCACACTGAGCTGATAGTCTCACCCTAGTCCAGGGGTCAGGAACCTTTTTGGCTGAGAGAGCCATAAACGCCACATGTTTTAAAATGCAATTCCGTGAGATCCATACAATATGTTTCAAACTGGGACAGAGCACATGTGCAGCAGAGGGCTCACGTCCCTGTTGCCATGGTGATGTGTATACAGATGATCCACCTGGCAGCAGAAATGTCAGACACCTCTTCAGCTTCTCTTGGGTTTCAGCAACATCAGCAATTTTCCTGAGAGCCAGACAGGAGAAATATCGACTAACAACTTGTACAATCAGCTAGCTGACTTAGGGGTTGATTCACTTTGTAGGAATAGATCCCCACACTTTGGCTAAATAGGCTGCCTGTCAAGTGACAGGCAGTCTATTGGGCCAATCAAAGTGCGAGGATCTCGTCCTACAAAGTCACTGGACAGGATCCAGGGTGGGACAATTATAGCCGGCATTCGTTTTGGGGGGAGCACGAATAAGTAGTGCATGCTACAGCAGTAGGGTGCCTACTTTGAAAATGTTAATTGCGCTGCCACACTAAGCTGTGCTGAGCATGGTGATCTAGTTTTCCACTGCAAATCACAACTGCAAACACACATAAGATTGCAATTTTTTTCTTCTATTTATGCCCAAGCATTTTTTGGTAGGTTTCGAGCATGATTTTCTTGCAATTGTTCTATTCGCCATTGCAAATGTGTTTTTCATTAGGAGGGGAAAATAAATTAGAGTTTTATTGCCCTAAGTGGCTTTAGGTGTGCAGTTCTCGCATACTGGGTAGTGCTGCTCGGATACCCCTTTTCAAAATCCGGATTTCATCTGGATCCGGATACCCCGATATCCGATCCGGGTCGGATATCCGAGTTCAACATTTTTTGATCCGAATCGGATATCCGACCCTAGTATCCGGGATATCCAGGCAAATTCGGATATTCAAATAGAAAACCGGAAGTGGCCTTTACATTGCTTTAAAAACGTTGTTTAGGGTATATGAGGCATATAGCATCAATATTTTGTAAAGGGGAACACTAATTGATGATGTGGGGACTTAAAATCCCCCCCCCAAAAAAAATAATGGCTGACAATTAACATTAGGCCTAGGTTCCAGACAGCGGTTGTGCAGCCCACATTGTGTCCAAAGTCCAACCGCACAACTGGGATATGACAGATTTCAGCCAAGACACCTCCAAAAAATTACGCAGCAATTGTGTTTTGGGTTAAATATAGGTGGTATCAGTGTCCTGTGGCACCCTGACCTGCCGGTGGGAGCTGCAGCAGGAGCAGGGCAATGCAGCAGCAGCAGGTGCAATGTGTGCCAGGAGCATGCCGGACGTAGCACGTGGCAATTGGCACTTAGCACGTGTCACTTGGCACATGGCACTTGCCATGTGTCACTTGCCATGTGTCACGTGACACTTGCCATGTGTCATTTGACACTTACCACGTGGCACTTGGTAAGTGGCAAGTGCCACGTGGCAAGTGACACGTGCCGAGTGACAGTCAGACAGCAGAGGAGAAGACACTAGTGCACACTAACTGTCACACTGGCACTGCTCACAGCACAGCAGTTATTTAGAAAGCTAACACAGTAGTACTACTACTCTAACAACTACTAGCACTGACTGCAGTACTACAGTACTAACTACACAATAACACAGTAATCCTATCCCCTAATCCCTAACCTATACCTAAGGCTAATAGCTGGCCAG
Organism: Hyperolius riggenbachi; assembly: GCF_040937935.1. NCBI lineage: Eukaryota > Metazoa > Chordata > Amphibia > Anura > Hyperoliidae > Hyperolius > Hyperolius riggenbachi. The sequence goes on along the minus strand of NC_090652.1, from coordinate 13,540,972 downwards.
CAGGCAGCAGCTGGCCTGGTCTGTGCACAGCACACACACAGACAAATAGCAGCTGCCTGCAGCACACACTCTGACTGTCACACAAATGACATCAAGCTAATAAATGTTTTAACATTAGTGTAGTGATAGTGAAGGGGTTAATCACTGAACAGCTTTTGGTTTATCACTGTGTACAGCCCTTGCTAGGCCAGCAGCACTGGAGTACACACTGCCATACAATGACATCAATCAAGCTAATTAATGATTAAACAATAGTGTAGTGATAGTAGTGAAGGGGTTAATCACTTAACAGCTTTAGGTTTATAACTGTGTACAGCCCTTGCTAGGCCACCAGCACTGGAGAATGTCTCTCAGTGAGCATTCAGTAAGCTAAGACGATATGTCGCATCATGGAAGCCCTCCTTATTATACAGGGGGGCTGGCCAGTGTCCCTTTCTGTGATTGGGTGCCAGGGTTTAGGCTGGGAGCCCTCTGATTGACTCAATGAGGTCAGGTGGGGCTGGCCTGGGTTCTCCTCTGTGATTGGTTGCTAGGGCTTCTGCTGGGAGCCCTCTGATTGGCCCTAGGACGTCATATCCTTAGTTACAGTATTTCGGATCCGGATATCCACAATATCCGCGAATATCTGGGTATGCGACCAAATATCCGCAGATAGCTATCCGGATTTTTAAAAAAAATCCAGACTCCGAATCGGATAGCTGAAAAAAGTTCGGATATCCGGGTCACATGGATATCCGGAATCTTGATGAGCAGCACTGATACTGGGTATTATTTGAAGAGTGTTGCTGTGTGGATCTTTTTTCTATTATTTGGGGAAAGAAATTAAAACGGGAATCAAGGGAAAATCACATAGTGCTGCGTTGGCAATTTTCTAGCGTTCCCATTGACTTTAACTAAAATGCAAATGCAGGAAAATGCAGCAGACGGCGCTAGGTTAGCATTTGGGCTTAAATCGGATTGCACTAATGGAAACGTATTCCTACAATTTACATTATGTTGCCAGTGTAATAGCGTTTTGTGGATCACAAAAGGTCAGCAGAATGCTACAAAGCAAGTATAGTGAAAAAACAAGCCTGAGGCTGGGAGACACTTACGTTTGAAAATTGCTATCGTAATTGTTCAGTATTTTCATAGTGTTTTGCACAACGATTTCCGAAACGTTCAGAAGCAATTATTTTTAGTATTTGCCTTTGCAGAGCGATTGCAATTTGCTATTTTTTTTTTTTCCTTGGGGAGTGAGATGGCTGCAAAATTGCTTTTTTGCACAGCGATTGCAAAGTGATTTTGCAGCGTTCGTATCTTTTGTATTAAAGCGTAATCACTTCATTAGCCTAGTGCTTTTAGAATTCAAACCGCAGCTAAAAGGGCTCAAATGTGAGCTTGTCCACAGATATAAGCCCGCCCACCTCCTCTAGTCCTCCAATGATCTCTGCCTGACCATCCTGCACATTTCTCACTCCCATGCACGCCTACAGGATTTCTCAAGAGCCGCCTCCACCCTATAGAACTCCTTCCCACTCCCTTTCAGACTCACCCCTTCCTTCAACACCTTCAACCAAGCCCTCTAAGCACACCACTATAAAATAGCATTGGCAGGGTCTCCCACTGGTGTGTCCTTCTTGGTCTTGCCCCACCAATGACACACCCTTCTCATGGACGAACTCAATTTTGAATTGCTAGGTCTCTGTTAAATCGCATGATCATGCATTTTATATCCTGTTTGCATGAATAACCTTCCTTGTGCTATGTTGTATAACTGTTTGCTGCCTCTCAGTCTGTCACCTCTTGTTTACATGCTATTTATTGTCCAGCGCTGCCTTATATGTGGGCACTTTATAAATAATAATAGTGTGACATAGCCCTTAGGGCTGTTTTCCACTGAGAAACAATTTTATTGTGCTTCTACCATTTTCTACTGTGGCGATACAACGCAATTTTGAATCCAATCCGTCGGGTGTATGGTGTGATTGCGGTGTGTTTGTTATTTCCTGACGGGAGGAAAAGAAAACAGGCAGGAAAATACTATGAACTGCTGAATTACAAAAAAATCACATAGCGGGAAACTGCTAGACGGTTTTCCCGCTGTCCTGTACTTTGTATAGGAGCTCAAGTGGACAAATAAACGCAGCAGAGACAATGTTTGCGATCGGAAAGATTGCATTGCCAAGGCATCATAGGAATGGAAATATCCCTGCGTGGTTTTCATTAGCTGAATGAGTATCTAGCATTTTGCGATCCGACAGCAATCAGAAATAGGGCTTGTTCACTCTGTGAGTGCCTTGAGATTTTTTTAAGCGCTGGCGGTTTTAAAAATCAAGAACTCTCTTTCCAAACGCAAACGCGGCTCCTGGACCATTTCCAGAGCGTTTGCGCGTCAATGGAAGGTATAGGAAATTCGCTAAGCGCTTTACAAAGCGATTGGATAAGCGATTTTATGAGCGCTTTTAATTACAAAGTACATTAAAAGATATTCAGTTCTAGGTCAAAGAGTTCACTTTCTGATAAAAATCGCAAACCTCTAAAAAAAAACCGCATGGAAAAACGCTTTAAAAAGCGCCCACAAAAGCACTCGGCACTTGCGATTGTGATTTATAATGTGGACAAAGCCTGACATTGTGCTGCTAGTGGAAAAGAGTCAGGAAGCTGGAAAAAGCTTTGATTCTGCATGAAGTACATTTAGGCTACTTACACACCAGGACGTTGCGTTTAGGGGAAGTTATAGGGCACATAACGTGCCCCTAACGCAACGCCTGGTGGTGTTGGAGCAGGACGCTACCAAGAGCCGCGTTACAAGCAGCTCTTGGTGCGCCTGCTCTGTCGGAGGCGCTGCGGAGACCTCCGCATCACGTGGTCCCGCCAGCCAATCAGCGGCCGCTTTAAAGAGTAAACACTGCAAGTGCAGTGAATATAAAGTAGCCATGTGCCTGGCTACGTAGCGGCCTCTCCCCCCCTCCTCTCCGCCCCTAAAATAAAAAAAAACACCCGTACTGAGCATGTGCAAACAGTCTAACGCGACTTAGCCGCGTATAAAGTACTGCATGCAGTATGTTGTCTTGACGTGAAGCGTTACTGTGTAATGCAACGTGGGCACTGTGAACAGCCTATTGATTTTTCATTGCTGTGCGGTGGGGTGCGTTACAGGCTGCTCTAACGTGCGCATGTAACGTCCCACTGTGAAAGCAGCCTTATGGAGACTTTCCTACCGTTTGCTATGCTCAGAATAGGACACTATTGGTACAGGACACTCTTGTGTAACCGACTCTTCAGATCTGTTAAAGAAAGGTAACAGTTACACAATTTAGTGTTATTGCAAGAGTATTGTACTGCTGATATCTTCCATGGTACAGAGAGATCTGTATCGGGGTCCAGAAGATCACTAGAATTTGTTATTATACCTAAAAGTACATCTACCCTTTAAAATGAGACAAAGTAAACAGCCCACAGTCCAGTTTTATCAATACAGTGTCTAAAGTTGTCTGGAGAGCATTCCACAAGCAGATAGTAAAATGTATTATGGACAACTGCTGGCATCCCCGCAGCAGCTACTTTAGCGGCAGCTTTGCAGACAACCTTGTATTTTCCCATCCCTCAGCTGCTGCATATACTGTAATTGTTATTATTATTATTACTACTGTTATTGTCATAGTTCTATGTAAACAGTGTTTCTTTTCTTAGCGTTGCATCTCAAGATAACTAATTGAAACATTTGGCAAAAAATTACTGGAAACACAGGAGTATCCGGTCCAAACAACATGATGTATTCTCCACTGAAAAAACAAACAAACAAAAAATAAACAAACAAACACCATGAGATATTATATTACCCTCAGATCTTTTCTTGATTGCTTTTATTGAGCTGCTTATTTTTACAACTGTAAAACAAAAAGATCAGGGGCCGAATGGTGCTACTGTATGTGTGAACAACCAGACTATATATAATAGTTTGATTTTATACTCACAAAAGAGTTGCAATCACCAGCAGAGCCTGCAGGTAGATGCTGTCCTTGCTTAGGTTTTCCGGGTGCTGGGTGCAGGAACTGGATGGTTTCACTACTAGGAGTTTTCTAGGGCTAAGCTAAACCGCACCACCCAACTGACATGTAATACAAGAAACAAGAAACAATTTGAAAGGTACCCAATGTAATAAAACACTCAAAATAATTTTAAAAAGGAGAGGAAGTGTTGGTCTAACCCAGGGGTGGGCAAACCTTTTGAATTGAGGGCCACATGGAATTCTCAAGTTTGACCAAGGGGCCGGACTAGAATAAGAGGGAAAATAAATGTGGCCAGGACAGGATGTGGGCGGAGCTAACTGCAACTGTAACGTAAAGACAGCGGGCCTGAGTTTTATCCCAATACACAGTGACCCTAAAGGTAATTTGACAGCATTCCCCTTACCCACAAACAGCAAATGGCAGCAGCCAGACCTCCTTGGCACCAAAAAACGTAGGCTCAGGGACCGCAGGCAGAGCCCCTCAGACAGCAAAACACATAATGCGGCAGCGTTTCCTCCAAAGTACACTAATGTGGCAGCGTTTCCTCCAAAATACACATAATGTGGCAGCGTTTCCTCCAAAATACACATAATGCAGCAGCGTTTCCTCCAAAGTACACTAATGTGGCAGCGTTTCCTCCAAAATACACATAATGCGGCAGCGTTTCCTCCAAAATACACATAATGTGGCAGCGTTTCCTCCAAAATACACATAATGCAGCAGCGTTTCCTCCAAAATACACATAATGCAGCAGCGTTTCCTCCAAAATACACATAATGCAGCAGTGTTTCCTCCAAAGTACACTAATGTGGCAGCGTTTCCTCCAAAATACACATAATGCAGCAGCGTTTCCTCCAAAATACACATAATGCAGCAGCGTTTCCTCCAAAATACACATAATGTGGCAGCGTTTCCTCCAAAATACACATAATGCAGCAGCGTTTCCTCCAAAGTACACTAATGTGGCAGCGTTTCCTCCAAAATACACATAATGTGGCAGCGTTTCCCCCAAAATACACATAATGTGGCAGCGTTTCCCCCAAAATACACATAGTGTGGCAGCGTTTCCCCCAAAATACACATAATGTGGCAGCATTTCCCCCAAAATACACATAATGTGGCAGCATTTCCTCCAAAATACACATAATGTGGCAGCGTTTCCCCCAAAATACACATAATGTGGCAGCGTTTCCCCCAAAATACACATAATGTGGCAGCGTTTCCCCCAAAATACACATAATGTGGCAGCGTTTCCCCCAAAATACACATAATGTGGCAGCGTTTCCCCCAAAATACACATAGTGTGGCAGCGTTTCCCCCAAAATACACATAATGCAGCAGCATTTCCTCCAAAATACACATAGTGTGGCAGCGTTTCCCCCAAAATACACATAATGTGGCAGCGTTTCCCCCAAAATACACATAATGCAGCAGCATTTCCTCCAAAATACACAGTGTGGCAGCGTTTCCCCCAAAATACACATAATGTGGCAGCATTTCCTCCAAAATACACATAGTGTGGCAGCGTTTCCCCCAAAATACACATAATGTGGCAGCGTTTCCCCCAAAATACACATAATGCAGCAGCATTTCCTCCAAAATACACATAATGTGGCAGCGTTTCCCCCAAAATACACATAATGTGGCAGCGTTTCCCCCAAAATACACATAATGTAGCAGCATTTCCTCCAAATTACACATAATGTGGCAGCGTTTCCTCCAAAATACACATAGTGTGGCAGCGTTTCCCCCAAAATACACATAATGCAGCAGCATTTCCTCCAAAGTACACATAATGCAGCAGCATTTCCCCCAAAATACACATAATGTGGCAGCGTTTCCTCCAAAATACACATAATGCAGCAGCATTTCCTCCAAAGTACACATAATGCAGCAGCATTTCCCCCAAAATACACATAATGTGGCAGCGTGTCCCCCAAAATACACATAATGTGGCAGCGTTTCCTCCAAAGTACACATAATGCAGCAGCATTTCCCCCAAAATACAAATAATGTGGCAGCGTTTCCCCCAAAATACACATAATGTGGCAGCGTTTCCCCCAAAATACACATAATGTGGCAGCGTTTCCCCCAAAATACACATAATGTGGCAGCGTTTCCCCAAAATACACATAATGTGGCAGCGTTTCCCCCAAAATACACATAATGTGGCAGCATTTCCCCCAAAATACACATAATGTGGCAGCATTTCCTCCAAAATACACATAATGTGGCAGCGTTTCCCCCAAAATACACATAATGTGGCAGCGTTTCCCCCAAAATACACATAATGTGGCAGCGTTTCCCCCAAAATACACATAATGTGGCAGCGTTTCCCCCAAAATACACATAATGTGGCAGCGTTTCCCCCAAAATACACATAGTGTGGCAGCGTTTCCCCCAAAATACACATAATGCAGCAACATTTCCTCCAAAATACACATAGTGTGGCAGCGTTTCCCCCAAAATACACATAATGTGGCAGCGTTTCCCCCAAAATACACATAATGCAGCAGCATTTCCTCCAAAATACACATAGTGTGGCAGCGTTTCCCCCAAAATACACATAATGTGGCAGCATTTCCTCCAAAATACACATAGTGTGGCAGCGTTTCCCCCAAAATACACATAATGTGGCAGCGTTTCCCCCAAAATACACATAATGCAGCAGCATTTCCTCCAAAATACACATAATGTGGCAGCGTTTCCTCCAAAATACACATAGTGTGGCAGCGTTTCCCCCAAAATACACATAATGTGGCAGCATTTCCTCCAAAATACACATAATGTGGCAGCGTTTCCCCCAAAATACACATAATGTGGCAGCGTTTCCCCCAAAATACACATAATGTAGCAGCATTTCCTCCAAAATACACATAATGTGGCAGCGTTTCCTCCAAAATACACATAGTGTGGCAGCGTTTCCCCCAAAATACACATAATGCAGCAGCATTTCCTCCAAAGTACACATAATGCAGCAGCATTTCCCCCAAAATACACATAATGTGGCAGCGTTTCCTCCAAAATACACATAATGCAGCAGCATTTCCTCCAAAGTACACATAATGCAGCAGCATTTCCCCCAAAATACAAATAATGTGGCAGCGTTTCCCCCAAAATACACATAATGTGGCAGCGTGTCCCCCAAAATACACATAATGTGGCAGCGTTTCCTCCAAAGTACACATAATGCAGCAGCATTTCCCCCAAAATACAAATAATGTGGCAGCGTTTCCCCCAAAATACACATAATGTGGCAGCGTTTCCAGCAAAATACACATAATGTGGCAGCGTTTCCCCCAAAATACACATAATGTGGTAGCGTTTCCCGCAAAATACACATAATGTGGCAGCGTTTCCCCCAAAATACACATAATGTGGCAGCGTTTCCCCCAAAATACACATAGTGTGGCAGCGTTTCCCCCAAAATACACATAATGTGGCAGCGTTTCCCCCAAAATACACATAATTTGCCAGCATTCCCATACAGTACATATAAGGCAGCAGCATTTCCCCAAATAATACACATAATGCATCAGCAGTTCCCCACAAAATACACACAATGAGGCAGAATTTCCCACAAAACACACATAATGCAGCAGCATTTCACACAAAATACACAAAATGCAGCAGCGTTTTACACAAAATACACACAATTGGTATAGTTTCCCCCAATATATCCACAATGCAGCAGTTAACCCCACGAAATACACATAACATGGCAGCTTTTCCCCACAAAATACACATCATGTGGCAGTGTTCCCATCACAAAATACCCATAATGTGGCAGATTTTCCCATAAAATACTCATAAATTGGTATAGTTTCCCATAACATACATACAAAGACATTTGAGGCAGCATTTCCCCCCTCAAAAAATACAGTAGGCAGCGTTTTCACCATAAAACATTGGCAGATTTCTGTCCCTTAAAAGGAATCAGAGGAGAAAATAAACTTATGATATAATGAATTGTGTGTGGAGTGCAGCTAATAAATAGAACATTAGCAGCTCAGATAAGAGTCTCATATTGTTTCCAGTACAGGAAAAGTTAATAAACTTCAGTTGTTATCTATGCAAAAGAGTTTCTCGGAGACAGTCCTATTTTCTAAAGTACTTATACATCAACAAAAAAAACAGTGAGAGGCAGCTTCAGATAAGGTTTTACTGCAGGGGAGTTTAAATGGGTCAATTAGCTTTGCTCTGTTTCACAGTTTAAAGGGGAACTGAAGAGAGAGGTATATGGAGGCTGTCATGTTTATTTCCTTTTAGACAATACCAGTTGCCTGGCAGCCCTGCTGATCCTCTGCGTCTAATACTATTAGCCATAGCCCCTGAACAAGCATGCAGCAGATCAGGTGTTTCAGTGGTTCAGACTTATAAGTCTGATATGACAAGACTAGCTGCATGCTTGTTTCTGGTTTTAATCAGATACTACTGCAGAGAAATAGACCAGCAGGGCTGCCAGGCAACTGGTATTGATTAAAAAGAAATAAACATGACAGCCTCCATATACCTCTCTCTTCAGTTCCCCTTTAAAATACAGAGTGTGGTTTGTAAACTGCAAATATGACAGAGTGATGCAATCTTATATAAAAAAAGTCTATATAACTGAAAATAAAAATCTGCGGCTTTTTTTCTTTGCTACTAATGTTCTATTTATTATCTGTACTACACATACAATTCATTATATTATAAGGTGTTTTTATCACTTTAGTGTCACTTTAAAGTTTAATTGTAAAGACAAGTGATTTCTGTAGGTGTCTAGCTCATTTTGATGATAGCAGTAGCACACCTAGATGGCTGTATTTTCTGCTTGGATTAGTGCAATCTCCCTCTAGTGGTTATTGTATATCAATGAACAGGGTTCTCCTGGAGGATGATTTTGAAGAATAAATTGATGATCTTTAAAGGGGAACTGAAGAGAGAGGTATATGGAGGCTGTCATGTTTATTTCCTTTTAGACAATACCAGTTGCCTGGCAGCCCTGCTGATCCTCTGCCTCTAATACTATTAGCCATAGCCCCTGAACAAGCATGCAGCAGATTAGGTGTTTCAGTGGTTCAGACTTATAAGTCTGATCTGACAAGACTAGCTGCATGCTTGTTTCTGGTTTTAATCAGATACTACTGCAGAGAAATAGACCAGCAGGGCTGCCAGGCAACTGGTATTGATTAAAAGGAAATAAACATGACAGCCTCCATATACCTCTCTCTTCAGTTCCCCTTTAAAGCTACACCCTGTCGCCTGAAACGATTCTTCCTAATTATTTTGGGAGGCAGTTTAGGAATTTACAGACACACTGCTCAGCATTTTTGACTGCTCTGGAGGGGGGAACGGTGAGGACGAGTGCGAGACCCCCAATCGATTTTTCCCCCCCAAATTAGCTGATCACTGAAGGGGGAAGTTGGCAGTGTTAGAGAACACCTGTACACACTCTGGATTTTCACCTGAAACCATCATACAGAGGCGCTGAGCAGACCTTTTTGAGTTTTATGCTCCATTTCATCATCGTCATCATCATCATCCTTGTTTAACCACCTCAGTACCAGCAATCTATGGCCCCTTAATTCAGGTTAAGAATGAACCTACAGTCCCTATCTCGTTCGTTAACCGGGGTCTATCTGTACAACTTAAAGAGTACCTGAGATGGGGACTTAAAGGACAACTTAAAGGAGTTATCAGGCAAATCCTAAAAAAAAAAAGCTTTACTCACCTGGAGCTTTCTCCAGCCCCTAGCAGCTGACTGTCCTAGAACTACTGCGCCTGCGCAGTAAGCCGTGAACAACGTGGGCTTGATGGACAGCGGCGGTTCAGGTAGGCGCAGTGCGGACGACCTTGGAGTGGTCTGTTGCACCGAGCACGGAGACAGGCGGCGGTGCAGAGCGAAGGTGACAGCGTGGGACAGTCGGCTGCTAGGGGCTGGAGAAAGTCCCAGGTGAGTAAAGCTTTTTTTAGGATTTGTCTGATAACTCCTTTAAGTGAGAGGTATATGAAGGCTGCCATATTTATTTCCTTTTAAACAATACCAGTTGCCTGGGAGCCCTGCTGGTCTATTTGGCAGCAGTAGTGTCTGAATCACACCAGAAACAAGCATGCGGCTAATCTTGTCAGATCTGTCAACAACGTCAGAAGCACCTGGTCTGCTGCATGCTTGTTCAGGGGCTATGGCTAAAAGTATTAGAGGCAGATTATCAGCAGAATAACCAGGCAATTGGTATTGCTTAAAATGAAATAAATATGGCAGCCTCCATATCCCTCTCACTTTAGTTGCCCTTTAAGAAAAAATATACATACCTGGGGCTTCCTCCATCCCCCTCCATGCCTATCTCTCCCTCGCCGTCCACCTCCCCCTCCATGTTCGTCCGCAATTGACCCTGGAAAATCTTACAGTAGCAGCTAGTGGGTGCAGGTGCAGTCTAGCCGCGCGCGCTCCCGCGTCTCGCTCACCTGCCAGGAGCATTCTGCGCCTGCACACTACTACTGCGCAGGCGCAAAACGCTCCCAGCCATGGGAGCACGCGTGAGGACGGGCTGCCCATGCGTAGTTTGCCCTGCACCGGAGTACTTTCCAGGGCCAATGGCAGAAGAAGGAGGAGGCAGGGGAGGACGGCGAGGGAGAGATAAGCCTGGAGGGGCTGGAGGAAGCCCCCGGTATGTATATTTTTTTTCCATCTCAGGTTTACTACAATATACATTTTTTACATTAACCTGAATGAAGTCACATGTATTTTTGAAAAGAATATGGAGACACTTCAGGAAGGATATTGTGACTTTGCAGCTGTGCTGTGAGGGATCCAGACAGCCTCATTAAGCAGGCTGGTATCTTTAGCACAGACTATTGACTGAGTTTTAAGATGAGATGATGACATACATACATTACAAGCAAATCTTACATCATGTGATGTGGTCAGAACGCATGGTGTAAACATGTCTTCAATGACAAGGCAGGCATCCTCACAGATACCTTATCCTACATCCTACAAGCCCATTGAAGCCATGGTGGCAGACTTCAAAATCATCATGATGGACAAGTGCATTTGTGAACTGCTAAGGGGTTTGAAGTGAGACTATCCAGTAGGGCTGCACGATTTTGGGTAAAAATTGAAATTGCGATTCTTCTGTCAAAAATTGTGATTTCGATTTTTTTTCTCACAATTTTTTCCAAAACAAGCTTTAGCACTAAATTCACAATGTACCCCTGAGCTTGAACAATAGTGTGTGGACTGTGGCGTCCGGCAGGGGTCCCCAACCTTTTCCGGCCCAGGGACCACTTTCTGACCAAATTTTTCTCTGGGGGGGGGACGGACGGACGGACGTCCTGGTGTATGTAGTGTACAGTGTCGAGCACAGCGGGTTTTGGGGGGGGGGGGGGGGGCTTGGGTGTGGCGGCGTAGCTAGCATAGTTGCCCCAGTAAAGGGAGTTTAGTTGCCCCAGTATGGCTAGTATAGTTACCCCAGTATAGCTAGTATAGTGCCCCAGTATAGCTAGCATGGTGCCCCAGTATAGCTAGTATAGTGTCCCAGTATAGCCAGTATAGTGTCCCAGTATAGCTAGTATAGTGTCCCAGTATAGCTAGTATAGTGCCCAGTATAGCTAGTATAGTGCCCAGTATAGCTAGTATAGTGTCCCAGTATAGCCAGTATAGTGCCCCAGTATAGCTAGTATAGTGTCCCAGTATAGCTATTATAGTGCCCAGTATAGCTAGTATAGTTCCCCAGTATAGCTAATATAGTGCCCAGTATAGCTAGTATAGTGCCCCAGTATAGCTAGCATAGTGCCCAGTATAGCTAGTATAGTGCCCAGTATAGCTAGTATAGTGCCCAGTATGAATAGGTAGTGCCCCAGTATAGCTAGTAAAATGCCCAGTATAGCTAGTATAGTGCCCAGTATGAATAGGTAGTGCCCCAGTATAGCTAGTAAAATGCCCAGTATAGCTAGTATAGTGCCCAGTATGAATAGGTAGTGCCCCAGTATAGCTAGTAAAGTGCCCAGTATAGGTAGGTAGGTACGCCGTACGGGACTTGGGGGGCGGATCCAGTGGCAGAAGCAGTGCATATTTATGATGCTAATGAGCCGGGCAGCGGAGGGAGGCGAGTCCAGTCCGGAGCGGCGCTTCACACACAGCTTCTCCAATCGCTGGATAGCGAATGTATGACGGCAGCGGTAGGTCGAAGCTGTACTAGAGCGTACAGCTCCGCCTACCGCCTCCGTCATTCCATTGCTATCCAGCGATTGGAGAAGCTGTGTGTGAAGCGCCGCTCCGGACTGGACTCGCCTCCCTCCGCTGCCCGGCTCATTAGCATCATAAATATGCACTGCTTCTGCCACTGGATCCGCAGCCCGAGTCCCGTACGGCGTACCTACCTACCTAGAACTGTGTGCCGCTCTGGACTGGACTCGTCTCCCCCGTCCCTCCCCCCCCGTTCATTAACATCTGAAATATGCACTGCTTCTGTGGCTCGGCCAAGCGCGGGCACTAAAAACTGAAAACCGCCGGATACAGACGATTCCCATATCGTCTTCACAGGAACCGCGGTTTCGATTTAAAACCGAGAAATCGTGCAGCCCTACTATCCAGTTCTTGGAGCAAATCAGCTGATGTCCTCCGCTAACTATATTGGGCTGTGTTTACACTACACCCAAAAATGGACATTTTTTCCTGATGTCTTTTGGGCAGCACAGTGGAGTAGCGCTGCATCAACGGGTTAAACCTTAGCCAGGGCAATATCTGCACATAGTTTGTATGTTCTCCCATGTCTATGTGGGGTTCCTCCAGGCACTCCGGCTTCCTCCCACATCCTAAAAACATACAGATAACTTAATTGGCTTCCCCTAAAATTGGCCCTAGACTATTATGGACATAAATCTATGGAAGGGATTAGATTGTAAGCTCCCCTCATGGACAGCTACTGACATGACTATATATACTCTGTGGAAGATGTTGACACTTTATAAATACTAAATAATAAGAAAGCACTTGAGAGCAGGAAGGAGAGGAGCCTTATTTGTGGCTACAAGCACTACTAGGCACTGCTGTTTGGCCTGAGGAACGCGTTGCCAGTGCAATAAAATTCTATTAAAACGTGAATTAGTCTTCATTGAGGTAAGCCACCTCACTTTTTTCAATTTATTTGTTTTTAACGCATTTTATCTTCTCTTGAGCAAGAAACTCACTTCAAGTTAGATACATACTCTGTAGAGGGGAAGCTCTGGATGCCATTGTATCGTCCTCGGCCCGTCCCACCATACCCAGTTGCCGGTATTCGATTTGCTAGGTCTTTGGTACTCCTCAGGCAGCCTTCAAGACTACTTGCATCCGCAAGACGAGCACATCTATACTGCGCACGTATGACTGCGGATGCTCTTGTCTTTGGAGCTACTTAGGTATGTGAGTATTTTCAAAGGCTGCCGAGAGTTGTTCGACCTAGTAGGTTGGATACCTTAGCCTGGGGACAGCACAGGAATGAAGGGATGGAGCAAAGACCAGGAAGGTTCTATGGTATCTCCTACTTTACTGCTATAGGCTCTATGGTATCCTGAGCTGTCCCTCTACTTAGATATGTATCTAGTGCAATGTCATTCTTCGGCCTACAGGGCCGACGCTTCAATACAGACAAAGGGGGAAGAGTCTGTAGGGTCTCCCATTCATCCTTCTCAATTTCAAATTCGGTTTGGTTGGCTGCTGTGTACTGAGCGGCGATATGTGGTGAGAGACTGTGAGTGGGACAGACAGGCACTAGGCAGTAGCACCAGGCAGTGGAGCGTGATTTATAAATGACCTGACTCCGCCCACGCTTGTTCCTGCCTTCAGATCCAGCAAAAGTCATGTCGATGCGATCCAGCCGCCATACTGTTACGGACGGCCGCGGCAGCGCTCCCCCCAACGCAGGCATGTGATGTCACGTCAGTACGTACATGCCTGCGAGGAGGAAAGAGGCGCCCTGCTGTCGCTGGAGGCTGACTTTGCTGGTGGGGGGGCTACTGTTGCCCCAGGGCCTCCATGCCGCTTAAACCGACCCTGGCTACATCTTTGTACATTTGAGTTTTCAACCCTCTATGCTTCTTGTTCTACCCTGCATTCTGCTTTTTCTTGTATACCTTGCATCTCACAATGGACCAGCAGAAAAGATTTCGGTAATATCCAGCATATGAAGCTGTGTTTCTGTTAATGTCTGTAATTCTGACTTCCTTGCAAGAGACTATCTAAATTGGAGTGTGGCCTATTAAAGAGACTATGAAGCGAGTCTAAATCCACTTTTTTAACATGCAGTCATGCATTAAGAACTATAACCCCTGCTAAACCGCCGCTATCCCGCGGCAAAACGAGGGGTTTATACCCCTCAAATCCCCCCTGCAAAATCCACGACTTTCTTGGTCGTGGATTTTGCTGCTCATGGAGGCAGAGCTATGAGCTGCAGCTCTGCCTCTCCTGACGTCAATCTGCCGGCAGATCTCCGCCTCTCCCCGCCCCTCTCTGTGAAGGAAGATTGAGAGGGGCGGGGAGAGGCTGCAATTAGCGGGGATTGACGCGCAAAGAGGCAGAGCTACAGCTAAAAGCTCTGCCTCATCAGGAAACGCTCACCGAAGTTAGGAGAGGGGATTTGGGGGGTATAAACCCCTTGTTTTGCGGCGGGATAGTGGCGGTTTAGCAGGGCTTATAGTTCTTAACATGACTGCATGTTAAAAAAGTGAATTTAGACTCGCTTCAGAGTCTCTTTAAATAAATCTCCTGTCCCAATGCGTTTCTAGCACAGATCTCTGAACTATTCTTTTTGCTCCCACTCATTTAATCCAAGGTGCACATACACTGTACAATATTTCTAATAGAGGATGTGTGTTCTCCCCAGGGATTCAACAGAATTCCTAGGGAGACAGGAAAAAAACACAGAGACACCAGGAGCCCCTTATGCTGTAGTATGTCAAGTGCTGATCACGTAGTGAGGAAATCCCGTCATCAATGATGTGGGTCGCGCTCCAGAAAAAAAGCAATAGTTCATAAATTGAACACTAGAATAACCCCCCCCCCAAAACAGCTGGGGGGCTGTGACATAACAAGTGGGAGGGAGAAGGCGCCCAAAAAATAGGTGGTGGTGGATGAACGGTATATCTATATTATGTAACTCAAAATAGTAAAAAATATAAGTAATAAAAATGGCTTACCTCAAAGGAAGGGGCAAAACCAAGTTCAAACAAAAAGTTTTATTATTCATCAGACACTATCAATGACAACGCGTTTCGCGGAACACATTCCACTTCCTCAGATCAAATACAAAGCAGTGTTTTTATACTGTAGACAGTAAGTTCGGAGCGCCTAAAAGAAAGTATATAATATTTCTAATACATTAGACATCAGATTTGATAATAACATTGAATCCCAACAAGAAACTATGAACAATTAAGACCCTCTTGATCAACGTTCAGGCTCCTTTCACACTGGCGCAGTGCATTGGCCTGTTTTACCGCAGCGACGTCAGTGTAAGTCTATGAGGCCTTTCACATTGATGCCATGCGGCTGAAGTGACATAATCAGCATTATCCCGACATGAGCGCATACCTATGTTACTATGGATTTGCGTGGCAATGTGCAGCAGACCAGCAGTCATTGAAGTCTATGGCGACGCGTTTATTTTGGGCAGTAGCGTTGCCTTGCGCATACAGGGAAGCATATTTTATCAATACACTTCCACGCAATTTGTGTCTTCGGGCCACAGGAAATAAGCACTAGAGAGCCTGAATTCCTGCTTGGCCTGCCGATAGGCAGGGATTACAGCACATTAACGCTGAAATCCATGGAGACTGCTTTTGGTTTTGCCATGCGATGCGGCCCTCGCAACACTAACATCAGTTGGCAGTGTGAAAACGGCATTATGGTGCCCATACATGGAACAATGTTTTCATTTTTTTTTTTCGATTAGATAATTTACTTCAATTAATCCATTAGATCAAATATAAAGATTTGTCCAACATGTCTGATCGGATTTTTATTGAAAAGAATGGATAATCATTTGTTTTTCTTGATCAAAAATAAAAAAAAAGATTATTTTCAACTTTCATTCGATTCAATCGTTTTGGTCGAATAAACGTAAAAAATTTCAAACTTTTTTATTGTACCATGACGGGCACCATTAGTCACATTATTGATTCTATTTTGATGGGTAAAGGCCATTCTTTTTGTGACTGGAGAGGCCGCGAGTGGGAGCTTTGTATGATTGGCGGCTCCATAGCTTTCCACCGCAATAAGCAGTTCGTAGCCAGCAGGGACGTTCCAATCAATATCACATGACATTCCTGTTTGCCTCTGATCCATTATTGAGTTGCCCAAGGTAGAAACCCAGGGCAACAAATGATATCATGGAA
Organism: Hyperolius riggenbachi; assembly: GCF_040937935.1. Lineage (NCBI taxonomy): Eukaryota > Metazoa > Chordata > Amphibia > Anura > Hyperoliidae > Hyperolius > Hyperolius riggenbachi. The sequence goes on along the minus strand of NC_090652.1, from coordinate 13,524,620 downwards.
ATATCAGCCCTTTCTCGGATCTACAGGTGTACGGTTAGCTATAGAGCAAATCAGTGCAATCAAAGTTGCAATTTAAATGTCCTTGCGTTTGAAAGCACATACTTTGATAAACATACCCGGACACCCCCTGTGATAATGAGAGAGTTTCTTCATTTATTTATTGTATTTATAAAGCGCCAACATATTACGCAGTGCTGGACATTAGTTTCGGTTACAGACAACATTGAGGCTGGTTTCACACCAGAACGTTGCGTTTTAGGGGACGTTATGGTCGCATAACGTGCCCCTAACACAACGCCTGGTGCTCCCTGCTTTGGATGTCAGAGTGAGCCGCGTTGTGCAGCTCACTCTGGCGTCCATGATGCGCTCTCTTAGACGCATGCGGCATCACGTGGTCCCGCCGGCCAATCGCCGCACAGAGCGGCCACTCCAGGAAGTAAACACTGCACGTCACTGAGTGCAGTGAATATTAATTAGCCATGTGCCTGGCCGCTCTCCGCTCCTCCCCAATGTTACTGAGCATGTGCAAGCAGTCTAACGCGGCTCTGCCTATTACAAAGTACTGCATGCAGTACGTTGACTTATGGCGCAGCGTTACTGTGTAACGCAACGTGGGCACTGTGAACAGCTAGTGTTGGGCGAACAGTGTTCGCCACTGTTCGGGTTCTGCAGAACATCACCCTGTTCGGGTGATGTTCGAGTTCGGCCGAACACCTGACGGTGCTCGGCCAAACCGTTCGGCCATATGGCCGAACTAAGAGCGCATGGCCGAACGTTCCCCGAACGTTCGGCTAGCGCTGTGATTGGCCGAACGGGTCACGTGGTTCGGACCCGAACGCGCTCTGATTGGCCGAACGGTCACGTGGTTCGGGTACATAAATACCCGAACCACGTCATATCTCCGCCATTTGTCTGTGGGTTTAGCTTTGGGTAGGCAGGCAGGGTAGTTCGCGCTCCAGCCACGCTAGCCAGGGTCCCCCCTGTCATTGTGTCACTGCTGGGAACAGTAGTACACCGCTTGCTCAGCCACACTATATAGCATTCTGTTTACTGCCACTCTGTGTACCTCGCTCAGCCACACTATATAGCATTCTGTTTACTGCCACTCTGTGTCTGCTGGGAATAGTAGTACACCGCTTGCTCAGCCACACTATATAGCATTCTGTTTACTGCCACTCTGTGTACCTCGCTCAGCCACACTATATAGCATTCTGTTTACTGCCACTCTGTGTCTGCTGGGAATAGTGGTACACCGCTCGCTCAGCCACACTATATAGCATTCTGTTCACTGTTCTGTGTCTGCTTGGAATAGTGGTACACCGCTCGCTCAGCCACACTATATAGCATTCTGTTTACTGTTCTGTGTCTGCTGGGAATAGTGGTACACCGCTCGCTCAGCCACACTATATAGCATTCTGTTTACTGTTCTGTGTCTGCTGGGAATAGTGGTACACCGCTCGCTCAGCCACACTATATAGCATTCTGTGCACTGTTCTGTGTCTGCTGGGAATAGTGGTACACCGCTCGCTCAGCCACACTATATAGCATTCTGTTCACTGTTCTGTGTCTGCTGGGAATAGTGGTACACCGCTCGCTCAGCCACACTATATAGCATTCTGTTTACTGTTCTGTGTCTGCTGGGAATAGTGGTACACCGCTCGCTCATCCACACTATATAGCATTCTGTTCACTGTTCTGTGTCTGCTGGGAATAGTGGTACACCGCCCGCTCAGCCACACTATATAGCATTCTGTTCACTGTTCTGTGTCTGCTGGGAATAGTGGTACACCGCTCGCTCAGCCACACTATATAGCATTCTGTTCACTGTTCTGTGTCTGCTGGGAATAGTGGTACACCGCTCGCTCATCCACACTATATAGCATTCTGTTCACTGTTCTGTGTCTGCTGGGAATAGTGGTACACCGCCCGCTCAGCCACACTATATAGCATTCTGTTCACTGTTCTGTGTCTGCTGGGAATAGTGGTACACCGCTCGCTCAGCCACACTATATAGCATTCTGTTCACTGTTCTGTGTCTGCTGGGAACAGTAGTACACCGCTCGCTCAGCCAGAGTATATAGCATTGTGTTTACTGCCACTCTGTGTACACCGCTCAGCCAGACTATATACCATTGTTTACTGACACTCTGTGTACACCGCTCAGCCAGACTATATACCATTGTTTACTGACACTCTGTGTACACCGCTCAGCCAGACTATATACCATTGTTTACTGAAACTCTGTGTACACCGCTCAGCCAGACTATATACCATTGTTTACTGCCACTCTGATTCTGCTGGGAACAGTAGTACACCGCTCGCTCAGCCAGACTATATACCATTGTTTACTGACACTATATAGCAGACTATATAGCATTGTGTGTACACCGCTCAGCCAGACTATATACCATTGTTTACTGACACTCTGTGTACACCGCTCAGCCAGACTATATACCATTGTTTACTGCCACTCTGATTCTGCTGGGAACAGTAGTACACCGCTCGCTCAGCCAGACTATATACCATTGTTTACTGACACTCTGTGTACACCGCTCAGCCAGACTATATACCATTGTTTACTGCCACTCTGATTCTGCTGGGAACAGTAGTACACCGCTCGCTCAGCCAGACTATATACCATTGTTTACTGACACTATATAGCAGACTATATAGCATTGTGTGTACACCGCTCAGCCAGACTATATACCATTGTTTACTGACACTCTGTGTACACCGCTCAGCCAGACTATATACCATTGTTTACTGCCACTCTGATTCTGCTGGGAACAGTAGTACACCGCTCGCTCAGCCAGACTATATACCATTGTTTACTGACACTCTGTGTACACCGCTCAGCCAGACTATATACCATTGTTTACTGCCACTCTGATTCTGCTGGGAACAGTAGTACACCGCTCGCTCAGCCAGACTATATACCATTGTTTACTGACACTCTGTGTACACCGCTCAGCCAGACTATATACCATTGTTTACTGCCACTCTGATTCTGCTGGGAACAGTAGTACACCGCTCGCTCAGCCAGACTATATAGCATTGTGTTTACTGCCACTCTGTGTACACCGCTCAGCCACACTATATAGCATTGCGTACTCTGCCAGTCAGTGTGTATATTGCTGGGATCAGTAATACTCCACTCACCGTCAACCACTATATGAGCTCAACATGAGTTCCCCAGAGACCTCCGCTGTGAGCAGCACTCCCAACAACAGCAACAGCCAACGCCCCACGCAAGCTATAACATCCACCCCAGCAGCCAGTGGTCAGCAGCAGCCCTCCCCGGAGGAGAACGTTGTGTCCATCAGTCCGTCGCCAGAGCGATTAATGAGGGCTGCCATTGAGGAGATGATGGGGCCTGATGTGGAGGAGGAGGTCTGGCTCAGGCCAGCATCCCAAGTTAATGTTGAGGACGATGAGGGGTCTGTGTCTGGGGATGTTGGGGTGGCAGAGGTGGTGGGTGGGTCAGACTCAGGAGAAGAGTTGTATGATGAGGATGATGATCGGGACCATCTGTATGTGCCTCAGAGTCCGACCCCGGAAAACATGTTGTATCGTGTGTTTAGGTACTAAAATCTGCGTTCCCTCCCAGTAGTGTTGGGCGAACAGTGTTTGCCACTGTTCGGGTTCTGCAGAACATCACCCTGTTCGGGGTGACTATATAGCAGACTATATAGCATTGTGTTTAATGCCACTCTGTGTACACGGCTCAGCCACACTATATAGCATTGTGTTTACTTCCACTCTGTGTCTGCTGGGAACAGTAGTACACCGCTCACCCGCCACTGTATAGCATTGTGCTCTGTGTCACTGCTGACAATAGTGGTACACCGCTCACCCACCACTGTATAGCATTTCTGTACTGCCACTGTACTGCTGCCAGTCAGCGTGTACTTTAAGGATAAGTGAAATGAGGAAGAAATCCGGTGAAAGAGGGAGGGGCAAGGGAAGAGGTGTTTCCCCTGACGGTTCACGTACAGGCCACAGGGGAGCACCCAAGAAAACCCACTCAATACTGCCCATGTTGTCCAGGACAACAACCCTCACAGATCCAAAAGAACAGGACCAGATAATTACTTGGATGACCTCTCAAGCGTCCAGCAGTGGGTTAAGCAGCACCAGCACATCACGCACGAGGTCCGAGTCCTCAGCCAGTTAAAGTCTGGGCTTTCTTTGAAGACTGCACTGAGGATGTTACCATGGCGATTTGCAAGGTGTGCAAGACCCGCCTGAGCAGGGGGAAAAGTATTAACAACCTCTCCACCACCAGCATGAGCCGCCACATTCTATCCAAACATCCCACTCTGTGGGCAAACGCGGCAGGACAGGGTACCACCAGCAACACTGCCTCCCTTGGGTTCACCAGACTCACCACCAGACCCGCCTCAGCAGCAGCAGTAGCCCAGCCATTGCGTGGTTCACAACATTCACAAACATCAGACGATGCTGACACTGTCACTTTCCGGACTAGTGCTCTTGAGGTCTCCCAGTGTTCATCAAACACAACAACCAACAGCCCTTCGGTGTGCAGCGCTACGGTTGAGTTGTCTGTCTCTGAGATGTTTGAGCACAAGAGGAAATTGCCAGCAAATGACCCCCGGGCCGTGGCAGTAACAGCCAGCCAGCATAGCCAAGCTTCTGGCCTGCGAAATGCTGCCATATCGAGTGGTGGAGACAAACAGCTTCAAGGGCATGATGTCAGTGGCCATCCCACGTTACGTTGTTCCCAGCCGCTACCACTTTGCGCGCTCTGCAGTGCCTGAGTTGCATGAGCACGTGGTCAGCTAAATAACCCGAAGCTTGAAGAATGCCGTTGCCTGCAAGGTTCACCTCACCACTGACACCTGGACGAGTGCGTTCGGCCAGGGTCGATACATCTCCCTTACCGCGCACTGGGTGAACCTTGTGGAGCCTGGCAGCGATTCCTCACCTGCTACGGCGCGGGTGTTGCCCACGCCGCAAACAGCTGGATAACAACAGCAGCACCTACCTCTCTGACTCCTTCTCCTCCAACGCATCTCAAAGCTGTACCTCATCCGGAAATGCTAACCCAGCACCAGCAGCAGTAGGATCGTGGAAGCAGTGCAGCACAGCTGTTGGCATGCGTCAGCAAGCGTTGCTGAAGCTGATCTGCCTTGGGGATAAGCAGCACACAGGGGAGGAAATTTGGAGGGGAATAAAGGAACAGACGGATTTGTGGCTGGCACCGCTGGACCTGAAACCGGGCATGAAGCTAGACACCTGGCACGAACTGGCAATGTACGCAATAGAGGTGCTGGCTTGCCCGGCAGCCAGCGTTATGTCGGAACGCTGTTTCAGTGCTGCCGGAGGCATCATCACAGATCGGCGTATCCGCCTCTCCACAGAAAATGCAGACCGTCTGACTCAAATTAAAATGAATCAATCCTGGATTGGAAACGACTACGCAACACTCCTGGACCCCAACCAAGTAACATGACCGATGAACATCTGGGATGGTTTAGCGTTTCCGGTCCCTGTTTATTGAACCTCTCATCTGTATTACATTTATGACTGCATGGCGGCAAAAAGCATTGCTGCTATATCCGCACGCTTTTTGTCCTCATGCAAGGCCTGGGTTGTTGTGTCTCACAAAGCGTGGCCTTCTCCTCCTGCGCCTCCTCCTGTTCCATCACGTGTGCTGCTGCTGCTGCTGCTGCTGCTGGGTTACCGTTGCCGCGTGGTCCCTGTTTATGGAACCTCTTATCTTTATTACATTTATGACTACATGGCGGTACAAAGCATGCTATCCGCACGCTTTTTGTCCTCATGCAAGGCCTGGGTTGTTGTGTCTCACAAAGCGTGGCCTTCTCCTCCTGCGCCTCCTCCTGTTCCATCACGTGTGCTGCTGCTGCTGCTGCTGCTGCTGGGTTAGCGTTGCCGGTCCCTGTTTATGGAACCTCTTATCTTTATTACATTTATGACTACATGGCGGTACAAAGCATGCTATCCGCACGCTTTTTGTCCTCATGCAAGGCCTGGGTTGTTGTGTCTCACAAAGCGTGGCCTTCTCCTCCTGCGCCTCCTCCTGTTCCATCACGTGTGCTGCTGCTGCTGCTGGGTTAGCGTTGCCGCGTGGTCCCTGTTTATTGAACCTCTTATCTTTATTACATTTATGACTACATGGCGGTACAAAGCATGCTCTCCGCACGCTTTTTGTCCTCATGCAAGGCCTGGGTTGTTGTGTCTCACAAAGCGTGGCCTTCTCCTCCTGCGCCTCCTCCTGTTCCATCACGTGTGCTGCTGCTGGGTTAGCGTTGCCGCGTGGTCCCTGTTTATTGAACCACTTATCTTTATTACATTTATGACTGCATGGTGGTACAAAGCATGCTATCCGCACGCTTCTTGTCCTCATGCAAGGCCTGGGTTGTTGTGTCTCAAAGCGTGGCCTTCTCCTCCTGCGCCACCCTCCTCCTGTTCCATCACGTGTGCTGCTGCTGGGTTAGCATTACCGGTCCCTTTTCCTGGAACCTCTTATATGTATTACATTTATGACTGCATGCCGACAAAAAGCATGTTACCTGTGCAAAGAAAACAGACATTTCCCGCATTTAAAAGACAGTTTTCCCTTTGAAACTTTAAAATCGATTTTCTCAAAAACTATAAGCTCTTTTTGCTAAATTTTTTTTTCCTCTTGTACCCACTCCCAAGGTGCACATACCCTGTAAATTTGGGGTATGTAGCATGTAAGGAGGCTTTACAAAGCACAAAAGTTCGGGTCCCCATTGACTTCCATTATGTTCGGAGTTCGGGTCGAACACCCGAACATCGCGGACATGTTCGGCCTGTTCGGCCCGAACCCGAACATCTAGATGTTCGCCCAACACTATGAACAGCCCATTGATTTTTCATTGCTGTGCGGTGGGCTGCGTTACAGGCTGCACTAACGTGCGCCTGTAACGTCCCACTGTGAAACCAGCCTTAGGGTGACATACAGCAATACAGGAAAACAAGAAAAACCAGATCAGTATGAGTACAAGGTAATGCTTAGTCAGTCACTGGATGGAGCATGGAGATTAGGCAAGTTGAGTTCACTCAAATGCCTAGCATGTGTGCACAGTAATGGAGGTGCATGATCAGGTAGGACACAAAAAGAGGACCCTGCCCAAAGGCTTAAAATCTAGAGGGAGAGGTAGGGACATGAAAGGTAGGGGACCAGAGTTCAGCTGCGGGTTTAGAGCAATTATGAGTGGTGGTAGGCCAGAGTGAAAAGGTGAGTTTTGAGGGCCTTCTTAAATATGTTGATGGAGGGGGCTGCCCTAATGGGTGGAGGTAGGGAGTTCCAAGTAGTTTACTATATCAGAATTGGTCCTACAGTGTAGATCCTATTTTTTTATATTTCTTTTCAAGAATTACAGTCAGTTTTTATGATTGATTGTAACATTTGGAAAATCTGACCAACTCTGAGAAAATTGCTTGGGTCTATACATCAAGGAATTGACAATCTACCTTACAATTTTCAAAACAAATGATCAGAACGATCCACCAGTCCTGATCGACTTATATAGAAAACAACTGGAAATTTCTGATTTCTCACTCAAATGATTGATTGATTTTTCTGCACAACCAATCATTTTTTTATCAAATTGGTGTTAAATTGGGTCTTTTTATTGTATGGTTTGTGGCCACAGACACATGGCCGATACCTGGGGACAGAGTTTATAAACCATAACAATTTTCTACTATACCTACAGTATATCTATCATACCTATGTATCTATGCTTACTGTAATGTGAATGAGCTTTCTATACCCTTTTAGGCCGTATTTACATAATGCAAGGCACTTACAGTGGTGTGAAAAACTATTTGCCCCCTTCCTGATTTCTTATTCTTTTGCATGTTTGTCACACTTAAATGTTTCTGCTCATCAAAAACCGTTAACTATTAGTCAAAGATAACATAATTGAACACAAAATGCAGTTTTAAATGATGGTTTTTATTATTTAGTGAGAAAAATAACTCAAAACCTACATGGCCCTGTGTGAAAAAGAAATTGCCCCCTGAACCTAATAGCTGGTTGGGCCACCCTTAGCAGCAATAACTGCAATCAAGCATTTGCGATAACTTGCAACGAGTCTTTTACAGCGCTCTGGAGGAATTTTGGCCCACTCATCTTTGCAGAATTGTTGTAATTCAGCTTTATTTGAGGGTTTTCTAGCATGAACCGCCTTTTTAAGGTCATGCCACAACATCTCAATAGGATTCAGGTCAGGACTTTGACTAGGCCACTCCAAAGTCTTCATTTTGTTTTTCTTCAGCCATTCAGAGGTGGATTTGCTGGTGTGTTTTGGGTCTTTGTCCTGCTGCAGCACCCAAGATCGCTTCAACTTGAGTTGACAAACAGATGGCCGGACATTCTCCTTCAGGATTTTTTGGTAGACAGTAGAATTCATGGTTCCATCTATCACAGCAAGCCTTCCAGGTCCTGAAGCAGCAAAACAACCCCATACCATCACACTACCACCACCATATTTTACTGTTGGTATGATGTTCTTTTGCTGAAATGCTGTGTTACTTCTACGCCAGATGTAACGGGACACGCACCTTCCAAAAAGTTCAACTTTTGTCTCGTCGGTCCACAAGGTATTTTCCCAAAAGTCTTGCCAATCATTGAGATTTTTTTTTTAGCAAAATTGAGACGAGCCTTAATGCTCTTTTTGCTTAAAAGTGGTTTGCGCCTTGGATATCTGCCATGCAGACCGTTTTTTCCCAGTCTCTTTCTTATGGTGGAGTCATGAACAAGGACCTTAATTGAGGCAAGTGAGGCCTGCAGTTCTTTAGATGTTGTCCTGGGGTCTTTTGTGGCCTCTCGGATGAGTTTTCTCTGCGCTCTTGGGGTAATTTTGGTCGGCCGGCCACTCCTGGGAAGGTTCATCACAGTTCCATGTTTTTGCCATTTGTGGATAATGGCTCTCACTGTGGTTCGCTGGAGTCCCAAAGCTTTAGAAATGGCTTTATAACCTTTACCAGACTGATAGATCTCAATTACAGTACTTTGTTCTCATTTGTTCCTGAATTTCTTTGGATCTTGGCATGATGTCTAGCTTTTGAGGTGCTTTTGGTCTACTTCTCTGTGTCAGATAGCTCCTATTTAAGTGATTTCTTGATTGAAACAGGTGTGGCAGTAATCAGGCCTGGAGGTGACTACAGAAATTGAACTCAGGTGTGATAAACCACAGTTAAGTTATTTTTTAACAAGGGGGGCAATCACTTTTTCACACAGGGCCATGTAGATTTGGAGTTTTTTTTTCTCACTAAATAATAAAAACCATCATTTAAAACTGCATTTTGTGTTCAATTGTGTTCTCTTTGACTAATAGTTAACGGTTTTTGATGAGCAGAAACATTTAAAGTGTGACAAACATGCAAAAGAATAGGAAATCAGGAAGGGGGCAAATACTTTTTCACACCACTGTATCTGTGCGCTTCAAGGGCAACACCGAGCATCTGCATTGCTCTCACTGACAATGAATGGGACAGTGCTAGCTTCAGACACAAATGCGCGCATGAGGCCTTGTTCACACTAGCCATCTGCATAGCGCTGCTTATCTTATTCAGGACATTCAATATATCAGTTCTGCGTTTTGGTGAAAATGTGTGCAGCAGTTCACATCACACCGCTGTGCAGCGCATAATATACGCACGTCAGACAGTGCAATCCCTGCACTTCTAATGTTCTTGCATGTCTCCCAGCACACACATTGCTGAAATTTGCATGGTAACACTTACGGTGTGAACAAGGCCTTAATGTGACACACTGCTGCACAGAGCATATGTGAGGAAATCACACAGCGCAGTCTATCCTCATTTCATCCTGTCCTTGCCTAGTGCACACTATGGGCTCCCTCCAATACACTTTATCTCCCAGGAGATCATTTCTCAGTCTTTGTTTCTAAATAACTCTTCAGCCTTCTGCGATTGAAAAAAAGTACCAGAAAGTAGTTGAAAAAGTACTGCCAAATTTATTCTCTGTAGTTTATTTTTGGTGGCTTAAAATCCATTTTATTAATAAGGTGTGAAATATCACCTAGGAGAAAACTTAGGAGAAAATGTGAAGCGGATCAGGCCCTATACGAGTTACAGCAACACTTATAGGGCTTGAGTCACTAAACCGTGTTAACTCAAATATCACACCTTATCAAAGAGATCACACCTTGGGCTTGATTCACTAAATCTGACCTTTCCTTCATCCCACACATCCAAAACATCACCAGAGCCTGCAATTTCCACCTCCGTAATATCTCCAAGATCCACCCCTTCTTAACCCCAGACACGACCATACTGCTCATCCATGCCCTCATCATCTCCTGCCTTGATTACTGTAACTTCCTCCTTTCTGGCCTCCCCTTGAAACGTACTATCCCCCTTCAATCAGTGATGAACGCGGCTGCAAGACTAATCCATTCTTCGCACCGCTCCGTATCCACATCTCCCCTTTGTGTATTCCTGCACTGGCTCCCTATCTGTTTCAGGATAACTTTCAAGATTCTATACCTGGCGTATAAATCTGTGCACAAAACCTGCCCTACCTACATCTCGGAGCTTGTTCACAAGTATACACCAGGTCGCCCCCTCCGATCCTCCAACGACCTTCGCCTCACCACCCCACGCATTTCACACTCCCATGCCCGCCTGCAGGATTTCTCAAGAGCCGCCCCCACCCTCTGGAACGCCCTTCCACCACCCATCAGACTTTCTCCCTCTTTCAACACATTCAAGCAAGCTCTCAAAACCCACCTCTTTAGGATGGCCTACCCACCTCCTACCACACAGTAACTCTCTACCGAATATTTCACAGCCCCACCTAGTGTTTCCACCCCACCCTTTAGATTGTAAGCCTCTGGCAGGGTCCTCCATTCCCTAGTGCAGTGGTTCCCAACCTTTTTGAAGTCGTGACACATCACTCCAAATGCTCAAATCGCGGTGACACATCACATATGTAGGTAGTATAGTTCCCCAGTATGGATCGTATGGCTGCCCCAGTGTAGGTGGTACAGCTGCCCCAGTGTAGGTGGTATGGCTTCCCCAGTGTAGGTGGTATAGCTGCCCCAGTGTAGGTGGTATAGCTGCCCCAGTGTAGGTGGTATGGCTGCCCCAGTGTAGGTGGTACAGCTGCCCCAGTGTAGGTGGTACAGCTGCCCCAGTGTAGGTGGTATGGCTGCCCCAGTGTAGGTGGTATAGCTGCCCCAGTGTAGGTGGTATAGCTGCCCCAGACGATTTCCCCACAAAATGCAATCTCATTGGCAGACAATTTCCCCACAAAATGCAATCTCATTGGCAGACAATTTCCCCACAAAATGCAATCTCATTGGCAGAGGAGTTCCCCACAAAATGCAATCTCATTGGCAGACGATCTCCCCACAAAATGCAATCTCATTGGCAGACGATTTCCCCACAAAATTCAATCATATTGGCAGATGATTTCCCCACAAAATGCAATCTCATTGGCAGACGATTTGCCCACAAAATGCAATCTCATTGGCAGACGATTTCCCCACAAAATGCAATCTCATTGGCAGACGATTTCCCCACAAATGCAATCTTATTGGCAGATTTCCCCACAAATGCAATCTTATTGGCAGATTTCCCCACAAAATGCAATCTCATTGGCAGACGATTTCCCCACAAATGCAATCTTATTGGCAGATTTCCCCACAAATGCAATCTTATTGGCAGATTTCCCCACAAATGCAATCTCATTGGCAGAAGAGCTCCCCACAAATGCAATCTTATTGGCAGATTTCCCCACAAATGCAATCTTATTGGCAGATTTCCCCACAAATGCAATCTCATTGGCAGAAGAGTTCCCCACAAATGCAATCTCATTGGCAGAAGAGTTCCCCACAAAATGCAATCTCGTTGGCAGACGATTTCCCCACAAATGCAATCTTATTGGCAGATTTCCCCACAAATGCAATCTTATTGGCAGATTTCCCCACAAATGCAATCTTATTGGCAGATTTCCCCACAAATGCAATCTCATTGGCAGAAGAGTTCCCCACAAATGCAATCTCATTGGCAGAAGAGTTCCCCACAAATGCAATCTCATTGGCAGAAGAGTTCCCCACAAAATGCAATCTCATTGGCAGACGATTTCCCCACAAATGCAATCTTATTGGCAGATTTCCCCACAAATGCAATCTTATTGGCAGATTTCCCCACAAATGCAATCTTATTGAACTGACCAGAGACTCTCTGGCAGAGAGTGGTGGACTGGAGTGACCTCCTGAAGTGACCACGAACAGAAGGCTCTCACTCACTGCGGATGGCCACCCTACTGCTGGCTTACTAGGCTAGCAGGCCTAGTGTAACGATCGGTGAAGCACAGAGAGGATCTGATTACCGGTGATCTGCAGTATCACTGGGAATACAGAAGTATACCAGATTATAAGTGATCTGCAGTATCACTGATAATCCGACATACAAGCTAACCTCTGTTCACCTGAGTAGAGTGTAGTGTTTGGTGTAACAGTAACACTTAGAGGACAAGGCCTCAGTGCAGCGAGGAATACTGCACAGATTCCTTCCGCAGACCTGAGCTCTCCAAGACGGGAGGAGTCAGACTGACAGTAGGAAGGATTGTCTGAAAGTGACACTCAGGAGGAGGGGTCACTAACAGAGTGAGGAACCGCCTCTAACGGTAAGGTCGGTTCTCGAGGTCGGACAAGCCAGGTAGTACACACACGGACAGATACAGTACAATATCAGAAAGCAAAGGCGGAGTCTAAGTACAGGCAGGGTTCGGCAACGGGGAATCAGATATAACGAGGTACAGAATCAGGAGGCAGAAGCGGAGTGTAGGTACAAGCCGGGGTTCGGCAACAGAGTATCAGAAGTATCGAGGTACAAGATCAGAGTTCAAGGGGATAGTCAAGGCAGGCAAAGGTCATAACAGATAATCACAATCAAACTAGTACTTTAGCTATCAACAGAATCTAGCTAAGTGTAGGATTACAGCTCCAGCTGGTCCCGGCACACTTGCGGATCTGACTACGGATCTGGGTGCTCCCACATATGTGATCGCAACGCCAGACAAAGAGCAAGTGAACAGCCAGCAGTATATATACTCAAGGACCTTTCCAGGACCTCCCTAATTGCTGGACCAATGAAAGTTGTGGAAAATGTCAGCTGACCAGCCTGGTCAGCTGACTCACTTCTGGCTGTTATTTAAACTCAGCCTCTGTGCGCGCGCGCGTGTCACTCTGAATCTTGGTGGACTATCAGTCCCAGCCACACCAGTACTGTCATGCAATGTATCTTGTGAACCGCTTGCGGGGGCCGCCTCCAATGCGGATTCCGCTGTTCCCAATGCGGATTCCGCTGTTCCCAATGCGGATTCTGCCGCTCTGCCTAAGCAGCATGCGGCAGTTTTTCCGCGTTGTGACGCCCTGCTGGATGCGGAAACAGCCGCCTCACTTTGAGAGACGGCGGCTTTTCCGCGTTTCCTCACACCTAGTAATCTGGCAAGACAAGTGCAGAGTCTTGTCTCTCTGGGTCGCGCACATCGTCAGGTCGGCTCCTCCCCCCGCCTAGCGTGATGGTCATGGACGGCCCGCCTCCCTCCCGCTGCGCCGACGTCTACGTGTGTCACACACGTAACGTGTGACGACATGCGTACTGTACAGCGTACAGGCAGCACCAGCGTGTTAGAGGGAGATGGAGGAGATCGGGCCGAAAAGGAGGACATTTGGCTGTCCTCCCTTGCCTTCCACCGGACGGAGGACCACAGAGCGGGGGAATGCGACGACACATTCCCAATGCTGACGCGACACATGAATGTGTCGCGGCACACCGGTTGGGAACCACTGCCCTAGTGTAATCTACAGGATCATGTGCTCCTGTCCTATGAAAGCCTGTACTTGTATTACTGGGCCTACCCAACCAGCCCAAATCACATGATCATGTATCTTGTACCCTCTCCCTTCCCTAGTGTATTCTACATGACCGTGTGCTCCTTTCCTTTGACCGCCTCGTACTTGTATTACTGAGCCTACCTAACCAGCCCAAATCACAGGATCATGTATCTTGTACACTCTCCCTTCCCTAGTGTGTTCTACATGATTGTGTGCTCCTTTCCTATGACCGCCTCGTACTTGTATTACTGGGCCTACCTAACCAGCCCATATCACATGATCATGTATCTTGTACCCTCTCCCTTCCCTAGTGTATTCTACATGATTGTGTGCTCCTTTCCTATGACCGCCTCGTACTTGTATTATTGGGCCTACCTAACCAGCCTAAATCACATGATCATGAATCTTGTACCCTCTCCCTTCCCTTGTGTATTCTACATGATCATGTGCTCCTTTCCTATGACAGCCTCGTACTTGTATTACTGGACCTACCTAACCAGCCCATATCACATGATCATGTATCTTGTACCCTCTCCCTTCCCTAGTGTATTGTACATGATCATGTGCTCCTTTCCTATGACAGCCTCGTACTTGTATTACTGGACCTACATAACCAGCCCAAATCACATGATCATGTATCTTGTACCCTCCCCCTTCCCTAGTGTATTCTACATGATCGTGTGCTCCTTTCCTATGACCGCCTCGTACTTGTATTACTGGACCTACCTAACCAGCCCATATCACATGATCATGTATCTTGTACCCTCTCCCTTCCCTAGTGTATTTTACATGATTGTGTGCTCCTTTCCTATGACCGCCTCGTACTTGTATTACTGGACCTACCTAACCAGCCCATATCACATGATCATGTATCTTGTACCCTCTCCCTTCCCTAGTGTATTTTACATGATCGTGTGCTGCTTTCCTATGACAGCCTCGTACTTGTATTACTGGACCTACCTAACCAGCCCAAATCACAGGATCATGTATCTTGTACCCTCTCCCCTCCCTAGTGTATTCTACATGATCGTGTGCTGCTTTCCTATGACTGCCTCGCACTTGTATTACTGGGCCTACCTAACCAGCCCAAATCACATGATCATGTATCTTGTACCCTCTCCCTTCCCTAGTGTATTCTACATGATTGTGTGCTCCTTTCCTATGACCGCCTCATACTTGTATTACTGGGCCTAACTAACCAGCCCAAATCACATGATCTTGTATCTTGTACCCTCCCCCTTCCCTAGTGTATTGTACATGATTGTGTGCTCCTTTCCTATGACAGCCTCATACTTGTATTACTGGACCTACCTAACCAGCCCAAATCACATGATCATGTATCTTGTACCCTCTCCCTTCCCTAGTGTATTGTACATGATTGTGTGCTCCTTTCCTATGACAGCCTCATACTTGTATTACTGGACCTACCTAACCAGCCCAAAAAACATGATCATGTATCTTGTACAATTTGCATGTATAACTTTGTTCTATGTTGTATAACCCTATGTCTGTCATCCTTGTATCATTGTATATATTTATTGTCCAGCGCTGCGTAATATGTTGGCGCTTTATAAATACAATAAATAATAATAATAATAAAGCTATCACAGCAGTTATCACGCGAAGTAACGCAGTTCGTTTGTGCGCGGCAGATCGTGTGATAATTGCTGTGATAGCCGTTATCACTCTTTAGTGAATCATGCCCCAAGAGCGCTTCTGAGAGCTTTTCACGTCGCCAGCACTTTAAATAGCGTTTTGCTGCTGAAACTCTATAAAGGTGTCCCACAGCAGCGGTGTGATTTTTCTAAAATGGCAAACGCGCTGCATTCAGCTTGAATGAATGAAGTGCTAGCGATTGCACCAGCGACTTTGGTGAGCACCAGCTCCTACTGTGTTACGCTGTATATTCTGTAAGTTCTGTTACCATTTTACAGGGCTTTTTTTATGCCGTATATGGCGCCCTGAGGTTGTCATCATCAGCAAGTGCCCTTTAAATGCACAAACCCTCACCCTTTCTCTCTCGCAGGAAGACAGAAAAGTCCCTTCCCATGGCTCTTCCTGTTCCCCAGGCAGAGTACAAGTGATGAGATAACAAGGTGGGATTTATCTGGCTGATCAGAGTTCTCAGTCTTGTGCTGCATGGACAGCAGAGTGTAACGTGTTGTAGTGACACCAGGCCTCCCCCTCTGCGTTGCCCCTGACCCCTTCCCTGTGAATGATTCTGAGACAGATGGAGCTGTCTCAGCACCGGCCTCCTGTCTCAAGGAGCCGCTGTCAATCACGGCCCGCTGTCTTTTACCAAATTTGGCGACATGTCCCCCGGCTCCTTGGGCTCAAAATAAATGTTCAGCAGAGAGAGGAGTGCTGGGCAGAGGGGAGGGATGGCCGAGGAGCACCGGGGAGGAGAGAGGGCTGCAGTTGCTTCTCAATCCCGATGAAGGATTATTAACTCCCTGATTAAGGCAGGGAACACACTTGACTGTTTTCGTACGCGTTTTCTGCACAGAAAAACTGAGAACACAATCAATTGGCTGGTTCACACTTAACGTGGTTTTCGTGTGCAGAAAAAAAACTGACATTCTGCATCATGATTCTGCACATTTTGTCAGTTTATTTTGTATCATTGACATTAGCTGCAGTGAAAAAACGCACGCTTTTTCCTGCATAGAAACACACTTGGTGTGAAGAAAACGTATGCAGAAAACTGAAAGACAAGTGTGTCCCCTGCCTTAGACCTTCGGAGCAGGCCTCCTCTATTAACCCCTGCCAGGCCAGGTTAACCCTTCATCAGCCGCATGCGTCACTTACACATCATTCAGCCTCACCAGCCATCTCTGACCGAATGATAAATGACACAGCAAATCTTGGCTGGACTTTATGTCAAAGCCTTTGCTGTCAGATGGTGTTGGATTGCAGCGTACGTGGGGCATATTAGAACATAGTGAATGCTGCTGAAAGCCTAGTACATCAATAAACTGCAAACTGAATTGGGGAGGGTCCTCTTCTCCTGTGTCATTGCATGTACTTGTTGGTCACCTGTTTCCCAGGTTATTGTATTGTGCTGCGGTTTAACTTGGAGCTTGACCAATAAAAGATAGAAGTAATATCAGCAATCATGCAGCAACTACTGCACTGACCTTTCAGCAACCCTGACTGTGATCTGATATGACCCTGGAGGGGTGGCAAAGCCCAAAAGCGTCATCCCTTAGGCCTCTTTCACAATGGTGCATTGTATTACCCTGTTTTTACCGCAGGGTAACGCAACACCAATAAAAGTCTATTGGGCCTTTCATACCGGGATGGTGCGACGCAATGCGACGGGAGGGAAGCAGTGCGTTGGGAGCCGGCTTGCCTGGCGATGTGCGGCAGAACGGAAGTCGTGTAAGTCTATGGCGACGCAGACTTTTAAAAAAGTTTTCGTGTTGCGGCGCACATCCTCGGAAGCGTATTTTTTCAGTACACTTCTGCGCAATTCGTATTTCCGCCACAGGAAGTGAGCGCTAGAGAGCCTCACTTCCTGTTTGGCTTGCAGCCAGAAAGGAAATTCCCGTAGGCCTTATTTTTTAGCGTTGCTGTGCGGTGCAATCATCTGCTTGCATCGGACCAGCAATTCAGGCCGGCAGTGTGAAATCGGGCGCAAGCTAAACATACACATGATAGATTCCCATCTGATGTGGCAAAACGATTCATTCCTTTCTGATAGGAGTCCATTCCTACCACACACATAGCACATCGATTATCAATAGATTGCAGCAGGGAATCGAAAATGGATGGAACAACAGTGCTACAGAGTTCAGTGCAATGCTATAAGCAATGGGTTGTCAATCTGTTGCAGGTTCTGTTCCCATATTGGGGAAATTATGTTTCAGCAGATCAAGTCTGCCAGGAATCTGGAAAATCAAAACGTGTACGAGTATCCTCAGACTTAGGAGATTCTAGGGGTGGGTGGAAACGCTGATTTCCAAACCCGCAGAAATTACGATTTCCGCAAATGCAGATTCAGCAAATTTTTCCAAAAATTTCCGATTCCGATCTCCATGGTAAAGTTTTTTTTTAGCCATTTTTGTTGTTTGTTATTTTGCTAAAGTTATTTGTTATTTAGCAGAATCCGCTATATTTTGCAGATGTCCGCTGTTATACGGACCTCCTTGATACACGACAGAATACTCTGGCCGAAAACAGTACCGGATCAATCAGAGAACTCAGAAAGGTAACAGCAGGAAACCGACTGCCGCAGTCATTTTAGACCAATCACAAGACTCGGACGCTACCAAGTTTTTCCGAGTTTTGTGATTATCTTAAAATATCCATCGTATTCCGATTTTCGCGGTAAACCACCACATTCTCGGAAATGTAAAGTCAAGCACAAGACTCGGAATGTGGAAATACTCACTTTGCAATAAACACTTGGATCATGTTTTTATTGCACGTGCGAACCTGCCCTAAAGGGTTGTTCACATTAAGAGCGTTTTTTTTTTAAAGGGACACTGTAGGGGGGTCGGGTGAAAATGAGTTGAAGTTACCCGGGGCTTCTAATGGTCCCCTGCAGACGTCCTGTGCCCGTGCAGCCACTCACTGATGCTCCGGCCCCGCCTCCAGTTGACTTCTGGAATTTCAGACTTTAAAGTCTGAAAACCACGGTGCCTGCACGGCTGTGTCCTCACTCCCGCTGATGTCACCAGGAACATACTGCGCAGGCACAGACCATACTGGGCTTGTGCAATACACTCCTGGTGACATCAGCGGGAGTGAGGACACGGCAACGCAGGCGCAATGGTTTTCAGACTTTAAAGTCTGAAATTCCAGAAGTGAACCGGAGGTGGGGCCGGAGCATCGGTGAGTGGCTGCGCCAACACAGGATGTCTGCGGGGGACCATTAGAAGCCCCGGGTAAGTTCAACTCATTTTCCCCCTGACCCCCCTACGGTGTCCCTTTAAGTGCTGGTAATTTTTAAAATCGCTTTAAAAGCGCTTGCGCATTGTAGCTGTATGTGAGTATTCTCACATGGGCGATGAGCTTCTGCACCATTTCCTGAGCATTTGCACTTCAATGCAAAGTATAGGGAAATCGCAAAGCGCTTTGAAAAGCAATTTTCCGAGCGCTTTTTAAAAAAAATACAAATTATTCAGATCCAGGTCAGAGTTCACTTCCTGAGTGTCGTCAGGAATTTAAAAAAAATCGCCAAACAAAATCACTTTTCAAATCGATTTGAAAGCACAGGGAAAAGCGCTCACAAAAGCACTCTGCGCTGGCGATTTATAATGTAAAGAAGGCCTTACAGTGTTACTGAATCTTTACTATGAAATTGGAAGCTATATTTGTTTCCATCTTTAAAAAAAATGAAATCACGCTATTAATGCCCCTCAGTCATATAATGTCCAACATCTGTATCCCATGAGAGGCATTTCCACAGGCTGATTGATGTGAGGATATTAGGCAGACAACAGCTGAGCATGAAGCAGCCTAGCACAGAAGTGTTTGTTATGTTATAGGTGTCACATGACTGGATATTCCTTCCCTTCTATGTATTCTCCACTCATCTCCACCCATTATGTGTTTCACCTCATCTCAGGTTTACAAGGGTTATCCTGCGGCATACATATAAAAAGGGCTCTGCCATAACTGGGAACCGCGGATAGCTGCTGGTAGAATATCAGTAAAATGACATAAAATGGTATTCTTCTATTGGGCAATGGGCAACACAACAGTAGAGTATGTCATTTTCAGGGTCGGACTGGGCCACAGTAGTACAGTTTTTTCCCTCGGTGGGCCCCCCCTCCAGGTCTCTGGTGCCCCCCCCCCTCCTTGTCTGACAGAGCTCCAATTGCTCAGCACAAAAATTCTCTTCTCAGTGCTGTAATCACTCATGCTGGGAGCAGTTGCGTAGCTAAGGAGCTGTGGGCCCCGATGCAAATTTTACAATGGGGTCCCCCAAGCACTCTATACATAACAATTTATACGGCGCACCAAAACCTGCCAATGGCAACTACAGTGTCAGAGGTACAAGAAGGGGATGAGAAATAGCTTGTTAATGATTACTACTGTTCAAAGTATCTATAGAAGTGATTATTATGAGCAAAGGACCAACAGAGAGCTAATAGTGTAGTTGAGGGAGGGCTCTTCGGGGCCCCTTTGGCCCGAGGGCCCCGATGCGGTCGCAACCTCTGCGGTCGCAACCTCTGCAAAGTAGGACATTACTTTATATTGAAGGAGGGGACTCTATGCAAAGTTTTGCTGGGCAGCAGTGTCTCTGAATTACAATGCTGCTAAGATCATGTACATTTGGCCCTGTCCAGAATACATCATGACCACGCCCACCTTCCGGTGCATGGTCACGCCCTCATGGGATGTGTGGGCCCCAGGTTGAAATTTCTTTGGTGGGCCCCCAGTATCCCAGTCCGACCCTGGTCATTTTCACCAATATATTACTATCACTAAAGCTAATCCTATTCTCACTTGAATCTTCCTTTGATGCCTAATCCTAACACACACTCACACATGCCCAAATTACCCACTATCGCTATAGCCACGATTAAAGGGAGCCGGACATGAGAGGGATATGGTGTCTGAAATATTTATTTCCTTTTAAGTGATACCAGTAGCCTGGCTATCCTGCTGATCCTCTGCCTCTAATGCTTTCAGCCATAGACCCTGAACAAGCATGCAGCAGATCAGGTGCTCTGACTGAAGTCTGACTGGATTAGCCGCTTGCTTGTTTCAGGTGTGTGATTCAGCCACTGCTACAGCCATAGAGATCAGCAGGAGCCAGGCAACTAGTATTGTTTAACAGGAAAAAAAATGTGGCCGCCTCCAAATCCCTCTCAGTTCAGGTTTACTTTAACATTTCAGCCTATGAGGTGCCCATTTAATCATTTCAGCCGCACAGACCTGAGGCTTACGTCTGTGCAGTCTGCGGGGGTGTGCGCAATAGCGATGGTCCCGGTAACAGAAGGGATTAGTGGCAGGGGACAGAGGTCCCCTCAGCCAATCCGTGCATGTCCACCGAGAACAATCACTGGTTTTGTTCAAAAACGGTGATCATTTTCAATTGGTGCCGCCACGCTGCCTCCACTTGCTTGTTTCCACCGCTCCCGGCACCTATTGTTACATTAATGAATGGGAATTTTGTTCCCATTCATTCATCTCCCCTCTAGGCCACCATGACTGCAGGCATCAATGAGATGCCTGCGTCACTTCCGAAGTAACACAGCCACGCATAACTTCCTATTTAGCATATGTATGCTTAGAAGAAATAATGCGCCAGGACATCTTGTGGCCAAATAGTAATATTACACCTAAATACATTAAAGGGAAGGTTCAGGGAGGGATAAAAAAAAAAAAATCTGCATCCACTTACCTGGGGCTTCCTCCAGCCCCTGGCAGGAAGGAGGTGCCCTCGGCGCCGCTCCGCAGGCTTTTGTGGTCTCCGGTGGCCGACCCGACCTGGCCAGGGCTTCTTCTGCGTTCCAAAATGCGCCTCACGGTAGTTCTGAGCCTGCGCAGTAAAGCCCGGAGGACGTCCAATGATGTCAGCGCGCCGCCGTGAGGCGCATTTTGGAACGCAGAAGAAGCCCGACCTGGCCGCTGGCCTGGCCAGGTATGGTCGGCCACCGGAGACCACCGGGAGCCTGCGGAGCGGCGCCGAGGGCACCTCCTGCCTGCCACGGCCTGGAGGAAGCCCCAGGTAAGTGGATGCAGATTTTTTTTTTTAACAGTCCCTGAACCTTCCCTTTAAGGAATACATTAATATGTATATCAGGAGGGTATATTATAATTACATTTTGGGCTTGTAATTAGTGATGGATGTAAAACTGAGAAAATGCACCTTTATTTCCAAATAAAACATTGTCACCATACATTGTACTAGGGATATAATTTTAACGTTGCTATAACCGGGACAAATGGGCAAATAAAATGCGTGGCTTTTATTCACAGTAGAACAATTTATTTTAAAACTATAATGGCCAAAAACTGAGAAATAAAGAATTTTTCAATTTTTTTCTTATTATTCCCTTTAAAGGGCATTTAGAATAAAATAATTCTTAGCATAATGTACCATGTAAAGAAAGCCTAATTCTGGAAAATTGGTGGAAAAAACAAGGTATAGATCATTTTTATTGTGATAAGTACTGATGAAGTTATTGGCGAATGAAAGGGAGAAGCGCTGAAATGTGAAAATTCCTCTCGTCCATAAGGTGAAAACAACCCGTGGGCGTAAAAATGGTTAAAGAAAACCTGTAATAAAAAAAAGTTCCCCGGAGGGTACTCACCTGGGCTGGTGGAAGCCTCCGGATCCTATCGAGGCTTCCCCCGTTCTCCTGTGTCCCACGGCGGCTGCGAAAAAGCTCCCGGAACGGCGGGGGTGTAAATATTGACCTTCCCGGCTCCAGCGCAGGCGCAGTACCGGCTCTCCACTCGGAGATAGGCAGAAATAGCTGATCGCTCTTGCGCCTGCGTAGTAGAGCCGATCCGACAGAGGTCAGCTATTTCCGCCTATCTCCGCGCTGAGAGCCTCAACAACGCCCCTGTTAGAGCCAGGGAAGATAAATATATCTAGGCTTGTCGAGGGAGGATTACCGACCACTTCGTGGGAGCCAGCGCTGGACTGTCTGCAGCGCATTTGAGAGTACGAGCGCTCACGCTTCCACAGTGCACAGACGCCTGTATTCGGAAGCACTCGGGGACACAAGTGCTTTCCAAGCCTCACAAGGCCGCATGGACATTTATTCAACCAATAGGTCGAGTACAAACAATGGCGATGACAGCGCTGGGACGAGGGGAGCAAGACAGGGAGGACTCTACAGGACCCAGAGCCTTTCCTGTCCATAGGTAAGTATTTGACTTATTTTTTTATAATGCTTTTATATTTACTTAACCTCCTTAGCGGTAACCCCGTGCTGGACACGGGGTAAGCCGCCGGAGGGTGCCGCTCAGGCCCTGCTGGGCCGTTTTTCATAATTTTTTTTTTGCTGGACGCAGCTAGCACTTTGCTAGCTGCGCCAGCACTCTGATCGCAGCCGGCCCCCGCCCGATCGCCGCTATTTGCTGCGGCGCGCGCCCCCCCCCCCCCCCCCCCAGACCCCAGCGCTGCCTGGCCAATCAGTGCCAGGCAGCGCCGAGGGGTGGCCCGGGACTCCCAATGACGTCCCGACGTCAGTGACGTCGGTGACGTCATCCCGCCCCGTCGCCATGGCGACGGGGGGAGCCCTCCAGGAAATCCCGTTCTATGAACGGGATTTCCTGATCGGAGATCGCCGAAGGCGATCGAAGCGGGCGGGGGGGATGCCGCTCAGCAGCGGCTATCATGTAGCGAGCCCTCGGCTCGCTACATGATTAAAAAAAAAAAAAAATTTAAAAAAAACTGCTGCGCTCCCTCCTGGCGGTATTTTTCATACCGCCAAGGAGGTTAAATACTGTAGAACTCAGGGCCAAGGCGAGAGAGGCTCCAGCCTCAGGGCGCAGTGTAGGAGGGGGTGCAGGGCAGGGCCGAGGCGAGAGAGGCTCCAGCCTCAGGGCGCAGTGTAGGAGGGGGTGCAGGGCGGGGCCGAGGCGAGAGAGGCTCCACCTCAGGGCGCAGTGTGGGAGGTGGGGAGAGCAGGGGGGGGGGGGGGGGGCGAGGCAGAGGTGAGAGAAGCACCAGCCTCAGGGTCGCAGTGTAGGAGGGGCGCTGGGCAGGGCTGAGGCAGAGGCGAGAGAGGCTCTAGCCTCAGGGCGCAGTGTAGGAGGGGGTGCACAACTCACTCAGCTATCATTCCCCTATTGTGTTTGAAGCAGAGAGAAATAAGATAAGGAGAGACATGGCAGTGACTGCAAACTAGAGAGCTAGATATTAAGTTCTTGGGGGGTAGGGGGCCCTGGGGTGCCTCTTAGTCTAATAGCAATCAGTGTGTGACGGCTGGGGTGGGAGGGATGGAGGGGTGCACTTTGGTGTCTCAGCCTTGGGTGCTGGAGGACCTTGTCCCGCCTCTGGTAGAACTACAATGATCAGCATCCTCTGCCAGGCACTAAGGGTTCAAGATGGAATTTATACTGCCTGTGGCTACTGCAAAAACATACATTAAGTTCAATTGCTCAGATAGATAGATAGATAGATAGATAGATAGATAGATAGATAGATAGATAGATAGATAGATAGATAGATAGATGATATGGCTCTGCATATAAAAATGTCAGCACTCTCTTAATAATAATAGATTGCTTTTAGCCAGCACCTGTCACTCCAGCCTTCATTCTTAATATATGACTATACAGCTGCAAGCCATGGTGTGTTAAGTGTATAATGCAGCACTGTGCCTCCCCATATGTAAGCGTATACAGTATATTCACAGCTCCCAACTGTCCCAACTACAAAACCCAATCTGCCCCTCTTTCCTCCTCAGTCATCTGTGCTTTACTTATTCTAAATACATGAATAGATATAAAAAACTGCTACATTTCTACTTCCATCCTCTAAATTATTTTGATACCTTTTTTGCACCTTTTTTTTTGCTGATGGTGACTATTAGATACATCTATAAAGGTGGCCATACATGGTACAATTGTTCATTTTTTTTCCGATTAGATCATTTTGTTTGATTATTCCGTTAGATCGAATATAAACATTTTTCCAGCATGTCCGATCAGATTTTTCTCGAAAAAATGGGATAATCGTTCAAATTTCTTGATCTAAAAAAATATTTTCAACTTTCATTCGATCATTTATAAAATAGAAAATACCGAGAGCCCAATATGGTGTAGTATGTTAAAGACAATTGGTAAGTGGTTTAGTGAGAGAATTTAAGGGGCCCATACACTCAGCCGATTTTCTGGCCGACCGATCGATCCCGATCGATCGATTGATTGATCGTTTGCAAATCGGTTGGCCAATCGACCGATCGATGGCCGATTTCGATCGATTTCGATGGATTTCCATCGAACGTGCAGGGTGGAAAATTTAGGTCGATCTGATGAGATTGCTTATCAGTTTGCATTGGCCTTAATGGAAATCTGATGGCAAAAAAATGCCATCAGATCGAATTTCAATAGATTTCAAACTGAAATCTATTGGAATTCTTTCCTGGTAAAAAATTTTCTAAAAACGCATCAGATAGATCATCAGATGCATTTCTTATCTATCTGCTGCCAATCTGACAAGTGTATGGGCACCTTTATACTCACAAACATGGGTTACCGCTCAGGCAACCACTCAATAGGCAGGTGAGGAGATTAGACCTGTCCTCACTCAGGATTAAGAAGTCGCTCTCTGTGGTAAAGAAACAAGAAAGGGGGTAGCACTCCCCTCCACCAGGGGTGGACACAGAGTATTTGTATGTAGAACAGAGGCGCCAGCAGGATAAAAGTCAATAACATTTTTAAAAAATTGCTTGGAAGAAGTGGTGGGCTTGCCTACCAAAAGCAGACACGAGATCCTGTCTTCATATAAATCAATACATTTATTATACGGTACCCCAAAAACAGTGCAACGCGTTTCGCAGGCCCAGCCCGCTTCATCAGGCAACACCTGACTGAGGCGCTACACCTGCTATTAACGGAATTCTGTTTTGTCCCCACTTTTGTTGCCTGATGAAGCAGGCTGGGTCTGCGAAACGCGTTGCATTGGGCCTGCGAAATGCGTTGCACTGTTTTTGGGGTACCGTATAATAAATGTATTGATTTATATGAAGACAGGATCTCGTGTCTGCTTTTGGGAGGCAAGCCCACCACTTCCTCCAAGCAATTTTTTAAAATGTTATTGACTTTTATCCTGCTGGCGCCTCTGTTCTACATACAAAGAATCGATCATTTAGATCGAATAAATGGTAAAATCGAACGTTTTTATCGTATCGTGTATGGGCACCATAAGGCCTCTTTTCCACAGACAGTTGATAGGCACTGAAATGCCTCTCAAACTCACAACTACCTGCTGCGGCCTGGTAACTGCTTGCTGAGCACACAGTTCAACTGTCCGTGGAAAAGAGGCCTAAGAGAAACCCTAACCAAGAATTGAACTTCATCCCACTCAGTAGCTGATACCCCCTTTCCCACGAGAAATCCTTTTCACAAACAGATCATCAGGGGGCTCTGTATAGATGATATTGTAGTGAAACCCCTCCCACAGTGTGATGTCAGGACCATGGTTCTGACATCACACTGTGGGAACCTTGTTGCATTGTGGGAAATAACAACAGTTTCCAACTGTCAAAAATACAAGCAGCATCTCCTTCCACTGACATCACCTGCCAGCAGTAAAAATGTCACCATGTGATAAATGTCAGAATAGAAATCAGGGACAGGAAATATTTTACAATGGGCAATCACCGACTAAATCATTTATGCATAATATTGTAAAAATGAAGCACTTTTTTATTACATTATTTTCACTAGAGTTCCTCTTTTATGACTTTTCTAGAGGTGTGCATTTTTTTTTTCTTTTTGCAAAAATCTCTAAGAATTGGGAGGTGTGGATGGTACTGTATAGCTCCATACATGTTTATGCATAATAATACACTGTACAACTCTATATACAGTATTTAATACATGCAGCAGTGTATATTTAGAACCCATCTACACTCTTTGCACCACCAGCACTAGGTTTAGTAGAGAATGCTGTTGCAGTAGAGAGAGTTTGGACGGTGCCAACTGGAGCTGAAGAGACTCTGAGGGACTTCAGGATGAATGGCTTTCTGGCTTAAAGGAGACTTGAAGTGAGAGGGATGAGGAGGCTACCATATTTATTTCCCTTAAGCAATGCAGATTGCCTAGCTGTCCTGCTGATCATCTGCCTCTAATACATTTAGCCAACAATAAGCATGCAGCAGATCAGGTGCTCAAACACACGTATGTTTGGATTAGACGCATGTTTCGGGTGTGTAATTCAGACACTACTGCAGCCAAACAGATCTGCAGGACTGCCGGACAACTGGTATTGTACAAAAAGAAGAAACATAAATATGGCAGCCTCCATATGGTTCTTACTAATTCTGGAGTCTCATGACCCTCAAGTAGAAACTCCTCAGAGGTGAGTTATGGAGGAACATAGGTTTAGTTAAAAAAACAAAATAGTGAGTGTTTTCTGGTGGATGCAGTGTGTGTAGAGACACAGGGCTGTTTACAACCTGAGAGATCTGCATCATAAAACACCACATGTAGCATTTTTGAAGTGGTTGTGATTCTGTAAGGCCTCTTTTGCTCGTTTGTTGAGCAGTAAGCGCTGTGGCCATAAGCGCCGTTCGGCTGCATTTTAATGCAGCCACATGGCAGCTTTGGTAAGACTGTACACATCACGCTTGACATGTGGCGGCGTAACACGCCAGTTAAAAGAAGTTAAAAGATGTCTCATATCACGTCTGATCATGGGGGGAGGAGGGACCTGTCCAGTGCCTGTGCCGAGCACTAGCAAGCGCCCACCCAATGCACAGGAGCAACTGACAGGTAGTGAATTCACCTCCTTCAGGTGCTCATAGAAAAGAGGCCTAACAAGTATGGAAAAGCAAAATCGCTGCAAAATTGCTAGCACTTATTGGTGTAAAAAAAGCCTAAAGAGACTCTGTAACAAAATGTTGAGCCTTATTTCTTCTATACTATAAGTTCCTATGCCTGTTATAATGTGGTCTGGATTACTGCAGCCTTTTCTAGTGCACTGTCTCTGTAATAAATCTTATCTTCTTTCCTCTGTCGGGCTCAGGCTGGAATGTGTGGAATGTGCAGGGCTGCTTGTCATTGGCAGAAGTTTTACACACCCTCTCCAAGCTCTGCATGAGTCACACAGTGAGCTGTTCTCAGCCTATCATACTCTGGTTAGAAGCCATGTCTTTTGTTTTTAAACACTGCCTAAAAATGGCAATTACAAGCCAGGATTGCAGCAGGGAGTGGCAGAAACAGCACAGAGGGGCCCAGGAGAACATAATGAAGAGAATGGTATGCTTTTTATTGTAAGAATTTTAGAGTACAGATTCTCTTTAAAGGGGTTCTGTGGCGTGTGTAAAAGAACATAAACCGACACTTACCTGGGGCTTCTATCACCCCTCTGCAGCTGTAATGTCCCACCCCGTCTTACTACGATCCTCCGTTTCCTGCTGCCGGTCTAATATTCGTCTAAACAGAGGAATAATCCTCGCTCCCGTGTGCATCATCGGGAGCTTACTGCGCAGGCACAGTACAAAGTTTTCTTGTCTTGCACGATCACACGTAATAAATTAGCCATATTTTTAACTACTTAGTGACTAGGGATGAGCTCCTCCTAATTAGTGCAGCTGAGTGGCTGTGTGCGGGGGTGGGGGGGAGGGGGGGGGAGGGTGGTGTGTGTTAAACTTACCCAGCAGCCTCCTTCTTTAACCCGTCCCACAGCGCGTCCCGCGCTGCATTCCAAGCCACGGTCACGTGACTACAAACACTTCCTCCTTCTGAGTTGAAGGAAGAATCGTACGTGACGTGGCTTGGAATGCAGCGTGGGACGGGTTAAAGAAGAAGGCTGCTGGGTAAGTTAAACACCCCCCCCCCCCCCCCGCGCACAAACCCGCTCAGCTACACTAATTAGGAGGATGAGATCTGAATTAAACTCATTCGGATTTCACCCGAATTTGATCCGGGGATCATTACTGTTAGCGACTAGCTGCAATATTAAAACGTCCTGCTGGAGGTTCTTAACCAGTTCATGTCCCAACTACAGTATAATCACGTCATTGCAAGTGGCTTGTGAAAGCCGCATGACGTGATTATACGTTATCCCCTTTAAATGAGCACAGCATGCCCGATCCCCTTTAATTACAACCCCCCGCGCCCCCCCCCCCCCCCTCCTTGCAGAGATCGCCGGTGACACCGGCGCAGGGAAGCTATGAAAAGTTTCACCTAATCTTTTTCCTGCGGCGGTGATCGGCTCCCCTCCATTCCGTACCGCTGACAGCTTCTATGTGCAGAATAGATCGGGTCCCGGCTTGATGACGTCATCAAGCCGGGACCCGATCCACTCTGCACATGGAGGCTGTCAGCGGTACTGAATGGAGGGGAGCCAATCGCCGCCGGAGGAACAAGATTAGGTGAGACTTTCCATGGCTTCCCTGCGCTGCCGATCTCTGCAAGGGGGTGGGTGGATGGGGATTGAAGAAACCACGCTGCTCTATGGGAGGGGGGGGGGGGCGGTTGGGGAGCAACACACACAATGGGGGGGGGGGGGGAGTTAAGGGGCACACACACCTGGCTATGGGGGGGAGGGGGGGAATAGACACATCCAGACAGCTTGGGGGGGTGAATAGATGAATATCTACATCTGGCTAGCTGGGGGGGAGGGGTACTAAGGGCTGGGGGGGGGGGGTATCCAGAGGCACATCTGTCCAACTATGGGGGAGGGAGGCATATATAGGTGCACATCTGACTAACTGGGGGGAGGATTGAATTATAAAGGAGGAAAAAAAATAACTAAATAAAAAATCGGACACAAACTGAAAAAATGCATTTTATTTCCAAATAATTTATTGTCATCATACATTATACTAGGATTGAATTTTAAATGGTGAAATAACCACATCGAATGGAAAAATAAAATGTGTGAGTTTAACTTACAGCAGCAACTTTTATTTTCAAACTATAATGGCTGAAAACTGGGAAATAATGACTTTTTTCATTTTTTACCCCTTGTTCCCTTTAAAATGCATAGAAAATAATATAATTCTTAGCAAAAAGTACCACCCAAAGAAAGCCTGATTGGTGGCGGAAAAAACAAGGTATAGATCAATTATGTATGATAAGTAGTGATACAGATATTGGCAAATGAATGGGAGGAGTGTGAAATGTAGAAAATGTTTCTGGTTTTTAGGGGGAAAACCCCAGGGACGCGAAGTGGTTAACGGTTCTAGGACATTTGAATGTGTTGCTCGCCGCCGGCATGCACGAGCGCTCACGTTACGCTCGTACCTGTCGGGACACAGAGATACGTGATTGGGGAAGGGGAACAAGCATTCCCCTAGCCAATCTCAATGCCTGAAATGAATGTACATGACCCCGATCAAGTGCCATGTCCATTCATAATACAGGAAGTAGTAAAAGCTTGTTAAATGTAAAAAAAAAAAAAAAAAGTGGACACTATTTGGTAAACCACGATATTTTTGTAGCGCCATCTAGTGGCAACAAAGTAAAAACACACACACCATACATTTATAATTACAAAAATTAATATAATTAATCCCTTCCACTTCCAAAGAACCCCCCACCCTCCCAAACACTGTAGTGTTTTAAGTATAAAAAAAGTCAAAAAATACATAAATAATTGCCTTAGGGACTGTTTTTTCAATATGTATTTTATGAGGATATATATATGTGTATGTATATATATATATATATATATATATATATATATATATATATATATATATATATATATATATATATATATATATATATATATATATATTGTTATTTTACTATGTTATTTTACTATGTTATTTTACTATGTAAGGGCTTGTAATTATGGGCCGGACACACAAATGACCCAGAAAAATGACCCCTATATTTACAAATAAAATATTGTCACCATACATTGCGGTAGGGACAGAATTTAAATGGTGTAATAATCGGGACGAATGGGCAAATAAAATGCATGGGTTTTAATTATTGTACCATTTTTTATTTTAAAGCTATAATGGCTGAAAACTGATAAATAATGATTTTTTTTTCATTTTGTTTGTATTATTCTCATTAAAATGCATTTAGAATAAAATAATTCTTAGCAAAATGTACAACCCAAAGAAAGCCTATTTGGTGGGGAAAAAAACAACGTATAGATCATTTTGTTGTGATAAGTAGCAATAAACTTATTGGCAAATAAAAGGGAGGAGCAATGACACTTGAAAATTGCTCTGGTCCACAGATGTCGAACTCCAGGCCTGGAGGGCTAGATTCATGCCAGTGTTTAGGATGGACTGAGAAAGAGAGGAATGTGTTCTAACTGATGGACCGCACCTTTCCTGATTCAGACCCATCAATTTATTTGAGCTGTGTCAAAAATGTGTGAGAATCTTGACTCTTGAAGGACATCCCTGCGTCTGCTCTGTTAGCGTAAATACCCCTTGGGGGTAAAGTGCTTAATATGTCCATTAACCTCTTCTGCCACTTCCCCGCCACCATATAACACACTTAAAAGCAAAAAGTGACAGAATTTAAAAGAAAATGTATAAATTGTTACATTAGGGACTTAGCTTGTACTGTATGCATGTAAAACCAAACATGAATTAAACTACAAAATGAAAAAAATACTTTATTTCCAAATACATTGTACATTGTCATACATTGTACTAGGAGCATATTTTAAATGTTGTAATAACCAGGACAAATGGACAAATAAAATATGTGGGTTTTATCCACAGTTGCATGTTTTATTTTAAAACTATAATGGCTGAAAACTGAGAAATAATAACTTCAATTTTTTTTTCTTCTTATTCCCCTTTGAAATGCAAATAAAAGAAAATAATTCTTAACAAAAAATCATACCCTAAGAAATCCTGATTTGTGGCGAAAAAAACAATTATAGATCATTTAGGCATGATAAGTAGTGATAAAGTTACAGGGCAGCCGTGTCACACCTCTTTATATCGCATCGCTATACAGTCCTATTAGACGGCGGTTTCACCATCTAACAGTCTCTGAGCAGCCATCACCGCTGAGAGACTGAAGGCGGAGCTTCGTCATTCATGCAGAGATCTCCTGCAATCTCCGCCTGCAGCCAATCACGTGTGGAGTGGTCCTGGGACTGCCGCTGCGCTCATGCCAATTGGCGTGGTGCGGTCGGCAGGGGGTTAAAATGTATTCGTTAGGCCCATTCTTGACAGATACGTCACATTGATCGTGCGCTAACGGAACAGAGGGTCACGGATTAAAAACGTATCCTTTTTAAAAACTGATCCATTCCAGTTTTTCATCCATATAGTGTGAACTTGCCAAAGGGTCGGTCCACACTTGTCAGGTTGCAGATCGGAATGCGTTTTAAACGGATCAGTTTTTCTAAAAACTGATCCGTTTTTCAAAATGTTGTGCTTTTGCAGCATACGTTTCCAGTTCGCTTAAACATATGTCAAAAATGTGTCCTTTCTTCCTGTGTGTTTCTATTGGATAAGAGGTCCGCAAAGATGACACTGAGGGGAGGAGCAAGCAGTAGGCAATCTGCTCTGGCATCCGTTTTGTGTGCAAAGAGGGAGATACATTTTTGTGTTGCCTTTCGTTGCCTCCACGGCTTTCTGGGCTCTGGGAAAATCTGCAAAATCTGGGCTCTCCATTCAGTTTTCTAAAACGGAGCCCATGGATCCGTTTTTTGTAGTTTGTGAAGACGGCCGCTATTTTTAACATTGGTATGATCCGTGGTTGTGGTTTTTTTGTCCAGGGCAAAAAACGGAGCCACGGATACGGTTTTGAAACAAGTGTGAACCGACCCTAAGACATTTCAGCTCATTTATTTAGAAGCAGAATGATATGTTAGCTACATTTAAAAAAAAAAAAAAGGATATCTAGCCAGGAGATTTAATGTAATGTTCCTACTAAGCCTGTTAGATCTAGGTTCATATTACCGAGTAACAAAATTCACTGCAGGGCGACCGTTTTGAATATCCGTCTGCTGTGGAGTTTGAGATTTTTGCTGCAAATAGAATAACAGCATGGAGTGATCTTCCAGCGCTGACTACTCTGCAATGACAGAACAAATGTGAAAATTACAAAACATTCCCAGTCTCCTGTATAGCACCAGTGATTGTGCATGTTGTTATCTGTTTTGTACTGTACAGCACCACAAAGGATGTTGTAGATAGATAGATAGATAGATAGATAGATAGATAGATAGATAGATAGATAGATAGAGTAGATACCTTGGATTGCAAGAAACTTGGATTAAAGTGACACTTAAGCCAGAAAAAAAATGAGTTCTACTCACCTGGGGCTTCTACCTGCAGCCATCCTGTGCTCGCGCAGTCTCCATCGGATCCTCCTGTCCCCGCCGGCAGCTACTTTCATTTTCGGCGACAGGCCTGGCCACGCATCTGCTTCTTCGTGTTCCTGTCCGCAATAGCGCCCCCTATCCTGTTATTGCTGACAGGCACTCGAAGAAGCAGATGCGTAGCCAGGCCTGTCGGGCCTGTCGCTGAAAACAAAAGTAGCTGCCGGCGGGGACAGGAGGATCCGATGGAGACTGCGCGAGCACAGGATGGCTGCAGGTAGAAGCCCCAGGTGAGTCGAACTCATTTTTTTTCTGGCTTAAGTGTCACTTTAAGAGCGCTTTGCAAGACAAGCAAACATTTTTATGAATTTGTGACTTGATAAGCAAGCAACACTTGTTATACAAATGCAAAACGTACAGTGGCTTGCAAAATTTTCGGCCCCCTTGAAGTTTTCCACATTTTGTCATATTACTGCCACAAACGTGAATCAATTTTTTTATTGGTAAGTATCACTTACCTGGGGCTTCTAACAGCCCCCTGCAGATATTCTGTCCCGCAACATCACTGAAGAATCCTCCGTTCCCCGCAGCGGGTTACCGTCCAATTATTGATCTAACTCACTCATGTCTCCGGGAGATTACTGCGCAGACGCAGTGTGAGAAAACTTCGTACTGCGCCTGTGCGGTAGGCTCCCGGAGACGCGAGCAGGAATGAGGACGCACGCGGCCGCACAGCCACAGTGACATTTGTCTAGTTAGACGAATAATTGGACGGTGACTCCCGGTGAGGAACGGAGGTTTCTTCAGTGACGCCGCAGGACAGGATATCTACAGGGGGGTGTTAGAAGCCCAAGGTAAGTGACACTGCAAGTGAACTGTGGCAGGGTGACAGCGGCGAGACCGGTGGGAGGAACGAGAGCGGCGAGAACACGCGGCGTCGGTGAGCTGAAATCTATGTCCTGGCAGCCACAGCAGCATCAAAACAGGGAGTAGATTTCAATTGGTGTCGTCCTTAAATGTTTAAAGGGAACCTGAACTGAGTAAAATTATTTAAAATAAACACATGACGTAGCTGCAAATGAATATTACATAGTTACCTCACCGTCAGTTCCTATCAGAAGCTCACCATTTTCTTCTTAGAGACAATATTTTGTCAGAACTGAAACATACCAGTTGCTGTCAGTTATATATCAGCAGCTGTCAGTTACAACTGAATGTGCAAGGTAATGTCCATGTTTCCCTATGGCTCAAGTGGGTGATATTACAGTTTAACAGTGTGCTGACCAGGAAGCTGTTAGGGGGTAATGGCCATTTTTAAAATGGAGGACGGAGAATTCCATTGATCACAGAGGACAAATGGGAAGCTGGAGAGGAGAAAGAGATTGAGGAGTAGACTACACAGAAGGTAAGTATGACTTGTGTATGGTTATTTTGACTTTTTATTTTCAGTTCAGGTTCTCTTTAAGCCACACAAATAAAAAGTTGCAATGAGCCAACAGGTAGCGATAATTGTATTAGTTGTAGTGAGTCTTCTTTACATTTTTGCTTTATACAGCACAGTGCTTTATATTAAATATTATTCTACAAAATATTTTTGAATTCTGGAACAAATCATCTGAGTTTCCAAAAATTCTTATGGGGAAATTTGCATTGATATAAGAGTGCTTTGATTTACAAGCATGTTTATGCGCGCAAACCAGGGTTCCTCTTTC
Source organism: Hyperolius riggenbachi (assembly GCF_040937935.1). Taxonomy (NCBI): domain Eukaryota; kingdom Metazoa; phylum Chordata; class Amphibia; order Anura; family Hyperoliidae; genus Hyperolius; species Hyperolius riggenbachi. The sequence continues at coordinate 13,490,130 of NC_090652.1, read as the reverse complement.
TCTCGGGGCCCACATGCAATTCACTTTTTCACCTGAGTTTCCTCCTAGGTGATAATTTCACAACTTGTAAATTAAATACATTTAAACCACCAGCCAACAAATACTCAATATAATTTTGACAGTACTTTTTTCCACCTATTTTTTGGTATTTTTTTACATTGGCATGTGCTAAAAAAATATTTTAAATCGTGTATGAAAAATTATCTCCAAGGAGAAAAAGTGATTTGCGTTTCTCTCTCTCATATATATATATATGCATTGTGCCTGCTGTAGCAGATAGGCTTGCTGAGATATTGAATAAGCGATCAGCGATTGGATGATCTAGTCAAGGTCGCAGTGAGGTCAGCACTGCATACTGGGATTCCCTTGCATGCATACAGGGTGGGGGGAGTGCGCAGGATCTCACTCCATGAAATCATTTGCTGGAGCAGTTATGTCATGAATGTGTGAGCAAGGTAATTTGAGATCACTGAGATTATTCAATCCTCGCTGGGTGAAATGGTCGTAGCTACAGTGCAAACATTTTCTCCAGCGCCGTACAACAAAATGTCGTCCATACGGGGAAATTTAGTGTCACAGCTGGTCCCCGCGCCCTCTGCCCACCGCTTGTAGACGAAAATCAGTTGTGCATACTTGTATCCCACTTTAGCATCGTCTCCATGGCTGTCAGGTCTAACAGCTGACGCACATTAGCAGATATATTGGAAAATTAGGCTAATATTTCTGTAAGGGTGATCTGCAGAAATGTGGGGTCATCTGGAGGAACGCACCATGTCGTGACGTCCAGTGAAGTACGACAATAATGACCTATAAATTCATGTACCAGCCTACTTTCATTATTGATGGTCGGATACAGAAACTATAGGCATGCCTGTATATGTTTGTTCCGGGAAATAATCACTTTCATAACATTTTCCTGCTTCATTTCATTGGTTTTAGCGATTGCAGTGACATAGAGTAGAATGCAGTAAATTATTTGGGATACCCACTTTTAGGCCTCGTTCACATTGCGTTCTGCTCACGTTAGCGTCCACGTTGGGCTTTTTTTGACACAATTTTTTTTTTATTCCCGCCGCTTGGGTGGGCGTTCCGCTTTTGTGAAAAGCGCTTTTCTAAGTGTTTTTCATGAGTGATTTTTTTTATTCACTCCCTGACGCAAGTCAGGAAGTAAACTCTTTGACCCGGAAAAGAATAAATCCAATGTATTTATTCATAAAAACAATAACGCAATCACTGCACAAAGCGATTTTGTGAGCGTTCTGCGTTTTTCCTATACCTTCCATTGAGGCAAAACCGCCCCAAAAATAGTACAGGCAGCGCTTTCCTGAGCGGATCGCAAACGAACTGCTTAGATGTGAACTTTCTCATAGAGAATCATTGCACAAGCGCTTTCAGGGCGATTTTGAAAAAGCACCAGCGCTTAAAAAAAAAATCACAAAGCGCATCCAGTGTGAACGAGCCCTTACGGTACGGTTTTCAGTTTTAGAAACTCCTCCTATAGCTACTGTATTATAGTTATAACATATTACCCAGCGCTGATTGCTGTTTACTGGTATGTAGCTCCACCCTACCAGTGATGTCCCAGCCTAGCCTGCTTATTATGCAGGATTCTCCACCCTGAGGATTCTGGGACACCAGGTACATTTTCTGCTGGCTTTAGAACTCTCAACAAGCAAACATTCTGCAGAAAACACGAATTAAAGGGACCCTGAAAAATAGCTGAAAAAAAGAAATCTGGGCTTACCTGGGGCGTAAGCCTCCTGCACATACGCGGTTCTCTAAAGACTGAATCACGCATGCGCAGGAGGCTTACGGTGACCAGTGTGATGACGCACTGGGGATTCGCACGTGCAACTTCAGTTGAAGTCACCACATTACCGCTGCCGCCAGCGGGAGGAAGGAAGGGACCAGGAGGATGCTGGAGGACCTCGCGGGTTGCAGTGGGCTGGAGGAAGCCCCAGGTAAGTCCAGATTTCTTTTTTAACCAGTACTCATTGTCCCTTTAAGATGTCACCACTTAAAAGTAGCAGTTAAAATCTGACAGAGCCGACAGGTTTTGGACTAGTCCATCTCCTCTTGGGGGATTCTCCGGGTTTTCTTTGTTTTCAACAGCATTTTCTGAACGGCAGTTTAACTGCCAAAATAGTAAGATACCAGCCCGCCTCCCTACTCAATGGCCCGTGGGCTGGAGTTTGACATGTATGCTGTAGCACAAGGGTGATTTGGGCAATTGCCAGACTCCGGATTACTTCTCCTTCCCAGTTAATATGACTTGGAGGGGAAATAGTATATATCGCCGCCTGGAATCTGAGCGGTAGCAGGGAGAGCTTTCATTCTGCTCACCCTGGGCCCAGCTCACCGGCGGCATATACTGTATATACGCGTGCCATTTTACCACATAGGTATTATTTGCAGTAAAATAAATCACTTCCCTCATGAAATAAGCCATATGCCCTGCCATTTGCTTGGTCCTCATGCCCACCTCACAAGAGACTGCAGTGGGGCAAAATAACAGGTATGACTTAAAAGTTGAACAGTACAATCAATGCATCAAAAATCAATACTATCTTCTGGTAAATATTATATAGTAATGGAGAGGCGTATGAATAGATTGCAGATAACACCACATGACTTGCAAAGTCCAATGAATAGTGCATAATAGCAAGAGGCAGGCACAGTGCTAGGCAGACATGATGGAATGACAGGCATATTCCACTGATAAACATCATCCTTAGACAGAGTGACCCCAGATAACATGATTACAGGGAGCGTCAACCAAAACAGCATAAGTGGGCATCACACTAAAGACACCCGTAGGCTGGACACACACTATTAGCGCTTTTGCTGAGTGCTTGTGATTGCTGAGCACTTTCTGAGCGCTTTTTAAAAATCACTCCCATTCACTTTCATTAAAATCATGTAAAAATCACTACGATCATACACATTGCATAAGGGGTGATTTGTAGGTGATTTTTACTGCAATTTTAATAAAAGTGAATAGGAGTGATTTTTAGAAAAAAGGGCTCAGCTGCTGCCGCAAACACTCCCATCGGCGTAACACAGTCGGCAAGTAGTTAAAGGTTATGATGCTGTTGCTTATCTTTTAGAGCAGAGAGGAAGTTCTGACTGAGTTGTGGTCCACTTTAAGGGCACCTCCTCTGACATAGGAGTCCAGGATTCAAACCTTGGCTATACCTATTAAGTAAACCAGTACCTATTTAGTATGGAGTCCTTGGGCAAAACTCCCTAACACTGCAGGGTGGCCTGTTGAGCATGCCCTTAGTGGCCACAGCTCTTGAGTGCTTTGAGTCTGACAGTAGAAAAGGGAAAATGTTGCTGTTGTTGTTATTATTATAAGTATGTAGAATAAACCTCCCCCAAATAACATAATAGCATTGACTTTCAAAAAAAAGACACCATGCTTACTCATAAGAAAAGGCCTCCTTATTACTCATTACACCAGTGCCAAATCATAAGAAAAGGCCTCCTTATTACTCATTACACCAGTGCCAAATCATAAGAAAAGGCCTCCTTATTACTCATTACACCAGTGCCAAATCATAAGAAAAGGCCTCCTTATTACTCATTACACCAGTGCCAAATCATAAGAAAAGGCCTCCTTATTACTCATTACACCAGTGCCAAATCATAAGAAAAGGCCTCCTTATTACTCATTACACCAGTGCCAAATCATAAGAAAAGGCCTCCTTATTACTCATTTCACCGGCTGCCTGTGTGCTTGGTTGGACTGCATGGAGACCATCAGTCCACTAGGGGCATTACTCCAATTGTGGTACTATGTGCACCAGCTTATGTCAAAGCCTGCATCTCTAATAGTTACAGGCATTTAGATTTGAAAAGAGGCTAGTCAGATACACTGGGAGGACAGAACCAGGGCAGGAATTGAACCGGCCTCCAGGCCATGATTTGAGGACCCTAAGTTTATGGTGACAAACACTGAGATTCTGATCTGGGTTGTAGAAGAATGGTAAATCTCTAAGGCCTCTTGTCTATGTGCAGCTGAAGGCAGTGAATTCGCCACCTGTCAGCTGCTTCTGTCTGAGGTCTTGCTAGCATGGGTAGTGGTATTTTTTAGAATAAACAGCTATTTTTGATTACTGGATGGTGCTGACTCAATTGCAATCAGAGGCGTTGCTAGCCCCAAAGACCAGTGGCACGTGCCCCGGATCTATTCTGAGGTTCCCTGGATGTCCCGCAGGCAAAGTCAGCTGTGGTGCCTCAATGACGGGCATGCTGGGAGCTGTGGTGCATCAATCGGGAGTATGCTGAGTGCTGTGGTGACTCTATGTGGGCATACTGGGTACTGTGGTGCCACGCTGGGCACTGTGATGCCTTTATGGGAGCATGCAGGGAGATGGTGCTCTTCTATGAGGGCATGCTGGGAGTTGTGGTGCCGGAATGGGAGGCCCGTGGGAGCATGGGAGGGGGTCCAGTAGAAGGTCAGGGAATGCTATAGAGGGGAAGGGGGGGGGGGCAGCAGGCCAGCCCACCCAGCAGAAAGCCAAGCCAGCCAGCACAGAAGCCAGCTTATGTTTATGTGACACTGCCTATTTATGTGATATGCTGCATTTTTATTTATTTTTTATAATAGAGAGAGGGCTTCAGCCAACATTTTGCTGAACAGGCCTACTTAGACCGCTGTTAAGTTCATGTAAATTTGGCTCCACCCATGACCACACTCACATCATGGTGCCTGGCCACACCCATTTTATGGCTGTACTGCCCATAAGTGCCCCAGATCTCTAGCAAAGGATACTAGCAACTCTCCTGTAATTGCAATATTGTATGGACATAGCGGTTGCTGTCCATAGACAAAGCCGATGCATGTCAAACGTGACACACGCAGTGTTACCGAATGCATGTGATTACAGCCGAAAGCTGTTTGTGGCCGGCAGCTGGGTGGCTGAACTGCTTAGCAAATGAGGAGTTCAGCCGTCCATGAAAAAGAGGCCTTAACCACTTGAGGACCGCCCACAGCCGATGGGCGGCGGCAAAGTCCCGGTCTAAACGACCGCAATAAGCCCATCGGCGGGGGCGGCTGCGGGCGTGGTAATGCGCCGATCGCGTCATTCGTGACGCGATCAGCCGCCGGCGACTGGCTCCGCCCCCCTAGCGCTGTAACCCGCCAGCCGTTCGGAAGCGCCGGCGGGTTACTAGCACCCGGATCGCCGCTGTAATAGTGTATAATAGGCTTTGTAATGTATACAAAGCCTATTATACAGGCTGCCTCCTGCCCTGGTGGTCCCAGTGTCCGAGAGACCACCAGGGCAGGCTGCAGCCACCCTAGTCTGCACCCAAGCACACTGATTTCTCTCCCCCTGCCCCCTGATCGCCCACAGCACCCCTCAGACCACTGTTTGCACCCAATCACCCCCCTAATCACCCATCAATCACTCCCTGTCACTATCTGTCAACGCTATTTTTTTTAACCCTAAACTGCCCCCATGCTCCCTCCTGATCACCCCCCACCCCTCAGATTCTCCCCAGACCCCCCCCCCCCCCCCGACCCCCTGTGTACTGTATGACTCTGTCCCCCATGATCACCTGTCAATCACCCGTCAATCACCCCCTGTCACTGCCACCCATCAGATTAGACCCTAATCTGCCCCTTGCAGGCACCCAATCACCCGCCCACACGCTCAGATTGCCCTCAGACCCCCCCCGTATCAATTCGCCAGTGCATTAGTTACATCTGTTCTTCCCTGTAATAACCCACTGATCACCTGTCAATCACCTATCAATCACCCATCAATCACCCCCTGTCACTGCCACCCATCAATCACCCCCTGTCACTGCAACCCATCAATCAGCCCCTAACCTGCCCCTTGTGGGCAATCTGATCACCCACCCACACCAATAGATCGCCCGCAGATCCGACATCAGATCACCTCCCAAGTGCAATGTTGACATCTGTTCTCTCCTCTAAACACCCACTAATTACCCATCAATCACCCCCTATCACCACCTGTCACTGTTACCCATCAGATACCTTATATGTATGCATATAAAAGGGCAATAATATTTCTGCGCATGCGCAATGATCCATATAGATGCAGTTACCGCACGCGTAGTTGACTTCGCAATACATACATCAACTACACGTAGCGGGTGAAGCTTCGCATAGCGGGACTACGACTACGCGGAAATGCGTACGTGTAGTTCTTAAACTTCGCCTACGAACTACGATGCGTAGTTGCGTACTAGGATGCGTAGATTTGCGCTGGCGTAGTTTACGAGCAACCCTGATCACTAGGATTATACAGGGGGCAGTCATTAGCAATTCCTCCTTTGCCGGACACCACCTACTCCACCGGATTCTGTCCCGGCAATATGAAAGGAAGGGAGGGGTTCCTCCAATAAATGTATATTCTATATTTGTCATCATGCAGCTGAAAATAATGCTGCTATTTATTATTATAATTTAGAAAATAGATTTTATTTCTGAAATCTTGTATTTTTAATTTGGGTCCACTTTAATCACAAAATGAACAATCCATGCATCACTTTGACCAATCATAACACAAACAACATAGGCATTGAAAACACAAAAAATAAAACTCTACATTTAAATAGATACTTAAAGTGTACCAGAGACGAAGCACCCTGATGTATTTTACCATATATATCAGTGGGAACATTAGAGAAAATACCTACCCTGCTCTCCGTTTCATTCTTCACTGATCAGCCTGTGTTAGGACTTCTCTTCAGTCCCTGTTGACCCTCCCACGAAGGAAGAGACGTTACCCAGTAGTGGAGTCTAGGTGACCACGGGTCTTCACCCACACTCCCTTGAGGGGGGTGCAGGACCACACCCCCAGGAGGGGGATGTGGAACTTAGCTGCCTAGTGCCCTACCAGGTCACTACTGGGATAGTCTCAGCGAGTGGGCAGGAGAACAGGTGACACTATTTATGGAGTAGGCGGAGTCCGAGGAGAGCTGATGGTCCGGAGGCAGACGGCAATCAAGCAAAGTCGGGGTCACAATCCAAGGTCGGGGCAGGCGGCAGACAGCAGTAATACACAAGACAGATCCAAGGGTCGAGGCAGGCGGCAATTCAGCAGAAGTCGGGGTCACAGGCAGAGGTCACAACGGGAGATCAATCAACAAAGCACAACAGGAACAACGGTTCACCGGAACGGCTCACTAAGCTGATCAGAAAGAGCAGCACTGCAGTCAAGGGCAGTGCTGCTTATATAGTGATTATTGGCGCCAAAATTAACGCCCTGCGCATGCGCAGGACATGCGCAATCCTTCTGCGCATGCGCGCGCACTTCTCTGCGTACACGCGCGCACGCAGGTGCGCGCATGCGCGGTGCCCCAGGCGCTGTGCGCGCAGCGTTCTGCGCGCGTGCGCATTCAGCCACAAACAAACGTCGGGCAGGGAGAGAACACAAGAAGCCCAGCGAACCCCCGCGCGTGCGCACAGCAGGACGCGCCCGGGGACGCCGAGACGGACGGCTATGGTGAGTGTGACATTGCCCCCTCCCTATGGGCAACCTCTGGGTGCCCCTAGGTCCTGGTTTTTCAGGGTATCTTTGGTGAAAGCGTCTAATCAGTAAGGGCGCATGGACATGACCAGCAGGCTCCCAGGAATTATCTTCAACCCCGAAACCCTTCCACTTAATCAGGTATTGAAGGGAGTTCCTCAATCTTCTACTGTCAAGAATTCTCTCCACCTCAAATTCTTCAGAACCTTCTATAATGACTGGTTGAGGGTGGTTAGGGATGCGGCCTGGGAATACGTTCTTCACCACCTTCTTTAGACAAGAGATGTGGAAGACAGGGTGCACTCGAAGAGAGGAAGGGAGAGACAATTTGTATGCCACCGGGTTAATTTGGTGCAACACAGGGAAGGGTCCCACAAACTTGGGTGCAAGTTTCTTTGAAGGACAACGAAGCTTGAGATTGGTTGTGGACAACCAAACAAGGTCTCCAGGGGATAACAACGGAGCCACTCTCCTGAGTCTGTCTGCAGACTTCTTCCCTCTTTCTTGAGTTTGTTCCAGAATCCGGTGCACAGTATTAAAGTTCTCTTTAATGGCCGAGATCCTTTCCTGCACCCTGGGACATGCTGAGGAGGCATCTAAGTCGGGCAAAAATGCGGGGTGAAGGCCGTAGTTGATATAAAAGGGAGATTGACGGGTGGACGAATGGACGGAATTGTTAAAAGCAAACTCGGCTGTGGCCAACAGAGAATACCAGTCATCTTGGGCAGCGGCAGTGAAGCATCTGATGTACTGCTCCAGGGTCTGGTTTGTTCTTTCGGTTTGGCCGTTAGACTGCGGGTGATATGCTGATGATAGTGAAAGCTGGATTCCCAATTTCTTACAAAGTTCTTGCCAAAAACGAGAAGTAAACTGTGTTCCACGATCTGAGACTATGTCGGATGGCAACCCATGGAGCCGAACGATCTCTCGGATAAACACTTGAGCGGTCTCCGCAGCAGTTGGAACTTGTTTGAAAGGTAAGAAGTGGGCCATCTTGGAGAACCTGTCTACCACAACTAGGATAGTGGTAAAATCTTCAGAGGGAGGTAGATCGACCACAAAGTCCATTGCAATATTGCTCCATGGTTGGGTTGGCACAGGTAGAGGGTTTAACAGTCCCCAAGGTTTAGAACGAGGGGTCTTGGACCGTGCACAGACTTCACAGGAAGAGACATAGGAGCAACAGTCTTTGGCTAACTCAGGCCACCAGAATTTCCTCCGGATAAGCTCTTGTGTGCGGGTGACACCAAAGTGTCCTGCCAGTTTGCTATCATGACAAGCTTGGAGTACTTGTAAACGTGCTTCAGAGGGGACAAAGATCTTTTCCTCAAAGTAGTATAGACCATCTCTCATGGGGAGTTCAGGAGGTCTACTGCTGGAAGAAGAAGAAGTCTGTCTAATGGAGTCCAATAAACTGGATTGCAGGAGTAAGAAATGTTGAGGAGACAGGATGTTCTCAGGTACAGGGTCAGGAGCCGATTCAGGGTGATACATGCGGGATAAAGCATCGGGTTTTACATTCTTAGATCCAGAGCGATAGGTGAGATGGAAATTGAACCTCGAAAAGAAGAGAGACCACCGAGCCTGATGTGACCTCAGTCTCTTGGCAGTTCGGAGGTATTCCAAGTTCTTATGATCTGTAAGAATTAGAATTGGTTGTTCCGCGCCCTCCAGAAGGTAGCGCCATTCCTCAAGAGCGGCTTTGATCGCCAACAGTTCGCGGTCAGCCACGTCATAATTTCTCTCCGCATTACTGAGTTTCCTGGAAAAGAAGGCCACTGGGTGAAGGATGGCTTTTGGCCCGAACCTCTGGGAAAGGATAGCCCCAATAGCAACTTCGGAAGCATCAACCTCCAGGACAAAGGCTCTTGCGGGATCCGGGTGTTTCAAGATGGGTGCTGAGGTGAAACAAGACTTGAGGGTCTCAAAGGCAAACTGAGCCTCGGGTGTCCAGTGGAAAGGCCTGCTAGTACTGGTAAGGAGAGTAATAGGTGCTACAATCTGTGAGAAATTTTTGATGAATTTTCTATAGAAGTTGGCGAAGCCAATGAAACGTTGTACAGACTTACGGTCCACTGGGACTGGCCACTCCAGAATAGCTGACACCTTTTGAGGATCCATCTCCACTCCTCCTGGGGAAATCTTCAGACCCAAAAATTGTATGTTCACCTTGTCAAATTCACACTTCTCAGGCTTGGCGTATAACCCATGGGTACGAAGGCGGGCCAGAACTTTCTTTACGTGCATCCGGTGTTCCTCTTGGGAGGAGGAGAAGATAAGGATGTCATCCAAGTATACAACCATGAAGTGATCAATGTAGTCTCTAAAGATATCGTTGACAAAGTGCTGAAAAGTGGCGGGAGCATTGCACAGGCCGAAAGGCATTACAAGATACTCGAAGTGCCCAAAGCGGGAGCGGAAAGCCGTCTTCCACTCGTCTCCTTCTCGGATTCTAACTAAATTGTAGGCTCCTCGCAAATCCAATTTAGAAAAGATGCAAGCAGAACCGAGGCATAGAAAGAGATCGGGCATCAGAGGAAGTGGGTAGCGATTCTTGATCGTGATTTTATTCAGCTCCCGGTAGTCTATGCAGGGTCGCAGGGAACCGTCTTTCTTTTCAACAAAAAATATGCCAGCTCCGGCAGGAGACGTGGACGGGCGAATGAACCCCTTGTTGAGATTTTCCTCAATATATTCTTTCAAGATCAAAGTCTCAGTCTCAGAAAGAGGGTACGTTCTCCCGAACGGGATAGGAGCTCCAGGTTGCAGATCAATGGGGCAGTCATATGGACGATGAGGAGGAAGAGTATCTGCCTTAGCCTTGTCAAACACGTCCAAGAAATCATGATAGGCCACCGGAATTAAATCTTTCTTAGGTGAGTCCAGGCAGAACAAGGTACCTGCTCGAGGGAAGCAGGAACGTAGGCAATAATCCGACTGGAAAACCACTTCATGGGAGACCCAATTAACTGCAGGGTTATGAGTTCTGAGCCAGGGCATTCCCAGGATCACGGGAAACAGTGGAGAAGATATTAAATCGAAGCTCAAGTATTCTTGATGTTCCCCTTGAATAGTGACCAGAAGCGGTAGGGTCTCCGTGGTGATGGGACCCGAACTGATGGCAGATCCATCTGCTAGTTGGATGACCAGGGGTTGGCGTTTTTGATGCACGGGGAGTCGGAGTTGTTGCGCCAACTGAAGATCTAGGAAGCATGAGCAAGCTCCCGAGTCCACGATAGCTTTAATTGGGACGGTCCTTCCTTGCGGCCCCTGTAACGGGAGAGTGAGTGGTACGTGAGATGAGGTAAACGGAGGAGAAAGAGTACCACTAGTACACACCACACACTCAGGCTCACCCGAAGGTCTGACCGGGCAGTTGACACGGAAGTGACCCGGGGCCCCGCAATACAGACAAAGGTTAGAAGATCTCCTGCGCAATCTTTCCTCTGGTGAGATGGCCGGTCGAGCCAGGCCTATTTGCATAGGCTCAGATTCATCCTCCGCCTGAGGAACAGATGGAACTGGGGCAGGCATGGGTCTGGGGTTAGGTACACCCCATGTTGGTCTCACAGAACCGGACCTCTCCGAATGTCTCTCTCTCAGCCGTCTGTCAATTTGAATGGACAGGTGGATCAAGTCCTTCAAAGAGTCAGGAACTCCTACCCTGGCCAGCTCATCCTTGAGAGCATCAGAAAGCCCCTGACGGAACTGGAACCTAAAAGCGGAATCATTCCAGGTGACATCTGCCTCCCACCGGCGGAACTCCATCACATAGTCCTCCACCGGTCTTCTTCCTTGCCTGAGAGATTGGAGAGCACTCTCGGCAGATGCTGCCCTCCCTGGGTCGTCATAGATCTCTGCCATGGTTTCAAAGAAAGTATTGAGGCTCCCTAAGGCCGGATGTTGTTGCTCCACAAGACGAAGGGCCCAGGCCTGAGGTTCCCCTTGAAGCAAAGAAATAACTGCCCCGACTTTAATCTCCTCACTGGCATATGTCCGGGATAACAAGGAGAAATGGAGACGGCAGGCACTCTGGAACCATCGAAATTTAAAACGGTCCCCCGAGAAACGTTCAGGTAATGGCAGTCTTGGCTCAGGAGGAGGAGAAGCAGCACCTTCCACGGGAACTACTCTATCCCCAGCCGGGGGCGGAGCCACTGGAGCAGGGACAGCGGGAGGAACGGCCACGGCCTCAGAGACGGGAATGGCCACCCGGAGCGGATCTCTTGATAGCCTCTCTGGACCTCATCCACCGAGACACGGAGTTGTGTCACTAACTCATATAAGATCTCCACCGGGGTACGGGCTCCATTAGCGTCCATCTTGGCTGCTCTTTACTGTTAGGACTTCTCTTCAGTCCCTGTTGACCCTCCCACGAAGGAAGAGACGTTACCCAGTAGTGGAGTCTAGGTGACCACGGGTCTTCACCCACACTCCCTTGAGGGGGGTGCAGGACCACACCCCCAGGAGGGGGATGTGGAACTTAGCTGCCTAGTGCCCTACCAGGTCACTACTGGGATAGTCTCAGCGAGTGGGCAGGAGAACAGGTGACACTATTTATGGAGTAGGCGGAGTCCGAGGAGAGCTGATGGTCCGGAGGCAGGCGGCAATCAAGCAAAGTCGGGGTCACAATCCAAGGTCGGGGCAGGCGGCAGACAGCAGTAATACACAAGACAGATCCAAGGGTCGAGGCAGGCGGCAATTCAGCAGAAGTCGGGGTCACAGGCAGAGGTCACAACGGGAGATCAATCAACAAGGCACAACAGGAACAACGGTTCACCGGAACGGCTCACTAAGCTGATCAGAAAGAGCAGCACTGCAGTCAAGGGCAGTGCTGCTTATATAGTGATTATTGGCGCCAAAATTAACGCCCTGCGCATGCGCAGGACGTGCGCAATCCTTCTGCGCATGCGCGCGCACTTCTCTGCGTACACGCGCGCACGCAGGTGCGCGCATGCGCGGTGCCCCAGGCGCTGTGCGCGCAGCGTTCTGCGCGCGTGCGCATTCAACCACAAACAAACGTCGGGCAGGGAGAGAACACAAGAAGCCCAGCGAACCCCCGCGCGTGCGCACAGCAGGACGCGCCCGGGGACGCCGAGACGGACGGCTATGGTGAGTGTGACAGCCTGCTTCTAATCAGCCCTGATAAAATCCCCGACTGAGCATTCAGTCTGGCTTTGCACAGGAATCATTATAGCTGAATCTGTCTTCTCTGATGTCTTTTCAAGCCCAAGCCTGCCCCCTTGTGGCTCAGCTATAATGACTCAGCTATAATGATTCCTGAGCAAAGTCAGACTGAATGCTCAGTCGGGGGTTTTGATAAGCCCCCTGCAGCCGTTCGGTGCTCTCGCAGCCACTCACGGATCCTTCGGCCCCCAACCGCCAGCTAATTTTGTTTTGTCTGCAGGCCGGACAGGCCTGGTCATACGGAGCCTTCTTTGCATTCCTGTCTGCAATAGCGTCCTGCGCCTGCACAGGACGTTATTGCTGACGGGAACGAGAAGAAGGAGACGCGTGGCCAGGCCAGTGCAGGCGCAGTAAGCTAGTCAGCGAAAACTAAACTAGCTGGCGGCGGGGGACAGGAGGATCGGAGCGAGACTGCGAGGGCACCGGACAGCTGCAGGGGGCTGCTAGAAGCCCCAAGTGAGTAAAACTGATTTTTTCCCCCCCCCCCAAGTGTTTAGTATCCCTTTAAGCAGCCATAACAGTTCACTCTGATATGGAAGAAATACAACAGACAAATCTGGACAAGAGGCCTTTTATTTTGCCGAAACTGCAACTTTCTTTTTTCTTTTTTTAAAATAACATTTCTATGTGACTATTTTAAAATAATCTTCTGTTACATGCATATACAAAAAAACTCCTCAAACTTGAGCTTTAATACGGTGACCAGACGTCCCGCTTTACCCGGGACGTGTCCCGCCTACGGGGTCCGTTGTCCCAGGATGCCTTGCATCCCGGGAAACGTCCCGCTTTAAGCAGTGGGACGTCCCGGCCTCGGAACTCTGGCCACCGTAATTGCAACTGGCAGCGGCGTCTATTAGACGCCGCGCTAGTTCGCAGCCCTGCTCCAGCCTTCATAGGGTTCGGCAGGCAAACAGGGCTATGGGAAGATGGCGTCTGAAGCCCTGTACTGGACACTATTTTTTCTCCAGTACAGGGCTTCGGGCGCCATCTTCCCATAGCTCTGCTATTCCATCAGTTTGGGAGACTGCAGGAGGCTGCGTGAGGGAACTTCTGTCAGGTGAGTAAATTCTTTTTTTTTTTGCAGGTGTTATGCTGCCCACATTGCATATTTTTACTGCTAAAATGTTGCCCACATTGCATTTATTTAATGCTAAAATGTTGCACACATTGCATTTATTTACTGCTAAAATGTTGCCCACATTGCGTTTATTTTCTGGTGAAATGTTGCCCACATTGCGTTTATTTACTGCTAAAATGTTGCCCACACTTCATTTATTTACTGCTAAAATGTTGCACACATTGCGTTTATTTTCTGGTGAAATGTGGCCCACTGCCTTTCTTTTCTGGTGAAATGTTGCCCACATTGCATTTATTTACTGCTAAAATGTTGCCCACATTGCATTTATTTATTGCTGAAATGTTGCCCACATTGCGTTTCTTTTCTGGTGAAATGTGGTCCACTGCGTTTATTTTCTGGTGAAATGTTGCCCACATTGCGTTTTATTTTCTGGTGAAATGTTGCCCACATTGCATTTATTTACTGCTAAAATGTTGCCCACATTGCATTTATTTATTGCTGAAATGTTGCCCACATTGCGTTTCTTTTCTGGTGAAATGTGGCCCACTGCGTTTATTTTCTGGTGAAATGTTGCCCACATTGCGTTTTATTTTCTGGTGAAATGTTGCCCACATTGTGTTTTCTTTTCTGGTGAAATGTTGCCCACATTGCGTTTTATTTTCTGGTGAAATGTTGCCCACATTGCGTTTTCTTTTCTGGTGAAATGTTGCCCACATTGCGTTTTCTTTTCTGGTGAATTGTTGCCCACATTGCGTTATTTCCTGCTGACATGTTGCCCACATTGCGTTTATTTTCTGGTGTCTGGGGAAACTGTTGCTGCACTTGTTATTTAACAGTCATAATTGGCTATGTTTGCTGCTTTGGGGTTACGGTATACTAACAAATAGCATCATACAGTTTCTGCACACCCATGATGCGAATCCTCGTTTCACCACATCATGGCGGAAACACTGCTTTCTTATGCCTCACTGTTACATCATTACGTTAGCTCTGCCCATACAATGGCGCCACATACGCCCCCAGTCTTCGGTGCAAAATGCCCCCCCCCAGCCTTTTTTGGGTGCGCCGCCAGCTCCCCGACCTCCCCTCCCCCCCCCGTCCCAGGTTGAACCCAGAAAAATCTGGTCACTTTAGCTTTAATGAAATGTAAACGTTGTGCTGAACTAAAATTACCACACGCTGCATCATGTGTCAGTGTCTGCCTCCCTAGAGGATCCCCATGACTCTGGAGAAGCACAGAGGCAGCATGGGAAATCCAAGCCAAGCCACCCCTGCCCTGCACCTCATGTACACAAACCCTGAGTGTCATCCAGCCTTTCCTTACTTCCCCCTTCCTGGAAAAAGTCATTATAAAATTGCAAAACCTCATAATTCCTGGAAATGCCCCCACCACATGCTCAATTCGCAATCTATGTACCCTTGAGTGTGTATTTTTATTTACACGTGTTGTGAAAAAGAAGAAGTTATTTTTAGATGGCCGTGTGCCTGAGCTGTTAATCAAGTTAACTTTAGACCCAATAAAATCTGGCTGCTCAGCCCAAGTGCCAAACATATGATCTGTCAAACTTCACCATTCATATTCATGGCTGATCTGTAAAGGAATCTCACTTACTGATCACACTGAGGGGATGGAGCGTATTCAAGGAGACGGTAAACATTCCAGAAGGTTTTATTTTTAAAGATTCTTTATTTTCAATTATTGTTTTTCTTGTCTAATATCCGTCTCGTTCCCCCACTTATGCTGTATATTGGATGTAGCTCCGCCCTCTCAATGATGTTTAGCCTAGGCTGTTTAGGTATGCTGCAGAATTCTCCTCCCAACGCCTCTCCTTTGGCCTGGACAGTATGCCTTGTGGATGTGTAAGAGACTTTAGACAGTTCGGCAGTAACAACCCATGGTACCCCCAGAACAATTTGCATGGGGCCCCTTCCTTGGATCCAAAATCCCTTTGTGGCTGGTCAAAACAACCACACCCTCTCTTCACATTGCAAAGTAGTTGTACACTCTACACTTGTATACCTCCAGCTTCTAGTCACATGACCTGCATTCAGAGCCACAGGTATCCCAGCACGGAGTATTTGCTTGTCAGGGTGTACAGAGAAAACCCGAAGCTGCAGTTAAAGTGAACCTTAAGTGATCAAAAGAAATTGAGTTTTACTCACCTGGGGCTTACCTTAGCCCCGTGCAGCTGATCGGTGCCCACGACGAGTCGCTCTGATGCTCCGGGTCCCGCTGGCGGCCACTTTCGGTTTCGCGTTAGGACCCGCCAGGCTGGGGAACGCGTTCCCAGCCAAAATAGCACCCCTATGCGGCCATATAGCCGCATAGGGGTACTATTTAGGCTGGGAACGCGTAGTATCAGCCGAGTTCCCCAGCCTGACGGGTCCTGACGGCAAAACCGGAAGTGGCCGCCAGCGGGACCCGGAGCATCAGAGCGACTCGTCGTGGGCACCGATCAGCTGCACGGGGCTGAGGTAAGCCCCAGGTGAGTAAAACTCAATTTCTTTTGATCACTTAAGGTTCACTTTAAGCAGATAAATAACGGTATTAAACTGCCCCGCTGTGCTACTCTGCAGAAGGGGAATAGCCCTCAGCCCCCCACAAGGGGTGTTCAACAGCATTGCATTCCTCTATATCTCGCTTCATCGTCTTCCGTGCCATCGTTCCTCCTGCCTCCTCCATAACAATTAAACAGGCTAGTGACGTATCTGTACAGCACTCGGTCCAAACTGTTACCCAAGGGATCGAGTCGCTGCAAGTGACAGTCATTGTCAGAGCAGGGACAAGGTCCTCCAGCACCCAAAGCTGAGACACAAAAGTGCGCCCCTCCATCCCTCCCACCCCAGCTGTCACACACTGATTGCTACTAGACTAAGGGCCACAGGGCCCACAACCTCCCCAACACCTTAATATCTAGTTATCTGGCTTGCAGTCACTGCCATGTATCCCCTTTTCATATTTATTTCTGCTTCATACACAATTAGGAATGACAGCTGAATGAATTGTGCGCCCCCTCCTACACTGCACCCTGAGGCTGGAGCCTCTCCAGCCTATGCCTCGGCCCGGCCCTGGTCATTGTGCATTGCGTTTCCCAGTGGACCTTCCCTAATACAGAACAAAACCATTACTCTGTCACTAAATGTGTCTGTGGCCTATCACAATCCTGCTTCCTATACTACTATGCTACCCTTGTTTTTGGCATTACAAGGTATAAATACATTTCCTGCTACACATCACATTTTTCCAACCCTTTTTCATGCCTAACCCTAACCTTCCTCTCAACTTTTTTTTTTCTGTAATCAATAAGTTTTATTGCCAAAGATAGTAAAAAAATTGACAAGAATTTAACAAATCTGTTGGTACAATTGGCATTTTAGATTATAATCAAATGATGAACAATAAAAAAAAAATTAAATATAATTAGTAGTAAGTATAAACAACAGAGTAACATGAATATCCAATAACAAAATGTAGAACTAAGACTTAAATCTTAGACATTTATGCTTGGCTTAAAGTGGATCCGAGATAAACTTTTACTTATTGCATAATTTTGTTCCTTTCATATAGTTTATAGGGCATTCCTCAAGCCAAATACTTTTTTTGTTTTGTTTTAATACTCTAATTCCCTATAGTTTAAACTAAACAAGCATTGCTTATGGGAGCTCAGTCTGGGCAGCAGGAGGAGGAAGAGGTTACTAGCCATTGATTTCAGAGGCAGAGGGGAGGAGGGAGGAGGAAAGGGGACTGAATTTACACTCAGGCAAGCTGATAGCATCTCCAACCCTCAGCCTGTGACAATGTGACAAACAGAACACGGCTGCCCTCATTGTATCACAGGAATAAATAATCATAATATGTTGAAGCTGTTTGCAGCTAGATATGCTGTGTAAACTATCTAAACTTTAGATAAGATATATAGATAAGTTACTTGTTATAGTTACTTTTTCATCTCGGATCTGCTTTAAGTTATACAAGAGAGCTAATACTGTATAGTAAGTATAATTAACGATCATCCCCTAAAAAATGCAACTTCTTATATTGAGTGTTGCTAGTGCAAGGATCTGGGCTAATGTGGGTATATCTGGAGACACACAGATTCTGGATGCAGAAAAACTGACTCCTGATGCCACATCTGGAAATCTGGATCCAGGAAATCTGATGCAGAACTAGTGGAAATAGGCCCCACAGGCCTGAGCCCACTGGTGTGTTTATAAAAATGCTTAAAAACGCATGCGGTTTTCATTTGTTTTTGAAATGAGTTTAGATGCGTTTTAATGCGTTAAAACATTAAAAATTCATGCATTTTATAAACGCAGCAGTGGGCACAGGCCCTAAGCCATATGGTATGGGAATATCCTACAGTCCTACATGTAGTACAGCCAGGGAAGGCTTTAATAAATTAGGAGCCCAAATATTAGTTGAGATTTCTTCCCTTAGGTCCGATACCGGGCTACAGTACCAAAAAAGGAGCCTGATTCACCTCATTTCCTCCAGCATTTAGGGGTTTTCCCTCTAGTATATTAAGACATAGCTAAAGGAGTAACATACCAATGAGGCTGAATTTTCTGTATTGTTTCCCAATGGCTTGTGCATTTTGTATATCTGGATATTTGGAGGCCAGTTGTATTTGTTTAATGAAAATAACACAGCTGAGTTCAGGTGACCAGGATTGAGTGTATTTGAGGAGTTGGTTTTCTGAAGGCCTATGGGTTCTGTGTAACACAAGGAAAACACTTTTTTTTTAGCAAAATGGAGGCAGCCATAAATTGATATAGAGCTTTTGGTATATCGGGTAGGGAGTTTTATATGGAGGACCATACATGTTGAAGCTGTCTGTAGGTGTGGAATTCTGAAGAAGGTATGGTGAATTCTTCTTGCAGCTATGGGAATCCTTCCTCTCTACTTAAATACTTCTCTGATGCCTACTCTTACACCTTAACCACTTCAGCCTGCAGGTGTTTTCACCTTCAGGACAGAAGCAATTTTCCCCCGTCAGCACTCCTCCTACTCATTCGCCAATAACTTTATCACTACTCATCACACGTAAGTGGTCTATATCTTGTTTTTTTCGCCACAAATTAAGGTTTATGTGAGCGATGCTTGTTTTCAGTAATTACTTTATTTTCTATGTATTTTGAAGGCACATACACACACACACAAAAAGAAAAAATACACTATTTCTCCAATTCCACCCCCTATAGTTTTAAAATAAGCAATGCTACTATAAATAAAACCCACTTATAGTATTTGCCCATTAGTCCCAGCTATCACAACATTTAAATTATGTTCCTAGTACAATGTATGGCGACAATATATTATTTCGAAATAAGGGTGTATTTTTTCTGTGTTTTTTTGTGTGTGTGTGTGTGTGTCCCTTCTTCAATTGTAAGCCCTTATCTACTAAAATTAATATAATTAACTTCCAATGCCCCCTCCCCCAGTTACCAGGAAAACAATTTAAGATATTTAAAAAACAAACAACAACAAAAAAATCCATTAATAGTTGTCTTAGGGACTTATCTTTTTTTTAACCTCCCTGTCAATTTCCCCAGGATTTCTGTGCAAAAAGTGATCCAATTAATTTTCATAACCTTACTGTTACTTGCCAAAATGTGTCAAGCAAGGATCTAGTATACGATGCAGGAGTGTATTGACATGTATGCACATCAATACAGTTCACAGCATGTTTTGTATTGACATGTATATCAGTCAATACCGCTAAGGAAGGTTTTAATATGTATGTCATGTTGGTATTTACTGTTTTGTTTTTAATACAAAATCTGTGCAGGGCAATTTAGAAGGCAGTGTTTTAACGTTAATGAAGTAAAAAAAATAAAAAAATCTACATTCTTATGAATAGACCGGCCTCTGATCGGGGTCATGTCCTTTCATCACAGCCATTGCGATTGGTTCAGAGAAGCTTTCTTTCTCTTCCCCAATCGCCGACACACAAAACCGTCAGGGTGCACGGGCCGAGGCTCGCATAGCCTGGCATTACCGCTGTTTGCAAACTGGACGAGAATTCTCATCCAGTTTGCCTTTAGCTGCACCTATCTGGACAAAAATATTCGTCCAGATAGGCTTAAGTGGTTAAAGTGGGATTATAGTCCCAAAAGTGAAATATCAGTAACTACTCTTAGGTACATAAAAGAACAGTTGGAAGCATTTTTACAACAACATAATAGCCATTAAAGAAAAAACATTTCTTGGTTACAATTTATTGAACGCCTACAATAAACCTGCAGTGTTTTTTTTTTCCTTGAATTCCTGGGAGCACAGAAAGTGTTAACTTTCTGTGTTTACATATTAGCACAGAACAATGGCACACCATTGGCACAGCTCACAGCCCTGATTTACCCTTGCTGATAACTTGCTGATAACGGGTAATTTCACAAGCTGATCTCTATAAACACACACAGAGTGAATTTCTCAGCAACTAAGGATAGGTACGGAGATGTGAGAGCACCTTGGAGTGAAAAAAACAAAACACAGAGACCCCGGGAGCCCAAATAGTGTAGTATGTCAAATAATTGAAGCGAATGGTGAAGAAGAATGGGTACTCACAAAGGGAGGTTGCAGACGGGCAGCCAGCCACTGTAGGCCAATGGAGATGCAAAAACCCAACTCCACTCGGGTGTCCGGTCCAACTGGACGTGGTCACTCTCTTGTTGTAAAATAGCTTTAGATGATTGTAGGGGTAGAAAGCCCAAACCAAAAATACTATCCCTCCCAAAGGAGGGTGTGTGACACAAAGGGGGATAAGAGGCACCCAGATAATGATAAAACTGTCCCAAGGGGGAGGTGGCTTACCTCAATGACAACAAAGTCAGATAATACAAAGAACTTTAATTTGCACTTGGCAACGCGTTTCGTGGGTCTCAGCCCTCTTCCTCAGGCCGAGTACATTGAGTTCTCAGCAACTATATATGTTTTCCTTTTCTGCTGTGCAAGAGTTTAGGTCCACTTTAGAGTTCTTCCTTGAAATTAACAAGGTGCTGTCAGTTGATTTCATGGGGAGAAGGATACGCAACCGAAATATTCAGATCTCTTTGCTTTTTTATAGGTAGGATTTCTGTATGTGTTGCGGTAATGCAGCGACAGCAAGACCGGTTGGTTGTGTGGAGAGGATCTATACATTGTCCAAACATTCGGGACTAAAGTTGGACAGAAGAGGGATTCATGTTGCACCAGTTTTGCCTGTAGCTGGACCTCACCAGTCTGGCTGGTTGTCTATGGGTGACCTAACTGAATGCACATGTTAATTCCCAGATACATAGATTTACATTGAAACTCAGCATTGATGTAGTGAGTTACGAGTTCTGCATACACATTTTATACATTTTAAAGCAAACCTGTGATTTAGCGATGGGACCCTCTAGAAGTTTGCATGGATTACGTAAAATCAATTCAAAATCATCATTATGTACAATCACATTTGCAAAATTTTATGTGAAACTTTGCGTAAGCGAAATTAGCACGTTATGATCATCATTAGGACCGAAGGAGGCACAAAGGGGCACAGAAGGAGGCACAAAGGGGACGGGGCAGAGGTGGTGCAGAGGGGCACAGTAGAGGCACAAAGGGGACGGGGCAGAGGTGGTGCAGAGGGGCACAGTAGAGGCCCAAAGGGGACGGGGCAGAGGTGGTGCAGAGGGGCTCAGCAGAGGCCGTGTGACACAGTGGAGACAGAGGGAGACACTGAGGGAATAGGGTCGACAGAATCTTGCAATATTGGATGCTGAAAAACTAGTGGCTAGTGACATAAAGTTAAATGCAAAAAAAAGTTTTACAAATACATAAATTCTAAAAGGAAAAAGGTTGATAATATAGGACTCTTAAATGATCAATCAGGGAACTTACTTGTGGAAGACCAAGCTAAAGCTGAAATTTTATGTGTTTGCTTTGCTTCTGTCTTCACCAAGGTGATGCCCTTGTCCCATGATTGTCGCACTGGGTTGTCCTCCAATCTACCTCATTCAACACGAATTGCCTAACACAGGAAGGTGTGAAGGAACGCTTAGATAGAATCAAGATAGACAAGGCACCTGGCCCAAATAGCATCCACCCCCAAGTATTATGGGAGCTGAGTTCAGTTATCAATAGGCCACTTTACCTTTTTTTTGTACGATTCTCTTTCAAGAGGGTCAGTTCCCTATGACTAGCATAAAGCAGATGTTTTTTTCCCTTATTTAAGAAAAACTGCAGACCTGTAAGCTTAGCATCAGTTGCGTGTAAACTGTATGAAGGTATTCCAGGAGAAGCTATGCATGATTTTATAGCACAGTATCATCTCATTTCAGCTCATCAGCCTGGTTTTACTTCAGACAGGTCTTCTGTCACCAACATGCTCAGCTTTTATGAAGTGGTAAATGCACACTTATATCTTGGAAAAGCTACATAATTAGTGTACTTGGAACTTGCAAAGGCTTTTGACACAGTTTCAAATAATAGCCAGGTGCAAAAGCTGAGGATACTTGGACTAAGGCTAGGTCCACACTAGGCACGGTTGCAGGACGGACGCTGCAGTCCGGGATCAGGGGAAGTACCACCAGACCACAAACTGATCCGTTTTCAAAAAAAGTGCTTAGTTTTGCATCAGTTTCCGTTCAGTTTTTTAACCCCCAAAAACGGACAGAAAACGTCTCTATCTTTAGGAAGGTAGTAGGAGGAGTTTATGGGCTAATAATAAAGTTCAGGCTATCCGTTTTGGCTGCTATTTTGCCTGTGGAGATGGAGTTGTGTTTTCCCATTGCTTTTCACTACCCATGGAGCAATGGAGCAATTCCGGACCTTCCGTTCAGGTTTTTAAAACGGGTCCCTGCAAACGCAGACGGATCCGTTTTTTTCTTAGATGAGGACGGCAGCTATTTTTAACATTAGTATTCGGGACTCCGTTTTTCATCAGGGCTGAAAAACGCAGCCATGGATACATTTCCGGACCCAGTGCGGACTAGGCCTAAGAGAAAATGTGTGTATGTGGATTGAGAACTGGTTAAAGCACAGAAGGCAAAGAGCGGTGATAAATGGTCAGTACTAGGTCCAGTCCCTTTCAATCTATTTATTAATGATATAGTGGATGGGATACAGAGTGATGTAGGCAGATTTGCAGCTGATACTATGCAGTATTATAAACACAGTAAGCAGGATAGTGATATTTTCTCAACAGCATAGCTATATGGGCAGACAGACGGCAGATTAAATTTAATGTAGACAAATGTAAAGTCATGAACCTTGGATGTACCTGTGGTAGAGGAACATACTGTATAAGATAAATGGCTTACAGATGGGAACATCAGACTTGGAAAAGGATTTGGGAATACTGGTTGATAACAAGTTACCATAAATACCGGTATTCAATGCCAAGCAGCAGCAGCTAAAGCAAATTAAATTATGGGATGCATAAGACGGGTCGTACATCTGTTATCGTAAAGACTACTATAGTTCAAACTCGAAAGCCGGTCTCACTGCTGAAACTAGAACAGGTGGACAAAAATGTGATACTTAACAACTGATATATGTCTCTGCTGTAGGAAATGAGGGAAATTTCTATAGAGGTGAGCTTAATAATTTTTATTAAATAAAAATCAACCTAAGGTTGACAAGGTCTAACAAACATATCTGTTATAATGCTATTAGCAAAAAGTGGAAAAATGCTGTAGCAGGTGGTGGCACCCGTTTAAGCAGTATATGTACATATACTAAAACATAATGAATAAAAGATTGAATAAAATTTTCATATAACATAAAGTGCACCTCGTGCTTGGCTGGGAGAATCCCAGAAAATGGCCCCGTTTGAGTGTGAGTTCCTCTGTGGATCTGATTGTGGATCAATTGGTAACGATAATGGGGAACCTTTAATCAATTGTAGATTGATTTCCTCCGTGATGAAGGTAATGTGTATTGAATCCCTGATTGCAAGGGCAAAATGTTCCTGTGGTTAGCAATTCTGATACACAGATTTAGATAGGTGGATGATGAAAACGATCTCACCCGTCTTGTGTTGACAGACGCTGATGCATAGATCTTGAATCTTCGTGGGGGCCGCTCAATCTCACCAGCCCCGGCCGGTGGCACAGCGAGAGAGACTGGACGGATAGATCACGTCGGGCAAGCATGCCCGGCTCCCCTTAGAGGATGTCGTTATCCGGGTAGCAGCTGTTGGTAACTAGACGGACTTCCGTATACAGGCTTGATGAAGGAAGCCGCGTAGCTCACGCTCGCCTAGTTCCCCTCTGATAGTGACGTCACAAAGGCAGCCTGCGCTGACGTTTCGGGAGGAACGCCCCCCTTTCTCAAAGCTTGGCTGCTGGGGGAATCTAGGGCTGGCTTTTTAAAGTCTGTGCATCACTGTCAGTTTTGCTCAAACGCAAACAATTCCAAATCTTTATTAAGTCCATGTGGAGTAAGAGTGTTAAGATTAAAGATCCACATTGTTTCGTTCCGGGACATTTCTAGCAAATAGTCTCCCCCTCTCCATGGCTTCTGTACTTGTTCCAATGCACAAAACTTGGTTCCCTTAAAGGAACACCCGTGTTCCATCTTATAATGTTCTGATAATGGATGTTTTTTGCAACCCTTTTTGATGTTGGTACAATGTTCGCTCAGTCTTTCTCTAAGGGGGCGCTTGGTCCTTCGCACATAATGTTTTAAACATGGACATATTAGCACATAGATAACCCCCTTGGAGTCACAGTTGGTGATGTCTTTGATGTTAAATGATTCTTTACTGGAGGTTGATGTGATTTCATATATTCTTTCCAATGGGGAATTAGATTCTCTACAAGCCCTACAAAATCCACATCTTTTGAAGTACCCATTTTGTTTATCTCGTGTTGTTGTCTTGACAGTTGGAGCTACTATATTGCCCAAATTCTGAGACCTCCTAAAGATCATTTTTGGACGTTCTGATGATATAGGCATCAATATGGGGTCTTCCCTTAATATGTTCCAGTATTTGCCAACTATTCTCTGTATTTTAGACGATTGGGATGAGTATTTCATAATGAGACTTGGTTGTTGATCATCAGGGTCCTTATGGGTCCCTCTGTCTCTCAACAAATCCTGTCTAGCAGTAATCTTAGCTCGTCCTCTGGCTTCCACTATAGCTTCTTCTGGGTACCCCTTCTGTTCAAATCTGTTATGCAATATATCAGCTTCAGCCTCAAAATCACTGATCTTGAAGCAGTTCCTCCTGGGCCTGAGGAACTGACCCCCTGGAATATTCATTAGCCACTTAAGGTGATGGCAACTATCTATATTAATGAAACTATTGGTGTCCACTGGTTTTAGATACGTTTTGGTTAGGATCCTATCCTTTTCCTTATAAATTGTAAGATCCAGAAAGTTGACATGTGTTTGGCTGAAATCTCCTGTGAACTTAAGGTTATAGCTATTGTCGTTCATCCACCTCATAAAGTCATCTAGGCTGGCTTTGGTACCCCGCCAAATGAAGAATGCATCGTCTATGAACCTTCTCCAGAGCACCAGGGCGGCTCCGGGGCCCCCCGGGCCAAAAAGATGGAATCGTTCCCAGTGGGACATGTATAGGTTCGCAAAGGATGGAGCAAACCTCGTCCCCATCGCCGTCCCGGTGCCCTGGAGGAAGTACTGGCCTTCATAGATGAAATAATTATGTTTAAGGATGAATTGAATGCCATCCAAAATAAACTGTATTTGTTCACTCTTCAGAGTATGGGTTTCCTCCAGGAAGAACTTCACTGTCTCGATTCCCTTATCGTGGGGTATCACAGTATACAGTGAGCTGACGTCCACTGTACATAGCCAGTAATCGTCCATCCATGTATAATTATTGAGGATTCTTAGAAAATGGCCAGTATCTTTGATGTATGACGGGGTATTTTTAACAATTTCTTGCAGATAGAGGTCCACATAATGGGACAAGTGCGAGGACATTGAACCTATCCCCGATATTATCGGCCTCGGATAACGACATGCTCTAAGGGGAGCCGGGCACGCTTGCCCGACGTGATCTATCCGTCCAGCACGAGGTGCACTTTATGTTTTATGAAAATTTTATTCAATTTTTTATTCATTATGTTTTAGTATATGTACATATACTGCTTAAACGGGTGCCACCACCTGCTACAGCATTTTTCCACTTTTTGCTAATAGCATTATAACAGATATGTTTGTTAGACCTTGTCAACCTTAGGTTGATTTTTATTTAATAAAAATTATTAAGCTCACCTCTATAGAAATTTCCCTCATTTCCTACAGCAGCGCTTTCTGTCATATTTATCATTATTGCTTTTTTTGAGGTTTGGGATCCCTGACAGAGTCTGCAGCTACTGGTGTAGGCGCAGCGCTACCTCTTTTATGATATATGTCTCTGTTCTATTATACTTCTCCCTCTTTATTTCCCTTCCTACTCCTCAGCTGAGGGTAGACAAGTAGTTGAGTATTTCACTGCAGCTTTACATGGTGGAGAGTAAAACCGCACTGTACTGACCTCTAGTGGTGCAACTGGATTATTTCTGCTAACTCTTGTAAAGGTTAATGTTGTGAATTGATAGTGTTGCAATGTGAATGAGTTTTCTTTCTTTTTTTCTGTAAATGGCCTTGGAAAACCTTCAAAAACTCTAAAACCTTGGAGTTTAGTGTTTTCTTGTTAGCATTGAGCTTTCTTTGACTGCCTGCTCCCATTCTTTGGATTGACTTAGCAATTGTTCCATTGGTTTAAAGAATAACTGTAACAATAAATATCAGTCCAGTTATCAGTTTCAGGGTCGGCACTACCATTTGGGCAACTCATAATCATCCGGCACTCGGAGCTCGCCACAAGACTCCCCCCTTATCAATGTCCCCCGCTGGCCATGGCTGACCTCCGTGGGGTGGAATATTATGCATGTGAGATACACTTGTATATCATTACTATCTTGAACATGCAGTTCTTTAGCACATTGCAAATTAACTTAAAGGTATTGCACATTCTCTTTTTCTTTTCTGATGGGTAACCTGGGCAATTGCCTCAGGGCCCAGAGCCAGCTGCCAGGCTCCTCCTGCCAGCCCCCCCCACCAATTTAACTGTGCTCCCTGAGGTAGAGCAGTGTCTCACTTGACCCAACGGGCATGTTCCCTCAGTCCATGGCTCTGTGCATTCCGAACAATTATCACAGGGGCACCTATCTTCTTTATATCATTAAGTTTGGGAGTAATGGTAGGGGCGAGGCAACCGGCTCAGGGAGTTATCAAGAGGGCCCCCAGGTTCAGTGTGAGAATAGACTTAGGTTTAGCTATAGTTAAATATCAATATTAAATACCGACATTTTACTATTGGGATTTTTGGACACGCAAATTTCCAAGCGCGTTTTTTGAGGCTGGCCGAGTCGGCCTTCAGCTGAACACAGTACGGGATTCTGTTACCAATACAAAGGATGAAGTGTTTTTATGAAACCTGATTGCCTCACGGTACTTTAGTCAGACCTTTATTCTGCCCGCGGTTACCCCCATATCTCATATAACTGGAGAAGCTGCAGTTTTATACACTTAGAATTTTTATTTTACTGTACAGGCTCACATATTTCATTGAAACAAAGCTCCATAAATACATTTAATTACAACAATGGCCGGAAAATTGCCGCACGACCAAAATATCTCCCACAGCATCGGTGAAGACTGTACAGGCTTCCACTGAATCAAACGCAGTTCTCTGTGTTTTGCAAAGGTTTAGGCAACACACACATTATTCTTCTTTATGCGCAGTATATAAATTACGTCATATCATATTGTGACAAATGCTTCAGTAAGTATGTTGATGACCTTTGTTTGCATTCACAAGTCCAGTCTGTTAAACTAAGGGATGCGATAGTGACAGATTACACACAGTCCTTCAGTTGTGCTTTTGTATATGTCCATGGGGCTTTCAAGTTTGGAGTCAGCTGACGTGGGGGGTGTCCTTTTGGACCAAAGTGCTGAGAAACAGTTTATTTGTATTGTGTTGCCACCTCTCGGAGCTCTGGGCCAGGGCCCAAAAGTAGACGAGAAAGTGGGGAAGATTCAAGAGCTTGATTGAACTGGCCGCCAGAAGAACCACAAACTGTGTCACATCTCTGTGATTACAGATTCCTCAAATGCCCGAAAGCCCCAGTCCCGGTAAGTCCGGCACCAGTTGTCCTTCTTTGGTTCTGAAAAAACAAAAACAAACATGGATATAAAAAACTGTTGGCAAATCCTTCATCTTGTTTGAAGTGGTTCACTGGCCAGAACATAAAAATGATGTGTTGCATGAGTGAATAAATTTATCTGACGGGACAACCTAAAAAAAAAGTTATATACTCACTTAAGAGAAGGGATGGCTCTGCATCTCTTAGAGCTTTCCCGTTCCTCTCTGCTTCCCCCTTGTTCCATTGCTTGTTCTAGCCTCCGAGTTTAATGTTGAAGAGACCTTCAGGCTTTCTCGGAAGGCAATGGAGGTACTCGGGTCTCCAAGTACTTCCGAAGACTCACGTGGACTTGCATGTGCCGCATGGAGCTACACGTCTTCAGAAGTACCGGAGACTGTAATGGGGCCCCGGCGGTGGAGTGAGGGGATGCACAGAGGAACGTGAAGGCTCTGAGGCATACATGTCAAACTCTGGCCTGTGGGCCAATTCTGGCCTGCAGAGCCGTTATATTTAGCCCACAAGTGGTTTCCCCACTTTGCATTATGTTTGGCCCGCCACCAGAGAAGATATACTGGAGATTAAGCCCTAGATCACCAGGAATGTCATATGGAGGAGGGAGGGGGAAAGCACTAGACACCAGGGAACTGTATAGAGGAGGGATCACTAGACACCAGGGAACTGTATAGACGAGGGATCACTGGACACCAGGGAACCGTTTAGAGGGCGTGAGAGGGGACAGCTATACACCAGGAAACTGCTACCACCAAACACCATGGAACTGTAAAGGGGACGGAGGGGGCCAGTAGACAGCAGGCAACTGTAAAGGGGAGGTAAGGGGCCACTAGACACCTAAGAACTATATACGGTAGGGGGGTACATTATACACCAGGGAACTGTATAGTGGAGGAAGGAAGGCCAGGAGGCTGAAAATACCGCCTTATTTGTTATTTGTTTTATATATTGTCCTGTGTTCTTCACAAAGTAGGCATTCCTTCCTAAATCGTCCAACATGTAGAGGGGACTGGTCATGCTAGTCTCTGTAAGGACTACTTATAACTTTCTGATAATTGGACCTCCTAAGGGAATTGCAGCTAGTGTTAGTGAAATGATTCAGTATCCCCTCTTAGAGGCCACAGAAAAAGCTGCCCTAAGGGGGAGGATATGAGGACCCAAAGGTGCACTCCTTAAAGGGACTCCGAGCAGTGCAAAAACTATGGAAAGATGCATATCATTTTAAAGCTCTCTTTCTCCTCTTTCCAATGATATATAAACCGCCACCCTACGCCTTTTAGTTTTCGCTATTTTCGTGATTGAAATTGCCGCACCCGCGATTTTAATCGCGAAAATAGAGAAAACTAAAAGGCGTAGGGCGACGATTTAGGTGTCGCCAGAAAGAGGAGAAAGAGAGCTTTAAATTGATATCCATCTTTCCATAGTTTCTTGTATTACACAGGACGACACTTTCCCCAGTGTCAGCAGCTCCATTCAGCAGAAAAAGTCGCCTTGTGTTATACAATGTAACTATGGAAAGATGAATATCATTTTAAAGCTCTCTTTCTCCTCTTTCTGACGACCCCTAAATCGTCGCCCTACGCCTTTTAGTTTTCTCTATTTTTGAGATCGAAATCGCGGCCGCTGCAATTTCAATCGCGAAAATAGCGAAAACTAAAGGACGTAGGGCGGCGGTGTATATATCATTGGAAAGAGGAGAAAGAGAGCTTTAAAATGATATGCATCTTTCCATAGTTTCTGCACTGCTCGGAGTCCCTTTAAAGCGGAATATAACCCTGCATTTCAACTTTGCTCTAAAACATTATTTACAGCATATTATATGCAACCAGCATTTTTTTTTTACTAGACCAGCATTGGAAGGGTTAAACACAGAGGTTTAAAGTTCCGTGGAGAGATATGCAGAAGTTCAGATAGATACATTTTAACTAAATAGAATGTAACAAGTTATAAATGTTACACACTCTTTGGCTGTTCTCCAGCTCCTTAGTCAGAAAGATGAGTCACATTCAACACTTAGATACATTTATGTAAACAAAATGTATCTATGTCAGCTTCGGATGCGTCTGCAGAAATCTAAAGGAACTTTAAAGCTGTGTGTAACCCTTCCAATGCTGGTCTATTAAAAAAAAATGCTGGTTGCATATAATATACTGTAAATAATGTTTTAGAGCAAAGTTGAAATGCAGGGTTGTATTCCGCTTTAAAGATGGGCCCCCTGACTGGCCTAGGCCATCCTGACCTCTGGGATAGCATTAAGATCTACCCCCTCAATGTAACAGGTGTCCAACAGGAGAATAAAGTTTATGAATTGTAGGTGTGGTCAACAAAATCACCAAATGAAGAGACAATTCAAAAGAAGTGTTTTCTTCACCCTATATAAGTACGATTCAAGGGTTTCCAGTATGAAGCAATGCTTTCATTCAATCACTAGAAACGCATTGATTGCGGTCTATGCACAATGCCCAGGTGTATGTTCCTTCAGTAGCTTTCCACTGTGCTTTTTAATCAGATATTAAGAATGTACCCTGGGACACTCCTAGCAGCTTCATTTTTTGGGTATTATTGTTTTTTTCTCAGCTACAAAATGTACAATGACACACAAGGGCATCAGCCGTAATCTCCTGTGTTGTCACATAACCAGATAGGCTAGGACACAGTGTGGTGGTCTGCAGACACATTGGGCCCTATGCAATTCCCAAACTCGCCAGTGTTAAGTATAAAGCACGAAACTCGCCTGTGTTAAAGAGGAACTCCAGTGAAAATAATGTAATAAAAAAGTGCTTAATTTTTACAATAATGACTGTATGTATAAATGATTTAGTCAGTGTTTTCCCATTGTAAAATATTTCCTCTCCCTGATTTACATTCTAACATTTATGACATGGTGACATTTTTACTGCTGTGGTGATATTAGTGGAAGGAGATGCTACTTGCTTTTTTGGCAGTTGGAAACAGCTGCAAACAGCTATTTCCTAAAATGCAATGAGGTTCACAGACAGGAAACTGCCAGGACCATGGTCCTCACAGTTTCCTGTGGGAGGGGTTTCACCACAATATCAGCCCTACAGAGCCCCCTAATGATCTGTTTGAGAAAAGGAATAGATTTCTAATGTAAAAGGGGGTATCAGCTACTGATTGGGATGAAGTTAAATTTTTGGGCACGGTTTCTCTTTAACCTTTTGCCAACCGCGTCACGCGGATGGGCGGCGGCAGCCCCAGGACCGCCTAACGCCAATTGGCGTAAAGTCCTGGGGCCAGCTAATGCAGGAGATCGCGCGCAGGCTTCGCGCGCATCTCCTGCTTGGGGGGCGGAACTTCTCCCCGCCATCAGGCTGTTAGACGGCGAGATCGCCGTCTATTTCTGTGTACAGCGCTGCGATCGGCTGCAGCGATGTACTGGAGACAGCCATTTAACACGGCTGTCCCCCTGGGGGACAAGAGAGCGATCGGCTCTCATAGGCAGAAGCCTATGACAGCCGATCGCCGTAATTGGCTGGCTGCGGGGAGGGAGGGAGGTAACTTATTTAAACAAACAGTGATTTTTAAATAAAAATCACGTACAATAATATTTATATAAAAAAAAATAAACATGGAGTGGGTGATCAGACCCCACCAACAGAGAGAGGGGGATGGGGGAGGGGGGGATCACTTGTGTGCTGTGTTGTGCGACCCTGCAGTTTGGCCTTAAAGCTGCAGTGGCCATTTCAGCAAAAAAAAGGCCTGGTCGTTTGGGGGGTTTAACACTGCAGTCTTCAAGAGGTTAAAGGATACCCGAAGTGACATGTGACATGATGAGATAGACATGTGTATGTACAGTGCCTAGCACACAAATAACTATGCTGTGTTCCTTTTTTTTCTTTCTCTCTCTGAAAGAGTTAAATATCAGGTATGTAAGTGGCTCACTCAGTCCTGACACAGAGAGGAAGTGACTACAGTGTGACCCTGTAGTAAATACGAAGGAGGCACTCAATTGGCTTCAAACTTGCGTTTTATCAAATCCCAGTAATACACATACAGTGTGACCCTCACTGATAAGAAATTCCTCTTTTTATCTCTTTCTTGCTCTCAGAAGCCATTTTCTGCTAGGAAAGTATTTTATAGGTGGAATTTCTTATCAGGGAGGGTCACACTGTAGTCACTTCCTGTCTGAGTCAGGACTGAGTCAGCCACTTACATACCTGATATTTAACTCTTTCAGGCAGAGAAAGAAAAAAAGGAACACAGCATAGTTATTTGTGTACCAGGCATGCTATATACACATGTTTATCTCATCATGTCACATGTCAGTTCGGGTATCCTTTAAGCAATGGCTGTTCTAAAATTAGACGATTAGACTGTCACCTAATTCAATTCCGAATATGACCCGTGCGGGTGGTAAAAAACTTACTTGTGCAATTTAACCACCCACCAAGTTTTTTTTTCCCTTTTATGCAATTGCTGGTATCGCAAGCTGTGAACTGATGCTTCCTGCCAAACCTAGGCGACAACTGGCTTCTTTGGGCAGCCGGGAGCTTTACTAAGGAGACCTCACATAGTGATGAGCACAAATTTCGCATAGAAATTCGCAATTACCATGCGAAATCGTAATGTGAAATTTCGGGAAGAATCCTAATGAATTTTGTCTGTAATTGTAATCATTCATAATTTTGCATAATTGTCCTGTAATTTTGTGCTATTGTCACGCAAAATTGTGCATAAATTATCACAATTACTCCCATATGTAATGACAGTTTGTAAATTCAATAGATTTTGTAGAATCATTCGTAATTTCTTTTTTCGCATCATTTTTGCATAATTTCGTGCTGACTTTAGCGGTGAATACCAAAGCCCCATACATGCTATTGTCACCCAATTTGCTGCATATGCTCTAAAAGATGCGCAATAGCATAAGAATCTTTAAAGGAAAACATTTCTTTTGTTACAGTTGATACAAATCCTACAATAAACCTGCAGTGTGTCTACTTCCTGCGTTTATGGAAACAGACATATTGTAAACATCGTATGCTTTCAAATTAGCTTATCTGCCGTGGCAGTCATCGGAAATGGGAAATATTAAATTGCAACTTATGATTAGACACAGATAAGGGGGAATTAGACAGGCTAAACTCTCTAAATACACACGGTGCATTTCTCTAAGTTTTCCTTCTGTCCTGTGCAAGAGTTCAGGTCCAGTTTCAGTATTCTTTGGCTGCATAGCCAGGCTGAACACATTTCTGGTACAGTATCCAGGGCTCCTTAAAAATTGCAACCATCGCATCTGTAATGCGAGTGACTCCGATAACTCCATGGATGGGATTTAGCACTCTCCACTCTACTTTCCTTAGTTTTGCAGCAAGACGGACAACTCTGGCCTGCACTACAAGTGAAAGTAGCCTATACTGCGCTCCACAAGCTATCAAGAGCATCATTGCTTACAAGGGAAGAGATGGCCGGTAGTGCGTATAATCTCGTTAGAGGATTGTGACGATACTTTTATTGGTGATTGCAAAGTGGAAGTGGTAACACTGCATCCTCTTTTCTTTACATTCACATTATCC
Organism: Hyperolius riggenbachi; assembly: GCF_040937935.1. Lineage (NCBI taxonomy): Eukaryota > Metazoa > Chordata > Amphibia > Anura > Hyperoliidae > Hyperolius > Hyperolius riggenbachi. Next base: position 13,456,684 of record NC_090652.1, on the reverse strand, counting down.
CTAATTTTCCCCATGCTACTTATTTGTACAGTACTGTATATCCAGCAGTGGTGCTATTCTTCTTGTCTTGCAACCAGCCTGAATAGAGCAGCTGACCATGGGTTTCACACTGACATAAGACACATGCACCGCCCGCTTTTTACTATATCCAGGGCCAAAACTTGTAAACATTTAATTTAATGTTTTGACTGCCTCAGGCTCACAAGGGTAGTTGTTTAAAGGATACCTTAGTGTAAAAGAAAATTAAAAACCGGGGGGGGGGGGGGGGCATGTGTTGTGGGCTCTTCTCATACCCACCGCTCCCCCGTTCTCCTACATCCTCCTCCATTAGTGTCTACAGACCCCCCAAATTTACTTCCTGGTTAGGAGAGTCACTGCTTACTGGGAAGGCACTGCCCAGCGATGCTGGTCCTTGATCCTGCACCCGCAGCTGGGAGAGCTCTGCGCATGCACACTATATCACAACTACATAGTGCGCATGCGCAGAGCGTTCCCAGCCAGGTGCGCGATGTAGGATGCGTGTCGCTGGGCAGCGCCTTCACAGTAATCGGTGACCCTTCCTACCAGGAAGTAATTTTGGGGGGTTGGTAGACCCTAACGGATGGGAACAGAAGAGAACGGGGGTAGTGGTGGACATGAGGAGAGCCCACATCATATGCATGCTCCCCCCCATTTTTAATTTTATTTTTCACTAAGGTATGCTTTAAAGGATACCCGAAGTGACCTGTGAGATAATGAGATAGACATGTGTATGTACAGTACTTAGCACACAAATAACTAGGCTGTGTTCCTTTTTTTCTTTCTCTGTCTGAAAGAGTTAAATATCAAGTATGTAAGTTGCTAACTCAATCCTCACTCAGGCAGGAAGTGACTACAGTGTGACCCTCACTGATAAGAAACTCTCCTTTTTATCTCTTTCTTGCTCTTAGAAGCCATTTTCTGCTAGGAAAGTGTTTTATAGTTGGAATTTCTTATCAGTGAGGGTCACACTGTAGTCACTTCCTGTCTGAGTCAGGACTGAGTCAGCCACTTACATACCTGATATTTAACTCTTTCATACAGAGAAAGAAAAACAGGAACACATTTGTGTGCTAGGCATACACATGTCTATCTCATTATGTCACATGTCACTTCAGGTATACTTTAATGTTATCCAGCTCCCATACAGACACAACATGAATATCTTTTTCTCTTTTCTATGTAGGATTGGGACTTTACATACATGTGCTTATCCCATCATGTTAGTTGTCACTACAGGTACTCTTTAGCATGTGTTTGCTGCTCACGTATTATGTAATATCTAGTGGCCCTACAATTGTATCTTGGTTTCCCATGTCTATGCTTGAGGAAAATTTAGAATATTTACCAACTACTTTCAAAGATTTCGAGGTGCGTTCAGCCAGGATCCTCCCCTCGCTGTCGAAGAACGTGCAGGTATATTTTGTTTGAGAGTCCTCGCAGGACGGACAGAAGGTGAGGAAGGCGGTCATCTGCCCTTGTGACTTGTTCTCGGTAATCTGGTAGTTGTCTTCTTGGTCCTTCAAGATGGGAGTCCGCCGTTCATTGAGAGACTTTTCCCAGGTGAACCTGATGTCTTGGGGAATACTGCCCTTCATTTCACAGCTGAGGGTTAACTTCTCTCCCTCATTGCAGGTCTCCGGGACGCACACTTCTGAGGCCGAGTAGAAGCCATAATTATCTGGTAAGAGAAAATTGTGTATAAGTTAGCCAGGAAATAGAGTATCGTTTTTTATGGTTCTCTGTGCTCACTTGAAAGTGAGAACATTTTACACAATAGCACATGTACAGATAAATGCCACGAAAATGTAAGCCAAGTATGGGAGAGCTAACACTAAAGATTTCAGTCCACCATTGAAATAATAGTCACCACTGCTTGAACTACTCCTTGCCTTAATTCTGGGTATTGTCTTTGCCAAAATAGTCAGGGAATCTTCCTAGGTGTAGCTTACAAAAGTTTGGCAGATTATTATTATTATTTATTGTATTTATATAGCGCCAACATATTACGCAGCGCTGCACAATAGATAAAAGGGTTAACATACAAGGTAGGACATACAGGAAACTCACAACAAAACAAGATCATGCAAATGATTTGATAATACAGTGTCATAGGTCACAATAGAGACTGTTCTAGTCCACAAGAGGGGTAATTGTCAGTACAATTGCAGAATCAAGCTGGAAACACTAAGGGAGAGGGCCCTGCCAGAGGCTTACAATCTAAAGGGTGGGGGTGGAGACAATAGGTGCATCTGTTGAGAGGGTGTCTAACAGAACATATTATGGTGCTGGTGTAGGGGGGTATGCGAGCATGAAAAGGTGAGTCTTGAGAGCTTGTGTGAAGGTATTAAAAGTGGGGCAGTGCTGCTCGTAATGGAAAAATCTACGCTTACGGATCATTACGCGTAATTTTACGCTATTACGCATTATGCAATTACGGTTACGGCGAAGGAAATTATCTACGGTACATCACTGTAATTACGCGTAAACTTACGCAATTACGCGTTAGGATACCGTAATGAAGGCGCTTACACTACGATGTTACGCGTAGTGCCGTAATACCCATTAATGCGTATTTTTTGACGCATGCGGACGATATGTACGCAATAGCCGTCAATGTGACAGTTATTGCGTACATATCATTCGTATGCGTCAAAACGTACGCTTATACTGAAGGGCGGGAGAAGATACTATTGGTTGCTTAGGATGTTGACTGATTGGCTACTCTTAGAAAATGGGAGATTTTACGTTAGTAATTACACGTAAAATTACGCGTAAGTGTTCGTAAAATTACGCATGCCTAGCAATTACAGTAGACAGTGTAATTACGATACCACTTACGGTCTTACGCGTAAATAATTACGCGTAAGACCGTAAGTTACGCGTAACGCTTACGCGTAAATTTACCTTGAATTACGATGCGTAATTACGCTCATGTGTAATTTCGGCCCAGCACTGAAGTGGGGGCGAGTCTGGTGGCTGGAGGGAGCGATTTCCAGAGAGCAGCTTATTGCGGGTGGACCTGGCATTCCAGAGGCCACAGGAAACACGGAGCGAATGCCTAGGGGTAGGATGGATCGGAATAAAGTTATGCCAAGGGGGTGTGTGGGTAGAGTTTGGGGGGGGGAGGGAGGTGCATGGGGGTTGAGGGCCAAAAGGGAGTCTAAGGACAGAAGGGGAGAGGGTGCGGGGAAACAGAAGGGGGACACGGAGTAGAAGGAGGTGGAGGTAGAGCATGTGGTGATGGGGGAAAGCGAGATGGGGAGGGAGATGGCTAGGAAATGGTGGAGGGGTAAGGGAGTGAACAGGAGGGAACATTTTGTACTGATGGGATAAGGTAGGATGGGGTGTGGAGAGTGGAAGCATAGACAGGGGGACAGCAGTTAGACCAAAATGAGGTAAATGTCACCAATGATGTGGCTGAAGGGGTTCAGCAAAGTTGCATCAGTAATCAATCTGGTAAGGAGAAGTCCACAGGAGATCAGCAGTGAAGTTGACAGAACTTGTAGGCTTGTAAAAAGGACAAGGGGACATGATGAGTATGGAGGGAAATATCTGTGTAGAAAGGGTTCTTTACAGAGTTGAAATGTGGAATATCTTACCTCAAGCAGAAGTTATTGCAAATTCTATTGTTTAAAGAGAACCAGAGACGTTGGAAAAAAGATGTTATACATACCTGGGGCTTCCTCCGGCCCCATAAGCCTGGATCGCTCCCACACCGCCGTCCTCCGATGCCTCGGTCAGCTGGTACCAGGTCCCGTACTTTCGGCCAGTCGACGCAAGCGCAGTGCGTCTCTGCCGGCGGACTCGGCCAATTGTACGTAAGAGCAGGGACGCCTCCATATCCTTACGCATGCGCCTCCATACTATGCAGGCGCATGCTTAAGGATATGGAGAGAGTCCCTTCTCTTGCGTACAATTGGCCGCCTCTGCTGGAAGTGACGGGACCCGGTAGCGGCGATAGAGGCAGCGGAGGATGGCGGCGTGGGGGCGATCCAGGCTTATAGGGCTGGAGGAAGCCCCAGGTACAGTATGTATAAAAGCTTTTTCATTTTTTTAATACTGTTCATCTCTGGTTCCCTTTAAAGTGGGTTTGGATGCTTTCCTTGCATTGAAGGACATTCATGGCTATAATTACTAGGTGTTTCTTGTTGGAGTTGATACAGGGATTTTAATTGACTGCCATTTGGAGTCGGGAGGGAGTCTTTTCCCTTTTAAGTCCTATTGGCCCAAACCATGTAAGGGTTTTACCCTATCCTATGGATCAACTAGGATATGTGCGGGTGCAGGACAGTGATTACTTATTACTTATACCTTTTATTTTTTTGGTTAATTGATCAACAAATATCTTTTTTTCTCAACTTAACAAACCATGTTCTATGTTATGTTGAAGTCAGGACTCTCCCTTCTCTCCTTAGCCTTCAAATTTGTGGTTCTATCCTGTATTTGCTTCAAGTAGCTTCACACTTATATAAAAAAGGGGGAAAGAGAGGATATTGCTTACCTCTCTAGAAGTTAAACAACAGTATAACTGGAAAAACATAATTATTTCAACACAAGATATAGACAACACACTTCTTAAAGAGATACTGAAGTCTCAAAAAAAGCTTCTTTTTATTTAATAAAAGTGTTTAACCTAATCGCCCTAACTAAACCGCCGCATTCACGCAGCTCTAATCTAACTAAATCACCCCAAACTGCCCGGGGGGCAATCTGGGCAGCGCTTCCGTGAGAGGCAGGGCTATGAGCCGCAGCTCTGCCTCTCAGCGCGTCTGTCAGCAGCGGGTCGCCGCCTCTCCCCCGCCCCCCTCAGTCTTCCTTCACTGAGAGGGGCGGGGGAGAGGCGGAGATCCGCCGCTGACAGACACATGTGAGACAGAGCTGCAGCTCATAGCTCTGCCTCACACGGAAGACTAGAGGGCAGCAAAATCCACGACCAAGAAAGTTGTGGATTTTGCAGGGAAGAGGGAGGGGTAGTTAGGGGGGATTTAGATAGATGCGGCCGTTTAGTTAGGGCTATTAGGTTAAACACACTTATTAAATAAAAATACGTTTTTTTCAGACACTTCAGTGTCTCTTTAAGTGGAGCTGAGGGCTGTAGCCCAGTAGAGCTTTTTTTGAGCATTTAGGGAGCACTTTAAATTACTATTGATTTCCCTAAATGCTCTGCCAGTGTAAATGGGTGGGACATATTCCATTAGAGCGATTAAGGAAATTGCAATCGCAGAACATGCAGCATTTCGGGAGCGTTTCCATTCTAATGAATTGTATAGGAGCAGGCAAATCGCTCCCCAAATCGCTTGCAAAGCACAACCACAAATCAATAGCGATTGCAATAACGCATTGATACAGGCACAACCCCTTTTTTTATATAATATTGGATATATCGATGCATTACCAGCCTGCATCTAGCCAACATTGCAAGGTGAAAAAGCACATAGTATGATTCCTGTACTCCTGGGCAGCCACTCCAGAGTATTGGGCTTCCCAACCAGCGCCACCAAATCACTCACATATCATATCATGTAAAAGGAAGTTGCTCAGATACCAAATGGGAGGATAAAGAAACACTCCCTTAGTGCGGACTAATAGCCTTTATTGATTTAAACCTCTCATCCACAAAACAAAATCAAACAGAGTACTCACATGCAAGGGCCTTTACCTTAGAAGCAAATATGTCCAAACATAGAGTAATAAATCACCACCCGCCATCTTCTGACGGGTTTTACCTGTTGGAATTCTACAGGGTTGAAAAGAGAAAGCAGGCAGCATGCAAATATATAAGGAGTAAATACCTCCTTAAAGGGGCACTACAATGAAAAACTGTAAATTTTAAAATATGTGCAAACACATACAAATAAGAAGTACACTTTTTCCAGTGTAAAATGAGCCATAAATTACTTTTCTCCTATGTTGTTGTCACTTACAGTAGGTAGTAGAAATCTGACAGAAGTGACAGGTTTTGGACTAATCCATCTCTTTATAGGGGATTCTCAGGGATATATTTATTTTTAAAAGCACTTAGTGAATGGTAGTTGCTCTGTCCAACTGCCAAAAAACTGTGTAGGGGGCAGGGAAGCCGGCCAGCATCATTGTTTAAATCCTTTTTAAGGAATATCTTTATAAAGAATAAAAGCCTTGCTGAGAATCCCCTATGAAGAGATGGACTAGTCCAAAACCTGTCGCTTCTGTGAGATTTCTACTACTTACTGTAAGTGACAACAACAAAGGAGAAAAGTAATTTATGGCTCATTTTACTCTGGGAGAAACATATTTCTTATTTGTATATGTTTGCACATATTTTAAATTTTACAGTTTTTTTCGCTGTAGTGCCCCTTTAATCTGTTCATTCTGCCCTTCCTGCCATTCCTCTCCTTTGGAACTTTCTCCCACAGCCTGTCATTTATGCTCCAACCATGAAAACATTCCAACGCACCTTCAAGACACATCTATTCCGACAGCTTACAGTTTGTTGTAGCTAGAATTGGATGCTCTCTGCTTCCTCCACTAAACCCTTGTCTCCCCTCACTACCCTCTGCATTGGAAGCTTGCAAGGACAGGGACCTCCCCTAGTGTTAGCTGTTTCTGTATTTTATGAAATGTACCAACATTGGTAAGGTTTTAATAACACATGAATTACAATGTTCTCCCCAGGCTCTTTTAGCCGGGTGCTCCACCCGACTAGTTTTGGTGAGCACCCGGCTGTCATCGGCTCACCTCCTCCTATGCTATAAGCAGAGCTGTGCAGAGAAGCTCCGGCCCTGCATTCTCTCATCTCGCCCCACCCGGCTACTTTTTCATGCCACCCGGCTGGGGAAAATTTCTGGGGAGAACACTGAATTATATGTATTTGTACTTGTATCACTGGTTGACCTTATTGAACAGTGTGTTGAACATGTATATATGCTTATGAATATGTATCTATTGTATGTAGGTTTTGTACTATATACAGCGCTATTGAAGATGTTGGCTTCATATCAATAAAAAAATAATCTAATAACATATTTGCAATTGACAAAAAGTAAGTGAATTTTGTCCTTTGGTGCGACAGCAATAACGGCACATAAATGGTTACGGTAACTGTAGCATGGTTACATAGTTTGGTTGGAAAAAGACTTCTGTCCATCAAGTTCAACCAGAAAATATGTTAGAACGCTTGCTTGCACTCTTTCTTATCTTAGCTGATCCACAGGAAGGTGAAACAATCTTTACAAGGCTTGGACCAATAAGCCTTAAATGGATAGATGCCCTATTGGTGGCTCTGCACTTCTGGTTCCAACGCAGTCACACAATAAAAATCTAGTGTGTTTACATAAGGGTATCAGGAGGAGGTCCACAAGTGTCAAGAACAACTCTCTCCCCTTTGCCCATTCTAGCCTCTTGATTGGTCGTTTAATGTGCTAGATGGCTTCTGTGGCCAACAGGGACACTCAGGAGTTCAACTTACTTTACTCTAAGTTACATAAATCTGCTTCAGTCTCCAGAACTGCTGAACATGCAAGTGTGCAGCTTTCACTGTCGGTAAAGCAGACCTGAACTCAGAACTTCCTCTCTGCTCTAAAAGATAAGCAACAGCGTAATAGCCTTTAAGGAAAAACATTTCTTTGTTACACCTGATGCAACTCCTGCAATAAATCTGGGGTTTGCCTACTTCCTCCTTTCACGGAAGCAGCCATATTGGTAACATCCTGACCCATATGCCATTAACTTTTTCTCCTGAGTTTTCTCCCAGGTGATATTTTTAAACTTGTCAATAAACTGCCTTTTAAGCCACCAGAAAGCAAGAAAATACTCAAAATAATTTTAACCTGCTGGGCGGTCTGGACGAGCTCAGCTCGTCCAGTACCGCCGGAGCCTGCCGCTCAGGCCCTGCTGGGCCGATTTGGCTGAAATAAAAAGCAGCACACGCAGCCGGCACTTTGCCAGCCGCGTGTGCTGCCTGATCGCCGCCGCTCTGCGGCGATCCGCCGCGAGCAGCGGCGAAAGAGGGTCCCCCCAGCCGCCTGAGCCCAGCGTAGCCGGAACAAAAAGTTCCGGCCAGCGCTAAGGGCTGGATCGGAGGCGGCTGACGTCAGGACGTCGGCTGACGTCGATGACGTCACTCCGCTCGTCGCTATGGCGACGATGTAAGCAAAACAAGGAAGGCCGCTCATTGCGGCCTTCCTTGTTTATTCTGGGCGCCGGAGGCGATCGGAAGAACGCCTCCGGAGCGCCCTCTAGTGGGCTTTCATGCAGCCAACTTTCAGTTGGCTGCATGAAATAGTTTTTTTTTTATTAAAAAAAAACCCTCCCGCAGCCTGCCTGGCGATCTTAATAGAACGCCAGGCAGGTTAATAGTACCTTTTCCCCTACTTTTCAGTCCATTTTCAGTTGAAACATGCTGGAAAGTTATTTTAAATAGATGGAGAAATTTGGGTGAAAAAGTTAATTGCAAATGGGTCCCTTTGTTTACAAATTAGCTGCTCTGCCGAGGCAGAGGATATTCCTGAGCTGACAGAGTTGAGAGATCAAATTACAGTTGTGATTAGTCACAGATGAGGGTGAATTAGACAGGTTACACTCTCTAGATACTGTACATACAGTGTGCATGTCTCTATATTTTCCTTGTGTATTGTGATTGCAGTATGTAGTTTTATTATCACGCATCAGTTTATCTTGCCAAACTTAGTTCAGCGCTGAGGCGTATCCAGGGAAAACAGTGCCTATGGCAAACATTAACAATTCGCCTCCAAATATTTTACCATGTAGTCTCGGCTGAATTTGTTGTGCCCAAGTTAAGGTGAAGCATGGCCTTAGGCTGCTTTCACAGTGGGACGTTACAGGCGCACGTTAGAGCAGCCTGTAACGCACCCCCACCGCACAGCAATAAAAAAATCAATGGGCTGTTCACAGTGCCCACGTTGCGTTACATTGTAACGCTGCACGTCTAGATAACGTACTGCATGCAGTACTTTATACGCGGCTAAGCCGCGTTAGACTGTTTGCACATGCTCAGTACGGGTGTTTTTTTTTATTTTAGGGGCGGAGAGGAGGCGGGGAGAGGCCGCTACGTAGCCAGGCACATGGCTACTTGGCATTCACTGCACTTGCAGTGTTTACTTTAGGAGCGGCCGCTGATTGGCTGGCGGGACCATGTGATGCGGAGAGCTCCGCTCACATGGTCTCCGCAGCGCCTCCGACAGAGCAGGCGCACCAAGAGCTGCTTGTAACGCGGCTCTTGGTAACGTCCTGCTCCAACACCACCAGGCGTTGCGTTAGGGGCACATTATGTGCCCTATAACGTCCCCTAAACGCAACGTCCTGGTGTGTAATTAGCCTAATAGAATGGAATATTGGAATAGGTCAGCCTACACATACTCCACAAATAGTAGGCAGCTTGTCTCCCCCCCCCCCCCCCCCCCCCCCCAGGCAGCAAAATATCCCCTGGTTAAAAACTAGATTATGTATGGAGAACACCAAAGAGGCTACAGAGCAGTGCCCCCAATAAGAGGCGCCCATGGCACTTGCCATACCTGCACCCCTGTAGGTACGCCTAGGTCCAGGGTCACTTTTACATTCAAAGGATGGAAAGTTAAAAACATACTGGAACAGTTAATGTGCAAAAAAGCGGTTCAGAACATTGGCATTAAAGAGGACCTGTCGTGAAAAGAAAATAATGAATACATTGCTTATTTTTTATGATATTAATTTATAAATGATTAAGTCAGTGTTTGGCCATTGTAAAATCTTTCCTGAAATCTATCACAGGTGGCAACATCTTAAACCCTGTAAGATGCAGCTCTGCGGAATGTTTGTTTACTGAGAGTTCCAAAGCCAGTACAAATAATACCTGGTCTCCCAGAATGCTCTGGGAGGAGAATTCCGAATAGCTAAACAGCCTAGGCTGTGACATCACTGGGAGGGCGGGGCTACATAACAATATACAGCAATATATAGATATATAGGAAGTGTTTCTGGTGCTGAAACCAAGCTAATTGCCATAAAATTGGGTATCCTGAATCATTTACTGTATGTCACTACAGGGCCTCTTTAATGTCTGCACATGCTCAGGTTACAGTAATGTTATATCCTTACCCAGCACATTCCCAGAGAATACCTTCTCCGCTAGTACCTTTCCACCTCTCATGAATCGACAGACGAATTCTGCCTGGTTGTGTTTGTCTTTGTGTACCTGGAAGCAGAGGATAGAGCAGATGGAGTGGCAGAGTCCCCCCACAAATGTTCTCTTCACCACATTCCAGCAGGTGTACATATCCTGCTCCTGCAGCTCTGTGTAATTCCCCGCCGTGTACAGGGAGCCTCTCTCCTTCACTTCAAACTCCCTGTCCCGCTGGCGGACCAGCCACACGGCCGTTATAGTTCTGGGGTAGCGGCCTTTCAGGCTGCACTTCAGAGCCGCTATTCTTCCCTCAGTCCAGTTCTTGTCCCCGGAGATTTCAGTCACTGGAATGCCACAAGAAACAACTACATTAAACTCCAGTCACATTTTTGGTACACATCAGGTGCAAGCGTTACAGTATTAACTATAATAACATTTGTAAAGCGCTTTTCTCCCATAATACTCAAAGGCCCCTTTTACACTTAATCAGTTGCTCTCAGTTATAACTAAAAGAAAACTGATTTTCAAAGTAAGTCCCATGTTTTCCTATTCAGCAGTGATGCATTGTGGGAGACTTCTCAAGCTCACTCCAACCTGTATTATCGCAAATTCTTTCTGTTTTAAGAAAGCAAACTTTTGTTTTTATGTTTTCCTATGGCACCTTTCACACTTAACGTGTTTTAAAGAGAACCCGAGGTGGGGTTCTCACAACGAAATCCACATACAGAGGCTGGCTCTGCCTCTAGAACCCAGCCTCTGTTGCTAATCAGATCCCCCCTAAATCCCCCCTGCGCTCAACCAGACCCCATAAATCTCAGCCGCGCTGCCGACACGCAGCGTGTCAGCAGCGGTTGTGTTTAGCTTCCTAACGTCAGTCTCCGCTCTCCCCCGCCTCCTATATCGCTCCGGTCCCCGCCCACATCCCTTCCCTCCACTCTGATTGGAGGGAAGGGACGCAGGCGGGGAACGGAGCTCTGCAGGAGGCAGGGAGAGCGCCGAGACTGACGTTAGGAAGGCAAACACAGCCGCACAGCGCGGCTGTGATTTATGGGGTCTGGCTGAGTGCAGGGGGGATTTAGGGGGGGGGATCTGATTAGCAACAGAGGCTGGGCTCGATAGGCAGAGCCAGCCTCTGTATGGGGATTTTGTTGTGAGAACCCCCGCCTCGGGTTCTCTTTAACTGAAATCATCTTCCCAATGCACTGCTATGGAAAAAACACATACCAACATGCAGTAATGCGTACTGACGCATACTAATGCACACCAACTGATTAGGTGTAAAAGGGGCCTAGGCGTATAGATACAGCTCAGATTGATACATAGTTGCATGCTGGAATTGTATCCAAATCACAGGTGTATATTAACCATTTAAGCCTTTTAGATGTAGCTGCTACGTCCAGAAGGCTGCTGCTCCACTGCTGCCCGCTCCCACATGCTCCCAGCAGTTAGCCCAGAGATCAATGAATGGGAACTTGATCTAAGTCCCTGTTAGAACGATCACTGGCTTCTATGAGAAGCTGCGATCGTTCTAAGTTACACATCCTCTCTTTACTTCCTGTAAGTGTACATGGTACGCTTACAGGATGCCTAAAAAAAAAAAGACTGAGGCCATCTTGTAGCCAAATAGTAAAACTACATCTACATATAATTTTTAATGAGCAGACTCACGCTTACATTTAAAATTAACTGTTTACCTCCCACACTCTCCCAAAAATACCAAAATAAAATTTTTAATAATAATAAAACAAACCATAAATAGTTACGAAAGAGTCTGAACTTTTTTTAACGTGCATGTCAAGAGGGTATATTACTATTATTTTTTTTAAATTATAAGCTTGTAAATAGTAATGGATGCAAAACTGGAAAAATGCACCTTTATTTCCAAACAAAATATTGGCGCCATACATTGTGATAGGGACATAATTTAAATGGTGTAATAATGAGGACAAATGGGCAAATAAAATACGTGGTTTTAATTATGGTAGCATGTAGCATTTTTTTTTGTAATATTCCCGTTAAAATGCATTTAGAAAAAATAAATTCTTAGCAAAATGTACCACCCAAAGAAAGCCTAATTGGTGTCAGAAAAAAACAAGATATAGATCAATTTATTGTTATAAGTAAACTCAAAAAGGGGTAGGTAGGCACTCAGTATAATTGCAGATTGAAATAGTACCATCGAATATAGTGCAGGAAACCTCAGCAGCATCTACGTGCTCAAGACGCATACAGTATAAGCATGGTGACCATATCATACAAAGGAGAGAGTAGAAAGCGTCTGGCACTGTAGCTTTAATTGGTCGGTCAATGTGGCGAACAGGTGTGTTTTTCATACACCTTTTTCAGGTGTTCACCTTCCCGGAGCGGTCCTTTCTAGTCCACACCCTCTCCCACCTTTCTTTTTCTTGTCAGGGACCTCTGAATCTAGGGTCTGTGCCCCGCTACACCGTTCTTCTTTTCTCACCCTCCCCCCACTCACACTCTCCCCTTTTTCTTTTCCCCTTTCTGTCCTCCCTCCTGCCCTGTTCTTCTCTGACTTGGGAATACCCATTAATGCCTCAGTATGTGGTATTTGTTTGTACCACACAACCCCCCCTTTTTTTTTCCCCCCACGTATTTAAGCGAATCAAGCTGTAGAATCTGGATAACACATCCTTCTTTCTACGTGGGTTGTGCGGTGATCTATCTATTGTCTGTTGCTTTGCAGTCTTTGGATGTGCCTCCGCACCCGCCCCCTGCCCGTTGCCTGATTGGTGGCGTCCGCCGCCGCTCGCGCTTGGAGGTTGGGGACGGTTTGGGTTGCCGTGGTAACGCTTTGGGACTCATTGCGTGCGCTCCATCCGGACTTGCGACGCGCCCGCGCCCTCGTTTTGAGGTGCGCATGCGCGCCGCCTTGGATGACGCGACCACTTTGGCCTATGGTTATGCCCCTCGTCACTCCCCTAGGTAGGCGGGACCTAACACGGAAGCAGGCAATATAACGGCCGCTTCCATCCAACACAGCGTGCACGATTAGCCTCCGAAGAAGCAAGGCTCACCCCAACGTGAAACGGCTGTAAGGCCGTGCACCCTCTGGCGCCCACAGCTGCCTCCCCACCCTCAGCAGAAGCACGATAAGTACCAGCACCACCAGCATCACTTGAACTTTGTATTTTGCATATGTTCACTGCCATTTCATTGTACACCTGCTGTGTTGAATTAAAGCTACAGTGCCAGACGCTTTCTACTCTCTCCTTTGTATCATTGTTATAAGTAGTGATAACGTTATTGGCAAATGAATGGGAGGTGAAAATTACTCGGATGTATAATGTGAAAAAATATTTTTCAGAAGGATACTTCAGATACTCCCCGGTTTACGTGGCTGACACACCACAGAGTAGCTTATAGCATTATTTTACACTTTAAATGACATCTGAAGTTAGAGGAATATGGAGGCCTGTCGATGTTACTGACAACAGTAGTGTCTAAATCACGCACCTGAAAAAAGAATGCTAATCTTGTCAGAATTATGTCAGAAACCTCTTGTTTAGGGCCTATTAGTGATGAGCAGAAATTACTCCTACATGTAATTACACATCGTAATTCGCAATTACGCATCATAATCGTAATGTGAAATTTTGAAGGAAAACATAATTAATTTCATATGTAATTGTTTGCATTCGTAATTACATGTAAATGTATGCGTAATTTATGCATAATTTAGTGCCGTCTTGGTGAGTGTATAGCAAAGTCCCCACACCTGTTATTGCTACTAAAATTCCTACATATGTTAAGGAGGAAAGTGGGTACAAGTTAAAAAAAATAATTGTTCAGAAAGACCTTGTCGTTTTTGAGAAAATCAACTTTAAAAATGCACAGAAAAATGGTTTTTAAACTGTCATTTGAGTTTAAAAAACATTTTTCTTTGTATTTTTAAAATCGATTTTCTCAAAAACTACAAGGTCTTTTTGAGAAATTCTTTTTTTTGACTTAAACCCACTGTTCTTTTGGTAGCAATAGCATGTATGGGTACTTTGCCATTTCCAAATCCAACATGAAATTACGCGAAAATGATGCGCAAATTAATGCGTCATTATGAATGATTATACAAAATCAGTTGAATAAACAATTTTTAATTACGTATAGGCGTAATTGCTAAAATGTATGGGAAATTTTGCATAATCAGAATTAGCTGATTACGATCAGCACATGGGTCTGTGGGTAAATGAATTAGAGGCAAAGGATCAGCAGGACAGCCAGGCAATTTGCATTGTTTTAAAGGAAATATAGCAGCCTCTACCTCAGGTTCCCTTTAAAACATGTCTATGCGCATAAACTGCTGGCATTTATTCACAACATGGGACTCATTTCCTGAGGCAAGGAACTGCGCCAGTTTGGGATATATAAAACACAAGCATGAGTCACTGCCTTAGCATTGACCTACTCAGATGATTCCCCTCAGACAGCTCTTCCCTGCTTAGCTGTAGATAGCGTATTAACCCTTGGACTGCCAAGACACATAACATTTATATCATGCGTTTCTCCTAGCAGACTCAAAGCGCCGAAGAGCTGCTGCCACTTAGGGCATGCAGAATCACTAGGGAGCCTTGCCCAATGACTCCTTACTGTTTTACATATTGGCTTGAGGCAGGATTTGAACCCTGGTCAAAGGCTCAAACCCTTCATCAAAGGGAGCAACCTTAACCAGTATGCTATCCGGCTGCCCAAGGACAAGATGGCCTGGCAGCCATTGCCGAAATCAAGTTAATTCTATAAATACTGATACAATAATACATTTTTATCTGGGTAGGCATGTACAAAGAATGTCATCCTGCAGGGTTCAGGACATGATTGGGCAACAGTTCAGGCCAAGTTCTATACAGACTTGTCGCTAGCCTACAGACTAGGGATATTACGCAGCCCTGGACAATAAATACATGCAATGGTATAAAGGATGACAGATGTAACGTAACAAGGTTATACAACGTAGGGCAAAGCTGTACAAGGCAAACAGGGTACAAGATACATGATCATGTGATATGGGCTGGTTAGGTAGGCCCAGTAATACAAGTACAGGCTGTCATAGGAGAGGAGCACACCATCATGTAGAATACACTAGGGAAGGAAGAGGGTACAAGATACATGGTCATGTGATATGGGCTGGTTAGGTAGGCCCAGTAATACAAGTACAGGCTGTCATAGGAGAGGAGCACACCATCATGTAGAATACACTAGGGAAGGGAGAGGGTACAAGATACATGGTCATGTGATATGGGCTGGTTAGGTAGGCCCAGTAATACAAGTACAGGCTGTCATAGGAGAGGAGCACACCATCATGTAGAATACACTAGGGAAGGGAGAGGGTACAAGATACATGGCCATGTGATTTGGGCTGGTTAGGAAGGCCCAGTAACACAAGTATGAGGCTGTATAGGAAAGGAGCACACAATCATGTAGAATACACTAGGGAAGGGAGAGGGTACAAGATACATGGCCATGTGATTTGGGCTGGTTAGGAAGGCCCAGTAACACAAGTATGAGGCTGTATAGGAAAGGAGCACACCATCATGTAGAATACACTAGGGAAGGGAGAGGGTACAAGATACATGATCATGTGATTTGGGCTGGTTAGGTAGGCCCAGTAATACAAGTACAAGGCTGTCATAGGAAAGGAGCACACAATCATGTAGGGTACACTAGGGAAGGGAGAGGGTACAAGGTACATGGTCATGTGATTTGGGCTGGTTAGGTAGGCCCAGTAATACAAGTACAGGCTGTCATAGGAGAGGAGCACACGATCATGTAGAATACACTAGGGAGGGGAGAGGGTACAAGATACATGGTCATGTGATTTGGGCTGGTTAGGTAGGCCCAGTAATACAAGTACAGGCTGTCATAGGAGAGGAGCACACGATCATGTAGAATACACTAGGGAGGGGAGAGATTACAAGATACATGATCATGTGATTTGGGCTGGTTAGGTAGGCCCAGTAATACAAGTACAAGGCTGTCATAGGAGAGGAGCACACAATCATGTAGAGTACGCTAGGGAAGGGGGAGGTTACAGGATACATGATCATGTGATTCGGGCTGGTTAGGTAGGCCCAGTAATACCAGGAAAGGAGCACACGATCATGTACAATTCACTAGGAAAGGGATGGCCAGAATCTTGCATGGCCAGAGGAGCAGTTTGGGAGAGAGTTAGGCAGTGAAAGTGATAAAGACACATTCACACTGCTGCGGACAAACCAGCCATGGACGGACTTACCTTGTTTGGTGAAAATTGCCAGCATGAATATCAGCAGAAAGATGACGAGAGGAGTAATCCATAATCCTTTCGGTACGTAAGGGTCAACTGCAAGCATAGAAAACTAAAGGTCAGGAGATGGACATTTCATGACTAATCACACAGGAGTATCCTTAGGCCCTGTATCCACTGAAATTCACTATTAGGGGATGCCATGTGCTTTTGCTTGTGAAAACATGCACATTTTCCACAGCAGTTCCAATGAATGGCATGGTTCACACTTATTACATTTTGGGTGCTAGTCTAGGTTAGGGGATCCACCTTGAAACCTGCTAGGTTTAGGATAAGTTGTAGTATACAATACCCACACTATTCAGCCAATCACAATGCTTTATTCCATGCTGCTAGGTTTAGGATAAGTTGTAGTATACAATACTCACACTATTCAGCCAATCACAACGCTTTATTCCATGCTGCTAGGTTTAGGATAAGTTGTAGTATACAATACTCACACTATTCAGCCAATCACAACGCTTTATTCCATGCTGCTAGGTTGAGGATAAGTTGTAGTATACAATACTCACACTATTCAACCAATCACAACGCTTTATTCCATGCTGCTAGGTTTAGGATAAGTTGTAGTATACAATACTCACACTATTCAGCCAATCACAACCCTTTATTCCATGCTGCTAGGTTGAGGATAAGTTGTAGTATACAATACTCACACTATTCAGCCAATCACAACCCTTTATTCCATGCTGCTAGGTTGAGGATAAGTTGTAGTATACAATACTCACACCATTCAGCCAATCACAACGCTTTATTCCATGCTGCTAGGTTTAGGATAAGTTGTAGTATACAATACTCACACTATTCAGCCAATCACAACCCTTTATTCCATGCTGCTAGGTTTAGGATAAGTTGTAGTATACAATACTCACACTATTCAGCCAATCACAATGCTTTATTCCATGCTGCTAGGTTTAGGATAAGTTGTAGTATACAATACTCACACTATTCAGCCAATCACAATGCTTTATTCCATGCTGCTAGGTTTAGGATAAGTTGTAGTATACAATACTCACACTATTCAACCAATCACAACGCTTTATTCCATGCTGCTAGGTTTAGGATAAGTTGTAGTAAACTATACTCACACTATTCAGCCAATCACAACCCTTTATTCCGTAGAGGGTGCTGTGATTGGAGAACTGTTCCATATGAGGTTTCCTGCTTGGTCTCCTAAACTAGACTACCACCAATTTTTGCAAGTCATGTTTTTCAATGATATTGGTTTTTAATACTGTACATTTGTATGCAATTTGTGTATTTTTTTTTTGTGTGTGTATTTTAGATTCAGACAGATGGTCTGCGTTTTTTTTTTCCGTTTTTTTTTTTAATATGTGATTTGTATTTCAATAAAGGTCAATAAAAACATGTCTGTGTCTAGGAGAACTCACAGAGGAGCATGTGATTTGTTTGATCAGCTGATTTGCAAAGCTTTGATTTGCTGTGATCACATCTTGCTTTAGCACATGATCATGACCAGCAAATCAGAGACTTACCGTATATACTCGGATATAAGTCGACTTCGTGTATAAGTCGACCCCACTATTTGACCCTCTTAAGCTGGAATTTTTTAATAACTCAAGTATAAGTCTATCTAGCAAAGTTAATGGCTGCACAGTAGACTTGAAGCCTTGCACAAGACATAATGAAAACATAGAGAAATGCAAACTGTATGTATTAAGAGAGTTTAGCCTGTCTAATCCCTACTCATCTGTGTCTAATAACAAGTTGTAATTTGATCTCTTCTCTGTGTCACCTGACAAGGCAGATAAACTCATTTGAAAGCACAGGATGTTAACAATATGCCTGCTTCCATGAAAGCAGGAAGTAGACACACTACAGCTGATACAAATTCTGCAATTCATCTGCAAACAAAAGGCATTTTTCTTTTAAAGGATATCATGCTATTGCATATCTTTTAGAGCAGAGAGAAAGATCTGAGATCAGGTCTGCTTTAAACAATAAACCCTTCCCAGAGCCCCAGCAGCCAGCATCTCTCTATCCCTCCCCACAGTGCTAAATCACCTGCAACACACTGAAAATCCCCCCTCCCTCCCAGCACAACTCTGTAATGTTATGCGCTGGGAAGGCAGCTTCTTTCTGTCCCCTTCCCCGCAATGCTAAACTATTTTGTGCTTCCATCCTCTCTCCCCCCCCTCTGTGCGATCACAGTGAGCACTGCAGCAGAAGCCAACACTTACAGTTCGATTGCCAGCGCTGAATCCTCTATACACTCTCCATTCATGCCGCTCTCTGTCCAATAGTACAGCTCCGGTTCCTGATGTCATGTGACTTCATGTGTCATGTGACATCGGGAGTCGCGCTGTACTATTGGACAGAGAGCGGAAAGGAGGGAGTATAGAGGATACCGCACTGTCAATGAAGCTTTATCGCCGGTGTCCTGTCATGAAAAGCTGCTTGCATCAGGGATAGGCAGGTCAGGACAGTGATCGGTGGCTGGAACAGAAGGATTTTTAGAG
Source organism: Hyperolius riggenbachi (assembly GCF_040937935.1). NCBI lineage: Eukaryota > Metazoa > Chordata > Amphibia > Anura > Hyperoliidae > Hyperolius > Hyperolius riggenbachi. The sequence goes on along the minus strand of NC_090652.1, from coordinate 13,437,789 downwards.
CAGCTTCTACTCCCGCAGCGGTTGTAGGAGCCGCTCTAAATCCCTCCGTTCCAGCCACCGATCACTGTCCTCACCTGCCTATCCCTGATGCAAGCAGCATTTCATGACAGGACACCGGCGATTTAATCTCCGCCCCCCGCCATTCTCATCATTGTCCCATGCCCATCTAATTGCTGCTCCTCCCTGAAGTGTCAGCACATACAGCGAGTGCCAGGGAGAGAGCTGTATTATTCATTTTAATGGGGAAAAGTGAGCGGCTCCTACCCCGGCAGCCGCCGGAGCATCACATGCTCAGCGGGGACCAGCATTCTCAGCTGCCGCCTGAGAGAATAAGTAATGAGCGGGGGTTAGTCCATTCTCCTGCTTGCAGGGGGGCACAGCATTGTGGCATCTAGGAATCATAGAGCAGGGGGATAAAATCCGCTTGGCTGGCAGCACTAGTGGGATCATACTGCAGCAGATGCAGAGCAGAGGGGTCAATTGATACTCAGCTACAAGTCAGAAATTTAGGTCTGACACGAGTATAAGTCGACCCCCCTACTTTACAAAAGTAGATCAGACCTAAATTTCTCGACTTATAGCCGAGTATATACGGTATGCTGGGAATACACCATGAGATTTTCTGGCAGATAGATGGTTTGATAGATAATTTCCGAAATTTCCGATCTGATTTTCAATAGTTTTTCTGATTTATTTCTCAGAAGTGAATGGAAATCGATCGGAAAAACAATTGGAAAAACGATCGGAAAATCGATCGGACAGTAAATCTGCTGAAAAATCCCATTGTGTATTCCCAGCGATACATATCTATCACCTGACCGATCTGATCACATGCGTGTCCATGAGTTCTAGACATGACCATCACTATTTGCTACTGCAGGGCAGCGTGGTCTACAGACACCTACCATGTTTTAGCCCACATTCAACATCTATTTTGCAAACTGAGTTTTGCCTATACTCTGATCAGGAATCCTGTGTTTTAACTGTATAATATATATATACTGTTGAATAGTCTGCTTACCCAAGAATGTCAGCCTCTCTGTTTCACCGTGGGGAATTGTAGGGTGGTGAACGGTACACGTGTACTCAACCTCACTGTCGTTGAATAATATATTGGTGGGACAATTGGCCTCTGCTGAGTAGGTTCCATTTTTGTTCAGCCATTTATGCAGTTTGTATCCCAGGACTTGTCCACCTCTTTTTATTGCCAGGCTGAAGTCATCAGGGTAAAAACCCGTCACCAAACAGATTAAGGATGAATTCTTTTTGGTTTTGCTTGCAAGGTAGAAAGAGACAAATGGCCGAACTAGAAGAAAAAAGAAAAGAAGGCATTAATAGTGCGTTTGTTAAAGAGACTTGGAGGTATTACTAAAGCTGTGTGCACACTTTCCTAACAACAGTTAAATAATCTTATTCAATGCCAAGCAGCTGCAGCTACAGCAAATACAATTTTTGGGATGCATTAAAAGGGAAATAAAAACTCGGGATGCTAGCATAATAATTCCCGTTTCACTCCCTAGTAAGGCCACATATGGAATATGGAATTTAGTTCTGGGCTCCACATTACAGGAAGGATATTACAGTTTTAGAGCAGGTGCAGGGACGAGCAACAACACTGATTAAAGGAATGGAAGGTCTCACTTACCAGAAAAAGTTAGATAAACTGGGCTTATTTAGTTTGGAGAAAAGACGTCTTAGAGGAGAGCAAATTAACATGTATAAATACATCAGAGGGCAATATAAAAACTTGGTAGATGAGCTTTTTGTCCTTAGGCTTGTGCAAAGGACTAGGGGACATGATCTGTACATGGAGGAAATACGTATTACCACAGGAAGTAGTTATGACAAATTCTATATCTACATTTAAAGGAGTTATCAGGCATTGTAAAGCAAAATAAGTGCTACTTACCCGGGGCTTCGTCCAGCCCCAAGCTCCCAGCATATCCCTCGCCGCAGCTCTGCCCACAGCCATTCGTTGCCTCTGCCTCCCGGTCCGCGGCGTTGATGTCAGGCTGACCTGGAGGTCGGCCTGTACTGCGTCTACGCGAGCGGGGCTGTCAATCACCGCCACGTGGACCGGAGCGTACTGCGCAGGCGCAGTAGGTCAGCCTGACGTCATCGCTGGGGACCGGGATGGAGCTGCGGCGAACGGCTGCATGCAGAGCTGCGGCGAGGGATATGCTGGGAGCTTGGGGCTGGACGAAGCCCCGGGTAAGTAGCACTTATTTTGCTTTACAATGCCTGATAACTCCTTTAAGGGGGGGGGGGGGGTAGCTGGATGCTTTCCTTGCATTGAGGGACATCCACAGCTATAGTTACTAGGGAATTACCGGCAGTGTTGGTCCAGGGATTTTATCTGATTGCCATCTGAAGTCAGGAAGGATTTTTCCCCCTTTAGGGCTAATTAGACCATGCCTTGTAAGGGTTTTTCGCCTTCAACTGACATATGTGAGGGTGCAGGCAAGTATTTTCTGCTTGAATTTGACGTACTGTATGTCTTTTTTCAATCCAAATTACTCTGCAACTTTGTAACTTTCAATTTTCCTAATTTTTCTCTTTTGCAAGGGACTCTTAGGGGGTCTTTAACAGAAGGTCTGTTACTAAAGAGTTACTAAGGGAATAATGTCACTTTAAGAGACTTACAGGTTGATTCATTAAGCGCAGATTAAATTGCGTAGCGAAAGTTAAAATCTCTGTGTGCATGCTACGTGTGGTAGTGCTGCGTAGCGTGCGCTGCTAACCTGCGCGCACTCCTTTGAAATGACGGCCGCTCCTTTAATCAAGCTCTGAGCCCTGTCAGGTCCAGTGGCTTTCTAAAACGTGATCCCCGCACTTTTATTGGCCCAATAGGCTGACTGTCAAGTGTCATCACTAAGGAGGCTTAGTTACTAAGGTGGCTATGTCAGTAAGTAGCCTCTCAGTATGGGGGCTATGTCACTAGGGGGTCTGTTGCTTAATGGGCTGTATCAATATCAACTCACATGGCTTGTCCATAGTTTTTAGCAAGGTGTTCCTCCCCTCCTCCAATGCCCAGGAGATTGAGGGGGTGACTATGATGTGTTGAAAGGCTTCAGGGGTGGGAACCTATGGTGGACTGTGGAAGCCTGTCTTATACTTACCTCAGTAGAGGAAAGCCCCTGGACTTTAACATTATGGCAGTGTTCTCCCCAGCGCTCTTTTAGCTGGGTGCTCCACCCGGCTGTTATCAGCTCGCCTCCTCCTATGCTGTAGGCAGAGTTGCACACAGAAGCACAGGCCCTGCATTGTATCATCTTGCCCCACCCGGCTACTTTTTCCTGCCACCCGGCTGGAAAAACTTTCTGGGGAAAACATTGATTATGGTATTGTGTTTCATGCACGATGAAGGGAATACAAAGTCATACCTCCATCAGTGATCTGGAAAGTCTTCTTCAGCGGATAAGCGTATGTTTTTTGCTGGATTTGACAGGCGTAGTGGGCCTTGTTGTCTCCGGGGACAGGTGTGAAGCAGAAGGAGCTCTGAACTTTATAACTCTCGTTATTGGACGCTTCTATCGCCTGCGGGATTGAGGTGCTGAGGACAGCTCCGTTTTTCATCCACTCAAACATCACGTCCGAAGATGACAAATTACTGGCTGAGCAGCGTAACTCGTTGCTGCGGTTCATGACTACTACCGTTCCTTCAACATGGATGTGCCGATAATCTGATGAGACACAGAAAAGATTGGGTTGATTTGTACATACTGTACCATGTAAAAAGGCTATCTTACTCCAAGGCACTTCTATAGGATTCAAAGGATATTTTTCTTATTGAGTTTTAGGGGCATAACCACTAATCGTTGGACCCCCCAGTGAATCTTTGTTAGGGCCCTCCAATAATCATTCCCCTTCTCTTGCTTACCCCTAGTGACCCTCACAGCCTGGGGGCCCATCTAGCAAGGGTCCTAAAACAAGTGTGGCCATCATAATCTTAACACCAATAGCAATTGTAGCTACAAAAACACCTGATCAGAAGGTTGGACCCATTCACAGGGAGAGAAGTAGTACTTGGGTCCCCCTTACAACTCTCAGCCCCCCTGTGGTCTTTTTGCCCTTGGACAGTCTGTTTGTCCTCTCCTCACATGCTGCTGATTACCAGCCCTGCATACACAGGTTTGTGCATGGAGAGCTTATGTCAGTAGTTCTCAAATCGGGTAAGCTCTACTGCGCATTTACCGTAGAGAATATTTACAGATATTTTACTATTCCCCAAACCTAACCCTATTCTAACAAAGAACCCTCTCTCTATGAGGCCTAACGCTAACTGATTCCCCCTGGTGGTGCTTAGCACTAAGGACCACTTAGGTGGTGCCTAACACTGAAACTTCCATGTTGGTCACCTAACCTTAAAGTGGATCCGAGATGAAAAACTAACTATAAGAAGTAACTTGTTTATATATCTTATCTAAAGTTTAGACAGTTTACACAGCAAATCTAGCTGCAAACAGCTTCAATAGAATATGATTATTTCTTCCTGTGATACAATGATAGCAGCCATGTTGTTTGTAAACATTACACAGGCATGCTTATCTGTATCTTGAGCAAAAAAACCTAATCCCCCTCCTCCTCCCTCCTCCCCTCTGCCTCTGAAATCTCTGGCTAGTAATACCTCCCCCTCCTCCTGCCCAGACTGAGCTCCCATGAGCCCTTGCTACTGTCTGAAAATGCCGAGGCTCTCTGAAAACCTGTGAGCGTGACTTGTTTAGTTTATAGGGAATTAGAGTATTAAAACAAAAACAAAAAAAGTATTTGGCTTGAGGAATGCCCTATAAACAATAGGAAAGGAACACAATTATGCAATGAGTAAAAGTTAATTTCCACTGTAACTCCCTCCCACGCCTAACTCTAGGTGGGCGCCTAGCCATAAACTCCTCCCCCCAGTGCCTAATCCTGAAGACCCCACCACCCCGCCCTAACATTTATATACAACTCAACTTCTTGCTGCTGCCCTATGTTGGAGGGGGGGGGGGGTATTTTGGAGGGAAGAAATCTACCTAGTGATTGTGGATGCTGACCTCGGCTGGCTACCTCAGTGGTGTAGTACTTGTCTGGACAAGCAGTATTGCAACATGGCACACAGCACGATATCCATAGACTGACAGTCAGCTCTCACCTTTAACCATTAGGTTGGTGACCTGTGTGGCCTGTTCTGACGCCAGCCGTATGCTGCAGGAATAGTAGCCGGTGTCCTCCTGGGTGACGTTATGGAGAGAAAGTGAGGCATCGCCGAGTGCGAGCTGCTCCTCTGTGATCAGAGCCCCGGGTCTGAAGGCAGTAATCTTATCTGCGTACGTCAGCACCTTTTTCCCTTCCCTCTTCCACACCACATGCACTTGTGCGGGGTCCACTGGGGTCACGCTCAGGGTAAACGTACACTGGAGAACGGCAGTGGCTCCGATATCAGCCTCAACTGGAGAAGGAGGGCTTGTGATTCGCAGCTGAGCACCTGAAAGACACACGTGACACCACTCTGTAATTATCACTTGCACACAGTTTACATACACTGAGTTCCAAATTATTATGCAAATTGTATTTACAGTGATGTGAAAAACTATTTGCCCCCTTCCTGATTTCTTATTCTTTTGCATGTTTGTCGCACTTAAATGTTTCTGCTCATCAAAAACCGTTAACTATTAGTCAAAGATAACATAATTGAATACAAAATGCAGTTTTAAATGATGGTTTTTATTATTTAGTGAGAAAAAAACTCCAAATCTACATGGCCCTGTGTGAAAAAGTGATTGCCCCCCCTTGTTAAAAAAATAACTGTGGTTTATCACACCTGAGTTCAATTTCTGTAGTCACCCCCAGGCCTGATTACTGCCACACCTGCTTCAATCAAGAAATCACTTAAATAGGAACTCTCTGACCCAGAGAAGTAGACCAAAAGCACCTCAAAAGCTAGACATCATGCCAAGATCCAAAGACATTCAGGAACAAATGAGAACAAAAGTAATTGAGATCTATCAGTCTGGTAAAGGTTATAAAGCCATTTCTAAAGCTTTGGGACTCCCAGCGAACCACAGTGAGAGCCATTATCCACAAATGGCAAAAACATGGAACAGTGATGAACCTTCCCAGGAGTGGCCGGCCGACCAATATTACCCCAAGAGCGCAGAGAAAACTCATCCGAGAGGCCACAAAAGACCCCAGGACAACATCTAAAGAACTGCAGGCATCACTTGCCTCAATTAAGGTCAGTGTTCACGACTCCACCATAAGAAAGAGACTGGGCAAAAATGGCTCGCATGGCAGATATCCAAGGCGCAAACCACTTTTAAGCAAAAAGAACATTAAGGCTCGTCTCAATTTTGCTAAAAAACATCTCAATGACTGCCAAGACTTTTGGGAAAATATCTTGTGGACCGACGAGACAAAAGTTGAACTTTTTGGAAGGTGCGTGTCCCGTTACATCTGGCGTAGAAGTAATACAGCATTTCAGCAAAAGAACATCATACCAACAGTAAAATATGGTGGTGGTAGTGTGATGGTCTGGGGTTGTTTTGCTGCTTCAGGATCTGGAAGGCTTGCTGTGATAGATGGAATCATGAATTCTACTGTCTACTGGTGCTGCAGCAGGACAATGACCCAAAACATACCAGCAAATCCACCTCTGAATGGCTGAAGAAAAACAAAATGAAGACTTTGGAGTGGCCTAGTCAAAGTCCTGACCTGAATCCTATTGAGATGTTGTGGCATGACCTTAAAAAGGCGATTCATGCTAGAAAACCCTCAAATAAAGCTGAATTGCAACAATTCTGCAAAGATGAGTGGGCCAAAATTCCTCCAGAGCGCTGTAAAAGACTCATTGCAAGTTATCGCAAACGCTTGATTGCAGTTATTGCTGCTAAGGGTGGCCCAACCAGTTATTAGGTTCAGGGGGCAATTTCTTTTTCACACAGGGCCATGTAGGTTTTGAGTTTTTTTTCTCACTAAATAATAAAAACCATCATTTAAAACTGCATTTTGTGTTCAATTATGTTATCTTTGACTAATAGTTGATGGCTTTTGATGAGCAGAAACATTTAAGTGTGACAAACATGCAAAAGAATAAGAAATCAGGAAGGGGGCAAATAGTTTTTCACATCACTGTACATGAGATTACGAGAACAGCTGCCAAAGCAGCAAACACATATTTTAAGCTGTTGGTCCCTCTGAAGTCCCGCAAACATCCAAGCGCAGGACTCTCCAGAAGTTTTCAGTGCATAAACCTTCTATTCCGCCAGCACTAACTGAAGCTCACAAGTAGAAACAGCTGCAGTGGGCCCACAACTACAAGAAGACTAATTTGCAAATGATCTTGTTTACTGATGAGTGTTGTGCAACCCTGGAAGTTCAAGCGTAGTTTCTGACTGACCACTTGCTTCCATTGGTCCAATTTCAATTAGCAATTTACATGAAATGATTTGCATCTCATTGACTATCTCTGGAACACGTGCCCAGGTGTGTAACACAGCGCCCCCTGCAGTACAGCTGCTATAACAATGTTGGAAACCTGCTATTTTATGCAGTGAAGATGGAGTGGTGTAGGCCCTGTGTAGTACTGTAACAGCTTCCCCATTGCTGGTGTTTATACTGTATGCTATGCTAGATGCCGGCACCATTTGAGGAGAATATAAATATACTAATTAGTGAGTGGCTACTCAGCCACTCAGTTACACTGGCAGCCAATGGGCTATTGGTCCTTTGCCCAAATAAATCTCTGCCCCTGTCCAGTGCCCATGATAACATTTAGCGCATTGGTATGTTTCTCTGCAGGTTGTAATTGTTTTACATTGCCTTAATGTATGACCTTAGCTTGACTTTTGACCTCGGTTTGATTGCCACCTGAACCAATGCCTGCTCATGTACCCTAACCTGCCCTTGGACACCATGATCTTCTGATCTCCCATATATGACCCTGGACTGTATTGGTCTGTTTCCTGCTTAAAGGGATCCTAAACGGAGAAGGATATGGATTTTTCCTTTTAAAATAATACCAGTTGCCTGACTCTCCTCCTGATCCCGTGTCTCTAATACTTTTAGCCACAGCCCCTCAACAAGCATGCAGATCAGGTGCTCTGACTGAAGTCAGACTGGATTAGCTGCATGCTTGTTTTAGGTGTGAGAGCCAGATACTACTGCAGCAAATAGATCAGCAGGGTTGCCAGGCAACTGGTGTTGTTTAAAAGGAAACATCCATATCCCTCTCAGTTAAGGTTCCCTTTCAATAATCCTCTGCCTGTGCTCTGCCATTAAGGGAATCTGGTGGTACTTTGGCCTTCCCATCCTCAGTCCCTATATCTATGTATTATTTATTATTATTTATTTATTGTATTTATAAAGCGCCAACATATTACGCAGCGCTGGACATTAATTTAAGTTACAGACAATATTTAGGGGTGACATACAGCAATATGACAATACAGGAATACAAGAAAGATCAGATCATGCAGCACAGTATGAGTACAAGGTAATGCTTAGTCAGTCACTGGATGAGAGCATGGAGATTAGGCAAGTTAGGTTCACTCAGGTGCATAGCATGGGTTCACAGTAATGGAGGTGCATGATCAGGTAGGACACAAAAGGAGGAGGACCCTGCCCAAAGGCTTACAATCTAGAGGGAGAGGTAGGGACATGAGAGGTAGGGGACCAGAGTTCAGCTGTGGGTTTAGAGCAATTGTGAGGGGTAGTAGGCCAGAGTGAAAAGGTGAGTTTTGAGGGCTTTCTTGAAGATGTTGAAGGAGGTGGCTGCCCTAATGGGTGGAGGTGGGGAGTTCCATAGTGTTGGAGCAGCTCTTGAGAAGTCCTGGAGGCGTGCATGGGTTTTGGTGATGCGGGGGGCAGTTAGGCGAAGTTCATTGGAAGAGCGGAGTGAGCGGCTAGGTGTGTACCTCTGAGTATGATCGGAAATGTAGGTTGGACAGGTTTTGTGGACAGATTTGTAGGCCAGACACAGTATCTTGAATCTGATTCTGGACTGGATATGAAGTCAGTGGAGGGATTCTAGGAGGGGATCCGCCATGGTGGAGCGATGGGAGCAGTGGATAATTCTTGCTGCCACATTCATGATGGACTGCAGTGGGGCTGTTCGGGTCATAGGGAGACGAGACAGCAGGGCATTGCAGTAGTCAAGGCGGGAAATTATGAGGGCATGGATGAGGAGTTTGGTGGAGGTAGAGGTCAGGAAAGGGCAAATCTTACAGATGTTACGAAGGTGGAAGTTGCAGGACTTTGTGAGGTTTTGGATGTGGGGAGTGAAGGAGAGTGTGCATACCAGGGTGACACCCAGACAGCGGGCTTGAGAGGTAGGGCGAATGGTAGTGTGGTTAACAGTGACATGCACATTTGGGAGGTTCATGGATGGCCGGGGTGGGAAGATCATAAATTCCGTTTTGTCTAGATTTAGTTTCAGGAACCTAGCGGACATCCAGGAGGAGATGGCTGATAGACAGGAGGAGACCTTGTCCATGGTAGTGGTGGATATGTCAGGGGTGTGGAGGTAGACCTGGGTATCATCTGCATACAGATGATAGTTACAACCCATGGATGAGATAACCTTGCCAATGGAGGATGTGTATAGGGTGAACAGTAGGGGGCCAAGGACCGAACCTTGGAGGACGTTAGAAGTTAGAAGAAAGGCCCATAATACTACATTTCCAGAATTTTTATTGCTGTCATGAAAGGAGTCAGTGCTGTTACGAGTGACTAATTAACTAACTATTAGGCTTTGGTCCATATCTGGGAAAAGTAAAGCATATTATTTGTAGTAGTAGTAGTAGTAGTAGTAGTAGTAGTAGTAGTAGTAGTAGTAGTAGTAGTTTGTGTGTTTGTGTGTGTGCACTTGTTGAGTTTGTGATTTTTCAGTTTTGCATACAACATCACGCCTGAAGAAGGGAACTATGTGTTCTTGAAAACTGAAAGCCAAATATATAACATTATTATTATGTACATATTATTATTATGTACGTATTATTATTATTATTATGTACATATATGTACATTGAATGCCCAGGGTAACTGAGTGCTGGGACAATGTATACAGTGGACCCTTGGCTGAGTGGGAATGTGCCACATGGGGTGAAGACTACGGAGTAGATTAACACATAGGTAGTGAAGGAGGGAGATCTGCTAGGCCTCAGTCACAATTCTGGAGATATGCTCGGGGTCATCCACCATTTGGAAGACACAAACAATTTTTTTTGAAACTGATGGTAGGCCTTAACAGGCATCCACGTGTTGACTCCAATTAAGCTGTCAGAAGATAATTGTCTAATTACCTAAAGTCTTGCCATCCCTTTCTGCAACTGCAGAAGCCGTTTAACCTTTCAGCCGCCAACATATTCTTTTAAACTGTATGCGGCAGCGCTGCAGCTGGCTTTACTTGTCCTGCCTCCCCCAGCAGGCCAGTCCCCAAATACAGGGTGATGTTAGGTATTTACCTGAACTGTTTGCTGCATCAGGTTTCTTCTTTCTCCCGAGAGCAGTGCTGTATGCTGATCACATGACAATCACATGATATGTGAACAGGACCCGGAGGAGGATGTCAGCATACAGTGTGGCTACCAGGAGGTAGAGTAGACCCAGCAAACAGATCAGGTAAATATCAAAGCGCTCCCGCCACCACTCTGCATTTGGGGGCTGGGATTCTTCCTGTACTGGAGGAGATAGGACGAGTATACCCATCTGTGGCATCACTGCGCTGGGTTCTCTTACACAAGATAACTCGTGCTCGGTGGCCAGAAGGTTTATTTATTTATTTCAGTATTTATACAGCGCCAACATATTACGGAGCGCTGTACAGAGTATATTGTCTTGTCACTAACTGTCCCTCAGAGGGGCTCACAATCTAGGCCATACCATAGTCATATGCAGGGCCATTTTTTAGGGTAAAGCCAATTAACGTATCTGCATGTTTTTTGGGATGTGGGAGGAAACCAGAGTGCCCGGAGGAAACCTATGCAGGGGAGAACATACAAAGTCCTTGCAGATAGTGACCTCGCTGGGATTCGAACCGGGGACCCAGCACTGCAAGGTGAGAACGCTAACCCCTGCACCACCGTGCTGCCCATATAGGCGCAGTTAACATATAGTATGTAAGCTTTAGGCCTCTTTCACAGTAGGACGTTGCGTTTTGATGCAACATTAAAGTCGCAACGCAAATTACAACACAACGCCCAAAACAAGTCGCAACACAATTTAATGCCCCGTTATCGTTGCATACAGTTGAACATCCAGGCAATGATAAGTATGCTTCCAAGTCGTTACTGAGCATGTGCAAACAGTCTAGCGCAGCTAATAACGTGTATAACGCACTGCATGCAGTACTTTCACTTAACGTCCAGCGTTAGTCACCGACGCAACGTGTGCACTGTGAACGGGGCATTGATTTTTCATTGCAGTTAGTTATTCTGCGTTAAATATTGTTAACAAAATTTTGGGATGCATTAAAAGGGAAATAAAAACTCGAGATGCTAGCATAATATTGCCCCTGTTTAACTCTCTAGTAAGGCCACATCTGGAATATGGAATTCAGTTCTGGGCACCACATTACAGGAAAGATATTGCAGTTTTAGAGCAGGTGCAGAGACGAGCAACAAAATTGATACGTGGGATGGAAGGTCTCGCTTACCAAGAAAGGTTAGATAAACTGGGTTTATTTAGTCTAGAGAAAAGACGCCTTAGAGGGGATCTAATTAACATGTATAAATACATCAGAGGGCAATATAATAGCTTGGCGGATGAGCTTTTTGTCCCTAGGCCTTCTCAAAGGACTAGAGGACATGATCTGCGCATGGAGGAAAACCGTTTTAGCCATTTATTTAGGAAAGGGTTCTTTACAGTAAGAGTGATTAAGATGTGGAATGCATTGCCACAGGAAGTCGTTATGGCAAACTCTATACCTGCATTAAAAGGGAGCTTAGATGCTTTCCTTGCGTTGAAAGACATCCATGGATACAATTACTAGGTTATGCCTAATGATGTTGATCCAGGGATTTTATCTGATTGCCATCTGGAGTCGGGAAGGAATATTTTTCCGTTTGGGGGCTAATTGGACCATGCCTTGTAAGGGTTTTTCGCCTTCCTCTGGATCAACAGGGATATGTGAGGGAGCAGGCTGGTGTTGTACTTTGTACTGGTTGAACTCGGTGGACGTATGTCTTTTTTCAACCAAAATAACTATGTAACTGTGTAACGTGTGACATTAACGTCCCACTGGGAAAGAGGCTTCAGACCCACCTGCATTTATGATATTGCCAATAAAAAGTGAAACCATCTCTTTGTGCACATTGTTAGTGAAAAACATTTTGTCCGGCACAAAGTAGATATTTTAAACGATATGTCACAATTATAGTTAGCATCTGTGAAGAGGCTGTAGTGTGCCAGAGTAAGCAGGCCATGCGTCCTTTGATGTATATAGCACAATACCGAGCCACTATGCCTATCTGCCTTGACATTTAAGGCAAACCTGAAGCAAAAAAAACCAAACAAATCCCATGATATAATGAATTGTATGGTAGTATGAATAACTAATAAAACATTAGTAGCAAAGAAAAGAGTCTCATATCTTTATTTTCAGTTATATATCTTTTTTTTTTTTTTTAATAACATTGCATCTGTCATATTTGCAATTTAGAAACCACACTCTGTCTTTTAAACTAAAAAGCAAAGCAGAAATAATGACCATTTGAACTTTCCTGCAGTAAAACCTTATCTCAAGCTGTTTCTCACTGTTTCTTGTCTGTGTAAGTGCTTCATAAAACAGGACTGTATCAGACCCAGTGGGTCAAATAGCTTAGCGAAGCTCTCTTGCATAGATGACAACTGACATTTTCTAACTCTTCCTGTATTGGAAACAATATGAGACTCTTTTCTTTGCTACTAATGTTCTTTTTCTTAGTACATATACAATTAATTTAATTATCTCACAAGTTTATTTTCGCATCAGGTTTGCTTTAACCACTTTATTCTATCTGGATGAATTCGTTAAACTCTAACGAGACATGTATTCGCATCCTGTGTTACTGCACCGGGTGCGCACCGTTTGCTTCCGGCAGGTTTTACGAGGCGGCGATTGGTGAAGGGGAGCAAGTATTCCCCAAGCCAATCGCAGTGCCTAAAATGAATGGACATGACCCCATCCATGGGCTATGTCCATTCATAATAAATAAATAAATAAAAATCAACGCTTCCTGGTAACCCGGAATATTGTTTCTAGCACCATCTAGTAGCAAAATAAAAAATAAGAGTTACAATATATTTTTTATTTTTTTTTACAATAAATTAATAAAATGAATCCCTTCCAAAGCCCACCTCCAGTTACCAAACACTTGTAAAAAAAATAAATAAAAATAACATTTTAAAAAAAATACATACGGTACATAGTTACCTTAGGGACTGAGCTTTGTTTTTAATGTATGTCATACGGGTATATTACTGTTAATTTAGTAATAAGGGCTTGTAATTATTGGCAAGATGCAAAGAAATTAAATAAAAAAAGTACATCTTTATTTCCAAATAATATATTGTTGCCATACATTGTACTAGTAACATAATTTAAATGTTGTGATAACCGGGACTAATGGGCAAATACAATGTGTGGTCTTATTTATAGTAGCATTGGTTATTATAATTACAAGTAATAACTGAAACAAGTATCATCCACAAAAAGCCTAGTTTGTGGTGAAAAAAAACAAGATATAGATCATTCAGGTGTGATAAGCAGTGATAAAGTTATGGCCAAATGAATATGAGGAGTGCTGACAGGTGAAAATGGCTCTTGGCCGTAAGGTTAAAATGGCCTGTGGGCTGAAATAATTAAATACTGTATATACTACTGTATATTGGGGAGGGGGCTTATATGCGAGTCAATCACTTTTTCCTAGTTTCTGGGGGGAAAATAGGTACCTCAGCTTATACACGGGTCGGGTTATATGCGAGTTTATACAGTATGTAAGATGGATCTAGCTGGTTGCTTGGGTAAAAGAAAAATGCCCCTATACCAGTCCATTGTCAGTACAGACCACTGCATCTGTCAGCACAGCAGTTATATGTGCCTCATATGCTCTGTAGGTGGATATAATGCTGGTCTAAGCACATGGCCTGTTCAGTTTTGGTGAAGGAGGTGTCGCGTGATTGGGCACGGTGGATTGCGGTGAAGCCTTTTGAGACTTAGAGCAGGAGAGCGCTGTTACGTAGTAGATTATTATTCTGTTAATGAACTGTGCTTTTCTGAGTTGTAACGGCTTACCTCTGATCTCTGCAATTATAAATATTGGCTGGACTCCAGCAGGAGATTACACAAATGTGATTAGGAATAAGAAAAGTAGTGCGAGTGCAGCTGAATAGTAAAATTGCTTAGAAACCGCGAGCTTTATGGCGACTTGTTGCATGACCACTGCGAACTGCTTATATAAATTAGACTCCATTATAATTGCTGCATTTACACACTATATTTAACTGTGTATGATGTTTTAGATTACTGTATAAATCATACAGGAGAGTCCTGGTTACCCGGAACTCAACTAACCAGCAGTCTCAACCGAGCAGCACAAATCGCCGGCAGTACTCACAGTGGTGAAGGCCAACTTCTTAGGGTTCGTTTCCATTTGCAACGCAGGTGGCCTTATCTCAGCACTGCTCTGCATTGCATCATGGGTTTCCCCTAGAGGCAGTTACGATTACTGTGCAATCGCGCCAAAATGCTTGCGCCGTGGGTGCAGTCTATGTACTCTCTGATATCCATGCTTTCTTGTTTCCAAAGGTGTGCATATGGAAACAGCACCACGGAAGATGCTGGCGCTATATAAATCAATAATTAATAATAATTATTGGGTACTGCTAGGCTTAAAGCGGACATAACTCAGTACTTCGTCTCTGCTCTAAAAGATAAGCAACAGCATAATAAATACACGGTGGAGAGGCACCCAAGAGTATAAAGAAATAAAAATACATCTAGCATCAGACGCCTCTCCATGAAGCAATGCGTTTCATGAGGTCCAACTAACTTCATCAGGCCAATCACTGTGGTGGGTGAAGTTGAACATCTAGCATCGGTCGCCTGATGCTAGATGTTCAACTTCACCCACCACAGTGATTGGCCTGATGAAGTCAGTTGGATCTCATGAAACGCGTTGCCTTGCGCTCAAATAAACTGTCAATCTTACTGTACCGTAAGTGATTTCTTGTATGAGGTAAGCCACCTCAATCTGTTTTTATATTTACATTTTTATACCTTTGGGCGCCTTTCCATAGTGTGTTTCTCGACATCCAAACCCCCACCCTTCAAAGGGGTGTCCTCCTCGGGCCCCTGGGTTTCAGGTCTTCTTCCTGCAGAGCGGGACCTATACAGGTGGTGACCTGTACCCGTTTGGAGGTGGCTATCCTCCACAGGCGCTGTTGATAGTTGCTTATCTTGCTACCCACCTTTGTGAGTACCACCTTTTTTTAATAATGGGATAACCACATCTCCTGAACATACTACACCATCCGGGCTCCCGGTGTCTCTGTGTTTTTTACTTTGTCCACCTCAATATTCCAACAACATAATAACCTTTAAATAAAAACATTTCTTTGTTACAGCTGATACAAATCCTGCAATAAATATGCAGTGTGTTTACTTCCTGCTTTCATGGAAGCAGGCATAGGGTTAACATCCTGTGTTTACAAATTAGCTGCTCTGCCGTGACCTGACAAAGCTAAGAAGATCAAATTACAGTGGTGAGAGAATTTGGAAAGTTGGAGGCGCCCAATTGGATTGAGAACTAGATCTTCAATTTCGTGTATATGAAGATATGTTTGTTAAATAATATAAAAAATTCTTTAAAAAATGCAAAAAAAAGCCTCCGGACTTTTGAACTGCTACACAGCCGGCACTCATTTGACCTGAGGAAGCGGCTTACGTCGAGAAACGCGTTGTCATAGTGCTGTTCGCAATCAATAAATGAAATTATATTTTTTGCATTTTATTAAGAAATTTTGATATTATTTAAGAAACATATCTTCATATACACGATCTTCCTCAAATTGAAGATCTAGTACTCAATCCAATTGGGCGCCTCCAACCTTCCAAATTCTCTTATCATTTCCTACTTAGTAGGACCTTTTTGTTCTCTCTCATCAGGAGAGTCGAAAATATTTTTTCATTTTTGGAGTTGCGACCGAGAATCTACGGAAAAAGGCAAGTGGAGACAGTATCTCTCCACCTGCATATACGAGTGGTTGCCTCTTTGGAGCAACCCACCTTTGTGAGTATATCTATACTAGCCTTTCTTTTCGCCAAACCAATTAAGAAGGTATTACACCAGATCGGGCTCCCGGTTGCTGGGTGTTTGTCCATTTTTCTCTTGCCAGTTTTTGTATCAAATTACAGTGGTGATTAGTCACAGATAAGGGGGACTTCTGTCCTGTGCAAGAGTTCATGTGCACTTTAATTACTTTCAGGCAAGGAACACAATTGAGTGTTTTCGTACGCATTTTCTGCACAGAAAAAATGAGAACTCATGGTAATCAATGGGTTAGTTCACACTTAATGTGTTTTTCGCACGCAGAAAAAAAACTGACATTCTGCATACTGATTCTGCACATTTACAGATTACATTAGCTGCAGTGAAAAAACGTGCGCGTTTTCCTGCATAGAAACACACTTGGTGTGCAGAAAACGTACGCAGAAAAACGCGCGCAGAAAACTGAAAGACAAGTGTGTCCCCTGTCTAAGTTACAAGATTTTAACATTCAATACAGCGTTCATGGTATGTATATTGAATGGGGTATAGTGTTGTATTAGCTAGGCCTAGTTTTATTATTGAGTCTCAAGCAATGAGAAAGCATACTTATCTGGCACCAGCCAGTTCCTGTTGGCGCTGGATAACCCAGAGCCTCGAGTACTGTTTTAGCCATAGACCCTGGACAAGTCTGACTGGATTAGCAGCATGCCTGTTTCAGGTGTGTGATTCAAACACTACTGATGCCAGGAGATCAAAAGAACTGCCAGGCAACTGGCATTGTTTAAAGGGACACCGACCACTTGCTAAAAATCAAATATTGACTTACCCGGGCCTTCCTCTAACCCACTGTAGGCCCCAAGGTCCCCCGGCGTCCTCCTGGCTCCTCTCCCTGTCCCGGCTGGCGGATCCGCTATCAGACGGCTTTGGGCTGAAGTCGTCAGGCCTGGTTCCCTCTTCCTCATTTAGAGACATCACGCAGGCCGGCTCCACGTCATTACGCAGGCCAGCATGAGAGTCCTGCGCATGCGCGTTTCGATATTAGAGAACTGTGCATGCGCAGGACTATCACGCCGGTGGGCGTGATGACGTGGAGCCGGCCTGCGTGATGTCGCTAAATGAGGAAGAGGGAACCAGGCCTGACGACTTCAGCCCAAAGCCGTCTGATAGCGGATCCACCAACCGGGACAGGGAGAGGAGCCAGGAGGACGCCGGGGGACCTTGGGGCCTACGGTGGGCTGGAGGAAGCCCCAGGTAAGTCAATATTTCATTTTTAGCAAGTGCTCAGTGTTTTTTTTAATGCTGACCTAAACTCTTCCACAGGAGAGAATGAAAACACAGAGAAACCCAACCTGTATGTATTTAGAGATAACAGTTTGTCTAATGCCTGGTACACACCATGCAATTTCCCATCAGATAGATGAGTCAAATCCATTATTTGCTACAGATCATACCTGATTTCCAATAGTTTTTCTGATCAATTTTTCAATCACTTCTATACAAAATCAATCAGAAAATGTTTCAAAATCAGATCAGACGTTTTGTAAAAAAACAACTTGACCTGTCTATTTGTTGGGAAATTATCCATTATGTGGAAGTAGTGGATTACTGTAATTTGAGCTGTCAGCTCTGTCTGATCTATGCCATGAGTGCACTGTTCAGACAGGCTAATATGTAAACACAGGAGGTTAACTCTTTCTCTGCTCCCATGAAACTAGGAAGTAACCACTTTACAGAATCTCAGAAGGAGTTCTGTAGACTGCAACACATTAATGGTTTTCTTTAAAGGTTAGTATGCTGCTGCTTATCTCTTAGAGTAGAGAAAAAATTCAGAGTTTAGGTCCACTTTAAAAGGAAATAAATATGGCAGCCTCCATATCCCTCTCATCTTGGGTTCAGATTTCAGGTATGTAGGGATGTTGCCTTCTGTGATTCAGTCTCGAGACTTGCTCATGTACATAAAATAAGGAGGGTAAGAGGTGCCCAGGGATTTGTAAAATTAGGTTAAGGACAACAAAAGTGGAATAAAAAAGGTGGCTTTATTTAGAAATTAAATTTATCGTGCACTGGCAATGCGTTCCGTGGGTCTAAGCCCACTGCCTCAGGCCAAATAATAATGCCTAATGTTATTAAATACAAGGACCTCAGCGCTCGAGCACAGAAAATATAAAATATAAACATATGTACCAGTCTTAAATGAGTCATCAGGGCGATAACGAAAATAAGTGCTACTTACCCGGGCTTCATCCAGCCCCAAGTTCCCAGCATGTCCCTCGCTGCAGCTTCGTGGTCAGTCGTTTGCCGCCGCTGCCTCCCAGTCCCATGGCAATGACGTGAGCCCGACCTGGAGGTTGACCTGTTCTGTGCTTGCACGAGCGGTGCTGTTAATCACCGCCATGTGGTTCAGAGTGCACTGCGTAGGCGCAGTACGCTCCGGTCCACGTGGCGGTGATTGACAATGCCGCTCGTGCAGGCGCAGTACAGGCCGACCTCTAGGTCGACCTGATGTCATTGCCGGGGACCGGGAAGCTTCACAGGCAAACGGCTCACCGCGGAGTTGCAGCGAGGGGCATGCTGGGAGCTTGGGGCTGGACGAAGCCCTGGGTAAGTAGCAATTATTGTTCTCATATTCCCTGATGACTCCTTTAAAGGAATAATTAAGTCACCTAAAAAAATGACTTTTACTCACCTGGGGCTCCCCTCAGCCTCCTGCAGCTGAACGGTGCCCTCG
Source organism: Hyperolius riggenbachi (assembly GCF_040937935.1). Lineage (NCBI taxonomy): Eukaryota > Metazoa > Chordata > Amphibia > Anura > Hyperoliidae > Hyperolius > Hyperolius riggenbachi. The sequence goes on along the minus strand of NC_090652.1, from coordinate 13,418,838 downwards.
CCGTGTCCCTCCGATGCGCCTGGTCTCGCCGGCGGCCACTTCCGGTTTGGCCGTCACCGGCCGACAGGCTGTGAACGCGGCTGATTATCTGTGTCCCCGGACGCAATAGCGCCCTCTATAATGCTATTGCGTCCGGGGACGCGGATAATCAGCCGCGTTCACAGCCTGTCGGCCGGTGACGGCCAAACCGGAAGTGGCCGCCGGCGAGACCAGCCGCATCGGAGGGACACGGCGAGGGCACCGTTCAGCTGCAGGGGGCTGAGGGGAGCCCCAGGTGAGTAAAAGTCATTTTTTTTACGTGACTTAAGTATTCCTTTAAGATATTCACATTCAAATGCAGGATGCCTACAACATACATAACGATACTTAAAAGTATACAAAAGCATAAATATACATGGGTTCTTGTTAAATGCATTTTGAGTATCATTATGTATGTTGTAGGCATCCTGCATTTGAATATCTAAGCATGGATGCATGGACCGACAGGAACCCCAGTGACATACTTCCTGCCCAGCAGGGGATACATCACTAACCAGGGGGCGGGCCTTTGCATATGACCCTGTCACTGCACCATGGCGCAAGTTCATATAATGCCTCATTTAAGACTGTGGAATCAGAGTCGAGGAGTCAGAGTCAGAGCAATTTTGAGTACCAGGAGTTAATGGTTTCATAAACTGAGGAGTCAGATGATTTTTGTACTGATTCCACAGCCCTCATTTCTGCATGCACTGCATCACACTCATCCAGGCCCGGATTTACATCTCTGGATCCAATAGGCACAGATCTCCTGGCACCTTAGACTTTCCCCTCCATCAATCTACAAACCCCCACCAAACTGCACCGCAAGTGTGCTGGCGGGTGCCACTGCCACTCCAATCTTACCTACCTTGCTACAGGTGCCCCTTACTATAGGATTAGGTAGCCAGAGGTATCCTCAGTATTAAGTTGCCCCTAACTGAAGGGAGATCTCATCAGTGGAATGTGGAGAGTTGTGTGAGTAACCTTTCATTTACACGCCGCTTACGACTCTGCATATGGAAGGAAGGAGGGAGGCACTCAGGGAGGGGACTGAGCCGCCTTTCCATCAGGTGCCTGTAGGCACATGCCTACAGTGCCTTATGATAAATCCAGCCCTGCACTCATCCAGTGTAAAATCGGCCTGATTTACCCCTGAACTGAGTGTGTGGGAATGTCCAGGCGCGCGCAAAAAAAAAGATCTACTTACCCAGGGCTTCCTTCAGCCCCTGGCAGCCTCTATGTCCCTTGCCGCAGCTCCACTCTGAGCCGCTGGCCCGGGGTCCTTGCGAGGTCATCCTCTACTGCTCCTTCCCGAGCACCGCTGTCAATCAAGTCCACGTTGTCTGGAGTGTACTGCGCAGGCACAGAAGTTCTCTCACTTCATTCCCCGTGTAGCATTCCTGGTATACTGTGTCAGCTCGGTGCCCAGCAGAGCTGCAACCTGTCTGGGGAGATTGAGCTTGGAACTATAGTGTTCTATGGCCGTTCCAAGGGATGGGCTAAGAGAGGGGGAACTGTCACTTCCTCCCCGCCCATAACCAATGTTCTGCTCAGTCGAATATTACAGTTGAGCAGAGTGGGGCCCACAGGGGGCGCTACACAGTGAGGATGGCAATGTGACATACGTCACAGCACCACACATGCAACATGATTAAATTTATTAAAACACACACTCAGTTCAGGGGTAGGCTGGCTCGCACTATGCTATTTCCTATCAGATCGACACGTCGAATCGATAATTTCTAGCATGTCCGATCTGCTCTACATCAAGAATGAGATTTTGTGCAGTATTAATCTGAAATCGATCTCGTTCTCAATCGGGAAATTGCATTAGCTACACCACTGTCTGGCTGGGAGCTGTTGTGCAGCTAAAGCACCACAGACTCCTCCTCCTCCCGTACCTGGCCATGTATAGCTAGGAGAGAGATGTCTCTTCCTATGTCAGTTATCTCCATGCAGGCAAATGTCCTGGTATTTGAGCCCTACATCTGCAAGGCACTCAGTGTAGCTGATGTGAGAAAGGATTACAAATGCCAGTAATGAAAATCACAACAGGAAAATCCCTGAATGACAAGATAATCATCAGCTAAGTGCAGGGAATGCAGTCTACAGAACAGCCTGAACTGTGGAAGACGGTTTGAAAGGAAATGCTGTGAGCTGATGGACCAGCAATCGTGTGACTGAAACTACAAATTATGTAACATTGCCACTGTTATGTGTGGTATGCTTAGAGTTGTTTGAAATTAAAGAGGCCCTGTAGTGACATATAGCAGAATGCAGTAAAGAGGCCCTGTAGTGACGTATAGCAGAATGCAGTAAAGAGGTCCTGTAGTGACATATAGCAGAATGCAGTAAAGAGGCCCTGTAGTGACATATATCAGAATGCAGTAAAGAGGCACTGTAGTGACATATAGCAGAATGCAGTAAAGAGGCCCTGTAGTGACATATAGCAGAATGCAGTAAAGAGGCCCTGTAGTGACATATATCAGAATGCAGTAAAGAGGCACTGTAGTGACATATATCAGAATGCAGTAAAGAGGCCCTGTAGTGACATATAGCAGAATGCAGTAAAGAGGCCCTGTAGTGACATATATCAGAATGCAGTAAAGAGGCCCTGTAGTGACATATATCAGAATGCAGTAAAGAGGCACTGTAGTGACATATAGCAGAATGCAGTAAAGAGGCTCTGTAGTGACATATAGCAGAATGCAGTAAAGAGGCCCTGTAGTGACATATAGCAGAATGCAGTAAAGAGGTCCTGTAGTGACATATAGCAGAATGCAGTAAAGAGGCCCTGTAGTGACATATAGCAGAATGCAGTAAAGAGGCCCTGTAGTGACATATAGCAGAATGCAGTAAAGAGGTCCTGTAGTGACATATAGCAGAATGCAGTAAAGAGGCCCTGTAGTGGCATATAGCAGAATGCAGTAAAGAGGCCCTGTAATGACATATAGCAGAATGCAGTAAAGAGGCACTGTAGTGACATATAGCAGGATGCAGTAAAGAGGCCCTGTAGTGGCATATAGCAGAATGCAGTAAAGAGGCCCTGTAGTGACATATAGCAGAATGCAGTAAAGTGGCCCTGTAGTGACATATAGCAGAATACAGTAAAGAGGCCCTGTAGTGACATATAGCAGAATGCAGTAAAGAGGCCCTGTAGTGACGTATAGCAGAATGCAGTAAAGAGGCCCTGTAGTGACATATAGCAGAATGCAGTAAAGAGGCCCTGTAGTGACATATAGCAGAATGCAGTAAAGAGGCCCTGTAGTGACATATATCAGGATGCAGTAAAGAGGCCCTGTAGTGACATATAGCAGAATGCAGTAAAGAGGCCCTGTAGTGACATATAGAAGAATGCAGTAAAGAGGCCCTGTAGTGACATATAGCAGGATGCAGTAAAGAGGCCCTGTAGTGGCATATAGCAGAATGCAGTAAAGAGGCCATGTAGTGGCATATAGGGGAATGCAGTAAAGAGGCCCTGTAGTGACATATAGCAGAATGCAGTAAAGAGACACTGTAGTGACCTATAGCAGAATGCAGTAAAGAGGCCCTGTAGTGGCATATAGCAGAATGCAGTAAAGAGGCCCTGTAATGACATATAGCAGAATGCAGTAAAGAGGCACTGTAGTGACATATAGCAGGATGCAGTAAAGAGGCCCTGTAGTGACATATAGCAGAATGCAGTAAAGAGGCCCTGTAGTGACATATAGCAGAATGCAGTAAAGAGGCCCTGTAGTGACCTATAGCAGAATGCAGTAAAGATGCCCTGTAGTAGCATATAGCAGAATGCAGTAAAGAGGTCCTGTAATGACATATAACAGAATGCAGTAAAGAGGCCCTGTAATGACATATAACAGAATGCAGTAAAGAGGCCCTGTAGTGACATATAGCAGAATGCAGTAAAGAGGCACTGTAGTGACATATAGCAGAATGCAGTAAAGAGGCCATGTAGTGACATATAGCAGAATGCAGTAAAGAGGTCCTGTAGTGACATATAGCGGAATGCAATAAAGAGGCCCTGTAATGACATATAACAGAATGCAGTAAAGAGGCCCTGTAGTGACATATAGCAGAATGCAGTAAAGAGGCACTGTAGTGACATATAGCAGAATGCAGTAAAGAGGCCATGTAGTGACATATAGCAGAATGCAGTAAAGAGGTCCTGTAGTGACATATAGCAGAATGCAGTAAAGAGGCCCTGTAGTGGCATATAGCAGAAAGCAGTAAAGAGGCCCTGTAATGACATATAGCAGAATGCAGTAAAGAGGCACTGTAGTGACATATATCAGGATGCAGTAAAGAGGCCCTGTAGTGACATATAGCAGAATGCAGTAAAGAGGCCCTGTAGTGACATATAGCAGGATGCAGTAAAGAGGCCCTGTAGTGGCATATAGCAGAATGCAGTAAAGAGGCCATGTAGTGGCATATAGGGGAATGCAGTAAAGAGGCCCTGTAGTGACATATAGCAGAATGCAGTAAAGAGGCCCTGTAGTGGCATATAGCAGAATGCAGTAAAGAGGCCCTGTAATTACATATAACAGAATGCAGTAAAGAGGCCCTGTAGTGGCATATAGCAGAATTCAGTAAAGAGGTCCTGTAATGACATATAACAGAATGCAGTAAAGAGGCCCTGTAGTGACATATAGCAGAATGCAGTAAAGATGCCCTGTAGTGACATATAGCAGAATGCAGTAAAGAGGCCCTGTAGTGACATATAGCAGAATGCAGTAAAGAGGTCCTGTAATGACATATAACAGAATGCAGTAAAGAGGCACTTTAGTGACCTATAGCAGAATGCAGTAAAGAGGCCATGTAGTGACATATAGCAGAATGCAGTAAAGAGGCCATGTAGTGATATATAGCAGAATGCAGTAAAGAGGCCCTGTAGTGGCATATAGCAGAATGCAGTAAAGAGGCCCTGTAGTGACATATAGCAGAATGCAGTAAAGAGGCCCTGTAGTGACAAATAACAATGCAGTAAAGAGGCACTGTAGTGACCTATAGCAGAATGCAGTAAAGATGCCCTGTAGTAGCATATAGCAGAATTCAGTAAAGAGGTCCTGTAATGACATATAACAGAATGCAGTAAAGAGGCCCTGTAGTGACATATAGCAGAATGCAGTAAAGATGCCCTGTAGTAGCATATAGCAGAATGCAGTAAAGAGGTCCTGTAATGACATATAACAGAATGCAGTAAAGAGGCACTTTAGTGACCTATAGCAGAATGCAGTAAAGAGGCCATGTAGTGACATATAGCAGAATGCAGTAAAGAGGCCCTGTAGTGACATATAGCAGAATGCAGTAAAGAGGCCCTGTAGTGACAAATAACAATGCAGTAAAGAGGCACTGTAGTGACCTATAGCAGAATGCAGTAAAGATGCCCTGTAGTAGCATATAGCAGAATTCAGTAAAGAGGTCCTGTAATGACATATAACAGAATGCAGTAAAGAGGCCCTGTAGTGACATATAGCAGAATGCAGTAAAGAGGCCCTGTAGTGACATATAGCAGAATGCAGTAAAGAGGCCATGTAGTGGCATATAGCAGAGTGCAGTAAAGAGGCCCTGTAGTGACATATAGCAGAATGCAGTAAAGAGGCCATGTAGTGGCATATAGCAGAATGCAGTAAAGAGGCCCTGTAGTGACATATAGCAGAATGCAGTAAAGAGGCCCTGTAGTGACATATAGTAGAATGCAGTAAAGAGGCTCTGTAGTGACATATAGCGGAATGCAGTAAAGAGGCCCTGTAGTGACATATAGCAGAATGCAGTAAAGAGGCCATGTAGTGGCATATAGCAGAATGCAGTAAAGAGGCCCTGTAGTGACATATAGCAGAATGCAGTAAAGAGGCCATGTAGTGGCATATAGCAGAGTGCAGTAATGAGGTCCTGTAATGACATATAACAGAATGCAGTAAAGAGGCCCTGTAGTGACATATAGCAGAATGCAGTAAAGAGGCACTGTAGTGACATATAGCAGAATGCAGTAAAGAGGCCCTGTAGTGATCTATAGCAGAATGCAGTAAAGAGGCCATGCAGTGACATATAGCAGAATGCAGTAAAGAGGCCATGTAGTGGCATATAGCAGGATGCAGTAAAGAGGCCATGCAGTGACATATAGCAGAATGCAGTAAAGAGGCCCTGTAGTGACATATAGCAGAATGCAGTAAAGAGGCCCTGTAGTGACATATAGCAGAATGCAGTAAAGAGGCCCTGTAGTGACATATAGCAGAATGCAGTAAAGAGGCCCTGTAGTGACATATAGCAGAATGCAGTAAAGAGGCCCTGTAGTGATCTATAGCAGAATGCAGTAAAGAGGCCATGCAGTGACATATAGCAGAATGCAGTAAAGAGGCCCTGTAGTGACATATAGCAGAATGCAGTAAAGAGGCCCTGTAGTGACATATAGCAGAATGCAGTAAAGAGGCCCTGTAGTGATCTATAGCAGAATGCAGTAAAGAGGCCATGCAGTGACATATAGCAGAATGCAGTAAAGAGGCCATGTAGTGGCATATAGCGGAATGCAATAAAGAGGCACTGTAGTGATCTATAGCAGAATGCAGTGTAGTGACATATAGCAGAATGCAATAAAGAGGCCATGTAGTGGCATATAGCGGAATGCAATAAAGAGGCACTGTAGTGATCTATAGCAGAATGCAGTAAATTATTAAGGATAACCACTTTTATGGCAGTTTTTTTTCTGGTTTCAGCCTCAGAAACACTTCCTATATCTATATATTGCTGTAGATTAATATGAAACTCCGCCCTCCCAGTTATGCTTAACCTAGGCTGTTTAACTGTGCAGAATTTTCCTCCCAGAGCAGGAGACTAGGGATTATTTTGAATGGCTTCTGAAATCTCAGAAACAAACATTCCGCATAGCTGCTCCTGGCAGTACTAAAGATTTTGCCACCTGTGCTAAATTTCAGAATGTACTGTTAGGTAGGGACTAGGGTAGGATTAGATGTGAGCTCCTTTGAGTATAGTGAGTACTCTGTAGAGTGCTGTGGAAGATGCCAATGCTATAGAAAATAATAATAAGAGTAATAATCAAGGAGAAAAGGGAAGGAGAATGAGGGATTAGATTGTGAGCTCCTCTGAGGACAGTCAGTGACATGACTATGTTACTCTGTAAAGTGCTGCAGAAGATGTCACTGCTATATAAATACATAATAATAATGTGGTAGGACATTAGACTATGACTATGGAAGGATTAGAGTGTGAGCTCCTCTCAAGGACAGTCAGCGACATGACTATGTACTCTGTAAAGTGCTGCAGAAGATGTCACTGCTATATAAATACAAAATAATAATATGGTAGGACATTAGACTATGACTATGGTAGGATTAGAGTGTGAGCTCCTCTCAAGGACAGTCAGTGACATGACTATGTACTCTGTAAAGTGCTGCAGAAGATGTTGCGCTATATAAACACATAATAATAATATGGTAGGACATTAGACTATGAGTATGGTAGGATTAGACTGTGATCTCCTCTGAGGACAGTCAGTGACATGACTATGTACTCTGTAAAGTGCTGCAGAAGATGTCAGAGCTATATAAATACATACATACAAATAGGACATCAGACTATGACTATGGTAGGATAAGACTGAGAGCTTATCTGAGCACGGTCAGTTACATAATTATGTACACTTGGGTTCACTTTAAATATTTTACAATCTTTGGAAAGCCTATGGGTGAATTTGGTAGTTAAAGTGAAAATAGGTTCAGCTGAAAATTCTCTCTCTTTTTCTCCAATGTATGTCTATGTTTGTCTGTCTGTCTTCTATTTATGCTTCTTTCTTTATAGAAATGTATCTATATTGTGTTTCTCTGTGACATATTACGCTCTGTGCCACAAATCCAATGTAATGTGTTGTTTTGCGTACCGCTGTGCTCTCACTTCTGTGCAGGATGCTGGAATACAGAATTATGTAAGCCCGGAGTCTCCCTTTACCCCTCCACCTTCTTCCTAATGAGTTCACACTATGCGCGGCGCGTCAGGCTGAGCTGCCACATGTGAACTCGCTTCTCACACAACTGTATGTTTATATCTCTGAGTAGTAACAGATCCCATTCGCTAAACATGCGTGTTACATGGCTATTGTTCATGCTATGACAATAACTATAACACACTATAACATATGGGGCCTGCGTTCCATCATGCCCACGTCATTCTGCGGGCGCTACGCAACTCGCACAGCGTGAAAATGTGGTCCCAGATGAAATAACAGAGTGTGCTGACAAAGTGCGGATTCTGAAGGTCAATATATGATGCAGAAGCAGTCAGGGTGCATTGAGCTAGCGTCATCCAGTCCATGATTATCAGCCAAAGCTGGGCAACAGCCGAGCACCGCAAAATAACCATTCTATAGCAAGCAGCCAAAACTAGAAATCTGCCTCTATGCATATCTATATCCCCCCCCAACACACACACACACACACACACACACACACACACACACACACACACACACACACACACACACACACACACACACACACACACACACACACACACACACCACCCACACACACACACACACACACACACCACACACACCACACACACACACACACACACACACACACACACACACACACACACACACACACACACACACACACACACATGACTGTATAGCACAGGGGCATACACCCTCCCCCCCCCCCACATGTACACACACTGATGAGTGTATAGCACAGGTATGCACCCCCCACACACACACACACACACACACACACACAAACACTGATGACTGTATAGCACAGGTATACACCCCCACACACACACACACACATATATACACACACACACACACTGATGACTGTATAGCACAGGTATACACCCCCCCCCCCACACACACACACATATATACACACACACACACACTGATGAGTGTATAGCACAGGTATACACCCCCCCCCCCCACACACACACACTGATGAGTGTATAGCACAGGTATACACCCCCCCCCACACACACACACATACACACACACACACACACACACACACTGATGACTGTATAGCACAGGTATACACCCCCCCCCCCACACACACACACACATATACACACACACACACTGGTGACTGTATAGCACAGGGGCATTTACCCCCCACCCCACGCACACACACACTGATGACTGTATAACACAGGGGCATACACCCTCCCCCCCCCACATGCACACACACTGATGAGTGTATAGCACAGGTATACACCCCCCCCCACACACACATATACACACACACAAACACTGATGACTGTATAGCACAGGTATACACCCCCCCCCCACACACACACACTGATGACTGTATAGCACAGGTATACACCCCCCCACACACACACACATATACACACACACACACACTGGTGACTGTATAGCACAGGGGCATTTACCCCCCACCCCACACACACACACTGATGACTGTATAGCACAGGGGCATACACCCTCCCCCCCCCCACATGCACACACACTGATGAGTGTATAGCACAGGTATACACCCCCCCCACACACACACACACATATACACACACACAAACACTGATGACTGTATAGCACAGGTATACACCCCCCCCCCCACACACACACACACATATACACACACACACACACACACACACACACACTGATGACTGTATAGCACAGAGGCACATACCCCCCACCCCCCACACACACACACACTGATGACTGTATAGCACAGGGGCATACACCCTCCCCCCCCCCCCACATGCACACACACTGATGAGTGTATAGCACAGGTATACACCCCCCCCCCACACACACACACATATACACACACACCAAACACTGATGACTGTATAGCACAGGTATACACCCCCCCCCCCCCACACACACACACACATATACACACACACACACACACTGATGACTGTATAGCACAGGGGCATTTACCCCCCACCCCACACACACACACACACACACACACTGATGACTGTATAGCACAGGGGCATACACCCTCCCCCCCCCCACATGCACACACACTGATGAGTGTATAGCACAGGTATACACCCCCCCCCCCCCCACACACACACACGCACATATACACACACACACACTGATGACTGTATAGCACAGGGGCATTTACCCCCCCCCCCCACACACACACACACTGATGACTGTATAGCACAGGGGCATACACCCCCCCCCCCCCCACATGCACACACACTGATGAGTGTATAGCACAGGAATACACCTCCCCCACATATACACAAACACACTGTACACACACACACACACTGATGACTGTATAGCACAGACATACAACCCCCCCCCCCCCCACATACACACACACACTGATGAGTGTATAGCACGGGCATACACTCCCCCCCCCCACACACACACATACACACACACTGATGAGTTTATAACACAGGCATACTTCACCCCCACATACACACACAATCACACAGTGTATAGCACAGGCATACACCCTCCACCCCCCCTCCACAAACACACACATACACACACTGTACACACATACATACATACACACACACACACACACACTGTTACACACAAACAGGAGTCTATAGCACTGGCATATACCCCCCCCCCCCCCCCCCCCCACACACACACACATGGATTAGCAGGGAATACTCCAGGGATTGCCTATAGTAACACAGCATGCGATGCCCCGGGCTCTGGCACTGCAGCCGCACAGCAGTAAATACAATCTGAGGATCACCCTGTGGTGTGATGTATCCAGGCTCTGTCTGCAGCCAGATGCTGCTGCTGTTGATCTTCCAGCATCAATCTGTGATACAATGTCTGCATGCAAATAGCAGCACATCACAAGGACACAGTGATCCCATCCCAGCAGCATGGAGTGTCATCATCATCATCATACTCACAGGCAACTGTCACCAGCAGCACCAGCAGGATCAGCAGCTCAGGGGACATTGTACCCGCACAATAGGGAGAGAGGGGCCCTGGTCCTCCCAGAGCCACTACACAATATTGTCAGTCGCAGCACACCCAGCTAGATAGCATGTCTCCTCCTACTGGGGCCGGCTGAGCACATATGTGAGGTGTGAGCCCCCAGCCAGCACACTGCAGCATCGCTGGGCAGCAGAGGGAACACCTGCAGCTCTGTGCAGGCTGAAGTCACCCAATGTCCCTGATTTATTATTATTCTTCAGCTATGTCTCTAATATCCAGAAAGAAATACCCTCCTGGCCTGCCTGGAACTATCCTATTCACCAGTCACGACCTAGCCAGATCTGTATACAACTGTGATGTGTAGTCACCAGTCACGACCTAGCCAGATCTGTATACAACTGTGATGTGCGCGGCTCTGTATCTGAGGGGGAAAAAGAGACATACACCATTAATTATGTGCTGTGGATTATTACATAGAGTAGCAGCTTAAGCATATTGTTGTGTATTTTTTTAGCGATGACATTATCCACAACACTTTACAGTTAGTACACTGGTTTATTCATGTCAGTGTCTGTCCCACAGAGGAACCCACACTCTAATCCTACCACAGTCATAGTGTAATGTCCTACCATGTTATTATTATGTATTTATATAGCACTGACATCTTCTGCAGCACATTACAGAGTACATAGTCATGTCACTGACTGTCCTCAGGGGAGCTCACACTCTAATCCTACCATAGTCATAGTCTAATGTCCTACCATACTATCATTATTATGTATTTATATAGCACTGACATCTTCTGCAGCACTTTACAGAGTACGTAGTCATGTCACTGACTGTCCTCAGAGGAGCTCACAATCTAATCCCTACCATAGTCATAGTCTAATGTCCTACCATATTATTATTATGTATTTATATAGCATTGACATCTTCTGCAGCACATTACAGAGTACATAGTCATGTCACTGACTGTCCTCAGAGGAGGTCACAATCTAATCCCTACCATAGCCATAGTCTAATGTCCTACCATATTATTATTATGTATTTATATAGCATTGACATCTTCTGCAGCACATTACAGAGTACATAGTCATGTCACTGACTGTCCTCAGAGGAGCTCACAATCTAATCTCTACCATAGCCATAGTCTAATGTCCTACCATATTATTATTATGTATTTATATAGCATTGATATCTTCTGCAGCACATTACAGAGTACATAGCCATGTCACTGACTGTCCTCAGAGGAGCTCACAATCTAATCCCTACCATAGCCATAGTCTAATGTCCTACCATATTATTATTATGTATTTATATAGCATTGACATCTTCTGCAGCACATTACAGAGTACATAGTCATGTCACTGACTGTCCTCAGAGGAGCTCACAATCTAATCCCTACCATAGCCATAGTCTAATGTCCTACCATATTATTATTATGTATTTATATAGCACTGACATCTTCTGAAGCACTTTACAGAATACATAGTCATGACACTGACTGTCCTCAGAGGAGCTCACAATATAATTCCTACCATAATCAAAGTTTAATGTCCTACCATATTATTATTATGTATTTATATAGCACTGACATCATCTGCAGCACTTTACAGAGTTCAGTCATGTCACTGACTGTCCTCAGAGGAGCTCACAATCTAATTTCACCATAGTCATAGTGTAACGTTTTACCATATTATTCTTATGATGATTATTATTATATAGCATTGACATCTTCTACAGCACTTTTCAAAGTACATAATCATATCACTGACTGTCCTCAGAGGAGCTCACAGTTTAATACTACTGTAGTCATAGTCTTAAATCCTACCATATTATTTATAAGTATTTATATAGCATTGTCATCTTCTACAGAACTTTTTGTAATACAGTCATGTCACTGACTGTCCTCAGAGGAGCTCACAATCTAATCCTACCATAGTCAT